>NC_138091.1:41397201-42640951 GCF_964212035.1 Myotis nattereri
GGCTGCTTTTTTTTTTTTTAAGTGCAAAATATACTTAAGGTGAGTGAGAAAGGAATGGGGTTATAAAGTTTTCTGTATTTAAATATTTTGTAAGAGAGACTGAGCTGCAGACAGAATAGGAAACTCTGGCTTCAGTGTGGTCTTGTTTTTCTAGTATTACCTGAGCAACAGGGAGACTGGGTCTATGTCCTAAAGTTTGACCTTAAGGGACAACATCCTATCTGCCCAGCCCATCCTGCTCGCTTCTCCCCAGGCGACAAATACTCTCCACGCTGAATCACGTCAAGAAACATTTCCAGGTGCTGATGACCCAGAAACCCAGTCCTATCCTTTCAGGGCCCCTTGAATTTGAGGTCTCTCCTGTCTCCTGCTACCCCTCTGAAACATCCCAAAACCAAGCTCTTCAGTCTGTGAGCCTTGAAGCCTTCTTAACCACCATGCTCTTTGGAATCTGGTGTCATCACTGCCTTTGGTAATGCTTGTGCGAGGCAATCATGGCAGTACCCCCCTTAAAGGGAGCAAGCTTGAATCTTCTTTTCATATTTTGACTCACTGCCAGGTTATTTAAATGATTTGAAAGAAAAATATATATTTTGCAACAAGTATACACTTATGTATTACTTGCAATTAAAGGTATATTTTTATAGCAAAAATGATACATTTTAAAGCAGAAATGGGCTTAGAAAAGAAAGGTAAGGGATTCTAGGGATGGAAAATGGGACTTCCCATGAAAGAACCTGTCCCTGATGAAGCTCTTCTCTGTCCCTTTGCCACAGAACATGGGACTATCTCCTACGGCAACTTGGAAGATGAAGGCGAGGTCTCCAGTCTCCGTTCAGCCCCAAAGGACCCTCCTAGCTGACCCCAAGTTACCAGGATGCTCCCAGGGGTGAATGAAAACATCCAAACATCTAACTGGTAAGAAAAAGTGGGAAGAGGAAAATCAGGAGGAGAAAAGAATTCCCAGACTCTGCAACGGAAGGGTTTGGACTTCCACCTTCGGGAACGACTGCTACAAGTTCTCCTTTGGGGGTCTTCAATCCTGATGCAAGCTTAACCCCAACTCCAGGCGAAAAACCACACTTTCTGCCAAGTCGCCTGTGTATTCCCTTTTGATTCTAGGGTCATTTTGTATTTGAAAATGTTGAGCTCCAAAGACATGGCCTTCCCAAGGTTACACAGCAGACAGAGGCCTTCAGAATCCTAACCAATGTTAGTTTGTTTTTATCCATTATACCATGCTGCCTTATTTAAAACCCAACATTTACTTTTGACAAGTTTAATCTTGACCCCCAACTCCGGTTCTAACCACAGTGGGCTCACGTGCTTCTGACCCCAGCCCACTGGAAATGGCTGGTTTTGCTTTCGCCCCTCCTTGCTCCCTAATTCCATCGTATCACTCAGAATTTCCCTCTTGACTATATACATATATATATATATATATATATAATTTTTTTTAAGGGCAATCCCAGGTGGGAGGGAAGGAATGGATTTTGTCCCTGGCCTGGAGCGGCTCTGAGGTGCCTGGCTTTTTTCTGCACCTTGCAGAGGATGACCCTCCGCAGGAGGGCTTCGGGTTTATGCCTAGTAGGCCACCTCCCCTCTCCCGCTGAATGTCTTTCTAAAGCAACCTCTTGACCCCAGCCCTGGAGGAGGGCCACGGGTTATCTATCAGTGGCCAGGATCCCAGAGCCTATGACCCTGAGATGAGGATTTTGAAGACAGATCATGAAAGATAATCTGTGTGAGGCAGGGATGAGTAAATTGGGACAATAGCAGCAGCTGAGTCCAAGGGTCAGTGTCTGGGAGTAATTTAGGAAAGCTCAGTGCTGACAGCTGTGTCTGGAGTTGAACATCATAGCCGAGTCAGCTCCTGGGCTCCTCCACTGCTTCAGGCCAGCGAAGCTCCGGCCCAGGACACAGAGACAGCTGTGGTGAGGCAGAAAGCAGGGCCCCCGGGGCCCAGATCACCATGCTCCCGCCAGCAGTGTGACCTTAGGCAAGTCTTTGGGAAAGGAAACCAGTGCCTACTTGAGTGCATGCAATGCCCTTTCACAGATGTCATCCTTGCTACAGGGTAGTGGAGAGGGTCATTTCAGGGGGCGGGGGAGGGGCGGACGGGGGAGGGGGAGGCGGGATGTGGGGGGACGCTAGGAATGTGTGAAGGTAACTGAAATCATTCCAGGGGAGTGGAGCTATAGAATGGGACTCAGGGCTTCTGAACGCCAAGTTCTGGGCTCCTTTCCCTCCATGTACCCATCTCACGAATGAAGCCACACATTGTAGGTTCTGAACCCCACCCTTCTCACAACCTTGGTCCTGGAGTTGCGGCCACCTTCTGCCTGGCAATACAGTCATCTCACTCTTGCCCCCTCGCCCCAATCTTGTTTGTGGGTCTGGGCCCCAGGGGGTCCCCCGAAGGCGGGTATTGAGACTTTGGTTTCCCCTCTATCTCTATTCCCAGGCCTTCTACCCACTCCGGAGGGCCGGCTTTCTCCTCCCCGGCTTTGGCAGGCGGGCTGACATCCACGGGGATTCCAAGGGAAACTGGGAACAGAGTCCAGCTCCAGGCGCGCCTTCCCCGCCGCCTAGGACAGCCCTGCCCCGCCGGCCGGAGCTGAGTTCCCAGACCCCTCCCTCGTCTCCAAGCCCCGGAGGGCAGCTCGCTCCCCACCCCGCCTCTGCCCCTGCCCACCTCCCCGCGAAAGAGAGGGCACCACCGGAGCCCCGGAGCGGGTGCTGGGAGACCCTGGCAAGTCCTGGGCGCCCCGCGGCCGAGAGCAGGAACTGGCCCGGGTTCTGGGTTACGAGGGGAGCTGTCCAGCCCCGCGGGGTGCGCTGGAAGAAAGGGTGGGCCACCGCCGGCGAGGCGGGGGAGCGGCAGGCGCCAGGGCCGGGTGAGGCTGCGACTCCCCCTCCAGCCCGCCGGCCCTGGCGTCGCCCCCGCCCCCCACGTGGCCGCGGCTGTCCCTGCCCCTGCGAGGAAGCGGCGCGGCTTCCTGCGACCGGGGCCGGGGATATAGGCGCCCCCGCCCGGGCCCGCGCAGCGCCGCCGCCCCTCCTCGCCCGCTCGCCGCGCGATGGCCTCGCTCCGGGCCGAGCGTCCCGCCGGCGGCCCGCGGACCCCGGCGCCCCGCGCGGGGCGACCCACCGCCTTCAGCCTCCTCCTCCTGCTGGGCGGTGAGCGCAGCGCCGGGCCGGGGGTGGACGCGCGCGGGAGGCCCGCGAGGGAGGGGCGGGGGGCTGGACGGCCGAGGCCAGCGCGGGCCCGAGGCTGTGGGTGCGGACAGCGCTGTCCTTCGGTCTGTCCGTAGCCCCACCTCGGTCAGGGCGCCGTGCAAGCTGCTTCCCACTTGGGGGAAGCCGGGGCGGGGGCCCGGCGGAGAGATGGTGGAAGGTCTGGGGTGGCGAGAAGGGAAGGTGTTCGGGGTCCGAATGCCCGCGGGAAGGAGCTGGTCCCAGCCCCTCTCCTCTGGCCCCGGAGGCACCCCGAGGGTGCATCACGCCTCCTTCTCCTCGGGGATTGGCTCTGACTTCCCAGGGCCTTAGCCTCCGACTCACACCCACTGCCCAGACCCAATGATTCCACCTCCTCTCCCATGTCTGCCCACAGCCACGCTGAAGCCCCAGGGGTCCGTGGCTCAGCTTCCGACCACCGCAGGCAGCCTGGAGCCCGAAGGTGAGTGGTCAGCAGCTGTGGAAGGTGTGCTGGGCAGGAGGAGAGGCAAGTCCCCGTGGGGAGGGTTCCTTTCCCATAAGGCAGGCCCCCAAGCTGGCCACCTCACAGGGGGTGAGAAGACCCCAGAAGAAGGGGGATGCGGAAACTCCTGCCAGTCTGGGGAGGGCTGTGCGCGTGGAGGGCACTAACATTGTCCCTCAGCCAGAAGGGTCTTGTTGGGGAAACGTTCTGAGGCTGTCCAGGCGGTGCCTACGTTTAAAGACAGGGACAGCCAAAACCGGTTTGGCTCAGTGGATAGAGCGTCGGCCTGTGGACTGAAGGGTCCCGGGTTCGATTCTGGTCGGGGGCATGTACCTGGGTTGCGGGCACATCCCCAGTGGGGGATGTGCAGGAGGCGGCTGGTCGATGTTTCTCTCTCATCGATGTTTCTAGCTCTCTATCTCTCTCCCTTCCTCTCTGTAAAAAATCAATTAAAAGAAATATATTTAAATAAAAATAAAGACAGGGACAGGGGCTCCTGAATGGAAGGACCTGGACCAGAGGGCTGGGAGGGAAGGGCGGGGTGTGGTCACGGTGCAGCCTTAGTGCCCGCAGGGAAAATGGAGACGTATGATGAGAGCATTTCACGTTGCTGGGGAGACTACCAGGTTGACATGGATGGTATCAAAGAAGACTGGTGCGACTGGGCCATGATTAGCAGGTAGGGGCCGTGCTGGAGGGTGGTTTGGGCCAGGGGTGGGCGCTCTGCTCCTTGTGGGTGGGCCCTCACGCTCGTCCTCTCCTGCCCCAGGCCTTACAGCGACCTGCAGGAATGCTTGGAAAGAGAAGCCGAACACTTTGACCTGGGCTTCCCCAATCCCTCGGCGGAACAGATCATCTTTAAGACTCACCAGACCCACTTTGCCAACTGCACCCTGGCGGAGATCACCTTCTCCGACCCCCCAGAGGATGTGCTCCTGGCCATGATCATAGCCCCCATCTGCCTCATCCCGTTCCTGGTCACCCTTGTGGTGTGGAAGAGTAAAGACGGCGAAGCCCGGGCCTAGGGTGGCATACATTTCTCAGCAGCCAGCCCTCCCTTCCCTGCCACCCCCCCCCCCCCCCCGGTCTCCCTCCCCGTCTCCCTGCCCCCTTCTCTCGCCTCACTGCACACAGAGCCTGAGATTGGGGGAATGGAGCTGGGGAGGGTCATGGCACCAGTTCTGCAATTTTCAAAATAAAAGGTTTCTTTTGTACACCGTCCTCCTCCCTATCCCAGTGGGGCCTGTGTCCCTCCCAGAACCTGTCATGTCCACAGACCCCCAGCTCTGGGCCACAGAGCCGCAAGAATCTGATAGCCCCACTGTTTTGTTTACTTACCGGCCCCCACGGGCTTCCGCCGGCACCCCCCACCCCCACCCCCACCTGAAGGCTGCACGCCTACATTCCTCCCTCCCAAGGTGGGGCCTTTCCTGCCCCTATCCAAACCCAGCTCCAGGAAGCCTGCAGGAAAAGACTCCCTTCCGGTCTGGACAGCCGCTGGGGAGGTGTGGGGGGAGGGGCGAGGGAGGACTCCGGGCTGTGACTCCTACCAGAAGGAAGGGGGGCCACCCAGGAGTTCCGAATTTTCCCCTTCCATGTTTCAGTTCACTTCTAGAGACTTCGAACAGGAACTCTGATCTGACTAACTGGAGTCCACCCCTAAGGACCTCAGTCAGGATGGAGGGTAACGGCAATGGGGGATCCCTCTGCTAGGCTCACCACAGGACTCCCCCTCCAGGTCCCCGGCCCGCATCCTACATTGTCCTGGACCCCGGGGGTGTGGCCTACAGCCTGGCTGCACACTGCCCCCTGGTGTCCACTAAACCAAAAAGCAGAAGATGGACGTGTGGTGGATGAAGCTCAAAACAGGAGATTGGACCCTGAGGTCAGAGACCTGTCATCTCCATAGCAAACACTAGTTCTACCGGCTTCCTGAGTCAGACTTGGGCTCCCTTAAGACACTTTCCTACTGTCGACATAAGAAATGTCCAAACCTGTGGAGAATTTTTAAAAGTTTCTTTGAGGGGTGATGGGGCTGGTTGGAGGTGGGCAAGAGGGGAGAAATGGGGGACATCTGTAATAGTGTGAACAATAAAAAATAAAGTTTAGCCCTGGCTGGTTTGGCTCAGTGGGTAGAGTGTCGGTCTGCGGATTGAAGGGTCCCGGGTTCGATTCCAGTCAAGGGCACATGCCCGAGTTGCAGGCTCGATCCCCGGTGGGGGCGTGCGGGAGGATGATTCTCTCTCATCATTGATGTTTCCATCTCTCTCTCCCTCTCCCCTCCTCTCTGAAATCAATAAAAATGTATTTGAAAAAAAAAGATAAAATAAATATATCTAAAAAATAAATAAAAATAAAGTTTGATCAAGTTTATTTGAGCCAAAACTGACAGCATATACGAGCAGCAAGCTCTCAAATGCTCTGAAGAATAACAGTTTTGCACTTTCTTTCATGCATTTGAAACTAAGGAGGGGGTTTAAGGAAGATTATGTGAAGGTGGGAGACAGCAAGGTGAGGGTGGTTACATCTTAGAAGGAGGGGTTTGGAAGGAGGCATTTTCAAAGGTGTGTTAACCTGGATGCACAAAAACAATGGACCTGGCTTGCTTAAGGCAAGAAATTTATATGCCTAGGGTGTGACTACCCACCATGACCTGCCCAGTTAGGAATTTATGATTTATTACAGCATCCCTTTTTTATCCACACCACTTTCTGGGGAGATATTTAGTCTCTGACTCAACATTTTGGCATATGGACACTCTTGTAGGTCCCCTGGACAGTGAGGCTCAGTTCTCATCAGAGAACCTCCACCTCCAATTTTCCTTGGAACAAAGGTCATCAAAAATACCTAGAGAACAACTTTGCTTTCCATAAAGACACCTGTTTATTCCGTGTGGTACCTAAAGCCTCTTCAGGAACTTCCTTCACTCCTTGTTGAAATATCTGCCTCCCTGAGAATATACATATCCGTTTCCTAGACATGCCTGTCTATTCCATAGATACATACGTGTTTGCTTTCTGGAATGTATCTATTCATTCTCTCAGACACACTTCTCCTCTCAGGACGTATTTGTCTCTCTAGAGACACACCTGTTCCCTTGCACATTTTGAGTTTTCACCTGAGATAAATCTTTGCTGTTTTCATGAATGTATATGTCTCCTCCAAGGATATATCTATGCTTTTCTTGGCCCATATTTGCCTTCATGCATTTTGCTAACATACTTCAGAGGCATGTTGGTGTAAGACACTGTATGGTACATTGTTTTGAAAAAGGAAGTTAGCTAAGACGTGGTTTCTGCCCTCAATGGCTTTTATCTAGTAAGGGAGTGGACATGTGCAAATAAACAAAAACAATGGAGTGTGTGATGAAAGTCATGCAAAGAATACAAGCCAAATGTTTGTACGAGTGCAAAGGAAGGAAGGGTCACATCTAACAGAGGTGTGATCACAGGAGTTAAGATCACAGGAGGGTGACTGTAGAGTTGTTACATGAATTGACGGTAGGTGGAGTGCATTCCCCTAGAGGAGCGAGTAGAAAGGGAGATGAATTAGGAAACTATTGTAATAATACAGGCTTGAGAAAAATAGGACATGGACCAAAAGTGTGATGAATGGGGAAATGAAAAATAATTAAAAAGTAGGAGAGATGATTAAAAACAGGGGAGGGAATCAACAGGATTTGGATATGAAGTAGGTGACAGACAGAGAGACTAGAGCTGACTCAGGCTTTGAACCTGAGTTATTTGGACAATGAGGGAAGTAAGAACAGAAAGGGGCCATTAACAGGCGGTAGCCTGAGGAAAAGGATATGCAATGTGAGGTAACGATGGAACAAGCTGTAATATCCCACGGTGAGTTAGAAATGGGAGTGGTGATGGTGGTGGTAGAAAGAGGGTGGAGCTGGAAACACAGGTTTAAGAGTATTCTGCACAGAAATGTCATATAAATCCATGAGAGGGATGAAAGTTTTAAGAGAAGGTGTATTGAAAAGAAGACTGAAGTTGGGTTCTTACAAAACACCCATAATTAAAGAATGAGGGGGGGGGGAGGAGACAAAGGGAAAGATCAGAGAGACAGTAGCAGACCAAGGATAAAGCAGTGCCCTGGAAGCAAAGGAGATGGTGCCCTTTGAAACAACAGTATCAATTGCAAAATTCATTCGTTCATTCAACAAATATTTGTTGGGCACTTCTGTGAACTAGGAATTGTGCACAATGAAGAATGGATTTTGGTGGGGAAGATGTTAGAGATCAGACAAGAAATTGAGAGAGTGGCAAAGTCAAGGACACTACATATTTTTAAAAATATATATTTTTATTGATTTTAGAGAGGAAGGGAGAGAGAGAGAGAGATTGAGAGAGAAATATGAATGATGAGAGAGAATCATTGACTGGCTGCCTCCCACACACCCCTTAATAGGGATTGAGCCTGAAACCTGGGCATATGCCCTGACCAAGAATTAAACTGTAAGGGCACTTGGGCTGTTTTCAGATTCTGGCTATTGTAAATAGCACTGTAATGAACATAAGGGTGCATATATTCTTTCGGATTAGGGCACAACATATTTTCAAATAGGGATGACTTCAGCATATTTGTAGACTAGCAGAGAGGAGGCAGGGGAAAGGAGATGAGGGAAGATGATGCATAGAGAAGTCCTGGAGGAAGTTGGAAAGGAGAGGCAAGAAGATACGCCAAAGGATTGGCCTTGTAAAGGAAGAGCAGCACTTCTTCCTTTGAGTCCGAAAGGAAGGAGTGAAAGAGAAGACTTTTTGAGAGACAAATCAAGTGTGTTGACAGATGGAGAGGGAAAGGTTAGTAAGTTCACATTCACGGGTGCAATCTCATAAAATAGAGGGGAAGGACATTCTGCAGAGAGGAGGAAAACGGGGACAGGTGACATGGCTTGACGAGTGGACAACTTTGAAGAGTTACCTTGAGCCATGTGACAGGGAGTCATTAAAAGACAAAGGGTTGGGAGTATTTGAGAGCTTGTTCCCCACCATATGTTGTCAGTTTGGTTCAAATAAACTCTTATTTAAAAAAAAAAAAAAGACAACCCTGACCAGTGCGGCTCAGTTGGTTACAACGTCATCCTGTACACCAAAAGGTGGTGGGTTAGGTTCTGGTCAGGGCACACACCCAGGTTGCAGGTTCAGTCCCTGGTTAGGGTGTATACTGATCGATATTTCTCTCTCAAATCAGGTTCTCATTCTCTCCCTCCCTCCCTCTCTCTAAAATCAATTTTAAAAAAATACAAAGGGCCACTGGGCTGCCCTGAAAGTCCAGTCATGAGGCTAGTCATGGAATCTGGGTCTCAGTCAGCATGTTCTGGTGATTTTTTTCTAGGCATACTCCCCTGCCAAGGAGTGACACAAAAAGGGAGTGTGGGTGGGCAGGGACCAACAATCTGGTTTGGAAACTGACCAGCACGTAGGTAGACAAGGGGACAGAATTGAGTAGTCAAGTCTAGGTAAGGAGTCACGACCAAAAGGGCTCTGGAGCTTGAGACTAGGAAGGTGAGAACGGGAGAGAGATCAGAGATGGATGGCTGTGGTCAAGGATGGCTGCTCTGAACCATGGAAGCAGAGCCGTTTCCAGCTACAAACGTGTTCCCACGGGTGCTACAGGGACTGAAGAAAGGTAGAGTCAAAGGACATAGGAATCGAAGAGATTGGGAAATGTGAGGCGTTTAACTTAAAATGGCATTTGACACAAATGTCATTATTGAAAGAAGTGCAGCATAGTGGACACAATCCTAGGCTGGGGTCTGGGGACCTGGGGTTCTGCTTGCAGTTCTGAGAACAAACTATGCTTCTGTGAGGAAGTCATTGCCCTTCTCTGGGCTTAAGCCAGACTTCTCAGGGACCTTCTGCTCTAAACGGAAAGGATTTTTAGGATAATGGCAAGGGACTGGCAGAAGAGGAAGAGCCCTCCCTGGACTGCTCGTCTCCCCCAACAAGGGTCCGGAACCTTTCTGCTGCGCTTTCTGCCAGGACGGGCGGAAGCGGAGACCGGAAGTCCCTCGCCGGGAGGTTCCGGGTTTCCTGGGCTACTACGATGGCGATGAGTTTCGAGTGGCCGTGGCAGTATCGCTTCCCGCCCTTCTTTACGTGAGGCTCAGCCCCCGCGAAGCCCCGCTGTGCCTCCCTGCCCTCCCCTGGCCCCGGGCTGAGCCCCGACCCTGCACCTGGGGAGGGGGAGGAAGGACTCGGTCGCCACCACTCTCCGCCTCTCATTTTCTCCCCGAAACGCGCCTCCGGCGAGGGCTGCCTCGCGCCCTCTCACTCCCCGTAATTCTGCGCCCCACCCCCTTCACCCGGCAGGTTGCAGCCGAACGTGGACACTCGGCAGAAGCAGCTGGCCGCGTGGTGCTCGCTGGTCCTGTCCTTCTGCCGCCTGCACAAACAGGCCAGCATGACGGTGATGGAAGCTCAGGAGAGCCCGCTCTTCAACAACGTGAAGCTACAGCGTATCCTCCCTCAGCCTCGTCCACCGCCCCCACACCTGCACGTCCACACTTTCCCACACGCCCGGACTCCACAGACACACACCCTTCACCCTCAGTAGTCAGGTTCCTATCCACACTGGCCGTGGGAAGGAGCGAGTAGATGGAGCTGGCATCCATTGCACGCCCAAATCCAAATGCAGCAGCAAACCCGCTTGTCCCTGGCAGCGATGGGTACCCAGCTGTCATTCAGGTCGTAGAACCTCTGCCCCGAAGCCAAGTCCCCAGCTTTCCAACCTGAGCCCCTTGGACTCTGAGTTTCCTGTCCTGGTCATTGTGAGGCTCAAATTCAGGTACTACCTTTATTTTTATTTTTTTTTAAATATATTTTATTGATTTCTTACAGAGAAAGGAAGGGAGAAAGATAGTTAGAAATATCGATGAGAGAGAAACATCCATCAGCTGCCTCCTGCACACCCCCTACTGGGGATGTCCCCCGCCACCAAGGTACATGCCCTTGACCGGAATCGAACCTGGTACCCTTCAGTCCACAGGCTGATGCTCTGTCCACTGAGCCAAACCGGTCAGGGCTGGTACTACCTTTAGTAACTTTCTCTACCTACTCCTATTCTCCCAGGAAGTAAGTGTCATTTGTTTTTGCTGCCTGATTCATGCCTAAAATATCTGTGCAGGAAGGAGAGCGGACAGAGGATGAGGAAACAGCACATTTCATTTTGTAAAGCTCTTCCTTTAAATTGGAATAGTTTGTCTTTATCTTCTTCCCCCCATTGTCTAAGAAATGCCAAGTTATTAGTATATCCCATTGGGGAACGGCACGTATGAGTATGTGGGAGGGAGTGGTGGGGGGCAGGTGGTTCTCAGCATGCGACTGGCTGTGAATTTTTATCCCCCCCCCCCCAGTTTATTCCATTAATGTCAATCCCTTAACCTTAAACCAGGGAAGCTCCCCATGGAATCAATCCAGGTTGTATTAGAGGAACTGAGGAAAAAAGGTGGGTTCAATTCCTCAAATTTTTTATTCCTCCTAGTTGGCTTTTCCTGAGGACAGATAAACACGAGACTTTTAATAGCTTTTCTCTCTCCCCTTGCTTGCAGCCCAGAGCTCTCGGTTCAGTAGACAGCCCGATTCCCTAGGTCCCTCCCCCATTGGCATACAAATTAAAATCTCTTCCTCTGTGCCCTGAGACCCGAAGAGACATGGAAGGAGAACGAGTGCCTTGCAGACAGCAGTAGTGAAACAGATTTTGAATTTCTCTTTCTGGAAGCTGAGTCTCTTCTACTCTGTTCTTCCTTGGCATTGCCTCTTTGTCCCTTCTTAGAGCTGATGCTTTCATAAGTATCTGTTTTGCAGGGAACCTGGAGTGGTTGGATAAGAACAAGTCTAGCTTCCTGATCATGTGGCGGAGGCCGGAAGAATGGGGGAAACTCATCTATCAGTGGGTGAGACTATGCTTCAGCAATGACAAATACATGGCAAAGCAGATCTGTGTCTGTGCTCAGCAGATACCTGGTGTTCCCAGATCTAGACTGAGCATAGTGGAAGGGGGCAGAAAGAGGAAGCCTAGGTCTTCCAGGCGAGATTCTGTCAGTGACTCAATGTCCATGGCTGCACAGAAGTTCCCTTTCTTTGCCTGTTGGATACCAGAGGCTACATGAGGCCATGTTTGGAGAATGCAGTACTGGGAACCACGAGTACTATTGTTGGCTGGAGCCTCTGGCCACAGGAGATAAATGGGGAAAGGAAGGGGGGAAAAAAACACAAGGGGCCGCTCCCCCACTGCACCCTTATGGGGCTGTCCACAATATGAATTCGATGTTCTGAACCAATGTGGGTGTGGGGACAGACTCTGTCTCCCAAATTCCTAGCCACCACCGGCTCTAAACATTCCCAGGAGAGAAAGGAGGGTAAGAAGCATCAACAACCCAAATATAACAAATGCATACCACCCATTCCTGAACAGGAAAACAACCAGAATGAGAGGTCAATCCTCAGACACGTGAAGACCTGTGGTTTAGTGGTTCCAAATGTGTGTGTACACATATAAATATAGCACCTGTATGGCTTGTGGGTTTTAGCCACTTCTCTGCAGAGGTGACAACCCTGGTTTGAGACTGGGTACCATTCCTGGGTCAGAGAGGTGGAGCTGCCAGTTACCTTCTCCCAAGAGATTCCTGGTCCTTATTCAATCCCCATTTTCCGTATCCATAGGTTTCCAGGAGTGGCCAGAACAACTCTGTGTTCACCCTGTATGAACTGACGAATGGGGAAGACACAGAGGATGAGGGTAATGCCTTTCTCTTCCCCCAGTTTTGCCATCTGAATCCTCTCTCCAGTCCTTGTTTAATTGACATTCAGATTTCCCACTTCTCTGCTTCTGAATTCTAAATACTACTTAGCCCATAGCCATTATTTTCATAAACCACCTGAATTCACATACAAAACACCTAAATTTTGTTTGTGGGGGGGTATGTGTATTTTTCTAGGAATAGAGTCCATATTATCAGATTTTCAAGAGCATCTGTGACCCATGAAAAGTTAAAAATTAAGGGTGTAGCCACCAAATGAGGAACCAGGGCAGGAGATTAAGCTTGAAATCTCATTCCTTGCTGAATCAGGCTTTCTTTCACCCTTTATTCTTATAGAGGGCTCAGGCTTTGTGGGCCTTAGCTGAAGGGATTGGGCCAACACCCTCAGCCCTTTTAAATACTTTGTTTTCCAGCCAGGCAGTGATTTGCATAGTGTTTGATTTTACATAGCTCTTTATTTCTGCCTTCATATTCTGATCCCCAGGATCACCAAAAGCTCCCATTTTAGCTGGGGGGAAGGGGACGCTTCCCCTTTCTGCCAGGTCCTGATTGCCCCAACAGAGTTTATATAGCTCTTGGCTCTTTCCCCCTGCTCTGCAGGCCTCTGCTTGCTACTCCCACCATCACCTATGACTTCAGTGCTGCAGCCTTGCCCAGCTCACCGCTCAGGCTGGGCAAAGCTGGAGGCTTCCTCAGAAAGCAAATTTTCTGACTTAAGAGCTGGGCCCCCGCAGGGGATGATGTGTGCAAGCCTGTCAGGGCTTGCCTCCTGCCTCACATCTCCCTGAAGTATAATGCCATATCTCCAGACACTAGGCTGGCCTTGGGCTCCCAGTCTTGTTCTTTTTATCTAGGAAAGGGCATATCTCTGTGCTGGACCTTAACAGTCTCCTAGCCAGATGTATGGCTATACTTCTTTGTGTTAGAACAGGTCCTCATGATGGGCACAGATGTGCAGCTAGGGTCAGTCAGGGACAGGGTCTTGACCTCCCTAGGCTTGATTGTCAAGGCCCCCTCTGGCTTGCAAGCAAATGGTGTCACTCTTGGGCACCAGACATATTTGGGGTGTATGTGGGAGTTGAATCTGATAGAAGAATCAAGAGTGGGAAAATTAGCATGAATACTCATTTTATGCTGACTAAAGCTTTCTTCCACCCCTTACTTTTTTTTAATTAAGAAAATACTGATTTTCGACAGAGAAACATTTATTTGTTGCTCCACTTGGTTATGCATTCATTAATTGCTTCTTGTATGTATCCTGACTGGAGGTTGAAACCATAACCTTGGCATATCAAGATGATACGGGAGATAGGGCTTGGGCATTCCACCCCTTACTCCTAAGGTGTACCCAGGAAGGATGGGTGGCAGCTGCAGCAGCATGGATGGCATATGTATATCCTGGCCTTGTAAAGTCTCATCTTCCAGCTAGACTACTCTCCTCAGTGGCCTTGAGCCCCGAGGAGCTGAGTGTCCCTGACTGCCCCTATCTCCCTGTCCAGAGTTCCACGGGCTGGATGAGGCAACCTTACTACGGGCTCTGCAGGCCCTTCAGCAGGAGCACAAAGCAGAGATCATCACTATCAGCGATGGCCGAGGCGTCAAGTTCTTCTAGCAAGACCTGTCTCCCTTTACGCCTTACCTCCTACCCTTCCAGGGCTTTCAAAAGGAGACAGACCCAGTGTTCCCACAGACTGGATCTGTGACTCCACCAGACTCAAAGGGCTTCAGTCCACTTACCCCATGTGTCTGTCCCTGGGATAGGGTGAGGCTGAGGCAGAGAGGAGATGTGCTTCTCCTTGCCCACCTCCTCTTCTGTCCTAGATTGTCCCTGAGGCAGGGTCTGTAAACCCAGCACTTTACATGTGTTCACATGTGTAACTACACACACACACTCATGCCTATACAAGCTTCTGTCTCCCCACTCCCACCCCTGTAGCTGCTGTTGCCTCCCCTCTCAGGCTGGTGCTGGATCCTTCCGATAGTGGAAGCCCTGGCTGCAGGCAGCCTTCCAGGCAATATGAAGATAGGAGGCCCAAGAAGCGATCTGGTAGTGAGAGGCGGGGCCGGACAGTGATTTATGATATTAAAAAAGCTCAACCCCACTGCCTGCCTCTGATGTTACTACTGAATGGGCATGGGGAGGGCTGTGAAGTGTTAACCCCTGAGCAAATCGCAGCTTAGAAGAGGGGAGAGAAGGCCTATGGCCTTTGTAAATGGAAAGGTCCCCCAGTGTTGGCGGCTCCAGTGAGCCTGTGGTTTTACATCTGCGGGATGGGCTGTGCGGGGGAGTGCTGATGGAACACAGCCTGGGACAGACTGCTTTCTGTGTCTGAACTGAGTAACTTAATGGCTTCCTTTCCTCACCTCCCCTATGAAAGTCCTGAACTCCCCTGAAGCCCCTCCCTCTGTCCATCTGCTCAGGGTGAGGTAGTTGAGGCCAAGGAGAGCTGAGGGGGAGTAAACCGGACATGGACTTTGGTTTATTGGAAACTTTGGCAAACAGAAGGGGGAGGAAGGAGAGCCCACATAGCAAAAACAGCCACTCTAATCAGGGCCAAGCTGCGGTCAAGGTAGGGAGGTGGAAGGGATGGGTGACGGGTCCTGGGTTTGGAGGTGGGGCTTGTCCTGGGGTGCACACTCCCATCCCTGCGCAGCGCGGAGGGATGGTGGCGTCGGAGAAAACCAGACCTTTCCATTGACCTCAGTATTGTCAGCCTAGTGCTACTCTGGACGACTAGGAGCGGTGGCGCTACCTTATCTGGGGCGTGCAGGCCTGTGGTAGCCACCCCCCCTTTCTAGGGCCTGGGAGCTGAGGTCACATTTCCTCTCCCTATCCAGCGTCATGCCCCCCTCCCCCCACCAAACAGGTTTGCGCACTCTGAGTGCGGGAGGACACCCCACGGCCTCGCACCCAGCTCTCAGGAATGAGCCTGAAGGCGGGTGCGCGGGGCAGGGAGGGGTCGGGGGAGAGGGATATCGGCCGGGGGGCGGGGCGAAGGCTGGGGTGAAGGGCTGTGCACCAGAATCCACACCGCTGGCAGCTCGGAGGGGGCGGCCCTGGGGGGTAGGGGCGGGGCCGGGGGTGGGGCTCCGGTGCGGGCGAGCCGGGGGCTAGGGCCCCAGTAGCTCAGCGCTAGCCCTGCGCACCCAGCCAGTCCTCCTGAGCGGCCGCCTCTTCTCCAGCCGTCCGGCTTACCGCCCTGCGGCGCCCAGCCCTTCTTCATGCTGGCACCCGCGGCCCCAGAGACCGCGGTCCCCATGTCCCAGGCGGAGGCCGACCTGGCCCTGCGGCCCCCGCCCCCTCTTGCTGCCACGGGGCCGCCCCGCCTCGGGCCCCTTCCTCGCCGGGCGCGTCGCTTCTCCGGGAAAGCTGAGCCCCGGCCGCGTTCTTCGCGTCTCAGCCGCCGAAGCTCAGTCGACTTGGGGCTACTGAGCTCTTGGTCCCAGGCAACCTCACCCGTTCCGGAGCCTCCCAATTCTCCGGACTCTGCTGGTCCCGACCCCGCAAGGAACCCACCGCCTCGCTCCGAAGAGCCCCCCGAGGGCACGTGGACTGGGGGAGCCCTGGTGAAGGCTGCAGACTCTGTGCGTCCGGAGCTCACGTGCGCCACTGGGAGCCCGGGGGCCCGGGAACCGCCAAGGGTCCCCGAAGCTGGGGCCCAGGAGCGGCGGCGGGAGCAAGAGGAAAAGGAGGACACAGAGACCCAGGCTGTGGCAACGTCCCCGGACGGCCGATACCTCAAGTTTGACATTGAGATTGGACGTGGTTCGTTCAAGACGGTGTATCGAGGGCTAGACACGGACACCACGGTGGAGGTGGCCTGGTGTGAGCTGCAGGTGCGGCTAGGTGGCACCTCGGGATGGGACCCTTTGGAGGTTTGGGGTTGGGAGACCCACCAGGGAGGGATGTATTTTTCCAGTCAAATGACCAGACACCCCTACTCCCACTTGCTCTGATGACCCATGGATCTGGCTGATTCTGGGCTGCAGAAAGAGAAACAGGCAGGTGGTGTAAGTGGCTCCCCTGAAGGTTTGGATATTTTCACTTGAAAGTCCCCATACTCAGCCCAGAGAGGTGGGAAATTGGGTAGAGAGCCATTTGAGGTAGGAGAAGGTGGCTGGCCTCGCTACTTTGCTGAAGTGGTCCCTCTCTCCCCCTAAGTCCTGAGACCCTCAGCGTGACCCTGATCCTCCTGTTCCCTCTACCTGCATCTGTATAGGAAGTTGGGATGATGGATGCCAGAAGGTGGGGCAGGGTCCTCTCCACTTCCAGAAGATTTCAGCTGTTGTGGCAGGATGGGGCCCTCCCAGGCCCCTTCTGGACTTCACAGTTGGGATAGGGAGAGACAAGGAGCTCAGCTCTGGCCCGAATCCAGTCCTCTCCTCATCCCATTGCCTACCTGGGCTCTCCTTCCCAGACCCAAAGGCGCTGAGTCTCACGGGCTTTAAGTTTGGGCCAGCTGCTTCAGATTCAGACTGGGGAACAGAGCCTGGGGGAAGGGTCCTTCCCAGAGCCCTGGCACTGGGTTTGCCCCTTGCTCCTGCCAGTGCCGCGCCCCAGGCTCTAGGCCAGGCCAGTAGAGGCGGCCAAACTGGGGTGGGGTGGGGGTGAAGGAGGGAGATGGGACAGCCATGGGATAGAGAGCCGTCTCCTGGAACCTGGTCCTTGATCCTTACTTTCTTTCACTGTACCTCCTTCTGCAGCCCTCCCACCTCCTGTCTGGTTCTAGCAGTTGGCAGTTTCTGGAGCTAACCCCCTTGCTGGCCCCAATTCTCTGCCTGCCCGTCTGCCTGCCTGCTGCCCGCCTGCTGCCAGCCCCTGGGCGCCCCCTCCCGCCCCATGGCCTGCCCAGGCGGCCACAAAGGCGCTATTGAGCTCAGGGTTCCTGGACTGGGCTGCATAAAGTCGCTTGTGTCCAGCAGGGGGTCTAGGGGGCGGCCCCAGGCCCAGGATGGGCGTGTCCTCGGGGCAGCTTGAGGGGGTGGGCCTGGAATTCGGGGTCTGCAGCCGGTGAGGCCAGCGATTCCACTTCCCACGGATCCCCCTGACCCAGCCCCATTCCAAGCTTCAACCCTTCCCCTTCCTCCGCAGCCCCGCCTCCGTGTCCCACCCCACCCCCTCTCTGTGGGGGTCCCGGGCCAGATTTGACCTTGACCCCCATACCCTACCCCACAGACTCGGAAACTGTCTCGAGCGGAGCGGCAGCGATTCTCCGAGGAGGTGGAGATGCTCAAGGGGCTACAGCACCCCAACATCGTCCGCTTCTATGACTCATGGAAGTCAGTGCTGAGGGGCCAGGTTTGCATCGTGCTGGTCACTGAACTCATGACGTCCGGCACGCTCAAGACGTGAGCTCTGTGGCCTGGTGGTAGTGGTTGGTGGGAGGGCTGGTGGTGGGCGGTCCCATTGCTTCTGGAACTTCTCCCAGGCTCCTCAAACTCTACATCCAGCCCAGCACCAGGCTCACTATCTCTCACCCACCCCTCCTTTGTTTCTGCCGTGGTGAATGGCAAGGTCCACTCAGCACTACGGCCAAAGCATGGGCGCCTCCATAGATGCCTCTTCTCTGACCACCCTGTGCATCCCCTTCCCCCATCAGTCTGCCTTCAAGGTTTTCCTCCTATCTCCCCACTTGGCTTTCACCGCCCCATGTACACTCCCACCTCACAGCCACTGACCTCACTCGTCTGGAGACCTGCAGTCCCCTCAAAGGGCCTTCCCCCACTCTGCCCCTCTCCTGTCCACTCTGCCGCTCTCTTCCCCAAGCTATCCTATCTTCCTGCAGTCTGGGGTTCTCTCTCCATTGCAAATCTGACCTGATCACTCCCATTCTTAAAAACCCATCAAGGTCTCCCACAGCGCTCAGGATAAAGTCCACAATTCATAACCTGCTCACAGTCCTTAGGATCCAGCCCCATCTTCAGCCTAAATTCCGGACACACCAAATTCCCAGCACCTCCTCCCACCCTGCTCTGGGGCTTGCTGTCTCCGTGCCTTTGAGCACAGTGTCCCCTCTGCCTGGAAAGTCTCCATCCCTTCCCCTTTTCACCCTTGAACTCCTACTCATCCTTCAGATGCAACACAGTTATTTCCTTCTATGGAGCCCTCCCCCTGCAGCAGCAGTTAGTCATCCCTTCCTGTGCTTCCACAGCACCTTGGCCTCAGCCCTCTAACCTCATGTCTACTTACCACACCTCCCGGCTCAGGCTCAGTTTCTCCCTGGCTCCCTGTGCAGACCTGGGCTAGGAGAATGCTGGCAGAAGATGCATAGACAGTGGTGCGAGTAGGGCTGGGAGAGCTTCCCAGTGAGGGCTCCCTCCCCCACCACAACCCTGGCTGTGCGCCCTGCGCAGATACCTGAGGCGGTTCCGTGAGATGAAGCCCCGAGTCCTTCAGCGCTGGAGCCGCCAAATCCTGCGGGGGCTTCACTTCCTACACTCCCGGGTACCCCCTATCCTGCACCGAGATCTCAAGTGTGACAACGTCTTTATCACTGGCCCTACGGGCTCCGTCAAGATCGGGGACCTGGGCCTGGCCACACTCAAGCGTGCCTCTTTTGCCAAGAGTGTCATTGGTGAGTCCCTCCAGGAGTCCTTGTCATTCCTCCCTGCCCCACGACAGAAGAGAGCCTGGGGTCTCCCTTTCCCCAAGCTGAGTCCTTCAAGCTCCACAGAGTAAGAACACCCTGGGGGAAACGGGGAGACCTGTGGCATCCCCTCTCCAGCTGCCCGGCGGTGGGGAAGGGTTGCAGCTTGTGCTCCAGAACCAGAGAGCTGCCTGGCCTGTGCACATCCAAGGGAAGCGACAAAGCCAGAAAGGAGGCTCTGCAGCCCGATGCCTGCTGTGAATCCTACAGGGACCCCGGAGTTCATGGCCCCGGAGATGTACGAGGAAAAGTACGATGAGGCCGTGGACGTGTATGCGTTTGGCATGTGCATGCTGGAGATGGCTACCTCTGAGTACCCCTACTCCGAGTGCCAGAATGCTGCGCAAATCTACCGCAAGGTCACTTCGGTGAGAGAAGGGGTGGGGGGAATTCCAGGGCCCCTCCCATTTTCCTGTCTCAACCAGCCCCTGGCCAGTGCCCTTTCCCTTAATGAAAACAGGCTGGACACAAAGATGCCCTGATTTACACTGAAGGACAGTGGATGCACACACACACACCCTACCCCCCTTCAGTACAAGCTATTTAGAATAACGATGTGTGTGTAGCACTCCCCAGAGTTTACAAAGGATTCCATTTCCAATCTCTCATCGGATCCTTCCAGCTGCAGGGCTAATATTCTGCCCGCTCTTTTACAAATGAAAAGCTGGCTGAGGCAGACTTGTTTAAGGTCACATTATCGATACATGGGGGGATTGGGATTCGAAATCAAATCTCCCTGCAGCAGTCGCTGTGCTTTTGCGACTGCAAGTTGCTCTCTTGGGCATGTGTGGGTGGAGTGTGAGGAGGGGGCATGTGTCAAACCCAGAACTGGGGCGTAGAGAGCCTGAGACTAATGTAACCCCTTCTTCAGGGCACAAAGCCGAACAGCTTCTACAAGGTGAAGATGCCCGAGGTGAAGGAGATCATTGAAGGCTGCATCCGCACAGATAAGAATGAAAGGTCGGGTGGGGTGCAGGGGCAGGCGGCTGCGCGGTGGGAGGCGGGGTGGGGGTGGGGGTGGGAGCCCGGCTCACTGCTGCTGCGCCCGCTCAGGTTCACCATCCAGGACCTACTGGCTCACGCCTTCTTTCGCGAGGAGCGTGGTGTGCACGTGGAGCTGGCAGAGGAGGATGACGGTGAGAAGCCTGACCTCAAGCTCTGGCTGCGCATGGAGGATGCGCGGCGCGGAGGGCGCCCGCGGGACAATCAGGCCATCGAGTTCCTGTTCCAGCTGGGTCGGGACGCTGCTGAGGAGGTGGCGCAGGAGATGGTGAGTGGAGGACAGACTGCCCTGCAGTGGGGATGCGAGGGAAGCCGGGGTGGTGGGAAAGGGGCCCAACCACTCTTCTAGGCATCTCCTGTCAGTGTCTTCCTGCCCCGTCCTTCTTAACACACACACCACACACACACAATTCTGTGTTGAAGATTTTATTTTCCAGATCAGACCCTGAGTCCTCCAACCTCCCTACTTTACTTCAACTTTCCTGCTGATTCAGTGTTTCTGGAATGCTTTTCTGCCCAATTTATCTATCTATCTATTTTTTCGTATCCCCCCTCCATATTTTCTCCCATCTCTTGTTTTTAGGTTTCTTTATTTCTCTTTCTTCCTCCATGCTCAGAATTGTCCATTTCAGGAAGCCTATCCCTCTAGAGTCAAAATTAAGTGCTGCTTTTCACGTCCTCAGTGACAGGACTCACGATCACAGGTCGTTTTCCACCAGGGTACATTTCTCTCTTTTCCTCTACTAGACGGTAAGCTCCTTGAGGGCAGGGACTGTGTTGTGTTGGTTTTTCTGTCCCTGGCCGTGCTTGACACATGGTAGGCACTCATTAATCGCCCACTTGTGTACACAGCTTGGAGCACTTTCACATGCACTTGATCATTGTTACAACCCTGACATGGAATGATTTTATCCTGATTTATTGATGAGGAAAAGAAAGCTCAGAGAGGTTGAATAACTTGTCCAAGGTGCCGAGTAAGTGGCAAAGCTGGATCTAAACTCAGGTTGTTCAGCCTTTCAGTCAGACCCTGCCCGACCTCCTTTATGTGCCCAGCAAAGCTTGTTGAAATGAAAAAGAGATGATGAACAGAAGCTGAGAGACAAGGAGAGGCATACATGGGAGGTAGAAGATGTGGGGGAAGGAGATTGGGGGGCTGGTTTAGGAAGGCCTCAGGGGGACAGGAGAGAATATAAGATTCTCAATAGAAAAATGGAAGTTGAAAGGATGGGGTTCATCCATGTGGGTCTGGGTCAGGAACCCGAGAAAGTGTTTGAAATGTGGCATAAGAACAGGTCTTCATAGCACTGACCTGAGCTCAAATCCTGACCCATTACTTATAGGAGTTCTTGACCTTGACACTACTGACATCTTGTTTTAGGGACTGTCTCGTGCATTGTAGGATGTTGAGAAGAATCCCTGGCTTCTACTTACGGGTTGCCAGTAGCACCTACCCCCTACCCCCCAGTTATGACAACTATAAAGTTTCCAAATATTTTTTTTAAATATATTTTATTGATTTTTTACAGAGAGGAAGGGAGAGGGACAGAGAGTTAGAAACATCGATGAGAGAGAAACATCGATCAGCTGCCTCCTGCACATCTCCTACTGGGGATATGCCCGCAACCCAGGTACATGCCCTTGACCGGAATCGAACCTGGGACCCTTCAGTCCGTAGGCCGATGCTCTATCCACTGAGCCAAACCGGTTTCAGCTCCAAATATTTTAAAAAAATATTTTTATTGATTTCAGAGAGGAAGGGAGCGAGCGAGAGAGAAACATCAATGATGAGAGAGGATCATTGATCATCTGCCTCCTGCCTGCCCCTGACTGGGCATGTGCCCTGAATGGGAATCGAACCATGAATGATTTTAGGTTGATGCTTAGCCACTGAGCCAGCCAGCCTGGCAAGTCTCCAAATAGTGCCAGTAACTCCCCCGCAACAAGAGCAACTGACTGTATAACCATGAACTGGTCACTTGTTTGTAAAAATGGGGTTGATAAGACCTATCTCAGGAGGTTAGTAGGAGGACTTAATCTTGATAATGTAAGGAGCTGCCTGTTAATAGATGTAGTCAGTAATCAATGAATGTTGGTTCCCCTTATTCCCATATCCTGGAGGTCACAAGAAAGTGTTCTGATGGATCTTTGAGGGGGGTCCCAAACTGTGTTCCTCACCCTTCCTATTCCAGGTGGCCCTGGGCTTAGTCTGTGAAGCTGATTACCAGCCAGTGGCCCGTGCAGTACGCGAACGGGTGGCTGCTATTCAGCGAAAGCGTGAGAAGCTGCGCAAAGCTAGGGAGCTGGAGGCCCTCACCCCTGAGCCAGAACCCCCGCCAGCAACCATCCCTATGACTCCTGGTCTCCCCAGTTCCTTCCCCGCTGAGCCTGAGGAGCCAGAGGCGGACCAACACCAGCCATTCCTCTTCCGCCATGCCAGCTACTCATCTACCACCTGTAAGTCACCTCTGATCTTAGGACCTAGGTCCCAGACCCTTGGCCTCTGCCTCCCACCCAGAAGTTCAACCCAGCAGCACTGTCACTTACCCTGCCTTCCACATCTAGACCTGGAGCTCCTTCTGGATAACTCCAGGCCCCTCCTTGTCAGGCAAGCCCCCTCCTCTGCCACCACTCTCCTTTATTTCCCCTTTTCTGATCCCCTCCCCCACCAGCTGATTGCGAGACTGATGGCTACCTCAGCTCCTCCGGCTTCCTGGATGCCTCAGACCCTGCCCTTCAGCCCCCTAGGGGGGTGCCATCCAGCCCCGCTGAGTCCCATCTCTGCCTGCCCTCGGTGAGAGGGGGTCACTTGGGGGGCTCCCAACCATTCCAAGCCTATGACCTATTTCCCTCCTTGTGAAATCCAACCCTATAACCTCACCCCATGGCCCTGGAAATATTACTCTTGTCCTCATCATCCTTAATTCCATCTCCCTAGTACCTCAACATCCTTGAAACCATCTCCCTGGATCCCAACAGTGATCTTTCTCTGATCTCAATAACCCATATCCTATTTCAGACTTTTGCCCTATCTATTCCCCGTTCTGGCCCAGGCAGTGACTTTTCCCCTGGAGATAGGTAAGTTTTGGTATGAGTTGGGGTGCTAGGGTGAGACATATGGGGCTCTGGGGTCCCAGCGTCCATTCTGACATGCCTTCTGTCTCCTTCCCTTTGTAGCTATGCCTCCGATGCAGCATCAGGCCTTAGCGACATGGGTGAAGGGATGGGACGGATGAGGAGACCGCTAGGGAGAAATCTCCGGCGAAGACCCCGATCCCGGCTTCGGGTCACTAGTGTAAGGAAGGCGTAGGAGATGGGGAACAACCTTCAGGGCCAGGAGGGAACTTTCAGGAAGATGGGGGAGGTTAGCCAGAAAAGGAGAGTAGCAGTGTGTGACTGGTACCCAACTGGCAGCCAGTTTCTAATACCAGATTTGGGGAGCAGGGTCTGCTTCTCTTCAATTCCAGTCCAGCCACAGCACTTGGTTGGAGTGGGGTGGGCGTCTGTGATACGGACAGAGGCCTTGACCTCCCTTCTGCTGATTTAAATCTGAAGGTCTCCGACCAGAGTGACAGAGTCGTTGAGTGCCAGCTACAGACACACAACAGCAAGATGGTGACCTTCCGATTCGATCTGGATGGGGACAGCCCAGAAGAGATTGCAGCTGCCATGGTGAGGGGGAGCAAGATGAGGACTGAGCTTTGGGTCTGGGACAACAGTCTTCCTCCTGATCTTCCCTGGTGCTGACCTCCCCTTCCCTCCCCTCCAACAGCAAAAGTGTTTTTAAAGCACTTGATGGCACTCAGCATAGTGTCACTGAAGACATCTTGTTTTGGGAGAGATTTGTTTATCTAGTGAGGTTTGGATCCTCAGCTGGAGCAATTTGAGACTCACATAGAGTATACCCAAGAGCTACAGTGAAGTACATGCCAGACATGTGATACTGTGGCTGTAAGTAAAGGATGGGCTATGGGCAGGAAGGGGAAGAAGTAGGACTTGTGCAAGCTCTGACAGATGCGTAAGAATAGCAGTGAGCCGAAACCGGTTTGGCTCAGTGGATAGAGCGTCGGCCTGCGGACTGAAGGGTCCCAGGTTCGATTCCGGTCAAGGGCATGTACCTGGGTTGCGGGCATATCCCTAGTGGGAGATGTGCAGGAGGCAGCTGATCGATGTTTCTCTCTCATTGATGTTTCTAACTCTCTATCTCTCTCCCTTCCTCTCTGTAAAAAATCAATAAAAAAAAATAGTAGTGAAGGGTGGAAAAGGCATGTCTAGTTGGGGTACAGCATAAGCAAAGGCATAGAAATAGATAGTGACTTAGAATATGGTATTGGGAGGGCTTCTTGAGGAGACACTAGAATTAAGGGTTCCAGTAGCCCTTCTGAAAGTGAGATTGGGCATGTAGAGTGGGCCTGGATTACAGGTGGTTCTGAGAGTTAGACAGAGTGTAACATGGTGAGAATAGGTTTTAAGAAGACCCATCTGCCATGGGACATGGGAGCAGGTAGGGGGTAAAGAATCCAGTTGGCAGATGGATACAAGGAGCCAGGTGTGGACTGGAAAGAATAGATTATATGGGAGGGAGGAGGGGTTTCAGGAAAATAAATGACTCTGTAATACAGTAATTTATTGACATAGTACAATACACATAGTAGATGCTGAATAAATATTTGCTGAGTTGATATGGGAGAGGGGATATCAAGGGTGACTTGTAGCTTGGAGGGACTATTGGAAGTAGACCATCAAAGGAGAGGGTAAGTTGGAAATGAAAGTGGGCTTTTTTAGGGGTCATGATGAATTGAATAACGGACAGGCAACATAAGATTCTCCATAGAAGCAGGATATGGGTCAGGCAGGGCTAGAGAGAGAGGTGGATTCAGGAGTCATCAGTATAGAACTGAGTGAATGGAGATGGGCCTGCAAAACCAAAGGCATAGAAGATCTGAAAGTGTATCTCCATGGATACCCCCAGTTCTAGAATGGGAGAGAGGATAGGTCATCAAAAGACACCGTGATGGAACCTGAGAAGTAGGAGGAGCCCAGAAAGATTAGTAAAAACTGAGTGAGGAGTTTCAAGGAGGTGGCATAGGGTGAAGTCTAAGGCAAGATCACACTGGCATTTGTCAGGAGAAGGTCTTTGTGGGAAACCAGTTTCGGTGGAGTAAGGGTGGTTGGTGGCTGTCAGCCTCTGGGGCGAAAGAGGAAAGGAAATGGGAGAAATGGCAGGCTTCCGGCACTCTCTCCTAAAAAGCTTACCCTCTATCATGTCATTCACTTGACATGCAAGCTTACCACCTCCCATCAAGCTACTTGACCCTTCCAGGATCTTTCCTCCAGTCACCCTGGTTTCTAAATAGTCCTCTGAAGAGGCTGGCTGCTTTCCTGCTTTTGCCTCCATCTGCTCAGTGGTCTCTCATTTCTTGCCTGAGAAACTTCTCTACTGGGCTTTCAAGCCCACTCAGATCCACACTGCCACGGAGACCCCACCCCCTGCACCCAGCACCCATTGCTCTCTCTTCTCTCCTTACCAGGCCATCCTCTACTTCTCTGCAGCAGAATTCTCTTGAGATTAAATCCGATATTCTGGAACATGGTCTTTAAAATCCACAGCACTTTCAGCTGTGCTTACGTCTCACTATTTTGTGAATGTACCATGCTGCTTCATGCCTCAGAGCTATTACTCATGCTGTTCTCTCTGCTTACACTGCCCCTCTCTTCCTGGTAAGCAGCATGGAACAGAGGACAGGGTGGGATTTCACACAGGACCGAGTTCAAGTTTCACTGTAATTTACTAAAAACTTGGGCAAGTTTCATAACCTTTCTGAATTTCAGTTGCTCATCAATAAAATGAAGGTGATAACACCTATTTTGCAAAAATGTTCTATGAAATGTGATATAATACATATGAGAAGGGAAATGATATAATATGATATAATATAGGAGAAGTATCTACACATGGTAGGTCTTCAGTAAAGGGCTTTTTAATTCATCCTTCCCTTTCAAGGTTCAGCTCTGTGACGCCATCCCAACTCCCCCAACTCCTCTTGGGGTAGAGTGACCTGCTCTCTCTCTTTAGAGTAGCATTTTTAAAAATTGTGGTTAAAAACACACATAACATAAAGTTTGTCCTCTTAACCCTTTTTAAGTATACAGTTCATGAGTGTGAAGTGTATTCACATTGTTTTGAGACAGATCTCCAGAACTGTTTCATCTTGAAAATCTGAAACTCTGTACCCATTAAACAACAACTCTCCCTTTCCCCCACCTGGAATAGCATTTTTATCTATCCCTCCATCATATATGCCTCACATACCACGGGCTGACTTATAATATATTGAGTTCTGTATATGTGTCTCTCCCATTAGATTTTGGCCTTCTTCAGGACCAGGACCTTGTTTTATGCTTCTCTGTATTCCTCACAGTACCTAGCACAATGCCTGACACATAGTATGTGCTCACTAAGCGTTTTTGGAATTGAATGATATATTTACCATTTATTGCCTTATTTTTACTTGTGTACCCGCGCACATGTGTGCGCACGCATGTGTGGGATACTTTATAAGTTCTATGAGAGTAGGAGTTGTGTCCAAAAGCATGGGAGGCAACAGTGGAAAGAACTCAGGTTTTGAGTTTGGGCAGATCTGGTACAAATCCAGTGAATTTGGGCAGACTGATCTTAATCTCTTTGAGCATTGGTTATCTTAACACTATAATGGGGGTGTTAATAAAGATCCCAGAAAGCTGTTGTCGGTGTTAAATGTGATAAGATATATAAAGTCTCTGGTATATACATGCATCCTATGAATGTTAGCTATTTTCCTCTATAGCTTAAGCGGTTCTCAACCTGTGGGTCGCGACCCCTGAAAATACCTCCTGCATATCAGATATTTACATTACGATTCATAACAGTAGCAAAATTACAGTTATGAATTAGCAACGAAAATAATTTTATGGTTGGGGGTCACCACAACATGAGGAACTGTATTAAAGAGTCGGGGCATTAGGAAGGTTGAGAACCACTGGGAGGATAGTAGCTAACATCACACAGTGCTTGACACACAGTAGATATTTATTAAATACTTGTTTTAGGTTGGTGGTTGGCAGAAGTGGTAGGGTGAAAGGCTGGCTTTTACAGATCAGGAGAGATGAATGGGATAACTGAACCCTCCCTCCCCTTCCTGCTGACCTTTGCCAGGTATATAATGAGTTCATTCTGCCTTCGGAGAGAGCTGGATTCTTGAGCAGGATTCGGGAGATTATTCATCGAGTGGAGACCCTGTTGAAGAGAGATACTGGCCCTGTGGAGGCTGCTGAAGATCCCCTGGGCCCTCAGGTCAGACTCCTTGGACACCTCCAGGGGTAAACTGATTCTATGCTCAAGGCTTCATTACTCTCTGCCTCACTAGTGGCCTTGGATCTAACTCCTCTTCATTTCTGGAAACCTAAAACAGTGGCTTTTGGCCTCCGATGAAAGCCTTGTTCTAGAAAAATGTGTTCAATGCATACTTTTCTTTTAACTTATTATTTTAAAATAATTTCAGACTTACAGAAAGAAGTTGCAAGAATTGTACAAAGAACTAGATACTCTTAGCCTAGATTTGCTAATTGTTTTTGCCACATTAGCTTTTTCTTTTCCCCTCTATATGTGCGTGTATATATTTTTTTCTGAATCACTTAAGTTGTAGACATCATGCCCTTTACTTCTAAATATTTAAGCAAATACATTTCTGAATTTCTGAAATCCATCTATGGACTCCTAGAGGTCCATGAGTCCTGGCTTAAGAACCCTCGTCTGCAACCAAGACTAGACTCTTCCCCACTGTGACTGTGGGCCCCCTTCTCTCCCTCAGGAGGAGCCTGCACCTTTGCCTGTTCTCCCAGGCCCCCTCCCCAACCCATCCAGTGGTATGTACTGAGTTCTGTCCCTACTCTCCCCAAACCTTGGGTTGCTCCTGGGAAAGGCGCAGGGAATGGAGGATTGGAATCTCAACACACTCTCCTCCCTAGCAGAGTTCCAGAGTGGTACCTCCCTGGAGCATAGCAGCTGGGCAGCCTTCTCCACTTCCCCATCTTCTTCTGGAGCCCCTTTGTCTCCTGGAAACCCATTTTCTCCTGGAACCCCTGTTTTCCCAAGTCCCATCTTCCCCATCACTTCTCCCCCATATCATCCCAGCCCCTCCCCATTTTCTCCCCAGGTTTCAAATCTCTCTCCACACCCCCCCAGCTCTCCGCTTCCATTCTCCCCCAGTGCATCCCAGTTCCCAATCCCAGCCTCTCAGTTTCCACAGAGTTCTCTCCTCCCCAGTTCTCCACCTGCCTTCTCTCCCGGTTGTTCCCAGGCCACTCTTGCGCCTCATTCCTTTCCTCCATGCTCCCCCTCCTCCTCCCCTCTCCCCTCCACCACAGCAGCCCCTCTTCTCTCTCTGGCTAGTGCCTTCTCACTGGCTGTGATGACTGTGGCCCAGTCCCTACTGTCCCCCTCGCCAGGGCTCCTTTCCCAGTCTCCCCCAGCTCCTCCTGGTCCCTTATCAAGCCTACCCTCTCCCTCTCCCCTTGATCCCTGTGGCCAGGAGAGGCCTTCACCTTTGACAGCTGAGTTGGAGAGTGAGGTGAGTAGGAAAACCAGGGGGGATGTTTAAGGGGGCTCAATTCTGGAGAATTTCTCTCCTCATGGACCACACTTTGTAGGCCTCCCCAAATCCTGCTCGGCCACTCCTGGGTGAAGCCAGACTGGCACCCATCTCTGAAGGTGAGGCCTCTGACCATTGATCTTCCCCTGCCCGTTATCCTCAGTCCATTTTATATTCCGCCACTGATTTCTCTCCCTCCTTCCATGACTCCTTCCTGTCTCTCCACAGAGGGAAAGCCCCAGCTTGTTGGGCGTTTCCAAGTGACTTCATCCAAAGAACCAGCTGAGCCTCTTTCCCTGCAACCAACATCCCCAACTCTCTCTGATTCCCTGAAGCCTCCAACCCCTCAGCTGACCTCAGAAAGCTCAGACACAGAGGATAGTGCTGGAGACGAGCCAGAGGCCAGGGAGGCTCTGGCCGAGAGTGACCGTGCAGCCGAGGGCTTGGGAGCTGGAGCGGAGGAGGAAAGGGACAGTGGGAAGGAATCCCAAGTGGGGGACAGCTCCCCACTCCTGAGCCATCCCAGCCCAGTGTGGATAAACTACTCCTATAGCAGCCTGTGTCTGAGCAGTGAGGAATCAGAGAGCAGTGGGGAGGATGAGGAATTCTGGGCTGAGCTGCAGAGTCTTCGGCAGAAGTGAGTCTGGGGAGGATGGGGGACAAGAAGTGGACTCGGGAGAGCAAAATGTGTGGCAAGCTCCCTCATGCTCCTGGTGCATCCTCAGGCACTTGTCAGAGGTGGAGGCCCTACAGACACTACAGAAAAAGGAAATTGAGGACTTGTACAGCAGGCTTGGGAAGCAGCCCCCACCGGGTATCGTGGCCCCTGCTGCTATGCTGTCCAGCCGCCAGCGCCGCCTCTCCAAGGGTAGCTTCCCCACCTCCCGACGCAACAGCCTGCAGCGTTCCGAGCCCCCAGGCCCTGGTGAGACTGCAGTTGCCAGGTTCCATCTTCCCAGTCCTCTTCCCTAGTGATGCAGCTTTCTTTCAGGCCCTGGGGGTCTGCCCTTGGTTTGGGGGGACTAGCCCCCTTCTCCCCGTGGCCCCTTCCCTCACTTAGTGCTCTCCCTCCCCATCCTACACCCAGGCATCATACGAAGGAACTCCCTGAGTGGCAGCAGCACCGGCTCCCAGGAGCAGCGGGCAAGCAAGGGGGTGACATTCGCCGGGGATGTTGGCAGGATGGTGAGGGCGGGCCCAAGGGAGGGAGAGTCCAGGGAATGGTATCTGGCTGTAGCTTCTCTCCGCCCACCCTGGAGGTTTCTTCAGTGCTTTTTCTTTTCCCTCCAGTGAATTCAGAATAGAAGCCATGCGTCTCCCCTACACCAGGACCCACCATGGAGCTTGTGCTCTCAGAATCTGCTAATCAGTACAACTCTGCAAGGAAGACCTCAGCACTGAGGGAGTAGAAGGACAGAGGGGCATGGAGAGTGCTGTTCCATTATAGGGAAAAGCCAAGCATGTGAGAACTATTTGCTGTGTGTAGAAAGTATAAATTCTGCAGCCTGCTACCTCCCTAGCCAAGAGCCAACCACTAAGCAATCCCACCCAAACGCAGATGCTTTCACAGGGCACACTCCCAGCTGGGCAAGTGGACACCGGAATTAACAGCCAATAAAAATGCTGGAAACTCAGACTCCAAATTTGTATCTGTCAGGCCTTGGGAACTGGGGGCAAAGGCTTGTGGGGTTGGGAAGGGGAGGACTTAGAAGGGAATCTCCTCTCACAATAGGAGGCAGGGCTAGAAGCTGCCCAGCCTTCTGGCTTCCTGCCAGCAGTTCATGAGGAAACTGCAAAGTCAGTGATCCACCTCACCATCTCGATCCCACCTTTCGGCCTGCACAGGCAGGCCGGCCCCAATGGAAGTTAAAAAAAAAAAAATGAAAGCTGTCCCTTATCCTTCATTTACCTTTCTCTCTAGGGTGGGAAAGGCAATAACGTTGGAGGGTGTTGTAGGGTGAAGGACAGAGTGACCTTTCTTCCCCCAAAGTGTGGTTCAGTCTCAAACAGCCCAGTGACCCACCATGAGCTCTCCCTTAAATCAGGTGGAAAGATCTCACGGAAAAAGTAATTCTAGTTAAACATTTACGGCTCCCTGGGGCAATGCCACTATGCTGCAGCTACTGCCCGTGGAGCTTTCCAGCATGAAGTGTCAGCCCCAACACAATCACCTGACTCCAAGAGAGATGACTCAGTTTATTATTCTCAACCTGACCCCATCTTTCCCACAGGCTCCAACACTGCACAGAGCTGCCATGCCCACTCCCATAACAGCCCACCTCTTGTCCTCCTTCCTCCCAGCCCCTGGGAAGTGAAGGGGATAAACCACAAAGTCAGAAAATTTGGGAAAAGCCAAGGTTAGATAACTTGCAAAAAACCCCCAAACAAAACAAACGATAAGAAGGGCTCGGCTACCACAAACAGTGAGTGTGAGGTGGGCAATGTTCCTTTGATGATGGCCAACTGTGTAAATCCCCGGCTTCTTGGGGCTGATCACTGTCCAAGGTGAGTAAGGTGGCCAGCAATGCTGTGAGCAGGCTTCAGCTTCTACAGGTCATGGGGCATCATCCATCAAGTGAAGGGGCTCCAGCAGGTTAGAGACGTGCCATGCCCAACTGGATCAGGAGCCTGACGCCCTTTCGGCAGCTCGGGCTCGAGCAGCTTTGACCTCATCCTCCAGCTCATCTAGGAACCGCTCCTGGGACACTGAGTAGAAGGTGTAACCATCTGGGGAGGCTGGTTAGGGAAACCACTTGGAACATGCACATTCCCTTTTCCTAGATTTGCTTCCACCACTTCTTAATCTCTCATCCTCCTAATTCTGTAGCCCTCTGTTCTCCCAAGCCCTGACCCATTCTTTTTTTTTTTTTCCAAAGAGGAAGGGAAAGGGAGAAACATCCAGAGAGAGAATCACTGATTGGCTGCTTCCTGCACGCCCCCCACTGGGGATCTAGCCCACAACCTGGGCATGTGCCCTGACCTCCTGGTTTATAGGTCAACACTAAACCACTGAGCTATGCCGGTGGGCTGACCCGTTATTTACTTATTTATTTATTTTTTCAGAGAGGGAGAGAGACAGAAACATTAATGATGAGAATCACTGACTGGTTGCCTCCTGCACGCCCCCTACTGGGATAGGACCCACAATCCAGGCATGTGCCCTTGACTGGAATTGAACCCGGGACTCTTGTCCCCAGGCCTACGCACTATCCACCGAGCAAAACTGGCTAGGGCGGACCTGTTATTCTTAATGAATTATATTAAAATAGAACCTTAAAGTGACAGAGTAAGGTACATTAAACGCTTGGCTCCGCGGTTGGACTTTCCCAGATCAGGCTCTTTCTACCACCCCCATACTGCCCTCGACACGTCACTGCTCCCCTTGTCTTGTCCCCACATGCGGTCTCCCTGAGTCTACAGTCCAGGCGGATACAAATAGCTAACACCAGGGCCCCGATGCTCAGGCCGGTCACGATGTTCCGGGTCCGCCGCTGTGGCAGAGTCTTCTGCCACTGGGCGAGCTGCACCTGCCGCATGAATTGTAGCTGCGCAGGAGTCAGCTTCTCCCGAGTCGGGTCAATGCGCTGGGCCAGAGGGGCCTCTCCACTCTTCGCATCCATACGGTCACCAGCTCCCGGCGCCGCCATATTGCCGCTCCGCCCTTCGCAGTCCGGGGGCGCGGAGCTTGCTGGGAATAGCAGCCCTTCGCTTCCGCAGGGGACGCTGGGAGCTGTAGTCCGCGTTTTCTTTCACCGACTGAGCGCGGCTCTCTGTCTGAGGGATAGGGCGGGGGAGACGTGAAACGGACGTGCTTTCTGATTGGCTGAGGGGTCCACGGCCGTTGTGGCGGGAAAAGGCGGTGGAGGGCTCGAGGCTGTGGTGGGAATAGAGGTTTCCTCAGCCTTGAGGCGAGGACAAGCACACAGAAGAGGGGAACGAACCCAGAGTGTGGCAGAAGGCTCTGGGGTGACGCCAAGGAGATCGGTGTATGGGTCCAGTGAGCCGTCGGGGTGTCCACGAAGGCTTCTGAAAATGGATGGACGTGGGAGGCCAAGATTGGCCTCTGTGAGCGAGTTTCAGTTTGGAGCTGTCGCCACCGAGACCATCGAGGACGCTCTTCTCCACCTGGCCCAGCAGAACGAGCAAGCGGTGCAGGAGTCCGCGGGCTGGATGGGCAGCTTCCGGGAGACCCGCATCGTGGGTGTGGACGCAGGGCCGCCGGGAGCTGGGTTGAGGGGGGACGGGGGCACCTGTCTCTGAGGCACCAATTCTGAGATTCAGTGTAGTTTCTTAATTCAAAGAAGTGCTGTATGCCAGGTGCTGGGGAAATAGTGATGAACAGGACACACCAGCACCCTGCCCTTGATTTCCAAATGTATATTTAGTGTCCGTGCTGCTGGGGTAGAAAGATGAAACCTAGTCCCTGCTTTCAAACCGTGAATGTAATCCTCGGAGAATAGTAGGACAAACCTGCAAATGCTTAGGTACAAGTGCGGTTAAATAAGCGACCTTCTAGATAAAAACAAGCTTCTGAGGGGACTAACACGGGTGAGGGCTGAGCGGGGCCGGAGGAAGTAAAGGCGTCACCATGGCCTTTAGGCCTCGAAGGGAAGGCGCCGTGTCGTCGGCAAAGACGGGGAAGGGGTCCTGTGAGCGAAGCCGTGGAGGTGGGCGCGCGGGGTCAGCGTGGGCACAGCGTGGCCCGGGTTGGCCAGGGCACGCGGAGAAGGCGTGGAAACCAGGACCAGAGGGCGGTTTGGAGACAGTCCGCGTGGGGCCGTGAGCCGAGGCGGGAGCGTATCCCGGGAGGAGAGGAGAAGGCGGGGGCGGGGTGCTAATGGGAACCTCGGCCTTAGGAAGGGTCTCTGGGCCGTGGCGGGAGGACGAGGACGGATGGGAGGTGACAGGGCCGAGGGAGCGACAGGGACGGTGGGTGACACCTCCCGGCGGTGAAAGGCAGGTCCCGGGTCGGTGTGCTCAGGACCTGAGGAGGCGAAGGAGGCGGCTGGGGCTGCAGGCAACACCGCAAAACGGAGGACGGCGGCTTGTGTCCGGGACAGAGAATGACTCTGGTTTTGACTCAGGTGCTCGTGAAGCCCGGAGGAAGGTTCCCGGCCGGCTGTCTGCAAGGTGCGAGAAGTCAGACTGGAGGCCCAGGCTTGGGAGTTGCCGCCATGACGGGACGGCAGCGGCCGGGGGTGAGCCCCTCGAGGGGGAAAGGAGAAGGTCGAGGACGGCCCCTTGGGAAGCGCGTTGTGTGCAGGAGACTGGAGGACGGAGAAGAGCCGCGAAGGAAGAGAAAAGGGGGTTGGGAGCCCAGGGCCTCCGGGAGCCCGGGCGCTGCCGGAAGGAGATGAACCGCGGGAAGGAGGCGGCGAAGGGGCCACGACGCCTGACCACGTGGACGCGTTCGCTGGCCCTGGAGACCACCGTTTCGGCAAGTTGGGAACGGGAGAACCGGACGGCGGAACTGAGGGCCTGAATGACGAGGGGGAACGGCAGGTGGAACCAGGCTTTCAGGCAGTGAGAGGAAGCCCGCGGCGGAGAGGACCGAAGGGGCGGGTTTTCAGTGAGGAGTCGATCCGCCTGTCTGTCAGGGCGGGAGGCGGGGCCGGCAGCTCGGGCGGGTGTCACCCTCACCCGGTCACCGAACCCGGGCCCAGTTTCCTTGGCAGATTAAAATGGAAAATAGAGACAATTGCCCAGATAACTCAGACCAAAACCAAACCAAACCAACTACACACACACACACACACACACACACAGCCTCACCTCCATTAAATAATAGGATCGGCTGATCACACACAATTATTCTAGAGCATTTTGCTTAATTGCTTAAACGAATTCTCTTCATTGGACACTGGTAGCAGAGCTTTAGCCTCTGTGACGATAAGGTTGTGTACACACACCTATGTCGGTCGTGTGTTGAGTAGATTGTTAAGTTATCTTGCGCTACCTTGACTTTTATAGTTGTTTTTTTTTTCCCCCCTAAGAAAGTCAAATTTTCTATGAAGACATATGGTAATTTGATTGTATGTACTTCTTCACCGATCAGTGCCAAAAGTTCCCAGTTCTGCAGCTTTCTGGATTGAGAACTAACATTTACCCTTGTGTCCGCCCTCTAACGATATTGCAAACTAAATAAAATTCTATCTGGGGCGGTTCTTTCAAAGAGAAGCAGGCAGCCTTAAATCTTGCCAAGGTGTCTTGCCCTTCCCACCTTCCCAGTGACTCCCCCACCTCCCAAATTGGGCTCTGTTCCCTGATTTGGAGGATGTTTCTTCAAAACAAGCTATGCCGCCACCATAACAAACTTGCTCCTGGGAGGGGCTCAGCCACCACAGATTTACCCAACAAACTGGTGGTGGAGAGATGGTGTCCAGCTGTAAGGTGAAACGTGTTTGTAAAGCGATGGGAGTTCTCCAGAGGGTGGTTACTAAACAAACAGTATTATAAAGAATATTGTAGCTCCAGGAGGGACCTTTCTGTTCCTGTCAACATTCCACTGCAAACAGAATATAAGGGTTGGAATTTTTATCCATCCAAGACTCACCCTTGAAGCTGCGGGTTCCCAGCATGGTGCAGAGGCCAATTAGACCAGCTGGTATGTTTGCGTGTAGCTGGCTGAGCCTTTCATCAGCGGAGACCCACAGGAAGGCTCCAGGGTCACTGAGGGGGCTTGGTAAGCCCTGGTCTTTGGCACGCAGTCAGCCTCCTTTTCATGCCTCTGATCTGCCTATTGGCAGCAAGAGGAACTAATCTCAGCTTGGGTTGTTTCAGTCTCATCTTTCTCACCTCCCGACCCCCTTCCCTTGGCCTCATCATGGCTTTTACACAACGCCAAGAGTTCACAGAGTGGTTTTGGTTGCACCTTGTGAATTAGGCTCTTCTTTTCTGTTTTGGCAGAGTTTGTTTTTCTCCTGTGTGAACAATGGTGTCTGGAGAAATCCGTGAGCTACCAGGCTGTAGAAATCCTAGAAAGGTAAAGCCCTGAGCATAAGGCCTTTGTAGTGGTACCTCTCAGAATGACCAATACATCCAAATCTTAAATTAAAAAAAAAATACACACCCAAAATAGTACGAGTTGCTGCTTACCATGAGACCTGGTTTTGCACCCTCTCGTGCAAATGTAAATTTCTTAGCCGACGATTGGTATTGGCGAGGATAAGATGTAGCATAATTTGAAGCAGAAACACCCTTTAGTTTCAGTGAGTGTGGATGGTTTACTTTCCCCTTCCTTTCTTTTTAGGTTTATGGTTAAGCAGGCAGAGAATATCTGCAGGCAGGCCACAATCCAGCTAAGGGATAAGACAGTGCCTCGGAACTGGAGGGCTCTGAAAGAGCAGCTTTTCAACAAATTTATCCTGCGTCTTGTGTCATGTGTTCAGCTGGCAAGCAAACTTTCTTTCCACTACAAAGTAAGGAGCTGGGGTTGCTCATGGGCACCTGAGTGTTAGAAGGAAACGGGCTCATTCAAAGGTGACTGTGAGAAACATACTCCTAGGCTAGGTGATACTACTCATGTGGAAATTCCAGAGTTTAATTATGCTTCCTAAGCATACCACACACACACACACACACACACACACACACACACACACACACACACACAGTCACACAGAGGCAGTTATTAAATAGCCTGAAGTTGTGTTCCCAAGGTATAATTACTGGACAGAGGCCATTGTTCATACAGGTCACCTTTTCTCCCCTTGGACTCAAGGACAGTTTACATAAAATGTCTGAACTGCCAACATATCAGCATTAAAGGTAAACTATTACGTTTAAAAAGGATAAAAAATTTTCCACATTACGACCCAATGTGTATATAATAAAGTATCATTCATTCAACAAATATTTATTGTCTTCTATGGCCAGATGCTGCACTAGGTGCCATGGCTGCAACAGTAAAAATATTGTCTGTGCTCTCAAGGAACTTAACCAATGAGAGAAGACACATAAGCAAATAATGTGGGGAAGTGTTCTGATTAGTGTCAATACAGAGGGCTATGAATGTACCTCATTAGCCTTGGAGAGTCAAGGAAGTGTATTTAGAGAAAATGACTTCTCAAAGGGGGAAGGGTTGTGGAAGATGGGTGGATCCTAAGGGAAGAGGGAGAGGAGTTAAGAAAAGCAGGAAGAGAGAAGCAGGAGGAAAGGAGGTCCAGATACAGCAAACAGCATTGGAGAGGCCTGGGGAGCTTGGTGGGTTTGAGAGCTGCAAGTTCTATATGACAAGCATTGAGTGTAAGAGGGAATTACCAAGGGAAAAGGCAAGATGAAGGCATGGGCTGGATTGTGAAGGGTTTTGTACACTATGCCAAGATGTATCTTTACTCTGACACCCTCTCCTCTCCCTCACTGTTTTTCCTTGCCCAGATAATCAGCAACATTACAGTCCTGAATTTCCTCCAGGCTCTAGGATATCTATACACTAAAGAAGAACTGCTGGAGTCAGAGCTTGATATTTTGAAGTCCCTGAACTTCCAAATCAACCTGCCTACTCCCCTGGCATATGTGGAGATGCTCCTGGAGGTTCTAGGTAATTTATTAAGTGTTCCAGGGACTGTGCATTGGAGTCTTCCAGAGAAGGCAATGAGAATGTACCCAAGAGGTTGGGGGCAGTGGGCAGAACCCACCAATGAGGAACAGCAGGAAGCTTGGGCTGATTGAAGGAAGTGCTCTCTCTGGTACTTGTCAGGAAAAGAAACTTAGGTCTCAGCACCTGGCTTCTGTTTGGACTCATGAGGTACTCTTACTACAGGACCAAGGAGTTGATTTTATAGAGAGGCATGAGATAAGAGGGGAACAAACAAATATACTCTAATTGCATATGGCGATTTTTCTACCTTTCCCTTTGTCCTTTAAAATGGACCTCCAGCTGAAGAGGGTTCTTATAGTAAAGCAAAGCAACCCGGAAGCACCTTAGCAGCTCAACAGTTTTATGATCCGTGATTATGATCAGAAAAGACCCGAATAATGCTCTTTACCATGCCCATACTCCATCTAGGATACAATGGCTGTTTGGTCCCAGCCACGCAGCTGCATGCAACCTGCCTAACCCTGCTCGACCTAGTCTATCTTCTGCATGAACCCATATATGAGAGCCTGCTGAGGGCTTCAATTGAGAACTCCACACCCAGTCAGCTACAAGGGTAAGGCAATCCCTTTAGCACAGGCTCCTTCCAGAAACAGAGTCCAGAATGTAGCATGAGAACTTGGGGAATGGAATTTACCTAGCGAGGCATCCAATCCACAGATAACCTGCACAGGTTATCTGGTTCAAATTAACGTCCGGTATGTTGCCTGGATGCACATGACTGAGCCCAATCAGCAAAACTCTTAATGTTTTCACTTTTAAATTTAAATGACTTCAAGTAATTATTTCCTAGTTCTTTCTTTATAGCTGTTTATAATTGGAGATTACCTGACTGCTTTTATAGTCACTTGGGGAATAAAAGCCAGTCACAAGGTTGCAACTTGGACAAAAGTGTTTGATTACTGTAAAGTCAGAATAGTAAAAAGCCTCACAATTACATTTGTTAGGGAGACAGAAGGAACAACAAAAGGCCTATAAACCAGACAGGAGGCTCATGTTTAAATCCCAGTTGATTTGGGGAAGACTGGGAGAAGGTCAATTAACTATTACTTGACCATTTCCTTCCATGTCTAAAAAATCCACGATGATCAACATCAACAATTGAAGTTCCATGACCCTAAGATTTGGAAAATCAAATTTCAGCTCCAAAATTAATAATGGCTTTAATCACTCAGGGAAAAGTTTGTTTCAGTGAAGGAAGACTTCATGCTATTGGCAGTAGGAATCATTGCAGCAAGTGCCTTCATCCAAAACCATGTGTGTTGGAGCCAGGTATGCATCATTGAGCAGGACCAGCATGGTCAGAATTCATTTAATAGAAAGCATTCTCCCATTAGTTAAAGGAAAACAGAAGACTATAAAAGGTAAGTGCCAAGACCCAGGATTGAGATGATTGAGCAGGATTTGGGAGAGGAAAAACTAGGTTAGGACTGAAAAGTGTTCTCTAGTTTTCCTCTTACGAAATTAGAAATGGAGGTCCAAGTTCAGCTTGCTCATTTCTCTTTATGATGATAATCTGCTAACATGTTAAAGTCTAATAAATATATTCTCCCAAATATCCCTCTCACCTTTCACAAAACTTATCTCCAGCCCAGTGAAATGTCTAGTAGAAACTTTCCACACTAACACCATCAGGGCAAATGTATCTAGTGTAGTTTGGCTATTGGCAAACACTGGGGTCTGGATTTAGTCTTCTCTGTAAATACAGAGAAACAAAAAAATTTATATTTGGCTTGAGAGACCAGCCCAAGCAATTTGTGCACTAAAACATGTTGAGATGATTTAGTAACAAAAAATCTGTCTCTATTTCTGAAGGTTGTGGGGCACTTGCAGAGCATCACGGGTATTGCCTTGGAGAGCATTGCTGCGTTCTCTTATGCAATCCTGATGCACAGCGTGGGAGCCAACACTCCGGGGCGACAGCAGCCTATTTCTCCCCACCTGGCAGCCAGAGCTCTGAGGGCTGCTGCTTCCTCCAATACATGAAGCAGACAGAATCTGCCAAATAGAAACAGCCTTCCGTCACTGCACTCACCCCTCCCTTTGTTTACTTTATACTCAGGGTACAAAAGTTTCAAGTATCTTTTGAACTGTGTTTTGTATTCCAACTTTATGCTTATTTTCCTGCATCAGAGAAAGAGTTAAAGTGGACAAGCCTGTCCATTTTGCCATATCAGAATGAAAATGTAAGACGTTAAGAGAGAATATTAATGAAGTTGGTTCATTTTTGTTTAAGTCCATTTTGCCATATCAGAATGAAAATGTAAGATGTTAAGAGAGATAGAATATTAATGAAGTTGGTTCGTTTTTGTTTAACAAGATATTTATGGCTTTTCTTTTCATTGTTCCTTTCATGAGAGAATATCAGACATGGAGATTATTATTTACCAAGGGCTCAAAAACTGAGACCATCTGGGTGACCTTGACTGAGCAAGAAGGCAGCCTGTATTTCTCCTTCAAGTTAAACATCTGTTCTGTTACTAAGATCTACAAAAATAGGGTTTTCTTTACAGCTGTCTATTTTCACTAGTCTTTTTAAAAAGTAACACTAACCCATCTCTAAACATGTTTCCACGGAATTTCCACATACCTGCACTTGAACTCAATTCTCCCAGAATACAAAGTACTATATTTTAGTTAAAGAAAAATCCAACAGTGCACCATGGGCAGTTATCAGACTGCAGCAAATCTTTTATTACAAATAATTCTCTACATAATGTCTCCAAGAGTATCAAACACCATTTCATATCTCTAACACAGAGCAGAGCAGGCATTCAGTACTAGAACCAAGTGAGAAGTGTTAAATTTCAAGCTTCTGATCACATCACACGGTGACCAAAGCTTATATGTCATTTTCTCACATTATCCAACTATGCGTCTCATACATCTCATCGTCTCAGTGGAGACAAAAGTTTCTATTTAATATTGTTAAGTGCAGGAAGTTGAGAGAGATAAATTAGTGAAAACACATCGATCTCAATTCAACTCAGTAACAAACAAAAACAGAAGCAAATTTAAATTAGTTGTTTAAGGTGAAAGAGGGAAAGGAAGGCATGGGGTTAAGAGTCAAAACTATAACAAGGCTGGTAGCTATACATGGCATGTGTAGCTCTGGGAACTATTTGCCATGTGATATTTTACGATAAAGTGGCTTTTGTAGATTTTTTTTTTCTTTTTGGTATTGTAAACATGTGTTTAATAGTACCCAAAGTTAATTTAAAACTTTTCAAAGAAAACAAAATTTAAAGCCTTTAAGGCAAACATCCCGCTAAGGAAAACAGAAAGTCATTTATTATAAAACTGTGAGGACACCCAAGCAAGACCCCACTTAAGATTCGTCAGCATGAACTTGAGAGCTTTTGTCCACTGTTCCTCAGAGTTAAACTGGGTTTTGATGGAATAGGAGCCGCCGCTGCCTCCTGTGTCTTCAATCTTGCCTTTTTCCACATCCATCCTGCAGATGGACACAGCAGAGCTCATTAGAAACAGATCTGATTTAAGTCAGTTCAGGCAAATGGGCAGGGACTTAATCATGGGACCATTCACGTCATTTTATCTATTAAAGAACTTGGCAAGAAACGGTAGTGTATTTTGGATTTACTTGAAAGCCAAAAGTCAAGAAGGCTGTCACAAGAGCCTCATTGTCATTTGGAGTACAGGGACAGGACACACACCCAAACAGATGACAAGCCTGGAGCAGAGGGAAAGTGAGGGTTACAGTACTCCTCACTGTTTTCCTAGGCATCCCTGAGCTCATGGGAGGGAAGGGAGCAGAAGAAAAGAAACGCTTTGTTTTGGGGTGAGAGAAGCAGCTCAGCTTTACTCTCTTGAACTAAGGTCTCTATCTATCACCAGGCCCCTACACAATTTGACCAAAGGAAGCATTCCTGCACATTTCCAGGGCCTTAAGGAAAAACCTTCCTGAAATTGGAGACTGGGCAGAAGCTCCATAGCAAGAAAATCTCCCAAACTACCTAAGACAGCATTCTTTTTCTCCAGGAGTCAGGTGGTCACATTCTGTCCTACTTGCAGTATTAGATCAGTCTTTGCTCAGCAGTGTCATGTGATTTTGTACCATTTCTGCTTTCCCTCCATTCATACTATGTTTTGCCTCCATTCTTACTGTCCCTTCAATTCTGCTCCATTTGGTCCCACTCTAGATTCAGTCAGCAATGGGGGATACTGACCTGTAAGGAAGACAGAATCGTGTCTCGCCTTTCTCAACCTCTTCTTTGAACTGCTGCACACAGTCCAGGAAAGCCACCATGGCATGATCAAACTTGTTGTCCCAGAAAAACCGCAACCCTCCAGAACAGTATAATGGCAGCTCCTGCCCAAGAAGAGAGAACTGGCTATGGGTGTGGCACCAGGATGGGCTATCAGAGATTGTTCTCAATCATACCTATCTCTCAAATCATGTTCTTTCTGTATTCCACTGAAAACAGTAACCCTGGGAAAATAACTATGCACCTAGAACGTTTTTATTATCAATGGAAATGTATTAAACATCTACCTCACAGTGATTCCTTCCCCACCCTAGAGCACACATTCTCCTCTGATCTGCCTATATCCCTTCTCAACAGACTGTAAAAAACACTCATTTTCTCTCTAGGCCTCAAAGAACTAATCCTGAACTGGACAAGACATTGGCTCTTCATGAGATATTTGTCTAGGGAGGAAATGGAATAATGTCATTATCAAGAATAAACTGTTTTTTTAGGAGATATAAAAATTCTGTATTCCAGTGAAAATGGAGTTCCCAGAGTACCTTAGATTTGTCTGTCAGAGACTCCAGGTAAGAGTGGTTTCCATAGGGAACAAGTCGATACCTAAAAAGGAGATGGATACAGAGATGGATATAGGGCTCCTCCAAAAGTGATTATTGGGATGTTAGAATCCAATGATTCTGAGACTTCATCCTACCTCTTTTATTATTTCCACCCTCTCTCTCACCTCCCTTTAGGCTCCATGTTTAAGATTTTGCTTACTGAACAAAGTACATATATGATTGTCTGGGGGGAGGAGGGGGGTTTGTGAGTGAATGTCTGTTTTGGTTTAGATTTAAAAACAAAAACTGAAAATAGCTTGCGGAACGCTAAAGTTCTGGAGATACTGGTGGGCTGGGGACCACTGCAGCTCGAGGACTGCTTGCTCAATAGAAAGAGCCCTATGGTGAGCGGAAAACCAGAAACAGAAAGAAAACTCCCAGGCTATTGCGAGTAAGGGTTCCTGCCATAGTGGACAGCAGTACCAGTATGGAGTACAAATTTTATCAAAGACATACCATACCCCAAGAAAGGGCGACATATCTTACCTCTGAAATTTCAGACCCATCTTATTGGCCAGGGCATGGAGCAGCAACACTGTCTGGCCCCAAGCAGCATTAATCTCATTCCATTCCACAGGAACACTGGGCAAGCGACCCAGTCTGAAGTTATTAATTGTGCCAAATTGTCCACTATGCCTATAGAAGGCAAAAGGACAGGGAAAAATACAGGGAGAACTTAAAACTTAGCAACTTCTAAGACTTCCTGCTCTTACCTAAAACATAAATCTCCCTCCTTACTAGTATCTTCAGATTCATATATCCAAGTTCTTCTTGGTACTTTAAATACATGTCTACAATGTGAGTCATCTTTCCACCTGCTGCTCAGATGCCAAAGCAGAAATTGGGGCATTATCCTTGAATGCTCTCTCAGGTCTCTCCCTTCAAGAAAGCATCAAACACTGTTGATTTTACTTCCTAAATCTCTTTAGTCTGTCCACTTCTCTCCAAACTCAATGCCATTACTCTCTTTTTCTATTTAGATTCCTACTAACAAGTTTCCTTACCAAAAATAGTACACTCTTCTCTCAAGTCATTTCTCACATTGCAGGTAAAGTTATCACAAATGCTAATGTAATTATGTCACTTCCCTGCCTAAAATGCTTCAATGGCTCCCACTGCCTTTTATTTTATTTTATTTTTTATTGATTTCAGAGAGGAAGGGAGACGGAAAGACAAACATCAATGATGAGAGAGAATCGTTGATCGGCTGCCTCCTGCACGCCCCACACTAGGGGGTCAAGCCCACAACCCAGGCATGTGCCCTGACCAGGAACTGAACCGTGACCTCCTGGTTCATAGGTTAATGCTCAACCACTGAGCTACACCAGCTGGGCTACCACTGCCTTTTGGATAAAGTCCAAATCCCTTCATGATACCTACAAGGTACTTTAGGAACTGGTAACTCTCCAGTTTCATATCCTGTCATTCTCCCCTTTACACTCTAGTCACAATAAGCTCCTTTCAGTTCTCTGAATTCACCACTCCCACTTTCCTCTGTTTCTTTGCACATGATGTTCTCTCTGACAGGAACAACCCGCTCCTCTGCAGACTTCTATTCACATCTCAGCTTAAACATCAACCTCCTCTGAGGGAAAACTTTCCATGTGGCCTGCTCACATTGGGTGAAGTGCCCTTATGTGTTCCCACAGCACCCTAGATTAACCATTATCAATCTGTATTACAAGTGCCTATTACTTTTTCATCTCTTCCACTAGATTATAAACAACTAGAAGGTAGAATGCATATTGTTTGCTGTTGCCATCCTAGTGCTTAGAATAGTGCCTGCCACACAGTAGATGCTCATAGATACTAGTTAAATGGATAAAACATCAAGTAAATTAATACATGACTGACCCTACAGGTAAGAAATCAGCTCCAGGCAGAGGACCAGAATTTCATGTGGCTGGAGGACTCAGATCTGTCCCTTTCCTTGGAAGAATGGATGGCACCAAGCTCTAGAATTCCAACCCCCTGATTTTACCTAGCCCATCCTAAGGATGGAAAAAAACTAGATGGGATGAAAATGATATACAGTCCTATTTCGCAGGAGGTGGGCACCCTCACTTAGTGGTCAACAGCTAAGGTCCAGATATGTAGTGCTTTCCAGACACTCCTCACCCTCCAGCCCTCATTACCAAATGTGGAAGGTTGCATTAAAGACGTTGGTTTTCTTCAGCTTGTCCAGCTGCATCTGGGCATAACGCATCTGGTTTTCTACACTCTTCAGCTCATCATCCAGTTCCAGCTGTTGTCGTTTAAATTCACTGTATTCCCTCTGATACCTGTGAGCAGCCAAAGTGGCCATTGAAGACTGTTAGTTTGGGGGCTAAAATTTCTCTGTTATCACCCTCCTTAAGGACTTCTTCTTAGTGATTATGGTTATATCTAGTTACAGCATCACTGAGATTTGTCACAGATCTGTCACACTCAAAGAACATACTTGCCCCGGTTGTTTTGCCTGGGAGGGACAGGAATGTCTAAAATTCCAGCTGCCCATTTGCAAAAAGGGGAGGAAGAAAGGACTCTTCCAAACCAGGCCAAACACCTCTCGATGTCTGACCTTTTCCAGAATCAAGGTGAAATGTGTCAAGAGTGGCTTCTTCATGGCTTGGCCATAACTGAACTCCTATAACTTCACCTCTGCATTCTTATTGTCCTTTAAACAGTAAACACCATTTCCAATGAAACTTGTTACACTGCTCTGTGAAAAATTAACTTTTTGTTCTGTCCTTCACTTCCCCTATTTCAGTTAACGTGGACACTATGTCTCCTCCAATAGACAGAGGGTCCTCTCAGGTCGAGAGCACCAAGGAAATTTTTGAGCTGAGAAGGAATGAATGTGGGCCAATATGCTCATCTCTCCAGAGCAGGATGCTGGGTGCAGAGGCTGGCTTACCCAGTGAGCCCCGTTCCCTACAGCACAGAGCTGTGACTACAGCCCTGGCTCTCCACTCTCTATTAATCAACATACTTTTTTTACTTAGTCATGCTGACCCTTCATACGTAACTCTTCAAACAAATCTGAAGAAACAGGGCCTGGAAACAATATGCAGGATCCAGAGCAGACATGCTGCAGAGTGACAGCTGAATGCAGCTTACAAACTAATCAGACACATTCAGCTGGAAGCCATTTCCCCTCCTGGAGCTTTCCGGGCAGGAAATTAGAAGCGCAGGGTGATCACTTACTGAGCCTCCTCCTGATCCAGTCTCTCAGCTTCAGCCTGGACCTTTTCGAGATTTTCTGCCACTAGTTTACGGTTCTTTTCCACATCTTCCAGCTCCTGAATCAGCCTCTCCTCCTCTAATGCCAGCTCCTTTAGCTCCATCTGTAGCTGTTCACTGTCATCCTCATTCATTTGCTCTAAGATCTCCAAACAGCGCCTGCCAAGGACAGAGAGTATGCTTGCAGAAGGAACCTGTTATTCTGTTTACCTGAGTTGAGCATAGCTCTTGGGTAAGAACCAGGCAGTTTCAGAGCAGTGACGGCTCTAAGACCCAGATGTCAGTGTCCAGGCCCTGGCTCTTCAGGCACTCACTTGTAGTTCTGACACTCATTTTCAGTGACGTTGAGCTGAGTGTCCAGCTGGTCTAACAGGGTATCTGTGCATTCCTCACACAGTGGGTGATCCACATCTGTCTGGCCTGACATGATGTCAAAAAGGTCCCCAGTTACCTGGAAGTATGGGAGAGTAAGGGTAGGGCCTGCCCCATGCTACCTGCCCAGACAACCCCTCTACCAGCCATGCCCACTGCTTGATGCTGGAATGAGGCCGACTTGCCTTCAGTCTTCGGCTGAGGTTCTCCATGGTTCCGCCATCAGATGCCTCCCCAATCAGAGTGAAGCTGTTGGCACTTTCCGTAGACATCATCCTGCAGACAGCCCCCCGCCCATGGGCCACATGAGGGAGCAGAGAGGCCTCCTCCACCTACTGCGGTGCCAGTGGCAGAGACTCTCAAGCACCAGCTGAGGGGCCTCAAGGTGCATACCCACTCCTAGCCCGACTGACCTCCCAAGGGTACCTCTCTCCCAAGGGAAGGCCATGCTGGTCTTCCACAGGGGCACTCAGCACGAAGGTTGGCCTGGACAGACTAAGGAGGGAGAGGGGGCATCAAAAACTGATGTGTGTGTCTATAATAGAAAAGGAAGGAGAATCCGGAAAGACCATTTTTTAATATTACACCCCTTGACAGCCACCTTCACATGCATCAATAACTAAGAACCTGAGCATATAACATTAGCTATTCTTAAACTTTTCAAGAGCCCATCTCTTTTATTAGTCAATCACTCCCTGGACTTTTCTCACTTCTTTATCATGAGAGTTATTGTCTCTTTCCACGTGTAAATGGCTACAGGAAAAACTCAATTAGTATTGGAAGGTGATGGGCCAGTATAAGGGAATGCATCTTTTTTGGAGGAGCCAAAAGGCTGGGTGATAATACATTTCTATCACCTGGCTCCAGGTCTCAATTGTGGGTTCCATTAAAATTCTACTAGTCTTTGGCAAGGAGCAGGGGGCTGAGGAGTAGTAGGCACCTGGCTGGGGGGATGAATCTGCGAGAGACACCATCCTGACGAGTTTCAATAAATGGCTCCTGGGAACGAAATAAGAGGGCATTAGAATTTTGGCAGCTTAGAACTATTTGGCTTTACCCTTGACTGACAACCACAAGACGATAAACCAGAGACTTAACTGGGCATTACCTAGACTTTCCTTAAATACTAAGAAAGGACGCCGGGTGCAGACACACCCCAAGTCCCATTTGATTTTTTTATGGGGAACAGCATTCCCTATGTTATATTCAATTGTAATTAAATACGCATTTTCTCAACACTTACTACTCAGGGGTAAGGGCGAGATGCCCTAAATATCATGGCACAAGGAAAAAGCCAGATCAGACTACAATGAAGTTTGGCATGGCAAAGAAAAAAGTAGGTCATTTATATGTTTTAAATACATTGATATAATTTATATGTGATCAAAAACTTATATCTGTCTTTGGCAATGAAAATGATCACTGAAGTTATCACAGTTTAAAAATGACATGTTCTCAAAAAAAAAAGAGACATGTTCTTTAACAATGACAATACCCCCTGACTAGGGTAATCATATAATTTGTTGCTGAAACCATGATACTTTTGAGAATGGAGAGGAGAGGATATTAATAATTAGGACAACGGATGTAAACCAGGAATGCCCTGAGATGACCTAGATATATAAGTCATCCCATCTCTCACCTATAATGGCTTATAACTCTGCATCAAATAAAGAACCTCTCTCTACGTTTTTAAATGGATGACTCTTTCAGTAACCCTGTAACCTCAAGTACCTCCAATGATCCACAGTGGCTTGATCATGTAGAATGCCTCGTTAACCAGAGATCCCGAAAGTTTGTGGGCTCTAGAAGCACCAAGTACCCTGCAGAAACCCGGTTTGTATTCCAGTGTTTCCTACCTCTCCTGAGTTACCCTCTTCCTCCTGGGTCTCTCCTGATTTCACCTGGGCTGTGGCAAGTAGTGGAGCTAAGGGCAAGGAAAACATTGAGTCAGAAAGAATCTTATCAAAGGAGTGGGTATAAAAGTATAGAAAAAGGCCCTGGCTGGCACCTCAGTGGTTAGAACATCAGCACCCACATCAAGGGCACAAACCTGGATTGCAGGTTTGATCCCTGGTCCCAGGAGGCAACCAATCGATGTGTCTCTCTCACATCAATGTTTCTCTCTCTCCCTCCCTGCCTTCCATTCTCTCTGGAAATTAATGGGAAAAAAATATCCTTGGGTGAGGATTAACAGCAATAACAAAAAAGTATAGAAAAAGAATTGGAATTATACTCATAACCACCCCCACCTATACCTTTTTCTTAAAGTACCATTTACACAAAAAAGAATCTTTTCTTTACACTCATTAAATGAGATTAAAGAGTTATTAAATTTTTTCCAAAATAACCTAAACATATAAAAGGCTAATATGCTAAGTGTCCTTCCCTCCATCCAGGTAATGACGTTAAGTAGCAACACCCGGCTTCCTCTCCCTAGTGACGACTAGCCTCCTTGCAGTTTCTTCATAGCCAGGTGCAAACATTTCACACTTTAACCAAATGTCTGTGAAGCGTTTTCCCATGCCTCATCTCATTTGATCCTCACAGAAGTCCTGGAGTAGGTAAATAGGAGACTTGGTGGAATCCTATTTTCTTTTCATTAGCCAGAAAACAGAGATTTAGAAAGCTTAGAAACTTGACCCGACTGAAAAGAAGTAAGAAATGCTGGACCTTGAAAATGACGTCAGATTTTCTCACTGCACAGAATATAGTCAAACACTGCTGCAGTTAAATATTTTACACTTTGTTCTCCCTTTGTGATCTACAATAATAATCTGCTTTGGTTGATATTTACTGCTGTGTTGCTGACAATTACCTGAAAGAGAAGTTGGGGTGCTTCACTGGGCTGGAAAAAGTTTAGCTACATCAGAAAGCAGGTCTAATTAAGCAAGTTTATTCTATATCTATAAAAGGCTAAGTTGACTCGTGATACATATAAAGCTCTCGCTGGTGCCAATCGCATGCATGTGTTTCGATCTGTCATTGTCGATGACAGAATTTGGTTGACACTTCTATTATAGAGAAAGGGCGAATAGCGATATTAAAATATTTCTTCTAATTAATTTTCTTCCAATGTGCATGAATCTGTGCACCGAGCCACTAGTGATATTATGGTTATGTTTTTAAAGATGCCTTATCTTTCAAAAATAGTTACAAAATATTAACTGTATTTATGTTTGGGATTTACTTCAAAATAATTTGGACCTTAGCTGGTGCTCAGTGGTTAGAGCATTGGCCCACAGACTGAAGGGTCAGTCAAGGGCATGCGCTTTGGTTGCAGGCTCGATCCCCTGCCTCAGTGTGCAGGAGGCAACCAATTGATGTGTCTCTCTCACATTGATGTTTCTCTCTGTCCCCTCTTTTTCCTTCCCTTCCACTCTGAAAATCAATGGGAAAATATCCTCCCCTAAAAAAAAAAATCCTATATAATAAAACTCTAATATGCAAATCAACTGAACATAATAACCAGTCATTATGATGCGCACTGACAACCAGAGGGCAGACATTCAACACGGGAGCTGCCCCCTGATGGTCAGTGAGCTCCCACAGGGGGAGCACAGCTCAGCCAGAAGTCAGGCTCACAGCTGGTGAGCACAGTGGCAGTGGCGGGAGCCTCTCCCACCTCCGCGGTAGCGCTAAGGACCGAGCCTAAGCCGGCAGTAGGACATCCCCTGAGGGGTCCCGGACTGTGAGAGGACACAGGTTGGGCTGAGAGGACACCCCCCCCCAAGTGCACAAATGTCCTGCACTGGGCCTCTAGTATGTATCTATAATAATAATAATAATAATAATAATAATAATAATAAAAGTGTAATATGTCAATTAGAAGGGACAACCTCCTTCCGGACAACCTTCCGGATGAAGCTGGGGCTGGGGGTGGGACTGCGAGGGAAACCCGGGTTCTGGGTGCCAGGGAAGCCGGTGCTGGCAGCCAGGGGAAGGAAGGCCTACTCTTGCATGAATTTCATGCACCAGGTCTCTAATGTATACATATATATGTGTATACACACACACACACACACACACACACACACACACACACACATATCCTCCAGTGAGGATTAAAAAAAAGAATGTTAAAAATAATTTGGGCTCTTGCTGATTTGGCTCAGTGGCTAGAGCGTCAGCCTGTAGACTGAAGGATCCTGGGTTCGACTCCGGTCAGGGGTACATGCTCGGGTTTCAGGCTCAGTCCCCAATGGGGGGCGTGCAGGAGGTGGCCAGTCAATGATTCTCTCTCATCATTGATGTTTCTATCTCTCTCTCCCTCTCCGTTCCTCTCTGGAATCAATAAACATATATTTTAAAAATAATAATAAAATTAAAAAAAATAATTTGAGGTGGGAGAATAGATGGGGCTAAATGGAACATTATTAAATATGCATTAATAATTGTTGAAGGTAGGTGTTTTTTTTTTTGTTTTTTGTTTTTTTTTAAATATATTTTATTGATTTTTCACAGAGAGGAAGGGAGAGAGATAGAGAGAGTTAGAAACATCGATGAGAGAGAAACATCGATCAGCTGCCTCTTGCACATCCCCCATCGGGGATGTGCCCGCAACCCAGGTACATGCCCTTGACCGGAATCGAACCTGGGACCCCTCAGTCCGCAGGCCGACGCTCTATCCACTGAGCCAAACCGGTTTCGGCGAAGGTAGGTGTTTTTAACAAACTGAAAAAACTAAGTAAGTGGGGATGGGAGGTGAGTGAAGATACAGAGAACACAAGAATGAGAGAATGTAGCTAGTTGTTGAAACTACGTGATGAATACAAGGGAGTTCATTATGCTATTCTCTTGGCTATATATTTAAATTTTTTCCATAATAAAAAGTTTAAAATATATTAAAGAATTAATTCTCCTCAGAGAGAGAAATCAGGTAGTAACATTAGCTAACACTTACTGAGTATTATTTGCCCAGCATATTCCTAAGTATTTATGTTCCTTGTCATATTTGATTCTTAAAACTACCTTGAGATTGTTTTATGTCTTACTAATAAAGAAACCGGGACCTAGAGAGGTGGTGTAACTTGCAAAAAGTCACTCAGGCCCTAACCGGTTTGGCTCAGTGGGTAGAGCGTCGGCCTGCGGACTGAGGGGTCCCAGGTTCGATTCCGGTCAAGGGCATGTGCCTTGGTTGCGGGCACATTCCCAGTGGGGGGCGTGCAGGAGGCAGCTGATCGATGTTTCTCTCTCATTGATGTTTCTAACTCTCTATCCGTCTCCTTTCCTCTCTGTAAAAATTCAATAAAATATATTAAAAAAAAAAAAAAGTCACTCAGCTAGTAAATGACGGCCAGGATTTAAATCCAAGCAGGCTGTCTCCAGATCCTTGAGCTTATTTTTTTAATGCGTTTTTTTTTTAACTGACTTTTAGAGAGATAGTAAGGGAGACAGATAGAAACACTGACGAGAGAGGGACATCATCTGACGGGAATCGAACCCCAAGACCTCTTGACGCTCAACTGCTGAGCCACAGGGGCCAGGCTCCTTGAGCTTATTTTAACTGCTTATTCAGTTTTCTCTTTTAAAAACTGTATCTCACTTCCTGGGTCTATGAGAATTGTTCCTCCATTTACGAGCTGTTGACCACTGGGTAAGTCACTTAAGTTTTCTGAGCCTCAACTCCTCATTTGTAAAATGATCCCTACGGGTTGTTGCAGGGGCTAAACTAAGTAAAGCATGCAATGCACTTGGTACATGGTAAGTCCTCAAAATGTGCCCTTTATTATTACATATACGTACATATTCCTTTACTCTGAAAGAGCAGGAGTAAGAAAACTACGGACCTTTCCTTGCTATACAAAGCTCTCCGAGACGCACTGAGTCAGGAGTCCTTTACGTTCCGGATAAGAAAAGAGGGAGCCAGAGAGATTAAGTGACTTTCCTAGGTTTACACGGGAGTCTGTGGCGGACTACACGGACAGACACCTTAAGACCTACATCTCCAAAGCTGCCCACTTTCAACGATTTTGACCACCCTCTTTGCAAGGGTCTCGCTGACCTGTGAGCTCCTGGATGGTGACACGGTCCAGGATCTTGAAGCTCGTGTCCAGTTTTAGGGGCTGGCTGCAGCGCTGGCACACGAAGCTCACCTGCATGGTGCTGCTGGACGTCTTAGATCCCTCCATCCCTGCGGCGATGGAGAGGAGGCGATATTAGGGAGAATCGGCGCCCTAGAATCCCGGGTCTGGGGCTACTGAAGGGGGAAAATCCCGCCCGCGCCGTTCTCTCTAGGGACGGTACGATAGCAAGTGGACCTGCTTCCGGGGCAGCCCCGGCAAAAGCAGTTTACAGCCCAGTCAGGGACGGGCTCCCAGGCTCCCTTCTCCGGTCGCGGTTCAGCCCTCGTTCTTCACCTCGGAGTCCGGAGCCCGCCACCCTGGTCCGGTCTACCGCGGGGGCACTACGGCCTCCGGGCTGCCCTGGAGGGAGGCCTCCAGAACTGCCATCGTCCTGTCTTCAGCTACTTCCCGGTGGGCCAGGGGAGGACTTCCGCCCTGACCGGATGTGACGCCACGACGGCGTCAGCTGCAGGAGGAGCCAGTAGGCCGGTCCAGATCCACCCGCTTTCGGGCCGGGCTGCGGCCCCTAGAGGCTGAGCTGGGAAACGCGGCCGGCGGCGGGTGAGCGTAGGTTGCCTGGGGAAGTGGAAGGGCCGAGCAGGGAGAGATGGAGGAGTCTCTGCCATTCTCTAATTCAGTGACTTTTCTTTAGATTTGTCACTTCTGAGCGGAGCCACTTTAGTTCTTTCTGCAGTATCAGTTTTAAAAATTTCTCCTTGGGAGAGCTGGGCTTTCTTTCAAAAGCCCCCGAGTGAGTGGTAGACACACTTGGAGGGGAGGTAAACTTTGTGTTTATATTATAATGTAATGGGGTGACCCGCGGAGACGACCACCAGGGACTCAGATCAAAATGTAGGAACCTTTATTAAGCTGGACAGCGACTACAGTTACAGCACCCTGCCGAAGCAGAGGCTGAATTGCAGCCCCGACCAGATGCAGAAGCAAGCTTTTATTCACAAAAACCACAAAACGGTTGGCTAAACACACACAAAGTTCGTCGCTCTATTTCTCAACACAAGATACAGACTCAGCCAAACCGGTTTGGCTCAGTGGATAGAGCGTCGGCCTGCGGACTGAAGGGTCCCAGGTTCGATCCTGGTCAAGGGCATGTACCTTGGTTGCCGGCACATCCCCAGTAGGGGGTGTGCACGAGGCAGCTGATAGATCTCTCTCATCGATGTTTCTAACTCTCTGTCCCTCTCCTTTCTTCTCTATTAAAAAATCAATAAAATATTTTTTTTTAAAAAAGATACAGACTCATACCTTTGAAAGATCACAGGTTACAGGCTCATACCTTTGAAAGGTCACAGGTTACAGGCTCATACCTTTGAAAGGTCACAGGTTACAGGCTCATACCTTTGAAAGATCACAGGTTACAGGCTCATACCTTTGAAAGGTCACAGGTTACAGGCCCATACCTTTGAAAGGTCACAGGTTACAGGCTCATACCTTTGAAAGGTCACAGGCTCGCCCTAACCTGTTTGGCTCAGTGGGTAGAGCGTTGGCTTGCAGACTGAAAGCTCCCAGGTTTGATTCTAGTCAAGGGCATGTACCTTGGTTGCTGGCACATCCCCAGTAGGAGGTGTGTAGGAGGCAGCTGATTGATGTTTCTCTCTCATCGATGTTTCTAACTCTCTATCCCTCTCCCTTCCTCTCTGTAAAAAATCAATAAAATATATTTAAAAAATAAAAGAAAGGTCACAGGCTCATACCTTTGAAAGGTTAGGTTCCCGGAGCCCGTCACCCCTGGCTAAACCGTGACCTGCTTGTAAAAAATGTTAAGAGGGAGCTGTGATCTTTGCAACAGAGCCAGAGACTGCGATGACCTAATTTAACTGTAACCTTCTATTGTTCCTATGCCCTGGGGCGTTTATTACATTCCCTACTGGTCTTTTACGGAAATCAAATCATTGATTCTGCTTCCTGCCAGCCTTCTTTAGGGATTTGTTGGTAGTGAGTGCCCCAGGCCTCACTGTCCTGGTAAACCAGAGTAGTGAGTCAGTGGTCTTCCATGGGGCTAAGGTTTCACAGCCCCAAGAGGCACAGTAAAAGTCATCTTCACCCCCACACTCCGGGGGCCCTTCTCGGGGGCAGACATAGTGCTGGGTTCACCATAGGTAAGGCTTCCACACCCATATGTCTGTGTCAGGGGCCCTGAGGTGGTGGCCTTCCCAATGATTTTAGGCTGAGTCTGCCTAGCAAACAGTTCTAAATCACCAGGGTGGCTGCGGACTTCAGCTCCATTTTCCTCCACTTTGCTCCTGGGAGTTTAGTTGTTTTTTTTAGTGTATTAGAATTCTTTATTCTTAGAAACCTCAATCCTTTAATGACTACCAAAAGTGAACAATCAGCATTTTTATATTAATATTTATGCTGCTCTCCCTCCTAGATTTTTCCTCTTTACTCTTAGAGGATCTTAAGTCCTCCTCCTTTACTACTCTTGATTTCTCCGACCAATCCCCTGTCCAGTTGTTTGTCTCCCTTTAAACAGTGAGAGTTTCGGAGAAAATCACAGACTACTACTGTCTTCCCTCCCGGAGGCTGGGATCCTACCTGTGGAGAAAAATGATTCTTAGTAGGCCTGGAAAAGATAGCAGATGAGGATAAGGGAGTATAGGAAGATTTTTTGCAAACTGAAAGCCTGGAGGGCCTCTTGAAAGAAAAGATCTTTAATCCAGTTACAGATGCTGTCAGAATCAGGATGAGGGAGGAAGGGAAAGACCAGGTTATGTCTCTATGAGAATCCTAATCAAATGGCAAGTCAAACAAAACATACAACCAGGGTTAACGGGGTCCATAGACAGTTAAATAACAAGTTCTTTGTTCTTTGAAATTTACCACTTTGTTAATTTGCTAAGCAAATAGTTAACTTGAAAAGACTTCTCTTGCTTTTCTTACAAGCAATCTCAGAACCAAGCAATCTTGGAACCTAGCAGCCTTTGTTTTAACCTTTAAATCTACCCCAGAACTTCAAAATTTCAATTTAATAAAGCGAATTTACAACCCAGCCAGGTAAGAGCAACTGATAGACAGAAATTTTTATTAGCTAAGTGGGCTGATTCCCTCGGTAATAGTGAGCAAAAGACTGAGAAAAAGAAATCTCACAGCTGCTAGAGACTTTTGCAGACCATTACGGGTCCAGCCCAAACGTTTAGCCAGACGAATCAACAGAAATGCAGAATAAATCAAAGTAGCTCTCACTTCACAGAGACCAGTTAATGAGCAGCCAAGACAGACAAATACCCGTACTCACACTCTCTCAGTAGACTAGCCCAGACTGGAGCTGAGCAGATAAATGAAACAATGCCCAACTCCCCAGATAGGCATGGGGGCACTCCTAGCACCCAGGTCCCAGAACAGAATTCTTGACCAACGTCTTGGTGAGAACCTACCGGAGGAGTTAAGACTGTGTCCAGTCCCCCTTCTCGGTAGCAAATTAGCTAGTCACACACAAACAAACAGCTGTTCACTCATAATTCCTCAATCGAATCTCCTTTTTAAATTTTTCAACATGCAATTGAGAACAGTGGGTTTACTTTTTCCCGACCCCATGATGATCGGTGGCGAGAGACAGACAAGGGAGGGGGTGACCTGTTTTCACAGATCCTCATGCAGATGCCCGCCTGGAAGCGTCCCTTGGGAGTTTAGATTCGTCTTAGCTAAGGTGCACCCGTATAAACCCCGGGCCTGGTCACCTCCACGTGGGGGTGAGTCACCGTTATGCCATATGACGAATCGTGGAACCGCAGGCTGGGGCCCACTCAGACTCCGTAACCAAAGTCGTGGAGCCACACAAAGGAGAGGAGAGGGCAGGCCCTCTCCCTCCACACTCACACACTTTCACCAGACATTCGCTCAGAGTTTAAACAATCTATCCAATTCCTAACTAATTCCCAATTCCTTACTAATTGCCTAAGGGAGCTCTATGGCTTCCCGGGAGGTGATCAAGCTCCCCTCCCACTCACTTGGAGTGGGCTTGACTGATAGGGGGTCGACAAAGACGACTGACCCTAACCCATTTTGACAAAGACAAAAAAGAACAAAGACAAAACAAACCAGACAAATGCAACCTAAGGTTGCCCAGACCAGGCCCCCCAGACGCAGTCGAATCCGGGTGGTCGGACTCCGAGGTTCCGCTGCGTCCAGCCCTCTTTTGAGTCCTAAAGGAAACGTTCCACAGACAGATACCAGATTCTTACCTCCCCGCTGGAGGTCCAGGTGGCTCACTGTTTTCGGATTGCAGTTTTGGGAGGAAAACACTCCGCCTCCCTGGGACCCGGGACGGAGACTGGAGTGTCCTCGCCTGGGGCGTCTGGGGTGTCCACAGACAACTTGGCCGGAGTGGATCTCACTGGAGCCTCCAAATGTAATGGGGTGACCCACGGAGATGACCACCAGGAACTCAGATCAAAATTTGGGAACCTTTATTAAGCTGGCCAGCGACTACAGTTACAGCACCCTGCCGAAGCAGAGGCTGAATTGCAGCCCCGACCAGATGCAGAAGCAAGCTTTTATTCACAAAAACCACAAAACGATTGGCTAAACACACACAGAGTTCGTCACTCTATTTCTCAACACAAGATACATACCTTTGAAAGGTCACAGGTTACAGGCTCATACCTTTCTTTGAAAGGTCACAGGCTCATACCTTTGAAAGGTTAGGTTCCCAGAGCCCATCACCCCTGGCTAAACTGTGACCTGCTTGTAAAAACGTTAAGAGGGAGCTGTGGTCTTTGCACAGGGCCAGAGACTGCGATGACCTAATTTAACTGTAACCTTCTATTGTGCCTATGCCCTGGGGCATTTATTACAATAAAATTTCAATTATTAATTAGAGAAAGTCGAGCACTTCAGATATTGAAACATATAAAGATGTTATAAAATATAAAACTAAAACATTTTTATCTTGATGCAGGAATAGAGAGATCAATTAAACAGAACAGAGTTCAAAAATAGACCAAGTATACAGGGGGATTTAGTATGTGATAAAGCTAGTCTTTCAAATCAGTGAGGAAATGATCTACTTAATAAGGGATGAGTGGGGCCTAAGAGCCTTGTAGATAGTAGTGAGCTGAATCTTCTACTTCACTACTTACACCAAAAGAGGTTTGTAGTTATCCACAAATTTAAGCATAAAAAACATGATGATTAAAAGTACCAGATGAAAGCATGTGTGAAAATTTTTAATAATCCTGGAGTGGAGAAGGACATGAAAATCAGAAGCCAAAAAAGGGGAATATTGAATTTTACTCCTTAGAAATAAAAACTTTTGGAACTGAAAAAAAAATTACAAAAGAAAAATGTGGAAAAAAGTTTCAGCTCATAAAATAGAAGGCAAATTTCCTTTAAATGCATAATTCTATACAATCAATAAATTTACCAATAGGCCAGTATGAAATGGGCAAAGCATATGAAAAAGCATATCACAGAAACAAATGGTTGATAAAGAAATAAAAAGACTTTACTTAGGGCATCCATAGACCTCAAAGGACCTTTTCTTTAGATCATACTCCTCAGATAATCTTCATCCCACCCTTTTTTTCTTAAAGAATATTTTTAAAGCTTAAATTTGTATATTAATTTAGGACTTTATTTAGAAGTATAGGCTGTCTTTGGTGGCAGCAGTATATTCTGAAATGTTTCATAGATATTTATATTTTTGAGTAAAGATGGTGTTGCTGAACGACAAAATAAAAGAAAGAAAAAGATGTTTCATTTCACTTGTAGTTAAGTCAATTGAAATTACACTTCAGGGAGGCATTCCTCATTTATGAGATTGGTAAAGGCTGAACCAGTTGATAATATCCACTGTTGATGAGCATTTGGGGAACTCTAGAATACTGTTGGCTGGAAGTATAAATTAGTATCATAGGGGATTGCTTAAAAAATTATGGTATAATTCATTAGCAGAATACTATGCAACTATTAAAAAGAATGAAATAAACTTGTGTTTTATTTGATTCAGTTGACTACTTTGTGAGTCGTCTGAAGAAGTGCAAGGGTGGAAGCAGGAAAACCAGTTACTAGGTTTTCGCATGAATTGAGGCAAGAGATGATTGTCAACTGAAATAAGAAGTTATAGGCAGTGTACGTGATATGATTCCATTTGTACATAACATACACCATAACATACTATACATGGTGCATATGTTATATTTGATATGCTCAAGCAGTGTCTTTCACTGGAGATTGGACAGAGACTTTACTTCAGTTTGTATTGTTAGATTTTTTTTTTTTTTTTTACAATATGCCATCGCTTCTCGGCCTTTTAGCTAAGATCAAGTGTAGTATCTGTTCTTATCGGTTTTTTTTTTTTTTTACAATATGCCTATGGTTAATTTACAGAAAATTAAACTTTTACAGAAATACAATATTAACAATACAGGAAGTTAGGGGAATAATGTCATGAAATTACCCATCATCTCACCACACTACTACTTTTGTTTTCCATTAAAATGTTTTTCCTATTTTAACACGGTTGTATTTGTATTTATAATTTATATGCAATTTTTGTATCCTGCTTTTAAAATTTAACAGTACATACTGAACAATTTTCCATGTTGCTTACAGTTTAGGTAATTGTCATCGCTGCATCACAGCACATCAAGTGCACTAACAATGTATTTCTTTGTTGCTGGAAACTCCCATTGCTTCCAGTTTTGGTAATTACAGTAATGTTGCAATGAAGAGCTGACTGCTTTCTTATAATAAAGCCTCACTATTGGAATTACTGATGAAAAGAGTATGGCTTTCTCATGTCTCTTGATTAACATTAGCAACTGTTTTCCAGAGCAGTTGCACATAATCATATTCTGCCTCCAGTAATGTATGAGAGAGCCTCTTTCATGATGCCTTGGCCAGTATTAGGTATCATATATTTGAGGAATGAGGGGGCGGGAGGAAGGCATGTCCCTCTTATTTTCATTGGCATATCTGGTATAGATTGGGTTGGTGTTCTCCTTTTGTGAATTTTCTGTTTGCATCCTTTGCCCATTTATCTGTTAGGTAATATTTTGCTTAATAATTTTCATTGATTTGTGTAACTGGTCTATTAAGGTATTTCCCAGATGTGTGAGTTTTAAATTCTTATGAGGTCAAATCTGCCTTTTTTTTTTCCTTGGTGACATATTTCTTTTCTTAAAATATATTTTTATTGATTTCAGAGAGGAAGGGAGAGGGAGAGATAGAAACATCCATGATGAGAATCATTGATCAGCTGCCTCCTGCACACCCCTAACTGGACATCGAGCCTTCAACCCAGGCATGTGAATCTTGACCAGAATCAAACCTAGGACCCTTCAGTCCACAGGCCAAGGCTCTATCCACTGAGCCTAACTGGCCAGGGCCTTGGTAACTTATATTTCTTAGAAAGTCATTCTCACTTCTAGAAATGACTTTCTTATTTTGAATGTAGGTGATCCTCCTATAATTAGATGTAACATAGGAACTAGATTTATTTCCTCCTGGTATTGCTAATTAGATAATCTTTACAACCCTTCTTTCTCTTGGATCTTTCAGCATGAGACTCCCTCTAGGGGAGGCCTGCTGTGGTGGGTTCATAGCCCTACATTTCTTCCTGCTTGGCTGCCACTAATACCATCTCAGAAAGGCATAAAGATGTAATGGGTTTCTAGGGGAAGAGTGCATAGAGATTACAACTGAGGTTGAAAGTGTAGACTGAGTTCAAACCTACCTTTATCATATCACCAACACTGACCTTGAGCAAGTTATTCAATTACTCTGTGCCTTGTTTTCTTGTTTCTGAACAGAGCATAATAGTGTATGTCACATAGGGTAGTGTGATGATTAAATGATCTAATATGAGGTACAAAGAGCAAGGCCTGGCACATAGTAAGCTCTCTGTGTGCCCTGCTGCTTGCAGAATATATGACAGTCAGTATGTATAGTGCTCAAGAGATTGTGAATACTCAACATACCCCAAGTCATCAATTCAACAAGTATTTATTGAGGACCTACTATGTACCAATCACTCTTCTAGGTCTGGGAGGATACATTGGTGAACTGTTCTCATAGCTTATATTCTAGAGGAGAGAATTTGAGAAATATAAACAAATGAATGATTTCAGATAATGGTAGATGTTACAGGTTGAATTTTGTACCCCCAAAAGATGTTGAAGTCCTAATCCCAGCACCTGTGATGTGACCTTATTTGGAAATAGTGTCTTTGAAGATGATCAAGTTAATGAATCCCTTAGGGTGGGCTCTAACCCACTATGATGTTCTTATAAAAAGGGGTAATTTGGCCCTGGCCGGTATGGCTCAATTGGTTGAGTGACGTTCCATGCACCAAGAGGTCACTGGTTTGATTCTTGGTCAGGGCATAAACAAGAATCAACCAATGAATGCATTAATAAGTGGAACAAAAAATGGGTATTCTCTCTCTCTCTAAAAATCAATTTTTAAAAATTTTTAAAGGGGCAATTTAGACACAAAGATAGTCATAAACAGAGGGATGACAGTTGGTTGGGGTGTCATCCAGTGAACAAAGAGGATGCTGGTTTGATTCCCTGACAGGGCACATACCTAGGTTGTGGGTTCAATCTTCAGTGGGTGTGCATATAGGAGGCAATCGATCCATGTTTCTCTCACAAATGGATGTTCCCTCCCCCCTCTTCCCGTCTCTATAAAATCAGTAAACAATAACTCGGGTGAGGATTAAAAAAAAGAAAACAGAAGAAAAGGGGGGAAACAGATGTTAATGAGCAAGAAGGGTAGTACGGGCTATGTTATATGTAGTCTTGAATAATGGAAAAGGACTTTTTTTGAGTCTGAAAGCAGGGATGATAATTACATAGTTTAAAGAATAACCCTTTCATGCTAAACATTAACAGGTAGCTTATTTGACAATAGCTACTATGCATGTAGTGTCTGCCTTGTGACCAGGTACTGTGCTAGTTCTTTGAAATATATATGATTTTCAGTACTCACAACCCTACAGAATTATATATATTTGTTAATAGTGATTAAAGTAAAACTTGACAGATGAGGGAATTGAGACTCAGCATTTCAGTAATTTTATCAAGACAGCACAGTTAGTAAAGAGCTGAGGTGGGATTTAAAACCAGGTCTCTCCCTGATTCCAAAGGCCATAGTCAGTTGCACTTCATTTAACTGCATATGCCCATCTCCCTTGCACTTAGCATAGAGGCCTGACCAGGATAAACGTTTAGCAGTAGTAGTGACCCCAAAATATAAATCAGATGACCTGCCTTTGCACTTAATACAACTTGTTTCCTAACAATCCTCCCCACCCCACTCCCAGCTCGCTAGTCTTTCAATGTCTTCAATAAAACCCATGCTATTCTCTTTATGAGTCATTTGTTTCCTAGCATTTATTAAATTTTGTCATTTTTTCAGTTTACTTTCTGGTGTCTTTCCCCAGTATTAATCCCCATGAGATCAGAGAATTTGAGTTTTGTTTACCTTTGATATCCCAGAGCTGTGCTGTTCAATACAGGAGCCACTAGTCACATGTGGCTATTCAGTACTGCAAATGTGGCTCCTCTGAATTGAGATGTGCAGTGAGTGTAAAACTCATACTGGATTTTGAAGACTTGGTATGAGAAAAGAACGTATATGATCTCAATATTTTTTAAGATTATGTGTTTAAATATTTGGCGAAACTAGGTTAAATATATAATTAAAATTAACTTCACCCGTTTTACTTTTTAATGTGGTTACTAGAAGATTTTAACTTACATTAAGTGACTCATATTATATTTCTAGGCTCTGAGGCAGTGTTGTCCCAGGGCCTAGCCCAGTGTCCTGACTCATTTTATTTAGCGAAATAACCAGTGTTAACAAACTGAAAAAAGAAAAAGAAGAGGGTGAGTGGAGGCATGATATTTGCCTCCCATTAGGGAAATGGATACAGCGATGTCCTAGAAGTCAGGGGACCTGGGTCCTGTTCCAGGATTCACTGTGGAGCCGACCCCACTCTGGGCGTCGCTCTGCCCATCAGGCAGCGGATCTCCAATGTCTGAAAGAGTATGAGTAAATGACGGAGAACGGTGGGAACCTGGTACAACACACCTTGTCCTCTGTCTCGAGCACAGCACTAGAGCTTCTGCGGCCAACGGGAGGAGGCAGCAGGAATCGTAGACCAGATCCCTGAACTCACAGCCGGGGCCGCCAGCTTCCTCGGTCTGACGTCACCGGGGCGCGACGCCGCCGTCGGTCCGGTCCTCCAAACTGCAGAGCTCCTTAGGTTCCTTCGGCGAAGGCTAGTGCCGAGCCAGCAGAGAGTCACACAGCTCCCGAGTCTCTCCGGGACTCCGTTCTCAGTAAGCCAACCTCCGCCACCCTCCCTCGAACTCTCCTCTTACCCAGCACTGGCACCCGGGAGCTACGAGCCTGGAAGGAGCGTCGCCAGCCAAACCTCAGTGCGGCTGCGCAAAGCACGCGCGCATCCACGCAGGAGTCCCGGCGCCTGGCTGTGACGCAACTTCCGGCGTGAGCGGCGAAAGCCGGGAGGGCAAGCGATAGTGCAAGCAGGCATCCAGCAGCAGGCAGCAGGCGGGCGGGCGGGCAGGCGGCACAGAGGGAGGGAGCGAGCGAGCAAGTGAGCAGTCCGTGAGCCAGCGAAGGCAGCCGCGTCCCGAGAGCCGCCGAAATAACTCCCGTCCCTCTGACCCCCTCCCCGGAGCCCACAGCGCCTCCGGTCTCCAGCGGAGCGAACACGGCCCTGCCCGGCCATGGCCTCGTTGCTGAAGGTGGATCAGGAAGTGAAGCTCAAGGTAGCGACACCGGCCCGGGCTTCCTTACCCCTCGCTTCGATCTCGGAGCACTCTGACCGGCTCCCTACTCCCCATGGCGTCTTTGTCTCCCTGGGGACACCAGCTCTGAGCTTCCGCTCAGCTCAGCCCAGCCCCCCCTCCTCCCGGAGACCGCATCCGGGGAGAGGATCATATAGGATGGCTTTCTGCCCCTTGTCTGGTGATGGAGAGCCCCGCGGACACGTGGTGGACTCGGTGCTTGAGGCTAGTGACAGCTGGAAGTTCCCCAGCCCCGCCTCCGGACGCTGCCGCTGTCCTTGGAGTCAGGCCTGCCTCGCATCTTAGGTCAGGTCTGGAAGGGAGTCGGCGGGCACGTTTGTGAGCTCACACCTCCCCCATCTACCGGCCTTTCGTCTGCTCACACACTCAGACCGCCTCACACACAGGGAGGGAGAGAGGGAAGACAGGTGGGGGCTGCCCTCCAGCCCCGCTTCCCTCTCCTGAGATGGAGAAATGGGTCCTCAAAAAAATAAAGTACTTGCAGTCCGGGGGCCTCTCCGCTTCTCACTACCATTACAAGGTGAGGGAGAGACAGCTGGATTTGGGTTTCCCTGTCCTGCCCTTAACCTCTGTTGCCAGGTACTGACTTGCTCTTACTGAATTGCTCTTTGTTAATTTTAGGTTGATTCTTTCAGGGAGCGGATCACAAGTGAGGTGAGTGAAATAAATAGCAAAACGAGTGTTGGTTAATAATCGGGAGTTTCCCAAAGGGGAGATAACTGCTGAGAGAGACCGTCCCACAATTTTAATGCATTTCTTCTCATCTTTAGGCAGAAGACTTGGTGGCAAATTTTTTCCCAAAGAAGCTGTTAGAACTTGATAGTTTTTTGAAGGTGAGAGACCCTTTTCCTCATCTTTCCCAATTTTTTTTTTTGGGTGTGTGGGGGGGCGCGCCTGATCTTTCTGTCAAATGGGACAAATCATGTGTTGGTTCCATTTTGTTTGGTACTGTAAAGCACTCTCATATCTTGCCCTTCACATGAAATATTTACTTGTTCATCTTGAAAAGACTAATGTTTGGGGGGGTGGGCGTCTCTTTTTCAGGAACCAATCCTAAACATTCATGACCTAACTCAGATCCACTCAGACATGAATCTCCCTGTCCCTGACCCCATTCTTCTCACCAATAGCCACGATGGACTGGATGGTGTAAGTGTCCTATGTTTATCTTTGTCTTCTGTAGCAATAGGTTCTCTGTCCTCTCTTCCCTGGTCAGTTTGAATATGTACAAAGGAGACAGTAGGATTTGGATCTGGGAATGAGGATTCTTACAGACATGATGACTCCAGTACACCACCCCCCTTTAGATCCTGATTTTCATTTATAGCATGAGGTGAATTTGCCAATGCTACTCTGTGTGAGAGTGAGTTTTAATAGCCACAGGCTCCCTTGGGTTATCTTGGTCTGTTTCCATGGCTCTCAGCAAGACTTTCTTATCTGTTCCATGTTTCAATGTCTCGAGTCTTGTTATTGAATGAGTAGTTCTTCTTGATATGTAACTGCAGCCCCTGTGTTTGCTGTGCATCTTCATTACCTAGTCCTTATCAATTAATGTTCATATTCTGAAGCACTGATGACGCTGCATTGTTCTTTGTCTACATTATTGTCTCCTTGTTAGAACTTGTTGGTTCTGGAAAGCAGAAACTGTCTTAATCATCTTTGTATTCCCAGCACCTAGCATTGTTTCTGGTACGTAACAGGTGCTAAATATGTGTTTGTTGATTGAATATTGTGTTTCTTTGTGGAACCAGCAGATTTATGTATATTCCCTTAATTACCCTATATTGAAAGGTTCTTTTTTCCTATTGTTTATAGCAGCCTGTTTCAACTGGTGTACTGTAAGAATTTTTGAAACATGCAATTCCTGACTATTTAGTCAGGGTCACTGGCCTCTTTCCCCTGAGATTGTCAAATAAAAAAAATGACACAGCCAACACAACAATGGCATCCTTCAGTGTGAATGAATCAAAATTATGCCTTGTTTTGGTCAGATAGGCAAAAAATATATTTTTGGTGTGCCACAGAATTTTAGTAGTTTTTGTGTGCCATGAGATGAAAGGATTGAGAATCTCTGGCTATCCCTCTCTAGTTGCTTAATGTGTTGTATTTCTTGAAAGGTTGGTCTTACAACTAGAATGTAACTTGCTTTCTAGCAAGAACCTTTCCTTAAAGCCTTGTATGTACTTAGTAACTTGCACAAAATAATAAAACTAGAGGCCCAGTGCGCCCTCTCGCAGTCCGGGAGCCCTCTGGGGATGTCCTTGCAGGGAGCGGGCCTAAGCCGTCAGTCGGGCATCCTTAGTGCTGCGCTCACCAGCCTTGAGCCCAGCTTTTGGCTGAGCGGCACTCCCCTTGTGGGAGCACACTGACCACCAGGGGGCAGCTCCTGCGTTGAGCGCTTTCCCCCTGGTGGTCAGTGCACGTCATAGTGACTGGTTTTTCTGCAGTTTGGTCGATTTGCATATTAGCCTTTTATTATATAGGTTAACCTATGGTGTCAAAGAAGGGATTAAACTTGTTTAAAGTATAACTTGTGATAGGGATGGGAATGTTGAGAGCAGGCTAATTTCTGTCTGTTTCCTTAGCCCACTTACAAAAAGCGAAGGTTGGATGAGTGTGAAGAGGCCTTTCAAGGTAAGAGCCACCCCACCCCATCTACCCTCTGGCTTACAGCCTTGAGAAGCAGATGGATCTAGTGTTCTGGCCTGGAAGCAGGATCTGATTTTATTTCCCAGAGTTAGCATTCTCAAATCTTCCAAATGTGGTCATTCTTTAGCACCCTGAACCTAACTTTCCAGTAAGAAGGGAGGTTTAACTTAATGTAAACTGGCCAAAGGAAAGGACTTGGGGGTCACTGCCTATTGCAGATTTTTCACAGAAGTCCCAGTTCCATGTTATTTTTTTCTCTTTAATAATAGTTGGTACATTCAGGCTTTAGAGCATATTTTAATTTCCTTATTCTTAGACTTTGGGCATATTTTAGACACTCATTTGTTAATCCATATATTCTCTTCGGTTCTGTTGGTGGTGTCAGTGTTTGTTGTGACAGATAAAAGGCAGAGGTCATAGCATCTCATGAATCTGGGAAGAAGAGGGAAGGGTGGAGGGTGCTATGTCCTGGCCCCCACCCCAATCATTTGGCCTTCTTCATGTCCTTGCCAGGAACCAAGGTGTTTGTGATGCCCAATGGGATGCTAAAAAGCAACCAGCAGCTGGTGGACATTATTGAGAAAGTGAAACCTGAGATCCGGCTGCTGATTGAGAAATGCAACACGGTGAGGCAGGGGCTAGTGACCTATGGGCTGACTTCGAACAGCCCGGCTTGAACTATGAAAAATCATGGATGGTGGGGCTGGAGGCATGGAGGTGATGTGGGTGTTGGCAGACTAAGTATCTTGGCTCCTGTGCTCCTGGCATCTGGCCCCAGCAGCATGAATTTATACTTCATGGCATCAATAGAAAAAGCCGTGTTCCTCAAGCCTTGGTCCTCACATATATTTTGGTCTTTTTACCCTGCAGGTCAAAATGTGGGTACAGCTCCTGATCCCTAGGATAGAAGATGGGAACAACTTTGGGGTGTCTATTCAGGTAATTCCATACTGGAAGGGAAGGGTTGGGAGAGACTCTCATCTCCCCTGTTTGGTTGGCTTTTCCTTTATCTTTGGTCTGCTGTGGAGTGATGTGGAAGTGATTGTGACTCACCGTGTTTTTTGTTTGTTTGTTTGTTTTTCAGGAGGAGACAGTTGCAGAACTAAGGACTGTTGAGAGTGAAGCTGCATCTTATCTGGACCAGATTTCTAGGTAGGGCTGCGTGGGCTTGGCCCAGGAATCGGGGGCTGGTGAGGTGGCAAGCACTGTCCAGGGTCTCCTGCAGCTTCCTCTTCTTTCTTCTCCTTTCAGATATTACATTACGAGAGCCAAATTGGTTTCTAAAATAGCTAAATATCCCCATGTGGTAAGTAAGGGTTTGGTGGCCTGAGGGTGGAAGTGGTAGGGTAGGGAGGAGTGACTGTTGCTGGGGAAGAGCTGACTGTGGATAGTTGGGCCTTGGGAACAAGCTTTTCCTCTGCCCCTTCTTTCAGGAGGACTATCGCCGAACCGTGACAGAGATTGATGAGAAAGAATATATCAGCCTCCGTCTCATCATATCAGAACTAAGGAATCAATATGTAAGTAACCTCAATCCCTGCCAACAGTTGCCCTGGCTCTTTTTAGTTCTGGTGATGAATTTCTTGCCACTCTCTGTGAGTCGAGATCGGGGACGGAGGTAAAGTTAATAAAACAAGTTCTGCTTATCAACCAAGTGTTGAGAACTATGGAGTTGAGGGTATATAGCTGGGCATCTTCCTTTCCACCTGGATGAGAGGGAGTGTAATATAATAGAGAGGTGAAGATGAAGTTGTTAGAGTCAGGCAGACTTAGGTTTGGAATCAACTCTACTGGTAATGTGTGGCCTTGGGCGAGTTGTTTAACCTCAGACTTCAAGGTTTCTTCATCTCTAAAATGAAACTGATATTAGAGTATCTACTGCACAGAGATGGTTTTAAAAAATTAGTGAGATAATACATTAAAGGACCCAGTGCACTTCTTAAGTGTTCAACAAATGTTAATTATTATTAGACACTCGGGAACTTGGAAATACCCAGTATACCTAGTTTGGGGGCATAAGAGAGGGAGAGCAACCACCTTGATTTCAGGATCAAATGAGTGAGAATGGGATTATGTAAATGATTACTTGGGTAATTGGTTGGGAGGGATCTTTTCTTTTTGAGGTAGGAGTTGAACAGATGTGTGATTCTCTGATCTCTCTTCTCCCAGGTCACCCTACATGACATGATCCTGAAAAATATTGAGAAGATCAAACGGCCCCGGAGCAGCAATGCAGAGACACTGTACTGAGGCCAGGGCCAGGGCCAGGGGACTCTGTGAGTCTGGCTCAAGACCGACATTGCCTTGGTTTGTTACATGACTATCGTGATGGGGAAACTGGCTGGAAATAGTAATCACACCTCTCTCTGTTTTTAGTTAGAGTCTAATGAAACTCTCATGTAGTTCTGTGACGTGTTTACCTCTTTTTTCAGGCCTCAGGAACTCTTCTATTTCCTTCCCTAATACCCCACACCTGAGCTGTTCTAATTTCTGGAGAACTCCAGGTTTGTGTGCACAAGATATTGGCACCAGAATACTTGTGTTTTCTTTCCCCACCCCCTTCTTTGTCTTGGGCTTTGTGTTGTTTTTTTCCTTTTGATGATTAGTTCGTTAGGAGCTGAGGGAACTAAAAGGAAAGTGCTAGGTTTTTGTTTTTTTCTAAGATCTGGGGTCAGGGAGACTAGCTCCTCTCTTCTGATATAAGGGTAGTGTCTCTTGCCAGTGTGGGATATTGGATCCTCCCTGTCCCAGTTGTCCTGGTGATGACTTCAGGTTTTCCATCTCCATACATGGCAAGAAACACCACAGACTTTGGCTAAGTCCCTAAGTCCTTTAGATGTTTTTATAAGTAGAATTTTCACATACACTTATGTGCATGATAGACACACACATACAGACATGCACACATCTGCCTTCCTACTCTGTTACCTGACACTCCCCCCGGCCCCCCCAAAAAACCCTGTTACACACACACACACACACACACACACACACAGTCAGGAGGTGATAGTTGTCTCAGTCAACATCCACCGGGGTCCATCGTCTCCTGATATTGTAGCCTCTTGGTACCCAGAGGCTACTGAGTTGGAGGAGAACCAAGAGGCGAGAAGCAGAGGGATTGGGGAAGGCTCCTTTCTCTGTGACTCAGGTCCTTTGGGCATTATTGCAAAGGCCAGTCCTCTGACTCCTGACTGCCTCTTTCCAGACCAGTTGTCATTTGGGGTGGGGGTGTCTTCAGCTGTGAGGACCAGCTGCTGCTGCTCCTCCTGGACTTTTCCTTTGGGAAAAATATTTCTCTTATTTATAGTATTGTGCTTCCAGGGAAAGCAGTCACTTATGTGGCCTACGTGTGCATGCAAACACAGGTGTGTACACATGTGTATGTGGAAATCTGCTGGGCAAGTCAAAACCATAGAAGAGTTACCCCCTATCTCAAATCTTCCAGAGATATCCCCCACTTTTTTATTCTATCACTATTGGAGAGTCAGTATTTGCAGCCAGCCAGCCAGTGACTCTCTCAGTGTCTATTTCTGACTTATTCTTCCCCTGTCTGTCTTCCAACCCCTAGTCATATTTCCACCTGGATGCATCATTTTTACTCCCAATACACTGTATAGAGGAGTCAGGATGCTGTCTTCCCATGAATAGTACTCAGTAACAAACCAATTGCATTTTAGTTGGGCAATGCCCCTACCCACCCTTCAAATCCCTTCCACCATGCATTTCTGTTTCCCTTTTTGTTTGTTGGATTGTTCTGCTGCCCCTTCTCCTCACCCCACCATCCTTGGATCGTAATGTAAAATTCTTTTACCATGTCAAGAAATTATTAAAAACACAGGTACTTTGACCTCTTTCTAAAGCCGCAGACCTTGGTGAGATGCTCTGGTGGCTAGGGACGTACCCATACTCATATGCGTGCGCATCGGGATACCCACCCCCACATTATACCACCAACCATCCTATTGGGTGTTTTTATACCAATTATGCTTCCTCTTTTTTTCTGGAATAATGGAAAGATTGAGGTTTCGGCCTACAAGAGGCAAAGGTGGGTCCTTCATTTGTATTAAGCCTGAATTATGTGAAAGAGAGCTCTTCCCAAATCTCAGCTGCCTTCTGTCCCAGCCCTCAACAAGATCCCAGATCCTTCCTTCCCCAGTGATACCCATGAACTGCCAGTAGAGGCTGCTCTAGTTCCACGTGGGAATCACCTGGTTCAAGGCGCACCCTACCGTGTCATTCTCTTTACCTTATACTAATTCTCCCCTCAGAATAATGTCTTGAATTTCTTAAGGAGATGCCAGGGGCTCTTGGTTTTGGTTTTCAAATGACTTGGAGGTCTGCCTAGGACTCTACCTCCCTCTGAAATAAAGTTTCCTCAACTTCCACCTTGTAAAGTAGCCTTCTGGTATCCAGTGATTCCCTCATTGTCTCTGCAAAAAGAGATTTAAGGTCTTAAACACTGGAGGAACATCTGCTCTCTTCTGTTTCAGAAATAATCAGTAGGTAACAGTTTTTGAATGCCTATCCTGTGTTGAGCTCTGCTAAGCACTTTATATGCATGATCACATTTAATCTTCATGAATCTATAAGGTAGTTTTATCCATTTATAAGTGAGGACATAGACTCATGATATGTACCTCCCTGAGGTCACAGCTTCGGGACCTGGGAATCTGACTGCTAAGCTCAGGCCTTCACTCTTCCTTTCTCACTAACTAGGTGGAAGAGGCCTGAGACTACAGATCAGGGGCTTGACCTTAGGCAGCTGGCTGAGCACAGTGCTTACTGCTGAACTAGGTAGTGGATCCTGGAAATATTGGGGGTACTGCCTGCCCGGAGGGTGGGAACGGGCAGTGTTGGTGTCTGCGTTCAGCACACGGGGCTTGATGGGGCGTCCGGGTGTGCATTCTTTCTCAGACCCGTTTTGAGTGGAAGGTGCTGTTCAGCGGTACTTCAAATGCCCTCTAATCCGGTCTAAATGGGGGAACTCATGCTGCCAGTAGTTCAGGGGCAGGGGAGGTGCCATGCACATGGAAGTAGTGCTTTGGGCCAAACCACAGAACAGAAAATTGGAACAGAATTATATAAATCAAGGTCAGAAATTTCCTGTTCAACCCACAGGGTGGAGTTTTCTCCATTCCTATCCATCCTACTGAATATAAACCCTGATTTGATGTCAGTAACTGGAAGAAGCAGCTGGTAGGACTCTCATTTCAACTCGCAGCATTCACCATGAATGTCAAGGTAGTCCTCGTGTTCCTGGCACTGTCCCTTATTACCATCTTTGCCCTGGCCTATGTCTTGCTGTCCAGCCAGGGGGGTTCCAGCCAGCCTTCCCGCTGCCCCTCCATATCTCCCAGTGCCCAGCACTGGACACAGCCTGGCCAGAGCCAGCTGTTTGCAGACCTGAGCCCAGAAGAGCTGACAGCTGTGATGAGCTTTCTGACCCAGCAGCTGGGGCCAGGCCTGGTGGATGCAGCCCAGGCCCTCCCATCAGACAACTGCATCTTCTCCGTGGAGCTGCAGCTGCCCCCCAAGGCTGCAGCCCTGGCACACCTGGACAGGGGGAGCCCCCCACCCGCCCGGGAGGCACTGGCCATCGTCTTCTTTGGCGGACAACGCCAGCCCAACGTGAGTGAGCTGGTGGTGGGACCACTGCCACACCCCTCCTACATGCGGGATGTGACTGTGGAGCGTCATGGGGGCCCTCTGCCCTATCACCGACGTCCCATGCTGGGAACTGAGTTTGCCCAGATATGGAAGCATTTGAAAGAGGTGGAGCTACCCAAGGCACCAGTCTTCCTTGCTTCGGTCTTCAACTACAATGGCTCCACCTTGGCACCTGTGCAGGCCACTCCTAATAGCTTGCGCTCAGGAGACCGTACTACCTGGATAGCCCTCCACCATAACATCTCAGGTGTTGGGTTTTTCCTACATCCAGTGGGGCTGGAGCTACTGCTGGACCACAGGGCCTTGGACCCTACCCGCTGGGCTGTCCAGAAGGTCTTCTACCTTGGGCGCTACTATGCAGACTTGAGCCAGTTGGAATGGGAATTTAAGGCTGGCCTGCTGGAAGTGGTTAGAGTTCCTCTGCCCCTGCCAAATGGGGCTTCATCCCTGAGGTCTCGGGTCCCCCCAGGTCCTCTTCCACCTCTTCAGTTCTCACCCCAGGGCTCCCAATTCAGTGTGCAAGGGAACCTGGTGATGTCCTCCCTCTGGACATTTACTTTTGGTCATGGGGTGTTTAGTGGCATGAGGATTTTTGACGTTCGATTCCAGGGTGAGCGAGTGGCCTATGAAGTCAGTGTCCAGGAGTGTGTGTCTATCTATGGTGCTGATTCACCCAAGACAATGATGACCCGATACTTGGATAGCAGCTATGGACTTGGCCGAAACAGCCGGGGCTTGGTGCGAGGTGTGGACTGCCCCTATCAATCTACAATGGTGGACATCCATGTATTAGTAAACAAAGGGACCGTCCAGCTGCTCCCAGGGGCTGTGTGTATATTTGAGGAAGCCCAAGGACTACCCCTTCGAAGGCACTATAATCACCTTCAGAGTCATTTCTACGGTGGTTTGGCCAGCTCAGCTCTTGTAGTCAGGTCTGTGTCAACTGTAGGCAACTATGACTACATTTGGGACTTTGTATTTTACCCAAATGGGGCGCTTGAAGGGCGGGTCCATGCCACAGGCTTTGTCAACACAGCTTTCCTGAGTGGGGGAGAGGAAAGCCTCCTCTTTGGGAACCGTGTGGGGGAACGAGTGCTGGGGACGGTGCACACGCATGCCTTCCACTTCAAGCTGGACCTGGATGTAGCAGGTGAGTGCTCAGGGAATTAAAATTGAGAGTTGGGGTGGGACAGAGGGAACAGACTCCCCACCCCCAGATCAAGCCTGAGAAGTAGAGTAGCATTCCAGCTCCACATTCATTGTGGCAACAGAGCACAGACTGATTTAAGGGTTTTCAGCTGTAGTCAGTCTGAAATACTGGGCTTACCGAGTGTGGCAGAAGGGAGAGAGGGTTCCTTCACCAAGCTCCGATCACCCAGCCCCTCTGACTTGCTGCCATTGTGAAATGAGTTTAATGTAAAGGCTGTGCCTGTCTACCTTAACCTTGAGTGACAGTGTGCGTGGTGAATTGCCCTAAGGCTGAATGGGACCAGAGTTGGGGCTCTCTGCGTTCTTCCTCATTCTGAGTCCGTGGAGGAGGGGAAAGCAGGGACCTGAGCAGAGGCAGGAAGCAGCCCATCTCAAGAGGTCTTCAGAGCAGAGCTGGTCCAGGAGCACGAGAAGGCGGGCACTAGCTGGGAGCTGCTCCACAGGATTTCAGACAACGGGATACAGGAGAGTGGCCCCGTCCTGGGGGTGGGGCACCCCATTCCTGTCCGCACATGCCATCACAATGGGCTCTCCGGTGTCATGGCAGGCACATAGTAGGCTTGCTGCGAGGGAGTTCTCAAGGAGGGCTCAGAGCACAAAGAGGACTTGCTGCTCCTGACACGTTTTGTTGGGGACAGACAATAACCAACTTATCAAATCAGACAATTAGACCCAGAAAGAAAATTAGAAATCCACCAGACCCTCTCCATTTTACAGTTAGGGAAGTTGAGGGTGGGTGGAGAGGAGACAAAATGATTATCCAAGTATAATGTGCTATAACTAAGGATATTTCTTGTGAAACATTTTCTTATTCTCCTGGGTATAAAGACTGTGTGTGTGTGGCGGGGGTGGGGGCGGGGGGCTGTGGGGGTGATGTGGAGGCAGAGGGGAGGAAGAATTAAGAAAATAGCATGGTTGAAATGGCATATTAACAATCCTTTAACATATTTAGGATATGACTTTTCTGATTTGAAGTTTTGCCAGCATTTTTGGTATCAAAGAGTCTTGTCAGGAAGTAAAATCAAGTAACATTTATTGGGTCTCTAGTGGGTACAGCCCAGGTTGGTGCTGGAGGCTGTGTCAGGCCCCCTGTGTACAAGACGATCAGCAGAGGCACCGGCCTTAGTAGAGTGCCCCCCTGAGCCAGCTGTCTTCATATAGGTCCTGTTTAAAGTAACTGAGTCCAAGTATGTGATCAGGTGCCGAGTGTGTGCAGTGATGAGTTCAGGTGATCAATGCAATAAGAGTTCCAAGGAGTTCTTAGACAATTTAAGGACATAAATCTGTTCACTTCTGAAAAACACTGAAAGTGGTCCCCATCTTGTCGAGAGAAAGAAAGCAAATTCTGAGAGCTGAGAGGGGTGTGCAGAGCACCATGGAAGGGGATTGGGTTTTTCCAGGCAGCTTCTCCAAGACAAATGTCCCTTTCATAGTTACTAGCCACCTGCGTGTGTTTTTCCATTTACAGAGCTCAACCATAGAACAGCTTTAATTATGTCCAGTGTAGAGATTCGGAAAATGAGAATCAAAGCAGCAAATAATTTCTCCAAGGGTAGACCAGTGCTACTAGAACTTTCTGCAGTAATGGAAATGTGCTATCTCTGCATTGTCCAATACATTAGCCACTAGCCACAGGTGGCTTTTGAGCACTAGTGTGACTGAGGAACTGAATTTTTAATTTAAATGCAAATAGCCATTGTGACTGGCAGTGACTGTCCTGGACAGGGCGGGGTTGAAGAAGATGGGCTAGCTCCCCAGTCTACAGCTGCTGGCTCTCAGATGAGTTCCTCTGCCCTTTGTCAGGCCGGTGCAGTGTTCATGGCGGGGGCGATGAGGAGCCTGTCTTACCTGGTATGGAACTCCTCTCCCTCCCCTCACCCTGGCAGGGCTGAAAAACTGGGTGGTAGCTGAAGACGTGGTGTTTAAACCTGTGGCAGCCCCTTGGAGTCCAGAGCACCAACTTCAGCGTCCACAGCTGACTCGACAGGTCCTGGGAAGGGAGGACCTGACAGCCTTTTCCTTGGGAAATCCCCTTCCTCGCTACATTTACCTGGCTGGCAACCAGACTAATACCTGGGGTCACCAGCGTGGGTACCGAATCCAGATCCACAGCCCCCTCGGCATACACATGCCCCTGGAGAGTGACATGGAGAAGGCCCTCAGCTGGGGGAGGTGAGGAGGGCCCTGGGCACTGGGTGGTAGGGAAGGACTGGTCCCCTTCCCCATCCCAGCTCTTGGAGACCCCAACTCACTGTTCTTGGCTTACTATCCACACCTGTACCCCCTCTCAGACCCAAATAGATATGGAATGGGAGGTGGTCTCAGACTGAATCTGATCCAAAAGATTTCTGGGACAGGAAAGGTCTTTGACATTGTCTGACTCCACCTTCTTATGACATTCCTGGTCAGATACCAGCTCGCGGTGACCCGGAGGAAAGAGGAGGAGTCACAGAGCAGCAGCATCTATTACCAGAATGACATCTGGACACCCACTATTGCCTTTGCTGATTTCATCAACAATGAGACTCTCTTAGGAGAGGTTGGTAGATGTAGAGACAGAGGAGAGGGGCTCTTGTATGTCTGGTGTCTTGGCTGCCCAACACCTGGCCCTAGATTGGAGGGATGGTGTGTTTCCAGGGCTCAGATTCAGGAGTCAAGGAGTTCTCTGATGACCAACATGGGTCATCCCTCCTGGGGTGAGATTAGCTCTGGGATATTGACTACCCTACATAGATCACCACGTTTTGTGGACCTGGGGCTGGGAGGAGGTGGAAGCAGGGCTAAGGCTGGAGGGCGGGGATTGTGGCTAAGGGGTGGTTCTCTGGGTCTTACCTCCAAAGTCCTCCAGCTCCTCCCTCTTCCTGCAGGACCTGGTGGCCTGGGTTACAGCCAGCTTCCTGCACATCCCCCATGCTGAGGATGTCCCCAACACAGTTACTGTGGGGAACAGAGTTGGCTTCTTGCTTCGACCCTATAACTTCTTTGATGAGGACCCCTCCATCTTCTCCCCTGGCAGTGTCTACTTTGAGAAGGGCCAGGATGCTGGGCTCTGCCAAGTCAACCCTGTAGCCTGCATCCCCCACCTGGCAGCCTGTGTTCCAGACTTGCCCCCTTTCTCTTATCAAGACTTTTAACCCCAAGGGTGTGGTGGGACACAGAGGTAGGGTGGGTGGGTTCTAAGACATATGTACCTTACTCTCTATTCCCAATTCCTGCTCCCCTGACTTCTACCCTCTTAATGTTTCAGAGGAAACAGCCCCTTCCCACACTAAACCTTCATGTATCCTTTTAGTTAATTCATATTTCCAGTGTCTTTTTTTTTAAATGATGAATTTATATAAATGATATTATTATTAAAATATTCAAGCAAGCCGGGCCAACGTGGCTCAGTGGTTGAGTGTCGAACTATGAACCAGGAGGTCAGGGTTAGATTCTAGTCAGGACACCTGCCTGGGTTGCCGGCTTGATCTCCAGTGGGGCGTGCAGGAGGAGACCGATCAATGATTCTTCCTCATCATTGATGTTTCTGTGAGCGGCAGTGGTGGAGGAGACCATCAGCCTGGGGCAGACTCTCCAGCTGAGCCAGACTCTTAGAAAGAACACCTTCTGGATGGTCCATCAGACAGGGTCCAGAGCCTTGTGGTCTACCAGCAGCTCCAATAAATAAAAATATATTTTAAAAAAATAATCAGGCAAAAACACCACAAATCCTACCACTCCGAAAAAGCTAGTGTTCACATTTGGTGACCATTATACCAGATGTTTTTTCATCAGGTGCATTGAAATGGAAGAATAGATTGAAGTTTGTAAAAATAGATGGTATGGCCCGGCCGGCATGGCTCAGTGGTTGAATGTCGACCTATGAACCAGGAGGTCATGGTTCATTTGTGGGTTAGGGCACATGCTTGGGTTGTAGGCTCAATCCCCAGCGTGGGGTGTGCAGGAGGCAGCCAATCAAGGATTCACTCTCATCTTTGATGTTTCTATTTCTCTCTCCCTCTCTCTTCCTCTCTGAAATCAATAAAAATATATTTTAAAAAATAGATGTTATGTGCAATTTATAAAAAATATTACAAGATTTATATTTCAATTTCTTCTATGTGACTTTTGAAGTAACTAGAATTCCCCAGAGAATATTAAGGATTCTGTCCAAGGAAATTAGCAATGAAGGAGAGACGAAAAGGAGGACAGTGCTGGCCAAGGAATGCTGCTTGGGAAGCTGAAGGGCTGGGGGTGGGGATTTCCTTGGGAGGAGAATAATAGTTCCAAGTTACAGGAAAGGGAACATCTGGCCTTCAAAGGTGGGGGTGGATGGGGGGAAGAAGCGGGGCTGAGGAGGGTGTGGGGTTGCAAACCCCCACTCCTTAATGGTGGTACATTATTGTGCTCAGGCTGGTCAGTTACATTATTTTGAAATCCCTCCCCCTTACCCTACCCCAACTCTCCCCGGTTCTAACCCTGACCCAGAGTCCGATTTGGAGCCTGGAAGACAAAGCCATGTAAGGTCTGTGGAAATCACTGCTGCCTGCATCAGGCCCGCCCCAAGCCCTGGCATGCCCCGCCCCAATCCCCAGCCTTCCCAGTCCTTCCCACCCTCAGTTTCCTGTGCCTCTGGATACTGGGAACATAAACCAGAGTCCAGGAGCCCCCAATATAGGAGCCAAGAGAGACCCTCTTCTGCTGACCTGAGAATACACACCTCCGTTCCTGTTTAATCTTCGGCTCCTCGTTCACAAGACAATGAACCAGAAGACAACCCTGGTGCTCCTCACTCTGGCGGTCATCACCATCTTTGCCTTGGTTTGTGTCTTGCTGGCTGGCAGGGGGGGAGATGGGGGTGAACCCAGCCTGCCTCCCCACTGCCCCTCCATATCTCCCAGTGCCCAGCACTGGACACAGCCTGGCCAGAGCCAGCTGTTTGCAGACCTGAGTCAAGAGGAGCTGACGGCTGTGATGAACTTTCTGACCCAGCAGCTGGGGCCAGGTCTGGTGGATGCAGCCCAGGCCCTCCCATCAGACAACTGCATCTTCTCCGTGGAGCTGCAGCTGCCCCCCAAGGCTGCAGCCCTGGCACACCTGGACAGGGGGAGCCCCCCGCCTGCCCGGGAGGCACTGGCCATCGTCTTCTTTGGCGGACAACCCCAGCCCAACGTGAGTGAGCTGGTGGTGGGACCACTGCCACACCCCTCCTACATACGGGATGTGACTGTGGAGCGTCATGGGGGTCCCCTGCCCTATCACCGACGCCCCGTGCTCATCCGAGAGTACCTGGACATAGACCAGATGATCTTTGACAGAGAGCTGCCCCAGGCTGCTGGTCTCCTCCACCACTGCTGCTTCTACAAGCGCCAAGGAAGGAACCTAGTCACGATGACCACAGTCCCCCGGGGTTTGCAATCAGGGGACCGGGCCACCTGGTTTGGCCTCTACTACAACATCTCAGGTGCCGGGGTTTACCTGCACCCCGTGGGGTTGGAGCTGCTGGTAGACCACAAGGCTCTGGACCCTGCCCGCTGGACCATCCAGAAGGTATTTTTTCAAGGCCGCTACTATAAGAGTCTGGCTCAGCTGGAGAACCAGTTTGAGGCCCACCTGGTGAATATGGTGCCGATCCCGGACAATGGCACAGGTGGGTTCTGGTCCCTGAAGTCCCAGGTGCCCCCGGGTCCGGCTCCCCCTCTGCAGTTCCATCCCGAGGGCCTCCGCTTCAGTGTCCAGGGTAGTCGAGTGGCCTCCTCATTGTGGACTTTCTCTTTTGGTCTTGGAGCATTCAGTGGCCCAAGGATCTTTGACCTCCGCTTCCAGGGAGAACGGCTAGCTTATGAGATCAGCGTCCAGGAGGCCCTAGCCATCTATGGTGGAAACTCCCCCGCAGCAATGGCAACCCGCTACATTGATGGCAGCTTTGGCATGGGCAAGTACGCCACGCCCCTGACCCGTGGGGTGGACTGTCCCTACCTGGCCACCTACGTGGACTGGCACTTCCTTCTGGAGTCCCAAACCCCCAAGACGATACGAGATGCCTTTTGTGTGTTTGAACAGAATCAGGGTCTCCCCCTGAGGCGACACCATTCAGATTTCTACTCGCAGTATTTTGGGGGCCTTACAGAGACAGTGCTGGTCTTCAGATCTGTATCCACCTTGCTCAACTACGACTATGTGTGGGATATGGTCTTCCACCCCAATGGAGCCATAGAAGTCAAAGTGCATGCCACAGGCTATATCAGCTCAGCATTCTTCTTTGGTGCTGCCCGAAATTACGGGAACCAGGTTGGGGAGCACACGCTGGGCACCGTCCACACTCACAGTGCCCACTTCAAGGTGGATCTGGATGTAGGAGGTAAGACATCGTGGAGGGGGAAAGTATTCCGAAGAGGGGGTTCAAAAGTTGTCTCTATTTGGCTTTTATTTATGGCAATTATGCAGGAAAAGAAGATATGAGAGTATGTCGTTTTGGGGTCCATGCTTCCTCTTGGCTGGATATGAGAGAGTTGGATGCTAGATTTTATTTAGCTCATTGGCTGGGTGCATGGCTAACACCCTGCCTCCACATGGCCGCATCAGAAAACCTTGGGAAATGGCAAAACTCAGGGATGAGGCAGGATCTGAGCCAACAGGGTCCCCTTGGCCCTCTTCCCACCCTTTCGTTTACATGGAACCCATTCCAAGGAGGCAGCCATTTGTTTTTCAGTTCATTTCTCTGCATCTGGCCTGTGGTGCTGGTGTTTTGGAGGATCGGTTTGCAGTCTGCCAAGTCCCTGGCACATGCAGGCCAGCCATGGAACACCCAGGTTGGACATTTCCTTGGGAGATGGACCCTCCTTCTCCCTGGCTTTCCATCTCTCTCTGAACTTAAGTGTGAGGGTTAGAATGGATACTGTGGAGCATTCCAGATAGTTCCTGGGGGTCACAGAGAGAGCCAAGGCAACGTGACATCTTGGAGTCTATCCTTTTACTTTCCTTCCCCACATTGAGCTGATCCCCAGATTTTTTCCTGTTTTGCATCTGAAATATCTTAAACTCCTCACTGGGCCCCACTGTCATACACCTAGTGGTGCCGGATCTCTTTCTGCTGCTTCCACTCTTCTTCCTCCCAGATCCAGGGTTCACTTTGTGCCCAGAGGGACCTGCCACCCTGCTCCCTCATACATGTTTCACTTTCCCCATCAAAATAGGATCCCATTCACAGAGTTTTCTATCAGGCCTTTCCCTTCAGAATGCAGTTCCATCCTGCCTTTCAGATTCTTCCCTATGCACTGCTTTAGCCATCCTGTCCCTGGACACACACACCATGCAAGATAGCCAGGCTTCTTTGCTTTGGCTCCTGTTCCTGCCTAGAAGGCCCTGCTAGGTCATCTCTGCTGGTAACATCCTGTAAGGCCAGGCTGAACAGTTGCCCAGGAAGGTCCCTTTTCCTGCCTGCACCTCTATTCCTATAACCTTGAATCTTGAATGTACTCCTTTCATATGGCAGGCCAGTCAGGGCATTGCCTTCTGCATCCTCTGTGAGAGCAAAAGGGTGAGGATGATGTTTTATTCATCTGTGTGTCCCCAGGGCCGAGCCTGAGCCTCACCACTAATGAGATAAGTGAATGAACAATAATAAATAAATGAAATCCTTGACAAAATATTTTATAGGTCAACAGCTTTGGCTAAAAGATTGGGGATATTTTGGGGAGAGGGAAGGAAAGTAGGGGGCACTCTCAGTTCTGGGCTTCTCTTTGGCCCCCAGTCTGAAGCCAGGTGGGTGATCATTCCTTTCTCCCTCCTCCTTCCCTCACCCCGGCAGGACTGGAGAACTGGGTCTGGGCTGAGGACATGGTCTTCGTCCCCATGGCTGTCCCCTGGAGCCCTGAGCACCAGATACAGAGGCTGCAGGTGACCCGGAAGCTGCTAGAGACAGAGGAGCAGGCCACCTTCCCCCTGGGAAGTGCCACCCCCCGCTACCTGTACCTGGCCAGCAACCACAGCAACAAGTGGGGTCACCGTCGGGGCTACCGCATCCAGGTGCTCAGTTTTGCTGGACAGCCGCTGCCCCAGGACAGCTCCATGGAGAGAGCCATCAGCTGGGGAAGGTGAGAGAGCCTTCAGCTGGGGAAGGTGAGAGAGCCTTCAGCTGGGGGAGGTGAGAGAGCCTTCAGCTGGGGGAGGTGAGAGAGCCATCAGCTGGGGGAGGTGAGAGAGCCTTCAGCTGGGGGAGGTGAGAGAGCCTTCAGCTGGGGGAGGTGAGAGAGCCATCAGCTGGGGGAGGTGAGAGAGCCTTCAGCTGGGGGAGGTGAGAGAGCCTTCAGCTGGGGGAGGTGAGAGAGCCTTCAGCTGGGGGAGGTGAGAGAGCCTTCAGCTGGGGGAGGTGAGTGGCCGGGTGTCAAAGGGAAGCTGGGGGAGATGAGAGAGAAAGGAGCATTGGAGGGGCAATTGGAAATCAGTTCAAAATGTATGCAAAGTGAATAAGAAGAGCTCAAGAAGGATTTCCTGGTTATCAAAAGGCACATGTGGTGGGCACTGGCATGTCCTCCCTTGGAGGACTCAAACTCAGGGCTGAGAGCCTTTTCCTCTTTTGTATGGTGGACGGGTCATGCTGTGACATGGCAGGGGGGTGAACAGGATTCCCTGGAAAGGTGCTGGATGACTCACCAGGGTGGTGTCAGAGTCACTGAGTGAATGAGATGGGAAAGCTGGGGTCCACATGCTCAGCTCCTTTCCCTCATAATCAGGCAACAGGATAGGGCTAGTGACTGTGCCTCCCTAGGTACCAGCTGGCTGTGACCCAGCGGAAGGAGGAAGAGCCCAGCAGCACCAGCATCTACAATCAGAATGATCCTTGGGCCCCCACCGTGGACTTCACTGACTTCATCAACAACGAGACCATTGTTGGAGAGGTCAGCTGATGGGGAAGGCCAGTGAGAGGGGTGGGGACACAAAGATGAGCCCTACCTTCTCTTGGGGGCCCCTGAAAACCATCTGGTCCCCTCAGGGGTGTCTTCTGTGCTTTCATGGATCTGATCATTACCTCTTGAGGGAATCTTCCCGAGCTGGGAGTTCATTTGCAGCTGTTGGCCAAGGCCCCAGCCTACCCTCAGGACGCTACAGCCCTCTGAGTCTCAGCTTTGTGGACAGAGTCCTTTTCAGGCTCCAGCAGTCAGGAGGGCTGGAGGTCACCCAGGGCAGACCACATCTTGTGTATCTAAAACCCATTCCTGGTGTGACCACTAAAGGATTAATTTCTAAATGTTGGCCTTTTCTGCCTCCCAAACCCCGATCTTCCCTCCTCCATCCTCCTTCCATCAGTTAGGTTTGGGAACTCTCCGGGAGTTAAGGGGGAAGAAGCTGATGTAGCCTGTGGCATCGTCATTCCTCTGTGGGTGGAGAGACGGATGGAGGTGCGAGAGAAAATGTCAGAGAAGAAGAGTACAGGCTGGGTCAGGGAGGCAGGTGCTGTTTCCAATATGAATATGAACTTGACTATACTTTGATTTCTGGACCAGTAGGAAAAACATTTAAAGACTTAAGATTCTTTTGAGGTAATAGGGGCTGGCATGGCAAATCCTTACATACCAGGCTACTGTGGGAGGCAGGTGGGTCTTTAGCAAAGCCAGGCCTCATGATCCTCTTCCTTCTCCCCGGCTAGGACTTGGTGGCCTGGGTGACAGCTGGTTTCCTGCACATCCCCCATGCAGAGGACGTTCCCAACACGGTGACTGTGGGGAATGGTGTGGGCTTCTTCCTCCGACCCTACAACTTCTTTGACCAGGACCCCTCCTCCGATTCTGCGGACTCCATCTATTTCCAGGGGGACCAGGATGCTGGGGCCTGTGAGGTCAACCCCCTGGCTTGCCTCCGCAAGGCTGCTGACTGTGCCCCCGACCTCCCTGCCTTCTCTCATGGGGGCTTCTCTCATATCTAGGTGGTCCCTGGGATGGGGAATGTGTCCAGGGCCCCAGGGCCAGGGTGTGTGGAGAGGGGGAGCAGTGGGCACTGGGTTGGGCAGACTGATGCCCTCTTCTCCTTCCTCACATCCCTGAGGTTCCTTCCTCTTCCTCCCCAAGGTCACCTCCTGCCACCATCCTCCCTTGCTTCCACTCTCTACTGGGAGCATCCTGAGCTTGTGATGCTGGTGATAGGGGGGAGGGGGGACGCAGGAGAGACCCAGCTTTGTTGCCACCAGATCGGCTGGGTTTCTGTCCCAGGGAGGAGAGGAATGGCCAGCCAGGAGCTTGCAGTGAGAGTCGAGCTTTTCACCAGAAGACTCCCTTTTTTCTCTCTGGCTTTTCCAAATATTTTTGGGTCTCCAGGTTCCTCCTCACCTCCCCAGCGCCTGCCTTGTGAGATGAGGCTAGGTCTCTACAATGGAGATAGGCCCCTAGAGGCCCAGGTCAGGGTGCTTGCCAGGCCTGTGCATATACATGGACGAGCTGGAAGGGGCTTCTTGGCCCATATTTTCTCTGATCCAAGTCTTCCTCCTTCTTTCCCTCTTCCTCTTGCCTACCACCTCTTCCTCCTGTTTCTACTCTTTCTTATATTCTGGGATTTCCCTCCCAGCCCTCATTTCTCAACTTCAGTCTCCTCTCCTGGCCCTAGGCCTGTGGAAGTCAAAAAATGCAAGGACATCTAGCTTGGGGGGACAATCCCTGTCTGTCCCCCTATGTCTGTCACAGAGGGAAGTAGGAGTTGCCCCCACCCCAGTCCTGGGCAGAGTGTGTTCTTTTTGCCCATTTGTATACCCCCTGCCTTGCATTCTCAGCAGAGGATGGTCATAGAGGCAGCAGCTGCTCAAGCTAGCATTTGAGGTGGTTTTGCGGGTACAATGGCAGTAAGGAGTGGCATTTTGTGCCAGGGTTGTGTGAACCAGTGACCTCTGTCTTCTGGAGCAGCCAACAAGGGAGGCTGGGGAGGCACCAAGGATGAGAAGCACAAATACCCAGGAACTCTAGCGGTTAACTGGCCAGGGCCATTCAACCACATATGGGCATGCAAAGGAGCTGGGGCTTGGTCCCTTAGGAGCCTGGATTGGGGCGGATATACAAAAAGCAAGCGTTTGGAAAGGACAGAAACATCCTTCCCTAGAGGATTGGTTAAATAAATTCTGTGGACTCCATCTATCTCTGAGCTATAAATATAACTACATTTCTTTGTATACTAATAGGGAATAATCTCCCAATGAAAAGGCAAGGTGCGGAAGTGTGTATGGTGCACTTCCCATTTGTGGTTGATAGAAGGGAGAAAAATATAAATGTAGATTTGCTTATGTATGCAGATTCAGAAGAAATGGGTAACACTGGTTGCCTCTGGAAAGGGAACCAGGAGGTTGGGGACAGGGGAGGGAGGGGACTTAGCACTGTATACCCTTTTGTACATTTTGAATTTTGAACCATGTGATTATATTACCTGTTAAAATTAAATAATAAATAGACCTAATAAATAAATAACTTTTTAAAAAACTGATATGTCTTTTAGAATGGGCCTGGGGTAGGGGAGGGTAAAATGAGTTAAGGGACGAGGCCATGGACTCAATTTTCTTACATTTTTGAGACCAAAAACTTATGGTAACTCCTTTGCCTTCTTTTGCTTGTATCTCTCTGAAGAAAAGCTAAACCTCAGTAAATCTTTTGTTCTTTCTCTCACTTTTGCTCCCTATCACTCTTAGCAGAGGAGTGATAAGAAGCAGTGGGGAAGGGGACCTCTGCCTGCTGGAAGCTCAGGCCAGGCCGGGAGGTGAAGTGTAGGGAATGGATTTTGGATGCTGCTCAGCTTATGACCAGAGGGAGATCTATCCAGGGAGCTCAGGCATCAGTTTCTGCTACCTTCTTTCCTGCCCCAAGCCCAAGTTCACCTCTGAGTCAGTGGAATAGTAGATGGGGAGGAGTTTCTACCTTCTATCACTCCTTCTTATGGTCAGTTTCCTAATGGTCTCTAGACCAAAGAGTATGAGTGTTTGTATGCAATGAGAGTGTGTGTGAGTGTGTGTAAATAAATGCTCACAAGTTTTTATCTGAAAATGTGACTGTGGTTGGGTCTTGCTACATCTCACCATAGGGATGACACCACCTGCTCCAGGCCTCAGTGGACATGTAGATTGTGAGAGTGTCAGCTTAGCTGGGGTCAGGTGGGCTGCAGGACCAGCCCCCCTTCCCTCCCCCATGACACTCCCCCTATCCTGGCAGGACCTGAGAACTGGGTCTGGGCTGAGGGCATGGCCTTTGTTCCCATGCAATGCCCTGGGGCCCCAACCTGATCTCTTCCTTAGATCATTGAGGCCTGCTAGAGTGTTGGCCTCAGACCTGTGGTCAAATGAACAGTGACTGAGGGTGTCAAGCACTGAAAGAATAGTGTCCCCAAGGCTGAGAACTTTAGGACTTGGGCCCTAAGAGGAGCTGGACAAGGAGACCCCTGGGGCTTAGCTCAGAAGGCATAACTTGGACATCCCCGGGAATGTAGACACTGGAACCCCCTGTGAAGAGCACAAGATGCGCTCACCTGCCTCTGCTGTCCTCCTGAATCCCCTGAGAAGGGCTCCAGTTCCCAGTGCAACAGAAGCATTCTTCTGTGCATTCAACAAAGATGTATAGAGTGCCTTCTAAGTGCCAGGCATCATGTGAGGCACTAGGATGTATTATTGAATAAAAGATACAGTTTCTGCCAAAACCGGTTTGGCTCAGTGGATAGAGCATCGGCCTGCAGACTGAAAGATCCCAGGTTCGATTCCGGTCAAGGGCATGTACCTGGGTTGTGAGCACATCCCCAGTGGGGGATGTGCAGGAGGCGGCTGATCGATGTTTCTCTCTCATCAATGTTTCTGACTCTCTGTCTCTCTCCCTTCCTCTCTGTAAAAAAATCAATAAAATATATTTAAAAAAATAAAAATAAATAAAAAAGATACAGTTTCTGCCCCCAAGAGCAAGAGCAAGTAAAGAGGCAATGACAGATGAGGACTATTAGACGAGAGGTGGGAGCAGGACAACAGCAGGTTTCCTGTGGGGTCTGATGTCTAAGCTGATCTTGGCAGAGGAGTAGAAATTGGCCAGGGGAGAAAGAAGAGCACAAAGAACGTTCCAGGGAATAGCATGTTCCTTGACCCTCCTCTCTTCTCTCTGCAGAGGTCCCCCTGGGTGACCTCAGCCTCTCCTACTATAACTGCTAGTATTTGTTGTCTCACCCAAATCTATATTTCAGGCCTAGAACCTCTCTCTTGTACTCTGGATCCATAAACTTTTCCTTTCCTTAGCATCTATACTGGGGCTTCCCCATGAGTACCTCAAACGCAAACTTGTTAGTTTCCCTCTGGAACTTGCTGCTCTTTGTTCTTCTTCTGGTGAAAGGCCCCACCACTCACCAGTCACCCAATGGGAAATCTTTGTGTCATGTAAGATGCTGTGCCCTCCCTGCCAGCCACACCCAATCAGGCACCAAGTCCTGTAAACTCTGCCCTTAAACATCTCTCAGAGTCATCCCTTCCTCTCTGACCTCCAGGTCACTGGCCTCATCCTGGACCTTTACCTCTTACCTGATCTCACCTCTAGTCTGTCCCCTACCCAAGCCAGAGTCATCTCCCTAGAATGCAGCTCAGTACAGAGTGTAACCTGGGTGTACCAGGCAGGTGAGTTGACCACATAGGGCCTCTGGGGCAGCAGCTCCACTTGGGCACTGTGTTCTGGGCCCAGTCCTCAACCTGAGGGCTAGAGGTGGACTCTGGCTCCCAGGGATAAACTCATATTCATCACGTTCCCAGAGGCGGGGGCCAAGTTTACTCAAAGAGACAACCTAGTGGAGGGAGCAGGATGTATAGTTCTGTCTCCTGAGTAATTCTGCAAGAGGGGCACCTTTCCTTTTCTTAAAATATATTTTATTGATTTTTTTACAGAGAGGAAGGAAGAGGGATAGAGAGTTAGAAACATCAATGAGAGAGAAACATTGATCAGCTGCCTCCTACACACCTCCTACTGGGGATGTGTCCGCAACCAAGGTACATGCTCTTGACTGGAATCGAACCTGGGACCTTTCAGTCTGCAGGCCGACGCTCTATCCACTGAACCAAACCAATTATGGCAAGAGGGACACCTTTTCAACAAGTTTTTAGGGTATTTAACATGATGATTGGGAAGACTAGGATGAAACAATATCAGAGGAAACAATGCAATAGCTAGACACTTAGGGAAGGTGGTCAGGGTGATGCTTTTTTAAAAAATATATATATTTTTATTGATTTCAGAGAGGAAGGGAGAGGGAGAGGGAGATAGAAACATCAATGATGAGAGAGAATCATTGATTGGCTGCCTCCTGCATGCCCCCTACTGGGGATTGAGCCCGAAATGCAGGCATGTGCCCTTGACCGGTATCGAACCCTGGACCCTTTAGTCCGCAGGCCGCTGCTCTATCCACGGATCCAAACCGGCTAGGACAGGGTGATGCTTTTTTATACACTAATTCCCCACCAGCCAAGGCAAAGGGTTCCTGGCCCCCATCATTACCCTCCTTCCCATATAATAGCTTGGTGATACTCCACCAGAGTGAATATTTTGACCTCTGTTTGGTAACACTGCTCAGGACAAAAAACATTAGCAATCTGAACAGTGTGATCTTAGCTGGGAGCTGAGAGCATGACTTATGAAAGACCCAGACTCACAGTTGCCTGGTGGCCAGGAGTAGGTAGGCCTAACATTAGATTCTGCTCCCCCTAATTCTCTAGGTTGCACAGCCAATTTCCAATGACCTCTTCCTGCCTTAGTTATAGCAGCTCTATTGTTTGTCTTGACTACAAGAAGCTCTCCAGTTCCATCCTACTGCTCAGTTAATGGGAATATTGGGTGTGAGTTTTTCTCCCCAACACTCAGGGGTGGGTATGAAATGCCATGTTTCTCTATTTTTCTATGACAAATAACCAGCTCTGTGCCCTCACTCACCTGGTTGGCAGGAAATTCAATTATAGCTCTTGGGGTTAGGGTTAGGAAAGACTCATCTGGGACTTTGGGGAATGGTTGGTTAGTCTTCAGCTAACAGTGGCCACTGCTACTTTGCTACCTTTCCACTGCCCTGAGGCCAGACTTGCCAAGACAAGGACGGGAGGAGGGGCTGACCCACACCTATTTTCTCCTAGTTCAGTGGCTCTCAACCTTCTGGCCCTTTAAATACAGTTCCTCATGTTGTGACCCAACCATAAAATTATTTTCGTTGCTACTTCATAACTGTAATGTTGCTACTGTTATGAATCGTCATGTAAATCTCTGATATGCAGGATGGTCTTAGGCGAGCCCTGTGAAAGGGCCACTTGACCGCCAAAGGGGTCACGACCCACAGGTTGAGAACCGCTGTCCTAGAGCAAAAGCCCCATTTTCTCCTGTTTGTTCACCAAAATGTTATTAAAACATTTTAAAAATTAAAAATAAATACTGTCCGATGTGGCTCAGTTGGTTGGAGCATCATCCCATACACTAAAAGGTCATGGTTCGATTCCCAGGGAGGCCACATGCCCGGGTTGCAGACTCGATCCCCAATGTAGGGCATGTAGGAGGCAGCTGCCCAAGGATTTTCTCTCATCGCTGGTCTTTCCATCTCTCTCTCCCTTTCCCTTCCTCTCTGAAATCAATAAAAATATATTATTTTTAAGAAATAAAGAACAAAGGAGAGGAAAACCTGTCACGTTTCCATATCTAAATAGAACTGGTTGTATAAATATTTCTGCATAATCTGACCTTTCTGAGACTGGTTGCCCTAGTTGAAATGTCTGGGTTCTGAGATGTTTCACGTCTTCCTCAGATCACTAACACTTAAAACATGAACCACACAAGGTGCCTGCCCTCCTTCCCATCCCCACTTCACACCAAACACGTTGACCTTTTGGCCATTCCCTGCCCATGCTGAGGCTGTCTCAGGCTTCTGTACCTTTGCACCTTCTGTTCCCTTTGGCTGGAATGTCCTTCCCATTCTCTGCCAGGAGAATGCATCCTGCCTGCAAGCTCAGTCTGGCATCATTCCTGGAAAAAGTCTTCCCGGACGAGTCCAGCTTGGAAAGGATTCTTCCCCAGGCTGGGGAGGGAAGCATGTTCCTTCCCTTGAACCTTCAGTCTCTCCTAGTTCCCCTCGGGGCCTACGGCACCTCACCTGGAAAAGAATGGAGGTGGCTTTTCTCTCTGAGTCTGCAACATTTTGGAGGAAGGTTTCCCGGAGTTGAGGGTTGTGGGCTGCTAGGTTAATTCCACAGCCAGTTTTCCAGGCCCCCTGACCTCTAACCTGGCCCATCAGTCCCGCTCAAGGTGTGTGTTGAAGGGAGGGGGTGTCTCTGTTACACTCTGCAGCCCCTGTACCCCCTCCAGCTTTTCACTGGCTCCGCATCCTGCATGCTCCAGGCACTTAGGGTGCTCACAGAGCCTATCTCACTCAGCCTCCACCTTCCACCCCTCCCAGGTGCTTTGAGTTCGCAACATTATTCTCAAGCATCCCTGGGGCTGCAGTGGGGTTCTGGTTGTTGTGGGGGGGAGGGGCCACGAGAGAGTGAGAGAGTGACAGAGTGACGAGGAAGAATCTAGAGGGCACCATGGACTAATGGCAGGAATGAAGGAACCTGGCTGGAGAGGTGTGGGCAGGTGTTTCGCTTATAGCCTTGTAGCCTGGAGAAAGGCTCCATCCGGAGGGCGGAGGAAGAGCCCAAGAACAGTCCCTTTCTGCCCCTTCACTTCCTCTTTCCTCCCTCCAGCTGTGTTATCTCCCAAACCAACCCCTCCCCCACTTTGTTCCCCAACCCTGACCCTGAGTATTTGATTTGGAACAGAGGACAGAGGCTTATGTGGGCCACTGAAAGTCCAGGTTCCTACCACAGCCCCACCTCCCAAGCCTGGCCTGACCCCTGGCTCCCTCCAGCTTTAGCTCCACCCCAACCCAACCCTCTGCCCTTGGCTGATTCTCTTCAATGTACCCATCAGGCCTCTTGTCCAGCAGCACCAGCCAGAGACAAGGAACCTCCAGAGACTAAAAGAGGTGCTGATCCTGTACCCAGGTCTTGTTTATCTTTCTATTTCCCATTATTCATTCCAATTCAAGAGCCTGAAGACAGCCCAGGAGGTTTAGCCATGGCTTTCTTCCTTATTTTGCCCCTTTGTAGTGTTTTGGTGATAGGTATGGGTGAAGGTGGAGCTGGGAGTGAGGAAGGATTTGAGAGGAGATGTAAACCTGGACAGCTTCCCCACTGCCCCTCCATATCTCCCAGTGCCCAGCACTGGACACAGCCTGGCCAGAGCCAGCTGTTTGCAGACCTGAGTCAAGAGGAGCTGACGGCTGTGATGAGCTTTCTGACCCAGCAGCTGGGGCCAGGTCTGGTGGATGCAGCCCAGGCCCGCCCATCAGACAACTGCATCTTCTCCGTGGAGCTGCAGCTGCCCCCCAAGGCTGCAGCCCTGGCACACCTGGACAGGGGGAGCCCCCGACCCTCCCGGGAGGCACTGGCCATCGTCTTCTTTGGCGGACAACCCCAGCCCAACGTGAGTGAGCTGGTGGTGGGACCACTGCCACACCCCTCCTACATGCGGGATGTGACTGTGGAGCGTCATGGGGGTCCCCTGCCCTATCACCGACGCCCCGTGCTCATCCGAGAGTACCTGGACATAGACCAGATGATCTTTGACAGAGAGCTGCCCCAGGCTGCTGGTCTCCTCCACCACTGCTGCTTCTACAAGCGCCAAGAAAGGAACCTAGTCACGATGACCACGGCCCCCCGGGGTTTGCAATCAGGTGACCGGGCCACCTGGTTTGGCCTCTACTACAACATCTCAGGGGCTGGTTTTTTCCTGCACCCTGTGGGGTTGGAGCTGCTGGTAGACCACAAGGCTCTGGACCCTGCCCGCTGGACCATCCAGAAGGTGTTCTTTCAAGGCCGCTACTATAAGAGTCTGGCTCAGCTGGAGAACCAGTTTGAGGCCCACCTGGTGAATATGGTGCCGATCCCAGACAATGGCACAGGTGGGTCCTGGTCCCTGAAGTCCCAGGTGCCCCGGGGTCCGGCTCCCCCTCTGCAGTTCCATCCCGAGGGCCCCCGCTTCAGTGTCCAGGGGAGTCGAGTGGCCTCCTCATTGTGGACTTTCTCTTTTGGTCTTGGAGCATTCAGTGGCCCAAGGATCTTTGACCTCCGCTTCCAAGGGGAGAGAGTGGCCTATGAAGGCCGCGTCCAAGAGGCCTTGACCGTCTATGGTGGCAATTCACCGTCTGCTCTGCGAAGCCGGTACACAGATGGTGGCTTTGGCTTGGGCCACTTCTCTTCACCTCTGACCCGTGGGGTGGACTGCCCCTACCTGGCCACCTACGTGGACTGGCACTTCCTTCTGGAGTCCCAAGCCCCCAAGACGATACAAGATGCCTTTTGTGTGTTTGTACAGAACCAAGGCCTACCCCTGAGGCGACACCACTCAGATATCCACTCCCACATTCTGGAGGCCTTGCAGAGACAGTGCTGGTCGTCAGGTCTGTGTCTACCATGCTCAACTACGACTACGTGTGGGATATGGTCTTCCACCCCAACGGGGCCATAGAAGTCAAATTGCATGCCACGGGCTACATCAGCTCAACGTTCCTCTTTGGAGCTGCCCGAAGTTATGGGAACCAGGTTGGGGAGCACACGCTGGGCACTGCCCACACCCACAGTGCCCACTTCAAGGTGGATCTGGATGTAGGAGGTAAGATATCCGGGGGGGAGGGGGGTGTGGCATTCCAGAAGAGGGGGCTGACGTCTCCATGCCTCGCTTTAAAAATTGTCATTGAAACATTAAAAATGTAAAAATATATGAAGTAAATGTGCCAAACATCAGATTCCTAAAAGATTTCCACCCTTAGTGGATCAGTCTCAGATTATTTAAGCTGATTCCTAATATGGAACCTAGTTACATTCTAACAAATCATTCAAAACTCCAAAATTCAGGGAACTGACTGCCTTTGGCCCTACTCTTAATTCCTTGCCAAACCTCAAAGTATGGGAAACACCTCCAAGCTCCAGCAACTTTGGGCCCACATGTCTGCTGTCGTGTGGTGAGGCGTTGTTGGTTTCCTTCATGTGCTGATGTGTAGGCATTAGAGTCAAATGAAGACTTGGGTCTCAAGCATTGCCACAATACTAACAGTGTCCCCTTGGTGAAAAGCCAGGGCACGTTATTTAAGTTCTCTAAGCCTCAGTTGTCCCAGCTGTAACATGGGGACAATTGTAGTTCCTCCTTCAGAAGGCTGTTATACAGGTAGATCACCAGTACATGTAAAGCACTCAGCATGATGCCTATGCATAGCACCTTCAGGTTCAGTAAATGTGAGCTACAACTGTTAATATTTACATGGTGCGGTAGTTCTGGTGATGCCAGAGGGCTTCAGATATGAGACACAATACCTTCCTCAAGTCAGAAAGATCTGACTCTGCACATTGCCTGCTAGGCTGTTTCAACCTCAGGTAAACCACCATTCCTTCTCGAAGGAAGGTCAGGGGAGGCCCAGTCACAAGGCATCTGGGATTGTTACCAGAGGTGACATCGGGGAGAGAGATCTTCTCGAAATCTCTGAATCAGGAATATCTTGGGGAGAAAAGGAAGAGAAGTAGAGGACATATTCAGCTCTGGGCTTCTCTTTGGCCCCCAGTCTGAAGCCAGGTGGGTGATCATTCCTTTCTCCCATCTTTTCTCCTCCTTCCCTCACCCCAGCAGGACTGGAGAACTGGGTCTGGGCTGAGGACATGGTCTTCGTCCCCATGGCTGTCCCCTGGAGCCCTGAGCACCAGATGCAGAGGCTGCAGGTGACCCGGAAGCTGCTAGAGACAGAGGAGCAGGCCACCTTCCCCCTGGGAAGTGCCACCCCCCGCTACCTGTACCTGGCCAGCAACCACAGCAACAAGTGGGGTCACCGTCGGGGCTACCGCATCCAGGTGCTCAGTTTTGCTGGACAGCCGCTGCCCCAGGACAGCTCCATGGAGAGAGCCTTCAGCTGGGGGAGGTGAGAGAGCCTTCAGCTGGGGGAGGTGAGAGAGCCTTCAGCTGGGGGAGGTGAGAGAGCCTTCAGCTGGGGGAGGTGAGAGAGCCTTCAGCTGCGGGAGGTGAGAGAGCCTTCAGCTGGGGGAGGTGAGAGAGCCTTCAGCTGGGGGAGGTGAGAGAGCCTTCAGCTGGGGGAGGTGAGAGAGCCTTCAGCTGCGGGAGGTGAGAGAGCCTTCAGCTGGGGGAGGTGAGAGAGCCTTCAGCTGGGGGAGGTGAGAGAGCCTTCAGCTGGGGGAGGTGAGAGAGCCTTCAGCTGGGGAAGGTGAGAGAGCCTTCAGCTGGGGGAGGTGAGAGAGCCTTCAGCTGGGGAAGGTGAGAGAGCCTTCAGCTGGGGGAGGTGAGAGAGCCTTCAGCTGGGGAAGGTGAGAGAGCCTTCAGCTGGGGGAGGTGAGAGAGCCTTCAGCTGGGGAAGGTGAGAGAGCCTTCAGCTGGGGGAGGTGAGAGAGCCTTCAGCTGGGGAAGGTGAGAGAGCCTTCAGCTGGGGAAGGTGAGAGAGCCTTCAGCTGGGGAAGGTGAGAGAGCCTTCAGCTGGGGGAGGTGAGAGAGCCTTCAGCTGGGGAAGGTGAGAGAGCCTTCAGCTGCGGGAGGTGAGAGAGCCTTCAGCTGGGGAAGGTGAGAGAGCCTTCAGCTGGGGGAGGTGAGAGAGCCTTCAGCTGGGGAAGGTGAGAGAGCCTTCAGCTGGGGGAGGTGAGAGAGCCTTCAGCTGGGGAAGGTGAGAGAGCCTTCAGCTGGGGGAGGTGAGAGAGCCTTCAGCTGGGGGAGGTGAGTGGCCGGGTGTCAGGGGGGAGCTGGGGGAGGTGAGAGAGCCTTCAGCTGGGGGAGGTGAGAGAGCCTTCAGCTGCGGGAGGTGAGAGAGCCTTCAGCTGGGGGAGGTGAGAGAGCCTTCAGCTGCGGGAGGTGAGAGAGCCTTCAGCTGGGGGAGGTGAGAGAGCCTTCAGCTGCGGGAGGTGAGAGAGCCTTCAGCTGGGGGAGGTGAGAGCGCCTTCAGCTGGGGGAGGTGAGAGAGCCTTCAGCTGCGGGAGGTGAGTGGCCGGGTGTCAGGGGGAAGCTGGGGGCGATGGACTGTAAGAAGGGCCCCATGTTGCTGGGAACCCAGGTTCTCCCGCCTCCTGTGGGTGTACATGCACACTCATACACACACACACACACACACACACACACGCACGCACACGCCTGTGGCCACAATCTTGATCCATGTAAAATGAGGCCTAGTGCATTGGCCGGTAGCTCAGTGGTTAGAGGGTGGGCCCCACACACGAAAGGGTCTCGGATTTGATTCCAGTTCAAGGGTGTGTACCTGGGTTGCAGGTTTGATCCCCAACCCTGGTAGGGACACGTGTGGGAGGCAAACAATCCGTATGTCTCTCTCACATGGATGTTTCTCTCTCCTTCTCTTCCTCCCTTCCACTCTCTCTCTAAAATAAATAACTAAATAAATAATTTTAAAAAACAATGGAAAAAATATCCTCGGGTGAGGATTTTTTTTTCTATTTAATATCTTATATAAATGTAGTTAGTATGTATTTTTTTTTACTTTTTTTTATTGCTTAAAGTATTACAAAGGGTATTACATATGTGTCCTTTTTTTTTTTTTCCCCGCCCTTGACAATCCCCTGGCCTCCCCTACCCCGCAGTGTCTTATGTCCATTGGTTATGCTTATATGCATGCATACAAGTCCTTCAGTTGATCTCTTACCCCCTTCCCTCCTGCCCCCCAACCATCCCCGGCCTTCCCGCTGCAGTTTGACAATCTGTTTGAGGCAGCTCTGCTTCTGTATCTATTATTGTTCAAAAGTTTATAATGGTCTCTATTATCCATGAATGAGTGAGATCATGTGGTATTTTTCCTTCATTGACTGGCTTATTTCACTTAGCATAATGCTCTCCAGTTCCATCCAGGCCGTTGCAAATGGTAAGAGTTCCTTCCTTTTGACAGCAGCATAGTATTTCATCGTGTAGATGTACCACAGTTTTCTAATCCATTAAAATGAGGCCTACTGAATGGATGAAAGAATGGAGCAACACATGTGGCATCAAATACAATAAAATGTTTAGGTAGAATCTGGGCTGTGGGTCTACTAGTATGTGTGTTCACTACACTGTTCTTTAACTTTAAATGTTAGCAATAAGTGTTGGAGGAAAAAACCAGAGTAAGAGGAACACAGATGGCAGGGGGTATTCCCTAAAACCCAGGCATTTGAAATATAGAAATTGACCTAAAATGGGAACCAGGCCATGTCCATGCATCCAGGGCCCAGGCTCTGATCTAGAATCTAGGTGGATGCAGGACCGACAGTAGGACCTGAAGCCTGAACAACGGCCAGTTGATGTTTGAGATACACGTTACTGAACGGACGTGGGAACTCTAAGAGGGACAGGCAGAGAGGGAGAATGGGAAGTGAACGGAGACCTTTGTGCTTATTTTTCCTTTCCGTTCCCTCTTCAGTGCAGCTTCAAACAGTAGGACAGTTTGATGGCCTTGTGGGTCTAATCCAACCTCCTGTAGGCACCAGCTGGCCGTGACCCAGCGGAAGGAGGAGGAGCCCAGCAGCACCAGCATCTACAATTTGAACGACCCTTGGACACCCACCATGGACTTCGCTGACTTCATCAACAATGAAACTGTTGCAGGGCAGGTTAGTCTGGGGGAGGCGGCGGGAGCAAGGATGAGCCACTTCACTCTCCCACGCCAGGGCCCTCCGGGGACTTTAAAACCCACTAAGAAACGAAGCTTCACGTTTTCACAGTGATCCTGGGCTGGTGAACTGAATCCTTACATACCAGGCTCCTGTGGGAGGCGGGTGTGTCTTTGGCAAAGCCAGGCCTCATGATCCTCTTCCTTCTCCCCGGCTAGGACTTGGTGGCCTGGGTGACAGCTGGTTTCCTGCACATCCCCCATGCAGAGGACGTTCCCAACACGGTGACTGTGGGGAATGGTGTGGGCTTCTTCCTCCGACCCTACAACTTCTTTGACCAGGACCCCTCCTCCGATTCTGCGGACTCCATCTATTTCCAGGGGGACCAGGATGCTGGGGCCTGTGAGGTCAACCCCCTGGCTTGCCTCCGCAAGGCTGCTGACTGTGCCCCCGACCTCCCTGCCTTCTCTCATGGGGGCTTCTCTCACAACTAGGTAGTCCCTGGGATGGGGAATGTCCAGGGCCCCAGGGCCAGTGTGTGTGGAGAGGGGAGCAGTGGGCACTGGGCCAGGAAGCCTGATCTCCCACTAAGATCCTCTCCTCCCCAAGATCCTCTCTCCCATCACCCTTCTTTGCATCACCCTCCTATTGGAAACATCCTGATCCTGTGATGCCTGACACAGCAGGGACTCAATTTTGTTGACCCTAGACCTGCTGGGTTTCTGTCCCAGAGAGGAGAGGAATGGCCAGCTGGAGCTGGAGTGATGGCCTAGCTTTTTCCCAGGAGACTTTTGTTTGTTTCTAACAGTTTTTTAAATTTTTTTTTACAATTATATATCATTCACATACAATAAGATTTATCCTTTTAATGTGTCTAATTTAGTGGGTTTTAGAATATTCATTAAGTTGTGCAACCATCACTACTAATTCCAGAACATTTTCATCACCCCAGAAAGAAACCCCATACCTGTTAAGCAGTCACTTCCTATTTCCCTTCAACCCTTCCCCGCTCTCGGCAACCACCAAGCTTTCTGTCACTACAGACTTGCCTATATTCTGGCCATTACATGTAAATAGATCTATACAACATGCAGTCTTCTGTGATTGGCTTCTTTCAGCAGAATGTTTTTGAGGCGCATCCACTTTGTAGCATGAAACAAGACTTCATTCCTTGAGGGCCGAATTGTATTCCATTGTATGAATGTTACCACATTTTTGTATGTTCATTCATCAGTTCAAGGACATGTGGATTGTTTCCATGTTTTGGTTATTATGGATAACGCTGCTGTGAACATTTGTGTACAAGTTTTCATGTGGGCATATGTTTTCACTTCTCCTGGTACAAAGCTGGGAGTGGAATTGCTGGGTCATATGTTTAACCTTTTGAGGAGGCTGCCGGACTGCTTTCCAAAGTGATTGTACCTTTTTATTCTCTCTCTCTTTTTCTCTTTGTTATTGTGGTAAAACATAACAACATAAGATTTACCATCGGACCATCTTTACTAGTAAATATACAGGCCAATGGCATTAAGTACATTCGGATGCTTTGTTGGGCCTGCTCAGCTCCTCCTCTGCCCGAGTCTTGAATATGAAGGTGAGGCCTCTAAGACCTCCGGGTAGGGTCCCTTCCTGGCCTGTGTCCCAGCTGTTGGGAAGGTGCTTCTCTGTTTCATTCCCTGTCATCCTAGCACATTCCTTCTCTGCTCTTTCTCCCTCCTCTTCCTCTTGCTACTTCAGCTTCTACTCCCCGGCCTTCCCTCTAAGGTCCTGGGGGGATCTCCTTGCTGCTTCAGGTCCTGCAATTCTCCCCCATCCCTCAATTCCGGTGTCCCCCTCTGTCCCTGGGCTGGGGAAGCCTAGGACAGCAGGGGCTATCTTGTGGGAGAGAAAGACAATCCCTGGTTGTCTTCTTATGAGACATTGGTATATGGACAGCTTGCTTTCTTTTCCTTTTTGTTAATCCTCAAAAAAAAAAAAGTGAGTTGGAAAGGAACTGAGTTCTGGCAAAGGGACCTTCATACAGACTAAACACTGTGGAAGCTGCATTCTTGATTCAAGAATAATAGCACGATATGGAGACAAGAGCTCAGCTGGGAAAGGGTTAAGGCAGAGCTAGTTTGCTGTTGTTGGTTCTTTCCACTTTGCTTTTCAGGTCAGTGATTTAGTTTCTCTTTACTTCTCAGCCCAAATAAATATCGTTTTGACTTTCTTGTGTTTTCTTATTTAAAGAAATTGGGACCATGATGGGTGCAAATGTTTTCATCTTGCCCCAAAACAAACGCTGTGGAGCAGCCAATGTTGCTTCTCTTGGCTGTTCCACCTGTTTCTCCAGGTGCAGGAATGGGGATTGGGGACCTGTGGCCCTGGGCTGTGTGGGGGACTCTGCTGCTGTGGCTCACCTGCTGACCCAGGAGTGTGCCATGGGGCTCCCCAGGGAGCCACCCCAAGGGAGTGTGTGCACAGAGAACCCTATTGGAGGGCTCTACTGGGAACATATCCTTCCAGCCACAAGAAAGAAGCAATCAGACCTTAAGGAACGCAGCTCAGAGAAATCCAAAGGGTCCGAACAGCAAAGTTCTAGGAGGAATCTGGCAAGTGAGAGAGAACCTGGGAATGTAGGCCCTTCAGGAACCCTTAGACCTACAGATCCCACTGAAGGGCCCTCGAACACACACAGTATCACACACACACAGTATCAGTGTGTGCTCCCTGTCTTGGCCTCTTAGTGGTGCTGGCCTCACGTCCCCACTCCAACACTTGGCCTGTGTCTGATGGTTGATATGTTTTCTCCACTCGGGCTCAGGTGGGTGTCTGCATCTTCTGTAGCATTCCTCCTCACCCCATCTGGATCCTGTGAAGGGAAATAGATCATAGCATTCTCCGTGGGGCCTGGGTCTCAGACACCTTCCCACTGCACGTTTCTCATCTCCTTGACCTATGTCTGTGGACTAGAATATGAGGGGGGCTCCCCTTTTCTTGAGGACCCCCAAGGAACGCGATGTGTCAGTCTCTCCCATTGAAAGGGGGACGGTATGGCGGAGACTCTGCTGGACTGGCTGATTTTCATCTGTTGCCTCATTTATTCCTCACAACCACCTTGAGAAACAGATACTATTTTTCCCATTTCACGGATGAGGAAACTGAGATTCACAGGAATTGGGTAACTTGCCCCAAGCCACCTGGCTGGTACATGGTGGGGCCGGGATTGAGCCCAGGTCTTTGTGGAATTATACCCGACTGCCTTCCCCTGTACTACTGTTCTTCCTCACTGACTAGCAGGCCTGGTTAAAGAATGAACAGCGTAATGCTTGAGAAGCACTTGGCACCTGGTCTGTGGTAAGTGACCTTCTATGAGCAAAATCAACACTCAAGTGGCCCCGAGCAAAAGTATGCGCCATTGCCTTAAAGCAAAAGCTCTTAACCTGGACTGTACCTGAAATCACCGGGGAGCTTGTAAAACTCCACATACCCAGGCTGCACCGCAGGCCAATAAAATCAATCTCTGGGGGTGAGGCAGAGCATACATGTAAGCAGTAAGCAGCATAAATTTTCCCCATGTGATTCTAACATCTAGCTAAGGTTGAGAAAAGCCTGGGACAGCAGTTTAGTTCCAAACTGGCCAGAGGAGCCTGACCAGAGAGTGTAAGACACATAAAGAACGTGTCTATCAGGAGGCACAGAAAAGGAGCGTTACAGAGCCTGCCCCGGAAGTGCCAATCTGACCGTGTCTGGAGCAGAAGACCTGGCCCAAGGCCAGTACCGACCAGCCCTGGAGGACACTAGCCATGCAGATGGAGGCACTGGGCCCTATCAAACCTATCTCATGACCAACTGCTGATTCTGATTCACAGCTCAACCGGTCAGCTACCCACCACACCTGGGTCATGGGAAGAAACGGGCAAACCAGTTATATCTCTTGTGTAAATGAACTAGGGGTATTCTGATAATAATTGGTTTTGCTTGACAATTACTATAAAATGAGGATTAGCCTTTATTATTACTTTGAAAAATTTAGATCTTCCTTGAAAGATACTCTCCCTTGGGGAGCTTGATGGATCTGGTTTCTGATTTAGGCCCCTCCCTTGGACTGTGGTTAATGCACCAAGAAACCATCGTGCGGTATCCTAGAGACAGCCAGACTCTCCTGATACAACCCACACCAACCTCTCCGTGGACTTCACATCTAACTTCCAGAGCAGACTCATTATAAGCAAATTCCCACCTTCATTCCCCTCCCCCTCCTCCTATAATTTCTCCTTGGCCAACTGGAATTGTAAATTTTCCGAGCTCCCCACTCTCTGGGGCACATTAGGTTGTTCACCCTGGGTTTGCACATCCTGCCATCTTGATGCCCTGCACTCCAGACTGTCATGACCCTGTGCCCGTCCCCAAACAGGCTGTCCCCATCCACGCATGCCTCTGCCCATCCACCTTCTTCCTTATTTCCTCTGGTCCTTCCTCTTTCCCCTTCCTCCCTCTTCCTCTGGTGATGCCTTATTCATCCCCTAAAACCCTACTCAAAGGTCACCCACCCCCACCTTTCTCTGCTCATTGCTCTGTTCTCCCTGCTCCCTTTGTACTTCAGTATATGTGCTGCCGAAGCAAGCACTCCCTTAGTACTTTAAACAAAAGTCTACAGTGGAGGTTCACACACCAAACTCAAGTTCACTGCCTCCACCTCCCCATTATGTGGCCCACAGGCCTCCCGTGCCCACCATGATCTCCATTCAGCAGCTGGTAGGCAGATGGCTCTTCGTGGAGAACAAAGGCTTCACCGAGTACATGAAGGAACTAGGCGTGGGAATGGGCGCCATGGCCAAGCCAGACCGCGTCATCACCTCTGATGGCCAAAACCTCATGGCAAAAGCTGAGAGCACGTTGAAGGTGACACAGTGCTCATGCCACCTGAGAGACAAGTTTGAAGAAACTACAGCCGATGGCACAATGACTCAGGCCACCTGCAACTTTGTGAACAGTGCATTGGTCCAACACCAGGAATGGGACGGGAAGGAAAGCGCCAGAACCAGAAGACTGGAAGGCGGAAGTTAGTGGTGGAATGTGTCGTGAACAATGTCAGCTGTACTTGGACCTGTGAGAAAGCGGAGTAAAATTTCCATCATCCTTCTGGACAGGAATTAGCCATGAGGATAAACAAGCTCAATTCAAGCATGCCTTTCCCCCTCCCCCATTACTGTGTTCAGTTCTCTGTGTCACACTCATTTTATATGCAACTACTTCTGAGTGTTGGTTTAATTAGGATTGACCCTTCGGTTAGTAAATAAATGTGTTTATGCTTAAAAAAAAAAAAAAAAAAGGTCGAAGAAAGTCCAAAGATCCTGAGTGAAAAATCACCCTGGCTGCACAGGTTAAGCCAGGACATGGGGCCAAGGGTCAACACTGACACGCTGAGCCCAAGCAATTCCTCTCCACACGAAACCTGCACCGCTGGAACCCAGCAAATGTTGTAGGAAGGAGAACATGAGATAGACAGATGGCAGGTCTGTAAATCAGTTCCCGCGGCTTGGCTTTCCCTGAAACAGGCAGTTGGGGCTCAGGGCCTGGGACAGACTCAAGAGGGACGTAGTGTGGGAGGGTTAGAAGCCTAGGCGGGTGTTAGACTCCAAAGCACTATAGAATTTGGCGTGTATGTTTTCCTCATTCTGCAATGTGGTATAATGATTTCTGGGGCCAGATTCTGGGGTTTGAATCTGACAATGTGACCTTGGGCAACTTCGTTAACTTCTCTGGGCCTCACTTTCATCACCTGTAAAATGGGGGCAGTATAAAATTTATATCAGGATTTTGATGGGGATCAATCTGTGTAATTTTCCAAGTCTAGTTCTTGGAGTATAGTAAGTGCTCAATGAATGCTAGCTATTATTTAATATTTTATTAACAGCATCTATTGGGTGTTTCAGTTACTGCATAACAACCCCACTTGAAAAACAGTGGCTTAAAACATCAAACCATTTTATTTGCTCATTATTCTGTAGGTCAGCTCTCTGAGCTGGGGCTCAGTTGGGCAGTTCTTCTGCTGGAGTCACCTGGAATCACTCTCTTGACTGCAGATATCTGGCAGAGAGACTAGGGCTGGATGGTCTATGATGGACTCACTCACACATCTGGCAGCTGGGGCTGGCTATCAGACAGGCTACGTGTTACAGCAACGTGTGTCCAGCAGGCCAGCCTGGACTTCTCCTCTTTGTGGTCCTGGACTCCAATGGTAGCCCAAAGGGGACAAGTGCTAGTGAGTGAATGCTTTTCAAGCCTCTGTTGGTATCACATCGACTAATGTCCCATTGGCCCCCAGATTCAAAGGATGGAGATATAAATTCTCTCCTTGATGGGAAGAGAGGCAAAGAAACAATGCAAAGAGGTGCATATCAGGAATGGAAGGAACCATCACAGCAGTCTAAACAATCTATCATGCTGGCACCAAATATGCGAGCAGAGCTCAGGTCTGAAAGCTGGAAGGGGTAACTTCTTGGCTCTCAGGGCTCAGGATAACTGAAAAAGGGTTAAGTCATATGCAAAACAACTGCAATGCAAGGTTTGAACATGCTAAGTGCCCTAAAATAAGAATGACTAAATGCTAGGGGAGTTCAGGACAGAGTGGTCCTTTATAGCTGACAACAGCTAAGCCAGTGGGTTGGAAAGGCTTTATTACCTTGGCCTTGAAGTGTGTTTAGAATCTGGACATGTGGAGATGAGGAAAATGATATTCCAGGTGGGAGAAAGAGCAAAGTTAGGCAACCCAAAATGTGTTTGGGAAATCCAATCCCATTCGTATATATGGAATAGGGGGTCCAGGAAGAAGAGTTGCAAGCCATAAGGCTGGAACCATAACCTGGGGTTTGATTGTGGATAAGTTTGAGTTTGAACTTCATTCTGTAGGCAGTGTCCACTGGATATTCTTCAGGTGTTAAGTAAATAAAAAAACAAAAAACACACACCTGTATTGTAAGAGGCTCCTTTGCCAGTGGTCTGTAGGATGGCTTGGGTTTAGCAGTGAGAAGGGGAGTAAGAGATCATTAGGTAATGAAGGGACTAGCAGGTCAAGACAGAGGAATTGACGAGGGGCAGTCAGAGTAGAAAATCAAACAAGAGTCAGAACCTGGTGAGGGTTGCCAGGCTCGGTGCCTGTGGGATGGCAGAGGAGGAGGAGATGCTTACAGAACAGAAGTATGGAACAAGAGCCGGTCTAGAAGGAACTTGCAGATTTGGGGAATGCATGGACGTCCAGGTGGTATTCAAGTGGAGTCTAACACCACACTGAGTATGAGAGGATGCAGAGGAGAAGAGAGAGTAGATGTTGCTGGAGCAACATTGAACACAGAGAGGGCAAGTGTTTCAAGGCAGTTATCTGCCAAATGTTGCAGATGTGACCGAAAGATTAAGAAAAAAGAAGGATGAGAAAAGGCCAACCACTTGAGAGTTGTGCAGAGCCTTAAGGCCTTCTTAAAATATTGGTCTTTATTTAAGGAGGGAATGGCAGGAGCAGATAGGTTTCTGTGTGGTGAATAGACTGGAGAAGGGCAAGAATGTACATGGAGCTCTTCAAGCAAGGGAACCGTTGCATTAAAAAAGGAGATTGAAAAAAAAAAAAAAGGCCAACCAGCAGATTTGACAGGGAGAAGGTCACAGTGACTTCCCATTCCCAGGAGAGCAGAGGAGGGCGATACTGCACAGGGTTGAGGAGAGCAACAAGCATCCTACTCTCTGGAATTCAAGGTTGGAGAGATCTCCTGGAATTACATGATTCTGGGCTGCCCTCCTTCCACTTCAAACCTACTGAAGTGAACAAAATCTTTTAAAAATAAAGCAAACACTGACTTTCCCTTCTATCCTTCCCTTTTCCCTTTCTCTCCTACTGGCTGGCTCAGCCGTGGGCAAACTACGGCCCGCGGGCCGGATCCAGCCAGTTTGAAATGAATAAAACTAAAAAAAAAAAAGACCGTACCCTTTTATGTAATGATGTTTACTTTGAATTTATATTAGTTCACACAAACACTCCATCCATGCTTTTGTTCCGGCCCTCCGGTCCAGTTTAAGAACCTATTGTGGCCCTCGAGTCAAAAAGTTTGCCCACCCCTGGCTGGCTGGAGATCAGGCACTGTCAGGACTTCCATCCAGGGAGACAAGCGTTGGCGAACAGACTGCTGTTTACTTCCTAGCAGAGCCCATCTGTGTTTTCATAGCTCAGAATAGTTCCTTGGCCCTCTCATGGCCTGGGGGGCGGGGGGGGGGGGGGCAGGGAAGCCTCACTGTTTGTTTTCGTGACAATTCTGGCCTCACCTCATTTGGGAACTCTCAGAAGGGGTAAGTTGTGGGTTAAGAGGGTCCAAGACTACTGATTTCCTAATTATGTCCCCCAACTGGGCTCCAGAAGAGGGAAGGACAATAACTGACTGGGCATTTTGGTTGGGATGAAAGTTCCATAGCTATTAAAGAAAGAGTTGATTAAAGGACTACAGGGAAGAGCTGGGGGAGAAACAGAGGTGGGGCAGAGAGAAGGTGGAAGGGATGACCCCTCCCCAAACTGGATCTCAGCTGGATGCCTGGCTCTACATAGGGAGCTGACTTCTGATAGAGAATTGCTTGGGCTGGGGGGCGGGGGGGGGGGGCTTCTCTGACTCTGGATGCACCTCAGGTCTCAGTTGGGTTTTGGCAGCACCAATGATTGGATGGTGCCCAGGGGTGGGAGGAAGAACTGACTTCACAGAATACTCTTTTGAACTCTTTGAACTCTTTAAAACCATGTGAATATATTACTTTTGAAAATATTTTAATTTAAAAAATATGAGCTCTGGCCAGTTTGGCTCAGTGGATAGAGTGTCGGCCTGCAGACTGAAGGGTCCTGAGTTTGATTCCAGTCAAGAGCACATGCCCAAGTTGAGGGCTTGATCCCCAGTAGGGGGTGAGTCTCTCTCCCTCTCCCTTCCTCTCTGAAATCAATAAAAATATATTTTAATTATTTTTTAAAAAATATGAACACATCTTTCCTTCTGGCAATAATGAATCAGTTACTTCTGTTAGGTCACTAAAAGTCAAGTACCACCTCATTGGAGCTACTTTCAAAGGAGCACCCCAGAGTCAGAAAATGATAGGACTGAAAGGAGGGTGACAGTCACCAAGCCTCAGTCTACAGTTGACAGAAGTAAAATCCAGAGAACTCTAGTGACTTGGCCAAGATCACACAACTCTTTTTTTTTTTTTTTAGTCCTCACCGGAGGATATTTTTTCCCATTGATTTTTAGAGAGCGTGGAAGGAGGAGAGGGAGAGAGAAACATGGATGTGAGAGAGACACATTGATTGGTTGCCTCCCCCATGTGGCATGAAGCCCCACGAGATTGAACTTGCAACCCAGGTATGTGCTCTTGACTGGGAATCCTACCCGCCACCCTTTGGTGCTCTGGCCAACTCTCTAACCATTCAGCCACACCAGCAAGACAATCACACTCTTTATCTTCCTATTTATTATTTCTCTTTTTACCTTAGAAGTCCTAGTGATGGCAGTAGGAGAGAAGTCTCAAGGGCTGTCTGCTGAAAGCCTGAGGATGTTTTTTGAGGGTCTTCTAAAGAAAAACACACCCAACTTTTACACCCTCTCATGCATTCCCAGTCCCCACCTCGTTCCACACCCAACCAGGCTGAGCTATGACTGAGCGACTGATGACATATTCCCTCCATTTTTTCTTTAGTTGGCCCCAATTCTTTCAAAATACCTTTGAGATGAAGCAAGGAGGCACAGTGGATTAAGGCTAGATTCTTAGCGTACACTTCCCACCTCTCTTCAGACACCCCCTCTTTGCCTCTGAGGTACAGACTAGGAAGGAGGGAACTGGCCTTTCCCCAGATAGTCCCAACCATCATTTTAGAGGCTTACTTCCCTTGACCCTGCCTCGTCTGTGCATCATCAACAAAGTTTAACTCCTGGCAGGAGGGATCAAACTTAACGCAAGAAGGTTTCCCAGCTGCAAGGGTGGTTGGCACCACCAAAGGGTTGATTGCCAGTTGGAGCAGTGTCGCCATCTGGTCATGAGGGAACTGGTTGGCTGTATCTGGGCTTAACAACAGCTTCTTGCGGGGGGGTGAGGGGGGGGCGTTGAAGATGATAGAGGAGAGGAAGAAGATGGTCAGTCTGTGCTTCCCATAAAGGTTCCAATGATTCATTTAACTTTGGTAGAAAGCAGACACTAGGGTGGCAGGAGGCAGGGAGTGAGCAGGGAGTTCTTAACTGTTTACAATGAAGCAAATGTCCTCTGGTGTGTTTCTGTGGACAAAATGTGCAGCCCGTCTTGAGACAGACAGCATGCTCCCCCCACGTGGTCAATAAATGCACAGTTCAAGGTTCTGAAGCTGAACTTTCTCACCACGCCGGAGATAAGTCAGCCATTTTCACAGGCTAACAATCATTAATCCGCCTCTCCCTTCACCTGCTTTCCCCGACATAATTTTGTAAAAAAAAAAAAAAATGAACAGGGTCACTCACTGAAAAGGTGACAGCAGTAGATCCAGCCAATTTCTGTGATCTTACCCCTGACACCTTCCCCACTGACCAAGTGGTAGGGGGAGAGGAGCACAAAAAAAAGAAATAAATAAAATAAAAAACTGTACATCTTGGAGTTTGGACTGTAACCCTGCAAGGAAATCTCCCCCACTGCCCAGACAAAGCCTTGGCTTGAAGCTGGGTTTTGTATCCTTGATACAATGTGCAGACGAGCCCCATTCTAGTGATCATAGCTGAGCAAAAAGGCAGCTCCTCGCTCCATAGAACCCTGCGCCCCCGCCAGAATAGAGGATTTGACTTCAGGGAAAGTCGGAATGTCTTACTGGTAATAAAAGCAATTTTTGGATAAGGCGTGTGGCAAATTATGACTCCTTCCCCTCTTTGCTTCCCTGTTAGCAAATAAACTGGCCTGAGTGAATGAGTCAACCTTGCTCTAGGAGGAGACGGTGCCAGGACACGGGAACCAGCTGCACTTATTTAGCAGCAGACCAGGCTGTTCTCTCTGGCGCCCTTCCTTCATGTGCTTCCCAAACCAAGATCCCCAAGCCTCTGGATTTCTGTTTGTGGAGAAAGTGCCCGAGGAGTGCCCAACTAGTGTTCCTGTTTAGGGGGCGCATAGAACTTTCCATCCTCGTCGCTTCCCAGACTCGGCTGGTCATTTTCCCAGGGGCCGTCAATACGTCTTGAGTCCTCTCTGCCCAGGACAAAATTGTAGGAAACTCACTGATATTTGTACACATGAGTTCAGTTTCGACCTAAGGATCCCCCAATTGACACAGTGAGTTGTGTAAATAATCTAACTTCCCTGCCCCACTAGAATGTCCAGGTCCCAGATGACAACCAAGATTTAATTTGCAATTTCTTTTTTGTTTGTTTGTTTTTGTTAATCCTCACCTGAGGATATTTATCCATTGATTTTTTTAGAGAGAGTGGAAGGAAGAGGGAGAGAGAGAGAGAAACATCAACATGAGAGAGACACATTGATTGGTTGCCTCCCACAAGGACCCTGACCATGTCTGGGGATTGAGCCTGCCACCGAGGTAGATGCCCTTGACCGGAATTGAACCCGGGACCCTTCAGTCTGGGTCTATTCACTAAGCCAAACCGGCTAGGGCTCACTTGCAATTTCTCACAGAGCCAAGCATGGGGCTTTGCTCAGGAAATGTTTATTGAATTAAACTGGAGAACTTCTTAAAAGGGAAGATGACAGGAGTTAGAAGAAGATGATAGAATCCCCTCTCTGGAGAGAGTTCTTTAAGGGAGTAAATTCTCATTGAAACCTCCAACAACTCAAACACTTCATCTCCGTTATTCACCTCAAAATACCCACAAGTCCTTTGAGCATTTGAGGACTCTGCCATTTCTCTCTGCAGTCAGCTTCCCAGCAGTCTCGGGTCTTTTGGGGCCTCACTTCTTTCTGTACATGATAAAAACTTGCTGGAGGCAGCAGGAAGGGGCTGGAAGTTAGAAAGATAAACTAGCAAAGAGTCTCATGATGATATACAAGTGCTCTGACCAAGAGGTACTTCTACCAGGTGGGCTGCCTGCCAGCGGGACTCCTCCCCTACCCTGGGAGCAGATATCAGCTCCATCCCACTCCTTATCAACACGAGCATTCTCCCTGAGTTTCCTCCAGAAGATAGGGCCCTCCACTGGCCTCCCCATATGCTGAGGGAACCCTGCCTGACTCAGAGATTCCGGCTGTTAGCAGCCCTGTGGAGAACCAGATAGTGGCCTTTAATATTTTGTCAGAGGGTCTGTCCTATTTGCCCTCAACTCACCTCACACCATAGAAACTTCAGTCCCCGGGGATCACAACAGTGGTTACTCAATACTTTCAAGGAAGGCTTATCTGGGTGGAGGGAAGCTTTCCCGTGGGGCCCACTACCTGCGGCCTAGCATTGCTGACACTCCAGAGCACCCTTCCCCACAGCACTGCCAAGTACATGCTCCATTTGCAGCCCACCCACAGCCCACCATTACCTCCCCAGACCAGGCATGGTAGGATAGGGTTGCTTGGACCAGCAGAGACAATGTGGTGAAGGGCAGCTGGGGTCTGCTGGAGGTGGGTGGGAGCCCATGGAGGGTGGGGATAAGATGCCAGACCATACTTCCTGGATGATGTTTTCATCATTTCCAGCATGGTAGGGATACCTCTTGGTCAGAGCAATTGTATGTCTACCTTTGCTACGGACTCATTAGCTCTGAGTTCCTTTTCCCTGTCCCCAACCTACCCCTTACAAGGGAATATGGACTTACTGGTGGGAAATTCAAGTGAATATTTTAAAGTTTTATTCCCACTAGCTCTTATCCTTGAAAAATGCCTCCAGTCACCGCCTGATTCAGCCCTTGCTTCCTTCAGAGTTCGAACTGACCAAGGGTGAGGTTTTGGTCTCTGCACTGCTGCAGGGCGATTTCTGCTTGTGCAGGGGAGGAAGGCAGCACTGCTTCTCACGCCTGGGCATCTGTTACTTTTATTTATTCCTTGTCTATATCCATGGCTGTAGTAAGAATGGATTGACTTCCTTGTGAACATAAATATCTCCAAGTACAAATGGAAGATCAAGCTACAGAAGCCCTTTCCAGGGTCCCCAGTCACCCTGGGTGTTGGTGTTGTTATTTAGAACTATAAATCAATCATACTGTTTTTGTGTGAACATGCATTCATTTTATTGCTTTCACTTATGTGTTAAAACCCCAAAGGCCCAAACTTTAAGGACATTAAATGAATGAATTGATCAGGCATTCAAAAGTGATTATTTTCTGGCCCTGAGCTATAGAGTCACATGGGAAGAGGGTTTGAGCTCCCAAACCAGAGGCATTTCCTAGACCCTAATGCAGTTCAGAAAGGGCCAGCAAGGTGACAGTACCCAGTACAATAAAATGAACTACCTTCTAAATTAATAACTTAAAACCTGAATCACTAGGACTTCAAGACTTTTTCTGTGTTCCCAAATAAGCACAGTTGCAGACTTAGGAAATCAGGCATCTTTGCAAGAACCATAGTGATTTAGACTCTGTCCCGTGTCTCTGGCTGGGTTTCAGAGCCAGGAGGGCAGCCCCTGGCACTGTGGAGCAGCGTGCCAAAGTTAATAATTGGCCCTGCGGAGCACATGGCCGATCAGGCTGTTTTTGTGTGCCTGGTTTTCTATTTTACGTAAATCACCCTGAACATGTTTGCATCAACCTACTGATGATGCACCTTTGATCAATAGATTTTAGACAAAAGTGTTTTTTGAGTCCAAAGATCAGGGCTGGGTTGACCTGCAGGCTGGTTACAGGGTGTATAAAACGGGCAAGACGCAGGCTGATTGCAGAGTTATCACCACCAAGTCTGCAAGGGCTCAGCTGACGGCTTCCTGAGGGGCCAGGGAGTGAGCATGGAGGAAGGCATGAACGTCCTTCATGACTTTGGGATCCAGTCAACACACTACCTCCAGGTGAATTACCAGGACTCCCAGGATTGGTTCATCCTGGTCTCTGTGATCGCAGACCTCAGGAATGCCTTCTATGTCCTCTTCCCCATCTGGTTCCACGTTCGAGAAGCTGTGGGCATCCAACTCCTCTGGGTAGCTGTGATTGGAGACTGGCTCAACCTCATCTTTAAGTGGTGAGTAAGAGCCAGGCAGAGAGGAGATCGGCAAGGAAGGACGCTGGCATTCTCTCTGGAAATGTCTGTCTGTCCATCAGAAGTTGCCTTCTCCATGCGATTCAGGAAGCCACAGGTTCCTCCCCTCCTGACTCTCCATCTGCTACATAAAGAGAGAAGACAGAGAAAGCCCTGTCAGTGAGTTGAAGATACAGGAAAGGCTATTTCTATGGACGGAAGGCCAGCTGGACTTAGTGAAAAGTCTGGATTGTAGGCTATAAGCAAAGAAACACAGTTTTACTACTTGCAGCAGAATAGGCAACATACAGGTAGATGCATGACAGAAGAAAAATGATGCATGAAAAAAGGAATCATACAGATAATTTAAAAACCTGTTGTGTGGGGCAATGAGGAGGAAGCCAGAGAACCGGGCTCCATCCAGGTTTTGTTCAGCCACCTACCAGCTGCATGTCCTGGGCAAGTCATAGCAACTCTCTGAGTTTCTGTTTTATAATCTGTAAACTTAGGTTATCTCTGGGACCTTATAATAATTATAGTTAAGAGTTATCAAACATTTAGTATGTGCCAGGCCATGTGTCGAATGTTTTTCTGGAGGTGGTTACTATGTGACAGATGAAGAGAAGGTGCCTACCAGTGGTCAGCAAACTGCGGCTCTCGAGCCACATGAGGCTCGTTGGCCCCTTGAGTGTGGCTCTTCCTAAGTCTTAGGAGTACCCTAATTAAGTTAATAACAATGTACTTATCTATATAGTTTAAGTTTTAAAAATTTGGCTCTCAAAAGAAATTTCAATCATTGTACTGTTAATATTTGGCTCTGTTGACTAATGAGTTTGCCGACCACTGGCCTAGACCAACATGGGTAGTAAATGTCAGAGGCAGGATTGACACTCAGGCAGGCTGGCTCCAGGGGCAAGGCTCTTAAGAACCATGGAATATCCAATGCTGATTAACTGACTCTTTCGGGGAAAGATGGGAGGTGGAAGAATCCCGATTTTAACATTTGCCAAATTCTACTGTTTATATATTCCCATTATAGCCACTTTCAAGCTACGGATGGGTTTGACTTGCAAAAATCCTGAATATTTTATAATTGTTAGCCAGCACCAACTGACTTTAGCATATTACTGGTTTGGCTTCTCTTTCATCACCTAGAAAATGAAGAGTTGGACCAGCTCCCGTCTAAGCCCTTTACCATCTCTAAAACTATCTATTACTAATATCAGATGATTCTTACATCTCTTTCAACTCTAATAGTCTCTGGCCATAAACAGTAAAAGTCCTTTAGAATATAAAATAAAATTTAAAAAAAAAGATTATTGGGCTCAGAAGCCCAAGGGATTCTGAAATTTCTATTGAAAAATCTAAGTGTTATCTGTAACATCCCCTATTAAAGAGCATGACCCTAAGCAATAAAAAGATAAATGGTTATTCCAAATATCTGATCTCAATTAAAGAGTGATGGATTTTCTCTGAGTTGGTGGAGGTGAGAGTTAGTAGTTGTCCCTGATTTGGGTGAGCAATCACTATTCCACCACCACAGGGAAAAGGAGGCCTCCAGCCGGACCTCTGACACCTATTTCCACAATAAAAGATCTAGGCCTTTTATTTATTTATTTATTTGCTTTTTTTTAATATATATATTTTTTTATTGCTTAAAGTATTACAAAGGGTATTACATATGCCTCCTTCCCCCCCCCCCCCCCCCGACCCAGCCCTTGACAATCCCCTGGCCTCCCCTAGGCCTTTTAAAAGGGAAGTGGCTTGGCCCTGGCCAGTGGAGCACAGTTGGCTGAAGCATCATCCCATGCACCGAAGGGTCGCATGTTGGATCCCAGTCGGGTGCACAAGGGAGGCAACGGGTGGATGTTTCTCCCTCACACCGATGTTTCTTTCTCTTTCCCTCTCCCTCTCTCTCTCTCTAAAGGGAGCATATTCTCAGGTGAGGATTAAGAAAAAAATAAATAAAACAAAAGGGCAGTGGTTTGTCTGAGATATCCTCTTTCAAAGCAGAGGACACAGAGCAAGCACCCGAAGCTATGTATGCCTTTCGGAGAGTTATTCTGAGGCCTGAAGAAAGAGCAGAGGGACCTGGTGGGATATGCAAATTTAAGTTGCGAACTGCAGTTCCAGATGCAGCCTTCCAGGACAAATTTGTCTTGTGGTTTTAAGAAAAAGTCACCTAGCTGGCCGTGAATATGGATCTTTGGATCTCAGGTTAATTTATTTCTGTTTTAATAAATAATAAATTCAAATAGTTGAAAATCCAAAAATTATATAAAGGACGTACCATACCAGTCCACCTCCCCCACCTCTTCCCAGCCACCCAGCTCACCTCCTTGGAGGTGGCCAATGTACCAGTTTAGGGTCACATGGATCTTCTTCTCAAGCTACTCTCCCTTCTCAAAGGTGTGAGCTTCTGGCAAAAGGGTTCCTTCCGTAACCTCGGCACGGGTTCTGCTTTTCCACAGGATTCTCTTTGGGCAGCGCCCGTACTGGTGGGTCCTGGACACGGACTACTACAGCAATACCTCTGCACCACTGATCAAGCAGTTCCCTGTCACCTGTGAGACTGGACCAGGTAAGAGTCCCACCCTCTGCACAGACGGAAGTTGGGCGCACCATGCTCCTGTGGACACCTATTAGCATTCGTTGTGGGTGAAGCTGTCTTTGAGGGGACATGAGGAGAGCCATTCCTTCCCGCGTTTTCTCAGGGTCTTCAATTTGATACAATTCCATTTTATTGATCTCAAGAAGGCCTTCCTGCATCTCATCTTGCTGCTGCTTTGGAAATCTGCCTGATGTTTCCAGAACCTTAATTACTAACCCAGAGAGGCAAGCATGCTCACGGGCAATGGGCTCATGAGAGTAAGTGTGTAAGTGTGCAATGGCCCTTTGCCAGGGAAAGGTTAAGCTCTAGAGGCCTGGTGCCCTGGCTGTCCTTCCCAGAGGCCTGGTCTGGCAGCTGTGTCCTCCTGAGCTGACCTATCAAGCCCACAACCTGCCAGTATTTGGCTAATTACAGCCATACTGCTATTGTTCAATCAAATGACAGCTTTTGTTTTTTAGTAGGTAATCAGAATATGCAAACCCTTCACTCATCTTAAGTCTCCCTTACACTTAGGAAGGGTGCTGGCATTCTGTCCTCAGGGACCTTCCCCTGACCCCCAAACTAGGGCACGGCCCATAGTTATATATTCTTACAAACCCGTTGTTCACTTCAGACCATATGCATTCATTCAGGTGTTATTTATTGAGCACCTACTCTGTGCCAGACACTGTTGTAGGATACCTCAGTGAATAAAACAAAAATCTCTGCTCTCCTGGAGCTATTGAATGGTGTGTGTGTGTGTGTGTGTGTGTGTGTGTGTAACACACAAATAAAATGTATAGAATATTGGAAGATGATAATTTAGAAGAGGAAGGAGGAGGAGGAAGTAGAGGGGAGGAGGAGAACAGAAAAGACAAGGCACCCTAGCTGGTTTGGCTCAGTGGATAGAGCATCAGCCTGCAAACTAAAGGGTCCCAGGTTCCATTCCAGCCAAGGGCACATGCCTAGGTTGCGAGCTCTCCCAGTCGGGGTGGGGTGCAGGGGGCAGCTAGTCAATGATTTCCTCTCATCATTGATGTTTCTATCTCTCTCTCCCTTTCCCTTCCTCTATGAAATCAATAAAAATATATTTTAAAAAAAGAAAAGAAAAGGCTTTGCCTATGGGGTTCCCTGGAAGCAGACTCAGGTGGAGATCAGCATACAGGAGTTTGGCTACTCTCAGGAGCAACACCGATGGGAGGAAGACTAAAGCCAACAGGGCAGAGGAGAAGTCTAGTGGTGATTCAGTCTCAGCCAGCTCCACAGGGAGCTCTGAGCTGAGGATGGCCCTTCAGAGTTGCCTGAATTGAGTCAAGAGGAACAGGCCCTTATATTTCCATGTAGACCAGTGACTGGGTACAGGCCAGCCCCAGGAAGAGGGTAATCCTGATCAAAATGGCTCTCTCAGCCGGAGAAGGCTGAGAGCTAAGGCCCATCTGTGATCACGCTTTCAACAGCTGGAAAAATAAGTCCTTCTGTCCAGAAAGGGATCTGAGTGGAGGCTGGCATACCTCAGGACCCTCTATGTCTCAGGGTAGAGGGATCAGGAATAGGGACCGGTTGCAGAATTAAATAGTGTGATCAAGGTAATACTCACTGAGACGTTGAGATCTGAGCAAAACCTTGAAGGAGGCAAGGGAATTAGCCAGTAAATTTCTGGAGGAAGGGTTGTGTGACCAGAAGGACTAACAATGCCACGACCCTGAGGTGGCAGCATGTTTACGGGAAAGCAATGAGGGAGGCATGTGCGGAGCAGAGGGCACAAGAGTGGAAGAGAGGTTATGGAGGGCTAATTAGATCCTTTGTGTAATCTCTAGACCAGCCGTGGGCAAACTACGGCCCGCGGGCCGGATCAAAACTATTGAAAAAAAAGACCATACCCTTTTATGTAATGATGTCTACTTTGAATTTATATTAGTTCACACAAACACTCCATCCATGCTTTTGTTCCGGCCCTCCGGTCCAGTTTAAGAACCCATTGTGGCCCTCGAGTCAAAAAGTTTGCCCACCCCTGCTCTAGACTGTATATAAGTACAAGAACTGGGCCTTCTCTGGTTTTGCTCATCACTATACTCCCAGAGCCTAGCATAGTGCTGGGCCTGCAATAGGAGCTCAATAGAGACTTGTTAAATAGGTGACTAAATGGATAAATGAATGGATGGCATGATGGGTGGATGAATGGAAGGATGGGTGGGTAGATGACACCCCCTAGCAGTCTCTGGGATGGAGACTTTCACCTTTAGTTCATTCATTCATCTCTTTCCTGCCCTTTAGGGAGTCCCTCCGGTCATGCCATGGGTACAGCAGGTGTTTACTATGTGATGGTCACATCCACCCTCTCTATCTTTCGGGGAAAGAAAAAGCCCACCTTGGGATTTAGGTAAGAACTCAGCCCTGGGTGTGGGTGGTGGAGAGCAGGGGGTGGCTTTCTCTGCAGCTGACACACCACTTGCTCTTCCTCACATCCCCTTAGCCCTCCCACACTTTGGGTTGGTACTGATAAGAGCTGCAGCATGTCTGTCGAGTGTGAAGATTAGAGTCACAGAATGTTAGGGCTGGAAGAGACCCACAAGTGCACATCCTAATTTTACAGATAAGGAAACATGGTAAAGAGGCTTCTTGAGATCAGGTAGTTAGGTAGTGGCAGGATTTAAACAAAGACCCATTTCTGTACCAACCATGGAGTCTACCCATCTACATTAACATGAACAGAGAAATGTAAGACATTCCTACTGCAGGGAATTCTGGGTATGCGGCCATTGTGCAAATACATTCTCATACACAAGGGCTCACCACGTGCCACAGGCATCTTTGAGCTTGTGCGGACAGGCATGAATTTACAAGTATTCCGCTGATGAACTAAGTTTGCCAGGCTTCAACACTCCTGCTGAAGCTGTTCTCTTTGCTGAAGGGTGTGTATCTGGGTTCTGTTACGGTTGCCTCTTCCGTTGCAGGTGTTTGAACGTCGTTTTGTGGTTGGGATTCTGGGCCGTGCAGCTGAACGTCTGTCTGTCACGAATCTACCTTGCTGCTCATTTTCCCCATCAGGTGGTGGCTGGAGTCTTGTCAGGTATCGGCTGCTCTGGATCCCTCCCTTCCTCTCCCACGTATCCCATTTCTCCCTAATCAGGACAAAATCCCAGCATGCCAGCCATAGTCTGTGGTTATCAATGCTGTCAGCATTTTAGTGGGCTGAAAGTCAAGGGTAGGTTATTTATTATGATTAATTTCTATGGGAGTGCCCAGATCTACATTTCAGTGTGTTCCAGACAAGCTGCACCACACCAAATATTTACCCAATTAAGTAGTTCATGACAACTACAAAGTAACACAGCATCCAGTACTGGGTTGCATGTTTGAGAAGGAGCCTGGAAGCCATGTTACATGAAAGACCTGGGGATGTGTAGAGGAGAGAGGAGAATAACTATCCTCAAACGTGTTAAAGAGGCTCTGGGTTTACCACTTAAGCCCTGCAGAAAGAACTGAGACCAACAGATGGCATTAGAGGGGGACAGACTTCAGTCAGCTCAGCAAAAGAAGGAATGTTTTATAATCAAATCCATTCCAAGAGGAAATGGGCTGCCCAAGTGGGAGTGAGCTCTCCACCCCCGAGGCTATTCAATGAGAGACATGAGGACCCCGCACAGGAAGAAAACAGGCAGTAGGAGGATGTATGGAACAAGACTCTTCCATCTGAAAGAGTCTATGGGTAAGGAAAGGCCGGAGCCACATACGGGAATAAACCAGGTGACCCTCTAATCTAGCACCTGTGATTTAATGGGTGACAGGTGACATGTCACCCATTGGGTCCCAACCCACCTCTAGCTGAAGGTCCAGAGTCTTTCCTATTTCTCACCGTCACTCTTTCTCCCGCTCAGGCATTGCTGTTGCTGAAACTTTCCGCCACATCCAGGGCATCTACAATGCCAGTCTCAAGAAGTATTTCCTCATTACCTTCTTCCTGTTCAGCTTTGCCATTGGATTTTACCTGCTGCTGAAGGGGCTGGGTGTAGACCTCCTGTGGACGCTAGAGAAAGCCAAGAGGTGGTGTGAGCGGCCAGAATGGGTTCACATCGACACCACGCCCTTTGCCAGCCTCCTGAAGAACCTGGGGACCCTCTTTGGCCTGGGGCTGGCTCTCAACTCCAGCATGTACAGGGAGAGCTGCAAGGGCCAACTCAGCAAGTGGGTCCCGTTCCGCCTCGGCTGCATCGTGGCCTCCCTCATCCTCCTGCACCTCTTTGACTCTTTGAAACCCCCATCCCAAGTCGAGATGATCTTCTACGTCCTGTCCTTCTGCAAAAGTGCAGCAGTGCCCCTGGCATCTGTCAGTCTCATCCCCTACTGCCTTTCCCGGATCCTGGGCCAGTCAGACAAGAAGTCTTTGTAAGGAAGGTGGAAACTTCAGTATTTAAAGTCAATGACTGAGCCGAGGATTGAAGGCAACCGGCGTCTCCCGCCAGCCCACTTGAGGCCAGAAGTGCCTGAATCAGCTTGAGTGACCCCCTTCCTCCTATGCAATTCTAATTGTATTGGGGGATGTTTTTTTTTAAAAAAAAAAAAACTAGTAAGGGTATTTGAGAAAGCCTTGTCTGTTAGAAGTCGGGTAGTTCTGGGTTTCCCCCCCGAAGACTTACTCATTCTTCTGTCAGATATACAAAAGTCAGACTTCCAGATAGGGGGACAGCTCTCGGTCCCAGGCTGGGAATCCCACCTGAGAATGCTCTACCCAGGCTCATTCTTATCCAGAAAAGGAGAAAAGAGAAGTGGATTTGATAGGAAAGAAAGGATGGATTAAGGAGGACTTTTTAGCATCTTGAATATCATGCAAATTATGTCAAACAATACCTAAATGGCTTTGGTTGTACTTAAACCTTTAGGTGAGGGACTCTCCATAGTGGGGGACCAACCTGAAGTGTAATTAATAAGTGGCTAGTGGGGTAATTCTGCATCTTGTATTTTTCTATTATGTGGCTGTGGTCATTGTATTGACCAGGATTTCTGAGTGGCTGCAGTGACCTAGATTTGTACTAAGTCAGAGCATTCAGGCATAGTCAAGCTTCTCCTCTGTCACCCTAGAACTTCCTCCTTATTAGCCTAGCTCTGCTTTCCCCAGAATTTTCCACTGGCTCCACACCCACCCTGCTGGAGACTCAGATGCCTAAAGGTGACTGTGGTGGAGCTTTTCCTGTTTCAGCTAAGCCCTGAAATCTTGGGCAAAAGGGTAAGGAGAGGCAAGGATTCCCCTCTCCAGAAGGTCACTCCAATGTTACTTTTGATTCCTGCGGGTATCCATGACTCCTTTCTCTATCCCATGCCAACCAAGAGCACATTCTTGGAGGGAAAGCCTCCTTGCCTGTCCTCCAGTGTCAGCTGGTTTGCAGAATATGTCCTAGAAAAAAAAAATGCTGAAGTCTATTTATTTGAGAGTCCTTGTTTTTGCTACTAATTATGTAGTTCGCCATATATTATCATTCACACCAACCTTCCTGGTCATAACATCTTTGAAAAGAAAAATATATATGTGCAGTATTTTATTAAAAACAACATTTTATTTAAGAATGAAGTCTTGTTGATTACTACATTTTAGATGCAATGAGATCTGAAGGTTCTAATTCTGGCTCAGCTAAATTTCTAGCTCTTTTCTTTATTTCCCTAAACAAATAATTTAGTTTCTGTGTACCTATGTTTTCCCCTTCGAGAAAAAAAAAGGTGCTTTCTCTTGAGTTGGCCAGGAGCCCCAGTAGAGTTAGGGAGACTTATGAAGTGTCCATGGGCCACAGGTAGAGTTGAGCACAACACAGGCACAATATCATTGGCTAAGACTGAACATTCCTTACCAGACCACAGGTCAGCAGGAGTTGCTCTATGGGTCAAACCACCACTTGAGGGCAGACAGGCAGGGTCATTACCAAACTAAACAGTCAGGGAATGTAAGTTGTAGCAGGAGAACAAGACTGGGCAGACTGGAATGCATGACCCTGTGTCAGCAAGGTTTGGGGTTATAGTTAAAGAAAGTCTGAACAGGACAGGTCATGGCACCAAGGAACACTCAAGGGAGCTATTGCAAGTTTCTCTATGGAGTGATTTCTTTCACCCTGGATGTCCTGGGGCTGAGATCTGCTCACTCACCTCAGAACTTGGAAATGTATTTATTTAGGGGAAGTTGAGTTCCCCTCCTGGATCTGTTTATGTGTTTGAACCAGGCCCTAAGAGACTGTAATGGTCTCACCAAGGGAGAAGGGAAATGGTCTTGTTATGTCTGAACTGAACCCCACTGCTTAGGCAGAGACCTCATCCTGGATGACTTATTTGCTCTCAGGGACCCAGTCCAGGTTCCTTGCAATGGGATTCTGGCAGAAAGTAAATAGTGCCCCTACCCCAACAGTTGGTGAAGTTGATAAAGATCGTGATAGCAGATAAAATTTATCGAGTACTTACTATATGCCAGACTCTGTCCTATGCATTTTATCTATTTATACAATTAACTCACTTAATTCTCCAGACATCTCTGTGCTATAATTTACCCTCATATTACATATAAATAGACATAGAGGGGTTATGTGTCTTGCCCAGAATGGTGAAGCCAGTTTAAAAACCAGGCAGTCTGACTCAGAGTCCATGCCCCACCCTCCACCTGCCTCACCCCCATACCCTACCGATGTCAGTAAAATTGGCAGCTGTATCAAACTATCTTTCAGATACCAGATATGACTCTCTTTTTTTTCTTTTTGTTAATCCCCACCCAGAGAATATTTTTTCCATTGATTTTAAGAGAGAGTGGGAGGGAGGGGGAACGACAGAAACACTGATGTGAGAGCAACACATCGATTGGTTGCCTCCTGCACGTGCCAATTGAGGCTAAGATCGAGCCTGCAACTGAGGCATGTACCCTTAACTGGAATCAAACCTGTAGCCTTCAGTCCACTAGTTGATGCTCTAGCCACTGAGCCAAACTGGCTAGGGCCAGATATGATTCTTCATTCAAACCATGGGAAATCTGATTTCTTGTAGGCAAAGGACATTATAAAACTTAGAATGATCCTCCCAGTGGGCTACTACTCATTTCTAAGATGCTATATTTTAAAGGTATTTAATAAAATAACTATTAGAACAGGCATAACCATGTTAGTTTAACAGCAGTGCTAAAAACAATTTTTTAGCTCTTTGCTTTCTCTCTTTCAAGAAAGAGATTAAAAGTCTTGCTCAGACTATCTGGGTCAAACAGTAAGGTAACTTACTTCTTATTTTTACAATCAAGATAGAGTGAGAAGATAGAATTACCACAAAGAACTGTTGGTATAAAGCCATATGCAGAGGTAGAAAATAGAGACACTGTGGAAGCTTGTTTAGATCAGAGACTCCACAAATACAAGATTGCTACCTTTTATTGGAATGGGCAGAGTCTAGAAATGGACAGACCTACGGGCTTAGAATTTATAATGGGTAAAGGCCAGAAAGGGGGTCAGCTCATGATCAACTCAAGATATAGCCATTGAATTAGCACATTCTGATCACTGATCTCTCCCCAAGTTACAGAGGTAGGTTTGCTTTTAAAATGACTTGTGAATCCTCAGGGTGGAAATAAGTTTAAGTGACCAATGACCAAGTTATAAACCAAGGTTCATGGCATGTTATAACATAATTTGCTAGATTGTTCTGGCAGTCTAACAGTTTTGAGGAGGTGGGTTGGGGTGGATACACACACACACACACACACACACACCAATTGTATTACTGCCCTGGGAAAACAGACCCATTAAGAAAGTGCAACTTCTGCTCTCCAGGCTAATGCTGCTGCACCACAGGCTTAAGGCTCTGGTGTTTGCTTTTGTACTTTAACAAAATTGATGTAGCTTTTTAAAAATTGATAACAACTTTTTTGAGGTGTAATTTACAGAACCATACAATTTATCCATTTAAAGTGTGCAACTCAGTGGCTTTTTGTATATTCAGAGAACTGTACAACCATCACCACAAATCAATTTTAGAACATTTTTGTCACTCCATAAAGAAACCCCAGACCCATTAGAAGTCACCTCCATTTCACCCCAACCCACCCAGTCCTAGGCAGCCACCAGTCTATTTTTTGTCTCATAGATTTACCTATTCTAGACATTTCATATGAATGAAATATGTGACCTTTTGTGACTGGCTTCTTTCACTTAGCATAATGTTTTCAAGGATCATTCATGTACTAACATGTATTAATGCTTCATTTCTTTTTATAGTCAAACAATATTCCATTGTAAGGATGTAATAAATTTTGTTTACCTGTTCATTAGTTGATGGATATTTGGGTTGTCTCCACTTTTGGCTATAATAAATAATACTGCTATGAACATTTGTGTACAAATTTTTGTGTGGAGCTATGATTTCACCTCTCTTGCATATATATATATATACCAAGGAGTGGAATTGCTGAGTCATATAGTAACTCTGTTTAACCTTTTAAGGAACTGTCAGACTGTTTTTCCAAAGGCTTAGTAAGAAAGTTTTACAGTATTTCTGGTTTTGCCATCTCTTTGGATTTCCTAAGGTCATACCCTGAATTATATCTTTGTCTAATTCTTTTCCTTAAAGAGTTTTAAAGCAAGATTGATCAGGTGATCAGATTTTAACAAAGAAATGTCAATGGGCTCCTCCTACTTTTGTCGGCAATGGCTTTATTGTTCCAGTATGCATTCCAAGAGCATTTTGCTTGAAGACATATCTGGATATCTGAAGTTCCGGCCCTGATCAATTGACTAGTGGTAACCTGTCAAAATTTGCTGACTTGTTTCCTTGAAAACCATTACTTTAGCTGCTGAATTATTAACACTTATTGATTTTTCTCTGTAGTAATTGCAGAACTAGGATAGTTGCCTTTAAGGCTTGTATATGTAAATAAAATAGGACAATATTATTTGTAACCAAGTGATTTTCAAGAGCCTCTTGAGAATGGAAAACCTTTGGCCAAATAGCCTTCTGATGATGTTAAGGAAAGAATCAACTAGAAATAGTACAAAGAAGCAGTCAACAAAAGCCACTTCCATTAGAGAACCAAAAACCTAATGAATCTAGAAGAGAAATTAGAAGTTGTCCAGTCCAGTGATGGGCAATCCAAAGCCCAAAATCTAATTTCAGAGTGAAAGATGAAAGCGCTGCTGCTGGGTTGTTACTTCCCAATAAAAAGAAAAAAAAAGTCTACGAATATTTTTCTTTTTCCTGAATTGACCCCTTTGTTTAAGTTGCTCACTATTCATTCTGTTCAAAAATTGTTTTCATTTCACAGAGTCAGAAATTAAGGCCTTAGCTCCTCTAAGTCACATAAGTAAGTGTCCCCAGGTCTTGTGATTCTTAACAGAGAGCAGTCACCCTTTGCCTGTCCCCAGCGTTTGCCTGGGCTGCTATGTCGACATGAAGCTGCTGAGACAGAAGGGAAAGACATAAGCAGACACTGAACCGCTTATTTGAACCAGATCCAGAGTTTGTGAACCAAATTAAAGCCACGGCTAGAATAACTATGCAAGGTGGCCTGTTCCTAATTATGTTATGTGCTCGGCGCTTCTTTTGCTTTCATAAATCTTTCCAGGGCAGAAATGTAGCTACAAGAAGAAACAGCTTGGTGTTTTTATGTATTTTCTGTGCGTGTGTTTTTTTAGCATGAGGTTAGTTTTCCAGCCAGAAAATTTTCAATGCTTTCCTTTATGCCGTCTTCTCTCTTTCTTCTTTCGCTCTTCGAGTTCCTCAGTCATTGCCCTCAGATCAGCTGAACTCACTTCAGTGTTTGAAAACTGGTAGAACTCTACTCATTCTGCTCCATCACAGAACTGGGGATCTGATCCTTTACTAGCCGCATTACTTTCTATCCAAAGGCAAACAGATTGAAAATCTAACTCCTTTCTCCTCCGTTGTGAACAGTTTGGCACTCCTTGGTGAGAGCACGCCATCACAATTTCATCTCTCCACCTCCATCTTTCACTCTGATCGCCTCCGCCAACCCAGCCCATTGGCAACATGCCACTGATCCCTGTGTGATCACCCCAGTAATGAACTCAAGTGAGCCTGTTTTTGTTGTTGTTAATCCTCACCTGAGGATATTTTTTCCCACTGAATTTTTTTTAGAGTGGAACTCGGGCGAGAGGAGAGAGAGAAACATCAATGTGAGAGAGACATTGATTCGTTGCCTCCCCCAACCAGGGCCGGGGATCAAACCTGCAACCCAGGTATGTGCCCATGACCAGGAATTGAACCAGAGACCCTTTGGTCTTTGGGCCGATGCTCCAACCACTGAGCAAAACCAGCCAGGACTCAAGTCAGTCTTTTGAGAGATGTAATTTGGCTTAATTGATTTGATAACCCAAGTGGCATAAGTCAATTTCTTTGGGTCATGTCTTTAGGCTGCCAAAGCTCTCCTAACCAGGCCATTCCCGCTCCCCACCCCATCCCAAATACAGTGAATACAATGGGATGACAATGGCATCAACTTTCCCTACAGGCTGTAGTGATACCACCACGGGCACGCTACACCAAAGCCTCCAAAAAGTTCCTTCGCTTCAAAAGCCTTAGGTGAGGCCCTGGATCCTAACAGGTATCAGAGCTGATTCAGGAAAAGCTGATTCAGCAACCCCAGACTTTGATCTGGTTCTCCAAGCTTTGTCAGCAGGTTTGCTAGTTACAGTGGCTGCCAAACTGTTATCTCCAGAACTATGCCCTTTCTCGTTTTCTATCTATAGTGCTCGGCACAACAACACAACATGCTTCTAAGAACTTCCAAAGGTCAAATGACCCCAAACATAATGACTGGTGAGTTCATTCCCCAAACTGAGGGGTGGTTGAGCTCAATCCACTTCAAGAAAAATAAAACACCTGGGGAGGGTTCTGCCCACTTTGGGCTCCTCCACCTGAAAGAGTTCAAGATTTCCAATTAGTTCCAGGTATTCTTTGGGGATACCTTCAAAACTCAATCCTGTAGGAAGATTAATTGGGGGAAATGAATTTGAGGAAAAACAAGAAAGTGTTGGAAAAGAGCTTGGTGAGGGCAAGAGTTGGGCATGAAAACAAATGTTATTCAGAGCTGAACCTGCTGGGAAGCCCAGGTCAGAGAAGATGAAGTTGGAATGTTCCATTCTCTTCACAGGTAGGGGAGATTCTCACACTACTGCCAAAACACTATTATTTCCACACAAATTATCTAACGAAGAAATGGTTCTCAAGTGAGGGCAATTTGGCCTTTCGGGTGACATCTGGCAATGTCTGGAGACATTTTGGGTTGTCATGGCTGGAGGGGGGCTTCAGGTATCTAGGAGGTAAAGGTCACGCAAGCTGCTAAACATCCTACAGTGCACAGCTCCCCACAACACAGAATTATCCTGCTCGAAATGATAATAGTGCCAGGACTGAGAAACCCAGTAACCAACCAGAGGAGAATCATCACAATTTACCTAAAATAATTTTCTTCCAGTGACTGTTTTTCAACGCAGCAGCTGCTGTGCAAATGGGTCCTCTGTTCTGCCAGAAGCTTTCCCTCCAACGAGATCACCTTGTTAAAGTAACTGGAGTCGTTGCCTCTGGGTGGATAGGAGTTAAAACCACTCTCACCTCTTGGCCTTTTGTAGAGATTCTGAAGCTGAATGTGTTAGGAAGCACCCACAGATGTGGACCTCATCAAATCCAGGATAAAATGTGTGAAGGACTGAGAATTGTAGATAAAGAGTTAGGGGAACTGGGGCGGAGACTGGCAAGGAGCCCCTATTGTAAGAGTTTGGTAGACAAACTGCCCTCCCCTCCCCAAAGGCTCTGGATAGAGTTAACATTGTTGTTAAATCACCAGGGAGAGGAATGAATAAAACAAAACATATCCTTCGATGAACAAACAAAGAGCGTAGTTAAGACACACTGCAAAACACCAGCGTACTCCCCCTGAGCCTAGACTTGACTTCTTTGGAGAAGGCATGAGATGAGGTCTAACTTTGTTAGTACAAACTCCTGCTTTAATTTCTGTTACTGGCTGACAGAAAAGCCTAATTTGACTGGCTTTTCCTTCAGCCAAGTTAAAGTTGAGAAAGGAAAAAAAAAACGTCCCAGACGAGATAGCCTTCTGGTGATGATGTTAAGGTAAGGACTCACTAGAAAACTGACTTTAAATGCTGTGTAGACTTGGATAATAGTTTATTCCGGTGAATGTTTCCTTGCGTTCTAGTTGTTAAATATTAACCCATACCCAACATATATTGTTTTAAAAATATTCTATATACCCTTAACTTGCCACAAATATCCATCCATCTTTTTCCTATTTTTTACAGCTCCTTGATTTAATGTCCTTTTAGTTCTTAATATGGCTGCCCAATTTCCTATTCTGAACTCTTGTTTCTAGTTGTTCTGTTGTGGTTATTTTTAAGAAGTATGACTCAGGCTGTAGGCCTGACTGTAATAGTAATTAAAGAGCCGGCGTGGCTCAGTGGATAGAGTTGTCAGCCTGCGGACAAAAGGGTCCCCAGTTTGATTCCAGTCAAGGACACATGCCTTGATTGCACGCTCTCACATCGATATTTCTGTCTTTCCCTCTCTCTTCCATTCTCTCTAAAAATCAGTGGCAAAATATCCTCAGGTGAGGATTTTTTTTTTTAAGTTTAAAATAAAACTTTTTGTACATGTTTCTTTGGCATCTCTGATATATTCTGGCCTCTGGAACCTAATTTCCTCCTCTCTGCCCATTTACACAACAGTCTGTGCCGCTGGGCGGGTATTGGTAAGCCCTGGGCAAGGTCTGAGGATTGCTCTGCCAGAGAACAGCAGACTGACTCCAAACCGGCTGTAATTACAGCGTGTCTTTCCTGCAGCTCCAACCTTTTCTTGGTGTCTCTAGATTTTGAGGCTACAGTGATGCTTCCCCACAGCCTTAGCACATAACTATGAAGACTTTTTGCTGCAAAACAAGACCCGCTGGTCTACTTTCTATGCTCAAATAATTGTTTTAGGCTCAAAATGGTCAGACCCTGGAGTGTGTTGCAATAGATATTGTAACTCACAAGCAACTTTACGAACGAGGCATCAAACTCAACTCTAAACTACATTTTCCTTCCCTCAAAAGTCACTTCCAATTTTTTTTTGGCGCAACACAAATTTGACATAGTTGAAAACTTCCTGTTTGGTGTGCTTGTCACTTCAAATACTTTAATCTACACATTCCCTAGAGCCAGTAGAGGCTACATTCCTGTCATTTAAAATAGTTCACTGGGGTTTCCTTATGTCACTACTATACCATAACTTGCCCAAGTCATTCCCTTATTTGGCATTTGGCTGATTTCCAATTCTTCACTCCTATAAATAGCAGCACATGAACATCTTTGCACAAATTACATATTTTTCCCTTTTGGGTTATTTCCTTGGGGTATATTCCCAAAACTGGTATTAGTGGGTCAAAGGTTTGAAAAGTTTCCTAGCTCTTGTTACCCACTGCCAGAATAGTCTCTAGGCGGACTGTGTGTATTTGAGCATTTCAAACGTTTAACTGCGTTTCCCACGACATACAAGATTAACTTTCCTCTTTTCTTCTTGCATAATCTTCAGCAGGGGAGGGAGTTACAAAATTTCAAATAAATCAAGAACAAAGACAGAAGCACTCCTTCTATAGCTAGAGACGAGCTTTTTGAGGCTAACTTGAGAAAATGCAACCCCACCAATGCTGGGATGAAATAGCTGTATTCCAGGCAGAATAGAAAATGATACCCAAGGTCTGTGCAGTTGGGTCAGCTGATGGTATCTGAGGCTGAGATAGTATCAGGGAGAATGCAAAGCTGCAAGTGCTGAGTGATCAGGAAGACTTGGTTAAAAGGGTGGGGAGAGAGGTCCAAAATGGCATCGCTGCCTTTGGGTGGTGGCACCAGCAGCGAGAGAAATGCACCGGTTCTATGCTTTGAGATTCGGGCTATCCACCATTGGGAGGTGACTTCTAAGAACTGCGAATGCTGAGGAACCTTGGTCTCCTTGGTTTAAGAATCAAGATCAAAACCAAACAAAAATAACCCACGAAGTCATCCTGACCATCTGCTTCCTTGAGCTACTAATAGTGATGATGATGAGGATGATGGCAATGGTGATGATGGTGATGGTGATGATCAACATGTACCAAGTACTTACTGTGTGCCTGTCACTTTTCTTTAATTGATTTGTGATAGAAAGAGAGAGGAAGGGAGAGGTAAAGAGACATCAATTTCTTGTTTCACATATTTATGCATTCATTGGCTACTTCTTGTATATGACCTGACTGGGGATCGAACCCACAACCTTGGCATATGGACGACTCTAACCAGCTGAGCTACCCAGCCAGGGCTGTGCTTGGCCCTTTTCTAAAGGCTTCACACATATAACTCATTTCATTCCCCAACAACCATTGTTATCCCCTCTTTACAGATGAAGAAACAGAATCAGAAAGCTAAGAAACTTCCTCAAGGTCACAGAGCTAGTAAGTGTGTGAGCCAGATTCAAACCAAGTCAATTGACCACAATGCCGGTGCTCTGACCACTACACCATCCGTACAGCCTCAGGTGCTACAATCGAAAATGGCTCATACATGGTTAAATGATGCACTAGAACCAATTTTAGGTTCTTTTAAAAACTTCTGAATGTTTAAAATTATTTGTTTTTTTCTACTCATCTAAATTGAAACAAAGGGTTATTCAAACATGGCTTATTTAAATTTAAACTATAGTGTGTGTATATATATTAATATAAAATATGATTTTTAATTGCCTAAGAAAGAATGAAAGGCAATACACTACAATGACATGAAATTGTGGGTATTTTTTTAATTTCCATATTTTTCTCAGTTTTCACATAATAAGCATGTTACTCTTTTTTCCTACTCTTGATTTTGAAAAAAAAAATTTTAAGTGCAATGAAATTTTATATATCCTTCACCTAAAAGAAATCACCACCCAGGCCAGTGTCGCTCAGTGGTTAGTCGACCAAGCAATCAGTGAGGACCCCAACCCTGAGAGGACACACCTGGGAGTCTACGGAATATTCTATTGAGATCTTCCCCTGGGTCCGCTCTTAAACTCTACCCTTCAAACCCTTAGGACCGAGGACCCAGCTCGCTATCCCTCCAGGGAGCACACCAGAGCCTTTCCTGTCCCCCCCTTTACTTCTCCCCACCCCAGGTGTGTCACCTTGACCTTCCTCACGTCTAAGCTCCAAGGGCCCTTCCTTTGCCTCTACAACTTGTTTCCTTCTATAATAAATGTTATATTATAGTTTGAGACTTAGCTCTGAATTCTTTCCTAGTCAGAACTCAAGTACCAAGGTTGCTGAGTTCGGTCTGACCCCATCGGTCTAACACCTGTTACTGCCTGCAGGGGCCTCTGCCAACCCCCCAGTGACTGTCTAGTCAATATCCCCCATCCAGACCAATGTCTGCTATTTCTAGAGCTGTACATTCAACTACCCATTTAATTCTCTCCTGGGATTTCTCCCAGGTGCCTCAAACTCACAACACTGGATGAAAAGGGGCCACATACTAAACCTGACAAGCTCAAGGGGAGGCCTGTGTGGCAGCCTTACAGACTCAGAGACCTAAAGTAACCACATAGGACGGTCTGAAATTAAAACTCTTTAAAAGCAGTTCATGGCCGAACGGGTTTGGCTCAGTGGATAGAGCGTCGGCCTGCGGACTGAAGGGTCCCAGGTTCTATTCCGGTCAAGGGTATGTACCTTGGTTTCGGGCACATCCCCAGTAGGGGGCGTGCAGGAGGCAGCTGATCGATCTCTCTCATCGATGTTTCTAACTCTCTATCCCTCTCCCTTCTTCTCTGTAAAACAATCAATAAAATATATATAAAAAATGAGAAAATAAAATAAAATCTGATATATATATATAGCAGTTCATGGCAGGTAGTCATGTCCTAGCCTAGAATCTTCTCTGACAAAAATCAATCTTTACATTAATTGAGCCTGTCTATTGTCTTTTGCATCTATGATCACAAACGTCTGGAATATCAAGGTAACTTCCCCTTTTCCAGATCCCTCCAGGCACAACCAACGCTCCAGGACAGAGACTACATATCTTCTCATTGTTATTTTTATCATGGTAATTGTTGACTTTTAACTATCCTGTACCCACCTATGTGAAAGATGTATCTTTTTTTTTTTTTTAACCCTCACCTGAGGATATTTTTCCATCGATTTTTAGAGAGAGGGAAAGACAGAGAGAAATATCGATGTGAAACACATCAATTGGTTGTGTCCTGCATGCGCCAGGGCCCTGGTCAGGGCCAGGGAGGAATCTGCAACCGAGGTACATGCCCTTGACCAGAATCGAACCCGGACCCTTCCGTCCGCAGGCCAAGACTCCATCCACTGAGCCAAACCTGCTAGGGCAAAAGATGTATCATTTCACTTTTTATCCAATCTCTGAGGTTTCTCTGCTTCGCTTTCTTCTGCCTCCCTAATCTACCACCAATGAATTTCTCGTAACCCACCTAGTCATCTCTTTTGATTGTAATGTATAAAATATGGTGTCCAATTGCCATTCTCTGGAGCATGATTGCAATCCGTTGAGATTTCGCTTCCCAGCAATTGTCTTGGCTCAAATAAACTCACGAAAATCTTTACAGGTTTGAATGGTTCTTAAATGGACAGATTAGTCAACTCTGTGGCTATACTAAAAATAAATGAATTGTATAGTTTACATGGATGAATTTTATGGTATGTGAATTATATCTCAATAAAGCTCTTACACACACACACACACACACACACACACACACCAGTATTTAGATTATATGGCCTCCAGGAGCCAGCTTGATCTGGGCCTCATCTCCCTTGGTGCCTTCACCTCGGTCCATGTACTGCAGCCCAGTGTGTCACACTCCAGGTTCCTCTGGGCTTTTGCACAGAACACTCTTCCCCCACTTCTCATAGTAAATTCCTCCTCATTCAATATCACTTTTCCAAGGAGATCTCCTTGCTCACTGTGAGACATGGCTCACCTGTCCGATTTTCAAATGACGGACTGGGAAACAGAAGCATGGTGGAAATGAGACTTTTAATAACATTCTCAAAACCTGGTGTCCATTGTCCGCCACTCACCCATCCGCAGCCTAGGTCAAGAGCCCTTGCCAAGCCCATGCATGCAAAGCCCCTTTGACTCTTCCTCTCTAGCAAATGTCAGTTTTTGGTTATTTGAGTCATGTCTGTCTTCCCCACCAGACTCTAAGGCCCATGAGGGCAGCTCCATGCCTGTTTTGATCACCATTGTACACAACTTCAGGGCCTAATGGAAAAAGTTTCAGTAAGACCTTGTTGACTAATAAATGAAAAAAATACACAATTATTTGTTGCCAAGTTGGAAAACCAGCTAACAAATTATAGAGTCAAATAGTGTATAGTTGCACAAATGACTCAATCAAAAGACATTCTCAGGCACTCCCAATTCAAATTACAAAGAGGTTGAAAACCCAAAGAACAGGGCAAACTTTTATAGAAACATTGGCCTCTTCCCAGAAGGTTCTCCCTCATACACAGGAACAAAATGAACAGCCAATTACTAGGAAGTCGTGACTAAGACTTGTTGCTGTTTTTCAAGATAGAGATTGACTCTGAAAGGTTTTGAGGGTAAGGGAGATAATGTGAACCAAGCCCGCAACCCTTTCAGTATAGGACTTTAGCTTTTTCCTGGCAGTCACGGACCTATTGGTGGCTTAACCAACAATGACCACATTGCCTCTGCCCCTGTGACACCCTAGCTCTCTACCACCTTGTTGATACTTCAAACATCATAAAAGTAGAGAAAACACAAAACACCCCAGTGATAACAGGATTCACTATTACACCGTTAACACTTAGTAGTTACATAAGTATTAATACCATGGGTCTCAGTCAGTTTTCTCTTTTCTTGGTTTTTAGAGAGAGAGGAAAAGAGAGAAAGAAACATCCATCAGTGGCTGTACCAGGGATTGAGCCCAAAGCCAAGCATGTGCCCCGACCAGGAACCGAACCAGCTACCTTTTGGTGGAGGAGATGATGCCCAACCAACTGAGCCACACTGGCTGGTGTCAGTTTTTATCTCGATATATTTTTCTTACTCTCCTGGATTCCCTTTCCAGGGCTGACACTCTCCTAGGTTCACAGAAACTTTTATTCCTATATTTTCGTAGAACCACCGTAATATTCAGACACTAGAGAAAAATTAACATCTCTGACCAGTCAAGGTTCAGACTTTGCAGTGTAAGCCCCTTGATTGTGGACCAGAATATGGCCCTGCTCATACTTTTCAACCCGAGCTCCCCTTTCCTATTTAAACTTGACTTCATACATCAATAATTCCTTTTAGTGAGAGTCAGGGCTTGGCAGAAGTGCTGCTGTTGATGGGCTACCGTCAGGGTCAGAACCAGAAAAATATATTTCTGTTAAAGGTCCTGAGTTTACATGCATAGCCCATGGACACAGACAATAGTGAGGTGAAGACCTGGGGGAGGGTGGGCGAAGGGGGTTGGCAGAGAGGGGTCAAGGGGGGCTAAAATGAGCAACGTCTGAAATACTGTAACAATAAAAAATTGTTTTATTAAAAAGGTCCTGAATTCACAATGCTTTTCCCAATTGAATTTCCTTTTCTTTTTTATTCCTTACATGCCTTGCTAACCACCATTATGCCACCCCTTTGCTGACAATGATGTCCATTGGGTTGGTCTCTTGCTCTAGTTGGTTAACCTGTCTTCCTTGATAAACAGCAGGAAACACAGCCCCCCAACACACACACACACACACACACACACACACACACACACACACACACACCCCAGAGCCGGCATTCTTCTCCTATGCTTTGTTGGAGGCATAGGATGTCTCCTGACAGTCAGACATCCTTTTAAGACAATGACTCCTTCTGGAGTAAAATCATAACTCCGGAGTTTCAGAGAACTTTGGTTTCTGTTGTTTTATTGTTTTGCTGAGTTGACATTTGGGAAGCTGATATTTGTTTTCACAGGATATTTTATTTAAAATATTTTAAATAATAATTTTTGCTTTTTTGGTTTAAAAAGTATCACACAAAGGAATTATGAAGAACACCATTTCCCTAAGAAGTGTTGGGAACTACTGAAAAGTATAAAGATGAAAATTGAAACAACTTATTTTTATTTTAAAAATAAAAATCCAATTTCATCACACAGAAATAACTCCTGCTAATATCTGAAGTAAGAAGTATTGAATGTAACAAAAAAGAAATGAAATCAACACGGAATTTAAAAGTTGCTGAACCTCAGACAAATATTTCATCAGAAACATTGAAGATTTATATAAAGGGTAAAAAAAAAAAAAAAAAAAGAAAAAGTAAAAAACATTAAGAGTCCATTGGGCCACTATGATTTTTTTTTAATACCCAAGTTATACAGTTGTAATGAAAGTCATCAAAATGGTATAGTTCTGATTTAAAAGTATGTATTTATGAGAAAACATCTGAGTTAAAACATCCTTACAATCAAAATGGCAGAATAAAAACTGTGGGACCCAAAAGTGTCAGGCTTTCCCTAATTTTTTTCTTTTTTGTTTACTATGTTGTTGTGTTGCTTTAATTAACTTGAGAAACATTTGTTTCTAGATAGTTAAACTTAGTCAAGCCCATAAAAATCAAAAGACCTCTCTGATATGTAACTGGGTAATCAAAAACCTATTTTTTCATTAAAAAAAAAAAAAAAGTTCAAGATCCAAGCCTACTTTTAAGTTCCTTCTACTAGAGAAAGGAATAGGGGAAAGCTGAGCTATAAGCACAAAATCCAGGGCTGCTACCAGCCAGTAAGCACCATTTAGACACACTGGCTGTGTAGAACTTCCCAAGTGTCCCTGCTATCCTGGCACCCTTCCCCCTCCCTCCGCCCCCCCCCCACCTCACCACCCCCGCCAAGGACCCCCACCCAACACCACCACAGCAATGAAACCAACAAGGGGCTCCCAGGGCCCTGCTCCAGAGCCCCAGACCCTTCCTGACTGGCACTGTCCTTCACTCTTCTCACACTCACTCCCACATCAATCGGTCAGGAAGTCCCCCGTGGCTCTATCTTCAAGTACATCCAGAACCCACCACCTGGATCTGAGCCACCTTGTTCAATCACCTGGATTAGCCTCCTAAAGACCCCCACTTCCGCCCTTGCCTCCTCCAGTCTTCTCTCGACAGAACAGACACGCTGATTATTTTAACATGAGAGTCAGGCCCTGGCCCTCTGTACTTAAAATGCTTCAGGGGATGGGCTATCACTCAGAATAAGAGCTGCACTCCTGACAGGTCCACCAGAACCCTTATCTCTCTAAGCTCCTCTCCTAGTCCAGCCCCCACTCCAACCACTCCGGCTCCTTGAGGTCTGGGGAGCAGCCAGGCGCATTCCAGCCTTAGGGCTTGGCCCTCTGCCCCCACGCTCTGCCCTCAGATACCTCCTTGCCTGATGCCCTCATCTCTGTCAAGTCTTTGCTGGATTCTCATCTCAGTGAGATCTCCTCTGCCCATCTGATTCAAATTTCAACCCACCCTACTACTTTCCTCTTTCCCCTCCCAATTCTCCTTCCCTTCCCTCTTATCTTTTTTGTTTTCCTGTATTGATCAGATTTATTGTGTGTCTGCATCACTTAAAACATAAGCTCTACTAGGGCAAGAGTTATTTTGTTCACTGTTGCGTTCCAAGCACCTAGAATAGTACCGGGTACATGGTAGGCACTCAGTAAATATTTGTTAAAATTGGTTAGTGCTCATTTCACAGCAATTAGTAAATAATTTGAATCCATTGCCTAAAAATCGCCTACAAAACTATCCTACAAACAGCAGTCAATGGGAAAAGAAACAGCAAAGTGCATCATGGGGAAACAATTGTGGTTAGCAATTATTAAAATCCCAAAATGATTGTACCCGAAAAAAATGATTGTACCCAAATTCAGAGTATCCGGCAGTCCCACCCCCTACCCCACATTGCCTGACTAAAGGAGGCTTGGCTTTGGTGCTATAGAAAAAACTGCTCCTTTTGCTTTGTCAGTTCTCAAATGCATTTCAAAATTATAGCTTGTTTTATTTTCAGATCGTGGCTTTTATGAACAGTGCATCTCTCTCTCTCTCTCTCTCTCTCTCTCTTTCTCTCTCTCTCTCTCTCTCTAAGTTTCTAATTGTCTTTCCATTTTCTCGTTAGAAGACATATACCTTCAGCTCAGCAGGGACTTGTTATGTGACTCAGCTGTTACATTGCAATCTCTTTACCTGCTGTCCTTGGTCAGTTTTGCTGGCTCTTAAATCCTGTTTTCCTCCTTCCTGAATTCTTCTCTTGTTTTGCTGAAGTTCACCCAACAAATCAAACCAAAGACCGTTTGTGTGTGTGTTTGTTCCAGAAAGAAGCACGGGCGGGGATCCTGCCGAGTCCTTGTCTGTCTGCCACGTGTGCCTATTTCGTGCTTGTCCAGAATCCTGTCAAGTTTATATTCCAGGTGAGCGCTGATGCCATGAGAGGCTGGTCTTGCAGCCACAACTTTCGTCCTACGTCGCCCAAGGTCCCTCTGCATATCCCGCTCTCACTCAGTGGCCATGAAACCACAGAAACAGTTAAAGCCAGCTCTCCAGGAGAGATATGCTCTGTGCATGTAAGAAGCAGCGAACAAATTTGATGTGTGTCTATCAAGTACTATGATGAACTCATCGGTGTGTCTTGCCATGAAAGCCCACTGGGAATGACTTTATAAAGAGAAATCACCGTGCTCGCTTCAGCAGCACACATACTAAAATTGGAACGACACAGAGAAGATTAGCATGGCCCCTGCACAAGGATGACACACGAATTTGTGAAGTGTTCCATATTTAAGCAGATCAATAAATAAACCACCCATTGACTTATCACTGGGAGGCACCTAGATTCTTCTAAAGCAAATTTGCTTAGAGCAAAGCATGACTGAAGTATGGAACACCATTGTTGCTTCCTATCAACAATCAGGAGGTGAAAGGGCTGTAGGAAGCAAGAAGCTGGGGGGGGGGGGGCGGAATGAGCGAAAGATGCAGAATATAAGGAAGATGGAGAAAGACTGAGAGACAACCTGGAGGTAATATTCAAGCCCCAGCTTTTAAGAAGAAGAAGAAAAATGTTATCCTGTAGCCATGGGTAGAATTAGTACAAGGGAATTTAGAGGGAGCCCAGGAAAAGGGGAGTAATAAATGTTGTTTTCTGAAGTGAGTTAGGACCCAGCACAATTCAGAAACTCTGGTCTCAGTGGAGTTAAATGCATAAAATATGAAGCATCAAGTTAATCAGAGAAGGGTTAAGATTCTCAAAAACACAAATAGCAAGATTACTTCCAGAAGGCCACACCTCATTTCTTGATTGCCTGCTTGCATTTTGGGAAACATCTGATTACTCCACAACCCACAGACAAAGTCTTCAAAAGCAGCAAGAGAACAAGACAATTAGAAGCCTCCTTCAGGCGGGCTGAATGAGCAGGGGCCCTGCTAGCCTCTCCGTTTTGGAGCCGAAGACCTGGGCATCCACAGGCTCGCAGCACCCTCTGCTGTTAAATTTTCAAAAGACGGCGCCTGGGTGTTGGGGACTGAGGCTGCTAAAGAAGGCAAATTAACAAGCGCAGAAGAAATTCAAAATTTGTTTTCAATGCAAACCTTCAGGATGCGTTCATCTTGCTGGTAACAGGCAGCAAAGACAAAGCAAAATAGAAAAGCAAGGCGGTCTTTCAGCCTTTTCCAAGCTGAGTGGAAATCCCCCAGTCACCCACACCACGGCTCCAAGACAGAAAAAAATACACGTTTTTCTACCACCATTTGCGAAACACATGTAATTCTGTTTTCATAGAAATGGAGCCCAGAGTAACAGAAAGGGGGAGACAAGCTTGGAATTAAATATAGGGCGTTAGGGTCTTATCTAAAATAATAAACCCCTGGCTTTTTGGTTCCCGCTTTACAATGTTCATACCTGCCCTAACAGAGGTAAAATGAGAGGCTACATGGCAGCATTATAATGGAAGGTTTTCACTTCTATTTATAGCTTGCTTATTTGGTCTTTTCTCCTTGCCAAAAGCACCAGGCAGCCTCAAGGTCCTTAAATGCCCTTGTCCTAAAATCACTTATTTCACCATGAGAGAGGCTAGTTTATAAAAGAAAAGATATTGGTCGTAGATATCATCTGTGCACTCTGTTAAAGTATGTTAATGGACATACCAAGAAGCCACATGGTCTGGCTGAAGGACTCCAGAGCCAGACTGCTGGCTCAAAGCTGGGCCCTACCATTTACTAGCCGAGTGACCTCAGGCAAGCTGCTGTGCCTCGATATACTCGTCTGTAAACTGGGGGTGACAATAGGGTTTTAATGAGAATCAAAGTGCTTAGAACAATGCCTGGTAGACCTAGGTAAGTGTTGGTTTAATACCAACTTATAATTAAAACAATACCAAACCAATAATAATTGTGCAGTGGCACTAAAGTCTGCTTTTCATTATTTGAAATTGCAACTGGCAGAGGTTTCTATCAAGCATACCTTCCCTGTGTGCATGGGGTCTTTGTCGGACTATCGTGTCTTCCACCCTCTCTTTGCCGAGGTGTAACGCAGGGTTTATTTTCTGCCGATGGAGAGGAAGAGAGGCCTCGGGGGTCAGAAGAGATGGCCTAGCAGTGGTGAGAGGGGCTCGTTTGGGTGCAGAGCAGCACAAGACTCATGTTGGTCTTACTCTTTGCCTCCTCGTAACAGCCGCATAAAGGTACCCAAAATATGTACAACACACTGATGAACCAGCAGCCTCCTCAAGATCCTGGTCACCTTCTGTGGCTGAAGACAAATTCCCAGCTTGAGAATTTCTACAAAGAAGGGGCTTAGCAATGGCCATCTGGTTGTAAGGGAAGCCAGCAGAATTGTCTTAGAACAAACTGTTAGTTTTGTTTGCCTATTAAGCACACTGCTTTATTGAGACTAAATTCTCCCCAAGCCTCCCTTGTCACTGTCACAACCCTCCCTATTTTTCTTCACCCTGCTCTTCCCTTCTTTGAATTAACAGATGTGTAATTTCGCATTTATTCGCTTGTCTTTCCTGTCTTTTTCTCCATGGCCATAAATACCATAAGAGCAGTGGCCAGCTGTAGTATTCATCACTGTGGCCCAGTTCTTAAAACAGTGTCCGGGACACACACTCCTCTCAACAAATATCTGTTGAATAAATGAACAAATGAGTTCTGTGATTATGATCTGCACAAGAATAACAACAACAAGCACGATGGTATGAAAGGAAGAGGAACTGTTGTTTAACAGGAGAAAATGGTGACCCACCCTTATTTCTGAAACACTTGGCTTTGAGGTTGTGTTTAAGGCTGAGCGGGGAAATTTACCGGCAAGCCTCAGCTGAAGGGTGTTTCTGCAAGGGGATTGTGAAAAGGCCCAGCAAAAGAGGGAGGAGACTGCCCCTGTGAGGGTCTCTTCCGCTCTGGACACAGGCCCGGGTTCGCTAACCGAGACCTGAACTGGTCCCTTGAAGTGGAGAGCCTGGCATGCTGCCAGCAGTCGTCTGCACAGAAGGTTTAGTCTGGAAAAAGAAGGAAACTTCTCCATCACTCTTTCCCAAGTAGCCCTGGTTGCCCTCCATCAAGGGCACTTTAGTCATAGTTTGGATCAAGCTCAGGAAAGGGGTGGCAGACACCGAAGCCTTCTGCAAGAGACTTTCTCAATAGGGTACGTTGAGCTGTCTGTTTTCCCAGTGGGGCCCTGGAGTTTATTTAAGTTCTTATTAAGGAAAAGAGCTGGCATTCTAGCACAGCTTGGCCGGCTCCCTGGTTTCCACTCAGGACTAAAGGGTGAAGTGGGGCTATGGGGCACTTAGTCACAATAACTTCCTGAATTCCTGTCACTGCCCCTTGTCTGTTTCCCATGCAACAGCTGACCAACCTGTGCACATACAGTTAGTTACCCAGGAGACCTCACCTTGGTGCAAGCCACAGCATCCGTGTCTTTGGCAATTCATGGGAACTTAAGTCATAAAACTGTCTTAGACAAGGAGTCCCTTCTCACTATTACTAAGCTGTAAAAGTGGGTTATAATAATGTTCCAGGATATATAATCTATTATTTCATGTGTACATAAAACTCTATCACACTTTGTGCTAATAAAATACCTATTATTCTGTTTGTGCTAATTTAATGTTACTCTAATAAATAATTAAACTAATTCTACTTGGTTTTCTGGTGAACCTCATGAAAGACAGTCCACCCATCCCCTGAAAACAAACTGTTCCTCTCCGCTCCCCCACCACCTCCCCCCCTCCCCCGGCCCCATCTCCTTGGGGCATTGGATTAAGGCCCCTTTCACAGGCACCGATGACATCACCAGTTCAAAAAACAGCTGCTTTATTTTCCCTTTCTTTACACAACTAAATTACTGTTTTCACATAATTTGCTCAAGTGTTTATGTATTTTCCTGAGTTATTTCAGAAAGTTCCTTCTTTCTTAGGATGCTATGTTCACATCCCTGTTTTTATTTATTTTTATTTTTTTTTAAAGAATAGTTTATTGCTCAGCTGGCATGGCTCAGTGGTTGAGCGCTGACCTATGAACCAGGAGGTCATGGTTCGATTCCCGATCAGGGCACATGCCCGGGGTTGCGGGCCAATCCCCAGTGTGGGGTATGCAGGAGGCAGCCTATCAATGATTCTCTCCATCATTGATGTTTCTTTCTCTTTCTCTCTCCCTTCCTCTCAGAAATCAATAAAAAAAAATATTTTTTAAAAGAATAGTTTATTGGGGATTCTATCCCCCTCCCCACGTGGGAATCTGTGCTTGCTTCTCAATATACTTCCACCTTTTGCTATAAAAAAAATAGTTTATTGATATTTTAGAGAGAGAAGAAGGAAACATCAATGTGAGATAGGCTGCCGCCTGCAAGCCCCCCTAGCAGGAATCAAGCTGGCAGCCTGGGCATGTGCCCTGACAAGGAATCGAACCAGCAAGCTCATGGTCCACAGGAGGACACCCAACCAAGTGAGCCACACTGGCCAGGCTGCACATCCCCATTTTTAGGTAAAGAGGCGCAGGGAGAGTCTCCGAGGGGAGACCAGACACCTGGTTTGCCTGAGACCATCTGGTTGTGACTGTGGTTCTGGTGCCGTGTGCAGAGAACCTCTTCCACCCTCAGAAAAGCCCAGGTGTGGGTGATAACCAGAACTCATCGAGTGACGGCAAGCAAGGGAGCCCTCTTTTTATTACACACTGCTGAAACAGAGACAGGGAGACGGGAGGTCACACACACCAGAGAAAATGAACTCATGTGGGCCTCTGTCCAAGGGAATCCTGCCTGAGTCCCTCTGCAAGAAAGGAATCTTCTTTTAAGCAAATTATGCTTCCCTGTCTCCCACCAATGGGTCATTTTCCTCTGCATAAATTTTATACTATGGTTTTGTCTTAAAATATGGCACTCATTTAACTGAGAAAAGCAAAATGCAGAGGAGTGTACAGTATATACCAAAAGAGGGAAGACTTATGCACATCTATGAAAAAATACTACCAGAGGAAACATAACAAATTAGTGACAGTAGTTGTCTCTGGCAAGGGAAATTGGGTGGCTCAGTTGAAGACTTTTAAAAAATACATTTTGCCCTAACCAGTTTGGCTCAGTGGATAGAGCATCAGCCTGCAGACTGAAGGGTCCCAGGTTTGATTCCGGTCAAGGGCATGTACCTTGGTTGCAGGCACATCCCCAGTAGGGAGTGTGCAGGAGACAGCTGATTGATGTTTCTCTCTCATCGATGTTTCTAACTTTCTATCCCTCTCCCTTTCTCTCTGTAAAAAATCAATAAAATATATTTTTAAAAAAATAAAAATAAAATAAAAAATACATTTTGGCCCAGCCAGCATGGCTCAGTGGTTGAGCATTGACCGATGGACCAGGAGGTCACAGTTTGATTCCTGGTCAGGGCATATGCCTGGGTTGTGGACTCGATCCCCAGTGTGGGGCGTGCAGGAGGCAGCCAATCGATGATTCTGTCATCACTGATGTTTCTATTTCTCTCTCCTTCTCCCTTCCTCTCCAAAATCAATACAAATATATATTTTAAATTATTTTAAACCTCTCTTGATGTCTTTTGTACCCCTAGGTATGCCTAAATTTTTGCCTCAGAAACTCAAATTCCCCTTCTGGCCACCTCCCTGCAGCCAAGCTCTCCCACTAACGTGCCTCCTGGCTTCAGACGAAAGCCTCGGACTCCAAATTCCTGTCCCTGACAGGTCGTCTGCCTTGTGGCTTTCAATCTTACCAAACGAATTGTTTCAGCTTCTTTCACTTGGGAGATGACTAATTGGACCCTGTCATTCTTTCCTTCGGGGCTCTTGACACATGAGGAAAAGTGATTGCCTGCCAGAGCTGTATCCACCCAGAGGCACAGTCCATGCAACTTCAGTTCTCTCTCATTAAACCATGTTTCTAGCCAGGAGCTCATCTAATGCTCCTCTCGGGGTTGGAAGAAGAATATGGAAACAGCTGCCCACAACCACGGCTTATCACCCTGGGTGTCAGTTTTCTCCTTATTTCTCTTCTGTTATTTCATCCTAACCGTCTACGCCTTGACCATCTTTGTCTGTCTAAAGTTATAGCTGGATCTGAGTGTTAGGCTGACTTCAGTTTAAGATCTTAATTATAAAGGCGAAAGACTGTTGCCAACACCAACGGAGAGCTTTACCCCTGAACGAGGGGCTCGATGTTTATCACTGTACATGGCATTCTCAGATCTGGGCTCATCATGGACTCAGCTGTTTGTTTTTTGTTAATCCTCACCTGAGAGTATTTTTCCATTGATTTTTCAGAGAGTGGACGGGAGGGGGAGAAAGAGAGAAAAAGAAACATCGATGTGAGAGAGACACATGGATTGTTGTCTCCTGCACACGCCCCGACCAGGGCTGGGGATCGAGCCTGCAACCAAGGTATGTGCCCTTGACTGGAACTGAACTCAGGACCCTTCAGTCCACAGGCTGATGCTTTATCCACTGAGCCAAACCCACTAGGCTGGACTCAGCTGTTTCAATTACTCACATGTAACTGGAGTTGGTGCGTTACTTGTAAGTCAGATGCAAGGTCGCCTGGGTTATGAAACCCTGAGTTTTGAGGCAGAGCTCTGCAGTGGGAAGAGACACCTTTGGGCAAGTCACTTAAGTTTATCGCCTTTAATGGTGAAAATTGTAAATTTTATGTTGTTCATTTTACTACAATAAAGAAAAAAAGAGAATTTATTTCCTCACTTGCCAGATCAGGTTGTCGATCTCTAAGGTTCCTTCCAGGCCCAGAATTCTGTTTTGATTCTGTGACCTTACTTAGGATGGATAGCCCTAGAAAGATCTAAAACCTAGTTGGAAAATTGGGAATCAGTACTAGACAGCTTCTAAAATTGCCATTATGTTTAAATAGAAGGTAACTTGCGAATGAATGTCTCTTCCTTTATATTTCTAAGACGGAAAGGATTGTCAGTTGGATTTCCTAGTTTTGCAGACTACATTCTTATTCATAGCTGGAACTTTCTACAGGTATATCACATATACATGTAATCACATAATCACATAACTTCATCAGGAGACCCAAGATTCAACTAAAAGTTTGATTTGAAGGACCAACTCCAAATGTCGTTAACTGACATGCCCTGAGGAAAAAAACTCAGGGGCTGTTTGGAGGGGATTTGTCTGCAATTTAAATGCAGTGGAACACTGCCCCGGCTAGGTAGCTTAGCTGGTTAGAGCATCGTCCAGATATGCCAAGGTTGTGAATTTGGCAAATGGTATCTATGGCTCCAGGTGGGCACTCCGGGGCCTTCCTAAGGGCTTGTCGAGCTCCAAGCCTCCACTCCCTGTTCCAACCAGATCAGAGCAGCTTTCATCCATTTCGATATTGTGCTTCTACTTGTAAAACTTCATGGAAGTTTCCATTATTTAAAAAGTTTAGAAGCCACTGCCCTGGGAGACCACTCCATTTCTCCCAGTGAAATCCTAGGAAGCCACATTCCCTGCCTGCCTGCTCCTCCAGCAGGAACAGCGGCACAATTTCCTCCTGTGGGAGTTTTACCTGAATAAAGTCCTTGTGCGAACAAGATGAACATCTAAATTAAAGCGATTTGCCGGGAGCTGCTGGGCTCAAAAGAAGCCTCCCTTGGGCTCAATCATAGCTCCTGAGTAACTCAGAAAAGCACGTGGGATGGCCGCACCGATGTCCTCAGCACTGCCTGGGGCACAGCTCACCGGGGGCGACAGTAGGGCAGCGGCCCCTGCATTTATCAACTCCCAATGGGAAGGTAAAGAGGCGCAGAACACCAGGGACTCAACAAGTCTGTGTTTAGATCAGTGGGGAATCGAGTGTTTTCCTGAGCACTTACAGTTGAACGTCACCTCACGAGACCCGGGAGAACTAGGTCCTGCCCTTACTGCCATGGTATCAGCGAGGCAACTGAAGGTTAAAAGGGCAAGGTAACTTCCCCAGGCGAGTGACAGAACCAGAATTTTTTTCTTAAATTGTGACCTCAGGCTTAGACTCATTCACCTGACTTGCACGCTCCTTTGGCAGCTACAGTGGGGCCTTGACTAACGAGCGTCCCGACTAACGAGTTTTTCGAGATACGAGCCATCTCTCTCGGCCGATTTTTTGCTTTGAGTTGAGAGCTAAAATTCGGGTTACGAGCCAGCTTCAGATACCCCACCGCTAGCTGCGCAGCGAACGTCACAGTGAACGCCACATTAGCCCAGCATCACGTGTCTCACTCATTCACTTTAAGATTTGGCAGACGAGTAATCTGAGTTACGAACTCCGTCACGGAACGAATTAAACTCGTAAGTCAAGGCCCCACTGTATATTTCTACGTGAAGAAAGGCTGCAACTGAGTTTCAGTACATTAGTGCACCTTACCATGTAAGACTCATTCCCATAGGCTATGTCTATGGGACCAAATGAGTGACCTGTTTATTCACAGATATTATTGCATAAGCACACGGGCATACACTATATAAATTAGTAATACATGGTACCACAATCATTGAAAATCGAACTATTTTATTGTCCAAGAGGCTCTTTCTGTGGAGCCGGGAGGCGCGAGTCCTCACCCCTCAGCACTCTGCGTGCCGATGTAGTCCTGGAGAAGCACCTGTGCCTCCGCCCGCCGGCTCATCTTGGTGGCCTTGCCCTGAAAGCGGCCCTTCTTCCCTGCGCCTTTGCCTTCCAGCACCTCAGCCACCCTGGGAAGCAGAGATATGTCAGGGGAAGGAGGTCCTCAGGGGAAAGCCACAGAGAAACCAAGAGCAGCCCTGAGTCTTTCCCCGGGGGCTGGGGGCGGGAGCCTGGGGGCTGGGGACGAGGGAGAGAAGGAGTAGATGGCTTCTAGAAATCCTTCTTAAAAATACTTGCACATGTAATATGTACCATGTTTACTGTAAGAGTGAATAACTGGAAACAACAGAAGTGTCTAGAAATGGCCTAGATAGATTATGGCAACCTCCAGGGAGCAGAGTGAAGGTACACTAGGGGCTATAGACACAACGCCTGTGGGGACCAGCAGGGAGTCAAACGGGTGGGCGAGAAAGGCGGGACTGTGGCAACCTGGACAAGCCTGTCCTGTCTGTAGAGGGCGCCACTGCTCAGGTGCCTCGTAGCCACCACCATGTGGAATGTGAGCCCAGTGTGGCCAGGGAGTGCCAGTTTTTTTCCTTTTTGGAGAAAAGCCAGAACTGTCTTTTTATGTAAAAATCTCCTGACTTTAAAATGTAGCAAGTATTTTTTTAAATTTAAAGTAGTACACAGGCTAAACCAATCTCTAGGCCAATCCTGGCTGCCTGTCAGGAACCTCTGCTTTAAAAGCTGTTTTCCTACGACAACCACACATTCATCAGAGGCACTCGGGACCTTGAAGAGTCCGTTAGAAAGAATAGGGGCACTACATCACCACATCTAATTTAAAACGAAGTATAAACAGTAACACAAGGGGAAAGAAGTCCAACAAAGTTCTAACTTTTTCCTAACAATTATATTAATGCCTTTTTAAATTTTATTTCAAAATCCTAATTTTTCCCCCAAAGAGTACGTGCCTCTCCTCTGCTGGTGCCTTGAGCACCTGCTTCATCTGCCTACTGATATCCCAGCACCCGTATTCATGTATCACCTATGAATCTCAATTTCTAAAAGAAAAACACATGGATTTGGAGCCAAAAGACCTGGGTTCACGTCGCAGTTCTGCCCCTGCTTTGTGAGATCCCAGGCACCGGGCGTGCCGTCCCTCACCTATGAAATTGGGAATGATAGTTGGAGATAATGATTTCAGCCCACGTCACAGGTCTGTGATGTGAATCTGAGACTGCAGACGTGGCGGCCTCTGTCCTCAGGAAAGGGCTGTCCTGGGTCAGGCTTATAGGCTCTCCCACCCATGCAAAGCCGTCTACGAAAGGTTACCTGGGTCCCAGGGTCTCTACGGCCTCAGCTGGCCCTGCCAGTAAGAAGAGCCCAGCGCCTTTCTCATCGCCCACAGTTAAGAACAGGAGGGTGTCCTAGGAGGTAAGACAAGGAGATGAACCCTGATACTTAAGGATGTGGGGTCAACCCCTCTATACTGTGCACTCTCCTCAGTCTCAAGAACAGACTTAGAAATCATACTGCAGTTATAAGTGCATCAAATCAACATGCTGTACGCCTTAAACTGACACATCCTATCTCAACTAAAAAAAAAGACATTTTCTCTAAAACACAAGCGATGTTCGAATGAATGATAATGCAGCCCCTCCACTCTGGCCCACCAGAGCCAAGAAACTTTTCGCCAGTGACCACAGGAACTTAGGTTCAACCTTAAGACAGACAGCTGCCCGGCCGGAGTGGTTCCGTGGACTGAGCGTCGCCCCATGCACCAAGAGGTCACCAGTTCCATTCCCAGTTAAGGGCACATATTTGGGTTGCAGGTTTGAACCCCAGCCCCAGTCAGGGGTGTGGAGGCAACCGATTCATGTGTCTCTTTCACGACATGTTTCTCTCCCTCTTCCCCTACCTCCCTTCCACTCTCTCTATAAAAAAAAAAAAAAAAAGGAAAAAATAGCCTTGAGTGAGAATTAACACAAAAAAAGAAAATTATACTGAATGAATTTCTGTCCCTTACTCTTCATGTGCTCATGTGGAAGGACTTCAGCTAAACTAACGCCCCTCATTTAGGTCTCTACCCAGGGTGCGTCTCTTACCTCTGACCCAATCTCATTGGCAATGATATTCATGAACTCAGAATCGCCCTCCTTCCTACAACGAAAGGCACAGATGTGAGATCCAGGTTGGAGAGGGAGCTGGGAAACCACCGGATGCCCAGCTCCTCCTCGTGAGGCTGGCCTTCCTGCTGCCTGTTTGTGCGAAGTCCCAGGCCCCTCAGCAAAGAGAGAGCATGCTGGCGGAGGGCCAGCAGGACGTCCTTCTCAGCATCAGCAGCTCCTAACAAGCTTTGCATTTATTTTTGTCTCCCTTTAATACAGTGGTTCTCAACCTTCCTAATGCCGCGACCCTTTAATACAGTTCCTCATGTTGTGGCGACCCCCAACCATAAAATTATTTTCGTTGCTACTTCATAACTGTAATTTTGCTACTGTTATGAATCATCACGTAAATATCTGATATGCAGGATGTATTTTCATTGTTACAAATTGAACATAAAGCATAGTGATTAATCACAAAAACAGTATGTAATTATATATGTGTTTTCCGATGGTCTTAGGCGACCCCTGTGAAAGGGTCGTTCGACCCCCAAAGGGGGCGCGACCCACAGGTTGAGAACCGCTGCTTTAATAGGATTCGCCAAGGTAAATGAAGGCCTGTGAGACGGTGAAGGAGGTGAGGGAAGGTGCTAATGAAAGTCAGAGTGACGGGCACATACCTGGGTTTTGCAGGTTTGCCCCCCACCTCAGGTGGGGGCGTGTGTGGGAGGCAACCAATGAATGTGTCTCTCTCATGTTGTTCTCTCTCACATTGATGTCTCTCTCTCCATCTCTATCTCCTCCTCCCTCCCTCCCTTCCGCTCTAAAATGCAATGGAAAAAATATCCTCAGGCCAGACCGATTTGGCTCAGTGGATAGAGCGTCAGCCTGCGGACTCAAGGGTCCCAGGTTCGATTCTGGTCAAGGGCATGTACCTTGGTTGCGGGCACATCCCCAATGGGGGGCGTGCAGGAGGCAGCTGATTGATGTTTCTCTCTCATCGATGTTTCTAACTCTCTATCCCTCTCCCTACTTCTCTGTGAAAAATCAATAAAATATATTTTTAAAAAATATATCCTGAGGTGAGGATTAAAAAAGAAAGATGCTCATATCAACCAAAAAAATCTGGTAGGTAACACATTTCTTAGGGTCTACCCAGCCTTGGGAATACCAGTGAGTGGCCCGCCACCTGCTGTGCACTGCATACAGGGGAGAGGCTGAGCCCTAAAGCCTCATGCCCCCGGCCTTGTCTCACCTGTGTAACGTCACCACACCTCCCCAGTCTGGGCTGCTCCTGAGGCTGTGGGCAATGTGCACAGCCAGGTCTCTCAGCAGATTCAGGTTGTTCTGAAATGGAGGCCAGAACTGAGTAGACAGGTGGGAAGGATAACAAGACAGCACCGCCTTCCCTCCACTTCATTCTCCCCACCCGCCCCTCTGACAAACTCTCCCTCTAACACATCTGGTTGGGCGGAGGCGCCAAGTCCCAGGACCTATTCCAGGCAGAGCCCACGCGCTCTCTACCCGCCAGGGAATAAGCACCTTCTGCAGGAGCTTGGTGGAGTTCTGCAGCTTTTTCACGGCTTCCACGTGATCCTCTGCTCCACACCTGCAAGTGAAAGGCCCGTGGAGAGCTGCCCAGCTTCCCCACTGCTTTTGGTGTTGGGCGTTCGTCCACTGCACTTTGTCATCTATGATCACATCTTACCGCCCAGAGACAGACTGTTCTGCCTGCCTGACAGGCAGGAAAGCTAAGCCCGGTGTCCCGGTCCTGAGAAGCAGGAGACAACAGGAGGGGCATACTTAAGCAGAGTGGTCAATGCTCTTTCAGTTCCATAACTTCTCTCCATCCACTTCAGCACGCGGTTCCCAGCCAGAAATAGCAGGTTGGTTTTGTTCTTTTTCCCCTTCTCAGTGCCCAGAATTTTAATGACCTACATGAGGCAAGGAGGTAACACATGCAGAAAACCCAGTGGGTGCTGGACACAAGGGTAGGAGACACCTAGACCCCCCCTTCAGTTGGAAACAATAAAAGAGTGACTTTCTCAGGACTCCCCAGTTGTCCCCCTCTATCCCTCCCAACCCTGTTGTGATCCCACACTCCTGACACCCTCTTTCCTAACCATTCAGAAGCCTCTCCTCGCCTACCTGAAGGTCACTGAGATTGCTCACATGGGTCCCACAGCACATGTTGGAATCAACATTCTTGATGGTAACAACTCGAATGGGCCCAGCATGGTCATCTGGCAAACCCCGGCCCCTCACCTGGAACACAGACGAGGGAGAGGGCTGTCTGAATTTTGATGAGGAGCCCCCAGAGCGCCATTCTGCAGAAGCCACCCCTCACCTGCTCCACCTCAGGGTCATCTAGGCTCAGTTCTCGCACATTCACAGGCAGCCGGTCTCTGATTTTTTCATTGACGCTCTGCTCAATGGCAGCTACTTGCTCTACAGTCACAGAGGGGCTATCCAGCTCAATCACACTCCGGAGTCGCCCTAACTCCCTGTCAGAAGAAGTAGAGGAGCCACAGGATGCTGATAATGACAACAGTAACAACATAAGAAAGTTTACAGTTTACAAAGAACGTCCACATAAATTATCTTATTTAATCCTCACAAAAATCCTGCAAGGTAGGGATTGTCATTTCCATCTTACAGCTGAGGGGTAGTAACGAATGTGATCAAGGTCACATAGATCCACACTGCGTAGGTCTTTAGGCTCAAAATTCTATGTTCTTTCCTAAGCAAAGGCAGATATCTCTCTGCTCATCCCATTGTTTTCCCTAAGAAACACAAGGTCATCCACCCCCCACCCTCAAGGGGACCAGGAGAACACAGCAGATTTTGAACACTGCTCTTTCCTTTGGCCTCCTACCCCCTGACCCAATACTGGAAAAGGAGCTGGGAGTCAGGAGTCATGCTCTGCAGTTAGTCTTATGCCTCCTCCTCACCATGACGTTGTCTTCAGCCCAAACAGATGATCAGCAACCGCTGTGATGAGATGCTGCCCTGATAACAGAGAATGAGAGACAGAAGAATGAGAAGCCCAGACAGCCACATACTCCCACATCATCATAGAAAGTTTCCTTGTTGAAGACCTGCTGGGCACTGGGTAACATTGAGATACTTTATTGAATATCCTCACAAGAATTCTGCAAGAGGCTTTACGATGCCATTTCACAAATAAGGAAACTGAGGCCTGGAAATGTCAAGTAACTTGCCAAAGCAACGTAGCTTATCAGAGGCAGGATTTGAACTGAAGCTCTACTGTGGCATATTCACTCAACAAATATTTATCAAGTACCTACCACATGCAAGGCACAGGGCTTGATGTTAGAGATACAGCATTATCTCTGACTGATGACAGGAGGAGAGGAGTAATAGAAGGAATTAACTGTGAAGGCAATGGGAATAGACCAAAGGCCTTGAAGGAGGAAAAGCAGGATGTGTTCAAGGAATGGAGAGGAAGGCCAGCACGGCCAGAATGCTGGGAGCAGGAGGGAGGGAGGCCAGCTGAGGCTGGAGCAGCAGGCAAGCACCAGCCCAGGTAGGGCTTGGAGGCCATGGTAAGTACAGCTCTATCGTGAGCAACAGGAAGCTTTTGAAGAGCGTTAAGCAGGAGAGTGACATGATCCGATCTTAATTTTTAAAAGATTATTCTGGCTGCTCTTCGAAGATTAGGCTGCAAGAAGCAAGACTTTATGTGGAGAGACTAGCCAGGAGGCTATTACAGAGGTCTGGGGAAAGACAAGGAGAGCTGGGCCTAAGATGATCACACTGACAGTGGGAGGAAATAGAGAAGCTTTTAGAAGATAAACCGACAGGACTTCGTGATTGACTGGCTATCCCCAAAGAGTGTCTGTACTAACTTCCAGGATTTTGAAAAACTAGGTGGCTGCTGATGCCATGCACTGAATATAGAGAACGCTCATGGAAGACCAAGTCTGGGGAAATGGGCGACTTTAAAAAATTTTTTGTTTTTATTGATTTGAGAGAGAGAGGAAAGGGGGGGGGGAGAGCGAGAGAGAGAGAGAGAGAGAGAGAGAGAGAGAGAGAGAGACATCAATTGGTTGCCTCCCGCACACAACATATCTGACCAGAAACGAAGCCCACAACCTGGACATGTACCCTGACTGGGAATCTAACCCGTGACCTTTCATTGCACTGGACAACACTCAACCAACTGAGCCACACCAGCCAAGGCTGGAATGGATGACTTTTATTCGTTGTTGTTTTTTGTTTGTTTGTTTTTGTCTTCTTCTTTTTTTTTTTTAATGGATGAATTTTAAATACCATTCTGGATGTTCTGAATTTAAGAAGTTTATGACACATCCAGATAAAGATACCAAGACAGGAAGTTGGTAATGCTCAAATCCAGCAGTTACTCTAATACTTTTAATTTTTATTGGTTGATTGAGAAAGAGGAAGGGAGAAAGATAGAGTGAGAAAAAGAAAAAAGAAACATCGATTCGTTGTTCCACTTATGTATGCATTCATTAGCTGTTTCTAGTATGTGCCCTGGCCAGGAATTGAACCTACAACCTTGGTGTGTTGGGGCAATGCTCTACCAATTGGACCTCCCGGCCAGGACCATGTTCTAATACTTTTAATTGCTCCTATTGCTTTTATAACATCTACCTTAACCTGCCTCAATCGGAGCTGATTCTGCACACGTCTGACTTTTCCAAAAGGCTAACTCCTAGAGAACCCAAACCGTATCCCATACAAAGCAACTGCCCGCCGCCCCCCAGCCCCCTACGCCGCCATAGGTCCCCGATCCCGCCCCCACCTACCTGAATGCTGCTGCATGTGGTCAAACCTCCGCTCCCAGTCCACCTGGACGTGGGCCTCAGTCCCAGGGGCCAAGGGTGTCTGTGTGAAATGGTCAGCCTCGGCCCCCCGGCGGGTCACTCTCAGCACAGAGATGCCATTGATTGTGCCATGGTCATCAGGCTGGGGAAAGAAATGCCGATCGGCAGCAGAGGGAGGCGGGGCTCGCCCTCTCTCCTGGACACAGAGACCCCGGCAGAAAGGAACGGGGGGGCTTCGGGTACCTGTCCCCCGCCCTCGGGGAAAAGCAGCGTGTCTTCCAGCACCACCTGGAAACCGCTCAGCACGTCCTTGTTGCCTTTGCTTCCTTCGGTCTGCAGCTCCGCGGGACGGCAGGAGACCACGGTGGTGGTGAACTGAACAGAGGGACGAACGAATAAACTGAATCTAGCTCGGCTCTCCCTCCACACCGCGCCCTCCTCCCGCAGCGCCCCCTCCGCCCGGCAGCATCGGGGCCCTCGCCCAGCGGCCGCACCGCACCTCCCGGGCGTAGCTGTCCCGCTGACACCGGAACGCCATCGCCGCCGCCGTCCCCGGGATGCGGGATCCGCGCGCTGCAGCGCCTGGGGCGGACGGCGGCCCGCGCGGGACAATCCTCAGTGCGGACGCGTCTCTGCGCAGAAGCGAGAAAGCACGGAATGGGATGTGGTTGGGACAAATTTGTTGAAAACGCGATTTGCAGATGTTCTGGGTTGGTTAGCAACTGCTTTGACTTTGTAAAGGACTAGAGGACAAAACTGTGACCCGAACTTGTCGAGGCACTCAGTGTAGCCGGTTGGGCTCCCAGGATGTGTAGAGGTGGGGATGGTGCGGGCTTGGCGGCACGACAGAGTGCCCAATAGAAATAATGCAAGCCGCATTCGTTAATATTTTATTTAAATCAACATATCCATTCTTTCATCATGTAATAGGTATATAAAAGTGAGTTTTCCCCGTATAAAAAGTTTCAAAACCTGGCGTGTATTTAACACTCCCATCTCAGTTCGGAGCAGCCATATTTCAAGTACATGTGACTCGTGCTGGACAGTGCCTTAAAACTTTAACCGCTTAAAAATAAACTTTCTTTCTGCTCTTTCAAATCAGCTAATAAAAAACCTGAAGACTCCTGATGTTTCAGAATTTAGGATGTCTCAGATTTTAGGCCGTAATGGAGAGCATACTCTATGTGTTGTTACCTAACGCATTCCATTTGGAACTCAAGAGCAACATCATGTAATCAAACTCATTAATATTTATGCTGAGAAATAAATATACTAAATGGAATAAACACTATAATAAACAGCCTCACAACAGTTTAGGTCATGTTTTGTTGTCAAATGAGTTTTGGTGTCAATTTTTTTTGTTGTTGTTGGTTTTCAGAACTGTGGATAAGGGGACATGCTATACAAATTCAAGTCACAACTTTGCCACTTATTGTTACCTGATTGATGACCTATGAAGAAAATATATAATTATTTAATGAGATAATAGTAAATGGTAAAACATAATACAAATATAACTTTGTATTAGCAATTGTTTCAGGGGTTTTTTTTTAGTTTAAGAACTAATGTCAGCTTTAAAAGTATAAAGAGATTTCTGGAGCTTGCAGAAAGCTGAGGTGGGTTTCTGGCTGATTCTAGGAGTGGCAGTATTACCCATATGGTGAAAGGCTGGTTTCTGCTCTGAGGAATCAGAGCATAGATCTGTGCATGGGCAAGTCCCTCAGCTTGGTTACAACCTGCTCCCAAAAGCTTTCTTCTTTCAACCTCAGCGATGAGGGCCAGGATCTTTGACACCCACCCCTCCCCTAGAGAGTAACTATAGAGAGAGAAGAGGTTTGGCTCCAGGAGGAAAAAGTACAAGCAGGAAAGAGATCGACCAGTTCCTAGAGATTTATTATAATCTATATGCTACTTCTTTGGATTTTGCTCTACCACATACACACATACTCGAGAGCCCTGACGAGCAGTCCAAACATAGAGATTATAGCTAGTTGGCAGGAAGTCAGCAGTCCCACCAGTCTATTCCTCTGCTATTCTGCCATCTGATGTAGCAGCCATAGTCAAATGCATAGGGAAAAGAAATAAAGCATGAAGGAGGACACTTAATTAAGAGCTTTGAGGAAAGATCTGAGATCCCAGAGGACCTTGGTGCTCAGCCAAACAGCTAGACAAAGGTCTAGGCCCTAGCTTGTCAGAAGGACTGGAAGACAGCCACAGCTTCCTCCACAGGTCTACCGTGCAGAAGTTAACTACTTGTCGCATCGGCACTGTCAGAATCATCCTAGAAAAAAAGAAAAAGACAAAAGTTACCTGTAGAATATGGAAAGAGTGAACATTTGTGTTCACAAACACTGCTCACTCCCTTCTGCTCTCCAAGTTTTCTTTTGTGATTTTTCTGTGTCACACAACTTCTTGGGAGGCTAATATGGAAGGATTTAAACTTTGGAAAATAAACCACCAGTACTGAATAAACAGCACGGTGTCATGTATCATTTAGTTTCAGAATTTCAATTAATGCTACTGCTCCTTACAACTGTAAAGATAGTCAACAGGGCCAGAACTGCTCTAGGATGGAGAAGCAGAGGGAGAGATGGAAGTGAAGACAGTTTTGCTGGGTTTGGTGTTTTTTGTTTTTGTGTTTTCTTTTAAGCAAAAGTTTATTTAGAAAGCCACAGAGGTAGCCCTAACCGGTTTGGCTCAGTGGATAGAGAGTCGGCCTGTGGACTCAAGGGTCCCAGGTTCGATTCCGGTCAAGGGCATGTACCTTGGTTGTGGGCACGTACCCAGTGGGGAGTGTGCAGCAGAGGGCTGATCAATGTTTCTCTCTCAACGTTTCTAACTCTCTATCCCTCTCCCTTCCTCTCTGCAGAAAAATCAATAAAATATATACATATTAAAAAAAAAAAAAAAAGAAAGCCACAGAGGTAGAAGTGAGCCATAGAAGAAATAGGTTTAAGGAAAAAGTTACAGAGGCCAAGAAGGGCCCTTGAAGCTTAGGAGAAAGAAAAGTAAGGTAACATGCCTGGGGAGAAGAAGGGGATGAGAAAGGTATGGGTGTGCTCCCAAGAAGGAGATCACTTACTGGGGTTTTCTTTTTTTTGAAAATATTTTTATTGATTTCAGAGAGGAAGGGAGAGGAAGAGAGAGATAGAAACATCAATGATGAGAGGGTATCATTGATTGGCTGCCTCCTGCAGGTTGGACCAAGCCCACAACCCAGGCATGTGCCCTTGACCGGAATCGAACCTGGGACCCTTCAGTCCGCAGGCTGACGCTGTATCCACCAAGCCAAACCGGCTAGGGCTTACTGGGGTTTTCTTAAGCCTGGAGAAGAACATTCACTCTTCTTTGTCAAATTCAAATTTGGCTAAAAAAAAAAAATAATCAAATTTGGCTAACATGCACTGAGAACTGCTATGTGCTAGGGACTGAGACAGGAGCTTTCTAGTATTGTATCTTATTTTTAAGAGCAAAACAGAAACTGAAGGGTTGAGGGGCAGGCTTTACTTACATCCAGATCGTCCATGGCAGGGGGAGGTCTCTTGGTGCTGACCTTCTGCAAAAGCTAGAGGGAAAAGAAAAGGAGTCACAAGAGAGAAGAGCAACCTGCATACTAATGGGCCATAGGAGAATGGTCCAGCCAGACAACTGCCCTATGTTTAAAGCCCCTAACACATCAGTGGAATGAATTAGAGAAAAGTACATTAAGGCTCTTTTTAATAAGAAATTTAAAAACACACAGAACAGCCGAAACCGGTTTGGCTCAGTGGATAGAGCGTCGGCCTGCGGACTGAAAGGTCCCAGGTTCGATTCCGGTCAAGGGCATGTACCTGGGTTGCGGGCATATCCCCAGTAGGAGATGTGCAGGAGGCAGCTGATCGATGTTTCTCTCTCATCGATGTTTCTAACTCTCTATTTCTCTCCCTTCCTCTCTGTAAAAAATCAATAAAATATATTTATTTTTTTTTAAATATATTTTATTGATTTTTCACAGAGAGGAAGGGAGAGAGATAGAAAGCCAGAAACATCGATGAGAGAGAAACATCGATCAGCTGCCTCCTGCACATCTCCCACTGGGGATGTGCCCGCAACCCAGGTACATGCCCTTAACCGGAATCGAACCTGGGACCTTTCAGTCCGCAGGCCGACGCTCTATCCACTGAGCCAAACCGGTTTCGGCAATAAAATATATTAAAAAAAAAAAAAAAAACAAACACACAGAACACACTCCTTACTAATCCAGGTCAGGGTCTGCAAGTGTTTTTGCAACCTGAATAACTAGTACTGAAATTCTGAAACCAAATAATTTATTGGGAAATAGTGATATTTTTTTCTAATCCTCACCTGAGCATATTTTTTCCATCACTTTTCAGAGAAAGGAGGAAGAAGGGAGGGAGAAATCGACTGGTTGCCCCCGCATGCACTCGCCCCAACCACAATTGCCCCAACCTGCAACCCAGGAATCAAACCTTCGACCCTTCGTGCTTGGGCCAATGCTCTGACCATTTAGAAACACTCACCAGGGTAAAAATAGTGATTTTTTAAATTTGAATTTTATACTGCTTAGTTTGAGATTCCCATGAGGTTATCTAGTTCAAGAAAACACACACACACACACACACACACACACACACGAACAAAACTTACAGAAAAGTAGGAAAAGGTTCTACCAAACTTCTTCAGAGCACAGGCTCTACTCTATGAATAGAATATTCATTTTTCCCATCCCTATTAAACACTGCACAAAATGCATAAAGAATATCAGCACCGATCAGCGGCCGGCCTAAGGAGCTCATGTATCTCTGCTTAGCCCTGATGACAATTCTCCGGACAGAGACTCAGAGAAGGATCAAGATGGGCAGAAAATGACTTACCTCTGCGTAATGTTCCACCTGAGCCAGCTCCACCTCTTCATCCCCTTCCCAGTCTCTCCAGTTATCGAAGTCCACAGACAGCCACACTGGCTGAGAGAGGAAGCAAGGAGGGTCACAGGCCAAGAGGGCAGCAGAAGTGCAGGGAAAAGTGTGGTGTGTGTGTGGGAGCATGCTTGGGGAAGGTCGATGGGAGCAGTCTTCCCAACAGCCCCCTTTAACTAACCCCGTCTCCAAGCTGCCACGTCAGCCATAAAGACTTACCAAGAGCCCATTAAACACAATGTTTAGGGTATGGAAAAGCATAGAAATTCTGCCCTCCAAGAGCAAATTGACTGGGAAGATCACACATCTGGAAGTATGACTGTGTCATAAAGTATCATAGAACCAACCAAGAAAGACAGGGACAACCCTTCAAGGTCCATGTCCCAAGTCCCCACACTTAGAGAAAAAAGTTATTTACTAATTCATTTAGCAGATATTTATTGAACAGATACTATGGGTCAGACTCTGAGACTGGCACTGGGATCATAGAAATGTTTAATACACAGTCCCAGCCATCAAGAAGCAAGTGAGGCCCAGCTGGTGTGGCTCAGTGGTTGAGCATCGACCTATGAACCAGGAGGTCATGGTTCGATCCCTGGTCAGGGCACATGCCTGGGTTGCAGGCTCAGTCCCCAGTAGGGGGCAGCCAATCAATGATCTTTCTCATCATTGATGTTTCTATCTTTCTCTCCCTCTCCCTTCCTCTCTCTAAAGTCAATAAAAAAAATTAAAAAGGGGGGAAAAAGCTCCAACTCTAGGCAGTTGGGAATTTTAGACCAATGTGGCCAAAATCACCATTTTTTGAGAGAAGCTAATAATCTGGATTTGTAGGTGAATTCTCCAAATTTTTTTTAAAATATATTTTATTGATTTTCCACAGAGAGGAAGGGAGAGGGACAGAGCCAGAAACATCGATGAGAGAGAAACATCGACCAGCCGCCTCCTGCACACCCCCCACTGGGGATATGCCTGCAACCAAGGCACACGCCCTTGACCAGAATCGAACCCAGGAGCCTCCAGTCCGCAGGCCAATGCTCTATCCACTGGGCCAAACCGGTTTGGCAAATTCTCCACATTTTTATATGTCAGCAACTAATCAAAACTTCTAAATATCAGTAGTCAATGGAAATAATTTTTAACACTGTGAAGACTGCTCAAATAAATTTGAGAGCCAGATCCGACCAGCAAGTGGCCAAATTGCAACCTTTAGGAGAAAGAAGCCACTGGAGGGTCTTAAGTAGGGGAGTGACAAGGTCAAATGTGTTTTATTTATTTTTTAATATGTCTTTATTGATTCGAGGGAGAGGGGGAGGGAGAAAGAGAGAGAGAGAGGAGGAAACATTGATTGGTTGCCTCCTGCATGCCCCCTATGGGGGATCAAGCCCAAAACCTGGGCATGTGCCCTGACAGGAAATTGAACCTGCCACCTTTTGGTGCATAGGACAACATTCACACTCAAATATATGTTTCAGACAGATCATATGGGAGGGATGCTTTAGACAGATTGGGCGTGGGGCTGAAAATACACAACAAACCTCACCCAGTGATGGATGAAGCCTGAATTAGGTAGATATGAAATAATGGATTCAATCCTATCCAAGTAGTCAAATAGGCAGGATCTGGTGAGTTACTGGCTGTTGGTGGGGAAGGAGGCAAGGGTGATTCCCAGAGCTAATCTGAGTACCTGCTCTGGTACATAGACAGAGAGCACAGGAGAAAGAGCAGGCCACTCCCTACCTTGATATCCTCCTTGGTGAGCCGAGGCCAGGCCACTTTCTCCTTCCATTTCCTCACAAAGCAAGTAATGGAGCGGCCAGAGCGCTTATCCTGGGAGTCCTGCCACATAGAGAGCCTCATGCTTAAGAGTCTTAAGAGAATGAATCTCCCATTTCCCAGGCAGCCTTCCCACCCAAACCTGACCGTCCCACCCCATCCTTACCTTGGAGTTCACCTTGGCGTAGAACTCAATCTCATTGTACAACTCCACTCCATCCGCATTCTTGCAGCTGAGGAGACAGTGCAGATGAAGAGATGTGGGAGGCTGAGTGTGGGGGAATTAAGAGAAGGGAAAGGTTCTGAGGAAGCCAGACTCAACCAATGGGAGGCCATTACCTGAACACAATGCGGTGGTCTTCTAAGAGCACGTGGACATCGGTGCTGTCCTCAACACAAAACTCCATGAACACGTACCTGGGCCTGTCATACCACAGGGTCCGGGCATGCTGCCTGAAGAGGAGTTGAGGTGGGGCTTCACAGGGGTGGGAGAGGGAAGACTGGGAGCATTTGGGAAAGATGGGAGAAGGGGGAAATACAGGGATAATTTATGCTACCGCCCTGTCAACATGGAGCTACAAGAGACAGGGGGAGGTGGGATGGGAGTGATGGAAATGGGTGTGAGTGGCGAGGGTGAATCTGGGGAGAATCAAAAGTGTGAGAGTGAAAGGTAAGGAGTTATGGAGGCCATGGAGATGGCACTGCCCCTCATCACCCCAAAGTTACAGAGACCTGGGGCCCGGGGTTCCCATGGGACCTCGCAGAACCTGGAGCGCCCAGAACATGTGGGACAAGAAATCTAAAGGGGAAAGGGTGGCCGGAAACACTCACCGTGCCATGGCGACCCCCGCAGCCCAGTGGCGTTGGGAGTCCGAGTCCAGGGTCACTATCTTTAGATCCTGGTGAGTGACGCCCCGGCAGCTGCCTCTCCTTATATGGTCGGCGGAAGGTTGCAGAGGCAGGAGAGACGCGACCTTACCAGGGAGCCGCACTCCGGGGACGGTGGGAAAGCCTGGCCCCTGCAGCCTCTGCAGCCCTGCACGCCTCCAGAAAAGCACACATTTAGGCAGAGACGACCCACCCTCCGGGACCAGGGCAAGGGCTACACGACACTAGATACACACACAGAGTGACTCGTCCGCGGCTCCATGCACCTGCTTCTCCGACGCTTAGTACATTCAGCACCAGATTCACAAAAGGCGCTCAAATAAAAAAAAAATTATTGGTCCGAACGGAATCCCCGGGGAAGGCCCGCCCTCCGCGACTAACTCCGTGACGTCTAAGCCCCGCCCTCCAGCCCGCCCCTCCGCCTACCCCCCGCGTTTCCCAGCCCGTGCGTCGTAGCCATGGCAACAAGGGAGCGCCGCTGACGTGCGGCGGCTTTTCCGGGAAGATGGCGGCTGTGGAAGTAGCTGCAGAGCCGGTAACGGTGGTGGCGGCCGTGGGACCAAAGGCGAAGGACGAAGAGGAGGAAGAAGAGGAGTCCCTGCCGCCGTGCGAGGCGGTGCGCTGGGCCCCGGTAGGGGCGGTGGCCGAGGCCGGGCCTGGGGCGACCGCGTTCTCGGAAGAGGCGGCTGCCGAGGACCCCGGCGCGGCCCCGGGCTCCCCGCCCGACTCTCCGGGCCGGACACTGCGGCGGCTGCGGGCCGAGCGGCGGCGGCTGGACTCGGCGCTGCTCGCGCTGTCCTCGCACTTCGCGCAGGTGCAGTTCCGCCTGCGCCAGGTGGTGCGCGGGGCGCCGGCCGAGCAGCAGCGCCTCCTGCGCGAGCTCGAGGACTTCGCCTTCCGCGGCTGCCCTCACGTCCTGGGTTACGGGGAGCCCGGGGACCCCGCCTGCGACGAGAGCGACGGGCTGCCGGAGGACCGGCCACGGTTGCGGGGCGAGGACCAGGTGAGCAGCGGGGGCCGGGCCCCGAGGGGTATGGGCATAGGAGCGGGTGGGTGGGTGGCGATGCCGACAGGATGGAGGTAGCGGTGGTGAGCCGCCGACCTGTCTAGGTGAGCACGCGCGTCCTAGACGGGAAGCTTGAGACAGGCGTGCGGACAGGAGGACAAAACGGCCTGGGGACCTGTGGTGAGAGGTGTCCCCGAAGGTGTGATGACGTGAAGGGCGAAGAGAGGATTGAGAGGGCAGCGGAGCAACCAACCAAAGCAGCGCTGCTTCCGCTCACCTTGCAGTCACCTTAGCAAACACCTGGCACCTTTGCTGATGGAGTGCCCCGACCCTGGGGATTGGGGAGATTGGCCGGTGAAGAGCGAGTGGATTGGAAATCGTGGAAAATTAGATCTACACTCTCTGCCCGTCTTTTCCTGGAACCCAGAGACTCTTTCATCTTTAGACTCTTGTCTGAGTGAGCGCTTTGGTGAACAACAGGGTATCTTAGTCATTAAAAGGAACACAACTCCTGATTACATGAATTTTCTAATGCTGGTATTTTAAACCTCCTTCCCCATCCTGCTTGATAACTAGATATTCGAAATGAGGTTCCATTGGTAACTGACAAGATTCGGGCAGTTAGCCTACCTCCAGAAGTTGGGAGAGTCTGTATACGGCACCAAGGCAACGTTCCCTGACAGCCTTTGAGTCCCTGGAAATGCGCACTTCTAGATGGGTGTTGAGGAGACTCACTGTCTTTTCTCCACATTTTAAAATATATATATTTTTTATTGATTTCAGAGAGGAAGGGAGAGAGCGATGGAAACATCAATGATGAGAGAATCATTGAATGGCTGCCTCCTGCATGCCCCCTACTGGGGTTCGAGGCCACCACACGGGCAGGTGCCCTGGGCTGGAATGGAACCCGGACCCTTCAATCTGCAGGCCAATGCTCTACCCACTGAGCAAACCTGCTAGGGCTACCACCTTTTTATTCTTTTTTTTTTTAATATATTTTATCGATTTTTTTACAGAGAGGAAGGGAGAGGGATAGAGAGTTAGAAATATCGATGCGAGAGAAACCGCAACCAAGGTACATGCCCTTGACCGGAATCAAACCCGGGACCCTTCAATCCACAGGCCAACGTTCTATCCACTGAGCCAAACCGGTTAGGGCTCACCTTTTTATTCTTAAAGCTACAACCGACATATGCTTTCTTCCCACTTAAATTGGTTTTAACCAAGAAGACTTATCAGTAACAGATATTGAATTACTTTCACCTGAAATGTTTCCAATGCAATCGTGTGTTTACTGTTCCACCCTTCTCTCCAAATACCCACAGCTCCTTGCACAAACAAGGAGCAGCCACGTCCAATTGCCAGACTCTTAAGGAATAGAAAGGATAGAACGAATTACTGTGGGCAGGCCCTGTTCAGGTGTGAGGAGCACCAAAGGTTCTCTGTGGATTTGCTCTTTTGGTTGTTCATTTTCACTTTCAGAAACAGAGAACAACTTTGAAAAAAAAATGTAGTGTTCAGAAATACCTAATAAGCAGCTGTGATCGTGTGTGCATACATTGATACAAGAACAGGTAATGGGGGATAGGTGTGAACCAAATGATTTACTTCTTATCAGTTCCTGGTTTTTTTAAACCAGTATCTTATCTCACTTCACACTGGAAATTATTTATTTCCTGCCTTGCAGCAGAGCTCATTGTTCTCTTAAACTTGTTTGCTCACTTATGGCAAAGTTCAACATTCTCACAAAAACAGCGTCAGGATTTATAGCTGGTTTCTTTCTTCCTTGTTTTCATAAAGTTGGGGTACAGTGAAAACACAGTTTACCCAGTCGTGCTCCTTGAGCTGGTTAGACTTCTGGTCAGAGTTCATTACAGTAGTCCCTGCTTATCCAAGGGAAATATGTTTGAAGACCCCAAGTGGATGCCTGATACCTCGGATAGTACTGAACATACATATTATGTTTTTTCCTATATAAACATACCTATGATAAGGTTTAATTTATCAATTAAGCACAATAAGAGATTAACAACAATAACTACTAATGAAATAGAACAATTATGCCAATATACTGTAATAACAGTTTTGTGAATGACTTTGGGCCTGTAGTAAGTAAAGTAAGGATTACCTGAATACAAGCACTGTAATATCGCAACAGTCCAAATAACCAAAACGATTACTAAGTGACTAATGGGTGGGTGGTGGATACAGCATGGATACCGAGATACTCTGGACAAGGGGAAGATTCAGACTCAGGATTTCCTAATGCTACTCAGAAGAGGACACAGTTTAACTTTTGAATTGCTTATTTCTGGAATTTTCTATTTAATACTTTTGGACCTTGGTTAACTACAGGTAACTGAAATTACAAAAGGCAAAACTGCAGATAGGAGGGGACTATTGTGTTTGGAATATGCCATTCTGTATGTGATTCAATAATATAAAACAAATGTGTATTGAGAGTTTACCCTGTGCTAGGCCTTGAGGGTACAAAGCCATGGCCCTTGCCTGTAAGAAGCTCATAGACTGGGAGAGAAAGAATCCTAAACAAATAATTATAATGTGACATGAGCTAGAGTAGAAGTGTGTACAAAATACAGTGGAAGGAATGATCAGTTCTGCCTGGGAAAATCAAGGAAACCTTCTTTTAATGGACAGCTAGGCCTGCACTAAGACAGGAAGAGAAAAAGGATTCTAAGAAAACACTATCCCACTCAGAAAGGATTGCAGAGGGAGAATCCTGAGAAAAGGCTTTCTTTCTTTTTTTTAAAAATATATTTCTTTATTGATTTCAGAGAAGAAGGAAGAGGGAGAGAGAGATAGAAACATTAATGATGAGAGAGAATCATTGATTGGCTGCCTCCTGCATGCCCCCGACTGGGGATCGAGCCCGCAACGTAAGCATGTGCCCTTGGCCGGAATCGAACCTGGGACCCTTCAGTCCGCAGGCCGACGCTCTATCCACTGAGCCAAACCGGCTAGGGCGTTGATTTCATGTTGAATAAAGGTAAAGCAAGAGCATTGCTTTTTAAATAATTTGAACAAAAAGTTAACTTGTTTTTCATTTGTCCTCTCTCATACCTTACTTCTGGAGGGCTTGGTAAGTACCATTTTAAGGTTAAATTTAATATCCTATAGACTTCTAGTTTGAAATGCAGCCTTATGCCTGCATAATGTGCTGAGTTTGCTTTGTTTTGATACTCAAGAAAGGCATGGAAAAACCAGTGTTTGAGTATACATTGGCAAGACTTTGCCATCCTGAAGGGATTATAATCATTTAAATGTGGAAAGTACCTGGTGGCCAACAGTGGGAAAGGGAATCACTGCTCAGGGAAACTTACCAAACATTTTAAAAAAAACTAAAAAAAAACACTATTACCTTTCCACCCCCATTACTTGGCTTTGGATTTTTTATTGCCCCAGGTATCTACATTTATTCTTTCTTTTGATTTTGTAGATGTCTGTAAAACATTGAATGGACTTTGAATCTTAAAAATAAAAATGGTTATGAGTTATAAAGCCTTTCTCTACACCCTTACCTCCAGATTCTCTGCAGAAAATAGTCAGGAGTTGTTCTATGGTAATTAGCAATGAAGATGGCATGGCTAATTCCTGGGAGGCTGTCTTGGCTGAGATAAGTTATCTCACTCCTAACTAGACCTTTAAGGGGGGGAGGGGGGGAGCAGTCTTGCCCTAGGTGGTTTGGCTCAGGGGATAGAGCGTCGGCCTGTGGACTGAAGGGTCCTGGGTTCGATTCCGGTCAAGGGCATGTACCTTGGTTGTGGGCACATCCCCAGTAGGGGGTGTGCAAGAGGCAGCTGATAGATGTTTCTCTCTCTCTGTTTCTCCCTTCTTCTCTGTAAAAAAAATCAATAAAATACGTATTTTTTTAAAAAGCAATCTTAACAAAAGGCCCCATTGTATTCTTACCCTATTTCCAATGAGAGACAGATATTTTCCTAACAAAAACACATTTAATAAATTTCCCTGTATGAAATAATTATTATTTTTGAGCCTATCCTACAAATTCTGTATTTCCTCTGGATTATTTGGAAATGTCTTATATTTTGCTAGTCATTATTGGCTTGAGAGGATTCTTGATGTGCCCTGAATTTTCCTTTTCCTATGAAATAAACCTAAGTATTTTCTCATCTTAGAGTGAGCAGGAGAAACGAGAACGTCTGGAAACCCAAAGGGAGAAGCAGAAGGAACTGATACTGCAGCTCAAAACCCAACTAGATGATCTGGAAACATTTGCCTATCAAGAGGGCAATTATGATTCCCTACCACAGTCTGTGGTCCTGGAAAGACAGCGGGTAAGTAGAGGCCACCACTACCTGAACAGTTCCTTCCAGTGTTTATTCTTTCCAGCATTCATTCTCTCCTAGCTTGCTTGTCCTGGGCCTTACTGAGAGTCCCTTTGCATTACAGTCTTTATTCACACACGGAAACACGAGTTCCAGAGTTTTATAATATGGTAATGGAGCTCTACCTTTTTGTTATTATTAATAATAGTAGTAGTAATAACAGTAATACTTTCTTTTTTTAATATATTTTATTGATTTTTTTACAGAGAGGAAGGGAGAGGGATAGAGAGTTAGAAACATCGATGAGAGAGAAACATCGATCAGCTACCTCCTGCACACCTCCTCCTGTGGATGTGCCTGCAACCAAGGTACATGCCCTTGACCGGAATCGAACCTGGGACCCCTCAGTCCGCAGGCCGACGCTCTATCCACTGAGCCAAACCGGTTAGGGCAGTAATTCTTTCGTTTGATCATTAAAATAGTTATATGTGGGCACATCATACTATGTAAACTAGATTTCCCCCCCACAATCAGTTGATAAATATACCAGGAATCCAGACTGACTTTAATGCTGTATTTATTTAAACAACTTCTGGGTAGACAGGTAAATCAGCTAGTAGAAATACAGCTACAGCCTCCCCTACATGTTTATCTCTCCTTTTGGCATGGCTATTTCTCTGCCTGGGCTGGAGTTGCATTACCAAGATTTCATTGTTCCTAATATTGTTAGTAGAATATTTTGGCTGTAATATATCTTAATGTTTTGTAAAGACTTTTCTTTAGTTACTTAGAGTAGAACAAGAAGGGATGAGAAGGACTAGAAACTAAGAGAAACCAGTATTTATTCTCTTGGAGACTTTGGGGGAAGCTAAGTATGAGGCTTTTTGGATCATCAGCCACTTTGGATTATTCATGCTGTTAGTCACCTGAGTCAAAGTTGCCTAGTCCAGTAAATCATTTGTAGTTAGAAGAACCATTTCTGTTGGACAGGAACCAAAGGTTCTTGTTACTCCCAGAGAAAAGAGGTCTATCCTTACCTAATAAGCAGTTACATCATTTCTCTCATGAATTTGATAGTTCTTTGTGACTTGGATTTCTATTTAAGGGTAGGAGGTATACCAGTAAAGATTTTCTTTCTTCCTAACCTTCTCCCTGAAAATTCCAAAGGGTGTGCTCATGCTTGTGGTCTTGATAGGTGATCATAGATGAATTAATAAAGAAACTGGACATGAATCTGAATGAAGACATCAGTTCACTGTCTACTGAAGAGCTTCGGCAGCGTGTCGATGCAGCTGTGGCTCAGATTGTAAATCCAGCCCGAGTGAAAGAACAGTTGGTTGAGCAGCTGAAAACTCAGATCCGAGATCTCGAGATGTTTATCAACTTCATCCAAGGTCAGAGGGGGGTGGACAGATGTGATAATTTATACATTGTAAGCACTGATACCTAAAGGGGCCAGTCTTGATGTACTCTTTAAGGCGTTTGATCACTGAATAAGGGAGCTAGCATGGTGAGTAACCAGATAGCTAAAATCTCACTCTGCCATTTACTGGCTTCATGTCCTTGAGCAGGTTCCTAACCTCTCTACTCCCACTCTCCTCACCCATAAAATGATTCATGCTTTCTTCACTCAGCAAATATTTTTTGAGCCAACTACTACAGACCAGTCACTGTTTTATACAATTAAATAAGATATATTTGTAAGTCTTGTCATGTAGTAGGCACTAGTAAATATTCTTCCTTTGAAAATCTGCCATCAAGCGACTAAAGAAGTATCTTCTCTTTTTAACTTCTGATTATAGATGAAGTGGGAAACCCATTGCAGACAGATAATGGACACTGTGAGTGCAAGGCCAGTGGGAAGACAGGGAATGGCTCCACCAGAACGGGCAGCAGCAAACTGCCTCCAAGAAACAGCAAACGTAAGTACAGCTCCCAGATTAGCCAAACCTATAGAGACAGAAAATAGATCAGTAGTTGCTAAGGGCTCGGGAGGTTGGGAAGAAGAGTAATGGGAAATGCTAATGGTACAAGGTGTATTTTGGGGATGATGGATACACAGATCTCTGCATATACTAAAAAAACCACTGAATTGTATCCTTTAAATAGATGAATTGTATGGTATGTGAATTATATTTCAATATAGCTGTTACTAACCCAAAGAAAGGGAAGTCCAGTGACATCCTTGGGTAGCTCTTGGCTTCATGTGGGACCTATATATAGCTCCAAAGCAATACTTTATCTCAACTTATGACTTATTGAATGTACTTCTGTGCTCTTATGGCCCTAACTGATGAATATTGTGTTTTCTAAACAGCAAAGGCAGAAGACGTGAAGAAAGTCCGGGAGACGGGGCTGCACCTGATGCGGCGAGCGCTGGCAGTGCTCCAGATCTTTGCTGTTAGCCAGTTTGGTTGTGCCACAGGCCACATCCCACAAACCCTGTGGCCAACAGGCCAGGCTGACAGGGACTACTCTCCCTTACTGAAGAGGCTGGAGGTGTCAGTAGACAGAGTGAAGCAGCTAGCCTTAAGGCAACAGCCTTACGGCCACGTCATCACCTCTGCCAACCTCCAGGACCTCTGTCAGGGGGGCAAGGACGAGCTGACTACAGCTGTGCGAAAGGAGCTGACAGTGGCCATGAGGGACCTGCTGGCCCATGGACTGTATGCCTCCTCACCAGGGATGAGCCTCGTCATGGCCCCCATTGCTTGTTTGCTGCCGGCCTTCTCCTCGGCCCCCGAGGCCATGCATCCCTGGGAGCTCTTTGTAAAGTACTACCATGCTAAGAATGGCCGTGCTTACGTGGAATCCCCAGCCCAGAAGCTCTCCCAGTCCTTTGCCCTGCCTGTTATGGGAGGCACTGCTATGACTCCCAAACAGAGTCTACTGACAGCTATCCATTTGGTGCTGACAGAGCATGACCCTTTCAAGCGCAGTGCAGACTCGGAGTTGAAGGCCTTGGTGTGCATGGCACTGAATGAGCAGCGTCTCGTGTCCTGGGTGAACCTTATCTGCAAGTCGGCATCACTCATCGAGCGCCACTACCAGCCCTGGAGCTACATGGCACACACCGGCTTTGAGAGCGCCCTCAACCTGCTCAGTCGCCTCAGCAGCCTCCAGTTCAGCCTCCCTGTCGACCTGGCTGTGCGCCAGCTCAAGAACATCAAAGATGCCTTTTGATGATAGTGCCCTGGCCCTACCCCAGCACCTTTTTCAGTAAAGATAGGTGGTTAGGCTTCTAAGATAGGAACAGAGAGTAAGAGGAAGGGTCAAAGATGTTTCCCCTAGCCAAATGACTGCAAGGTCAGTTTTATTTAAAGGTTCTTCCCTGGTGTGTAACCACAGTGTACCTGTGGTACATACGTTTGAGCCTATGGAAAAGAAATTAGTCATGGCACATAGTTAATGCACCAACACCTCGTGTCAGGTATAAATTTTAGAAAATCCAAGTTTCTCTAACCATTCTCTTTATGACAGTGAGTGGCATTATGAGTGAGTTGTTAGTCCTGAAGGAATTAGACTTGAGATTCGTATTGGTTAAGTTGGGAGCCAAGGTTCAGGGGAGGTTGTGTATATTCCATAGCTGCCTCTAAACTAGGAATGGGAATAATCTGAGAATAGCATTTCTAAGGGAGTTAACCACAAGTTAATTTTAATATGATCCCTTTAAGAATTGAAGTCTGTTCCGGACAAGGTGGTCCTCTTCACACAGCACAGACAATATTTTTGTTTTGTTTTGGAGAGGACTGTTTATAAAGAAGGACAACCATTGTCTGGTTCCATGTCCTCTGGCAACCTCCCAAGGACATGCTGACAGTGTTCTGAGGAGTATACTTCTCAAGAGAGCCCTTGCCACTGAATCTAGTGTGGATAGGAAAACATCAGTGACCAGCAGCAACTTCTGGGCTGTGCTTCCCTTGTCTTGGAGGCTGGATGGTGGAGGAGGTCTGATCATATAAGTACTACAGCGGGGGTGGGAAATATGGCAGATTGCTGTTGAACACTTCATTGTAAAACTGACTCTAGAGTAGCCCAGTTTGGTCCTCAATATTTTAGCCTGTTTAGTTTCTGTGTCATTCAGCCTGCATACTACTCCAGGACTAACCAAAGATGGGCAAATTGTATCACTTTCTAGAAAACCAAATGAGTTCCCAACACTACTGATTCAGCATTATTTCATGTATTAAATTGGCAGCTGCACTTTATGTCTGCACTATTACATAGTGCATTTTAACTTAATTTTTCCAGCAACATGTTATTTAAGATGTACTGTTGAGAATTCATTAGAATTAGTTCTCCTGTGTGAAGCAGAATAAATGTATGATGTTGTGGAAAATGATATATCTGTGGTTGCTAATAAAATCTAGTATTTTGTGTAGATTCTCTGTAAGGACCTCAGAGCCCCTTCGCTTTGGTTTATAAGTCCATCTGGGCATTATCTGATCCAGACCATTTCCTCAAGCTGTGTCTGGCTCCTGGCCTTTCTGCCTCTTCTCTAACCTCTGCCCTGGATCAGCACAGCTTTGGTGGTAGTTTTCGTCTCTGTAAGTAAATTCGCTAAAAAGTGCCCTTGGCTTTATCATCCCATCTCACCCAGGCCAGCAGTCCCACCCCCACAGCAGATGTCACCACACCTGCCACTTATGAATTGGCACTTTTAAACCTATTTGTCTGGATATTATTTCGGGTGGGTAATAACTGCTGTAGTCATATGGCATAGCCCTGTATCACGCCAGTATTATCTTTTTCTAATCCTCAAAAACTAATTTGCATAAAGGTTTTGTGCTAGCATCATGGGAAGCATTTTTGTGTTAATCCTAATTTTTTAAATTTTAGAGAGAAACATCAGTGATGAGAAAGAATCATTAATCGGTTGCCTCCTGCATGTTCCCTACTGAGAATCTAACCTGCAACCCAGGCATGTGCCCTGACTGGGAATCGATCCAGTGACCTCTTGGTTCATGGGTAGATGCTCAACCACTGAGCCACACAGGCCAGGCTGTGTTGTCCTAATTTAATTCTCACTATTTGTAAGGTAGGACAGTATTATTCCCATTTTATAGCTGAGGAAACTAAACTGCAGGAAGGTTGTCTAGGTTTACACAATTAAAGAGCTGGGATTTGAACTGGAGTTGCCTGAATCCATATCCTATAGTCTGTACCCTTATCATGTTACCTCGTATCTTGTGGCTTCTCAATCTTTTGTTCCTCTTTCCTTTTTCCATCCCCCTCTACCATCACTTCAGGGAAGAGAAGGTATTTTCCATATACCTGCCAGAAATTTCAGCTGCCAGAGGACGGCTGCAGGGAGATGGGCAGATAGCCATTGCTCTGCTGAGTTCATGAAACAAAGATGTGTAGAGACAGAGATAATCCCATCGGCCTTCCAAGCAGTCAGATAATCTAGTCACTGATATCATCTGCATTATAACTGAGGACAGTTCTGGCTTAGGGTGAGGCAGTCAGGACCAGGGAGGAGAGGAGGAACAGTCAGCCTGGTCTAAAGTATAGAATGAAAAAGAGCCATGGGTATGTATCCAATGAAAGTGCAAGGTCTGTTGCAAAGATTTCTAAGGTGCTCTGTATTTATTCATTATTGAGTGCCTACCAACTGCCTGGGCCAGGCTAAATGCTGAGGAAAGATGTTTAAACAAAAAAACTCAGCCCTAGCCAGTTTGGCTCAGTGGATAGAGCGTCAGCCTGCGGACTGAGGGTCCTGGGTTTCATTCTGGTCAAGGGCATGTACCTCAGTTGCTGGCTCCTCCCTGGCCCAGGCCCTGGTTGGGGCACATGCAGGAGGTGACCAATTGATGTGTTTCTCTCAAATCTATATTTCTGTCTTTCCCTCTCTCTAAAAAAATCAATGGAAAAATACCCTCGGGTGAGGATTTAAAAATAAATAAAGCATGCTCTTTGCATTTCTAACAAGTTCCCAGGTTTTGTTGCTGCTACTGGTATGGGGACCACACTTTGAGAACCATTGATCCAAACCAACTAAGGTATGTTCTATAATAAAGGTAAGTTTAGATTGGATTGTTCAAGGAACAAGGAACAGAGAAGGAAGAGATTAATTCTTCCTGGGAGTGTCCTTGAAGGATGGGTAAGATTTTGCTTGGCTACTGAGAAGAATAAAGACATGAGGAACAGCCTGAGTAAAGACCCAGGGATCAGAAGAGGTTGGGCTTTTGAGTAGTTGAGCTGGATGGAACTCCAGTGGTACACGAAGTATATGGAGGAGTCAGGAACTTATGCTGAAGGAGTGAGAGTTCAAACAGGTACAAAGAGCCAACAAAGTATTTCAAGCAGACAAGTGGTAGACTTGAGAGTTGTGTATAGAGAAATTTCTCAAGATCTATACATCATAGGGCTCCACTCCAGACCTGAATTTTGAGTTGGAGATGCATCTTGAATAAGCACCCCAAGCAATTCTGAGCCACACAGAAGTTTGAAGAAGGACTGGAGAAGAAAAAGAACTGAGGCTGGGTCATTTAGGGAGCAGGTGGAAAAGGATAGGAAAAAAATACTTAAAATGTCATAAGGCAAAATTCACAGGGTTTAGATTGGGAGAGTGTTTGTGAGATGAGTCCAGACAATTATAAAATGTTAGGGTTTGGTTTCTATTTTCCAAGGGAGCAACAGCAAAAGAGGCAGAAGCAGATGAGGTTGGGAGGAGACCATGGAAGTAAAAATGGATAAGGAAATGTATTATAGTGAGAAGATCACTGGATTGGAAATGGGGAGACCTTGCTCTGTGAACTTTGCTGCTGTAGAACTGTCACCTTTTAGAAGCCAGAGTAGATGATCTCTGAGGTCCCTTCCAATTCTAAAATATCATATTCCAAGTTAAAGTAGAAAATATAGAATATAGAAATTTAAGTACATAATTAGGGGGATAAACCATTGGAATGGGGTCCTAACGCCTGCAGGGAAAAATTAGTCCCTGGAGAACAATAAAAAATTGATGAAACCCTGATTTGTCCAACATCTTGCCCACGACCAATCCTATAGATTTTTCAATGTTCAGATGAGCAATAACTGTAAAATGATTTATCTTCCTTTTGAACTTGGAAGACACCTAAAGAAACATCTAAAAACATTTCCAGCATGGCTGGGTGTGGCTCAGCGGTTGAGCATCGACCTATGAACCAGGAGGTCACACACCCATACCTGGTCAGGGAACATGCCAGGGTTGCAGGCTTGATTCTCCCATAGAGGGCATGCAGGAGGCAGCCGATGAATGATCCCTCTCCCTTTATCTCTGAAGTCAAGAAAAATATATATATTTTTTAAAAAATATATTTTATTGATTTTTTAGAGAGGAAGGGAGAGGGATAGAGAGTTAGAAACATCAATGAGAGAGAAACATCAGTCAGCTGCTTCCTGCACACTCCCTACTGGGGATGTGCCCGCAACCCAGGTACATGCCCTTGACCGGAATCGAACCCAGGACCCTTGAGTCCGCAGGCTGACGCTCTATCCACTGAGCCAAACAGGCTAGGCCAAGAAAAATATATTTTTTAAAAAACTCCCAATGAGTGACGGAAAATAATTCCATTTGAGAGTCAGCTAGACCTGAGTTCAAACCTAAATTTGAAGCCCATCTCAGGTAACATCCTCTCTGAATCTCAGTTTCCTCATGTCTACATGGGAAGAAAATAGCCAAGATGCAGAGTTGTGAGCATTAAAAGGCTGTGGGCTTACCTAAACTGCCTAGCATAGTCGGTGCTCAGTACAGTGACAGGGTAAACAGAAGGACTGCTTGAGTCTGTGTCCCAGCTCCACCACTTACTTACTAGCTGTGGACTTGGGGCAAATTATTTAATTTCTCTAAGATACAGTTTCTTCAACTGTAGAATGGAGATCATAATACCTATCTCCTAGTGTTGTTGAGGATCAAATGAGGTAATTTCCGTAAACAGGTTAACGCGATTTAGCAAAGGGTAAACAGCTGCTACCACCATCAGCGTCTCTCACCTCCTTCACTGCTAGCTTGTAATGTCTATGACATCACGACACTCTAAATGTCGGGGGCAAGTACCCTTGCTTGATTAATGCTCATCTCCCCCTCCTTACGACCAACAGCAGGTCACACAGTGGACACTAAACAAAACAAAACAAAACAAAACAAAAAGTTCTATTTTGCTCCCTGACTATTCCAAGGCAAAAAAGTAAATTTCAAATTCTGTCCCCTCCTAGCGTCAGAGAATGGAACTACAAAAGGCTGGCGCATACATGCCTTCCTTGCTCTTCCATCCGTAGGCGATAGGCGGCACTCCCTGGCTCTTTTCTTCTGCCGGATCTACTAATAAAGTTTGATTTGAATAAATAAGCAGCCAGGCCCTGCTTTCCCCGTAGAAGCTTCTTCCGCCAGCAACCAGAGTCTGAGGGCCTCGCAAGAGGCGGGTCGAGACTTAAGGGGCGGTACCGGAAGTGAGATCACCACCTCCGGGGTGAAAGGTTAGCGGAAGTGCGGTTCTTTCCTTTCTGCTCTAGGCCCGAGTGGCTACGTTCGGTGAGTGCAACCCTGGGGAGGGTCTTCCAATCCACCGCCATCCACGGCCTGGGGGGCGAGTTGCGGGGTGGTTCCGAGTACTTTCCATTCCTCTGGCTCTGGCGGCTTCGTAGCGGATCCCGTCCCGTGAACAGGGCCCGTGGGCGGCCTGGGCCAGGACGACAGTAAACGCAGCCTGAAGTTCCGAGAGCCCGCAGCCTGGGCTTGCGAATTTCTTAGGGGCCCCTTGTTCCTCTGCAGAAATGGGCAAGTTTATGAAACCCGGGAAGGTGGTGCTGGTCCTGGCCGGACGCTACTCCGGACGCAAAGCCGTCATCGTGAAGGTACCATCCTTGCGAGCCTGTGCGCCCGTGTTTCCCGGAACTGGGCCGGTTTCGGAGGACCGCGCGAGCTTGGAATTGAAGACCACCCAGTTTGGGACATGAGCCATTGAGCATTGCGTGTAGGGGTGGGGGTGAATGCATGAGTGCTTTTGGAAGAGGAAAATGGAAAATAAAAACTAGTTGACACCTAACACAGAACGCGCCCTCTGCCAAAGAGGCTTTAAATAATAATAATGGCCAACGCTTATTGAACGCTTGCTTGGTGCCTGGTACACTGCCTTACAGATGCTTTCGTGCCCAATCCTGGCAGTAACCCTAGGCAGTGGTTCTCAACCTTCCTAGTGCCGCGACCCTTTAATACAGTTCCTCATGTTGTGGTGACCCCCGATTTCATTGTTATAAATTGAACATAATTAAAGCATAGTGATTCATCACAAAAACAATATGTAATTATATATGTATTTTCCGATGGTCTTAGGCGGCCCCTGTGAAAGGGTCGTTCAACCCCCAAAGGGGTCGCGACCCACAGGTTGAGAACCGCTGCCATAGAGGGTTCTTCCTACTGCTAAGGTTTAGAGATGTTCGCTAACTCACCTGAGGTCAGATAGTAAGTGCTGCAGCTGGGATTCTGTAAGGGAGGAGGAATTGTTTCTATCAAAATGGTCATTTAGCGTATTGCAGCCCTTCACTGTTTGCCTGCTGCCTTCATCTTTTAGCTTCTTGAAATGTCCCTAACGTCTGACCACATATAGCACTGCTCTTAGCTGTTTGGGGGACACTGGAACTCCTGGTTCCCCTCCCCCCACCTTCTTGAGACTGGAGTTGGGCTGCCTGCCTCTGCTCCTAAGAACCAGTGCTTGGCGGGTCGCAAGGACTGACTTCATAGATGATAACTGTTCTTTTAAAACCTCTTACCTCCCAGGAGCCCAAATTCTTCCTGGTGGGCATGAATGCCACCCTAACCCTCACTGCTTTGGGCATCTGGCATAGCACTTAGTGTGTCTGCTTTATGTGGTTTTTCTCTGTAAGATGGTGGGTCTCAGAGACATGGGGGTGGAGATGATCTTTCTGTACATGCCTGCCTCTAGCACGGGGCCTAGCTAGGCTTTAAGTTGATCCTAAATGTAAATCTTGCTCATTTAGAACATTGATGATGGCACCTCGGACCGCCCCTACAGCCATGCTCTGGTGGCTGGAATTGACCGCTACCCCCGAAAAGTGACAGCTGCCATGGGCAAGAAGAAAATTGCCAAGAGGTCAAAGATCAAGTCTTTTGTGAAAGTTTATAACTACAATCACCTCATGCCCACAAGGTGAGCATTTCAATAATGGGACTAAAAGTGACTTTAGTTCTCCCCCCCCCCACCACCACCACCCCCGCTTTGCTGAATAAGGAGACAACCCTAACTTCGCCAAGCCTAATTGAAAGTCTCCAAGCTTGCTCTTTGTCTTTCTTACCTGAAAACTCTGAATGTTGAGTAAAGATTTGTTTCCATCCACAGTAAACACAGGCATGGGATCTGGCCTGCCCACCTCTTCCGCTGTTGCGTTTTCACAGATAGTTATTATAGGCTTTCAAAAATGAACCAAGGAAAGCAAGTCTCCCTTGATTTCATTTGACTGCCAGGCCCTTTATCTCCTGGCCTTTCACAGTATTGTGCAGCGCATCTGCTATCCTGGTACAAGGGTAATAAAGGAATACAAGATTTGAAAGACCTCTGAACAAGAATTGCCAAACCCAGCAGCATGTGCCTTAAAGTGGCTGCTGGGACTTGCTGTTTGCTCTTAATGTGCTGACCTAAGAGAGCAGGGCCCTTTCTCATGTGCTGGAAAACTGAGATTGAGGCAGCTAGCTGCCCAGCTCTTGCATTGTCATAATGAGACACCCTGCGTAGGCAGAACTTGAACAGAACTAAATACAGTGGCTCTAAATAGAAAGCCAGCCACCCACTAGGAATCAAGTAAAGTTCTAATACAGTGATGGTTCGTAGCTAGAAAATAAGTAGTTGGGAAAATTGACAGTGAAGTGTGAAGTTTTCCAATGGCTTAAATTTATGTAAATGAGTCTTAATATTAGAGATTTCCCAAGCCTATCAGCACTTTGGGATAGCTTTTTTAAAAAAAAAAAGCAAAAACTTTTTTTAATATATATTTTTATTGACTTTTTACAGAGAGGAAGGGAGAGAGTTAGAAACATTGATGAGAGAGAAACATCTATCAGCCGCCTCCTGCACACCTCCCACTGGGAATGTGCCCGAAACCAACGTACATGCCCTTGACCGGAATTGAACCCAGGACCTTTCAGTCCGCAGGCCGTTGCTCTATCCACTGAGCCAACTGGTTATGGCTGGGATAGCTTTTGACGGTTGTTCCTGTGGAGGCAGAACCTGGTACCCTACTGTCCCAGGAGGACTTGGGTGACTGCGGAGGCCCTGGCAGCATACGGGCTAATCCAACTCCCCACCATTGTCCCCAGGTACTCTGTGGATATCCCCTTGGACAAAACTGTTGTCAACAAGGACGTTTTCAGAGACCCTGCTCTAAAACGCAAGGCCCGGCGGGAGGCCAAAGTCAAGTTTGAAGAGAGGTAAGTTAGGTTTTGGTGGTGGATATTGGGGTGTGGTGTTGCTAAGTCCCATAAAGAGAAATTTGTCTCTCCCTCCTCTCATTGATGTCCTTGTTTTCCCACTAGATACAAGACCGGCAAGAACAAATGGTTCTTCCAGAAGCTGCGGTTTTAGATATATTTTGTTTCTGTCATTAAAAATCCAAAAAAAATATCCGTGTCTGCCTGTTGCATGTATTATTTATTCATCTGGGAAAGGAGAATGGTCTTAAGATAAAAGTTTGGTGGATGAGGGGCTGTGGAAAAAATATGAAAGTTAAATCTGCCTTTGGGAGACTTGAGCTAGTTCTCAGCTTGATAATCCTTTAATGAACCACTTCCCAAAAGGGCTACTGTTGGCATTTTTAGGTACAGAGTTTTTTGGCATCCCTGACTTCAGCTCTTTACGTCCTTAGAGAACCTGCCCACCCACCACCAGATGACAACCAAACGCCCCTCTGAGTGATGTGCACTGACTTTCAGATTGAGAACTAACCTGAGGTTCTCACACCTTAGCACTGGTGGTTTGTCAAACCAGTCACCCTATGGGTCAGATTTAGTTGGTAAGAATTTCTAGCAAGTTGTCTGGTGATATTGGTGCTCCTCCAATGAGGACCACACTGGAGGGGACCAGGCCAAGAGCAGCCATTTTAAATGGTGTGATTCTCGAGGGCTTGGGATACTTATGACCCTGTTAGGAATGAGAGGCTCTCCAGCTGAGCTGGTTCTCAGTCACGGTGAAACTAGGATCCAGAGACCTATTCACCAAGCCTGAGGTGCACTTCTGCCTGGGGTGGGATTGTGAGAAGGGCTCATAAGTTACTGGTGTAAAAACCCTGGACTAGATGAAAATACAGTGTTTTATGTACTTCAGTTTGCCTCCTCTCACCTTTAAGTATTGGGCATCTATTGAAACCCTCCTGTTAGCTTGTACTCGAGTCCCAAGTGGAAATGAGTTTAAACCCTGCTTTGATTAAAAATACAAGTTCTCATGCCTCAAAGCCCAAGTTCAAATACTGTCCAAGTTTGGATACATGCTTCACTTCCTATAATGTGACAGTGGGCAAGTTTATGTCCTTCAGAAGTTTAGGATCTCATCTGTAAAATCTGGAAAGAACCAAGGGGTTGTTTTGAAGATGGAGTTTAATTCATGCAAAACAGAATCAGTATTGGACACAGCAGCGCTCAATAAATGCTGTTGTAACATCTGTGAACTTGGAGTGGCTTTGTCTTGGTTGCATTTGTCATTCAGTTGTTTTATCAATGTCCGCGTGTGCCAGGCATTATTCTGGGCTCTAGGGAAATATCTATTAACCAAGCAGACAAGATTTCTACCAATGGGCGTCTGGGATGGAAAGGTTGGGAATGGTTGGGGCCAGAATTTAGTTTGCGTTTAGTAAGGTAGTTTCCCCTAAGACGGTGGTTCTCAACCTTCCTAATGCCACGACCCTTTAATACTCACGTTGTGGTGACCCCCGATTTCATTGTTACAAATTGAACATAATTAAAGCATAGTGATTCATCACAAAAACAATATGTAATTGAGGCCTTCCTGCTGGGCAGGAATATGGCGGCACCCAGCGCGCAGCCGCAGGTCTTGGTACAGTATTTGGTGTTACGAAAGGATCTATCGCAGGCTCCATTCTCCTGGCCCGCGGGCGCACTGGTAGCGCAGGCTTGCCACGCAGCCACCGCGGCCTTGCACGTTCACCGAGACCACCCGCACACTGTGGCCTACCTCCGGGAGCTGGGGCGCATGCGCAAGGTGGTCCTTGAGGCCCCAGATGAGGCCACCCTAAAGGAGCTGGCTGGGACGCTGCAGGAGAAGAACATCGACCACATGCTATGGCTGGAGCAGCCAGAGAATGTCGCCACTTGCATTGCACTCCGCCCCTACCCCAAGGAAGAAGTGAATCAGTGCTTGAAGAAGTTCCGATTGTTCAAGTGACTGATGTTATGAATTGCTTTGATACATTTGAGTGTCAGCTGGATCCAGAAACTGCATGCCATCCATTCCTAAGCCTCATGTACTCCATTCAATGGCAACTTGCTCTTCCCTGTAATTTATGACACTTTCTGGAGGGTTAAACACATGTTCACATTAAAGTTGTCATTAGTAAGTACTTTCTCTTATTTTTCGTAAGTTCAGATGGGGAAAGTAGGTGAACAGCAATGTTATTTATGGGTCATTGCTCAAATAGAAGATTTGGTTAGACTCATACAGGGGTCAAGAAAATGCCTTTCCATTTTTGTTAGGAATAATAGAGTTCTTCCACTATATCTGGCTTTGCATTCCAAGTTTACCAAAAAAAAAAAAAAAAAGTATTTTTCAATAGAGCAAAAATTGTGCTGCAAGCCCTGGAATAGGTGATAAATCTTTGACAAGAATCTCCTCTGGACTGGACAAAAATTGTGCACCTATGGATGAGGACAGTGGGTGGGGAGTGAGGGAGGAGGATGGGGTGGGAACTGGGTGGAGGGGAGTTATGGGGGAAAAAAAGAGGAACAAATGTAATAATCTGAACAATAAAGATTTAATTAAAAAGAAAAAAAAAACAATATGTAATTATATATGTGTTTTCCGATGGTCTTAGGCGACCCCTGTGAAAGGGTCGTTCGACCCCCCCAAAGGGGTCGCAACCCACAGGTTGAGAACCGCTGCCCTAAGGCCACATAGCTGGGTGAAGTTGACTTAGAGACCCGGAAGTCTCCTCCCAGGGGTGGGGAAAAGCAGCTGGCCATGTGAGCTCTAAATGGGCAGGGACTTCCCAGAAATGAAAGTGGAAGCAAAGAGCCTACAGGCAGAACATTCCGAAGTGCATTTCAGGCTCTGAGGGGAGATAAGTGTCAGAAGGTGGAAGCAAGAGTTCTGTTGGGTGGATTCTGCCGCTTTGTTTCCAGCTCTGAAGCCTCGGCTCTTGCCAACCAGATCCCAGACCCATGTCAGTGACTCCAGATCCCGTAAGTGAGGAGGAGGGTGTTGGGCGTGGAGAGAAACGGGAGCATTCCTCTTGGCCTGGCGGGGTGTCCTAGCCTCTCCCTGTCAATCTCTAAACATGCTGAAGGTCTAAGCTGAGCAATGAGGCTGGGATTGCCTCTCCTCTGTGGAGTTAGTTCCCTAACCCATTGGCTCAAAGACAAAGCTATATAATCTGTACCTCAGGAGCTGATGAATTCCTTGTGTGAATGCATTTTTCTGGAGAGAATCTATAGTTTCATTAGATACTCAAAAGGTTCCGTGATCTAAAATTTTAAGAATCGCTCTCATGACAATTCTAAACATTTAAGGCCCTGGCTGGGTAGCTCCGTTGGTTGGAGCATCGTCCTGACACACCAAGGTTGTGAGTTTGAAGAAACGTACCTCCTCTGAGAACTGAGCTCCCTGCTGCCTCTTGTGGTCCACCATTTCCTGGCCTCCACTCAGGCCAGATAGAGCCCTGTGAGGACTGGGCCCCAAGGAGGGCACATAAATTACAAGAATCAGCCAGCAAATGCATAAATAAGTGAAACAACAAATCTGTGTTTCACTCTCTCAGAAATCAAATACAATTTTTTTAAAGAGATCTGAAAAAAAATATTTTTTAAATCAAGAAATGCCCACGTTCTTATTTCCTGATATCTTCAACAAATTCTCCCCTCCTTACACTTTCTCAACCTTGGGCCCTCTTCTGGGTCAGAGGAAGAAGTGTGCCTCCTCTGGGAACTAAGCTCCCTCCTGTCTGTTGTGGTCCACCGTTTCCTGACCTGTGAACACCCCGGCTCATGCCAGGCCAAGCTCTGCGAGGGCTGGCCCCAGTCCAGCCAATTCACCATTGACCACAGTGCCTAGCACTGCTCCTACCATGTAGTAGTCACTCATTAAACAGCTGTTGAATGAATGAATCTCATCCCCTCTCCAGTTTATTCAGTCTTTCCTTCCCCATTACTACCCCACTACAAATATGCTGATCTCTCACTAAGAAACTTTCATTTCCCTTAAAATGTAATAAGAAAGACCACAGGCTCTGTAGCAGGATTGGGAACCTTTTTTCTGCCAAGGGCCATTTGAATATTTCTAACATCATTTTCGGGCCATATAAAATTATCAACTTAAAAATTAGCCTGGCCGCCAGTGTGGCTCAATGGTTGAGCTTCATATGAACCAGGAGGTCATGGCTCAATTTCCGGTTGGGGCACATGCCCAGATTGCAGACTCAATCCCCAGTGGCGGGTATGCAGGAGGCAGCTGATCAATGATTCTCATCATTGACATTTCTATCTCTCCCTCCCCTTTCCTCTTTGAAATTAATTTTTAAAATAAAAATAAATTAGCCTGTTATATTTGGTCAAACATTTAATTAACTCACCCTTAATGCCTTGGCGGGCCGGATGTTCCCCACCCCTGAAGTCTGAAGCCAACCTGCCTGGTTCCAAATCCTGGTTCCTGCAATTGTGTGGCCCTGGGAATTCTAAAATTGTCATCTAAGCCCATTTCCTTATCTATGAGATGAGAAGAATAGCAACATTTCCTCATAATAATAACCTGCAAGAATCAAGCTAGATAACCCATAAATTAATATAGTAAAAACTTAACATACTGCTTGACACATACTAAGCACTCAATACATGTTCAATATTGTTAATATTATCACCTCAGTTCCCCAGGGTAATCTCAATTCACCCCACCTCAGGCCTACCACTCTACTAAAACTCCTTTATTTTAAATTATATATATATAATATGTAATTATATATATATAAAATTATTGATTTCAGAGAAGGAAAGATAGTAACATCAATCAATGATGAGAGAGAATCATTGATTGGCCGCCTCATGCATGCCCCCTAACTGTGGAATGAACCCGCAACCCGGGCATGGGTCCTGACCAGGAATTGAACCGTGACCTCCTGGTTCATAGGTCGAAGCACAACCACTGAGCACAGCAGCCGGGCTAAAACTCCTTAAAGGCTTTTATATATTAAAAAGGAAAGAAGGGCCCCAGCTGGTTTGGCTCAGTGGATAGAGCGTTGGCCTGCCAACTGAAGGGTCCCAGTTTTGATTCGTTATTGAGAGACAACCCTTTATTACTGACATGTTGATGTCTATCTTTCCAGAGGCTTTTTATGCATTAATAAATATCCTTATGAATTAAAACTTTTTAAATCAACAGAGTAGGGATCCTGTCTTCTATACAGTTTTATATTTTGCTTTTTTGCCTTAATCTGAGCATTTTTCTGTGTTGTTAATTGTTCTTCATTAATGTCTTTTTATTGCTGTGTAATATTTTATATTTATTTAACTACTAGAGGCCCGGTGCACAAAAATTTGTGCACTCGGGGGGAGGGGGTCCCTCAGCCTGGCCTGTGCCCTCTCACAGTCTGGGACCCCTCGGGGGTGACCACTTGCTGGCTTAGGCCTGCTTCCCGGGGGATTGGGCCTAAGATGGCAATCAGACATCCCTCTGGCAGCCTGGCAGCCCTCGGGGGCTGTCCATTTGCCAGCAAGGAGCAGACCTAAGCTGCAGTCAGACATCCTTAGCGCTGCTGAGAAGGCAGGAGAGGCTCCCACCACCACTGCTGTACTGGCAGCCATCAGCCTGGCTTGTGGCTGAGCAGAGCTCCTCCCATGTGAGAGCGCCCTGATCACCAGAGGGCAGCACCTGCATTGAGCGTCTGCCCCCTGGTGGTCAGTGTGTGTCATAGTGACCAGTCATTCCCAGTCCTTCTGCTGTTAGGGTCAGTTTGCATATTACCCTGTTACTATATAGGATAGAGGCCTGGTGCACGGGTGGGGGCCGGCGGTTTGCCCTGAAGGGTGATCCGGATCAGGGTGGGGGTCCCGCTTGGGTGCCTGGCCAGCCTGGATGAGGAGATGATGGCTGTTTGCAGCTGGTCACACCCCCTTCAGGGTGGGGGTCCCCACTGGGGTGCCTGGCCAGTCTGGGTGAGGGGCTGAGGGCCGTTTTCAGGCTGGCGGGCGACTGAAGCTCCCAGCCTTTTTTTTCTTTTTTTTTCTTTTTATTCTGGGATTTATTTACCTTCTATATATGTCACTGGAGCTGAGAGCCGGCTCCAGCTCTGAGGCCCGGCTCCAGCTCTGAGGCCGCGGCTGGCTGAAAGCAGGTATCTGGGGTTTGTTTAGCTTCTATAATTGAAACTCTGTTGCCATCACTGGCGCTCTAAGCTCTGAGGCTATGGCTGGCTGAAAGCAGGTATCTGGGGTTTTGTTTAGCTTCTATATTTGTAACAATGTTTCAAACTGCAAGCTCAGAGGCCGGCAGTGGCAGGCGGGGAACGTTGGAGTCCTCCATCACTGAAGCAAGCAAGCCTCATGTTCGCTTCAAGCTGCCTGCTGCCGGCCGCCATCTTGGCTGGCAGTTAATTTGCATATCGCCCTGATTAGCCAATGGGAAGGGTAGCGGAGGTGTGGCTAATTACCATTTTTCTCTTTTATTAGATAGGATTCCTCTGTGGTTGCGCATTTCTTCTGTTTTGTTATAAACAGGCCACAATAATAAGAATTCTTGTACATGAACTTCTGACCATTTCCTTATGATAAGCAGGACTGTTTTTTGTTGCTCAATCTCAGTGGTTATTCTCACTCCTCATCTTTTTCTTTATAGTTTTTATTAACTTTAGAGAAAAGCTAAAGGAGAGGGTGAGAGAGAAACATTGATGTGAGAGAGAAACATCCCCAAACACACAACCTGGGCATGTGCCCTGACTGGGAATTGAACCCATGACCTTTTGGTGGACGAACGATGCTCAACCAACTAAGCCATAGTAGTCAGGATTCATTCCCCATCTTAGTCAGCACAACTGCTAGCTCCTCCTCCTCCTTGAAACCTTTCTTCATTCTTCACACCTCTCCTCTTCCTCGGGCTTCGCTAGCCATTCCTCTTCATTCTTCTTGGCTGGTTCTTCCTTATTCCCCTGACCTCTTAGTGTTAAATGCCCCAGAAATCAGCCCTTGGACCTCTTCTCTGTCTACACCATCCCCCTGTTGGTCTCATTTAGTTTTGTAACTTTAAATCTCTCTACGTGGATAATTCCCAAATTTTACTTCCAGCCTAAACGTCTTCCCTAAATGCTAGATTGGTAGAGACAGCTGCCACTGTACATCTCGACTGAGATTGAATAGCACTTCATACATAACATGTTCAAAATAACTCCCTAACTTTCTGCCCCAAATCTCTTCCACCCACAATCTTTCTTATGTCAGCAAAGGGCTTTTCTTCCCTCCAGTTGCTCAGATCAAGAAGCTTAGAATCGCCCAACCAGTATAGCTCAGTTAGTTGAGCATCGTCCCATGCACCAGGAGGTCTCTGGTTCTATTCCCTGTTGGGGCACATGTCCAGGTTTGCAGGCTTGATCCCCAGTAGGGGACGCTCAGGAGGCAGCTGATCAATGATTCTCATCATTGATGTTTCTCTCTCTCCCTCCCTCCCTCCTTCCCTCCCTCTCCCTTCCTCTCTCTGAAATCAATTTTAAAAAACATTAAAAAGAAAAGCTTTCGAGTCATTCCAGACTCCTCTCTTTCTTCCACACCCTATTTCTGATCCATCAACAACTATGTCTCTTTACTACTCTTCACCACCTCCACTGCTACCACCTGGTCCAAGTCACTAACATCGCTCACCTGGATGCTGTAATGGCCTCCTAAATGGTCTCCCTGCTTATGCTAATTCCCCACATCAGTCTATTCTTGCAACAGCCAAGAAATCCTGTTAGCATTTAAGCCTGCCTATGGCTTCCCACCTCACATCAAGTAAAAGGCCCTGCATGATCCAAACCCCTCTGTGACTTTATTTCCAACCGCTCTCCCTCACCTGCTCTGTTTCCCAGTGTGTTTCCCACATTGGTCTCCTTGCTATCCCCCAAATACACCTGACAAACTCCCACCTGAGGGCCTTTGCACTTGCTATTCCCTTTGCATAGAACTTCTCCCCACATGTATGGCTTGCTCCTTCATCTCCTTCAACTATATACTCAGATATCTCAGTGAGACCTATTCTTATTACCCCATTTAAAATTATCCCCCAACATTCTCTGCTTTGTTTTTATCCATAACACTTATCACTCTCCTGATGTACATTTTACCTAAACTCCACAAGGAAGTTTTGTCTGTTGTGTTCACGTCTGTGTCCCCAGAGCCTAGAATAGGGCCTGGCCGATGGTAGATGCTGATTGTTGAGTGAGTGAATGAGTAAGTGGGCAGTGAATGAATGGCCTTCGGGTAGCCAGTTTCATCCCTCCTTCTCCTTTGTGTCTGACACTTCCCAATCCTGGCCTGGCCCTGCTTATCTCTCACCATGTCTTCTATTTCTTCCCTGCATTCTCTCCTGACCCCTGACCAGGTACCCTCAGAGATTTTTTTTAAGGCTCTTTTCCTCAGAGAGCTCCTCCATCCTCTTGGCTTCAACCATCACCACATGCTGTTCTAACCCAGAGACCTGTCCACCAAGTCCTGTCCCTGACCTTATGTGTCTTCAATAGCCTTGGGTTTGACTAACTTTGGCCCATCAATTAACCTTGATGAACCTCAGGTTCCTCATCTAAAAAAGGGGTTTTATTAAAATAGAAAACATATAACATATAGCACTTATGTGCCATGCACCACTTCCAAACAATTAATTACAGGTGCCTGGCTGGGTGGCTCAGTTGATTGGAGCTTCGTCCCATACACCAAAAAGTTGCAGATTTGATTCCCAGTCAGGGCACATACCTAGGTTGCAGGTTTAATCCTCGGTTGGGGCAAGAGCAGGAGTCAACCAATCACTGTGCCTATCTCACATCAATGTTTCTCTCTTTCTCTTCCTCTCTCTCTCTCCCTCCTTCCCTTCCTCTCTCTAAAATCAATAAAAACATATCCTCAAGTGAGGATTTTTTAAAAAGTAAATACAGGTGGAAACTGCTATTACACCCATTTTACAGGTGAGGCAACCAAGACACAGAGAGTTTAAAAACTTGCAGTAGTAAAATGAGCTGATATAAACCCCAGAGGTTTGGCCCCAGAGTTTGTGCTTTTAACCATTATGCTAACCTGCCTCCTAATACTCCCATGATGAATATAGATAGTATGAGGTTTTATCTAATGGGGTAATGAGGTTCTAAACTAGGCAAGTAAGCCAGAAGATTATATGTAGTCAAAATTAACTTTAAATCATAAACTTACCCAAAATGTATCCAGAATTTATAGTTTCTCAATGAGCTCAATGTAGATTCGGTTGCACTTTTTTTTTCAGTGGAGCACCAGACGGCTTGCATTTATTTATTTAAATATTTTTAATTTCATTTTATTTTTATTGATTTCAAAGAGGAAGGGAGAGAGAGAGAGAATCATCAATCAGCTGCCTCCTGCATGCTCCATACTGGGGGTTGAGCACACAACCCAGGCATATACCCCAACCAGGAACTGAACCGTGATCTCCTCAATGTTCAACCCCTGAGCCATGCCAGCCAGGCTGTTTTTATTTATTTTAGATAGAGAAGAAGGGAGAAGGAGAGAGAAACATTCATCAGCTGCCTCCTGCACGCCCCCTACCAAGGATCAACCTGAAACCCATGCATGTGCCACCCTAACCGGTTTGGCTCAGTGGATAGAGCGTCGGCCTGCGGACTGAAGAGCCCTAGGTTCGATTCCGGTCAAGGGCATGTACCTTGGTTGCGGGCACATCCCCAGTGGGTACTGTGCAGGAGGCAGCTAATCCATGTCTCTCTCTCTCTTATTGATGTTTCTAACTCTCTATCCCTCTCCCTTCCTCTCTGTAAAAAATCAATAAAAATATATTTAAAAAAAAAATAGCCGAAACCGGTTTGGCTCAGTGGATAGAGCGTCGGCCTGCGGACTGAGGGGTCCCAGGTTCGATTCCGGTCAAGGGCATGTACCTGGGTTGCGGGCACAGCCCCAGTGGGAGATGTGCAGGAGGCGGCTGATCGATGTTTCTCTCCCATCGATGTTTCTAACTCTCTATCTCTGTCCCTTCCTCTCTGTAAAAAATCAATAAAATATATTTTTTAAAAAAAGCAAAAAAAAAAAAATAGCATTGCCAATTACTAGATTTTCAATTATGTGTAATTATGTCAATATTTAAAGCAGAAGTAAAAAGAGAATGAACTGCGGACTGATTCCAACCCACCAATGTATTTTATTTTTCATATATTTTTTACATTGAGTCATCTTTTTCAAATAAAAATTCAGGTTTCTGACTTCCCTTTAAAATGGAGAGATAAGGGATACTGGAACCACAACACACTCCCATGTGAAAAAACTCGGTTAGAGCTAAGAAGAGGCTGTCACTGTAGCGGGGATATACGCCCTCTCCAGTTTGCCAGGCTCTCCACCACTCCTTATCACACTAGACTGGCACCCTTGACTTACTGATGTCATCTAACTGGCCCTTATAGGCACTGAGTTTGTGACCCCTTGTTTACAGAAATATAAAGAATGAAAGAAAAAAAAAGAATGAGGTACCTTTCTCACTACTCATAAACCAGCATTAATCAAGCCCTAGTTTTTCTCTGCTTAAAATGTGAACTCACTGAATGTCTTCAATACCCTCTGTAATATGCTTTTGTCCTATTATTCATTCACTTCATTCATTCATTCATTCAACACACTTTGCCAAATGCCTGTTTTGCCAAATGCTCTGCTGAGCACTGGAGATACAGAGAAGACCAGGACAGAGTCCCATCTCCCCACGTGAGCTCACACTTAGATTCTGGGCTGACCTTATTTACCAGGCTTCCCAACCACTGAGTGAACTATGCCAGCTAACAACTGTTCCAACCCACAAACAAAGGTGCATTTATTCATACCCCTGGTGTCATTCCCCTGCCCATGTTGTCAGCGCTCTCTCTCTCTCTCTCTCTCTCTCTCTCTCTCTCTCTCTCTCTCTCTCTCAGCCTGCTCCAAATGGCACCAGCCTAAAAGGCTGCTTGGAACAATGGAAAGGGTGGCAGTCAAGGGACACACTGGCAAGGTGTGGGGTACATTACTCCCCAACTCTGTGCTTGATTTCTTCACTGTAGAGCACAAATTAACAGTGTGGAGTCACACTGATAGGGCTGAATTACTTCAGGCAAATCACTTAACCTCTCTGAGCTTTGGGTTTCCTCATCTGTAAAATAAGGACAAGAGGGTTGCTGGAAGAACTGAGTGATATAATTTATATAAATGGCTTAGCCCTAGCTGGTTTGGTTCAGTGGATAGAGCAGCGGCCTGAGGACTGAAGGGTCCCAGGTTGGATTCCAGTCAAGGGCACATGCCCTGGTTGTGGGCTCGATCCCCAGTAGGGGGCATGCAGGAGGCAGCTGATCAGATAATTCCCTCTCATCATTGATGTATCTCTCTCTCTCTCTCTCTCTCTCTCTCTCTCTCTCTCTCCCTCCCTCCCTCCCTCCCTCCCTCTCCCTTTCTCTCTGAAATCAATAAAAAAAATATATATTAAAAAATATGCCAAAACCGGTTTGGCTCAGTGGATAGAGCGTCGGCCTGTGGACTGAAGGGTCCCGGATTCGATTCCGGTCAAGGGCATGTACCTGGGTTGCGGGCACATCCCCAGTGGGAGATGTGCAGGAGGCAGCTGATCGATGTTTCTCTCTCATTGATGTTTCTAACTCTCTATCTCTCTCCCTTCCTCTCTGTAAAAAATCAATAAAATATATTTTTAAAATAAACAAACAAACAAATAAATAAATAAAAATAAATGGCTTAGGACAGGTGCTCTACTTCTCTGGAGCACACTTGCGCCTTTCCTACCCCCCTCTTCTCTCCCCCGCTCCCCCCAGGAGCAGTTGGTTAGCTTTGCCATTCTCCCTCCTAAGCTCCAAAGGCCCTTCTTCTGCCTCTGCAACTTGTTTCCTGAGCTTACGCAACCTGGCTGGCTCACTTCTACTGTCTCTGTAACTTTCTAAAGAAACTTTCTCTTATAACTTGAAAAAATAAAACAATGCCTGACATGTTTGTGCTTAATACGTGTTAGCTAATAGTATTATGACATTTTGCAACTCTACGCACCCATTTCCCCTGGAGGCCTCCCTAGCTGTGTTAACCCGTTTGCAATGATCCCTCCTCCGAACTCCTGCTGTTCTCCACAATCAGTCATGTGACTGCTCACAAACTCCGGTTCTGTTTTGTGCAGGCCTGAGGCTTGGCTCTTGTCTTGCACTGCCCTGTGTCAGTGCCCAGCACCTCACAGCAGGAGCTCAATCAGTGTCAATAATAAACCAGCCATGGCTGCTGCAAAGGCTTCTGCCCTTCAGAGAGTGGCTGAGGCCACCAAGTCCTGAGTAGAGGGGCCAGGACCCGCCCAGGGCCGGGTAAAGGGGTTGGATTGTTCTTAAGCTGAGAGAGTCCAGAGTAGGACCCCCTTCCCCTGGAAAGGCTGATGGATATCTGATGGTTCTGTCTGTCCTAATAGGCATGCTTCAGGAGGGGGGACCTGTTACAATCCCTTCAGGAGGAGCAGGCCAGACTAAAGATGAGGCTGCAGGAACTACAGCAGCTGAAAAGGGGGCTCAGGAACTCTCCCCAAGACAAGGTAAGCTGGGAGAGGGGTGTGGCCTGGCAGAAAGAGCTGTTTCACTCCTGGCTCTGCCACTTCCTTGCTGTGTACCCTAGAGGATGTTACTGGAACCCTCTGGATCCGTTTTCTCATCTGTAAAGGAGATTTACTTCCTTCATAGGCTTGTGTGAGGACAAACTAAAATCTTGTATATAAAGTGCCAGGACAGCGGTGGTCGGTTGCTGCGTGGTTAGAGCATCGGCCAGCCTGTGCACCAAAGGGTCACGTACCTGGGTTGCAGGTTCAGTCCCTGGCCCTAGTTGGGGTGCATGGGGAAGGCAACCAATTGATGTGTCTCTCTCACATCAATGTTTCTCCCTCTCTCTCTCCCCTTCCCGCTTCTACTTTCTCTAAAAATCAATGGGAAATAACATCCTTGGGTGAGGATTAACAAAACAAACAAAAAAAATACTTTAAGTGCCAGAACAAACTTGACCTGCTTTCATCCACTTATTTACCCAGCTCTTCTTCCATGAAACGTATTCATCCCTTGCACTCAGTATCAATCACATGGAACTGGGGACACTTTCCTCCTGGGAGGGAGTAGAGAGCTCCCCCACCCTTGAAGGCTACATCACCCCCTCCCCCCCATCTCCAGGTCCCATTCCCAGTGCCTGAAGTCCCCCTGGTGTTCCGAGGACACATTCAGGAGGGGATAGAAGTGCCCAAGTCTTTGGTTTCTGACCTGCAGATCTGCTACCCTATGCCTGGAGGCTCTGCTCTGGTCATCTTTGATGACCCCAAGGGTGAGCTCACTGGGAAGCCTTGGGAGGGAGGCTGGGAGGCTTCGCAGTACTGATCCTGCCTCCCCCCCAACCCTAACCCCTCACCCCCCCATCCAGTGGCCAAGCAGGTGCTACGACAAAAGGAGCATCAGATTGAGCTGGAAGAGTGCCGGCTGCGGGTGCAGGTCCAGCCCGTGGAGCTACCCGTGGTGACAACCATCCAGGTGATAGAGTGGCAGAGTTCTGGGACTTGCAGGGGTGCCATGCACTTGGACACTGGGGAGTGGGGCTGTGCCTGGAACCACTCCTTCTTGTCTGCCCCTAGGTGTCCAGCCAGATGAGTAGCCAGAGAGTGCTGGTCAGTGGGTTTCCTGCTAAGCTCAAGCTGAGTGAGGAGGAGCTGCTGGACAAGCTGGAGCTCTTCTTTGGCAAGACCAAGAACGGGGGTGGAGATGTGGAGACTCGGGAAATGCTGCATGGGGGTGTCATGCTGGGCTTTGCCAAGGATGAAGGTAAGGCTCTCTCAGGGAGATTAGGGCAGATGCATCAGCCCCAGAGGAGGAAAGCCCTTGATGCTAAAGGCTTATCCCTTCCTGTCCCTGCAGTGGCCCAGAACCTGTGCCGGATTGGCCAGTTCACGGTGCCATTGGGTGGGCGGCAGTTCCCTCTGAAAGTCTCTCCCTACATGAGCGGAGAGATCCAGAAGGCAGAGGTAAGTAGGAAGGTGGGGAACGGGGGCTGGCCAAGTAACCTGTCTGCCCATCTCATGCTCCCATGGGCACTGCCTGCTCCACCCTCTGCCCCAGCCTGACTCCCATGAGCCTTTGCTCATCTCTGGACTCCTTTTCCAGATCAGGTTCCAGCCAGTGCCACAGGCAGTGCAGGTGCTCAACATTCCCGATGTGCTGGATGGCCCCGAGCTGCAGGATGTCCTGCAGGTCCATTTCCAGAAGCCCACCCGTGGGGGAGGGGAGGTGGAGGCCCTGACAGTCGTGCCCCCAGGAGAGCAACGCCTGGCGGTCTTCACCACCGAGTCCAGCTAGGAGCCTACCCTCTCATCACCCTCCAGTCTTCTGCCAAGGTTCTCAAACTGGGCTGGGGTTGGGTGCATGTGGATGATCAAGATCATGCTAGTCAACGGAGGGCAGGACTCTGAGTTGTGAAACGCTGTCCCAGACAGTAAAAGTGCCTGCCTGGAGTGATCTCCTTCCTCATTTCATTTCATGAAAGGAAACTTGATTTGGGCAAGGAAGGAGGCTGGGGGGAGGGCAGAAACCCTCCTTTCTGCTACCAGCACTGACCTTCCCCATTGACCTTCCCCTCCACTCTCAGAGGCCACAGCCAGGATCCAGGGTTTAGCTTTTTATTGACACAAACACAAAGGCAGCTTCGGTCATGGGGTGGGGTACACAAAAGCAGAAGTCGCACTTCACACCGTTTAGGCCTCATTTAGACAATGAAGAGGCTGAACCCCTCCCCGCCACCTCCCATTGGCAATGGCTGGGTCAATAACCCTTCTTAATTCCAGCTCAGGGAGCAGAGGGAGCTACACCTGAACCCTAGGAAGTCCCCACTTTGGTTCCCAGGGCCCAGTTCCTAACCCGCTCCCCACCACCCCATTTTACTCCCTCACTCCATCTCCCCACCCATGTAAACAAAGTTTGGGGCTGAGTTTGGAAAGGTACCTCCCTGCTCTGAGAAGGCAGGGGGCAGGGGGCCTCCCATAAGTGCACAGGGATGTGCTTTAATTTTTACTTTGGTCCCAGAACAAGAAATAGACGGCATTGACTCCCAGGGCTCTGGCTGGTAAATGCCATCCTTATCTGCAAGGCTGAGAAAACCTCCCCACCTCTTTCTTCTCAACCATTGAGAGAGAAATGACAGCCCCAGAGAGAGGCAGGATATGGCACAGGACCTAGGAGGCGAGGGGCTGCCTCTGCCCCGACACTGGCACACTCACAGATTTTTGGAGGTGTTGTAGAACTGGGAGACAGAACCCAGCTCCATCAAAACAAGGAAGGCACTGGGGAGTACAAGGGTGGAGAAGGAGGTGTGAGACAGGGACCCCTCCGTATACACAAGCACAGGTCTTCCATTGCTAAGGCACTGAGAACAAATCCAGAGAACTCAGTGAAGGAAGGGGGCCTCTGAATCCCTCCCAGAGTTGTGACCTAGGGGACCAGTTGTGATTCCTGCCCTTGTCGTAAGAGGCAACCTTGGTTAAGAGTGGCAGGAAGCCTGGAGGTGGGAGAAGCCCAGTTGTGCTTAAGAAGTTGGGGGACAAGAAGATGAGGCCACACAATGAGGCAAAGAAGTTCAGAGGTGGGCGCTGGTCGGCCTGGGCTGAAGGGATACTAGGGCGAAACAGGGACATGCTGGACTCACACAGATTGGCCCCATATCCTGAGCTGACATTTCATTTCTTTGGGGGAGGTAGTGGGGCAGGGGCAGGAGGGGAGATGAGGCAGAGGCAGAAGCACGTAGAACAGAACAGGAAGGGGTTGGCTAGCCTTGGCACAAAAGCAGCACAGCAGGCCCAGGGAAAGGGTGGGGGCAGGAAGCAGCCGGTCTCCCTCTGTCCCTCCCTGTCCCCTTGGCGGGGCCCAGACATCCAAGTGGTCACTTCCCAACCTCTTCAGAGGGCAGGAAGGAGGGAGGGGGCAGCCCTGGCTAAAGAGAAAAAACAGGGCAGGGGAGAGGTCATCACCACGGAGACCTTTGGGGGAAAGAGGGCAGAGCATTATGATAGAGGATGAAATTTGAGGATCTGGGGGCCAACATAACCTGGCTTCCCAGCTTCTCTCTTCCCGAGGGTCTCCCAGCCCCCATTCTAGTTCTCCTTCTCTGGCCCAGGCACCAGGATGATTTTGCCCACATTCTTCTTCTCCTGCATCTGCCTCATGGCATCCGCCACCTGAAAAGGAAGACAAGACGCTGCTCCCAGTGCTCCAGAGAGTCAGCCTAAAGGAGGAGGCTCTCCTCCCCCCAGGAACCCTACCCCTAGGACCACAGCCTTGCAGGGTCCTGCCCAGGCCCTCCCTGCAGAGCCATCACACTGACCTTCTCGAAGGGCCACACAGAGTCAATGTGAGGTTTGATGTGGCCCTGATTGTACAGAGCCACGAGGCGGGTCACCACACCACTGACCAGCTCCATCTCACTATCCAGGTAGCCCAGGTGGTAGCCACACACAGCCCGGTTGGCCGGCAGCAGCTGCAGAGCTGTCACGCTGAACTGATTCCACCAGATGCGTGCTATGGTCATCAGGTTCCGCTTGGGGCCGGACACCAGGTTGGCCATTCCTGAGAGACACGGAGACAGCCTGTGAATCCAGGGGCCAGGCACAGCTCTGAGTTCTAGACCCATGTTCGTGTGCTCCTGTGGGCCCCTTACAGTTATCCACACTAGTGCCAGGAAGTGCCAGGATAATCCACTACCTGCAGGCTACCAGGCCCAAAAAGACTCCATCTAACTAAAAAATGGTTCTAATCTTTGTTTGTTTTTATGCAAAATGGTTTTTTAATTTTGTTTTTCAGTGACAGTTTACATTTAATACTATTTTGTATTGGTTTCAGGTGTATAAAATGGTTTTTTAAATGGAAATGCAGTTGTCTAAGAAGCCAGGAGGGTAGAAGAGAGGAAGGCAGACTGGGTGATTGTGCATCAAGAATAATCCCCAGCCTTAGCTGGTTTGGCTCAGTGGATAAAGCGGAGGCCTGCGGACTGAAGGGTCCTGGGTTCGATACCGGTCAAGGGCACATGCCCAGGTTGTGGGCTCAATCCCCAGTGTGGGGCATGCAGGAGGCAGCCAATCAATGGTTCTCTCTCATCATTGATCTTTCTATCTTTCTCCTTCTCTTTTCCTCTCTGAAATCAATAAAAATATATTTTTTTATAAAAGAAAAATCCCCAAACAGCAGCACAGAAAGAATACAATTTCCTGTGACTCACATGGAAGGTTGTGAAAGAAAATGACAATAGCTGCACCCAGGAGGCAGCAATCTGAGTGCAACATCTCAGGGCCATCCTAGCCCTGGCACTCTCTCTACAGCACCTGGGTCCCTGCCCCTTGTTCCTTCAAAAGCCCTGGGTCCCTATATCCCTCTCCATTCTGGCCCCCTGACTTACCATAGGTGATCAATTTGCCCATGGGTTTGAGGAGGTTGTAGCCCTTAGCAGTATCTGGCCCACCCAGAGGGTCCATAACGATGTTCACGCCTGTCACAGAATAAGGGGAACCAGGAGCAGCATTAGAATCCACAGATTTGGAGACCTCCCCTCTGCCCCAGGCCGTCCCACGCACTGACCCCACCTTTGGGGGAGATCTTCTTGACCTCTTCCACATAGTCAGTCGTGTGGTAGTCAATGGGATACGTGATCCCGTTCTCCTTCAGCATCTCATGCTTGCTGGCTGAGGCCGTTCCGAACACTGTCACATTCTCCACTGTTCGGCACAGCTGCAAGGCGGCTATACCCACACCCCCTGCAGCAAGACACTTTCATAAGTAGGGGATATACAGTCACCCAGCCACCAGTCTCCTTTCTTGCCTCTCAAGGACCAACCCCATCATCTTCATTTTGTCTGGGCTCATTTGGAGGCTTTCTGCGTGCATCTCATGGCCAATTTCTATGATTGAAAATTGGGGGAAGGGTAGCTGGCAAGGAAGGGGTGCTGGGCCACAGCATGTTGCTATGGATAGCACACAAGGCTGGATCTGGTGCCTGAATGTTGCCACGGCAACAATACTGCAGAGGCCTTGGGCGCCATAGGCCAAGGCAGCCTGGTGTTACCATGGCAACAGTCCAGACATGCTACTGAGAAGGGGCCTCAGGAAGAAATCTGGGTAAGGAGCGGGGATAAAAGAAAGGGGCCTGTTACCTGCAGCCATGTGTACCAAGACGCTTTGGCCAGGCCGTAGGTTGCCAAAGTCAAAGAGGATCATGTATGCTGTGATGTAATTAACCAGCAAGGCAGCAGCTTCCTCAAAGGTCATGGACTCAGGCATCAGAAAGGTCTGGGCTGAGAGCGCAGTCACCTCCTCCTGCCACATGCCCGAGCGCATCAACACCATCACCCGATCCCCTACCTTGAAGAATGAAAGAAGAGCATGATTAAGTCACTCATTCATTCACTCATTGGCAATTATTTATGACCTTCTGTTATATACAAGGCCCTCTTCCTGGTAATGAAGGAGCAATGGTAATAATAATTTCATCACATACAATAACAACTTATCTTTACTGAGTGCTTCCCAAGGTCCAGGCTATATTGTAAGTGCTTTATATATAAACACTTAACTAATCCTTACCCCAGCTCTTTAAGGTAGATATTATCCTTATCTCCATTTTACAGATATTAGACTTCACTATTGTGTAAGGTCCCTGATCCACAAAGCTCACAGTTGGGACAGCATAAAGTATTGAAGAGATCCAACTGCTTCTGTTAAAAAAAACAGGCTCCACTGTTCATTGACGATGTGACATTGGCTAACAGAAAATTAACTTTTTTGAGCCCCAGTTTTCCTATCCGTAAATTAGGGAGTTGTGAGGATTAAGAGACAAAAAAATCATTTAGTCTTTTTTTTAGCCAAATGTTGGCCACATAGTAGACACTTAGTGGTATTAAATAATAATAACAACAACAATGACAATAACAGTAACCAGGAGGGAAGGTGACCAATCCCAGTAACTGAAGGAAGAGGGAGTACGTGATAAGGTCCGTACCATAGTACAGGTAAAGATCTTTGACCAGTTAGAGCTGGGTGTGGTTCCCTCAGGAGATGTATCTGAGTCAGCCCTGGGGGCCCAGGAAACACTTTCACCCAGAGATGTGTGTGTTGAGGGGAGAGGTGATGGACAAGAAGAGCCACACAATCCCGCCCACCAGGAAACGGCATTTTCTTAACTCTTAGCCACCTGTAGGAGCCTCCTTTCAGCTTAGGGCAGGGGAAGGGAGCATTCTCAGGAGAAAGGAAGGCCCCTCCTCACTCTTTGAAGAGCTGGAGAGGGAGGTGTGGGTGCTGTTCTGGGACAATCCGGGCCTGTCTTGGCCCCTGTCAGGAATGATGGGAATTCTGTATATTAACGAGGTTTGGGATCCATGCGGAAGCAGGATGGGACTCTCCCATACGCCATTTTTCATGTCCTCAAGGCCCCACATGCCATTGTTGAGGAAGATTGAGGGCAGGCTAGGATCTTTCCCTTCAGGCACTGATCTGAGATGGGGTGTGGGGAATGAAAGCATTCCACCTCAAGACTCAGGATTTGCAGACTCCCTGGAGGACTGGGAAAGGTGCAGTGGTCAGTCTGGTTGGTGACCAGGCCCAGGTCTGGCCCAGAACAAGGCTGACCACTTACCCAGACTAATGCCCACCACTCAGCCCAGCACAGAGCAGAGTCAGCCCTGATATCAGGAGGCAGGGAGGCAGCCCTCCCCACAGAATCCAGCCTCTTACAATCAGATTCTTGCCCTGGACAGGATATCCTGTATTTACCAAGTGGAAAGTGTGGGGAGGGGAGGTTAGGTGGGTGGCCTTCAGCAGCATGAACTACAACTCCCCCCATTTAAAAAAATTTCCTGCCCTGACTGGTTTGGCTCAGTGGATAGAGTGTCGGCCTGCGGCCTGAAAGGCCCCAGGTTCTATTCCAGTCAAGGGCATGTACCCTGGTTGCGGGCACATCCCCAGTAGGAGATGTGCAGGAGGCAGCTGATCATTGTTTCTCTCTCATCGATGTTTCTAACTCTCTCTCCCTTCCTCTCTGTAAAAAAATCAATAAAATATATTTTTAAAAAATTTCCTCTTAGCACCCTCTCAAGAGTGGGATTATTTAGAAGTCACTGGAAAGGGTGGGGCCAGAGCTGAATCCAGGAAGAAGCCCTTTAAAGAGGAAATGTTTGCATGTACAAATAAATCCAAGAGTTCCAGCTCTGGGGTTTAGGACTGGCAGGTCCAGCAAGAGAAAGGCTGCATGTGAGGGGCCTCTCTTGCGGGGGCCTGATTTGAAAAGAAACCCCTAAACAAATGACACACACAGGCTCACTCCAAGCCTCTCAAAAAGTTGATCATTTGGAACTCTCCGGTGTCCAGGGTTGTGGCCAAGATTAACGATCAACAAAAAGGAGAATCAGACCGGCAGAGCTGGGCCAACCTGCTCCGGTGCCACACCCCCCAACCCCAGTCCAAATAACCTCTGCCAGGGGTTCTGAGGGTCCTCCACAAGGAAGGCTGAGAGGCAGGCTCTGCCCGCTGGGATGTTGCCCAGGGCAGCCACGGGGGTCGTGACCCGATGTTTGAGTCACCGGAGGAGGAGGAGATGTTGCAGTCTCGGGAGGCAGAGTCCGAAACAAAGATCCAGAGGCCCAATCTCGAACTCCGTACCCTTATCCCCCCCCCCCCGGCCCCCACCAAAATCAGATTGGCATCGTGGGGCCGGTGGAGGGGTGGTGGCAGGCTCCCTCTCTTCCAAATGATGGGCGTGCCTCGTCTCTGGCCCTGTTCTGGGCGGGGCCGCCTCACACCCCCACAGACCACGGGGCGGCATGTGACTGGGCCTCTGGCACAGCCCTGTGCCGCCGCCCAACCCGGACTGCACAGCTCCTCAAGCTCCCTTGAGGAACGAGGCACGGACTGGGGTCACAGACCACAATCACCCGGGGAGTGTTTGTTGGGCAGGGGTACAGGTGTGGTTTTCCCGGGGATTGCGGGATGGGGGGGTGGGGGGGGGGAGGAGGAGAAAAGGTCATTACGCGCATGCGCACGGGCGCCTTATTGTTTTCCCCCCACACACCCACCACCACCACCGCTGCTAATGGGCGGCGGCCACAATTAAAAAGGGTTGGGAAGGGGGGATAACTCCGTCTCACCCCACCCCCAGATATAAAGCCAGTTTTCCAGGCGCTTCTGAACCCAGTCCCCTTTCCTATCCTACGTCTTCCATGCCCGTCTGCCAGATCCCTGCCAGTTTCCCCCGCCCGGCCACACCCCCGGAGCCCTCCCACTCCTGCCCAGCTACCTGCACAGCCCTGCCCTGGGCTGGTCCGCTTACCTTGCGGTCGTTGACTCCCTCGCCCACTGCGACCACGACTCCTGCGCCCTCCATGCCCGGAGTGAAGGGCAGCGGCGGCGACCGGTCGTAGAGCCCCTGCCGGGCCATAATCTCCGCGAAGTTCAGCCCACAGGCCCGGACGCGCACCGTCACTTGGCCGGGGCCGGGGGCCGGGGGAGCGGCCGGCTTGCTCTGCAGCTTCAGCTTGTCGTAGCCGCCGAAGCCCGTGAGCACCAGGCAGCGCAGCGGCGGCAGCGCGGCGGCGGCGGCCCCGTCGGAGGCCGCGGGTGGCTGGGCGTTGCCCATGGCTTCGGCGCTCGGGGGCTGCGAAGAGACATCTTCTGCCGGCCCTGCCTCGGCCGCCGCCACCACGGTGGCCACCTCGGCTGCCTCTCTCTCCGCGGACATGGCTGGGACTCCCGACGTGCGCGCACAGCTGGGCTTAAGGGTGCACAGCTGGGGAGGGCGGGGCGCGCGTCAGGACGAGCCGCGGCTGTGGACCCGGAGAAGAAGGGGCGGGGCGCCGGCCCAGGGGCGGGGCCTCGCGCGCCCCCTTAAAGGGCCAAGGCCACAGTGCGGGTGCTGCGGGGCGCGAGAAAACTGGAGACTGGCACCTCTGCGGACAGACGGAGCGAGGGCAATTCTTGGGGTCATGCGGATCGCGATTTAATTTGTGTGTTCCTCATAAACCTTACGCAAGTTAAAATAGTTGTTAAGGGGCAGTCTGAAGGACGATCTCAAAATCTGAGCTGACCTCAAAGTTGGAGAGCTAGCCACCTGTAGACCGGAACCCAACCAAGTTGTTCTTCACACTCGGACTCTACCCGTATGTGACCCATTCCGAGTGGTCTATCAATGGCAGACGTGGGGCAGGGAGATAGAGTCTTAAAAACTTTCCACTTGATTTTGTTTATTAAAGCTCAGTGCTTCAATTTTCCCTTCTGTAAAACGGTAAGATACTGCTTGATACGGGGTAACGATAAAATTAAATAGAGTATCCTCGATGTGAAGAGCGCTTTTCAAAAGTAAAAGATGTCATACAAAGGCGCCAAACAGAAGCTCGATTATTGTTAGATTCCGGGTCAAGCCTGAAATGACTTTAGAGTTTGTCTCTGGCTCCAGCTGGGCTGTCACTCCGGGCAATTTGATCTGCCTCTTCTTCGCTCCCCATCTCTGTCTCCGCGAAGTATCCACCAGAGGACGCAGCTCCCCCAAAACTTTTCACCCTGCGCTTGGCTGAAGAAACTCATTCTTGCTTCTCACCTAGACCAGGCCAGCTGTTAGGTCACCATAGCCCCAGACTAGGCCTCCCGTTGCCATGGGGACAGAAAGCCATGACGTCACCATTTTCCTGGTGGGGGTGATGGAGTCCATACCCTCCTAACCCCAAGACACTCTGCATATAGGAGGCAGACCGAACCCTAAAGTCTCCTTTCTTCCCCACCATCTCGCGCCTCCCGTTCAGGAAGTGGATGGTTGCCCCCGCGCGTGTCCGCAGTAGCACACCGGCGTGCACGCGTGGGCACGCAAAAGGCCCGAGCCTCGTGCGTGTGCTGATCCCACCCAAGGCCCGCCCGCCCCAGCCCCAAGAAAGTCAAATCAGCCAAAAAGCCCGGATCGGCCCGCCCCACACAGCGCGCTAGAACTCAGCTCTCTCGCCAGGTTTCCCGGGGTCCCGCCTAGCTCCCCCGGGCCCCGCCTCCCGGCTGCGCGGGCGGGAGGCAGGAGGCGGGGCCGGGGGCGCGGCCGCCGGGCTGGGGGCGGGGCAGAGGGGGGGCCGCGGCCCCGGGTGGGGGCTCGGCGCGGGCCCGCGAGATGCCGGTGTCGGCGGCCCGAGCGGCTGCAGCTGCAGCGGCGGGGGAGGCGGCAGCGGGGCCCGGGAGGGGGGCTCCGCGGGGGGCCGGCGTGTAGCCGGGACCATGGAGGGGCAGAGCGGCCGCTGCAAGATCGTGGTGGTGGGGGACGCGGAGTGCGGCAAGACGGCGCTGCTGCAGGTGTTCGCCAAGGACGCCTACCCCGGGGTGAGGGGCCGGTGTCTTGGGAGGGGGGAGCTGAGGTCGTGGGGGTGGGTGACTGGAGCCCGAGCGACGGGCAGAAATGGGTACTGGGGTTACCAGGGACGAGAGAGAGGCATGGAGGACGCGCGGGGGGGGGGGCGGTTGTTGGGAGCTCTGGAAGGACTGCAGAGGATTGGGGTGGGAGGAACTGGGGATCAGGGTGAGATGATTGGGGTTGGGGGGAAGCAAAGGATCTCGGGAGGGGTGCTAGGGGATGGCGGGGGTCCTGGGCGTCGGAGAGAGGAGGAACTGGGGGCTGCAAGGGCTGGGAGGGGGTCTGGACGCCTAGCAGAGATTCCCTGAGGCAGCCGCTCTCAGCATCTCCCCTTTGCCCCACACCAAACCAACTTGTGTCCAGGGGCTGGGCTGGACAGGGTGTGGGAGTAAGGAGGGCATTTGTCTGGAGTGAGGACTGGAGGATCACATCTTGACCCATCCGTGTCTGCAGAGTTATGTCCCCACCGTGTTTGAGAACTACACCGCCAGCTTTGAGATAGACAAGCGCCGCATTGAGCTCAACATGTGGGACACTTCAGGTAGCCAACTCCCTGGGGTCACCCTGACTTCCAAGGCCCCCATCCGGACCCCTCCCTCGGCTAGACCTTTAGGCTTCAGCTCAGCCCATCCACCTAATTCTAGGAGGAAGGAAAATCAACCTTCTGCTTAAAGCCAGAGAAACTGAGGCAGAGCTTGCAGACATACATAGAAACCATGCCCTGAAGGAGAAAAGCCCAGTATCCAATCCCCTCCGCTGGCTTCTGCCTCTCTGGGAAAGTTGAGAAGCAATGTTTGTTATTTGGGAACATGTTTTTTTAGGAGATTGTACTGGATTTAGGAAAGACATTTAGAATTTCTTTGGGTATGGGAACGACTTCTCTAGACCGAGCTATGGAAATCTGAGATCAAGTCCCAAGAGGATGGGAGAGCTCTCTCCCTTCTCCAAAAAGGAGGAGGGTTTTATTTTTACTCTGGTCCCCTGGAGGTCATTAGAAGATGTCTGTCAGAGCCCAGAAAGCACACGCGAAATTTTGTGAGAATGTGGAGAGATTTCGTGAGCTTCTCAGACTCTGAAAAGATTAAGGATGCTTACTTTTAGAGAAACCCCTGGGGAAGTGGAGAGCTGTTTTCTGCCATCTAGCCTCCCCTCTGCCTGTCCCCGCGTCGGAGAAACCCAGGCTCCTGGATGGCTATTAATAACTGCTCTTTCCTGCCCCCGATCCTAGCATCAGGTCTCCCATTCCCTTCCAGGCCTTCCACCCACTCAGGACCCTTGTCTGCCCTCTCCCCTCTGTCTGCCCTCAGGTTCCTCTTACTATGATAATGTCCGGCCCCTCGCCTATCCTGATTCGGACGCTGTGCTCATCTGCTTCGACATCAGCCGACCAGAAACACTGGACAGTGTCCTCAAGAAGGTGGGAGCCTGGGGAAGCAGGAAGTTAGACTGAGGGGGACCAGAAACCACGGTTCTGATACAACATGAGCCCTCAGCTGGAGAGTGTGTGAAGCTCTCATGCCCCGCCCCCGCCCCCGCCCCCCCCCCCCCCACTCCTTTCCTAGAAATCAATCCTCAGAGCTGGACAGGACATCTGGGGGTGCTGGGGGAGAGCAGGGAGAGGTACTCAAGAGATTCTGTAGCCACCCTCCCCGTCTCCTTGGGCGTGGGAACCCCAGATGGACTGGATGGGAATGCTGCTCTCGGAGCTCAGGAAAGTGCTGTGGTCTCCTCTCCAGGCCCCTATTTCCATGAGAAAAGCCTATGGTGAAAGGCCAGAAGTCAGCTAAGGCAGCCCTAGTTCCCAGGTGGGGGAGGGGAGGGGAGGGCGGGATTGGTCTGTTCCCAGACACAGACTTAGGATAGGGGGTCAGAGTGGGGAGGCTCCAGGCTGGCAGAAGCTTCAGACGCAGGGCACAGACCCTACAGCCCCACCTCAGCTCTCTCCTCCCTCCCCTTCTCCCACACCCCATCCCTGCTTTCAGCCCAAGCCCACCACTCCCACCTCCTTGTTCACACAGGAGCGTCCAGAGGGGTGTCGGTTTCTGATGCTGTGATGGGGGGGGGGGGGCGGTGCTCCTGGAGTGGAGCACGGTTCCCACGTGCCTTCTTCTACCCCATCCACAACTCTATTTTCTCTCCCCAAATAGTGGCAAGGGGAGACTCAGGAGTTTTGCCCCAATGCCAAGGTTGTGCTGGTTGGCTGTAAACTGGACATGCGAACCGACCTGGCCACACTGAGGGAGCTGTCCAAGCAGAGGCTGATCCCTGTTACACATGAGCAGGTGGGACTCTTGAAAACACCCTATTTTGTTCATCCCTTGTCCTGGCCTCTAACCTCCGGCCTGATCCCTTGACCTCCTCCCCTCCCCCAGCCCCCTGCCTCCCTGCCCCTTGCTGAAATGCATAACTTCCTTCATGCACTCCATCCTTGCAGGGCACTGTGCTGGCCAAGCAGGTGGGGGCCGTGTCCTACGTGGAGTGCTCCTCCCGGTCCTCTGAGCGCAGCGTCAGGGATGTCTTCCACGTGGCCACAGTGGCCTCCCTCGGCCGTGGCCATAGGCAGTTGCGCCGGACTGACTCACGCCGGGGACTGCAGCGATCCACTCAGCTGGCAGGAAGGCCCGACCGGGGAAATGGGAACGAAGGCGAGATACACAAGGATCGAGCCAAGAGTTGCAACCTCATGTGAGGAGCCGGGGAGGGGCAGAGCATCAGGAGGGGTTGTGAAGGGCACAATTGTTCCCCTGCCTGCACCCTGGCTTCCTGACCCCCTGACTGGCTGGAACTTCAGGGCAGGTTGAGTGAGCAATTCTCCTGGGCAAGGGACCTGGAGCAGAGGGTACCATCATTCCCCACACTCTCACCCCCCTCCTCTCCATAGGAAGCTGCGGGAGCTAGCAGAGCAGGCATCTGGCTCGGGAGTGGGGACGGGGCAGGGGGTTTAGGGAAGCTGGCGTCGAGAGCGGTGACCTTGGTTGGGTCTCAGTATATGAAGAGTGCCTTCCCTCCCTGCCCCCAGGCCCCATATCCTGGTCCTGGATTCCTTCCCTAAGGAAAGTGTCCATTCCATGAACTTCCCTTTTCCTCTCCTCTCACTTCTACAGCTGTGCTCACTCACCCTAACCTCCAGGCAACATGCACTAAATTAAAAAGCAAGTTAAGAAGCCCTTCCCCCCCTATACCCACCCGTCCTAGCTCCTCCCTCGCTTCCCCAACCGTCCCCAAATAAAGCCCATGTCCATGGAAAACGGCTGTGGCTTTAGTTTTGTGGCTCTCTAAATACCAGTCTACCAATCTCCAGTAGCAGGAGGGAAAGTTAGACTTCAGGAAGAAGCAGAGGAAGCCATGAGCTGGATGGGCAGTGTCCTTTTAGGAGCCAGAGGTGGGGAAGTGAGGTATCTTGGGAATATCCATCTCAGTTAATGAGCCAAACAATCCTGAAGCCATTAGGGGGTTTTAACGTGGACTGATGTGCAATTCATTACTCAACCCCGCTGGGGCCCCCTGCTCGAGTGGGAGGGGTCCAGCTGAAGTGGTCCAGGCCCTTTGCTCACCATCTCCATACACCCCCACCTTGGAATCCGCTGGTGCCCTAGGGGTTGTGGGGGTAGGGAGAGCACCAAAAGCCCCTGCATCGCAGAAGCTGACCCTGGACAGAGGGACGTTTCCCAAGGGGACAGAGGTTTGATTCTGGAGTCTCCTCGGAGGCGGGCAGGGGTTCTCACCCTCTTTCCATCCTGAGCTTTGGATGATTTTGGGGGGAGCCTCAGCTGAGTTTAGGGTCACCCCCTCCCAACCCCCTATTGAAGGAAAGCTGGTGGAGGGGCTGGCTGCAGCACTTGTTGTCAGGAAAGACAGTGCTGGTCTGTTTTCTCGGGAGTCTGGTTTCACATTGTCCTGTATTCCCTCCCTGGCTCTGGTCCCACTGGCCTCTTTTCGGTGACATTCTCCCCCAGGAACCATCCCTGGCCCTCCCCTCCCCCAGCCCCAGACAGTTCTTCCAGACACACTCAGGGGGAGAACACAGACCTTACCCTCCCATCTGGACCTCCCACCCCCCAATCACGGCCCATCCCTCCTGCATTCATTCAGCAAATATGTACTGAGCACCAACTGTGTGCCAGACACGGGCTTGGGAGACCGAAGGGACCAGCCCCGCTGCTCTGGGGACCAGCCCATGAGGAAAAAGAGGGACCCCAGGTGTGACAGTGCCTTGGCTGTGGGAGCTCCTTACGGCCTCGGGAGCCAGTCCCGAGCCAGGTCCTGAGGGTTGAAGGGGAGTTTTCCAGGCAGGAAAGGGGTAGGAGAAGCGCTCTGGACAGAGGGTAGAGCAAGTGCAGGCATATGGCGATGAGAACAACATGGCACTGTCGGGGCTGCCATGGCGGGAAGGGCAGAAGACAGGCTGGGAAGGTACATTAAGGCCACTGCAGGGTCCACAAGGGAACCAGGACTTCCTTCTGAGGATGTGAGGAGGCACTAGGGACTTCAAGCACAGAATGAAGTGACCAGATTTGGGTTTGGGGGTAGATGGGTCATCTGGATGCGGTGATGGGGACTGGGGGTTTGGCTCTGAGATGGATCATTTAAAATAGCTTCTCCTTTCCTATGCCAGGGCCCAGCCTTGAGTGGAAAAGAAATCCCCACCCACTCCTGGCTCATCAGACACTTCTTTCCCTCCCTCTCCTAAGGACCCTGTCCTGGCCCATCTCAGCCAATCAGACACCTCTTTCCCTCCCTCTCCTAAGGACCCTGTCCTGGCCCATCTCAGCCAATCAGACACCTCTTCCCCTCCCTCTCCTAAGGACCCTGTCCTGGCCCATCTCAGCCAATCAGACACCCCTTTCCCACCCTCTCCTAAGGACCCTGTCCTAGCCCATCTCGGCCAATCTCCTTCAGGATTCTGGGACAGCTTAAGGGCATAGGATACCCCACCCTCTGAAACCGTGACCTGGTTAGAGGCTGACTCTGAGACCCTCCTCAAGGACCCTGAGACCTGGGTTAAGGGTTCTGGGAAAGGCCCATCTCTCAGCCTGGTCCCAGAGGACTAACTCTTCCCCCACAGGGAACCGCCATACCATCAATTTAGGATTTGGGGCCTCGCGGCTTCCCTTTTCACTTTGGACTTTGGTACTAAGCAGGCTCAAGCCTGTGGCTGCCAAAGTGCAGTATTTGTGTCCCTCTCTTCTCCCAACCTCCCGCTCCTGCCACGCTGGCGCTTGGGGAGTGCACACGCATTTCAATATCCGCCTAAAGCAAACATAATTAGGAAAATAAATCAGCTGGAGGAGCCCCCAAAGTTTAATACATTTCCAATGCCACTGGCAACAGATTTTGGTCCCCTCTGCAGGTCTGGGTTGGCAGACGTTTTATTTCCGGGGAGGGGCTGCACCTCTGGACTAAGGAGCCCAATAGGTCGGGGGGGGGGGGGGGGGGGGAGGGAATGGGGCTGTTGTTGATCCTCAAAGGCCCCTGCAGGCTGGAGGGAGGGAACCTAACCCCCACCCCCACCCCCCATCCCAGTTGCAGGAGTCAGACTCAGCTTCCATCTCTGCAGCTGTTTCCCCCACAAATTAGACACCCCTTTGGGAAACAATGTAGCCTCGTTAATCATTTAATGAAATAAACAACTAATCACTGTGATGCTTCCAGTGTTTCTTAACCTCAGCAATCAGCCTGCCCAGGAGGGAGGAGGGGAAAGGAAGGGCAGGGGCTTGGTCTAACCCCTGAAATGCTTCACCTGACAGAGGGTCATCTCCTTGTGACTGCAGCCTTCCCAGCAGGGACAGTCATGTAAAGAGCTTAAGATGGGAGGCAGAGGTTCAAGGGCCTGGGTCCCAGCTCTTCCCCTTCCTCCCTAGGGAGCCTTTGGTAAGGCCCTGCACCTGTCGGCACCTGGAAAAGGGGAGCTGGTCACCACATCCACCCCGTGTTGCTGAGGAAGATTCAGAGGAAGGATGTAGAAAAGCTGTTTGACCCTTTAAAGAAGGCTGGGCTATGTCAACCTTTATTCTTCTTTATTTATTTTTGTTTTTGTTAATCCTCACCCGAAGATATTTTTCCATTGATGTTTGCAGAGAGTGGAAGAGAGAGGGAGAGACAGAGAGAAATATCGATGTGAGAGAAATACATCGATTGGTTGCTGTCTGCACAGACCCCGGCCAGGGCCCAGGCTGGGGAGGAGCCTGCAACCAAGGTCCATGCCCTTGACTAGAATAGAACCTGGCACCCTTCAGTCCGCAGGCCGATGCTCTAGCCACTGAGCCAAACCGGTTAGGGCTCAACCTTTATTCTTTACAACGTAGTCGCCCGGTGCTTCTGAGCTGGGCCTGAGGGAATCGAGACTGGCTTCTTAGAAGGGGTCTCCTGTGCTAGGGATTCAAAGGCTGGAGGAAGGGGAGGTGGCTGTGTCTTGCTCTCACACGTATCCCAAGGACTAGAGCAGTGGTTCCCAACCTTCCTAACGCCGCGACCCTTTCATACAGTTCCTCATGTTGTGGTGACCCCCAATTTCATTGTTACAGATTGAACATAATTAAAGCATAGTGATTCATCACAAAACAATATGTAATTATATATGTGTTTTCCGATGGTCTTAGGCGACCCCGGTGAAAGGGTCGTCCCACCCCAAAGGGGTCGCGACCCACAGGTTGAGAACCGCTGGACTAGTGAGACCCTACAGTGACTCTGAAGGCTGAGTTCTTTGGTCTTCATTTTTCTAAACTCTCCCCATTACCTATTCTGCAGTGTCTGGGTGAGGACCCCAGGTTACCATGGTGACCCCACCCCAGATACACTCAGATTGGTCCTGAAGGCTGAGGGAGGTAGGAGGAAGAGGTCATGGCTGAGGTTGCCAGTGGACACCAGCAATCCAACTCCACACTCTCTTCCCCAGGAAAGGGGTTCAGCTCTTCTGTGGCATCCCCCCTGCCTCTCTCCTAACAAAAGATTTTCTTCCACACACTGCAACCCCTCTCCCGCCTTCCCCCTGCTGGGTTCCCAGGTCTCTCTCCATCTCTCTCGTCAATCCCCTACTCCTTCTCCTGAAGGTTGGGGGTGAGGGTCCAAGAGGGGGAGGCTCCAGGTCCAGGCGGTGGGGTGATTCCCAAGCAGCTACCTCCCAGGAGCCAGAGAGACAAGAGGGACATGAACATAAGTGCTCCTCCCCCCAAGAAAATGCCTCTGCTGTTGACTCCCAAATAACAGATGTCTGTCTGCATATTAATGAGATTGGACGAATAATTGGTGAGTTTTTCATTCAGTGTCAGAATGAACCCGGAGGCCTTATGTTCATGTACACAGACACCCACTCACCCCCGGCTCTCCCTTTCCCCCAGAGCACAATGGGGCAGACGCAGATGCTGGCAAGCTTGACCCACAGCGGGGAGGGGCAGACAGGGAACTGGGAGGGGGTGTCAGCAGGAGGGAGACCTCGAGGTCTGGGTTTGTCAGGTTTCTCCCACTAGATTGCCATCTCCCCAGCCCCCCAGGGGCATAAGCCTGCATTTGTGAGATTTCCCCCCTCTGCTCTGCAGAAGGGGCCCAGAGGAAGGTGGGAACCGGAGGGTAAAGAGGGTGGGTCTGAGGGGGGGACGCAGGCACTACTTGGGGGGCAAAGCAGTGGCCTCCTTCAGAGAGGTTGTGCCTCCCCTGGGCCTGGCACCTGCAGGCCTCTTACCCTGCCTCTTCTGTGCCAGGGTGTGAGGTGGAAAACAGGTTTTGGAGTCAGACAGCTACCACTTGCCAACAGGGTGCTCTAGTGCAAGTTACCCAGCCTCTCGGAGCCTCTCACTGTCCTTGTCTCTGAGAATACCTACCTACCTTGCACGATGGGAAGGACGGAATGAGACTGTCACATGTCTGACCTAGTGCTTGGTTTAGAGTGGGTCACACATATACTTGTCCTCTCCCCGCCTATCCCCCCCAAACACACCAACGCCGTTTCAGAATGGCTGCCCCTCCTGCCAGACCCACCCCGGTTAGGGCAGAGGTTCGTTAATAAGTTCAGTAGTTACCCTGGCTTCCTGGAAACGGAGGAAATGCTAGAGGGGCAGGAACCGAGAAAGAAGCGATTCGATGGCCACAGGAGAGAAAACCGGTAGAAACCAAGGCCTGGAGGGGAAGGAAAGAAACCACAGCGAGAAAGAACCCCGAGCCAGCTGGACAGGGGGCGGTATTGCAGCCAAGTGGAATGCAGCCCGGAACGAGGAGGCCCAGGTGAGCCAGGAACTCGCCGTTGGACCTTAGCAAGTCTCACCCCCGTTTAGCATCTTAGCCTCCTCGTCTGTAACAGGATGGGGTTGGTTTGCTCTCTGAGGTCCCTTCTCATTGTGTGAGAGTCCCAGCGGCCTGGGGAGCACAGGGGAGGGAAGGTGGGCTTGCCACCTCCCCCCACGGCCCATCACTCTTGCGCTGTCTCTTCTTCCCCCGTAAATGGATCTGCTGCGCCAGCAAACAACTGTCCATTGTGTCCTAATGAGGGACGAGCAGGGAAAACCAATCCCTTATGATGCAAATGAGCGGCGGCTGCAGCCTCCTGCTTTCACTGAATAACTCTCCTCTGCCCAGACCCCAGCGCTGCCCCAGTTGGGCTTTTCTGCCCAGCCCAGTTCCCATCTGGTCCTGGAGGGAGGCGGGGAGGCCCTTCCCATTGTCACTCATTGCCACTCCCTGCAAGGAGTCAACCCTCCCAGCCTTGAGAGGCCCAGCTTCGCTCCGGTCTCAGGGCAGCTCAGTTGTCTTCAGTTGAGGTGAAATTCACAGAACATATGATTAGCCACTTTAAGGTGTACAATTCTGTGACATTTCATGCGCTCACAGGGTGGTGTAACAACAGCACCTACCTCTCTGGGGTGTCCTGCCCTCTGCCCATCTAGGCAGCCCGTAGCCTCCTGGCAGTGGTACAAGGAAGCTGCTGAGGCCTCAGCCAAGGGTCAAGGAATAATGGAGGCTGGTGTTGGATAACAGCTGAGAAAAGTCCGGAGCTGGTAGAGTGGGGTGAAGGGGACGAGCCCTGAGCTTTAGGATGGAAGCTCAGTGATTATCCTGGCTTCCTCACATTGTGCTTGGAGTAAATTGGCAGCCAGGGGAGAAGGCTAGGGCTTCGGTGGGAAGGGAAAAAGATCATCACTGCCTTTTCCAGTACAGCCCTGGGGCCATGTCCTTAGAAAATGGCTTCTTGGATTCCTATGGAGATTTAAAAATAGCCGAAACCGGTTTGGCTCAGTGGATAGAGCGTCGGCCTGTGGACTGGAGGGTCCCGGGTTCGATTCCGGTCAAGGGCATGTACCTGGGTTGCGGGCACATCCCCAGTGGGAGATGTGCAGGAGGCAGCTGATCGATGTTCCTCTCTCATCGATGTTTCTATCTCTCCCTTCCTCTCTGTAAAAAATCAATAAAATATATTTTTTTAAAAAATTACTATTATTTCTCTGGCATTGGGTTAGAAACCAGATCTTGCTTGCCATGACTTTCAGAGGCTCTGTGGGCTTGGGGATGGTCGCACTTTGGCAGCTGTGGAGGGCCCCCAAACAGCCCTGAAAGCCCCGTGCCTCCAGGAGAGCCCTTCCCTCACCCGGCCCCAGGGACAGGTCTTACCAGGGAAGATTGTCTACCTGCTTGGCAGCAGTTTATTCCAGAGTCCAAACAGCTGGGAAGACCCATATAAGTTGTATTTTTAGTTTCTCTTGTTAATATACAATACCATTTGGTTCTGTGTTGTCGTCAAGAGAAGATGGCGAACATCTGCCTACCTGTGTGTCTATTACCTGCAGATCCACCTTTCCCCCCCCTTCTCTAATCTAGGACATGTGGTAACGTTTTTAAAAAACTCTTCGGGAATTAACCAGTGCCAACTGCTGCAGCATTGCAGAGAGAACACTTTACAGGGTCACAAACTTTCTTTTATCTTCTCCAGCCCCGGCTCCTGCTCCACTGGAGTCCACACTCCCTTCCCTCCCAGACAAAACACAGTCCAGACTAAATAATGAGGGTGTTTCCATCTGTGGCCTAATGAATAGGGACTCCTCGGCTGGCTAGCTCCAGGTCTGCCACCAATTCACTGGGTGACCTTTGGCAAGGCCCTGGCCCTTCGTTTCATCACCCATAAAGCGGGGATAACCATCTTGACTGTAGCCATCTCCCAGGGAACAAGTGAGGAGAGAGAAATAATGGTTGTGCCAGTGCTTTGACTTGCAAAGAGATGATCATGAACATAATTGTTCTGTAGTGATGGCGGCAGCAGTGTGCCTGTCTTGAGTAACCAGCCTGGAGGTGGCCTGGCTGGAGGACACATGGATAGGGGAAACGGATGGTCTCAGTCAGGGTGTTGTTTTGATTAATCACAAAGGGGTGGGCTTCATGTAGGCAAAAGAGAATCCGGGAGGAAATCCGTAGGTGTGGGGTGAGAAGAGGAAGAGTGAATTTTGGACATTTAGATCCCTCATATTGTGTTTGGAGTAAATTGGGGTCCTAGAAAAACAAGTGGGGGAGATGAAAGGGCATTAGTACTCCCAGTGGCAGAATGTGGATAGGTTACCAGGGACCAAAGTTCTTGAGGGTGGGGCCAATAGTTGGATAAACCGTTCACTCAGTGAGACCATTCATTCATCCTTGAATTTACTCATTTAGCAAATACTCATTGGGTGCCTAACAAGGAATCTGCCAGGCACACAGCTGGATTACAGCAAAGATGAAGTGATATTGCCCTGGCCTGCGTTGCTCCGTGGTTAGAGCATCAGCCTGCACACTGGAGGGTTTCGAGTTTGATTCCCAGCCAAGGGCTCATACCTGGGTTGCAGGTTCAATCCCTGCCCCAGTCGGGATGCCGCAGGAGGCAACCAATCTCTCTTTCTCTCCTCTTTATCTCCCACTCCCCCCTTCCATTCTCTCTAAAAATATCAATGGAAAAAATATCCTCAGGTGAGGATTAACAACAAAAGATAAAGTGATATTAATCTTGCTCATAAGGACCTTCTAGTCCAGGGGTTCTCAACCTGTGGGTTGCAACCCCTTTGGCAGTCGAACGACCCTTTCACAGGGGTCGCCTAAGGCCATCCTGCATATCAGATATTTACATTATGATTCATAACAGTAGCAACATGACAGTTATGAAGTAGCAACGAAAATAATTTTATGGTTGGGGGGTCACAAAATGAGGAACTGTTTTAAAGGGCCAGAAGGTTGAGAACCACTGTTCTAGTCAAATAAGAAATAACCTACTGAAGAGAGAAAGTATCATAAACAAAGCAAAAATTCTGAGTGTTCTCAGTGGGGGGGATTCTGGCCTAGAAGACCTGGGAAGACTCTAGAGCAGTGGTTCTCAACCTTGGCTGCACATTAGAATCACCTGGGAATCTTGTTAAAATCCTGATTTCTGGGCCTCATCATTAGTAACAAAGAAACAGAATTTCTGGAGGATGAGGCTCAGAAATCAGGATTTTAGAAAGATTCCCAGGTGATTCTAAAGTGCAGCCAAGGTTGAGAACCACTGCTCTATAGAGAAGGTGGGGGAGGGCAGGATGTGGGCCTGTGGAGATGGCAGAACAGAACTGGCTCAGTATAGAATAGAGGTGAGCAAAATCTGTGGGTCCCCATATTTGTTGGTCATGGTGCCTGGAAGGGAGCAGCAGGCGAACCATGGAGAGGCTGGGTTTGAGCTTGGGATAGAAAGTCTGGGGAGATTGGGTGAGTGGCTCAGAGAATGTATCCTTAGAAGACTCTTCTATCTCTTCTCTTTCTGGATCAGGTGTTCCTTCTCCCAATTCTGGCAGCTGGGTTCTTACCTGGGCCTTCTGAAATCTCCTAGCTTCCTTTTCATCTGGTCAAATCCTTCATGGGTTCCAAGGGCCAGCGGAAGATGTTCTACCCAGAGGTTCCCCCATAGCAGGCAGAGCCTGATCCTACCACACATCCCACAAAGGGCTTCTGAACCAGAAGGCACAATTCTGCAAAGGTTTTCTGTAGCTTTCTTACCTCACCCCTGGAATAGCAAGCAATTTGAAGGCCAGAAATGGATTTTTTTCTCCCTTCCACAACCCTAGTATGCACACATATACACACACAAGCTACCCCGGAAGTGGGCACAGATTCTCCCCTCAATCACTGGCCTCATAATGTTATTCATCTTCACCACCTGCTACAGCTGGTTCCCAGTACAATTTCGCTTTACACAAATCCTTTGAATCAAGGCTTTACTACCTCCTTTTACTGTGTGATCTTGGGCAAGTTGCTTGACCTCTGAAGGCATCATTTTCCTCTTTTGTATGTTGGGAATAATGCATGGCACTTAGTACGAGGGTGGCAAATGACAGTCATTAATGATTATTATTATTGTTTTCCTGAGAGCCAGCAAGATCAGATGGTCCTCAGAACTCAGGGCTGGGTTTCCATTTTCCTTCCTTTGTAATTTAGTCGTCTTCTCCCATCTGCCTCCTGTTTTGTCCAATTTGGTTCTCTCCTGTCACCCGTCTACAGCCCAGCCTGCCTTTCTCCCTGTAGGCCAGTGGTTCTCAACCTTCTGGCCCTTTAAATACAGTTCCTCATGTTGTAACCCAACCATAAAATTATTTTCGTTGCTACTTCATAATTGTAATGTTGCTACTGTTAGGAATTGTAATGTAAATATCTGATATGCAGGATGATCTTAGGTGACCCCTGTGAAAGGGTCGTTCGACCGCCAAAGGGGTCGCGACCCACAGGTTGAGAACCACTGCTGTAGGCCCACCTGTCTCTTCTCTCAGAGAGCCCATGGGCAGCTGACTCTCACTGGGCAGGTTGTCTGTGCCTTGCTCTTCATCAGTCAATAAAAATAAATTACAAAATCATTGGTTTTATTTGTTCTTGTTACCTTGAGGGCTGTCTGAGATTCCTTTCTTTAGAAAGCTGTATTTGCATATTTCTGTGCTGGAGTCAAAGGCTGCCGCTGTGGTTTCACTGCAATTTAAATATTAATAAAACCTCCTCAACCTCTAGCTGTTTCTTTTAAAGCAGTCTGGCCTTCTGCTCCTAGGTTGCTAATATAATTTAACCTTTGTCCTTTGCCTTGTATTTGTTTAAAGGGCCATTTTGGAGTCAACTGAAGTCAGCTGCTGCAACCTTGTAGCTAAGAACCATCTAAGCCAGTGGTTCTCAACCTTGGCTGCACATTAGAATCACCTGGGAATTTTGTTAAAATCCTGATTTCTGGGCCTCATCATTAGTAACAAAGAAACAGAATTTCCAGAGGACGAGGCCCAGAAATCAGGATTTTAACAAGACTCCCAGGTGATTCTAATGTGCAGCCAAGGTTGAGAACCACAGGTCTAGAGTGAGGCACCAGGATTTGCATAGCTAAGAAGCTGCTAGATGATTTTGTTACCTACCCCCTTTTTCCCATCAGGGGACCATGGTTTGAGACTCACTCCACTAAACTGCATATTAATCGGCTTTATCTTTCTAGGTCCCAGAAACTAGGACTCCGCAGTTCTTCTTGCCTGGCCCCCATACAATGCGGGGAGAAGTCTCTCCAGTTCTTCATCCCCTCAAACCATGACTTAGATCAGTGAGGGCGAACCTTTTGAGCTCGGCGTGTCAGCATTTTGAAAAACCCTAACTTAACTCTGGTGCTGTGTCACATATAGACATTTTTTTATATTTGCAACCATAGTAAAACAAAGACTTATATTTTTGATATTTATTTTATATATTTAAATGCCATTTAACAAAGAAAAATCAACCAAAAATATGAGTGCGCGTGTCACCTCTGACACGCATGTCATAGGTTCGCCATCACTGAATTGTCCTGATCATTCACTCATTTCAGGATCAGCTCCCTTTGCACCCCCCAATCCCTGCTCGCCACAGGACCCGGCTGTCTCAGTTCTCCTTAATGATCTATTTGCCCGGATTCATTTAGTTAATTTTCTCCTTGTTATGGGTAGGTTTACAGGCTGTTGGAGGGAGCTAAACATCACTGAAGTACGGTAAAGGGGCCTCTGGCTCAGCCCTGCTACAGGCTTTGATAAGCAAGCTCCCAAGGAGTCTGGCTAGCAAGCGAGCCCCTTCGCTCTTGGTTTCCACGGGTAGATCTGCAGTCCCCTCACCCTGCTTTCTCTCTGCCGCTGGGGCTGCCCTTATCTGCTCCTCGCAGCCTTCACAGGATACATTCTGGGAGGCTTGGCTCCTTCCGCTCCAACCACCCCAACACTGATTCCTTTCTTTTTCTCCTGCATGTTTTTGAGCCCATACTTTGTTGGTGATTCTGGCTGCATTTTTTTTAGGAGGGAGATAATCTACCAAGCTCTTCTCTAGGCCCCTCCCTGCGCCTGCATGATAATCCCTCCTCTTCTTCCTTTCCAAGGCCTTTGCAGAAGTTCATTTTGTGAAATGAGATAAAGGCAGTACAGGAACCAGTTCCCCAAACCCTGCTTTGCCCAGAGAGGGCTAAAGATTGTGGGATGGAAAACTGGGAGGGCGTCTTAAAGCCAGAGGTGAAAGGAACAAGTAGATTTACGTTCTCATCAGAGAAGACTCAGACCCAGACAAGCATCATGAGGCAGGGTCAGAAGCTGACTTCCAGGAAAAGGTTACAGAGCTCAAAAAACAGATGGGGTGGACAATGGTTGGGAGACTGAGAGACAATTATAGAAAACATCTTAACGTGTCTGAGCCATCTCTGCTTCCACCCAGGATTCCTGGGAAGGCAGGCTGTCCTAGATAGATACTGCTTTTCCTATTAACCCATCAGTGATGGGGCAGCAGGCTGAGGCCTGGCTCACTCCCAGGGTCCAGTAAGCCATGACTTGTCCCTGGAAATGAAACACTTTTGACTAAAGACTGGGTGTGCAGCACCTGCTTCCTGCCTGTCTTGACTGCTAACACAGAGAACCCAGGACTCCCTGGCAGGTAGACAGGGAGCTGGCGTGGGCCCTTGAGAGGTTGTGCTGTAGGCGAGGCTGAACTGGAAGGCTCTGACAACTGAAAGTTAAGCAATCATAAACTGGGAGGCTGGATAGGAGCGGAAATAGGAGTAGCCATGATCTAATCAGTAAGTCCCTTTGTCTAGGGCTGCTTTCCCAGGCAGAGCTGCCTCTTGGAGACAGGAACCTTCTACTGCCTCCCACCATGACCCATAAAAGAAGCTAGAGTGCCAGTCCCTCTCACAGCCTCTCACTGTTCTCCCCAGATTTCCTTGCATCTTGAAGCGATGCCTTCTGACCTGGGGTCAGGGCCTGATACAGATGGAAAGCTGAATGACGGGATAGAAAGCGCATGGGTTCAGGTCTCTGAGTTGTCATTTACTAACGTGCAAACTTTGAGCAAAATCTTTCCGTTCCCATTCTTCAGAGGAGGTGACAAGTACCCACTTCATGGAGCTGTGGTGAAGACTGAATGCGATAAAAATGTAACAATGGCCGAAACCGGTTTGGCTCAGTGGATAGAGCGTCGGCCTGCGGACTGAAACATCCCAGGTTCGATTCCGGTCAAGGGCATGTACCTGGGTTGCGGGCACATCCCCAGTAGGAGATGTGCAGGAGGCAGCTGATCGATGTTTCTCATCAATGTTTCTAACTCTCTATCTCTCTCCCTTCCTCTCTGTAAAAAATCAATAAAATATATTTAAAAAAAAAGTAACAATGGCAGTTCCATTTTCTCTACTCTTCCCTCACCCACCTACCCTCCTTATAATATGGCAGCACTGAATTGTGTGAGGATTTCATTCTTTGTCTCAAAGGGGATTGCAATCTATGACAGTGTAAAGACCAAGAAATGATGACACGGACTATTATCTATGGATTAAGCACGTTAAGTAGGAGTGGTTGTCAGAATTCTAAGATGTCCTTCCTAGATTTCTGGCCCCTGGCTGTTTAATCAAACAGAACTCTAAGGGGCTCTGCAGCTGTAATATGGTTTTGGACCATTAGATAGGGAGATCACTCTGGACTACCTGGTAGGCACAATCTAATCACTTGAGCCCTTAAAAACAGACATTCTCTGTTTTTAATAGGAGTTAATAGAGATAAATCAGAGAGTCCAACTGTGAAACACTTGACCAGCCATGGCTGGTTTTGAGGATATAGGTAGGGGGTCATAAGCCTAGGAGTGTGGGTAGCCTCTGGAACAGTGGTTCTCAACCTTGGCTGCACTTTAGAATCACCTGGGAATCTTTCTAAAATCCTGATTTCTGGGCCTTGCCCTCCAGAAATTCTGTTTCTTTGTTACTAATGATGAGGCCCAGAAATCAGGATTTTAACAAGATTCCCAGGTGATTCTAATGTGCAGCCAAGGTTGAGAACCACTGATAGGGAGAGTCATAAGGTCAAGCTTAATTATGCTAAGAGGGCTGTGCCCTCTAAGCTGGGACTTGTTTGTGGCTTTGCCAACAGGTCAGTCTGAGGCTTAACCCTATCGCTGCTCCCTACAGGTGTTACTATAGTACAGTGAAAAGGCTCTGAGAAGTCTGCAGGCATGAGCATAAAGGACAGTCATACGTGTGGAAGTGTTTGCTACCAACTTTATTTGCAGGTGAATAGTACAACATTGACAAACGTATTTTGTATAATCAAGTCTGCACTGCCCCCGGGGCTAAGGAAGACATAGTCCTTTCAACAGCTAGAAACAGTCCCAGATAATGAGTTTATGAAAAACACTTTCTCTTCCTCCAGCAAACAAAATTATTTATGAAGCTGTACAGTTCAACAATAGGGAGCAAAAGGAAAAAAATTACCTTAAGGAAAGCAACAGCTCCTTTTCTGGTGGGATCCGTCTTTTTACAGACATGAAATATTCATATCAGAGATCTTATATTTCAGGAGGAATGGATTACAAAGCAGAGCTACAACAATAAACATTTTATTTATTACCAACAGGGAATTAGAAGACTCTCTTTGAACATAGTTCTTACCCAGACTTTTGGAGACCAGGGTCAGCATGACGCCTCTCTCTAATTAATCAAGTTTCATATTTATAACTATTACCTGCCTCTGAATTCCCTTCCCAATATCCCACTCCAACATTTGAGAGCTGCCTAAGGACTGTTCTGATTTTAAATTTTATCACAGATCCCTAAGAGTTTGGCCCTTGGCCTTTATGAACACAGGGTTTTAGAGAAACAAATTCAGGGAAACCATCTATTCTCCTGAGCCCAGCTACTCTGTGCTACCAGCTCTAAGCCGACAGCCCCGGTACAAGGAATGGGGCTGATAAATAATGAATCAGCATCTTGCTCAACTGGTGGCGTTTAAAATTCTTTTCAGGTGAAAAATGACCACAATTTTGTGCTCCTGGCAGATTTCAAAGGGAGACTTGGAACAGAAAATCTTGAAGGGACCCTTTCACAGCCAGACGCTCTTTTCAGGTTGATGTACATAAAACATTTAGTAACCGGGACAGTGGAGGGACTACAGAGGAGCTCCCAGGGCCTGGGAAAAGGCCATTTCTTAAGCTTATTCTTGGGGTCCTGTGGAGACAGGCTCTACACATGGTTGGCAGGAATCAGCAGCAGCTCCGGGGCCCTGGGGTATCAGGTAGGTGTCCAGCTCCTGGCACTGGTAGAGGGCTACGCTGTCCAACACCCACTCTCTGGTTACCATAGGTACCTCACACATCTGCCCAATCACTGAGGACAGAAAGCACAAGTAGAGATTAGTGTCAATTCACATTTTCCCAGACCAGATTCTAGTTAATCTACTCTGGGCACCTGGTTGTATGAGTTCTTAGGGTTACTCAGGAAGAAGCAAAAGTGTTGATTGTAAGCAATGTTTTAGGACATAAGAACTTATTCGGCAGCCTGAGGAGTGACTGCTGGTGAAAGCCTACAGCTTTAACAACTTTACTAACATGAGCCCCAATCTGTTAAATAGCATTGCAATTTAGTGATAGGAAAACATTTGCAGTATCTTAAGTGAAAAAGCAAAACAGTATGAGCATGATCACATTCGTGTAAAATATATGTATATATATATATATATATATATATACACACACACACACGTGCCTGAAAGAATTTTATGGCGATCATCTCCAAGTGGCGGGATTACTGGGATTCTTTTATTGTTTGTGTTCATTTTTATTTCATGTGATGAACATTCACATTTAACCTCTCAATGGAAATAGTTCATGCATTACTTTTATAATGTAAAATAAACAACAAAAAAGTTTTAAAAGGATATTTTAGCCATTCATTCAACAAATATGAGCCCCCCGAATGCACTGAGCGCTGTGTTAATTAAGCACTGGGTAACCAGTGGTGAACCAAACTCATCTCATAGGCACATGCTTGTGGCCTTCTGAAGCCCCAAACAGGTGCACCATTCACTCCAGTTGATCTAAACAGGACAATCAGACCTAAAATCACCATAGTAACCTGCACACTTAACCTGGGCCCTCTACCCCACACTCCTCTGGATGAAGGCTTACAGTAAGACTTACCACGCAAGCCACTGTCGTCTGTCCAGGCATCCGGCTGCATGACCACAACTGGGTGAGTGCCCTGCATCCCAGGAAGGAAACAACATTGAGGGTATCAGAACAGGACTTTGGGAACAGTCACTTCACCATTGCTTGATGGTGTGATGAAGCAGACTATTCTGGGGCAACCACACAGAGGAGGAGGAAGGGCACGTGGCAAAAAGGAAGGATTCGAGGTGAAGAGCCTTCCCTCAGTATATTAAATATTTCGAGCTCTCAGGTCCTCACTCCTTCCTTACAGGTGGAGTCTCTGGCACACACACGTGGTCAGAGAAGGCTTGGGTTAAGAGAGGCCTCTCAGGCTACGCTGGGGTGTGGAAGGTGGTTCATTGGGACTGATGGGTGCTGCCTTGCTCAATCACCAGAGAGAAGATTGTGTTCCCCCCTCTGACAGGGCACCAAATGCTTACCTTGCCAAGGGTGAATAATGAAGGCTCCTTCACCACAGAAGCCCCACAAAGCTGCACCATCCACTCTAGTTGACCTAAACAGGCATTCAGACAGAAAGTCACCACAGTAATCTACATGTTTAACCTGGGTTCCCCACCCCATACTCCTCTGAATGAAGGTGTATAGCAAGGTTCCCAGTGGGAGTCCCTGTCTCTTTACTCCGAAGGGACAGAAAGGCCTGAAACCAGAGGGGCATGGACTCTAAGTTAATTTGCCACTGATTTGCTACTTACTCTGGTTATCAGTCCCAATGCCACTTGGTAGATAAGGTTTAACAGTCTCTCAAATAAAACACAAGAAAAAAAATCTAATTTTCATTAATTTGCTAAATTGCAGGTAAGATACTGTGAAAAAACATCCACCTGCCGAGACCGGTTTGGCTCAGTGGATAGAGCGTCGGCCTGCGGACTGAGGGGTCCTGGGTTCGATTCTGGTCAAGGGCATGTACCTGGGTTGCGGGCATATCCCCAGTGGGGGATGTGCAGGAGGCAGCTGGTCGATGTTTCTCTCTCATCGATGTTTCTAGCTCTCTATCTCTCTCCCTTCCTCTCTGTAAAAAATCAATAAAATATATTTAAAAAAAAACAAAAACAAAAACAAAACAAAAAAAAAAACATCCACCTGTCTTCCCTTCCTCCTTGCCTAATTCTGTGTTGGTAATTGATAATCAGGGCCACGGAGAGCACCTTACTTGGTGGTAATTACTGTAAATGTCAAGATATGGGAAGATAATTAAAACAAAACAAAACAAAAAGCACTTATCACCCCGGACGGAGACTCAGCACATCAGCTTGGAAAGGCTACATGCTGAGCCGGTATCAACACACTCAAGGTAATAAAAGTCAGAAGAGGTTGCACCTGTACCTGAAAAATTAGTAGAACTGACCAATGGGTGGCTCCTGGGCCCCTATGGGTGCTCTTTTCTATCAACCCATTTCTGGGGATGGTTAAGGTGCTCCTCTTTGTCTGAGCGTACTGAGGTCAACCGACTCACTTCTAAAATGATACCTGCTAGAGGCCCTGGTTTTCATTATACCAAAGTACAAAAACACCGAGAAATCCATGTGTGGCATGTTGAAATTTCATAAAAATCCAATCAATAACCAATAAAGTAGACATAAGCAAAATTATTTTGCCAGGCTCTCTTGCTGCCACTCACCTACCCCTGACCACATGCTAAGGTCATCTTCTGAGAAGCGAAAGGACTTGATCCTGGGACAGAGGTGAGCACAGATGTAAAGGTAGGTAGCCTTCATTTAGAAAAGAATGAACCAGTCCTGGCCAGTGGTTCTCAGTGGTTAGAGCATTTTACTATATACCAAGGGTCATGGGTTCGCTCCTTGCCCCGGGGTGGGGGGCTGGGGGGAGTGCAGGAGGCAACTAATCGATGTGTCTCTCTCACATTGATGTTTCTCTCTCTCTCTTCCTCCTACTCCCTCCCACCCTTCCACTCTCTGAAAAGTAATGGGAAAAATATCCTCAGTTGAGGATTAAAAAAAGAAGAAAAAGAGAACAAACCAAATCTATACATACACCAGGGCTTCGGTACCGCACAACTCCAGAGTTGAGCCCCACAGCACTACAACATCACATCACATCAGTGTCCAATTAATTAGAAAATGTTCATCAAGTCTTCCCCTGCTCGGAGCGTGCCTGGGAGAGCAGGTTCACAGGGCTTATGCAGCTGCTGTGCTTTCTTCACCATCAAATGAAGATGGTTGAGGGAGAGTAGAACTCTCTCCCTAATTTATTTCTCCCTCTTAGACCAAAGGACACCAAGAGCACCTCCACCCCATCTGAGCACAGATGTTAATTCTTCACTGCCTTCCGGCTCTTGAGAAGGGGCTCAGGCTAAGTTTTGTTTTTGTTCTTGTCATAGGGTGACATTTAAGTGCAGTCTGTCTGACAGGTGATAGAGAAATAGACTAACCTCTCACCAATCTGACGAACCCCCGTAAGAAGACCCCTCCTACAACTATGTAAGGGAAAGGCTGGTGCTGGACCCTGCAGTCCCCCAGTCTCTTACCTGTGGGCATGTTGGTAAAAGGCCCATAGCAACAGATTTCCAGGCCCTTGAAGATCTGGGAGAAGAGAGGAACAGAGGAATAGAGAAAGAAACACTAGGTACAAGAAACACTAGTTATGGGTTTTATAAAAAACATAAAGAGACTCTCTAAGAACTTTCTGTTTTCTTTTCCCCCTTAAATATATTTTTATTGATTTCAGAGAGGAATGGAGAGGGAGAGAGAGATAGAAACTCAATGATAAGAGAGAATCATTTACCGGCTGCCTCCCACACGTTCCACACTGGGGATGGAGCCTACAACCTGGACATGTGCCCCGACTGGGAATTGAACCATGACCTCCTGGTTCATAGGTCAACACTCAACCACTGAGCCACGCCGGCTGGGCATCTTTTTTTTCTTTACCACCAGACGAGTTCTGCTGCTACTTCCAGAGACAATTAGTCCAATGTCCAGAACACTATTGGGTTTCAGAAGACTTTTTTGTTTTGTTGTTAATCCTCACCCGAGGACATTTTTCAGAGAGAGTGGAAGGGGCATGTTTAATGGCTAGAAATTCAGCTATTAGTTGATATTTGATCTTTATCCAAACGTGGTACATCAGTACTAACTAACCATACCCCTGACTGGCAGAGAGGTCTACGTTTATTTTATATGTACATGCTCCTATCCTCCTGACTTTCTTCTGGTCTCTAGCATCTGTGAACGCCAACCTATGAACCAGGAGATCACAGTTCGATTCCCGGTCAGGGCATATGCCTAGGTTGCGGGCTCAGTCCCCAGTGTAGGGTATGTAGGAGGCAGCTGATCGATGATTCTTTCTCATCAATGATATTTCTCTCTCTCTCTCTCTCCCTCTCCCTTCCTCTCTGAAATCAATAAAAATATATTAAAAAAAAAAAGAAAGTTCTCCCCAGGCAGCCAGCTGGAACCATATGTTGCTGTAAAAAGCACAAAAGATTACAATTTTTTCCATCCAGGCTGATATTCATTGAAGAGGATATCTAGTTATGAGATAAGGAATTTGAAGTTTCACCTCTACAAATACATTTCTCTTTCATAGGAAAATACTATGGTGATATTTTTGTATCTTCAGAATGTCATTACTTTGATCAGGTATTTCCTGTCATTGCCACCCCGTATGCAGGAAAAAACCCCAAACACTGAAATTTCCTTTGAAGGAGGGAAAAATCTGGTGCTAGCTCTGCTTTGCACACAGTGGAATAAAAACAAATGGCTGGGGCCTGTTCTCCCTCTCAGGAGCAAGCCCTGCCTTTCCCTTTACCTCTCTTCTCTCCTTGCCCCTCCCCCAGGCCTGTTCCTTTGCCTTTCTCTCTCCTAAGCTCCAAGCCCCCCCCACTTTTTTTGCTTCTGTAACTTGTTTCCTGAGCCTCCTCAGTCCAGCTGGCTCACTTCTACTACCTCTATAACTTTCTAAATAAACTTTCTTACTTTTAATTTGAAGAAGAAGAAAAAAAAGTTTGGCTCACAGAGCTCCCCTGAGGTGAAGGCAGAAACAGACATAGGGCCAGCAGCATTTCTTGGCATCTGGGAAGTTCCTTGTTTGGTTAAGAAGGTGAGGGTGGGCTGACCCCAGGGGTTCAGAGCTCCAGGGACTGATGATTTGTGATCATCTCCCAAAGCAGTTTTCCTTGGAAAGTCACCTCTATTGGTTTGCCCTCAAGTTCTGTAAATGGACAGAAGGTGCTCCTTGCGGGGATGTTCCAAATGCCTGGCGGCGCACACTTGAAAGGGGAAGAAAGGCAGACGGTAGCGCAGCGCGCAGTCAGGGGCCTGAGAAAGCTGCGGCCAGGCCTGGCAGGCAGGGGTGAAACCTTGCCTGGACTTCTCCCCGAGAGGAGGACATAGTTTCTGGCTACATCACTTGCTACAGCGTGATATGGGGACTGTGACTGAGTGTTCCTGAGTGTTCTAGTCTTTCGTTTTCAAAGATGTTAGAATCAGATGATGAAACCTATAATTCTCCAAGAAATATAATATTGTCATTAAGAGCTCAGATTCCAGGCTCTGGCCAGGTAGCTCAGTTGGTTCGAGTGTGGTCCCAGTATGCCAAAGTTGCGGGTTCAATTTCTGGTCAGGGCATATATAAGAATCAATCAATGAATGCATAAATGAGTCAAACAATAGATCAATGGCTCTCTCTCCCTTCCTCTCTCTCTAAAATCAATCAATAAATTAAAAAAAGAGCTCATATTCTGGAGCTAGACTGCCTGGGTTCAACTTCTAGTTGTGCGTTCACAGCTAGCTGTGTGAGCTTGAGCAACTTACTCCATCTCTCTGAGCCTCAATTTTCTCATCTATAAAATAGGCATAATTATTGTACATATCTAATAGGGTTACTATAAAACTGTTAATCAGTTAAAACATGTTGAGTATTTAGACCTGGCACAGAGTGAACATTATATAGATATTAGCTATTGATTATCAATCATTTTCTCTCCTATGCATCCACAGACAGCACTGCGTACATCCCCTTTACAGCACTTACCACGCTACTTTAGAGAAAAACACTATCGTAAAGTGGAAAGAGCAAAGGCTTAGATTCATATCTGTTTCAAATCCCAGCTCTGCCATTTATCAGCTAAGATTTGAACCTCAGATTGGACCAAATTACTTCTCTAAACCTCTAAGTCCCGTCATTCATTAAATGGATATAATACTTATTTACCTTGTTGGGCTATAACTAAAAAAAGAACCTAATGGAAGCACCTAGCAGTATGTAACACCCTTAAAAGATGAACCAAGGGGCCTGGAATGCAGAGGGGCAGTGGGATTTTTGTCAACATGGGGGAGGAGGGCTTTACCTTTCTGTCCTGGGACTCTCTTGCTCGCTTCGGACCTTGGTGGTTCCTCCCATTGATAACATCTCCTCTGACTTCAAAATCACGCTAAAAGAAACCAAACGCAAACCACAGGGATCAGAGAGAAGCCGCCCTCAGTGGAAGCAGAGTAGATGTGCCATATTTAAGGAATTGGGTATTGCTAGGCAATGTTCTGACCACTCCCCTCAAATCATTCTTTTTGGTGGACTGGATGAACCGACCGGCATCTCAGCTACTGAAATCAATTCCCTGAAGCAAAGCTTTGTGGGCAGAAATTAACAATTGGCTTTTCACCTCACTGGGACTTAATGTATTTTAATTTTCAACATCTATCTCCTCTCAAAACATTCACTTAGCATTTAGATTAAACTGCTAATACTGTGCAGTTATAAAGATAACGGGAGAATTCCTGATCTCTTAAATCAATTGTGTATTACCAGCTAAGGGCTTTTCAGATTTTCATTGAGAGATTTAGTTAATGAAACCAAAATGTTAAATATACATTTAATACACTGAAGAAAAAGGTTTTACATATCACTATTTTGACTGGTCAAGGATGAGAGTAATGGGATTGGGGAGGTTAGAGCTTTTGGGATAAATTAGGGGAAGAATGCTTAGAAACAATTCTGACTGAAACTCAGGTTGTAGAAGATCATATCCACTGCCAAGATTATTACAAAGTAAAATAAAGTCATGGTAGTATAACCACAGGCTACTATTAGGGCAGTGGTTCTCAACCTTCTGGCCCTTTAAATACAGTTCCTCATGTTGTAACCCAACCATAAAAGCATTTTTGTTGCTACCTCATAACTGTAATGTTGCTACTGTTACTGAATGGTAATGTAAATATCTGATATGCAGGATGGTCTTAGGCGACCCCTGTGAAAGGGTCGTTCGACCGCCAAAGGGGTCGCGACCCACAGGTTGAGAACCCCTGTATTAGGGGCAAGACCACTTCATACTTCCTAGTCGCTTGAGTGAGAAGAGTCTAATGATAAATGTCATTTATTTGGAGATGCCTTCAATTTTATAGGCCTGATTGTACCCCTGTCCCTACTTAACTTCTCTACCTGGATGCCTAGTATATATCTCAATTTTTTTTTTATTGTTGAGAGATTACAAATTCCCATTTTCTCCCCTTTGCTCCCCTCCATCCATCTTTTACCCCCACCAAGGCCTTCTAAATCCCCAAATTTATACATCTTGCCCCTTGCCGAATCTATGCTCCCTACATATTATTCACCAATTACTATCCTCCAGCTACACTAGTCTATTTTTCTTTAACAAACAAGCTCATTCCTACCTCATGACCTTTAGGCTTGCTGTTCCTCTGCCTTCAACACTTGTTACCTACATTTTTTAAGGCCAATTCTTTCTTGTGTTTTAGGTTTCAGCTCGAGCATTTCAGAAGCCACCCCTGGTCTCCTAAAGTAGTCAATCTCTGTCCCTGGTCAATAACTAATCTGCTGTTCACGGTATTTATTGGAATCTTAAATGATCTTTATTATCGTGTATTTTCCTTCAACAGAACAAGAATCTGGCCTGAGAATAGACCTGTCAGTCTTGTTTACTGCTGTATCCCTGGTGCCCAGCACAGAGTAGGCTCCCAATAATATATGCCATGAAATGAAGGTTAAACCAACAAAAATATCACTTAATTATGAATATACTGAATAGTATATAATATTTCAAAACTATTTTTTGTTAGTTTTCTTTTCCCTGGTCTGTTGTCACCAGCAGCTCTTAGATGGCTCTGCTCTAAGATTATTTCTCCTCCTACCCTCTTCTTATTTACCTCTCACTGTTCTCAGTGTCATAAAGAGTAACATCTCTCTGAAGGAATCTGATTTCTAAACAAACACATTTGCATATTAATATGAAGGATTTTTCTTTAACAGTGAACAACCAGTTCTCTATCAAGGTCTATATATATAGATTTAGGTGGGCCTATTTCTTTTGCTTATGAATCTTTTTTTCCCTCAACCCCCACCCCCCACTTATGAGTCTTTTTTCTGCTTTATAAATTCCTTTTCCTTCCTCCAAGGAAAGGATTGTTTCTACTGAAATTTAGAACAAGTGAATGAGGCACAGAATTTCTGGGTTTGCTCTGCATAATTCCTGATGATCCCCATCATCCAAGTGGTACAAGGAAGGAAGCAGCTAAATTTTCGGTGATTATGTGACTCAATGGCATCAAGTCTTTCTGATTAGTTTGTAACATCAAGTACCTACCTCATCTAGAATCTTTCTTTCTTTAATAGACTGGGTCACCCCTAAAGAGATCACAGAAAAGACAAGTCACAATGCAGAAGAACATGCTCTTTTTGTGGAGGTGGACGGTGCAGCGATTCACGGAAGAGCTTGGGAGGTATAACACTGAGCAGAAGTCCCATCTCAATAAAGCCACAGCTCCTTGTAGTAGAGATTCCTTTTTGGAGATATGGTTGATGCTTAATCCAAACATTATAACAGTGCCTGCTGCACATGGATTTCTGCCTGCTATTAAATAAATCTCTAATTCCTATACTAACATTCTAGGAGCAGATTAGGTCCCATTAGTTATAAAAAGAAATCCATTTTCCCAACATCACCAGCTTATCTGAACAAAGACATATGCGTTAAAGATAAAACTAGTTTAGTGCTATCATTAAAGACCTTTTGGTAATTCAGATTCAACATCAGCAAAAAACCTTAGGTGGTAAGATGTTTGGTGTAAAAATGCAATTCTGAAGTATTAAAGGGAGGAGGGGAGCAATACACTGTACTTACAGAAATAGCTAACTACCCATTTTCCTCCTGCAATTCCCAGAAAATATTTCAGTGTCCGTTCACATACAAATTCAGCATCTGCAGAATGAAAAATATCCAAAGGATCAGTAGAAGTTGAAAACAAAGTCAGGAAGTGCTGCCCTAACAAGCTAACGAGCTCCAGTTCTATATGCTACTCGCAATCAATATGGATCGATGATTCCGATACCCCAGTGACAGAACCAGAGGCTGGAAGCACCCCTAATTATAATCAGCATGTGTGGATCTTTGGAAGTTAGAAAAGGCTGATATGAAGTTAAAACCAAAGGAGATGTCTGCCCTATCTTCTAAATGACAAGACTAGCTACAGATATCCATCACTGTGTTCAGGGAATTATCTACATCAATAGTATTGATACATGTGGATGGGGAAGATCTAATTTACTGGATGGCAATATGTGGAAGGAGAAGAAAACAGTATTGTTGAAATCCTCTATCTGATGTGTCAATGTAAGTGACAAAATTTTCACCCCCAGACTTCTACCTGGGGAATCCTAACTTCCTAATTTCCCTGAGAGGGACAGAAAAATACAGAGTATTTTCATGGCATTTTTCCTCTATTCATAAGTATTTCAGAAAGAAGTAGCTAAAGAATCACTTCTGTTTATTTCCTAGTACTTCAAAAACCCTTCTGAAGAACTAAGCAAACTGAAGAAATAAATGTATTTAACTAAATCTTAAACATAGCAATCTATCTGCCAGTAGTAGCAACAGCCATTCTTCCTCACAGAATTCTTCACAATAATTAAAATCTTTTTTTTTCATTACAGTTTTATAGCTTTTTGTTTACTGCTGTGAAAGTTGATTTAATAATATGGTTTCAACACAGAAATTTTAGCTTATTTTTAGTTCAAAAGTTGTATTGCCACCTGGCCGGTGTGGCTCAGTGGTTGAGCATTGACCCATGAACCAGGAGGTCACAGTTTCGTTCCTGGTCAGCTCACATTCCCGGGTTGTGGCTTTGATCCCCAGCAGGGGGCGTGCAGGAGGCAGCCGATCAATGATTCTCTCTTGTCATTGATGTTTCTAACTCTCCCTCTCCCTTCCTCTCTCCGAAATCAATAAAAACATATTTTAAAAAAAGTTATATTGCCTTTGAGTTTAAAGACTAATTACTTTATTTTATTTATTTATTTTTTAATTTATTGCTTAAAGTATTACAAAGGGTATTACATATGTGTCCATTTTATCCCCCCACCCTAGACAGTCCCCTAGCCTCCCCTATCCCCCAGTGTCTTATGTCCACTGGTTATGCTTATATGCATGCATACAAGTCCTTTAGTTGATCTCTTACCCCCCTACCTCCTGCCCCCCAACCCTCCCCGGCCTTCCCGCTGCAGTTTGACAATCTGTTTGAGGCAGCTCTGCCTCTATATCTATTATTGTTCAAAAGTTTATAATGGTCTCTATTATCCATGAATGAGTGAGATCATGTGGTATTTTTCCTTCATTGACTGGCTTATTTCACTTAGCATAATGCTCTCCAGTTCCATCCATGACGTTGCAAATGGTAAGAGTTCCTTCCTTTTTAGAGCAGCATAGTATTCCATCGTGTAGATGTACCAGTTTTCTAATCCATTCATCTACTGATGGGCACTTAGGCTGTTTCCAGATCTTAGCTATGGTGAATTGTGCTGCTATGAACATAGGGGTGCATATATTCTTTCTGATTGGTGTTTCTGGTTTCTTGGGATATATTCCTAGAAGTGGGATCACAGGGTCAAATGGGAGTTCCATTTTCAGTTTTTTGAGGAAACTCCATACTGTCTTCCATAGTGGCTGCACCTAAAGACTAATTACTTTAGATTTAATTTACATTTTAAAGTTTCCTTTTCACCTTCCAGCAGCTTTGATCCAAACTTACAGCTTAAGATATAGTATTAAACTTTAATGATATTCAACTCTAAAATAGAACTTGGTTCGAGGTACCTTGTTCTAGCACAATGATTCTCAACCTTCCTAATGCTGCAACCCTTTAATACAGTTCCTCATGTTGTGGTGACCCCCAATTTCATTGTTACAAATTGAACATAATCAAAGCATAGTGCTTAATCACAAAAACAATATGTAATTATAAGTGTTTTCCGATGGTCTTAGGTGACCCCTGTGAAAGGGTTGTTCGACCCCCAAAGAGGTCGCGACCCACAGGTTGAGAACCGCTGTTAGCACCTGTTTCCTGTAAGTATTATCCTCTGACCCTGTGGTACAATCTGTATAGAGTACAAAGCTAACATTTTAGAGGTTCTAAGACAATGTCCCTCTGCCAAGGACTCTGGATCCTCTACTCAGGGCCTGCAGCAATGTGTACAGAGTGGACCATTTTATTTCCTAAGTCAATTTTGAGAAAGGTTTTAAGAGCTGCATCTCCTATGCGCTGCATGCACTGGTCTCTGCTTCCCGGAGCCCATGAGCGTCTAACTCCTCTTCCAGATAACACTTCGAATACTTGAAGACAGTGGTCTTGTTCCCTTAAGTCTTCTCATTCCTTCATCTGTTCTTCCGATGACTTTGCTCTGAATCCCTTTTCTCCATCCTCATCATCTACCTCTGGATAAACACTCTCTAACATGTCAGTGACCAGCTTAAAAAGCACAGTGTTCAAAACAGAGCACAAATCTTCCAGGCAGCCACTGCAGCAGAGAATACAGTGGGGGAATCAGGATTTTTACTTTACTTGTTCCAGACATTAGGTTTGTATTAATGAGGTCCGATTGTAAATGAGCTTTTTAGCAGCCCTGAAATGTTTATTCAGATTTAGCTTATAGTCAACCAAAAGACTCGGAGGTCTACATTATCATGGGAGTCAGAATTAAGATTTAAAAAGGGGAAGGTGTAGGACAGATGAATTTTCCCCTTCTGTTTTTCCTTTTTCATATGCTGGCTATCTCAGAGCTGGCACTGTACTTATTTCCTGAAAACTCACAATCACACTCAAACTAGTGTTTGTGTGAAGCTAGGACATGAAATAGACATGGAGCTAGGGCTTTCAACCACCCAGATTTTGAATAAAGACTCATTTCCATCCATTCTCCTCTTTGCCCTATTTATTCCTCTAGGATTTGAGCTCTGCCTTACCAGAAAGCCCTTCACACAGAACAGTCCAGGCAGGGTGGACTAGTAGAAGTGGTTCATTGTTCTGGTTCACCACTCTCCAAATCTTAAACCCAAAACAAAAGGAGGCGAGGAAGTAGAAAAACTATTATTTTTCTTTCACAAAACATAGTTGATCAACTACTGGAAGACTTTCACCCGTGCTCTGCTTAATGAATACTCCCATTTCTTCATGTAGTTCCATGTAACAGATGCAACGCATTCTATAAAGGTTCTTGGTATACCTGTTTTCATAATGACATGAGTAGTCTCTTCAGTAATTAGATCAGTTAAAGTGATGTGGTGTTTTCTGGCAAACTTGTGCACACGCATCTGAAATCAAGTAAAATATTATTATAAATTACCTCTAGTGCACAGCTTAGAGCATTAGTTATCCTAGCTTTGAATCTCCATTTTTTTCTCACAGAAAACGTACATTCTTTTTATTCTAACATGTCTGAAGTCTCAAAATAAATAGCAATTTAATACAAATTATGTACAAATCAGAGGAAAAAATTCTAAAGTAATTCATGCTAGGAGACATGAACTATAACCAAGGATTCAAAATAATATTAATTTTCCCTTTAATAGCAGATATCATTGAATTCCCTAAGACATCTAGTTTCTCTTCAGAATGCTACTCTACTCTACTATAATACAGATCTATCAGCCTACACTATATGTAAGCTGAGAGGTAATCAGCCCACATAGAAAGCTATGTTACAGGTAAGTGGCTTAAAAACAGGATGTGCCTGGTTGGAGTGGCTGTTAGCTGAGCATCATCCTGTGCACTGAAAGGTTGCTGATGCGATTCCCAGTCAGGGCACATACCTGGGTTGTGGGTTTGATTTCCCGTTGGGGCACATACACAAGGCAACCAATCAATGTTTTTCTCTCCCTTCCTCTCTCTTTAAGTATGTCCTCAGGTGAGGATTAAAACAAACAAGATGCAAACCTCTGATAGCTTAAAAACATTCAAGTCAAGGGTACAAAAACTATCAATTCCTCTTACGGGGAAGGACTGGAAGAGACTCATACTATTCCCAAAAGAAATCTAGAGCCTTCTAGCTATTATCTATCAACCAAATAAAAATCAATAGGTAGTAAAAGAAATTAACCAGATCCATTATGGACACAGTTGACATAATTAGTAGCAACTATTTGGTAAATAACTCTGTTTACCAAGGGCCATCATTTATTAGCCATCACCACCCATGCCAATATTTATGTGCTGCACAATATTGCAATGGAGATCAGGCCATCCTTCTTTCATGCTGCCTCATTCCATACTGCCACAGGGCACTAAAAAGGCAGACGAGAGAAGCTAATGATACCCTCCCCCCTTTGTCACTGCCCTCTGCCAGGATCATTAGCAATTCTGAACTGATTAAATGCTGAAATCCCGGCTTTGAACAGTGTTCAGTTAGAAGAGCAACCGCTGAAAAGATCATCTTAATATGGGTTTCAGAATTAATCATGTGTAATACAGTCAGCAGCTTTCATAATAAATGTACCACACTTCAAGTCTGAATAGAGTTGAAAAGTTTTCCTCTTTGCTTGTTTAAAGACAATATGTACCCAAGCCACTTACAGTCTAATGTGCAGCTCAGAGTTGCCCATGGCAAGAATGATTAAATTATTTTAGCCTTCTCTGAAAAGCTGAACTTCAAAACAAGCAAGAAATGCTAATTTTCAATGAATAAATGGAAATTCTAGATATGTAGGCAAATGATCAGGAGCAAGATAAACCGAACACAGATATGAATTTTCAGAGCAAATAGCTGGTCTGGGCACCTGATTGTGAAATTAGAATTCTAGCATTATTGATAAGAATGTATTCATTGTATCTTCTAGGGCAGACATAACTTACTTTGCCCTTTTAGCAGTAGGCCACAAAGAATGTTATGCTCAGCTGCCACACATAGAGAACTTAGAATGAGAAATGGTTCTTATCCTAGGAAGGATATATTAAGAAAGATACTTAAGAATGACTGGGTCATCTCTGTGTATAATAAATCACACCCACTACTGAATCCATTTGATACTCTGGTGTGTTATCTTATCATGGTTCTTTAAGATGTATTCACTCAATTATTTTATTATGAAGTGATACCAATGGTGATTAATTTATTAAGATGTCTGAAATCTACACTCGGAAACAATGTTTCAGTGATCTTAGTATTTTAATGGGTATTTTCCATAGTGAGAAACAATTCCTGTTTCCAGCATTAGGGACCCAAGGAGATGTCAAAATCCTAACAGGGAAGAGAGGCTCTTGTAGAGCAGAAATGATAGGGCAGGCTACCAACCAGGATAAAGACAAATAAACACTGGAGAAATGCCATTATCTGGCAGTGAGCTTGGAACCAGCTTGAATTTAGCTAATCATGCTGGTGCATTCTCTCCTATATGAACCAAAGTGGGGAAAAGATGCCTTCTGGGGAGTAGAGCTACACCTATTTGCTTTTTATAATAAAAACTAGAAGTCCAGTGCATGAGATCCTGCATGGGTGGGGGTCCCTCGGCGTGGCCTGTGGGGATTGGGCTGAAACTGGCAGTCCAATGCCACCTGCTGCTCCCACTCATCCCGGTCCCGCTGCGCCTGCAGTGGGCTCACACCCAGTCAGTCCTGATAGAGAGAGGCAAGCTGCGAGCCCTGCACCTGGCACAGTCCCTGGGGGGAGGGTACCCCCCCCCCAAATACGATCAGCCCTTAGGGCAGGTGGTGGGAAGCCCTTGGTGGCCTGGGATCTGGATCTATCCCGCTGACGTTCCGACTGGTTGTCAGGAGCCACCTGGCGACCGCTTTTATATACTTTCTTTCCTGCGGAGCACCTAGGGAGGGAAAGCGGCCGCAGTGCCCTGAGGCCAGCTTCCAGAAGGCCAGCAGTGCCAATCAGTCAGTGCCTGGCCCTTTCTCAGGAGATTGGACCTGCAGGACTACTGAGGGAGTGAGAGGCTGCCGTTGGGCTGGCGGGCCGCTGGGCTGGTGGGCTGCTGGGCTGGGTCGGTCAGCGGCACTCCTGCTGTGGGGCAGCTCCTGTGTCGAGCATCTGTCCCCTGGTGGTCAGTGTGCATCATAGTGACTGGTTGTTTGGTTGCTTAGGTTTTTATATAGACTAGAGGCCCGGTGCACGAATTCGTGCACCAGTGGGGTCCCTTGGCCTGGCCTGCGGGATCGGGCCGAAACCGGCTCTCTGACATCCCCTCAGGGGTCCCGGATTGCAAGAGAGCATAGGCCAGGCTGAGGGACCCCACCAGTGCACGGTCGGGGCCGGGGAGGGATACAGGAGTGCTTCAGAGCATGTCCTGCCCATCTTGCTCAGTCCCAGTCGGCCGGACCCCTGCAGCAAGCTAACCTACTGGTCGGAGTGTCTGCCCCCTGGTGGTCAGTGCACATCATAGAGAGCAGTTGAGCGGCCTTAGCATATCATTAGCATATTACTCTTTTGATTGGTTGGATGGATGACCAGATGATCGGATACTTAGCATATTAGGCTTTTATTATATAGGATAAATACAATTTTAAAAGCTCTATATCATACCCAAAACTATAATCTCTCTGCTAATATTTAATAATTACTTTCTTTTTAAAAAATTGATTTGAGAGACAGAGAGAGAAACATCAGTTTGTTCCACTTACTTATGCATTCATTGGTTGTTTCTTGTATGTGCCCTGACAAGGGATCGAATGTGCAACCTTGGTGCATCAGGAGGACACTCTAACCGACTGAGCTACTCAGTCAGGGCTAATAATTATTTTCTTAAGTAAATTTATACAAAATAATTCATGCTATAGTGTTATCTAGGTCCAAAACTTCAGAAATTAGTAATCAATTTAAATTTCATTAGAACTATGTCTATTTCTTCGATTTCTTCCTATAAGTTATTTATTACTACCTAGGTAAAACTATTATGGTATGTAAATGAAGTCTCAGTCCTTAGGGAGATACATATGGATACACTTACAAGTTCTTTTGGGGTCAAGCCTGATGCCACCATAGATATTCTTTTGTTGACTGTTTTTGCTGAAGATGTCACCTCTGGCTTCTCCCTGCTGGCACTTTCTTCCCTCACATTATACCCCGCAGCATTAGTAGTATGAGTAGCAGCTGGACTCTTAGCAGATTCAACTTGAAATTGGGGTAATTTCAATGCAGAGGTTGAAGTTGGCATGCTGCAAACATGAGCTGACTCTGGGGCTCTGTCTTCAGAGGGATCAGACTCTGGGTCATCAGAGAAGAGGCTGATGCCAGATTGTAGGCAAGGACTTCCCTCTGAAAGGAATGGTGGATGAAATTTAATCTACATAAAAATGAATCTTGAATTACAACATCTAGTCTCTGCTAAGAATTGAAAAGATAGATCAAGTCAGGTTAAAAAAAAATGGGTGCACTAATACACTGTTGATGGAGGTACAAGGTGTCTTAACTTTTCTAAAGGACAATTTGGCATTATAATCCAAAAGTCATGTGTGTTTACACGTTCAGTCAATAATTCAAGTTTTAGAAATGTATCCTAGGAAAGTAAAAGATGTATGCGCAAGTTTAGCCATAGAAATGTTCACTGCAATACTGTTTATAACAGTAAAGTTCTAGAAACAACTTAAATGTCCAATAATAGATTGGCACATCTATTTCAATGGGGTACTCTTCACCCATTACATTCAGTTACTATGAAATAGAGAAATGCACACACCTACGTTCATTTCAGAATTATTTACAATAGCCACGAATGGAAGCAATCCAAGTGTCTATCAATGGATGGATGGATAAAGCAAATGTGTTATATACATAGAAATGGTTTAAGTCAGTCACAAAAAGACAAATGATATACTATTCCACTTACATGAGGTATTAAAGTTGCCAAGCTTTTAGAGACAAAGTGGAATGGTAGTTGCCAGGGGATGAGGTATGGGGAAAGTGGAAAGTTGCTGTTTAATGGGTACAGCTTCAGTTTTTCAAAATGAACAAGTTCTAGAGAATAGTTGCACAACAATAAGAATATATTTAATACTAGTATACACTTAAAAATGGCTAAGATTGTAACTTTTGTTATGTATTTTTACTGCAATTAAAAATAAAACTGTCCGAAACCGGTTTGGCTCAGTGGATGGAGCGTCGGCTTGCGGACTGAAAGGTCCCAGGTTCGATTCCGGTCAAGGGCATGTACCTGGGTTGCGGGCACATCCCCAGTGGGAGGTGTGCAGGAGGCAGCTGATCGATGTTTCTCTCTCATCGATGTTTCTAACTGTCTATCTCTCTCCCTTCCTCTCTGTAAAATATCAATAAAATATATATTTAAAAAAATAAAATAAAATAAAACTGATGCCATTGAGTTTAATATGCTATCCTATTTCAGAGGCCAAACTTAAAAAAAAAAATTGCACCTTAGAATCCATGAAATGCAATATTGTAAGGTAGGCTTTCTGTAATTTTGGTCATTTATTTTATCTAATTTAAGTAACCTTTTTTATTACCTATATTCTCCAACTGCTTGGCAATGAACATATAATACTTTAGTAAGGAAGGAAACAATATTGAAATATGAGAGATTCAATTTTTGTTTCATCACCCACGATGATATCATTACCTTTTTCACATAATAGATCATCAGATATCATCACCAAATTGAAGATCATCCCTGAAACATTTCACAAAATGCCACTCAATCGGGAAGTAAGCATAACTAAGTAGAATGTATGAGATCCCCAAAATGACCCTAATTAAAATGGTCAAATACCACATTCAGAAGCCAAAAGGCATCTTTTATGATAATGTGTTTTAGAGGATTAATTTAAAATTTTCTTTACTAATGCACACTTTAATTCATAAGCCGTAACACACACTGTTCATTTAAAGTGATTTATAAGGCATAAAATATATAGTCATTTATATTCATTAATTCATAAAATAAGAGCTTACTTTGGAGATTTGACTCATTTTTCAATCAAGGACAGGCCTAAACCTAAACTTTGTTCTAGGGCTCTAGAACTCTTATCTAACAGTTGAAATAAAATATTTAGAGCACACCAAGACTCCCTCATCTTCAAAAAGAATTAAACCAATACAGACAGATTAACAACTGCAACAATTTTCAAGTAAACTTGTATAAACATTCAAGCTATTTTTAAAAAATGGGTTTAAGTATAACAGATGCATTCATGATATACTAGTACTAGTACATATGAAAGACGATTAACTAGAATACCTTTAGGTAAGATTCAGAGTAAAATAAAAGTTTTGTCCAACAGAGAAGATGAAATATTACCTGGATCTTGTCTTGGCAAATAAGACGGCTCCATTAAATCTTGGGTCTCAGACTTGGTCAGTTGTTGCTCCTCTACATCAACACTCTCAATGAGCTCCTTTAGAGATGGGCGGTTTCTGTTCTGGAGACTCTGTGAGTGGCAGTGCACATACCACCTGTCATCTAACAACTGGGATGTAGAAGAGCTAGAAAGGATGCAAGGAGATTTTTTTATCACCACAACTTGTGAAAGGACTTATCACACATCCTGGGCAGCCAAAGCATAAGTAAAACAGCTCATTGTTGGAGAGACACTCAAGTGAGGGCCTAGAAGTCTGGATTCATGGTGTCTGCCAATATGTCAAGATTGACACAGAACATTTCCCTTTACGGTCTGGTCTGAGGCAGTAAGTATATATCTCCTAGCTGTTTCAAAGCATGTCAGCAAATTTCAGCAAATTATCTACCACCACTTATTCAAATTCTATAAAATAGAAAGTATTATTCCACTTGAGTCCCCATGGATGTGTTAATCATATCTCTTATGAAAGTAGAAAAAGCTAATGATTAATTTTGACATCGCTACACTCATTCTTTCTATATCCAATGTCAGCAAAATTCATAGAATCCTTATCTCCTGCCTTTTCAGTATCGTGTCATTGTAAAAACAAAAGCTATAAAACATTGTTAGAAGAGTATATGCACACAATAGTAATTCCTTTACTCTTTCAGGTTTTAGAACATCGCCGATTAAGATACTTAACAGATTTAAAAGACCTCAGAAATCAGCTAATTAATTCCAACAATTATTAGGTGTTTACTATGAGTCAAACATCAAAACTAGGCTCTATGGATTAAAGATGAGCAAGATCTAAACTGCTGCTCTCAAGTAGTCTAGTAGAAGGAGGAAGTTCAATGAAATGTTTAAGTCTCTTGGGGAGGGGGAGGAACAGCAGAAATATTTGGTCTGAATATTAAATGGATGCTTCAATTAGTTAAAGCTTGGCAATGAAGTCATTACCTTTAAACATAGGTTTAGTGCCTATGGAGGCCAGATATTTTTTTGTTTTTGTAAGAGAACATTTATTGGGTAAATTACCGAGGCAGAAAAAGTAATTCCTAGAAAAAATTGGATTAGGAAACAAATTATAGAGGTAAAGGAAGAGCCCTTCCCCCAGCCGGCATGGCTCAGTGGTTGAGCATCAATGTCTGAACCAGGAGATGGCGGTTTGATTCCGGGTTAGGGCATATGCCCAGGTTGCAGACTGGATCCCCAGTGTGAGGCATGCAGGAAGCAGCCAGTCAATGATTCGCTCTCATCATTGATGTTTCTATCTCTCTCCCCCTTTCCCTTCCTCTCTGAAATAAATTAAAATATATATATATATATATGTATATATATATATATTAAAAAGGAGCTTGGGAGTGAGGAAGCTAATGATAATGTGCCTGGTGGGGGAGGGAAAGGCTTGGGGGTAGTCCCTGGAGGGAGAGCACTGGAGGCCCGATCTTTTAATTCTGTCAGCCACAGTGCCAGTACCCCAGCCTCAATAATATATCCTCAGTCTAGTCCAAGAGGTTTGGAAAAGATGGTGTCATTAGATTTTTGACAACTTGTCACTATTCCCAAAAAGATAAGTAAAAATATACATATAATCAGTAGGAACTCAATAAATATGAATTCCTTTTCCTTCCTAGAGTGGTGAGATATGTGACTCTAATGCAGGGGTGGGCAAACTTTTTGACTCGAGGGCCACAATGGGTTCTTAAACTGGACCGGAGGGCCAGAACAAAAGCAAGGATGGAGTGTTTGTGTGAACTAATATAAATTCAAAGTAAACATCATTACATAAAAGGGTACGGTCTTTTTTTTCAATAGTTTTATTCATTTCAAACGGGCTGGATCAGCCTGCGGGCAGTAGTTTGCCCACGGCTGCTCTAATGGCTCTGAGACTCTTTCCTGAACTATCAAATAAGAACAATAGTCCAGAACTTGTCCTTTTACCATCACAGTGTTGTTGTGAAGGTCAAATGAGAAAGTAGGTACAGTATTTTTGAAAATATAAAGTACTATACAATCTAATCTCAATAGTAATTTGAATAGACACACTCAAAGATACTGTGAAAAATATTTAACAATAAGGGTTCAATGTAAACAAGCATAACCAATGGACATAAGACACTGGGGGTAGGGGAGGCCAGGGGATTGTCAAGGGCGGGGGGGAAAAAAAGGAGACATATGTAATACTCTTTGTAATACTTTAAGCAATAAAGCAATTTAAAAAAAATAAAATAGGTAAAAAAGAGTTCAATGTAAGTAAAAGTGTTACTTAGATACCACAATTTGACATTTATTACTTCTTACCTTTCCATTCCTGGTTCTTTATTTTTATATCTGGTGGAACTACCGAGAGACTCTTGAAATTTGTCTGCAGAAAGGCTTTCTGAATTCTGGCTTACAGGATATTCACCACTTTTCTCTGAAGTTGATTCTACTTTAAATGGAATAGGAAAACAAAGAAATTTACTGTTTTGTCCTGATGGTGATAATTCAGGTGAGAATATTGATTTATTTTTCTTTACTGATTTTAGAGAGAGGAAGGGAAAGAGAGAAAAACATTGATTTGTCATTCCACTTATTTATGCATTCATTGATTGATTCTTTTTTTTTAATATATATTTTATTGATTTTTTTACAGAGAGGAAGGGAGAGAGATAAAGTTAGAAACATTGATGAGAGAGAAACATCAATCAGCTGCCTCCTGCACATCTCCTACTGGGGATGTGCCCACAACCCAGGTACATGCCCTTGACTGGAATCGAACCTGGGACCTTTCAGTCCGCAGGCCGAAGCTCTATCCACTGAGCCAAACCGTTTCGGCTGATTGATTCTTATATGTGCTTTGACTGGGAATCAAACCTTGGTACATCGGGACAATGCTCTAACTAACTGGGCTCTCTGGCCAGGGTGAGTATATTGATTTTCAAAAGCAGCAATCTGTGACAATCAAACTGGTTTTTAAGTAAGTATATCAGACATAATATTATAAGCAAAAGTGATCCAGCACCAAATGGAACGAAAGTAAGTAAATAAGTAAATAAATAAACGGAACACTTTAAGACTGGGTAAATAGAGATACTCAACTGAGACAAGGCTGAAAAAACATATATTTATATATTTTTGGCCCTAAATGATAAGGAAACAAGAATAGGAAATAATTTTTATCTCTACAGCAAACTAAATTTTACTCAAATCCCCTTAGATAATAGGGAACAGAAAGTACTAGAAAGAAAAGAACATTCCCTTGTCTATCCCTACTGCCTCCACATCAAAGACTGTATAAAATGGGGTGTGAACTTCAACATGTGTGAAAAAACGGGAGGGGAGGGGTCATATGAGAAAGAAAAAACAGGTGACAGTCTGCTTCAGATTTTCAATTAGTAAGAAAGAAGAAAACCCAATAGATACATATTAAAAAAACGAAGGTAATGACTGATAAAGAACCCTGAAGTAATACATGGACTAATGATGAAATGGCACAAGAAAAGGAAAAAACACAAAACAGATCCAAGGCAAAGTTTTGACATGTTAGTACATCCTTTTATTTATTAATTCCTCCAAATGTATTACTGTGCTACTGCTTTCTAGGAAGTAGCTTAAAGGCAGAAATATTTAAAAAGTAAAAACAAATACTTAAAAATTACAAATGTCTTTTATCCATTAAAAAGTCATTGATGACTGTAATTTATTTTGAGCTTTTATCAGAAAAGCTAAAAATTGAGGCAGAAAAATGTAAACAAAGGGCTGTATTAATTAAACTGTTTTTAAGACATTGGGTGACCTGGGGGAAAATAATTATTGATTTCCTGAGTTAATCCTCAAATGCATTATTTATAGTTTTCACTGTGCTTATCTTTTCTGAGAGTTTCTAGGAACATAAGAACTCTGCCTGGAGCTTCCAGTTGCTGAAAGTAAGCTGAATCGAACTATGCAGATTTTTCTTTCAACTCGTTCTGTAAAGCTTTTTGATAAGGATATCATTTTCCCCCCAAATATAGGGTGATCATTGGTGAAAGGAACCACAGAATTAACCATTGGAAAGGGTTATAAAAAAATAAGTAAAAGGATAGGGAGGAAGTCTCAGACATATAGATATTAAAAAGTCATTTCATCACATCTGAATATTTAGCATATGAGTTCCTCTTTTCACTATCATGGGGCCAAGCTATGAAGAAAATAAGCTAACCTGAATTAGAATTCAATTACTCAATGGTACCTAAAAAGACAGGGCAAAATTTTTCTGTTCTTCTTTTCCCTTAATCCTTATTTCATAAATTCAGGGATCCAGAGCCCAAGTATTGGGAGAGTACCATAGTTCCCCTTAAATAATTTCCTCATCTGGGGTTTTTAACATGTTACATATTATATTTTTCATGGGTACGAAATATGGGCCAGACCTAACGTTTAATAAATTTACTGACTGCCTACTATGTGCTAAGTACTGTGCAAAGTATTAGGAGAATCAAAGGAAAAGACATTGGGGAAGAAAGGAAAATATATTAATAAATGGTAAATTATAAAATAAAATAAAAAACCCATAAGGAAATCCAGCATATAACCCATTCACACAGTTGATTCAATATTTCCAGAGGAGCATAGGAATTTTTAACAAGTGCTTCCAGGAATGAATATATTACAAGACAAAAAAACTCTGATGTATCTGAAAATCATTTCCACTCTAAGAGATTATGATCTTATAAAATAATGTTTGCTTTATGAATGGTTGGTGATCCACAAGAAAAAAAAATGACTAAGTGCCTGATATACAATAACTACCCGCAGAGGAGGTACACATAATTTATAATGAGTATACAGATTTGCACAAAAAAATATTATGCAGGCTTGGGAATGACCCTTAAATAAACAAAAGGACAGAACTATGTTGAGGGCAGGACATTTGATGCAAAGACCCTAGACCAGTGGTTCTCAACCTTCCTAAAGCCGCGACCCTTTAATACAGTTCCTCATGTTATAGTGACCCCCAACCATAAAATTATTTTTGTTACTATTTCATAACTGTAATTTTGCTACTGTTATGAATCGTAATATAAATATCTGATATGCAGGATATATTTTCATTGTTTCAAATTGAGCATAATTAAAGCATAGTGATTAATCACAAAAAATATGTAATTATATATGTGTTTTCCGATGGTCTTAGGCGACCCACAGGTTGAGAACCGCTGCCCTAGACTATGATGAATACCTTTACTACAAAGGATAAAATAAACCTCCTAACAAAAATATTTTATATAGAGATTTGTAAAAAATTTTCAAAAAGTTTTTCAAACCCATAATAAAAATGTATAGAAATATAACACTTATAAAATTAAAAAAAAAGAAATCCACAACATTTTGTCTGCAGATCTTCAGAAAAAATAAACACCCCTCCCCCAAAGATGAGATAGATTTACACATATGATCAAAGCCAGACAATAACATTTTATAAGTTGTGCATAAAAATGAAAAGTCTAGCCTGTTTTTAGACTGAAGATGGTGAAAGTACCTCAAAGAAGAGAATTATGCTGGGGACTAGACTTTGCGCTTCATTATCTGGGAGATGAACTAAATGAAGATACAGTTACAAAGAAAGCATTGAAGGAAATACACTTGAACCACTGCCATAGCAACACAGTTCCTAACTTCTCATGCATAAGCTACTGTTTCTCCCTGAACATAAAAATATTGCAAGGCACACTCCCTGACCAAGGCCACGATTCTGAATAATAAAGACTTGAGTTCCTAGAAAGACTGAAAGGAAGGCCCTATTGCCCTGAGTAGGACTGGGGAAGGAGGCGATGAAGAAGTAACTTGAACACTTAAGTTAGCTGGGTAGGTATCACAGATAAAATGAACACTTTGGGAGGACTTGCCATACCTGCCTACTCATAAGCACCAACTCCCCCTCTGGAACCCATGCCTGTGCCTAACCTCTCATCTACTTGACTATACATTTGCCCCTATTTAAAAACCTGCCTGATGTGCTGTCTTTCATAATGCTCTTTTCAACTAAATACTCGAAATTTCATCTTACTGTCCTTCATTTATGCCACATTACCCCTCAGCTCAGCACTCCTTTTTTTTTTTTTTTTTAAATAATATACTTTTATTGATTTCAGAGAGAAAGGGAGAGGGTCAGAGAGACAGAAACATCAATGATGAGAGAGAATCATCGATAGGCTGCCTTCTGCATGCCCCATACTGGGGATCAAGCCCGCAACTGGGGCATGTGCCCTGACCGGGAATCAAACCATGACCTCCTGGTTTGTAAGATGATGCTAAACCACCAAGCCACGCTGGCCAGCCTCAATGCTCACTTCTTACAGGAAGTCAGCTTTAATCACCTCCTCAGAGATCCATCTGTCTTGTTGATAACTATAATGTTGGGATAAAGCACCTGACTCTGCCACATAATTGGGTTTTCTGGGGATCAAGATGCAGTTCCTCAAGTAAAGGGCATCTCTTCCTTATAAACCAGAAAGCACATGGAATAGGGCTTTATGATCTGACACCTGTGGTATAAGGAATATGAGCATTTTTTATAAGCTTTCTAAAATGAGGGGGTTACTTATTTCTAATCTCTCCCATTGCACTCAGCTTCCTATGGTCTCCCCGTAACATCTCCTCATTTTGGGTACTCAGTCGTCAGAAATGACACTTAATGACTGTCTTGATCTCTCTGAATGGGAAATTAGTTGAAAGCAGGGACTAGAACTGAGGCTCTAAAATTACCCGTGGAGTGACTCAGCAAATACATGCCGAGCAAAGATCATAAAATGTTCAAGCTGGGTTCACATTTTTCTGGAGATAAAGGCTTAGGGAGAGGAAGAATTTTGCTTAAGAGGAATTTGGCCAATGTTACAAACCTTTTTCTGGTGTGTTTTGTCGTGGATTTAGTAGGTCCTCAGAAGCACAAGAAGGGGATCTGTGAGAAGGCTGGCTCCCCTGCTGCTCTAACACAGCTTCCACTTGGTCTATTTCCTGCTTGATCTTGATCAGGTTATCTTGCATCCTATCCCTCTGCTGCAAACACAACAAATGACACAGAGAAAGTTACACTCTTTTAGAAATTTACCAGAACACAAGAGTATGTCATACCAATTAATTTTAGCATGGGAATTAAAATCACCTAGTATGGAATTATAAATTCTGGCTGAATACCTTTTAATCCAACCACATTCATGCAGTTAATGCCCATGAAAAGATTTCAGAATGATGTTAAAGGAGGAAAAAAAATTTCCTTAGACTCTCCCAAATAGATTTGCTTTATTTTATTGTGATGTCCTTTTGAAGTTGATTACTTTCTTTTAAAAGCTCAGGAGTGAAAAAATAATTAAGGTTCTTAAATACTTTTGATATTTAAAATTAGCATGACTTTGTTAACATTTTACATATGTGTTGTTTCAAAGGCGTAGTATTTGGGACTCATAGGAGATATAGATTAGTCCATATAAAAATGTCTGATTTCTGGCGTGTGAGGACACTTCTTTTTTCTGGGATTCTTTGAACATTTAATTTCTAACCAAAAGAACAAAGAGCTAATTCATTAATTTATCTATTTGCTCACTCAACTATTTGTTGAGCACCTATTATATGTCAGACACTGTCCTAGTGCTGGGAATATAGTCCGCATGGTGCTGCCATTCTAGATGGGGACAGGGTACCTAGAGAACTTCACAGAGAAGGACCTGTTAGAGGGAATGAGCCAACAAAAACAGCCCTAGTAAAGCCTGTTTTATTGTTTTCAACTCAAGATAAGGGTCTTCTCTGCTTACGGGGCTCATGATGTTTATTTCTCCACTTCAAAAAGAAATCTGTGCCCTGGCTAGTGTTCTCAGGTTAGAGCATCAGCACACACAGACGGGTCACAGATTTGATACGCAGTCAAAGGCATGTACCTGAGTTACAGGTTCAATCCCCTGGCCAGGTTCAGGCTCTTGTGGGAGGCAATCAATTGATGTGTCTCTCACATTGATGTTACTCCCTCTCCCTTTCATGCTCTCTAAAAAGCAATGGAAAAAGTATCCTCAGGTGAGGATTAAAAAAAAAAAAAAGAAAAAAGAAATGTGTAGCTGGGTGGCACAATTGGTTAGAGCATTGTCCCGATACACCAAGACTGTGGGTTTGATCCCTGGTCAGGGCACTTACAAGAATCACCCAATGGATGCATAGAATAAATGGAGCAACAAATGGATGTTTCTCTTTCTCTAAAATCAATGACTTAAAAAAACCCTCTAAGGCTAAAATAAAAACATTAATTAATTTTAAAAAAATTTCCTAAGTCTAAGGGTTTTCTTTCTTCTTTTGTTTTTTCTCTTTTTCCTGTTTTCTTCTTTCTTTAGTCTAAGGTTTTTGATAAGCCAATTATTTCATAATTAAAGAGATTTACAAAATATATCTTTCTTCATTACTTTTAGAAGGAACATCAATGGTTGCCAGCAAATCCTGGGGAAATAGATTATTTCATCCTCCATTTCTTCTTCTCATCCTTAAAAATGACTTTGCCCACCACTAAAAACGAGCCATCTACTTTCTCCTGCTACACTGAGTAATTTTCAAGTTTTTATGACCAGAAAATGTATTCTCAGCTTCACATAGGCTTGCAGTGCTACCCTGACACTGTTTGCTGCAATGTCCGCAGTAGCGCCATTGCCACCACGTGGAGCTTGTGAGTAGCTCCAGTACTGATCAAGGAGGGCTTGCCTAAGTAAATGTGGAATGAATCAGACATCCGTAAGCTTCAGAAGCTGTACTAGACGCTATGTCATGACCATCGACACCTAACCTCTACGTGGCCATTAAACAGGTTATAAAATCAGAAAAAACAGTAATGGAAGACTTAGTTAACTTTCACTTAGGTTTTCCTAAAGGAATTACTTTATAACCTGGACAATTCCCCTAGAGGCAATTGGCCAGATACATTTTTTTAAAATATATTTTTATTTATTTCAGAGAGGAATGGAGAGGGAGAGAAAGATAGAAACATCAATGATGAGAGAGAACCATTGATCAGATGCCTCCTGCACACCCCCTACTGGGGATCGAGCCCACAACCCAGGCATGTGCCCTTGACCGGAATTGAACCTGGGACCTTTCAATCTGCAGGCCGACGCTCTATCCACTGAGCCAAACCAGCTAGGGCTGGCCAGATACATTTGAAAGACCAAAACCAAATTGGTTACTAAGTTTTCTTGATTCTAATTCTTAAGTGTTTCTTAAATTAGCCCTAATCTTCTATTTCCCACTATGCTACTCTGATCTCTACTTTTACTTTTTTTTTTTTTTTGAGTATTCATAAGATTGTATTTGAGCCAAACTGACAACAGTTGCTGAGAAGCAAGATCTCAAATGCTTCCTGGTCTCTACTTTTAATATAGACAGCTACATTACTGTGGAAGTTCCTTAAATGCATGTTTATCATGCCTCTTTCTTCCATAATGGCTGTGGTGGTATACCACTGCTCAGATAAGGTAACACTTTCTGAAAGCTAAATAATCATTACTCATTATAGCCCTCAGGATAAAGTCTAAATTCCTAAGAAGAGCATTCAGAAGGCCTTTTATACTCTCTTATCTTTTAATTCTCCCCCAAACCACCCATATGCCCCGTTTTCTAGTTGCATAGCACAAATTTGTGCTTCCTGGGCATTTTATGCCTTTGTGTCTTTGCCTGGGTTGCTGCCTCCCTTCTTTTTCCTTCTGGAAAAATTCTTCTCATCTTTCAAGGCCCCGTTTAAATGTTTCCTTTGAAAGTCCCCACCAACAGGTGACCCCTCACTACTTCATTTATACTACTAATGCATTAGTACACCAAAGTGGAATACATAACCCTCCTTTGATACAATAGTGCTTTCATGTTTTTGCTATAGGAAAAATGGGTTTTGATCATTTAGCTTATTCATTAAATTCAGTATTTAGTGTTCTGCAGTGAGCTCGGTGGTATGTATGTGAGTATGTATAAAATAAAAGGTAGCATGAGTTCCTGCATGAGGTCTAGCCAGGTGATTACAATCTAATTTGAGGAGGCATGGTACCACATAAACTGTTATACCACTGATTCTAAGGGATGATAAAAGCCAATGCAAGAATGCAGGATGCATACTACTGAATGCACAAGACAGCACACATACTTCCACATATGCTTTTTACCTGAGTTGTTAAAATATCGCTCTGGGAGGACAGCCCTGAGTAGTCTTCAGAGAGGTCTGTTTCACTCTCATATTCAAATGCTGCTTCATCTAAATGATAATAAAAATAGAGATTCAGATGTAAAAACAGACAGCAAATACTGCAATTTGCTATATGTTTCTTCCCATTGGCAGGACAAACATCACTTTCATGTCACACAGAATGATTACACTCCTTGTTTTGAGACACCTGATTTCTTCTAGAAATAACAATGAAAATCAGAAGCAAGTCCACCAACAACTAGGGTATTTAATCTCATTCAAATAGATATGTTCCAGCTAGGTGAAGGACTTTTAAGGAAAAGTACCTTAGGAGGAACATGCTTAAAGTTTAAGAAGCAGCTACTTTAATTGTACTTGGAAACTCATTGTGTGCTCCCCCAAAGGCAGAAACATTTAGCTCATTTCCATAAAATACCTAAGTCTGAATCCGCACTCTGCTCTTCTTGATTTTCCTCTTCCAGGCCAGTTTCCCTTTCATCATCGTCTGAAATCAATTCCTTGTCACTCAGAACTTCCTGGTTTTCAGGCCGATACCTCATTTGCTGGGAAGGAGGATCAATCATCAAGACAGGATCCTGGGTGTTTGTATTGGCGGTCAAGTCCTCTGACGCACTGCACTGTGAGGAAAATAAGCTTCTAGAACATCTTGCTTCATCACTAAGGTGATGTTCCTGGGATGCCTTTGTCAACATTACCTGGTTACTGCAGTTATTTAAGCTACTCTTTAATCCCAGGTTCTCCTCTGTTTTATTAGACAGACTCTTTGTGGCAACACTGGTAGATGGAGAAGGTATTTTGATTACTTTACCAAATAATAAATGTTGGAAGCAAGGAAGCTCTTCATCCTCACTAGACATGTCCTCTTCTGAGGACTCTAATTTCCTGGCCCTTCTTTGGCAACTCCGAGTCAAATGTGTATGGGCTAAGGGGCTAGGGCTCCTTCCGAATTCTTCTTTCTGAACATCTTTGCTAAAAACAGCAGATCTTTCCTTAATGCCTCTTTCGTCAAAGCCGCTATTCTCCTTTATTTCATCATCAGTTAACAAGTCATCCGGTGTCTCAGAACAAACCTGAGAAACAGGACTACTTCCCATAGGTTGTTCTAGGTTATCTGAAATTTGACATGGAGGGAAGTCTGCATTAACAGCCTGAATTAGTCCTTCGTTGTCTCCTTGCCTTTTTACTTCAGGATGTTTACAGTCACTTACAGGAAGGCTTGGCTTATAGACTTCAGGTTGCATGAGACCTAATCTGAGCATAGCAGTTAATTTTGATCCTTTGTTTAGATCTAGTTCTGCATGAATGTTTTCACCACTGGAACCTACTTCATTGATACTAGAGCCTCCTTCATTAGTACTGCTTGAGCTGCTTTCTTTAAAAGCGCTTTCTCTAATGTTACTTAGGCTAATTGGGCTCACTGTACTTTGAATGTTCTCATTTCCCATTGCTCTTTCAGGGGACACTAAATGTTCCTCAAACTTTTCCTCTGACAGGTTTTTCTTACTTACAGTTTTAACAAATGACTTGATGGGAGAAATGGACGGTATATGATATGGGTTTTGTGAAATTCCATATTTATCTGTAATAGTGAGTTCAGTTTTGTTGCCTCTGAACTGAGAGGACGGGCAATGCATAGAGGTTCCTTTTATGCTGTATTTGGCATACTCTCCTGGCTTTTTGTCTTTCTCACAAACCACAGGAAAGCCTACAGCTGTGTGAACTGCCTGTACATGCTTGATTTTAGATTCTTTCTTTCCCTGATTTTCTTCTTTTTGTCCACATTCAAGAGTGACTTTTGGACTTTGTTTCCTTAAAGACGGGGAGTGAGCATAGACTGTTGCACATTCCTTTTCTGGATTTAAAAACAGAGCAAATGACTGGCGCTTTGACACCTTGAATGTATTCTGTAAATCCTGTGTATCAAGCTCACTCTCTTCCACTTCTATGCTTGCCTCCTGCGTGTGGTTAACTTCACATCTCAATAGATCCTTAAAGCCCTCTCTGTCATTTCTAATATCTTTAGAACAACCACGAATAAGTTCTTTAGGATTTTTAACTGCTGCACACAGATCCCCACATTGATTTGGAGCTGTTTTTGCCTTCCCTGGGATGTCAGGTTCCAGTAATGAGACACTATCCTGTGTGCCATAATCAGTTTCAGGTACCAATACAATATTGGTACTCTCTTTAGATCTATCAATTTGCACACTTCTTCCTCCACTTAATGTCAGATCTTCGAGGTCTTTGGTACTATTAGACATTTGAACTGTTCCTAGGTTCTCTTCTGTTTCTTCTCTTTGTAGGTTAGGATCGACAAACTCGTGAAGCTTATTAGAACTTAAACCATTAGTAAAAACACCAGGCATGTTTGTTAAGTTTTGTTCTAGAAAAGCATCACTGGCAAGTTTTTTATTTATTTGTTCATCTGACTTATTACTCTTCTTGGCTCCAGCTGCAGGTTCTTTACCTTCCATGAGTTGAAGCTTCTTGCTGTGTCTGACTGGTATTTGGTCAGAATTTTTTTCCTTCACCTCTTCACTGCTAGAACAACTATCAATTTGTAGTTCAGTATGGTTAGATGGGCTTGGATTTCTATTGACTACTAGTTCAAGTGCATGAATAGGCCTGGTAGAGGACTTCCTCTTCAGCCTATTCTTCTTAGGTGCTTTTGAACTATGGACATTTAATTCTAGTTCCATATTGCTTATGCTGCTGCTTATAGGTTCAGCTTTACTTGTGAACGCAGATTCTTTTTCCAGTGATTTTGTTAGGTTAGCATTTTTCTCTTTCTGAACACAATCACCTTTTGTTTCATTCTCATGATCATTATTAGTAATATTCATCTCATGACCATTCTGTTCTATTCGGTCAGTTCCCTTAATTATCTCTTCTGGAGTCTTTTGAACAACTGCCAAATCTACTTTCTTAATAAAATCCTCAGGATGAAGGCCCGATGTACTTCTCCTTTTACGCTTTAGTTTATTTGTGAGGGGACGCTCTTGTGTTATCTGAGGTTCTATAGCAGATGCTCCTACAATTAGATTTTTAGTTATGTGGCTCAAGTTAGGGAGGCTTGCCTTCCTCCGATAGGTTCTCCCAAATATTTTATCTTCAATATTACTTTCTACTGGTTTGGAGTGAACTCTTTCACTTTCACATGTTAAAGCACCATGAGGATCATGGGCCATTAAGGTTATTTTCCCTGGAGAACCAGAATACCCATCTACTTCATTTGCAACTTCCACTGCACCAGCTACTTCAGCATTTGACTCAGACTTGCCATTATGTGAGCCATCAGAAGTTAGTATTTCATCACGTCTGGAAAACCACTCATTAACTTTCTGTATGCTACTGCTCCGTGTTATCCAAGGCACATCTTGGGAATCTCTAGGATGGTCAGAGCGTGGAAGTTCTTTTTCCCCATTCAGAGGATCAGCATCCAGAATTTCCCTTTTCTCTGTGCTGGGAGTCTGCCTATCATTACATGTTTCTTTACTTTCAGCCCATCTGCTCTGCTGGCTCCTTGCTAAGCCAGGCTGCTTGCTTTTATCACAGAATTCAGCCTTTTCTACATTCATTCTGTCTTTGGTGAGTAGTAAACTGCTGTTCTCATGCTGTAATGAGCTGGCATGAGTATCTGTGCCACATGGCTCCACATGCAAGTTTGAAACAGAAATACCCTGATACTTTTCTGTATGCTTCTCAGCTGCATGCTTCTCAGTGGTGGTCAAATCTTTATTACTGGATTGATGATGTTCAATATTTGTTATGTCCCCAGAAAACTCACAAGCAGCTGAAAATATACAAAAACAATAGGTAATTTAAAAATGAAATTATCATGAAAAAAATACGTGCTTAAACAACTTCAAACACCTGGCTATTTTTAGAGAAACTATCCTCTTAAACAACCAAGTATACTAGAGTTGTAGCTCACACTCATTCATGTAATTCCTTTAATTCTCATTAGTTCCACTTAAAATAAAATTTTAATTTCAGAATTCTCCATAAGCCACACCTCCTATTTCCCTAACCTGTAACAGTGAATTAAAAGCAGACTTTGGGCCGAAACCGGTTTGGCTCAGTGGATAGAGCGTTGGCCTGCGGACTGAAGGGTCCCAGGTTCGATTCCGGTCAAGGGCATGTACCTGGGTTGCGGGCACATCCCCAGTGGGAGATGTGCAGGAGGCAGCTGATCGATGTTTCTCTCTCATCGATGTTTCTAACTCTATCTCTCTCTCCCTTCCTCTCTGTAAAAAAAAATCAATAAAATACATTTAAAAGCAGACTTTGGGCATCGGACATACTGTGCTCTGTTCTACCTTCAGACTCATTATTCCCTATATTTAAATACTAGTATACAAAAGATGAAATATAAACATATAAAGTAAAAGGCAACAACCAGTTATGAGGGATGCTATTAAAATCACATCAGTCTAGTCAACTGAAATGGATCAGGCTGTACCATAACATCCGAGAAAAAATGATATTCTAACTGTGCCAAGAGATGTTGTAAATTATAAATGTCCCAAATGATCTTCAGAATAATGTAATTATAGTACTGTATCTACCCATTCTCTCTTCAGTGCCTGTTATGTTGGGAAGGCTTGCCATTACCCTTTTTTGCAGAATTTAATCTGGCTTCAGCCCTGGCTCCTTGAGGAGTGATTTGTAACAGTTCATGATCTCTCACACTATAGGGAAAAGACAAAAGCCTTAATGAGAAACACTGGTTACATACATGCTCAAAGAGTTGTCAAACGGACAAGATCAAGTATTTTAGCTCCTTTAGGTAGGGTGGCCAAATCTGCTCTCTCCTTTAATAACTTCTAGTCAAAATGAAAGGATCAAAGACTGACACACAGTCACAAAAAACCAGAGCAGGAGTGCAGAACATCGCTTTAAGGACATGCAAATGAGAACCAAAATTTAAATGACAGTCCATTTAAATACAAACAATAACCAAAAGACAGTAAAGCAAAAAACAAAACAAGAAAACAAAAACCAAAAACAAAAACCCCACAAACCCCACAAAACTTAAAAGGATATCTTAATGAGACTGCAGAAACAAAGATATTTAAACAAAACGAGCAACTGGGATGAAGAGATATCCAAATAGTTTGCAAAGAATGCAGCATTCTGCTGCTCAGCCTTCTGTGCTTCTTTTCAAGCTTAAAACCACTTCCTCTCAATTGAGAGATTAGGAAAAAGTCACTTGCAAACAAAATCTGATTGGCAATGACACCATTGTAGTTAAGACAATGCAGAAGCAATAATTCCTATGGAAAGCAATTTGCCATGTAACACAATTGGGGGCTGCTTGTAGATTATCATATAATTTACATAAAGTTTGAGGGATAGATGGAATTAAGAAACAGAGAAAGGGAAGAAAAATGGAACCCTCTAATATTTTCATCAGCCATAATTACCAGTGTCAACACTACTGCACATGAGGAACTAAGCTACAATAGATATTATTCTGTGCAGAGTTGTTATTTTAAATTCTTTTGGACTCTACTAAAAAATCAAACAAACAAGGGTCCTGGCTGGGTAGCTCAGTTGGTTAGAGTACTGTCCTGATATGCTAAGGTTGCAGGTTTGATCTCTGGTCAGGGCATATACAAGAAGCAACCAATGAAGGCATAAATAAGTGGAACGACAAATCAATGTTTCTCTCTCTCTCCCTCCCTTCCTCCCTAAAATCAATCAATAACATAACATAAAATAAAAAGTACTATTAGCCTAACTGGTGTGGCTCAATGGCTGCGCACTGACCTATGAACCAGGATGTCACAGTTCGATTCCTGGTCAGGGCACAAGCCCAGGTTGTGGGTTCGATCCCCAGGAGGGGCATCCAGGAGACAGCTGATCAATGATTCTCTCTCATCATTGAGGTTTCTATCTCTTCCTCTCCCTTCTTCTCTGAAATAAATAAAATAATATTTTTTAAAAATGAGATTAAGATATATGGTCTATTCCAATGCCATGACTCTAACCTAAAAAAAATACCAATTCTTAATATTAACTAAACACAAAAATGCCAGCTTAATAGACAAAGGCTCCCTTTGACTCACCTGTAATATCTTCCTTTATTAGCTGAATCTTCAGAAGAATCAGATCCTAAAAATAGTTCCCCAAATACCCCCAAATAACAAATCAATAAAAGAATTTTTATTGAAAGGATTAAACTAAAAAAATGTACTTTTTGCAAAACAGATACTCATTCAAGAAATATTTACTAAGCACCCACTATATGGTAGGTACAATGATACATATGCCAGGAAATACAGAGAAGTAGTGGTAAGCAGAGGCTCTGAAGCCGGAATTCCTAGGTTTGAATCATGGCTCTGCCACTGAGTAGATTCACTACCTTGGCCAAATTTCTTAACCTCTTTCTGCCTTAATTTCCTCATCTGTAAAATAAATATAATAATAGTAACAACTACAGGGTTTGTCAGGCCTCTTACATGAGTTTTATAAGTGAAGTACAACAGTGCCTGGACTATACTAAGTGCTCCTTAATATTTGCTATTACAATTATTTTGATTATTTTTGTGATACGACACGGTTGTGTCACAAAAATAATCAAAATAAAAAGTCACAAGTCTAGGAATTTATGATTTTAAAAAAGAAAAAGACATACTAGTAATTTCAAGAGAATCTGGTAAATGCTATACTCTTTCCAATTATAAATATATTCTAAATAACAAGACAAATTAGAGAAAACTGACTGAATTGAGCTCAGCTAGTCTTAAAAGTCCTTCTAGTCTAGTACAATTTATCTTGGATTCTTCCAAATGCTGTAGCCAGCCCACCATGTTCTTTCTTATTCCTACTTCCCATTTTTCCAAAGTATAGTAAGTCCTCACTTAACATCAAATGGTTCTGTGACTTCAAGCAAAACGACATATAACAAAACCAATTTTACCATAGACTAATGAATATGAATGAGAGTTACGTTCCTTTAGCATCTCATCCAAGTTATAAAGAAATGATGTTAAGCCTGGCCAGTGTGGCTCACTGGTTGATCGTCAATCTATGAACCAGGCAGTCATGGTTAGATTCCGGGCCAGGGCACATGCCCAGGTTGCAGGCTCAATCCCCCAGTAGGGGGCATGCAAGAGGCAGCCAATCAATGATTTTCTCTCATCATTGATGTTTCTATTTCTCTCCCTCTCCCTTCTTTTCTGAAATCAATAAAAATATATTTTTTTAAAAAGTCTAGCAACTACTGTTCTAAACTTAAAAAGTCTGAGACTCTTACCCAATTCAATGTAGACAGACTTTTTCTGAGATTGTACCTGCTGCTTTGTCTTCCGTGATCTCACAATTCCAAGGTTAGAGAGTTGGGCACTAAGGCTGGTTTCCTGTTAAGCAGTAAAAAATGATGAACTAATTACTGGCCAATTCTTTGCTTTTTTTCCTTGAAGAGAAATTTGAGGCCATGTTTCTATCTCTCTTTCTCTCTCCCTTCCTCTCTGAAATCAATAAAAACATATTTAAAAAGAGAAAACTGGCCGAAACCGGTTTGGCTCAGTGGATAGAGCGTCGGCCTGCGGACTGAAGGGTCCCAGGTTCGATTCCGGTCAAGGGCATGTACCTGGGTTGCGGGCACATCCCCAGTGGGAGATGTGCAGGAGGCGGCTGATCGATGTTTCTCTCTCATCGATGTTTCTGACTCTCTATCTCTCTCCCTTCCTCTCTGTAAAAAATCAATAAAATATATTAAAAAAAAAAAAAGAGAAAACTGTTTTAAAAATGTATGAGTTATGTTCTAATAGTTTGAATATTTTTCCTCTGTTGTTTTAAATTTTTCTAAACAGAATATGTATTATCTGAGTAAATTTTTTTTTATAATTTTTTTAAAACATATTTTATTGACTTTTCACAAAGAGGAAGGGAGAGAGATAGAGAGTTAGAAACATCGATGAGAGAGAAACATCGATCAGCTGCCTCCTGCACATCTCCCACTAGGGATGTGCCTGCAACCAAGGTACATGCCCTTGACCGGAATCGAACCTGGGACCTTTCAGTCCGCAGGCCGATGCTCTATCCACTGAGCCAAACCCGTTTCGGCATGAGTAAATTTTTTGAAGTATAAGAAAGCATATTTTGCCCTAGCCGGTTTGGCTGAGTAGGTAGAGCATTCGCCTGTGGACTGAAGGGTCCTGGGTTCAATTCTGGTCAAGGGCACATGCCTGGGTTGTGGGCTCGATCCCAGTAGGGGTGTGCAGGAGGCAGCCGATCAATGATTCTCTCTCATCACTGATGTTTCTATCTCTCTCTTCCCCTCTGAAATCAATAAAAATATATTAAAAAAAAAGAAAAGTATATTTTGAAGCTAATACTTTATATAATAGTACAGCATAGAAAGGAAATAAGGTTCATTTGGTATACATTTCTAATAACATCTGCACATCTGATAACAGGGTTGGCAACTAAGATAAAATAAAAATTTTAATTATTGCCGAAACCGGTCTGGCTCAGTGGATAGAGCGTCGGCCTGAGGACTGAAGGGTCCCGGGTTCGATTCCGGTCGAGGGCATGTGCCTGGGCTGTGGGCACATCCCCAGTAGGAGATGTGCAGGAGGCGGCTGATCGATGTTTCTCTCTCATCGATGTTTCTGACTCTCTATCTCTCTCCCTTCCTCTCTGTAAAAAATCAATAAAATATATATATAAAAAAAAAATTTTTAATTATTTATTTTCTTTATTGATTAAGGTATTACATATGTGTCCTTATCCTCCCTCATTGGCCCCCCTAAAGTAACATTTTAAAAAAGATAAATAAAAATAATAACCCTGCAATCAATCCTTAGATCATTCAGTATAGGAAAGACTATTTAAAAACCCAACATTATTCCAATGAAGTTTTCCTTCTTCTTTTTGAATCCTTCAACATCTACTGAAAAATGAATGCTGGAAGCATAAGAACTATTGTTTTTGAGATCTTCATTATTCATCCACATATGTGTAACAACAGAGTAAACCATCGCCATTTTTTTTTTTACAATTACACCTTTTAAGTTGAAGCAATTTCTTTCTTTTTTTTAAAATTTATCTTTATTGTTGAATGAAGCAATTTTCAAATGTTAAAACAGATTTTCTTTTCAGGTGATTTTTCAGAGGAAATAAGATAAATACACTTCCTCATGCCTGGAGAATTGCCATAAGATGGTTATTATAAAAACTAGCAAGCTTAAAACCACCAATGACCTTGTGGCTATTTTAGACAAGAATGGGGATGGATAAAGCACTAACGCAGGGGAGGGGCCAGTCAGGTCTCTCCTGACCACATTAGGTACACAGACCTGCTCTCAACAATTCTAACTCTTGTTCATTAGAACATTTGTCCAACCACTTAATTTACCATCTTACCTTGTTTACTAACTTTTTATTTAAATCCATGAGCATCTAGCACATTCACAATACTCAGTAAAAAGATTTTACCAGAACAAATCAAAATGGCTTTACCAAGGTAGGATTTTCAGGTTCACTCTGTCGAAATCTTAGGGTACGGTTTCGGAAGCCCAAACTTTGGATCATAGAAACTTCCTCATTTAGATGCTCAGGAGAATTATTTTCCTTTTTTGAAAAGCTATAACTGTTTGTAACTGTGAATTACAAGGGAAAACATTATTTTTATAATTGCAATCAAAGAACCAAGAGAAATCCTGTGTATGCTCTTTGTTATATAGTAAGACAATGCAGCAAAGACTACCTATAATTTTTTAAAATAAAACTTTGGAAATTCTACTCCTGCGAAACAAACACACAGACTGTCAAAGTTATTTCTACTGTCCCCCCGACCAATACTAACAAATTTGCCTATTAATCATAGCTCACTGAATCTAAGATACCAATGATGTAAGAAGCACCATTATTTTCTATACCACTAAGAAAGAAAACATACAATTAGACAATGACACACCACTGATAACTTGTCCCCAATTTATGTGAAAAAAACGTGCATCTGAGGATGGATAAAATGAGGTATGAGACCAGTGGGAATGATTTAACAAATAGATTACAGATAAAGGGCTAAAATTAAACTAGACCAAAAGGTCTTATCACCTATTTACAGAAAATTGTGTAAACCTCCTTCAGAGTTTTTTATTTTTTTGTTAATCTTCACCCAAGGGTATTTTTCAATTGATTTTTAGAGTGGAAGGGAGGGGGAGAGACAGAGAGAGAGAGAGAAACATGATGTGAGAGAGACACATAGATTGGTTGCCTCCTCCCCAACCCCCAACCAGGGCTGGGGATGGAGTAGAGCCTGCAATGGAGGTACATGCCCTTGACCATAATTGGCTGGGCCCCTCTTGAGTTTTAAAGACAGCCACTAGAGCATTGGCCCCTGGGGCTATATAACACTTACATGGCAATCCTGTATCAAGTTCAAAAGCATGAATGATTTTCAATAGCTCTTCAACAAGTTGACTAAATCTTGTACTTTCTTGGAGGCTTCTGAAATTAAATCATTTGAGAGACATACTTAGCAAGTACTTATCAACTTTTTTTTTTTTTTTTAAATATATTTTATTGATTTTTTACAGAGAGGAAGGGAGAGAGATAGAGAGTCAGAAACATCGATGAGAGAGAAACATCGATCAGCTGCCTCCTGCACATCTCCTACTGGGGATGTGCCCGCAACCCAGGTACATGCCCTTGACCGGAATCGAACCTGGGACCCTTCAGTCCGCAAGCCGATGCTCTATCCACTGAGCCAAACCGGTTTCGGCGACTTTTTAAGGACTTTTAAAATAAGGAAAGACATGTACACTAATAAAAAAAGATGCAGCAACAGCTGAAAAACTGTATTCAAAGAACAGAGCTATTAGTGACATCACATAAGCAAAACATTATTGACATCAGTAATGATTATTTTTGTAATATTTTCTTTTTTTGCCATTCAAATCTACCAAAAGCCTGTAACTATCTAAAATAGAACTATGAATCCATAGTAAATATAAATCCACTGCACAGAGAACTTACTATTCTTGACATCTCAGTCCCATCCACTCAACATCCCACTTCTAGCAATCAGGAATTTCTGTCAAATGATGTTTCCATTATTTGAAAAGCACAAACAGCCAGTACCGGTTTAGCTCGGTGGATAAAGCTTTGGCCTGCGGACTCAAGGGTCCCGGGTTCGATTCCGGTCAAGGGCATGTACCTTGGTAGCGGGCACATCCCCAGTGGGGGGCGTGCAGGAGGCAGCTGATCCATGTTTCTCTCTCATGGATGTTTCTGGCTCTCTATCCCTCTCCCTTCCTCTCTGTAAGAAATCAATAAAATATGTTTAAAAAAAAAAAAAAAAGAAAAGCACAAACAGATAACAATGTCCAAAGAAAGATTCTGATTTAGGAAAGTTTTCATTTATTCCTTTAAATATCTGAGTGACTACTATATGCCAAACACTGGAAAAGCTGTGTTGACTGAGACAGACAAAGCCGGTGCCCTAACAGAACTTAAATCCTGACCAGAGGGATACACAATACAGAAATACACTAGGGGTCCAGTGCATAAATCGTGCACCTTGAAAGGAACTGTGGGCCATGAGGCTGCAGTGGGCACAGGGGCAGGTCTTGGCCCATCCTCTGCATCCCCACCCAGCCCCTCCTGCCACAGCCCCCAGTCCCCTGTATGCTGGCAGTCCTGCTCCCACACACTGACGGTGCCGGCGCTTGCACCTGCTGACGCACGGAGGCACTGGGGCCCCAATCGCCCCTCAGGAGCAGGGGGAGATGGAGAAGCCCTGAGAGACGATCAGGGTTGGTAGCCACCCCTTGCACCTGCTAATGGTGCTGAGCAATTGGGGCCGCGCCAGGCGCCAGCAGCGGATGCAGGCAGGGCCAGTGCTGGCAGCAGGTGCGAGCGCTGGGCGGGACTGTGGTGCGCGAGCAAAGAATTTTCAATAACCACCAGAGGTTCACCCCGATGACAGCGACCAGCGTCCCGCCTTGGTCTGGCTCCCCCGTTCGCTCCACCATCCAGCCGCAGACAACACCCCGCCATGTTCCCCACGTGCCCCCTGGTGGTCAGCGAATGTCATAGTGACCAGTTGTTCGGTTGTTCCACCACTTGGTCTATTTGCATATTAGTCCTTTATTATATAGGACTGTGTGTGTGTGTGTAAATAATTAAGTAGAGATTAAGTGTACAAGAAAAATAAAAGGATCAGGAGAAAATGGGGGCATGTGGTACACTCCTGCTTTAGATAAGACTGCAAGTTCTCACACCATTCAGAAGCATTAGAAAAATGCATGTTGCTAATTGCTAACACCTGAATAAGGTACCGTAAAACTTTCAGGAAAATAATTTATTTTGTCAGCTAAACACCCTTTTATACATTTTTTCTACTAAGGAATGGTTTGATAGGAACAGCTATAATAGTAAGGAATTTCTACTTTTTCCAGCCTCCCATCACTACCCAATTATATACCTTTTGGTTATATCATTCTTACACAAAGGACACTGTGATGGCCCTTTCTTCTGGCTGAGAAGTTTCAGCATACAAAATCTACAAATTATAAAGAACAAGAATAATTAAAATTACTTTTTTATAGAGAGAATATTAAAGGACAAATAGCCATGAAAAAAATAATTTCACAACATTAAGAACACTTTCAAAGTTAATGGCAGGTGAATTACAACCAATGACTTTAATTGTTTTTCGATGTTACCTAAGCAGAAAACTAAACTATCAAGCAATGATCTATGAAAACTAAACTTACATAGATATGGCCTACTGTTATGATCTATTAAAACTTATTAAAGAGTTAATATGACATATTTAATTATTATTATTTCATTCTGCATAATCAGACAAATGGTAAATAGTTCAAGTACAATTATTATAATTAGTTGAAAAATCTCAGCACCTCACTACAAAGCTACAGTAATCAAGACAGTGTGGTACTGGCATAAGGACAGACATATACATGGATGGAACAGAACTGAGAGTACAGGAAAAAGAATAGTCTTATCAACAAACAGTGCCGGGACAACTAAACATCCACATGCAAAATTGGAAGCTAGACTCCTACCTCATACAACACACACACACAAAATAACTCAAACTAAATCTTTGTTACCTTGGGTTAAATAAACAAACAAACACCAAAAGCACAAGCAACCAAAGGAAAAACTAGATACACCGGACTACATCAAACTTAAGAACTTTTGTGCTATAATACCATGAAGAAAGCGAAAGGACAATCCACAGAATGGGAGAAAATATTTGCAACTCATATATATCCATTAAGTGACCTGTATCCAGAATATACAAAAAACTCTTACAATTCGATCAATGAACTATGTGGTTTTGAATTGAATGTAGACCATTAGTGCTACTACTTGAGCTAAACTTCTGCGTGGTTCATATTTTTAAAGTGTGTAGTTAATAGTATGCATGCCATTGTCCTTTCTTCCATTCTTACCAGTATGTGCCCATTTGCAAAACAAAAATGCTAATAATCAGCAGTAGTCCTATAAAAGATGTTAACTCTGTTTAGTCATTGACTGATCTTGCTCTAACCTTAAAATTTTGTGATTATTGACTTGTTGCATGTATTCTAAAACACCCCAAAATTATTTAGCTGTTTTAAATATCGACATTACCCTGGTGTATTCACTGCTGTATGCATTACTCTTCTTTCTTGCTGTTTTATGCCTTCATATTAGCAAAATATGAAATTCTGTGAAAAACAAAAAAAATCCCTTTGATCTTTAACACTCCCCCCCTTCTGAGTAGGAAACAAATTGTTTGTTCTTGAGAACTTTCCCATCAAGAATTTAGTGGAAGCAGGTATACTTATATTATTTTCATGTTTTTGTTAATGTTTCCAAACAATGTACTTTGAAATCAGAATCATTTCTTAATTGCTTTTAATATAATTTTCCTGAGGCTCTTCATCACACATTAGTGATCAGAAACGAGATGTAATTCCCCAATCCCTGCCCGCAAGACCTGAGTAGGATCTTACAGTAAATTGAAGGGAGTTTTACTCTAACTCATGGATTGTGCAAGAATGAGCTGCCATTGGGTTTGACTGTAGATGGGTTGTGGTGTGGTGTATTGAAGGCTATTGAATGCAACTTACAATGCTTAATAAAAATCTTTATTCTTTTAGTATTAAAAAAACCCCTCTTATAACTCAATAATAAACAGAGAAATAACACAATTAAAAAATAGGCAAAGTATTTGAATAGACATTTTCTCCACAGGAGGTATTCAAACAGTCAACAAGCACATGAAAAGAGGCTCAATAGTCATTATGAAAATGCAAATTAAAGCTACAATGAGATACCACTCCACACCCTCTAGAATGGCTTGTGCAAATAAAAAAGGCAGGTAAGAAGTATTAGAGAAGATGTGAAGAAACTGAAACCCTCATTCATTGCTGGTGGAAATATAAACCGATGCAACCACTTTGGAATACGGTTTGGCAGCTCCTCAAAATGTTAAACATAGAGTTACCATGTGAGTCTGCAATTCTACTCTTAGATTTCTTCCCTGGAGAAATGAAAACATTAGTCCATGTTAAACTTGTACACATATGTACATAGCAGCATTGCTCGTAATAGCCAAAAAGCAGAAACAATCACCAATACAGATGCCTTATCTGGCAATAACTCTATAGTTTATGGAAAAGTGATATCAAAAAGCTACCTGTATTGTATGTAAATACCCTTTGAAGAGCCACAGAATAGAGGACACTCCTTGAGAAGATGTAAATCCTACTTGTAATCTACCATAATAGTTCTAGGAGGCATCAATGCTTTACACTGGGAAATGGTACAATTAAACAATTCTGAGTAGGAGTAGGGAGGGAATTGCCTGAACAGAGAGAATACTGCAGATCACAATAGCTAACTAAGCTCGAGTGTTGTAGACTGTACAATAATTACATAAATAACACAGGGGACTAGGTAAATGTAGAAAAACCAAAATATGGTTTCCAGTCTTTCCTTATGCTAGAAAAAGAACACATGCATAAAGGTCGTTAACTCAAAAGAGGAAATGAACTTGTACATCACTTAAAAAGACTGAACAAAGGAAAACACTGATGGTTCAACAGAACATAGGCATATCTTTCAGGGCTCAGAATTTATTAGATTCTGTTTTAGAGTCCTGGGGAATCTATGTGATGCACCAATTAAATAAAGACATAAATGTTCTACATAAGGTGCTTGGTAAAAAGATCTGAGACAAGTTTTGGGCTTCTTGGATTTTTAAATGCTTAAGGAAAGGCAATACTTTTTCAAGCAAATGCAGTAGTACTCATTTTTTAGCACATCTATATCCTGAGGAGTTTGACAATGTTATGGAAACTCACCTAACTTGTCTAAGTCTATCCTGGCAGGAGTCAATAAATTAACAGTTCCAAGTCTAAGCAAAATGAAAGTAGGCTGACGTTTGGCTACCTTTGATTATACTGGGTGCCCTGGATTCCTGTCAACAGAACTAAGATTATGGACCAATATTGTCCAGAGGGCCCCACAGCTCAGCATCCACTTATGGTGGCCCCATCAAACCTTGTCAGTTTCTATAATAAGGCTCTGTTTTCTTTTTCTTTTTTTTTCATATATATTTTATTGATTTTTTACAGAGAGGAAGGGAGATAGAGAGTTAGAAACATCGATGAGAGAGAAACATCGATCAGCTGCTTCCTGCACATCTCCCACTGGGGATGTGCCCGCAACCCAGGTACATGCCCTTGACCGGAATCGAACCTGGGACCTTTCAGTCCGCAGGCCGACGCTCTATCCACTGAGCCAAACCGGTTTCGGCGGCTCTGTTTTCTTGATCAAACCTCTAGTTTGTACTTTAGTTTCAACATTTAAGACTCTATCCTAAGCTCTTCATCTGGGTGAGTATGCCTAGGTTCCTTGCCTGGTATTGCAACCCCATGGGTCAAGGCTCTTGTCTTCTAGGGACAAGTCTTACCCCTTAGCCTCCTATGGCTGTATCCATATTTTTCTTCCCTTATAACCACCACTTGGAACTTCTGCTTATTTCTGCTACTAGACTCCTGAGAAACTATGTTTGATCTACTAGTATATGCTAGAATATCCATCTCTTGACTACTTCTGGACCACTGACATATCAAGCCATTGCTAGACTCCAAAGTTCCCTGATATTATGATGTAATATATCTAGCCATCAAACCTCCCTAATATGAACTCACCACTTATCTGCATTTCCTCAGTTAGCTGACTCCAAGATTTGCCTTACTTGGTCTATCTGATCCTTAGACTTCAGCCATCCCTGGTCTGGTCCCTCTTACTATCCTGCAAATAAGTGTATAGGAAGGTCATCATTCCAGAACACTGCTTCCCAGATTTTAATGTGTATAAGAATCTTGTTAAAATGCAGATCCTGACTGAGCACGTTTGGAGTAGGGCTGAGATTCTAGAAAGTTCCCATGTGATATGGGTACTGCAAGTTCATGAGTCCCACTTTGAGTAGTAAGTTCCTAGAGCTGTGTTGTCCAATACAGCGGCCACTGGACACATGGCTACTGAGCAGTTGTAATGCAGCTAGTCAGAACTAAGATGTTCTGTAAGTATAGAAAAACACAGGCTCTCGAAACTTAATACCAAAAAAGAATGTCAAATAAATACCTCATTAATATATTTTATATTGAAATGGTAAAATTTTGGTCACAATTGGGTTAAAAATATGTAAATATATAACTACTAGAGGCCCGGTGCACGAATTCATGCACGGGTGGGGTCCTTGGGGGGCCCTGCGGAGGTTGGGCCCCAGCTCACGCCCCCAGCCTCGCAGCTTCAGCTCATGAGCCCCGCAGCCACACCTGGCACCCTGCCTTGGCCTGGCGACGCCCCCACACCTGCTCCACCATCCCGCCTGCGGGGCGATCAGCCAGGCCCCGCCCCCCATTGCCACCACTGGTTGCTGTCTGCAGGGTGATAGGTGGGGCGATTGGGCCCCTGCTTGCACCTGCCTTGACCTGGCACCGCTCACTCACCTGCTCCACCATCCCACTGCAGTCATCAGGGACCGTCAGGGCGGCAGCACCTCCACTGCCACCCACTGCCAGCACCACATTGCCAATGCCTGCCATATTCCGCGCCGTCCCCTAGTGGTCAGCGCACATCATAGCGAGGGGTTGAACGACCGCCCATGGGGACAATTTGCATATTAAGCTTTTATTATATAGGATAATTTAAAAACTTTTTAGTAATATGGCTACTAGAATATTTAAATTACACTTATTGTTCATATTATATATTTTTGGAGAATACGGTTCTAGATATTCTAAAAAATATCACACAATTCATTTGTTGTTTGGAAATTGCAAGGCAATGCATGGATGACCCAAGTAATTTTTTTCTAGACTGGTACTATTATCTCTTTTGTATATCTCATGAAAGATTTCAGAACTATAGGCTTGCCGAAACCGGTTTGGCTCAGTGGATAGAGCGTCGGCCTGCGGACTGAGGGGTCCCGGGTTCGATTCCGGTCAGGGGCATGTACCTGGGTTGCGGGCATATCCCCAGTGGGAGATGTGCAGGAGGCAGCTGATCGATGTTTCTCTCTCATCGATGTTTCTAACTCTCTATCTCTCTCCCTTCCTCTCTGTAAAAAATCAATAAAATATATTTAAAAAAAAAAAAAAAAGAACTATAGGCTTACCTCAGTCAATAAAGCTATTTTTTATCATTAGCAATTATAGTTTACCCTGAGAAAATACAATTAATGCTTGGGGTATTTTCCCCAGTTTTCTGACATAGAGATCAAGACATTATTCAGATTATAAAGGTATTACAGAAGAGGTTTCATGAAAAAGTTGATCTGTCACATGGGTATTATACTATACTTTTAATTCTAATATAGTACTTAAAAATATGGCTACTTCTTCTGCTTATCATATTCTCCATATAAAGAGCTGCAAGCTTTTCTCACTCTCCCCGAGTTGCCAACTTTAACCCTTTCAATCTCAACAGATGTCTTCACCTCCAACTTCATTGAGCTCAAACTACCTCAGTGGCTCAGTGGTTGAGCCTCATCCTGTGAACCGGGGGTAGGGTGGGTCATGGTTCGATTCCTAGTCGGGACATGTGCTCCAGGTCGTGGGCTTGATCCCATGCCAGGGGCGGTCAATTGGTGGTTCTCTCTCATCACTGATGTTTCTATCTGTCTCCCTCTCCCTTCCTCTCTGAAATCAATAAAAATACATATATTTTTAAAACTACCTCAACTCCTCCTGCTCTACCTCAAAAGTCTTTCTGTAGAATTATTCTACTTTTCCTTCATTACTACTTATGAATAATAACTATGTCTTTCTCTTGCAGTCATTTTCCATTTCCAATCCCGTCTACCTCCTCTTGCAAATGTCATCTCCCTTTTAAGGGGCTCCTTCCTCTTCTCACACAACCCTTAAACAAATATGGAAAGTTAAGTTTCTTTTTTCTGGACATACTCTACTTTCTTCTCTTCAGACCTTTGCTTATATTATTTCCTCTGTCTGTAATTTCCTTCTTCCACAAGCTCTCAAAGTAATAAATGTTGATACTACCTGTAATCTTTTAAATACTGGGACTTTTACATTTTGTTTTACAAAAGTATCAATCTATGAAGAAACTGGTCCTATATTATAGTTTGAGACGCTTCCCTCTAGAGGCCACAAAACTAAAAATTCCTGAAGCAGAGAGAGAAAGCTGTGCTGCCCTGGCACCTGAACAAGGAAAAGGGCCTGAGGAATCAGAAGGAAACCGTTGGGAAGAGATCTACATCAGTGTGGTGACATGAGAAAGGGGTGAGAGACAGTGGAAATGGGCTCTAGACCCTTGTTAGGACAGATGAATGGGAAGAATACAAAATACAGAGGAAGGAGCCAGCCAGCTGGCAGACTAGTGCTCAGAGGATATCCCTCCAAAGTGAACAGGTTTCCCTCAGCTCCAGCCAGCCCTTATTATCCTTAATGCCAGATGCTTTTCACATTTTTTAGGTTATGGAAGCATACTAAGAATTTGATAAAAATTATTGCCTTCCCCCAAAATTGCAAATGCTCAGTTTTTAATACAGTTGAACTTAAAATTAAATATAATTATAGGACATTCATGAAAACCAACAAATCCCAAGTTAAAAACTCTTAAAATTTAAAAATTCCCAAGAAGATATCAAGAAATTGATCACTGTAGTTGTTTCTGGAAAGGGAAGAGGAAGGCAGGGATTTGAGGTTAGGAGGGAAACATACTTTGCATCATATAACCTTTTGTGCTAGTTAAACTCATTATAATGGACATGCTTTGTCAATTGAAAAAGAAAAAAATACTTAAAAACAAATTAGTTGGCATTCAGGAAAAGTCTCAATCATAGCTTAACATCAGGGAAAGGAAAAAAACCCCTTGTTCCACCCAATTACCTATCAAACTTTTTCTGGAATTCTTTCACCAAGAAACATTTTCATGTGGGGGGGAAGGGGGTACATATGTAATACTTCCAACAATAAAGATTAAAAAGAAGCATTTTCATTTCAAAGGGCAAGATTCTTAAAAATGTAAATATAATTTGAATCATTGTATGAATGAATTTTAGCCAAATATTGCTTGCAATCTGCTTTCCCTATGGACACAAAAAACAAACAGCTGTTCAAAGTGAGTTGATTTCCCACTACATAGATATGCCAATATTTTACCAGGAACTTTGGCTAAAACCAACTTATGGTGACTTTCGGTGTATTCTCTGAGACAGAATGAAATCGAATTGGGTTTTTCTTTCTTACTAATTAAAGATAAAGCTTCTTTAAAGTTGGGTGTTTCCTCTGTTACGAAGGATAAGCACAAAAGGTAATAATGAAGCCACATAAAACATTCAAACTTACTTGCAAAATATGTGGTCACATTTTGTAGAAACAGGCTCTTTGATCAACTCCAGACTAGAAGGGTAGGGAAAAAAGAAAAAGAAAATAAATGCAGCTCAATAATTTATTTAAAAATAAATATTTATCCTTAGAAGTTCAACTTTAAGTGGTTATCACTAAGCCAAGGTAAGGTTTTTTGTTTTTTTTTTTTAAATATATTTTATTGATTTTCTACAGAGAGGAAGAGAGAGGGACAGAGAGCCAGAAACATGGATGAGAGAGAAACATCCATCAGCTGCCTCCTGCACACTCCTCACTGGGGATGCGCCCGCAACCGAGGTACATGCCCTTGACCAGAATCGAACCTGGGACCCTTCAGTCCGCAGGCTGACGCTCTATCCACTGAGCCAAACCGGTCAGGGCAGCCAAGGTAAGGTTTTAAGTTCATTCAATAGATACTTAAATGTCTGCTGTGCCAGGAGCCAAAAATACAGCAGAGAATATGATCTTTATTCTCACTGAGCTTTCAGACATCAAAACAGAATACACAGTACTTTTTTCAATATTCTACATGACCTATAGCACTTAAAAGATTAGTTGATATTACTTCATATCAATTAGGTTTCACTGATACGCTTTTAGAGCTATCAGTGGGTGCATATCCTGTATCTCAACTAGACTTTCAGCAGCTCCACAAAGACAAAAACTTCTTGTATTTCTTTCAGATTCCCTGACAGCAGTTCTTTTTGGCATGTGATTACCTTTTTAATTTCTTCATATGGAAAATTTCAAGCATTTACTAGTGCACAAATAAAATAGTAAAATAACCTTCATGTACCACCCCGTTTCAACAATTATCAACTCACAGCCAATGGTATTTTTGTCCATGGCTGATACCCACCCAAAGCCCAGATTATTTGAAAATAAATCTCAGCCATCATATAATTTCATCTATAAATATTTTGGAACATATTTTCAAAAGAGAAAGACTTTTTTAATACAACCATGAAACCATTACTACTCCTAAAAAATAATTTCCTTAATATCACCTACTATATAATTAATGTTGTAATTTTCCTGTCTCATAAAAGTTTAATAATTAAATCTGTGTAAATCAGGAGTCAAACAAGATCCACACATTGTCTCTGGTATGTCTCAAGTCTCTTTTATTCTATAGATTTTCCCTTCTTCTCTCCCCACCCCCATTACTTATATAAAAAACTAGGTCATTTAGCCGAAACCGGTTTGGCTCAGTGGATGGAGCATCGGCCTGTGGAATGAAGGGTCCCAGGTTTGATTCCGGTCAGGGGCATGTACCTTGGTTGCGGGCACATCCCCAGTGAGGGGTGTGCAGGAGCCGGCTGATCGATGTTTCTCTCTCATTGATGTTTCTAACTCTCTATCCCTCTCCCTTCCTCTCTGTAAAAAAATCAATAAAATATATTTAAAAAAAAACCAAAAACTAGGTCATTTGACCTGTAGAATTTCCCACATTCTGGATTTTGCTGATTGTAACCCTATGTTGTGTAGTTTAGTATATTCCTCTAGTCTCTACAGGCTCGATCAAATTCAGGTTCCATTTTTTGGCAAAAACAATTTTTTGGCAAGAACACTTTTAGGCACTGTGTACTTCTATTACATCACTTCAAAAGGTACATGATGTTGGCTTTGTGATTACTTTGTAAAAACAATGTAATAAGCTAAATAAAGAAGAGAAAATAAACTTAGACAAATATTAAAAACTAGAGGCCCAGTGCACGAATTTGTGCCCAGGTGGGGTCCCTTAGTCTGGCCAGTGATCGAGGCCGATCTGGGCAATCTTGCCCAGTCCCAGTGGGCACTGACAGGAGCCGGCCAGGGAGGGACCACAGGAGGTTGGCTGGTTGGCCAGGGAAAGACCGCAGGAGGTTGGCTGGCCGGCCCCGATTGGGGCCAATTGGAGCTGGCCGGCCGGGGAGGGACTGCGGGAGGTTGGCGGACTGGCCAGGGAGGAACCGCAGCAGGGCTCCCGGGCGTGTCTGGCCCTCTGGCCCAGTCCCAATCTGCCGGATCCCACCAACAAGCTAACTTACTGGTCTGAGCGTCTTCCCCCTGGTGGTCAGTGCACGTCACAGAACTGGTCGGACACTCAGCATATTACACTTTTATTATATAGGATTTGAGAAGGGCCCTGGTTGGTGTTCACAGTGGTTAGAGCACCGACCCACAATTGATGTCTCTCTCTCACATTGATGTGTTTCTCTCCCTCTCCCTCCCTTCCACTCTATATAAATCAATGGAGCCAGGGTGGTGTGGCTCAGTGGTTGAATGTTGACCTATGAACCAGGAGGTCAGGGTTCAATTCCTGATCAGGGAACATGCCCAGATTGTGGGCTTGATCCCCAGTAGGAGGTGTGCTGGAGGCAGCAGAATGATGATTCTCTCTTATCATTGATGTTTCTACTCTCTCTCTCCCTTCTTATCTCTGAAATCAGTAACCATTTAAAAAAAAAAAAAGCCCTGGCTGGGTTAGCTCAGTGGACAGGGCATCAGCCTACGGACTAAAGGATACCAAGTTCGATTCCTGGTCGGAGCACCAAAAATAAATAATAAAAATAAAAACACCAGAAGAAACTTACAGAAAAAAGGAATTTATAGGAAACAGTGATAATGCAAGGAGAAGGCAATCAGTAAACATGACCCTTCTGGGGGAAAAAAGGAAAACAGCATTCAAAGAACGGTCCTGGAAATTAAAAGTAAAAATGAAAAAATGGCCCTGACCGGTTTGGCTCAGTGAATAGAGCGTCGGCCTGCAGACTGAAAGGTCCCAGGTTCAATTCTGGTCAAGGGCATGTACCTTGGTTGCGGGCACATCTCCAGTAGGAGGTGTGCAGGAGGCGGCTATTGATGTTTCTCTCTCATCAATGTTTCTGACTCTCTATCCCTCTCCCTTCCTCTCTTTAAAAAATCAATAAAATATATTTTAAAAATTATTAAAAAAAAGAAAAAATGAATAGAAGTTTTGATAAATGAAGCAGAAAGTGTCAAAATAGCCTGGTTGTCAAGAGTCTGGTAACATAACTCTTATAATCATGGGGTTTCTGATGCAGCACAGGGGAAGAAAAGAAAAATACCACATTAAGTCAGAAGGCTGAGATTCTACTACCAGATCTCTTTAGGCCAAGCACCCTACCTGACTGAACCTCAGTTTCCTGTAAGGAAACTGTCACCCACTCTACCAGTCTCTTCAAGCTATTGTGAGAATAAAATTAAAAGCTACCTGGGAAAATGTTTCCAACCTGAGATGACCTGTGTAATGTTAGTAGTATTATTGAGACTGAATGTGATTTAAAGCAACAACAACCTGGAAAAAAAAGAACTCTGATTTGTTTCCAAATCACTATTCCTCAGATAAGCTAGATATCAAAAACATTCTCAGTAAAAGAAAGTGGATTTAGCTACACCAGATGGCTTTCCTTCTCACCACTTACTCAATTCTGAAATAATTATATTTCAGAATAGTAATTATAAGCCAAACTATACAAACATACTCTAAACAAACTTTGAACGGATAAAAACTCCAATATGGAAAAAGGTAGTAAATGTTGAAGGAAAAACTTGAAGAGGGAATAGGAATGAAAAGACAAAAATTAACATGTCCTCTTCTAGGTCCTGATGATAGTAAATGTTTACTATGAAAGTGTCTAGAGCCTGGCCGGGTAGCTCAGTGGGTTGGGTGTTATCCCATACACCAAAAAGGTTGTGGGTTAGATTCCTGGTCAGGGCACATACCTAGGTTGTGGGTTTGACCCCCAGGCAGGGCACATGCAGAAGACAAAAGTGGGAACCACGCCAGGCCGATGAGAGCACAGAGGCATTGTTATCAGTACACCAGAATGGCCAAAGGCTGCTCTGGGCATGAGCCTAAATAGGATGTTTAAGGACTCTGAGCCTGGGAATCCTAATCAGGCCAAGATACCATGAGCGGGTAGGGTATAAGGATACATGGTACACTGTGCCCTTCAGTAGCCGATATGATTGGTGTAACTATTGGCAAGAAGCCTTCTTTATCTAAATACTATAAAAGTAGGTTACTGACCAGTCTAGACAGCTAAGGCGGGAGTGAGAAGAAGTCTGCTGGAATATGGAGAGAGAGCAGCCAGGATGAGGTGTGTGAAGAAGTCTGCTAGAGAGAGCCGCTGAGTCGGAGAGCTCAGATACCGCTACGATGTGAGGCGGTGAGTCTAGGAGGCAGCATGTGGCTGCTCAGATAATAGCTGTGGGTACAGAGACTGATGCTGCTTTATGGGAAAGATTTATGTTCACTAGCTGGTGTCCGGCTACATGCCTGTATGGACTTTGCTGTGAGAACTGTTCTTGTCTGATGGCCAGATGGCCATGGGCTGCAGCAATAAAGACTCATTCTTATTTACCCACAACCTCTCACGGCTTCTCCGACTGAGACCCGGCGTCCTAGGAGGTCCAGCCCCAGGCAGAGGGGCTCGGACCCAACGCCTGTTACTAGTGAGCAGAGGATAAAGGAGGAACTTGGACTAAGTTCCCAACAGTTAGCACAGTGGGCAGGGTCTGAAGAAGAGCCAGCCCTGGCGTAGTCAAATGGAAGAATTTAGAAGAATGCATGGACTCAAAGCCACTCGGAGCACCAGGGCTCCTGCTGCGTGCTCTGACAACAACCAATCGATGTTTCTCTCTCTCTCTCTCTCTCTCTCTCTCTCTCTCTCTCTCTCTCTCTCTCCCTCCCCCTTCCTCCTAAAATTAATGAAAAAATATCCTCAGGTGAGAGTTTTTTTTAAAAAGTGCTCAAATATTAAAACACTTTTTAAACCAGTCAGTACTTTAGGCCTAACTACATGCCTACATTTTGAGGTTCCAAAACAGATATGTGATTAGAAGAAGCAGCTAGATTAGGTTCCAAAAATAACAACCACCCACCAGGATACACATGTTAAAAACTCTTTTGAAAGTCAAGAAATTTATATAGTCATATGTAAAAAGTTAGAAAGAACTACCAATTATCAGAAAAAAATGCCAAAAGTGACTTAGAGACCAAAAGAAGGAATTTTAGCTCTCGAGACCTAAAAAAAGCTAGAAAACTACTTTACAGCTACCATAAGTAACACTGTTTCCAGTCACAATCAAACTATTGAGACATAACAGCCAACTGTTCTGGGCACTGTAAAGAAAAAAAGTGAAGTAGATATGATTCCCATCATAGAACTTTCCATTTAAATGAGTTAAGCAATGACTAGGCTGCACAATTTTAGTTTAAAAACTTGTGTATTTCTAATAGAAAACAGATTTAAAAAATATATCAGCTGTAAAATATACAGTATTTGACCAAAATGAAACTTTAGCATTAACTTTCTCATCTTGCATCTTTAATTTTTATGTATCTGAGGTTTTTTCATTGCTGGTTTAATTTTCTGTGGAAATATAAAATAAATGGACCCAAATGCCACACTATTGAGGACTTTTTAATCACTCTCTGTAATTATGAGTTTTATGACTTTTTAAAAGCAATTTTCCCCCAATTGCCATTTCCTGCTTCTTTGGCTCTTATGTTACATAAATTAGGCTGTAAATCTCAGTTAGCTCTTGTTTTCGTTTGGCTGAAATGTTGAAGGGCAAGGGAGAGTAGGGTTACTTGTAAATCTTGTATTTCTCTGAAAACACAACTTGCATTTTCTTTAATCTTATTTATTTGACTCCAAATATGAGAAATAACTTTCATGAAGCACAAGAGACATTTTACTTAAATTTACGCTCCTTTGTTCAAGGTGAGGAGTAATAAGTGCAGCTTTCCAACTTATTTATTTATTTTTAAAATATATTTGTATTGATTTCAGAGAGGAAGGGAGAGGCAGAGAGATAGAGACATCAATGGTGAGAGAGAATCATTGATCAGCTGCCTCCTGCACACCCCACACGGATCGAGCCCAGAATGCAGGCATGTGGCCTGACTGGGAATCGAACCGTGACCTCAGGGTTCATAGGTTAATGCTCAACCACTGAGCCACAACGGCCAGGCTAATAGCCTAATCTTAACAGACATTATAATTTTTCCTCCTTACTATGTGAGGTCAATTCTATTCATTTGCATAGGATATACTCACATAAGGAAAAATCTCAAATTAATAAATTCTGTTGACTTACCAGATTGGACACTCTAAGATTTTCTGCATAGCATTAAGGACATTTTGTACTTCTTCAACTCGATCCGCACATAAATCCATCTCTCCCTGTTACAATGAACTTTAACACATAAACAAATGTGGTTATTTGTCTATATGCATATCTATCTATATACTAGAGGCCCCGTACACGAGTTCATGCACGGATGGGGTCCCTCGGCCTGGCTTGCGCCCTCTCACCATCCGGGACCCCTCGGGGGATGTCAGAGAGCCGGTTTCCGCCTCATCCCCACAGGCCAGGCGAGGGCCCCCACCGGTGCACCACCTGGCCTCTGGTTTTTAAGTAGGAGAAATTTAAGATGGGAGTGCTTTAGAATTATGCCAACCATAAAACTAATAACAAAAGCTTTATTTTTTAACATGCTAAGTTTTTCATTGTAATTCAGGTCACTTTAAATTCTTTATTTTTTCACATATAGCCTCCAACCATTTCCTTCCACTTCCCTTTGGTCTCTTCCTTTCTCCAAGCAAGGGAAAGCCACAGTGGGGGGACTGGATGAGTGGCGGTAGCCTCACATTTCTCCAATCATCCTGGCTGCTTTCTTTTTCTTGCATAAAACCATAATCAACACAAACAAAACAACACCAACCAAGGCTCCCCACCCCTGTCCTTCCCCAGTGTCTTCCACTGGCTTGCACCCATCTCAGGAGCCTCGGGCACCCCCAATGCCGGCAGCCTCTGTGGTTAGTAATGCCCCTCCACTTTCCTCTAGTCTCTTCTAGGAAACGTATCTGGATACAGTTCGTAAGGGCTCTCCCTCCCACAAAATCCTGTCTCCTCCTCTCCCCAGGCACATTTCTGCCCCTATTCTTTCTTCATCAGGGTCCCCTTCTCACTTATACCAACTCCTCTTTCACATTATAGTGGCGCCCTCAAAACACATTCCAGCTCCTATCATCTGGATTCCCCTTCGGACACACCCCTTCCTTATTCTCGGTGCCTCCCCCACCGCGCGACCCACAAAGTGCACCCCTCCCCGCGACTATGCCATATGCAACTTCTTAGGCGTCCCGGGTTCCACGCTCCCGCTAGCCCCTGCCAGGTAACACCCCCCTTGCTGTCCTTCAGAAGTTCCCTCCCCCACTCTCTTCACGCCTGCTCCTAGCCGGTCCGCCCCCCAAAGTTCCCTCACCTCTATTCAGATCAAAGCGTCTCGGCTTTCCCGGCGCAGGAACCCAGTTGTCTGAAAAGCAGTCCGCGACCGTCCTGGGTAGAGAGAGCTCAGGCAGCTTAAGCCGCGCAATCGCAGATTCAATTTATCCGTAATTCCCGCGCTTTTCCGTTGCCACGGAAACCGGCCGCTGCGGCTGAGCGGGAGCCTCTCAGAATACGAGATCGCAACACGTTTGCGGAAGGGCGGAGCTGAAAGAGCCGAGAGTCCTTCGGGGCTTCCAATTGGCCAGCCATTCGTTCCCTGTTACGTAATTAGTAAGGGACGGAAGAGAAGGCATTCTCCCGGAGTTTTCCATTAGGCGCCCGCCCTCTCACCTCTACGCTTCCAGAGACGGCTGATTATTACGTCACAGAGATTGCCGTGCTGGGGTCCGACTCGCTGAGGCCCGAATTGAACGCAAGATAGTGCCCACCCATTCGCAAGGTGAGGTCTCGCTACTTCCCCCTTTCCGCCGCAATGGAAGTCTCCAGTTTAGGTAAATAAAAGGATTGTAGGCAAAAAAAACCACTACGATTTCCAGCATGCATTGCGGACCACAAGACCTTCGCCACAGTGTTTCTTGGAAGCTGTAGTCCTATGGAGAGGAGCTTCCGACACTGGAAGCGGGCACGATTCTCAGGGCGGCCCAGTTCGTAAAGAGCTTCGCACACTTCTCACGTCAACAGATATGGATTGGAATGTTACGTTTGCGCATGTTAAGAGAGGAGAATAAGCTGAAGAACCTACAAGTCCTAGGAAGACTACAATTCCCATCCAGCCCCTCGCATCTCGAGTCCTCTAGGTCAGTGACCTAAGGGAACGCAGTGGGCGCAGAGTTTACCTGGGAAGGGGACTGCGGTTCCAGCCCACGGCTGCGCACTCGAGGTCCCGCCCCTCATCCCCAGTGTTTATTATTGTTGTGCGGTTCGGGCAGCTCTGGTCCAGCCCCCGCAAACGCGCCCTCGACCAATCCATAGGGTGGTAGTTTTGAGGGACAAGCAGTAAGAGCCAATCATCTTGTCGGAAACTCAGAAACTGGGGACTAGCCTCTGTCTCTCTCCGCCATGTTAGATTCACCCCGCAGGGGTAGCAGCGGAGCTGGCGGCGAACGGTCCCTGCGCTGGCCTCTGGCAGGCGCCCCCCGGGGGCGGGAAGCTGGTAAGGAAGCCGCTGCGATGACCTGGGGGTGGGGTCACGTCGCTCCGAGAGAGGCTTGGGGAAGTTCAAGGGAGGCGTCCTGTCAAGAAGAGGGGCGACTTTTTCCGTGTCTGGGAGCAGCGGTTCTTGTCAGTGACGGGATGGGAGAGCCGTTCGTGTTCCGAGGGGCCGAGGGGGCGGATGCCGCCGGTGGATGGAGGGGCCGTGGCTGAGAACGGCCGGCCTCTGCTGCGGGAGGGCCGAGACTCACCGGCACAAAGAGGGCCTAGTAGGTAAAGAAAACGAGAGCGTCCGGGGGGCGGGGGGCAGGCGGGGGTGACACTGTTTGGGGGACACGGAATGCTAGGAAAGGATAACGGGAAGACTAAAATGAAGTCTGCAAGGAAAAAAACAAAACAACAACACAGAGCCGCCTCAACCCCATCCCCTTCTTCTTTTTAAGGACCTCATAAGTCTCCTTGGGCAGAGGACTCTGGGATTAGAAGGGTACCGTTGTTTTTTTTCTTTATTTTGTCCAACACCCAGCTTCCCAGGTCCAGACACCCAGCTTTCCAGGTCACACATTTTAACGTCCGGGATATCTGTACAAGTCTCTGGTGGAGACAGTAATCAGAGCTCAGGTTCCCAGGCCTGTCTCATTAAAGAGATTGTTGGTATCCTGGGAAGAAAAAAAAAAAAATTAGACATAGAGGAAAAGCTGACTTGTGCCAAGCCAAGGTGAGTCAGTGGCATGAAGTTAGAATGATGCCAGTTAATGAAAGTTGAAGGCCTAGGCCCCAGCTCCCTGTCGTGACTGGCTTAAACTGCAAGGACAGATGGGCCTAACCATAGCTTTGCTGTTCTCCACCAGTTCAAGATGAATGCTCTCGCTAAAAGAATTTTTACGTAGAAGCCAAACGGAAATAGGCAGTTCTTTACCAAGACCTGGATGTGATCCAGCTAAGCTAGCCTCCCCCACTTCCTGTTTTCTCATCAGCCGCCCGGCTGGACGAGCTCCAAAGTATCTAAACTAATTTCCAATTGTGTAATTTGAGAAAGGGGGGAGGGGGGAGAGATGGGTGTCCTCTGGAAGTGTGTTTCTCTGAAGTTGAAAAGTCAGACTGTTTCAGAGGCCCCCACTTTTGGCAGACTGAATCAATCACTTTATTTCATAATTTTTTTTTTGCACAAGATTCTGGGATGTTGACAGGAATTCTTTTCAAGTTTTAAGGACCCCCCCAAATTGCATTCCATATGACTAGATGTCAGCAGGGTTGCTAGAAACTGGTATTATTTTGGTGATGAACTTGACTCTAGGTGGAGACAGAATTTTTTTAAATGGGGGATAATCGTTTTTGGATTAAAAAGAAAATCCTTAATCCTCAAACCTTCAAGGTCCTTTTTGATGACCTTGTATTGTTTGACAGGGCAGTACATTGTACTGTGGGAAACAGGACTATTTTAGATTCTAAACATGGGTTTATCATAATTTTACATTTGAGTAACATTTTCAAAGAACTTGCACACACATTTTTATTTGGTTCTTTTTTTTTTTAAATATATTTTATTGATTTTTTACAGAGAGAAAGGGAGAGAGATAGAGAGTTAGAAACATCGATGAGAGAGAAACATCGATCAGCTGCCTCCTGCACATCTCCTACTGGGGATGTGCCCGCAACCCAGGTACATGCCCTTGACCGGAATCGAACCTGGGACCTTTCAGTCCACAGGCCGACGCTCTATCCACTGAGCCAAACGGGTTTCAGCTATTTGGTTCTTAAGATAAGGTTGTGAGGTTTGTGAGGTTGTCAAAGCAGAGATATTAGACCTATTTTACAGATTAAGGAATTGAAGCTCAGTGGTTAAATAGCTTGTTCACAGTTACATGGCTAGTAATGTGTCTGGAATCCATTCTTTTCAACCCCTGTGCTCCCTTAGCCTTATGCTGTAAACTTCTGGAGCTTAATCTTGTTCATCTCCTATTTTCTGTGCCTGGATCAGAATCTGGCTCTTTGTAGATGCTTATTAAAAATCAATGAATATGTTTAAAAGCTAGCATTTTTCATTACAGTTTATATTTAGATTTAAACAAACTATTTTTTTATAAAGTCATAAAAACAAATCAACCTAACAACTTCTCAGTAAACAAAATCCTTAAGTAAAAACAGGCCTTAGCAGACTAGCTCTTTTGGTTAGAGCATTGACCCCAAGGTTTTGGCTTCAAACCCAGGTCAGGGCACATACAAGAATCAGCCAATGAGCCGAAACCGGTTTGGCTCAGTGGATAGAGCGTTGGCCTGCAGACTGAAAGGTCCTGGGTTCAATTCAGGTCATTGTCACATGCCGGGGTTGCAGGCTCGATCCCCAGTAGGGGGCTTGCAGGAGGCAGCCGATCAATGATTCTCTTTCATCATTAATGTTTTTGTCTCTCTGCCTCTCCTTTCCTCTCTGAAATCAATTTTTTAAAAAAAAATTTTTTTTGAAGAAATGATGGCTGTCAGTGTCGGAATAATCCAACAGGAAAAGGGTATTGCTGTAAAAAGATGAGTCCTGAGTTGATGTTAAATATGGAAGATAGCTGTTGAGCCCATAGGGTTCATTAAATATTAATCTTTCTTTTTCTTTATAATATGTGTTCATTGATTTTTAGAGAGAGAGGAAGGGAGAGGGATAAAAAGAAACATTGTTGAGAAAGGAACATCATTGATTGGCTGCCTCTTGCATGACCCCCTGGGGATCGAGTCTGCAACCCGGGCTTGTGCTCTGACCAGGAATCGAACTGGTGACTTCTTGGTTCATGGGTCGGGGATGCTCAACCACTGAGCTACACCATCTGGGCAATCTCTTTTTTTTTTTTTCCAAAAATATATTTTTATTGATTTCAGAGAGGGAGGGAGATGGAGAGAAATAGAAGTATCAATGATGGAATCATTGATCGGCTGCCTCCTGCCCGCCCCCTACTAGGGATCGAGCCTGCAACCTGGGCATCGAACCTGGGACCCTTTAGTCCGCAGGCCGATGCTCTATCCGCTGACCCAAACTAGCTAGGGCTCTCTTTTTGTATAGGTTTAAATTTTCCCATAATTTTTTGAAAAAATTAATTTACTGTCACTTATTGACCTTTAGACTAAAATCAAGTGTAAAAATTAAATTGCTATAGTTTGCTTAAAACATTAGTTGACTATAGTCAATCCATATTGAGGGGTTTGGGGATGTGTAGGAGTATAGCTGAAGTGAGGGCAACCTGGAAATGATCATTGTTAGTTAGAAGTGTTCATTACTCTCCACTTTTTTTTTTTTAAATATATTTTATTGATTTTTTACAGAGAGGAAGGGAGAGAGAGATAGAGTTAGAAACATCGATGAGAGAGAAACATCGATCAGCTGCCTCCTGCACATCTCCCACTGGGGATATGCCCGCAACCCAGGTACATGCCCTTGACCGGAATCGAACCTGGGACCTTTCAGTCCGCAGGCCGACGCTCTATCCACTGAGCCAAACCGGTTTCGGCATACTCTCCACTTTTATGTATGTTTGAAATTCTCTGTAAAAGAGACTACAAAAAACAGACAAACTTGAATGAAGAGTGTTGAATGCTACCTCAGTGTAGTTTCTTGGCTAGTGCAATTGTCGGCAAACTCATTAGTCCACAGAGCCAAATATCAGCAGTACAACTATTGAAATTTCTTTTGAGAGCCACATTTTTTAAATTTAAACTATATAGATCGGTACATTGTTATTAACTTAATTAGGGTACTCCTAAGGCTTAGGAAGAGCCACACTCAAGGGGCCAAAGAGCCGCATGTGGCTCGCAAGCCGCAGTTTGCCAACCACGGGGCTAGTGTTTTGACCTCTAAGTTGTTAAAATTCATCTAATAGAGAACCTGGGTTGCTCAATTTAGAAAAAAACTTCTTTTCCAAGAAAAGTGTAGGATGTTGTTTTCAAGTTATAAAAATATACTATATAATAAAAGGGTACTATGCAAATCGACGGAACAGTGGAACAACTGCTCGCTATGACATGCACTGACCACCAGGGGGCAGATGCTCAACGCAGGAGCTGCCCCCTGGTGGTCAGTGCGCTCCCACAGGGAGAGCGCTGCTCAGCCACAACCTGGGCTGACTGAGGGTTTGCAGCTGGCAAGCACAGCGTGGTGGAGCCTCTCCCACCTCCAGGGCAGCGCTAAGCATGTCCCACTGCAGTTTAGGCCCGCCCCTCTCCCCTCCACACCCCCTTCCCGTCACTCGGACATTCCCCAAGAGCTCCTGGACTGCGAGCCGGCTGTGCTGAGGGACCCTGTCACCCGAATGTCATGCACCGGCCTCTAGTAAAAAATAAATTCCCTGGCAGTAGGGACCTAATCCAATTTATTTATCTTGATACTAGAAGATAATAGGTATCTGTTTACTTAACCAATCATTATATGTTTTTATTGATATTTTTAGAGAGAGAGGAGGGGAGAGGAAGAGAAACATTGTTTCATTGCCTCCATAGCACCTCAACTGAACCCGAAATCTTGGCATGTGCCCTGACTGGGAATCCAATGACAGTCTTTTGGTCCAAGGGGGTGACATGCTCAACCAAATGAGCCACACTGGCCAGGGATTAACCAGTCATTATGAAGTTCCAGAAAATTCTAAAGGATTTTATTAGATGATTTATGTGGATGTGGCCAAAATTTATATTTTCTCAGCAAACATTTAACCTTGAGATTTGTTTTTAGCTATCCACTAGGTTGTAAGTAGAAGAGCAGACATTGTCTTCTCATTCACTGCTGTGTCCTCCTAGTCTAGCCGAGCCTATATTAAATCCTCAGCCCTAACCGGTTTGGCTCAGTGGATAGAGCGTCCGCCTGCGGACTGAAGGGTCCCAGGTTCGATCCCAGTCAAGGGCATGTACCTTAGTTGCGGGCACATCCCCAGTAGGGGGTGTGCAGGAGGCAGCTGATCGATGTTTCTCTCTCATCGATGTTTCTAACTCTCTATCCCTCTCCCTTCCTCTCTGTAAAAATCAATAAAATATATTTTAAATAAATAAATCTTCAAAGTATTTGTTGAATATATGTTTATGCAATTTACACTCTTTCTAATGTTTCCCCTCTCCTCTCAACTCTAGCACCACAGCATGGAACCACAGGTTACTCTAAATGTGAGTTTTAAAAATGAAACACAAAGCTTTCTGGTTTCTGATCCAGAAAATACAACTTGGGCTGATGTCGAAGCTATGGTGAGTGTTAATTTTATTTTATTTCTCTATCCTTTAACCATAGATTTTCCCCTCCAGAGGTAGCTATTTTTAGCAGTGTTGTTTCATAGCTGCAAAGGCTGTCATATTTACCATTTCTGAGCCTTTTGGAAAATTAGTTTTGACAAAGGTTCAGTATTCATATAGGAGATGTGTGCCTTAGTAAAGGGAACAAATAAATTTCTTTTGAAGAGTTTAGAAAAGCAAAGTTTTCTGTTTGTTTTTTAAGTGAGATAGGACTTAGAAAATCTATTAATTTTAGAAACAGTCTGAGGAATGAATTGGTGTGGGCCCCACCCTAACCAGGCCCCAGAGGAATGTTTTCTTTCGTGAGAGCAAGTATGTTACTGTGGTTTGTGAACTATTAAGGGTATAACATATGTTTGTTAATGCTTTTCCTCCTCTTGGTTTGCCCTTTGCACTCTTGCTTGGTTTGCAGTAGTGAATGTTTTACTTCCTGTATAACTGTTTATCTAACAAACACTTTGGTAAAAACCTACTTTTACCTGGTTAGTAAAAAACCTCATAATTGGTTATGTGTTATGGCAACTAAAAAGGAAAATAAATGGTGGAGAGACCACAAATTATGGTCTGATCTAGTACCCTGTCTTTCAGCACATAAGTTCTTTATACTGTCCCAGACAGATGGTTATACGGAAAGTTGGATCTTTGTTTGTCAAATAATCTGAAAATCAAACACAGTTAATCTTTTTTTCCTAGTAGTTAAATGAGCTGACAGCTTGCCTTTTTCCTTATTGTAAATGTTAAATTACAAAAGTGTAATATGTGTCCATTATAAATAGAAGTGAGACAATCCAAACATATATAAAGAAAAAGTTAATGTCCCTCCATCCACTTCCCACCTCTCTGAGGTAATCAATATTAACAGCCATGTTCATACAGATAACATACTAGGATCCTACTATAAACATTATAGTACACAGCTTGTTGGTTTTTTTTAACCCAAAAGTATATTATTTTTTTTTAAATATATTTTATTGATTTTTTTTTTTTTTTTACAGAGTGGAAGGGAGAGAGAGATAGAGAGTTAGAAACATCGATGGGAGAGAAACATCGATCAGCCGCCTCCTGCACATCTCCTACTGGGGATGTGCCCGCAACCCAGGTACATGCCCTTGACCGGAATCGAACCTGGGACCTTTCAGTCCGCAGGCCGACGCTCTACCCACTGAGCCAAACCGGTTTCGGCCCAAAAGTATATTTTAAACATTGTTTTTAGTGACTAGATAAGAAATCAAGCTCATTTTTTTAAAAGTATAGATTGTCCACATTATTTGTATTGTTGTATTATTATAATTTAACCATTCCTTATTGAAAGATTATGTGTGGGTTTTTTTTTTAATTGAAATGTATTAGTTTTATTTTATATTAGTTTCAGGTGTACAATATGATTCTGTGTTTATATACTAGAGGCCCAGTGCATGGATTCATGCGCCGAGGGGTCCTGGATTGGGAGAGGGTACAGGCCAGGCGAGGGACCCCACCAGTGCATGATCGGGGCCAGGGAGGGACCGCGGGAGGGCTCCAGGTCGTGTCTGGCCCATCTCGCCCAGTCCTGATTGGTGGGACCCCAGCAGCAAGCTAACCTACTGGTCAGAGCATCTGCCCTCTGGTGATCAGTATGGATCATAGCAACTGGTGGAACTGTCAAACAAGCAGTCGGACACTTAGCATATTAGGCTTTTATTATATAGGATAACAACAATAAGTCTAGTTAATACCCATCACCACACAGTTACAACATTTTTAACTGTAAGTTTGTACCTTTTGACCACCTTCATCCATTTTACCCACCTTCCACCCCCTGCCTCTGGCAACCACAATATGTTTTCTGTGTCTGAGTTCATTTGTGTGTTTATTTTGTTTTGTTGGTTTTTTTTACACTAAGCAACCAACAGGGTCGTTTTTGTGTGTGTGTGTTTATTTTTAATATTCCACATGTAAGTGAAATCACACGTTATTTGTTTTTTGTCTGACTTATTTCACTTAACATAATGTCCTCAAGGTCAAAGGATGTTGTGTGTTTTTTAACCACTATAAAATAAACCACAGAGGCTAGCTCTTAATATATAACTTATACACTGATCTATAGGATAAAGTTTCCCAAAATAAGATTAATGGGTCACAAGATATGTGATTTTAATTATTTAATGAATATTGCCAAACAACTATAGCACCTCACAGGAATATATTACAGTGCACTAAATTAATTTTTGACAATATTGGACGTTATGGCTTTAAATTTTTTTTGCCATTCTGTTGGGGCGACAGACATTTCATTGCTTTAATTTGCATTGTTTTTTTATTTTTAAAAATATGTATTTTTTATTAATTATCCCCAACCCCTACTGGGGATCAAGCCCGCCACTCAGGCATGTGCCCTTGACCAAATCGAACCCAGGACCCTTCAGTCCACAGGCTGACTCTCTAGCCACTGGGCCAAACCAGCTAGGGGTAATTTGCATTGTTCTGACTGCCATTAAAGCTTAACATCTTTTCATGTATTTTATAGGCATATTTGACTTCTTTTCCTATGAAATTTCTGTACATTTTTGCCCACTTTTACCTGGATTGTTATTCTTACGATTATCAGTTTTGCTCTTCATGTATTGCAGATGTTAACCCTTTGTCTATTTTATGAGTTGCAAATATTTTCCCCAGCCCATTGTTTGTCTTTTGACTTTGTTTATGGTGTTTTTTTTTAACCACTGGAAATGTTTAATGTTTATGTTCTGAAATATGTCCATCCTTTTATAAGGTCTAGGTTTCTGTTACAAACTACCTTTTTGATACCTTGATCATATAGTATGTACATTTCATTTGCAGGTAAAAGTTTCATTTGATCTGAACACTATTCAGATAAAATACCTGGATGAGGAAAATGAAGAGGTAAAGTATATTATGGTACCCATTGCTATGCATCCAGAGTAGGGATTTTATTTTTATTTTTCTTCTTCTTTTTCTTTTTAATATATTTTATTGGTTTTTTTACAGAGAGGAAGGGAGAGAGATAGAGAGTTAGAAACATTGATGAGAGAGAAACATCAATCAGCTGCCACCTGCACATCTCCCACTGGGGATGTGCCCGCAACCCAGGTACATGCCCCTGACCGGAATCGAACCTGGGACCCTTCAGTCCGCAGGCCGACGCTCTATCCACTGAGCCAAACCGGTTTCAGCCGGGATTTTATTTTTCAAGACTGATGTGGGGTTTGAAGAATTCAGAATGCTGTTTATCTCATTTGTGTAGTGGTTTATATGTATTTGATAATTGCATGTTCTAAGCTGACTTACGGCATTTGAGATGGAGTTGAGAAATGGGGAAGCAACATTGAAGAAGAAAATATGAGAGATAACTTTTAAAACTATGTCCTGATCTTAAATTTAAGTATATTATAAGTTGCCATTTCATTTATAATCATAATAATACTGACCAACCTTTGTTGAGTGGTTACAATGTGTCAGTCTAAAAGAAATACTATATATTAGGTACTGCATTGTCATCATTTTCCTATTTACATGAGGAAACTGAGACTTAGATTAATTAATAAACTTACCCAAAGGCACATAAGCTGGGAAGTAGAAGAGGTTCATTCCATACCCTCTGGCTCCAGAGCCCAGGCTCCTAGCCATTATATTATGCTGCTTCTTAATGTACCTGAAATAAAGAATAAAGTAAGCAGTAAAATTCCTTAACTACTAATTACAACTAGTTCATAGTACTAGAAAAGCTGAACCCCTAACCTGAGATTTTGCATCTATCCTGTGAGGCTGGTCCTAGTAAACTGCTCAGTTGATGAGAGGTTTATAATTCACTGTTGCTTTTTTGTTCTTTTACAGGTATCCATCAACAGTCAAGGTAAGTCAAAAGCCTTCATCTGTTCATTGGCATATGCATTTCCATATACACTCATTGTTGCAATATTAATTTTAGAGTAGAATTTGGTATACAGTAAATTGACATTGTACTCATTTATCCATGGACATTAGTTACATAGCATATTTTTATTTTATAGCAGTTTTTTGTATCTGAAGGTGCCTTTGGTTGGAGCCTAAGGACAGCCTGTTTAAACAAAATCCTCACCTGAGGATATGTTGGTTTTTTTATTGATTTTTTTAGAGAGAGAGAGAGAAACATCAATTGGTTGCTTCCCATATGCACCCTGACTGGGATTGTACCCTCAACCTAGGCATGTGCCCTGATCGTGAATCTATCCACAACCTTTTGGTGTACGGGACAACACTCCAATCAACTGAGCCGCCCAGCCAGGACAGAGCCTAAGGATAGCTTTAATGGGAGATTCTCTTATGTTTAGATGCTAATGTGAACTGCCTCCCAGTCCAACACATACAATTTGGTCTGGTATTACATTTGTCTCTGACTTGGTATATATGTTAATGTCAGTTCACAAACAAGTAGTATTCTAGAAGCTTATTTGTAAGATGATTGTTCAGAGGTTGGAGTATATTTTGCTACAGGAATGTTATATTTGAAGGCTAGGTTCCCAGGCTAGCCCCCAAAAACTCATTTTAAACAGCTGAAATGATAGTATTTCATGAACTTCCTTGAGTCCTGAGTCCCATTAAGCCTAGCGTGAGGGATCTGGGTGGAGGTTTTGTAATTAGAAGGCTCCAGTAACGGGATTAAAGGGGAGAACTAACCAGCAAGTAGCTTCTATTTGCAATGTGATGAGAAAGGAGTTTGTCAGCAAAAAGATAGTAGCTGTTCATGTGTAAGGATTGTAAGCTAAGAATTCTTAAAAGTAAGGATTGGCTGTACTTAATAGAATCTTGTGGACTGGTGAAGAAATATCACCATATGTATTTTTTATCCTTTTAGGAGAATATGAAGAAGCACTTAAGGTAATGGTTATTGCATCTTATTTTCAAATAATTTTTAAATGTTTATTAATAAAACTTGAACCTGAATTCTGTTGGCCATGGGGAGAAACTAATGAATATAAATAGAGCAAAACCTGTTTTTAGGGAAACTATGATGCATGGGCATACCATTCAGCAAAAGGCAGCCCCAAATATAAAAGTTTTGTGTGTGTTTTTCAGTTATCATTCCATCTCATTGCTGGTTTTGGTGCCACCATCTAGCATTTAAAAATACAAAGAACTCTCTGGAATGGTAGTTTCTGGTTGATATTTTTTATCTTCTTTCTTCACCTTGATCCCCCTATAGAATGTTGCAGTATAATATGGGATAATTTAAGGTAGAAAGCATCCATTTACAAACAATCCCTTGTCTGTCAGTGATGGATCAGAGCATTCCTCAAGGTCACTTCTTTAAGGTGTGCCAGCTGTCCTTTCATTACCACCTTAGTTAAGGTTTTTCTTTAATGTTTCACTGTTCTTTGTGAACTTCTAGTCCAAGACTAAGTTATTTTCCATAATCACTTTTAGTCTAGGGAGGGAAAGGCAAGATTTTTTTCACTGAAAGTTGGATTTGCCCTTTTTTGGTTTCTGGTCAGAATTGCTGTTCTAGTGCCAAGTGTTTCAGTAGTTTAGCTGATGTCTTTCTTGGTTTTTACTTAGAAGTCTTGCCAGCTAGTCTCTTGGTTTTGGATATTCAAGCCTTTCCCTGGATTCTCTTAGTTAAAATATCCATCTCTGTTAATATTTCATGCTTCATAATTTCCCTCTGCCCAGTTTCATTTGGTCTTCCTATTTCCTACTTTTCAGCTATTTCAGCCTGCTGTCTTCCCATCCCCTTCAATCTTATCCAAGTTTTCCTGGCTTTTCTCTTTCCCTATTCTCAGAAGCTATAGTAGTTTATTCACTAGAAAGGTCTTCTTAGCTCTTACAAACTAATACATTTCCCACAGTCACTATTAGTTTACCCAGTCAGTCAGGAATCTTGGACCTCAGTAGTCTAGAGTTTATATAAGCCAAGACTGTATACATATGTGTGTATATATGTATATATATCCTATGTAATAAAAGCCTAATATGCAAATCGACCAAACGGCAGAATGATGGTTCGCTATGACATGCACTGACCACCAGGGGGCAGACACTCAACGCAGGAGCTGCCCCCAGGCCAGCCAAGGTGGGTGCCAGTGGGCTCCCCCCATCACCCTGCCGGTTGCCCCACAGATCAGCCCTGATTGCCGGCCAGGCCTAGGGACCCCACCTGTGCACGAATACCGTGAACTGGGCCTCTAGTATATGATAATACTATTTAATACTTAATTAAGATTCCATGTTTATATTTAGACATGTTTCCTTGAGCAATTTTATCTACAGGCTCTACCACACATTCTACTAAAAGCTTGTTGATTTATGGTCTAAAATAGGAGTTGGCAAACTGTACCTAGTGGGCTGGCTATATGTTTTTATGATGTTTTGCTGGAACACAGCCATGTCCATTCACTATTGTCTGTGGCTGCTTTTGTGCTATAACAGATTTGAGTAGTTGTGACAGTAAGTTGGCCTGTAAGCCTAAAATACTTATTATGTGGCCCTTTAAAAAGTTTGCTGATCTCTGATTTAAATAATATCTTTCAAACTTATTGACCATGGAATGATTTATTAAAATGAAATCTTGAAAAGTTTTATGTGTAAAATACATAGCTTGTCACTTGTTGAGTGTTTCCTTCCCACGTCCCGCGTGGGTCAGGGTTCAGGAACTGGAAGCAGAGCCGCACACAAATGAAAGAGAAAAGACAAGAGATAATTTGAAATATTGGGGGACCAGGCGGGCAAGTCCAACTCAAGGGGAAGGACTTCCACCCGTGCTCAGGCCTCACCAAGCTTTTATTGATTCTGGGATGCACCCATAGCATAGCCCTTAGGCAGGTGACCCCTGGCAACAGGCAGACTAGCCCATCAGCAAGGATTTACATAATAATAAATGGGGGAGTAGTTTCAGCTACCACTGTCTGGACAAACAGAGGTGGCGCCTAGCTCCAACCTTTGTTAGGGTTTCAAAGGCACCCAGCCTTTTTTTTGCGGGGGGGGGGGGGGGGGGTCCTCTGTCTATGTTTATCAGATAGTGAAGACAATAAACTGTTTCCCACAGTCACTGAGTGACAAGTGGGAGAAGTTAAAACCCCGTGGACTTGACTTCTTAATCTCTGGGACATTGGAGTACCTTCCTGGAACCTCAAATGCTCTTTGAAGTAGTTTTCGAAATAGGATTTTTAAGAAGATGGTCTTCAAAAAGAGGTGACCACATAAACATGCTTTCCAGAGTACTATTCTTAGTGGGGAAATAAATAACTGTGGGGTATAACTTTAAGTTTCTCTCAGGTTCTGGTAGTCTGGGATTGACTTTTTTGAAAAGTTGAGATGAAAATTCATAAATGAAGACCTACATAAAAACCAATTACACAGAATAGTAACCCAGTTAATGAAAACAGCTAATAAAGTGCTGCACTGAAAACCTACTTTTGTGTTTTTAAAAACAAAACCATTCCTAGTTAACATTCTTGACAAAGAAACAGCAGGCTGACATGTATGTCATTTGACTACATTAAACAAACATTTTCCAGCATAACTCACCACACCTCTTCTGTTTGAGTGTCTTTGAATTTTCCTTTGGGAGAGGAGAATCACACAATATGTTTTTATTTCATAACCTCTGCTCTCAGATGGCAGTTAAGCAGGGAAACCAACTTCAGATGCAAGTCCATGAAGGCTACCGTGTCGTTGATGAAGCTCCACCCCCAGATCTAGCAGAAAAACCTCCAGTTTCGAGGACAGGGAAAAAGCCACTTGCACATTATTCTTCACTGATGAGAGTCTTGGGATCAGACATGAAGACCCCAGAGGAACCTGCACCACAGGTATGAAGGGAGTGGACCTGTCTCTGCAGTTTCTCTAACCTTATGTTTCATTCTCTGGTGTAAGATTTGAGCTTTTCAGAAAGAGTGGGAGTTATGGTGACCATGTCGGTCTGACTTTTTAAAACTGGTAACAGTGGTACTTCTGGGCGGGGGGCAAATAGGATGACACAGACTTTGTTTTCCTTTTATACTTCTTCATACTGTCTTTTCTTTTTTTTTTTTACCCACATATTTTGTTTGACAAAAAAACTCAAAATAATACATTTCAGGAAATTTATTTTAAATAGAAATAAAAAGTAACCTCCAAGATCTTGGATTATGTTTTCTTGCAACAGTTTCCGCTTGCTCCATCTGACGCAGATCAGCCTCAAGACAGGCCCCCAGACTGGTTCACAAGCTACCTGGAGACAGTGAGTGTTCTCTGTGACTAGGGTTTTAGCAGCAATGTGTGGAATGTGGGAGAAATAGAAAGCTGAACCCAGATGGCTGCTGCCTCTGGTAGCTAATAATTTCTGAACTAGAGCAGTTCCAATAAAGAAAGCTCTCAACTTTTGCAGTGATGTAACAGAAAAAGAGGGCATTTCGTTCTAATGGAAAGGAACAAATCTCTATGCTTCAGAAAGAAGTTGGAAATTTACTAATCGAAAGTTTTGTTTGTTTTTTTGAACCATTTTAGCTGTAGGAGAATAGACCTTTTGCTATGTTTCTGTTCATTTGTTCAGTAGATATTAGCTGTTTATTATGTTCTTATATTATACTAGAGATGGTGAGGTCTATTTAATATCTTCATGCCTTTTCCCAATATCAGAACTGATGGGTTTTCCCCCCATCTTCTGCTCTGTGTTATAGTTCAGAGAACAAGTGGTTAAAGAAACTGTTGAGAAACTTGAACAGAAATTACATGAGAAGCTTGTCCTCCAGAACCCATCCTTGGGCTCCTGTCCCTCAGAAGTCTCAATGCCTATTTCAGAGGAAACACTGTTTTTGCCAGAAAACCAGTTCAATTGGCATATTTCTTGTAGCAGCTGTCAACGGAGGATCTTTGGTGTGCGCTACCAGTGCAGGTAAGTAGTGACTTGGGAATGATAGCTATTAGTAGACCTGAAAGCAGGCCTTCTTGGCATTCTGGGTAAATAATGGGAAATTGGATGTACTCTATCTCCGAGCATTAGATATAGCAGCTCTGGTTGGAAGCAAGCTATTCTTCACCCACAAGAAAAAAATATCAATTTGAATAACTATTCAGGTTGATGTGTTCAGATATACATTTGAATTAACAGAGCAGGACAAAATTATGTTCCCCAAAACAAAATTAGATCACCAAAAATTATCTCCCTGTTGTTCTAAATACTTTCATCTCTTGCTTCCTCCCATAGATTGTCCTTTGAAATAGATATAGGTCAGTTGTTTCTGTCCTCATTTTATTAATGAGGAAAATTAGTACATAGGACGGTTGGATAGCATGCTCAGGTTACTACCTAGCTGGTAATAGAGCAAATACAGAAGTGTGGTCTCATAGTTCCCTACCTCATGTATTTCCCACTGCGCCTTTTTTTCTCCCATAGCCTATGCCCATCCTACAATATCTGTGAAGATTGTGAATCGGGACCCTATGTCCATGACTCCAACCATGTCCTGCTGAAGTTGCGGAGACCTGTTGTGGGTTCCTCTGAATCGTTCTCTCACTCAAGGTTCTCTACTCCTCGTCTTCCTGCTGCTCTGGAACAAGCCAGGTAAACCATTTATACATGGGATGTGTGTTCTCTGGCTTCCTGGTTCTGGTGACAGGCAGTGAGTCACAAAACTACAAATAGTCTACTTATTCTGGCTCATTTCTAGTTGATGTGCAATGATGGGGACAATTATCCAAAGCTAATGAAATGGAAATGAGAACTGCAGAAAGAGGTTAATTTTATTAACCAGTGTGACCCCAATAAATTTAATTTTCAAAGAAAGAAACTAGCCCTAGCTGGTTTGGCTCAGCGGGTAGAGCATCGGCCTGCGGACTCAAGGGTCCCAGGTTCGATTCTGGTCAAGGGCATGTACCTGGGTTGCGGGCACATCCCCAGTAGGGGGCGTGCAGGAGGCAGCTGAATCGATGTTTCTCTCTCATCAATGTTTCTAACTTGCTATCCCTTTCCCTCTCCCTTCCTCTCTGTAAAAAAATCAATAAAATATATTTAAAAAAATAAAATAAAAAATTAAAAAGAAATAAATAAAAAGAAAGAAAGAAACTAGCCCTAACCGGTTTGGCTCAGTAGATAGAGCGTCGGCCTGCGGACTGAAGGGTCCCAGGTTCAATTCCGGTCAAGGGCATGTACCTTGGTTGCGGGCACATCCCCAGTAGGGAGTGTGCAGGAGGCAGCTGATTGATGTTTCTCTCTCATTGATGTTTCTAACTCACTATCCCTCTTCCTTCCTCTGTGTAAAAAATCAATAAAATATATTTAAAAAAGAAAGAAAGAAAGAAACTAAACTATAAGCTGGCACTGATAGAGACGACAAGAAGCTCAAAGTAGCTTCAAGATTTGTGAGGTTTGTTTTTAAGACTATCATTTGTTGTCTCACAGGCTCCAGAAGCAGGTTGACAAGAATTTTCTTAAAGCAGAAAAGCAAAGGTTGCGAGCTGAGAAGAAACAGCGTAAAGCAGAGGTCAAGGAACTTAAAAAGCAGCTTAAACTCCGCAGGAAGATCCATCTGTGGAATTCCATCCATGGACTCCAGAGCCCCAAGTGTCCCTTGGGCCGACCTGAGAGCTTACTGCAGTCTAACACCCTAATGTAAGCCCAGGGCCAGAGTGGGAGCCAAGTCTTGAGGTCCAGCCCTCTAAAACTAGAACTTCAGCGAACGTCTCTCATATTTATTCGTAGCTCCTAACACCCAAACTCTTAAATTTCCCATTCTCTGATCCTGACATTCTTAAAAAGGGTGGTTTGGTAGTTATTTAAGTCTGACTCTTCAGTTGTTTTATTTACAGATCCTCATCATAGCTTTTTAGTTCAGGAGTCAGATTTGTCTTCTGTTTGTTAAAAAATGTTATTAGTATTACTTATAAGGCAAATGCATTCGTGCATCCTCAACAGTCAGAGCCTCAAACTACAGTGTTGGGTATTCAGAAGCCATCCCATCCAACAGCAGGTGACTATCTGAATTTCTGTTCAGGCTCCCTTTGCAGCCCTGTGCCCCAGTTATGCCAACCCTCAGTGCAGCATTTGTGGATGAGAATTTGCCTGATGGGACTCACCTTCAGCCAGGAACCAAGTTTATCAAACACTGGAGGATGAAAAATACAGGAAATGTAAAGTGGAGTACAGATACAAAGGTATTTTTCCCACAAAAATGTGAAGATGAATGATTTGAAGTGGCAGAGTGCTCAGCTAACAAGCTTGCTTTCTTTCTCTTGTCACTGTTCATTTCAGCTCAAGTTCATGTGGGGAAACCTAACTATGGCCTCGACAGAAAAGAAGGATGTTTTGGTCCCCTGCCTCAAGGCTGGCCATGTGGGAATTGTGTCTGTGGAGTTCATTGCCCCAGCCTTGGAGGGAACATACACTTCCCACTGGCGGCTTTCTCACAAAGGCCAGCAGTTTGGACCTCGGGTCTGGTGCAGTATCATAGTAGATCCTCTCTGCTCCACAGAAAGCTCTGATAACATTGAAAAGAGCATGATTAACTCAAGCAAAACTGGTGATCTCACCTGCCAACAAGAGGTGAGCACTGGAAGAGGTGACCAGCTAAAAGAGCCCACTCATAGCTGGTTGTTCTTTCAGAAATCTGGAAAGGTTGGCTCCCTCCTATCCCCCCAAAACATGGATATGCTTATATTGGGCCTAGTACTCGGGGGGCTTTGTTTGTGTATCCTTAGGATCTGGTGCAGGTGCTCCTCACTGTTTCTGTATGTCTTTGTAATGATGCATTGCCAGCCTCTTTGCTACACTAGGGAAAGTAGGACTGCCTGGCTGGCCTGTGGAACTGCTGGACTGATGGCTTTGCTCCGTAACATTCCTCTCTCCTGAGTGTCCGTTGTGTGTGTCCCCTAAATACTAATGAAGTCTTGCCCTAGTTGTTACTTGGTGCAATTTTTTTAGGCAATTTCCCTGTATTAGATGGGCAGTTTTTTAGAGTGTTTACTGTTGAAATTTAGTTACCCAATGTTAATGTCCTGGTTTTGACTGTTGATACTATGGTTAACCTAAGTTGTTGTCATTATAGGAAGCTAGGTAAAGGGGGTAATAAGTGAACTCTGTACTATTTTTGCGACTTCTCTATAAGGTGCTGCGGTGTTCGTCAGCTTGCCTTGTTGAGTTCTGTTGAAAGGCCTAAAATTTGTCCCAATGGTTTTTCTCTATAGGAAACTTTTCTTCTGGCTAAAGAAGAAATTCAGCTTGGGGCAACTGAACAGACAGAAGGGACAGGAACCTACATCCCACAGAAGACAAAAAATGTTGCCAGCGAGAGGGAGCTCTACATCCCATCTGTGGACCTTTTAACTGCCCAGGTGGAAGATTGAGCACTTTGAGGGGCAAGGGACAGAAAGCACGGGAAAGAGTTCTTAACTTGTTGAAGAGAAGGTGGTATAGCCATAGATGGTGCCCAGAAAGTTAGAGATATGCCCACCATGATCCAGTCAGATGCAGTGAATGGCAAGATCTATAGAAGCGAGTTAATAAGCTAAATGCTTGCTTTTTGAATTGGGAACTCAGTCTTGTGCTTTACCACAACTTCCCTTTAGTTGGCTCTTCATATTGGCTCTCCTTCACCCCCACTGCATTTTCTCTCTTTTCTACCATTTGATTATTTGAATATCTAGTATCCATTTAACTCTTCTTCCTTGTTTGCACTTGGCTGAGGTGGGGCATGAATTTGAACAGAGTTCAATCTAGGATGATGTGGAGCTCAATGGCCTTGCAAATCCTGTGAAGACAAAACATTATTCCAGTGTGTACTGCCTAACATTGCCTATTTTTCCCCCAGGATCTGCTGTCCTTTGAGCTGTTGGATATTAACATTGTCCAAGAGTTGGAGAGAGTGCCCCATAACACCCCTGTAGGTAAGACTGTCATAAAACCCACCTTATTTTATTAACAGGCATAAAGGAAGCCAGGTAAAGTGGGTAATAAGTGAACTCTGTACAAGACAAGTTTGTATAAAGCCTCCCCACCATAAAGCGACCCTCATCTCCATTTTTCTCTAGATGTTTGTGTCCCTTTGTTCTTTACATTCATGGTTCTGTCTTGCACATTGCCTTCTGGACCAGACAACTGTTTATGATACTTCCTGCATTGATTCATCTGTCTGAGACACTTACGTACCTAATAGTCTGGAGAAATCTTTACAACAGGTCTTGAAGCATACCTGAGTTTATATTAGCCCTGTAGGAAGCAAGAAGCCAATGAGCTGCTGCTTCTGGACACTGACTATTGATGATGTGATCCTTTTTCTTTATTGATGGTTCTCCTGTCTTCCTTCTCCAGATATGACTCCCTGCATGTCTCCTCTGCCACATGACAGCCCTTTAATAGAGAAGCCAGGCTTGGGGCAGATACAGGAAGAGAGTGAAGGGGCGGGACTTAAAGCTCTCTCTGGTAAGGGGTTAAATATTTGTAAAGTATTTCCATCCTCCCCTTTCATACCACACCATTTTTATAGATACCCCCTTTCTCCCAACTAATCCTACCTTAGCTTATAAAGTGTTTTCCTGTACCATCTCATATTAAGTCTCATGTTGACATGGAATAGATAGTATCCATTCCTTTGTGTAGTATCAAGCATGGGTACATGACTGGAGAAAGGTTCTTAACACTTTAAACCAGCAGTTCTCAACCTGTGGGTCGCGACCCCTTTGGCAGTCGAACGACCCTTTCACAGGGGTCGCCTAAGACCATCCTGCATACCAGATATTTACATGACGATTCATAACAGTAGCAACATTACAGTTATGAAGTAGCAATGAAAATAATTTTATGGTTGGGTCACAACATGAGGAACTATATTTAAAGGGCCAGAAGGTTGAGAACCACTGCTTTAAACACCAAGTGTAGACAAGGTTCATTTCTTTCAGATTCCACGGCATCAGTAAAGAGGAGGGCTGAGAATATTACTTCAGTGGAGGAGGCAGAAGATGACCTGAGTGGGACCCAGTTCGTGTGTGAGACTGTAATCCGATCCCTTACCTTGGATGCTGCCCCAGACCACAACCCACCTTGCAGACAGAAGTCTCTGCACAGTGAGTGTCCTGAATTCCCCCACACAGGAGGGTGGTGTCTGAATTGTGATTGTCAGACCTGAATAGGTACAAGTGCTCTTCACTGAGAATGGAGGCAAGGTGATCTTTGTTAGAATTCGGATCATGTTTGTTTCTTTAGACTCTACATACTGTACCTGGCCTTTTTAATTAGCTTCAGGAGCAAAGCAGCCACCATAACTCATTTCTATACTTTCCCAGGGCAGAATTACAGAGGAACAGCAGCTAGTGCTGCCTGGATTCTGCAGTGAGGAGTTTTCCTGTAAATTGACAGACCTCCCTAGCAGAAACCCCCATTTGGCAGCTGAATTCTCTTCTCTCTAAGGGCAGCAGTCCAGGAAATAGTGGGGAGAAGCAGGAGCACCGAACTAAGTTTCTCCAATTTAAATTCTGTTATAATAAATTTCTCTATAACAGAAATTTCTAGATATCAGATAGGTAGAACCAGTACTGCATATTTCATCTTTTCCAATTTGGATGCCTTTTATTTCTTCTTGTCTGATCTCTATGGCTAGTACTTCCAGTACTATGTCAAACAAGAGTGGTGAAAGTGGCATCCCTGTCTCGTTCCTGTTCTTAGGGGAAATGGTTTTAGTTTTCAGTACTGCATATTTCAAGAACTATCTAAAAATTCAAATTCTAGTGCATCAAAATAATATGGGAAAAATCTCTTGTTTATTATAATGAAATTTGACCTATAACTTTTAAGTATTATTTGTTTTATTTTTGTTTAAAATACTTGCGCACACACGCTTGTGCATAAATGCATAACTTAAAAATCTGGAAGAACTTAACATCAAAATGTTCACTGTAGTGCCTTAGCCAGTGTGGCTCAGTTGGTTGGGCATTGTTCCATGCACAGAAAGGTTGCCAGTTCAATTCCCGGTCAGGGCATATGCCTGGGTTTCAGGCTTGATCCCTCAAAAGGGTGTGCAAGAGGCAACCAATTAATGTCTTATTCTCACATTAATGTTTTTTTCTCTCTTTTTTCCTCTCCCTAAAGTAAAAAAAAAAAAAAGTTTTCAGTAGTTATCTCTAGGATTATAGGTACTCTTTTTTTTCTCAGCCATGTTTTGCCAATTTTCTACCATGACTACTCATTACTCTGCAAAGAGGGGGAGGAAAGTAGGCATATAGTCCTACAATACTCACCACCTAACATTTTCTCTATAGCAATGCAAACTGGCATATCAATTTTGCTTTGACCCGTCTCAGTATATTAAACATTACATGAAAAGGAAAAGGGATGGAGCCTCCTAGTTTTAAGAATCATAGAGCTACCCTAACCAGTTTGGCTCAGTGGATAGAGCTCGGCCTGCAGACTGAAAGGTCCCAGGTTCAATTCCGGTCAAGGGCATGTACCTTGGTTACGGGCACATCCCCAGTAGGAGGTGTGCAGGAGGCAGCTGATCGATGTTTCTCTCTCATCAATATTTCTAACTCTCTATCCCTCTCCCTTCCTCTTTGTAAAAAATCGATTAAAAAAAAATATTAAGAATCCTAGAGCTGAGGATGTTTCTGCCTACCGTATTTTTGTGAGCTTCAGTTTTATTCAGCTTTGCTTAGGCTTCAGACTTAGAACATGGCCGTGATACGATTCCAGCAACAACCCTTCCCCTGGGTCATCCCTCTCCTCTGGCTTTTATAATTGCAGCTCGTGACCCATGAGGCTTTACCAGGTAAGGGTAGCTCCAGGGGCTGCTTTCAGCTTATGCCTAAAAATTGCTTGTTTTCATCCTTCAGTGAAATTTGCCTCACCTGAGGAAGGACCACTTGGAGATGAGAGAGAGGAGATGGTCCATATCTCTGAGGAAGAGGCTATTGTGGAGGAGGAGGAAGAGGATGAGGAGGATGAGCTCAAAGACGAAGTTCAGAGTCAGTCCTCTGCTTCTTCAGAGGATTACATCATCATCCTGCCTGAATGCTTTGACACCAGCCGCCCCCTGGGGGACTCCATGTATAGCTCTGCCCTCTCACAGCCAGGCCTGGAGCGAGGGGCTGAAGGCGAGCCTGGGATTGAGGCTGGGCAGGAACCAGTCGAGGCTGGGGAAACACCCCCTGGAGGGGAGACCCAGCTGCAGGGGTACAGCATCAATGACATCCTCATGACCTCACAGACTCTGGATACAGTGCCACTCACCCCAGAGGTGGTGGGCCCTCCACCACAGCTGCCCAGGTACCATCCACACACCCCTCAGCTGGGCTGTTCTTCAAAGGTGGAATAAAGAGAGAGGAATCAACTTGATCTCAAAACCTGTTTTGTATGTGTGTGTATGAGATGGGAAGAGACTATTTCCCATAGTAAAGTCTGACTTTAGATGAATAAAAGTTGTACTTCCCAGTATTTGTGGATTCTGGATTCAAAGAAATACCTGTTTTAGTTAACCTTAAATATCTGAGTATCATCATCTACTTACGTTTTAATCATTGAGAGCCATTTTTTAAGCGCAAACATCCCTGGACCTTCTCTCCCTGTTCTATTGACTCATGGGCAAAGGCAGCAGAAACTAATTCTCATATTAACCCAACAAAGTATAATTAGGAACTTTAATCTGTTAAGGAAAGAGTATAATATGAAACTACTAGAGAGAAGTTATTCTAATTCTCTACTGGGTTCTACCTGTGTCATTGCTCTCTCATAGGATGGAAAATGTCTACGTAGAGCCTGGACTATAATTTAAACCATTCTCCCAGGGAGCTAGACATTTCCCTTTATCAGCACCAGTTGATACAGGGCAGTAGTCAGCAAACTGCGGCCCCTTGAGTGTGGCTCTTCCACAAAATACCACGTGTGGGTGCGCACGTATAGTGCGATTGCAACTTCGTGGCCACACTCAAGGGGCCAAAGAGCCGCATGTGGCTTGCGAGCCGCAGTTTGCCAGCCACTGATATAGGGGAAAGTGACTAAACTGAAGCCAGTCTTTCTAGCTTGACTGGCTGAAGAGGAAAACCAGAAGGAGAATGAGCCCTTCTCACCTGATCCCTAAATTCAGACATGTGATCTGGATCAGAAATGTGAAGCTTCTGTAGAGAATTTGGCACTGCTGTGCTTTGTGTACTGTTTCCCCACCATTACCACAGGTGCCTTTTCAACTTACTTTCCATGTTGTGTCTTTCTGAAGGAGCCCTCCTTGTGCACAGCATCATGGCTCCCCAGGAGTGGATTTACCGGTTACCATACCAGAAGTTTCTTCAGTCCCTGATCAGATCAGAGGAGGTAATGACCAGTCTGCGCTCTATTTCTTTTTCTATGTTCTTTTCTAATGGAAACCAGGTATAAATAGGCACTCGGTCTTTGTGATGCTTGGCAGTTTCTAGAAATTTGCCCTTTCACTCTTTCTGTGTGCCTCCCTTTCCTATTCTCCAGCTTAATATTTATTAAATGAGACCTCATAGAGGTCGGCATTGTGCCGTACTTGAAAGAACACAGGCTTTGGAGCCAAACCAGTCTAGGTTCTAGCCCCAGCTCCACGTTTCCTCACTGTGTGACCTTTCCATGGTTTGGCAGGTTTATAACACCTGCAGGTCTGTTTCCTTATCTTCAAAATAAGGAAAATAGCACCTTGAAGTTCTGAGTAGACCCTCAAAAGTCACTTCCTACTCTTCCTCAAAAAACAAAACCTAAAAGTACTTAAGAACTAATAAACCAGTGTGATAGGGTTATAGAATCACTTCTTCTGATTTAATAGACAGTCACCTTGCAATGCATTCTGGACAGTTTCTTCTTAGCCCTTAAGCCACCTGGAAATTTTCCCAAATATTAAAAGAGAAAAAAAGGCTTTACACACTGTGATCAGATTGCCACCTGCCTTAATAATAGCCTTGCTCTGAGGTAGGAAACACCAGGCACGTATGGATGCTGCATCTAACCAATAGCTCTTTTGCTTTTAGAGCCCAGAGGCTCATCAGGACTTGTAAACAGCAGACAGAAGAGCTATGACCACTCAAGGTAACTCGACCTTGTGCAGCCTCTTCTTCAGAAGCAGGTGGATATCCTAGTGTTGCTTCTGCTTAAACAAGCCTTCTCGGAGCATATGCCAGTCCACAGAGCAGAGGAGAGCCATCATTCCTCCTTGTTCTTATTTCTAGAACTTGTGAGCAACACTGAACAGAGGGTTAAAATTGATGTTTAAGAGTGTTCACATTCCATACCAGAAAGGATGTCCTAAGTACAACTCACCCGTAGTTCCAGAGGAGAAGGCAGGAAGGTCAAGCCCACTGTGCATCTTAGTAACTAGACACACCTGCCTCTCTGCTCCTAGTCATCTCAGCATTGTCAAGGTGGGCTCCTCCCAACAGTGTCCAGAAAAAAATCACATTTCCTTTGGGAGGTGTCTCCTCTGAGGTGATTGAGCAGTCACTGCCAATACCCCACAATGTCCTTGACCACATTAATTTTCAGCTGGGACTGAAAGCTGGCATGCTAATCAGCGTGATGTGTTTTCTGCAGTGCCCATACCATGTAACAGTAGAGCTGGGCCCTACATCAAACCAAGATGTATAGCTATAAAATTGGTAGGAAAACTTACTCTTTTTTTTACAACTTTTCTTTTTTTCTCAAGGAAATTTCATTTGCATTTAAGGATTAGAACTTAGATTATCTTGTAGGAAGATAGTGGTTTGTGTTTTTTAGGGAGATAATTTAGCTTTCTTCCACAGGCACCACCACCATGGGAGCAGCATTGCCGGGGGACTGATGAAGGGGGCTTTGTCAGTTGCTGCTTCTGCATACAAGGCCTTGTTTGCTGGACCACCAGTCACTGCACAGGTGAGTGCATAATTTATTTTCCTGAACCAAGCCCAAGCCATCAATGAAAACTGTGTCATCTGGGTTGGAGAGTGTATGGCATTGTAGGAAGCATAAGCAAGCTTTAGGTTTAGTCTTTTGGTTAACACCCAATTCCACCACTTTCTAGCTCAGCCATGGGCAAACTACGGCCCGCGGTTTGAAATGAATAAAACTAAAAAAAAAAAAAAGACTGTACCCTTTTATGTAATGATGTTTACTTTGAATTTATATTAGTTCACACAAACACTCCATCCATGCTTTTGTTCCAGCCCTCCGGTCCAGTTTAAGAACCCATTGTTGCCCTCGAGTCAAAAAGTTTGCCCACCCCTGTTCTAGCTGTATGACTTTGGTCAAGTTTCTTAAGGGAGGAAAGGAAAAACACCTAATGTTTTTTGAGGAACTGTGTGTGGGGAGCTCATCCGAGTGCCGAGCGCCGGTGCTACCAGATGAATAAGACCCCAGTGCTGCCCATAGACAGTGGGAAACAAGTGAGGTAAACAGACATTTACTGTAGAGTGTCAGATACTGCGTCGATGTTCTTGACAGATGGAACACAGCCTAGGGTAGGTTCCTAGGTGGAGCCAGGGATGGCTTCCTGGTCAGTGATGCCTGAACTAAGTTCTAAAGGACAAAATAAGTGTTTGCCAGGAGAGACAGCTATAGGAAGGGCATTGTAGACAGAGAGTAACCAGTAAAAGGACTTGGAAGTATGAGTCTGGAAGGTGAATTTGGGCTGAGAAAAATAAGACCTTTGCTATGCGAGCACGATGCTGTGTTACGTGGTTTGAAGTTTATTTCAACACTAGGTGGAGGAGCCATTGAAGAGCTTCAGGGAAGTCATTAACCTGATCCGATTTGTCTATAACATGATCAGATTTGTTCGTAGAAAGATCACTCTGGTGTGGAGGCTAGTGGAGCTGGGAAAACCATTTGAGAATCCATATGGTAGGAGAGAAAGGTAGGAGAGAAATAAAGAGAAATGGCAGAACTTGGAGACTATGATTAAATGGCTAGAAGTCATGGATAAACCCAAAGTTTCCGACTTAGGCAATAAATAGTACCATACATTAAGAGAGGATATGCAGCCGTAACTGGTTTGGCTCAGTGGATAGAGCGCCAGCTGTGGACCGAAGAAGTGTCCCAGGCTCGATACCAGTCAAGGGCATGTACCTGGGTTGCGTGCAGGAGGCAGCTGATCAATATTTCTCTCTCATCGATGTTTTTAACTATCCCTCTCCCTTCCTCTCTGTAAAAATCAATAAAATATATATGTTTTTTAAAATATATATTTTTTTAAAAGGATATGCAGGAAGAATATATTTGAGCAAAAGGAGAAGAAAATTGGATCAGTCTAGGTAGTGCTGAATTTGAGGCACATCCAGGTAAAGTTATCCAGAGTGCAGTTGAGAATGTACACCTGACTTAGGGGAGAGATTTGGCCTGGAGATAGTCATTTGTGTATAGGTTGTAGCAAGAGCCATGTGATTGGATCAGATTTTCCAGGAAGACAGGAAAGCAAGAAGCAGCCTTTAAAGATCATGGAAAGAAGGAGGGCCCCTTCAAAGAGAAAACTGAGAACTCGGAGGCAAATGAGGGAGTTCTGTGCTAGAGCTTGAGGAAGACCTGGCCAGCAGCTTCAAATGTGGCAGAGAAATGTGAACAGGTGGAAAGGACGTTGATAGTGCAATGCCTTACTTTCAAAATAGCTGGGTTACCAAGGGAAAACGAGAGTAAAAACTAGGATACTTAAGTCAGGGAAACATTTTTAAAGATGGGCTAGCTAGTAGCAAAGGAGATTAATAGTCAAGATGAGGGAGGATAATAGAAAAGGGTTGCTGAGGTAGTGATAGTTAATGAGATACAAAGTACATGTGGAAGGATTAACTTGGCAAAAAAGGATGGATAATTCTGAAATGAAAGAAGAGGGATGAAGGGAACAGTGGAATTAGGTGTAGAGGGAAACGGCAGAATATACGCTCAACACATGTACATACTTTCTCACCTTAATCCTTTCAATGCTGCAAAATAGGATGTATTCTATATTGATACTCAACACAGTAAATAAATGGTAAGGGTCAGGGTATTCCAAGTGTTACGAGGATTTAAGAAGGTTGTATCCACCATAGAATTTTGCCCCAAGAGGGAGTAAATGAATGTTAGCCCCCTCTTACCTGGATCACTTCTGTTCTTTAAAAAAAAAAAAAGAAAGAAAGAAAACCCTAAAACAGTGGTTCTCAACCTTGGCTGCACATTAGAATCACCTGGGAATCTTTTTAAAATCCTGATTTCTGGGCCTCATCCTCCGGAAATTCTGTTTCTTTGTTATGGGGTGAGGCCACAACATTACTAACAAAGAAGTAGAATTTCCGGAGGATGAGGCCCAGAAATTTGGATTTTAACAAGATTCCCAGGTGATTCTAATGTGCAGCCAAGGTTGAGAACCACTGCCCTAAAATATCACCTAGGACAGTGGTTAGCAAACCGCAGCTCGCGAGCCACATGCAACTCTTTGGCCCCTTGAGCGTGGCTCTTCCCCAAAATACTGACTTCTGCACATGGGCCACATAGTTTCAATCGCACTGTACGTGCGCGCCCACACGTGGTATTTTGTGGAAGAGCCACACTCAAGGGGCCAAAGAGCCGCATGTGGCTCACGAACTGCGGTTTGCCGACCATGGACCTAGGATATAATTTTCCAGGCAGTTTTTTGTGCAGCTCTTTTGCATCTGACTAAATTTCCCATACTAACTTCCAGTAACACTCTCATCTCTTGTTTATTCTTGTCCCATCCTCACAAGTACCTTTATTTTCATAGGGCTTTCAGAGTTTGCATCTTTTCCTTCATCTGGCCAAAGAATGCTTTCTCCTGAAAGTCCCCTCTGACGCATCTCCTCCTGGCTCTAAGGACAAACCATACCTAATCCAACATGGGGCCTTCCCCATTACGGTCTCAGATGACCCATTAGTATCAGGTGGACAGGAGTGTCATACCCTTGTATCTACCTACCTGATTTTTTAATAAATCTGGAAAGATTAATATGACTTGAAAGATAACATGTAAATTATATAGAAAATGTTCTGCTTTTCTTGACTACACAGCCAATAGTTTCGGAAGATCAGACAGCAGCCCTGATGGCCCATCTCTTTGAAATGGGATTCTGTGACAGGCAGCTGAACCTGAGGCTGCTGAAGAAACACAATTACAACATCCTGCAGGTTGTGACAGAACTTCTTCAGGTCAACAACAACGACTGGTACAGCCACCGCTATTGAGAAGTGACCATGTATTAAATAACTTTGCCTGCTGCTCAGAGATGATCTTTGTTGTCATTGGGGTGTGGGGCAGAAGCCCTTGCTTATTTTTTAATCTGATGAATATGTATAGAGCCCATGATTGAATTGTCAAGACAATACCTGTATTACATTATTTTTTGGAGCAAATCAAAGACCAGACGTAAATTTTCACTTTAAACATTGAATGAATAGTAGAAAGACAGCTTTTCAGTTGATTTGGATAAAACTCCTTTCTCCATTTTAGTTCGTTGGAGAGTATAACTTGAACTTCTTATACCATTTTTCTCTTGCTTGTATTGAAGTTGAGTATTTTTCTTGGTTAATGCAGATGTTTGTATGGGGTTATATGTTATTAATTGTCAATTTTTAAAAGAAATTAACCCTGAGCCCTAGCTGGTTTGGCTCAATGAATAAGAGTGTCGGCCGACAGACTGAAGGGTCCCAGTTTCGATTCCAGTCAAGGGCACATGCCCAGATTGCCGGCTCGAGCCCCAGTAGGGGGCGTGCAAGAAGCAGCCACTCAATGATTCTAATCATTGATGTTTCTCTCCCTCTCCCTTCCTCTCTGAAATGAATAAAAATATATTTTTTAAAAAGAGAGAGAACGAAAAGAAATTAACTCTGAAAGTTGTTTCAAGAATTACTTATAATTTCTCTATCCTATCCCAAGGCTTAGCTATGTGGTATTAAACTGATACCCAGAGCATGATAGGAATGTTACTCTTCCTTTCTCAAAGCGAAAGTAATTTCCTGCAAGACTTAGTAATTGGCATGTTGTTTTTTAAGAGCCCATTGATGAATTTAAGAATATCTGCCTTCTGGGTTTCTACACTTCAGTGAAAGGAGAGGGGAGTGTGCTGATTAAACCACCAGCCCCTTTTCAGCAGTGTCTATTGTAATTTTACATACATTTTTCTTTTATTTAAGGGAGAAAAAATTAGGTAGTGTGAAATATTTTGCTAATCCTATAGAGCAGGGGTGGGGACCCTTTTTTCTGCCAAGGGCCATTTGGGTATTTATAACATCATTCTCGGGTCATACAAAATTATCAACTTAAAGATTAGCCTGCTATACTTGGTCAAACATTTAATCAACTCACCCCTAATGCCTTGGCAGGGCCAGACCAAATGATTTCCCAGGCCTTATACGGCCCGAGGGCTGGACCTTCCCCACCCCTGCTATAGAGGAAGGAAAAAAACTCTTCTATTAAAGGGAAAGAAAATTTAACTTTACCTTTTTTCTATGTCAGGGCAGATTTTATTTACAGTAGTTGGGTGGGGAGATAGAAATAGGAAAAGTGAAAAGCAGGCTCCTGTGTTAATCTTGGCAAAGTTCAAGGGTGGGCAAATGAGTATGTGTGAGGCATAGGAAATCCTGATGACTTCTGGAGGTTTGAAATCTATTCAAGGGTACCGAGCCCTAGAGTCTAGAACAGAAAAGAGAGGCTGGTGTTTTGCAAAACTTGGATGGGGACAAACACTGAACATTTTTGGCCCAGGATGAGTGGAGAAGAGCTTGCTTCCGTGGGTGCAGGCCATCCCTTTGTTTACAGAAGAGCGTCTGAGAAATAAGGCAAGCCCTCACACTGTGGGTCCTAGTAGAACCCAAACATACTTGGGAGCCAGGCAGCAAGGCAAATCCCTTTACTTCTACCAGAAGGGTGTGCACGCCTGGTCTGGAAGCATGTGCCCACGAACAGGTGGTCTGCTTGGCTTTATAACCCCTCACCTCGGGACCTGCCCCTCTTGACTGGAGCTCAGGCACACAGCCATTACAATTAGCTAATTCAAAGGGAGGGGTTGGCTTTTGGGGTTCAAGATGCGGCCCCAGGGGAGCTGCAAGCCACATGGCCAACATGGTGCCTGCCAGTCACGCAGCCCAACGTGGGGCTGTCTATAAACTGTTCTCTCAGAAAAGGTGGCTTGTTTATTCTCACAAGTCTTGGGTACAGTTGGTGAAGAAAGAGGTTACCAAAACAAAAAAAACACTAAAAGATATAGTCACAAAAATGACTTAAAAGGAATCTCACCAGCCCGAAAGGGGGAAGGATAGTGAAATAGTATTTAACCTGGTTGGTGCTATAATGAATGACTTTAACATGATGTTTATTTACAGTATAACTCTCGAATGCTAATTAATAAGCCAGGGTTCAGACTGCAGGCCAGCCAGGCTGTTCATTATTGGAAGCGTTTTTATCCGGCTTCTGGGTAGAGGCTGAGCGGCAGGGTGCGTGTAATCAATGGGGTGGATGTAGGGCGGGACTGCCTTGATCCTGAGTCGTACTGTCGGGCCCTGGGGTGCGGTCGTCCGCCCCATTGTACTTGTACATAACTGCTGAAAAAATGGTGAAATAAAGGTAATTTGAAAAACCTACCTGGACTGGCTGTCCTTGTGGAAGCAGCGCGGGGGCCTGAGTGACTCGAGCATCTCTGGCCGCTGGGTCGGAGGGGCGGGCCCTGCCGGGAGCGGGCGGAAGGAGCCGGGGCGGGGCTTCCCGAGGCCCCGAGTCAAAGCTGGGGCGGGTCCCCGGCTCCCGCACTTTCTATTCCGCTTGCAGCCGTTTCTGTCGAGTAACCGCGGGTAAGGCGCTCACGGGACCCTTCTTTCTCTTTGGGAGGAAAGGGCCAGGCATTCGCGGCTAGCGGCCTCTGCGGGTGTCCGGTGGGACGTGAAACACCTTCTCAATGAAATCCCAGCCTCTCCGTCTGCTCCCCTCCCCGGCCGATGGCCCTCCCCGGAGTAGGGCGGGAGCAGCTCCCCACCTCCTCCAACGCGGTGCACTGGGTCCCCAGGACTCTGCCCAAGGGGCCCGGTTGCCTGGCCAGCCCCAGCCGCGGCTCCTGGACAACCCTGCCCTGCAGGCCCTCTTCCCCATGGACGCAACCCCAAATCTCTTCTTGCAGCTGAGTGGAGCCCGGATCTGCGGTTTGAACCAGGAGAGGCCCCCGTTATTTGGCCCAGGAAGGTCCGTGCGGCTCGCCTTGCCCGCTCATTCTGCCACCACTCTTGAGTTTGGGGGCAAGAACCTGGAGTTAGCCTTGGCCTTTCCTAGTGAAGGACAGATGCTGACGTTGCTACTACCCGCCCCGGGGACCCTCTCTGAAAAGACCTCAGAAGGCAGTGAGGAAGACGTTCATGCTCCCTTCCAGGTTATGTTAGGGGTCTGAGCCCCACCTGTGACCAGTCTAGCCTCCTTTCTCTTATTGCAAAGAATCCCTGCCTTATTAAAGGCTGCACCTGCCCAGGCATGGAAGCTTTCCTTCCACCCCCGGGCTGGGAGACCGCAGGCATTTCTGCCCAGGTGCTCTGGAATCCTCTTGAGAGTAATCGTGTTTAGAGTCACCTTGCAGAAAGAAGGGACTCTATGACTGCTCTCCCCTGCCCTACCCAACTTACTTCCCCTGAAGTGAATGCCTGCTCAGCAACTTTTCCCAGGAAAAGATACATGATCTTCTGTTCACTTATGGAAGTCCCTTTAAGTCAGTGGTTCTCAACCTTCCTAATGCCGCGACCCTTTAATACAGTTCCTCATGTTGTAGTGACCCGCAACCATAAAATTATTTTCGTTGCTACTTCATCACTGTAATGTTGCTACTGTTATGAATCGTCATGTAAATATCTGATAGGCAGGATGTATTTTCATTGTTACAAATTGAACATAATTAAAGCATAGTGATTAATCACAAAAACAATATGTACTTATGCATGTGTTTTCCGATGGTCTTAGGCGACCCTTGTGAAAGGGTCGTTCGACCCCCAGGTTGAGAACCGCTGCTTTAAGTGAAATAACTTCCTCTTTTCCCTCTTGTGGGCAGATTGAGCGCGCCTACAGTATGAAAGAAGTTGGAAATGCATTGAGATTTCTGACCTGAGAGTGCAGTGCAACGGCTCCATTTTCCATTCCCTAGCTAGCTTAGGCTTGAACCTGCTGAAATTGTGGTGGGACTCCTGGCCAACCTTGAGAACCTAAAACCAAATTGACATTCAGCATCAGTGCGAACAAGCTAGCACCGAGCCTTGTTCTTTTCTCATTAGTGAAAAAGCCCCCTACGCGATGGGTGAGACGTTCTCCCAGCTGGGCTCTCAGGAGGACGAAAACAGGTCGATCCTACCCCGTGATTCAGCCAGCCATGGTAGCAGCGAGTATTTTTCTTCCTGTGCCCCTTGTGAAAGGGCTGCTAATACCAGCTTTGTGACTTGTCCCACCTGCCAGGGCAATAAGGAGATCCCTCGAGGTGAGTGGCTCAAGGCTCTGGAAATAGCCTGCAATCCAGGAAAAGCTCTTGGCGGTCAGCTGGCCCGTGGTCAGGTGCCTCTGAGGCTATCCTTGAATGGGGTTGGGTCTCCCAGCTCATGGTCCCCCAGTGTAGGGCTGGCCAGGGAGATGCTAACCCCTCCTGCCCTGGTTGTGCTCCCCAGCCCCTGGGGTTCCCAGCCTCTCTGCTCCCTTAGCTACAGTGTGCCGTAGGATTCAGGAAGTTACCAATGGCTTCTCCAAAGAAGCTAGGCTCTGAGGAAAAAATGCCAGAGATTCTTCACATCTGTTTATGAAAATCTCACTTTCATTCTAGCGATGACCAACTTGAGAACATAGCCCAGTGCTCCCAGTTCTGCTGGGGGGCCGAGGTGGCATGCTTCTGACGTTGCTTTGGGGGGTGGAGGGGTGCTTCTGGTACAGGAAACATTCGTCATGGACACCTCTTGGCCCTCCCTCTCACTTTCTCTCTACAGAACTAGAGAAGCAGCTGGTGGCCCTCATCCCCTATGGGGACCAGAGGCTGAAGCCCAGACACACGTAAGCTCCTCTTCCTACCTCTCAGCTCCACAGGCGGTTCCCTGGGGCTGTTCCTCTTTGTCTACCCCATTCTGCCTCCCCCCAGATTTTTCTCCATTGATTCTCCGCCCAAACGCCTGAGCCTCACTGGGCTCATATGTACTAGCCCCGTTTCTGAGGATTTTCCTGATTCCAGAAACCCAGGGCATAGCTACCTATAGCCACTTGGTGCCTTCTGAGCATCACTGCCTCCAAGACACATGCCCCCCTGCCCCTTTAACATTAAATTTTGACAAAGTCATCTAGTGTTTGCTTTGTTCTTTCTTCAACTGCTTTTTTTTTTAATGTTTTTATTTCAGAGGAAGGGAGAGGGAGAGAAGAATAGAGACATCGATGATGAGAATCATTGATTGGCTGCCTCCTGCATGCCCCACACTGGGGATCGAGCCCGCAATCCGGGCACGCGCCCTGACTGAAATCAAACCGTGACCTCCTGGTTCATGGGTTGACGCTCAATTACTGAGCCACACCGGCTGGGCCATGGCTCCCTTTTGAAAGCAGAGGACCTCTTGACTCTGCAAGTCCTTCCAGGAGGGAGGGAGGTGGTCCTGGCTGCAGTTGGTTTGGGGAAGTTGTTTTTCCTAAGAGCTTCCCCGCTGTGGCAGCTCAGACATGCTTGTTCTCTTCCCAGTAGAGATGGAGAGCCAGCTGCTCCCTGTTCGGAGACACTTCAGAGCGTTAGAGGCAACCCTGAGTCTCTCTAGGCCGGGGTTGGGGGTGTCGTGACCCTGATGATCATCTGGGTCTATTTGACAGGATCCCTGCAGTGCCCTCCCACAGTTCTCAGCTTCAGCCTGGGAGCCAGCACCCCGCCCTCCCCACCACCGCACCAGCATCTAAATCTAACAGTGCCGCTCATGAGACACTTACAAGGTGCTATCGCTTTAATGCCCATCTCAATTTTAAATTAAATGACAGATGATGTCCTGTTCTGAATATTCAGGTCTCTCAGAATTCGTGTGGACTGGCTTTTCCCAGTGGTAATAGGGGCTTTAGCTATGTGCCAGGGCCTGGGATTGGTGCTTTTCACGCATTAGCGTATATCAAATTCTATGAGGTCAGTACAGTTATCTCCATTTTACAAGCAAGAAAACAGGCTTAGGGCTGCTCAGAGGCACTGGACCAGAGAGCTAGTAATGGAAGCCAAGCTGTCTGCCACCTGGTCCTGTGCTCCTCCTTGCTCAGTGCCACATCGGAGTGTAGGCTGGCCCTCCACATCCAGGGGGCTCCATGGCAGGGGGGGGGGGGTGCCGGGGGAGGGCGCAGGATGCAGAGGAGAGCCTTGCATGTGGAGAGGAGCGCCTGAGTTTCCTTGAGGTTCAGACTTCTCCACTCCTCTCCCCTGGGTCCTACTTTCCCACAGGGAGCTCTTCGTGTTCCTGGCAGTGCTCATCTGCCTGGTGACCTCCTCCCTCACCATCTTTTTCCTGTTTCCCCGGTCCATCGACACGCAGCCTGCAGGCCTCAACTCCTCCTCCACTGTGGTCTTGGACGAGACTGTCTACATCAACATAACGGTAGGTGGGTGCCTGTGCCTCTGGGCTCTGACCCCCACCTTCCCAGCAATACTCCTCTGTAGCCCTTGCCCAGTGTTGTGATCCTGGGCACCCAGAGGGTGTTAGAAACCTGGGAGAAGCAGGGGCCACCCTGAACCCCAGATTGTGTAGGATTGGGACTCTCCACAGTGAAGGGTCAGAATCAGGGCCCAAGAAATAAATCACAGCGTGTAATGGGAGTGGCGTGCCTGAGGCTCCCTGGGTGGGCAGGGTGCAACTGGATCCTGAGCCAGCTTAATGTTTTAGTTAAAGTGACTCCTCACCATTAAGAGCCCCCAAGAGGGGCTCCTGGCACTGGTCCTCAGCAGCTGAGGTCCGTATGGGGGTGGGGCTCAGTCAGGCCGGGGGTTTTGAAACTGTTTGACTTCTCCTTTCCAAGGATGGCCACACTCACCCCTCCCTTTCCTTGTCTTCATCCCCAGAATATCTTGAACATCTCCAATAGCAACTACTACCCCATCACTGTGACCCAGCTAACCATTGAGGTGCTGCACCTGTCCGTCGTGGTGGGGCAGGTCTCAAATAGCCTCCTCCTCCACATCGGCCCTTTGGCTAGTAAACAGGTATCTCCCTCGCCCTGGCCAGCCCTGCCCACAGTGGTGTGGATGTGTGAGGTGGTGGGAAGGGGGTGACGGCTGGAGTTGGGGCTAACCCTACGCCATTTGGTTGACAGATTTTTTATGCAGTAGCCAACAGGATCTTGGATGAAAACACATAGTGAGTATCCCTTGATCTCTCCTCCCTCCGCCCCTTTTCTGTTTGGAAACCTGGTTTTAATCCCCACCAGGCTTTCTGATTGCTTAGCAAAAACCCTGCAGCCAGCCTTTGGCCTGGACTCATGGCTGAGGCTGCAATGTGCAAGGAAGTGTTCAGGGTCCCCAGCCTCTCTTCCTGTTTAGAACTAGATTGGAATGAGGAACAGGCTAGCATTTGGTTAATCCTTACAATATGTGACCTGGGGCTCTTTAGCCTGAATTGCTGAGGATGAATGTCATTTTCTGCTGAGGGAGGGGCCAGCATGTGCCTGGGCCAAGCCAGTTGGGGTTGGTGGAGTGATGTTGCAATGCGGATGACATACTCCTTAGTCAGAGGGAGTGTGTGTGTTGGGCGGGGGGTGGGGGGTGGGGGAGGGGGCATTTGGGGCCCCTGAGGGAAAGGGGCCTAGGTGGTGACAAGGCTGGGACTTGCAGGTCTTTAAGCCTTCTGATGGCCACTCAGTGTGAAACATGATCCTCTCTCTCTCTTTCTCAGCAAAATCTGTAGCTGGCTGAAAATCAAAGTCCACCACGTGCTTTTGCACATCCAGTAAGTAGGGCTGGGACCTCTCCCACTTCTGACTCCAGTCTCTCCTCAGCCTCACCTTGTGAGAGGAGTTACCAAGGTGACCCCATGGATCAGTTAGTTCCTGGGAAGAGCAGGTCCAGCCCCTACTCTAGGTCCCACCTTGCTCCTAAGCTTCTAGTGTGACGGCCACAGAGCTGTCTGGAACACAGGTGAGGCAGCAACCTCAGATGCCTTAGCAGAGTGGGGGACAAAAGAAAGGAGGGTGGGATCTGAGGGAGCCAACCCCCAACCCCCCCCCCCCGCCCTCCAGGCAGCAGGCCACGGCCAGAGCTTTCCTCTTCCTCCCAGACATAACAACAAAGCCTGCTTCCTCTCCAGGGGCACCGTGACCTATATCTGCTTGAGCCACTCAGAGCAGAAAGTCTTCCAGAGCTATGAGTACGTGGACTGCCGGGAAAACACATCAGGGCCTCACTTGCTGGTCCCTCACCTGCCGTGACCCGTCTGCTGTCCCCAAACTCTAGGCACCTGCCAGCCTGGTCTGTATCTCTCACAGCTCCGAGGGCCCAAGGATGGACTGTGGTGACTTGGCCAAAGGACAAGCCCTGCTTTATCATACCCTCCCACCCCACCCACACACAGGAAGCGCTCGATCCCCACAGGCACGGAAGCCGGGTTCTCGGGGCTGCCACCAGGTCCTCCCCTGGGTCTGGCCTGAGGGAAGTCTGATGTGATGTTTCCTTGGAGTTAGAGTCCCTGGAGTGGCCCCTGCCCTTCCTGTTCTGAGCACCTTATGCCCTGAGCTCACATGCCCAGCTCCTCAGGTCTGGCCTTCCTCCTGCCTGAATGTGAGAAAGCGTCGTATCCAGCGTTAAAGACATGCATCTTTTCAGGTTCTCCACCGAGTGAAGGGAAAGCGACTTGGGGGGCATGCAGTGCGGTCTCCAGGGTCTTTTGCAGAACACAGATGCTCGCCTGTGCCTCCCTGTTTGGGTTGTGTGACAAAGTGATGGTGATGATCGACTTTGCTCCTGGGAACTTGTCCCCTGCCCCTCTGACAGCTGGGTTGGCCGAGGCTCTGCATCCTTCCTGGTTACAGACTGTCCTGGTTCCCAGGAAGACAGCTCCAGCTTCTCCCCCGTGAGACAGTTTATTATTCTCTTCAGAGCAGGAGCAACTTAAAGTAGCAGGGGAGGGGAGGGAGGCACCTGGCACCCATTGGGATGCGGGGGGACAGACAAAGCCAGGGTCATTTTAACAGATGTTTATTTATTGAAGGAGAGCTCCTGGCGGGTGGTGAGCCCATCACCCTGAGCCTGGGCGAGGAGACACAGGCAGGCCAGGCTGCTGGGCTCTGCCACTCCAGGGCCCACCTCCCAGAGGCCTCTGCTTTCCTTTGGGCATTGACGGTAGAGACAGCACATCAGTAGGGACTGGTCTCTGCTGTCACTCAGATGAAGCTAAGTCCTCCAGGTCCCCCTGGGCTCCACGTGGAGGCGGTTTCCCTCTTTAGTGAGCAGAAATGGTGTTTGCTCACTAAAGGTGACTATGGTTTTTATCAGGTGGGCAGAGAGATGAGCTTGGGTGGTGGGGAGGCTGAACCTGGAGGAGGATGGGTGGAGAGGGGGGCTGGTGACAGAACCTGGTGCCTGGTGGGCTGGGGGAACAAGAGGGAGGAAGGAGGCTGTGCTGTCTCCACATTTTCATGTCTGGGTAACGGGTCAAAGTGGTGCTGGCAAGAGTGGGGGAGTCCAGGAAGGCCAGGCTAGAGCTTCTCCTGTGTGTAGGTTGCCAAATGTGAAGAATTTATATTGTCGTCAATAAACTATACTTAATGTTTAAAGAAGAAGTCTCCTGTGAGCGGGAAGGGAGCTGGTGGACATGCCCCATCTCAGCCTGGTGTTGATGTCCCAGGCCCCGAGCCCCTGACAACATGCCCTGCCTCTGGCTTCTGAGAGAGGGCTCGCTCCCTTTCTCACCGTGTATCTCTAAGGCCCCTTCCAACTTTAGTCCTATTCTGTGTCCCCCCTACGCCCCCCCTCAAGCTGCTCCCCTCAAGAAACACTGCACTGAGGGGCTCCAGTCTGACAAAGGCGATGCTGTGTGGGCCATAACAAGACCCAGGCACCCCCCTCCCTGGTCCCGGGGGGAGGGGGCCGGGCTGGAGGACCCTGGTGTCAGCTTGAGGAAGTGGTCAGGGGGACTCCTGGGCCTTTGGGGCCTCTTGACTGTCTCTGCCCCTTGGAAAGGCTGACACCCAGGAAGGAAGAGGCTACTCCCCCTCCCCTTCCAGGGCCCGGTGTCCTGTCCCTGAGGCTATAGCTCTCCTTCACTCTGAGCTCTGTCTCTCTATTCCTGCTTCTCGTCAACCATTCAACAGCTGGGTGCCCACTGTGGGCCGGGAATGACACTGGACTGGGGCGCTCCTTCCCTGCCTGCCACCTCTTCCCACTGCTGCCCAGGCCTGCTTGGTGGGCGCCCGTCCCTCCTTCCCCAGCTGCATCTCAGTAAGCATCGGCTAGGAGGAAGGGGGTGATGGCTCCTGTGAGAGTCATCAACCTGAAGCCCCAGCAGAACTGTCATTGCTGAAGAAAAGGGCCAGCCTGGCCAGTGGGCTCCGTGGTTGGGCGTTGACCTGTGAACCAGGAGGTCACGGTTTGACTCCTGGTCAGGGCACATGCCCAGGTTGCCTGCTCAATCCCCAGTAGGGGGCGTACAGGAAGCAGTCTGTATCAGTGATTCTCACTGATGTTTCTCTCTTCCTCTCTCTGAAAAAAACACACACACAAACTTTTTTTTTTTTTTTCTTAAAGAAAAGGCTGGAGTTGGAGACTTGGGAGTATAAGGCCAGTCCTCCCACTGGCTTTGCCTAGAGAAGCATGCAGTTGCTTTCCGCTTTCTTCTCTCACCCTCTCCATCCCCTCAAGGGTGTTTTTTTCTCCCCCTCATGGGTCTTCCTGCCTCTTTCCCCTCATAGCCTCACAGAGCTGACCAGTTTCAAGTCTGCAGGAAAAAGTCATTTTATTCTGGGCTAGCCTCCCGTTCTGGAATGGACCAGAAGGGCATGGCCTTTGGAGTGCAGACATGGCTGAGTGGTGAGAAGGTGGAGTTGCTCATCTGTTGTTTACTGATGGCCAGTTGGGCCTTGGGGTCTGTCAGTGAATCACCACTGCTGTATGTAATCCATTGACTGAAATGAAGGCGGGACAGGAGACAAAACATGTACATTAGCAGTTTCTGGGCTTCTTCGTTTCAGAGCATTAAGCCCTTTTGAGGCCGAAGGAATCAGAGTGAAATGTAACAGCCCCGTCCTCATCCTAAAAGGACTTGGAATGAGCCAGTCTCTAAGCTGAGCGCTTCTGGTGCCTTCTCTTGGCACTGCCACATGCAGTCCTCATGAACCCTCCGTGCAGGAGCTGGTGTTATCATTCATTAACTTATGGAGAGGACAGCAAAGGCTCAGAGGGGAAGTCCTACTATTAGGCCGTGGTGATCCTGAGACCAACCACGTTACTGCAGGTCTTGGCTTCCTCCTGCTCCAGCTGCCTCTACCCCAGCCAGCGCTTAAACAGCCCCCCTTGCCTGTCCTGCATTGCTCAGTGGTTGAGCACCAACCTATAAACCAGGAGGTCACTGGTTTGATTCCCGGTCTGGGCACATGCCCAGTGGGGGTGGGGGGTGGGGGGAAGGCATGCAGGAGGCAGCTGATCAATAATTATCTCATAATTGATGTTTCTATCTCTCCCTCTCCTTTCCTCTCTGAAATCAATAAAAATACATTTAAAAACAAAAAAACCAAAAACAGCTCCCTTATTTTGCTTCTCTGGCACCTGTCTTCTCTCTCCAAATAGATTGTCAACCCCTCCACTTACGCTTATGCTGAGCAACAGCCCCTATTTAGACATTTTTAGGGGATAGGGAACGGGGGAATGGGCCATCTAGAAGCGAAATAATTGCAGCCCCTCCCCCACCCCTGCCAGGAGAGCTCTCCAGACTCCACGCTCACATGCCCACAAGCGCACACTCAGACACCCTGCCTGCCTGCCTGCCTTGCACGCTCTATCTCACCGTGAAGCGTGGCTTCAATGTGTATGTAGTTGGGCAGGGTTGGTCTGGTTTCCTGAAACCTGATGATGAAACGAAGCACATGTTACTCATCTGGCAGTTTCTGAGGCTAGAACATGGCAGAGACAGACTCTTCACTGTGTGACCAGGGGGAGGTGGCAGCCCCTACCTGGGGCTGGGCGCAGACTGAGCCCACCCTGAATTTCTCAACTAGGAATGGTGACTCCCTGTCCCAGGCCTCACAGGGCTCCGTATTATCTGTGGCTAAGCCTGCAACTCACATCCCACCCTCTGACCACCCTCACCCACCTCTGTCCCCCTCCCCTGAAGGAAGGGCTGACAACGCCTTGGCCAGCCTCTGCAGAAGTTGGAAGCCGCCCTGGCAGTGCCAGGTTGACACAAACACTCAGAGGGAGTGTCCCCAAGGAAAAGCCCCGGTGCCAGGGCGAATCACGGACGGTGGGACGGTGGGTAACAAATGAGGGTTCTGGGCCCTCGGGCAGGGGTGGGAGACAGCCTCACACTTACCGGGGTCTAGAGCGATTTTCTGCCCTCCTTGGACTTTATCCTTAAAGTCGCTGGATTGTCCTTTAGTTTGATGGGCCCCCATGGAGTCAAGCTGGGGGCCAGGCTTTTGGGAATCCTGGAGTTTGTGCTTGGAACTGAGCTGGGTAAGAGGGTCTTGGGCATTTTGTTGCCGTGGTTGACATGGAGGCTGAGGCTGTGGCTGTGGCTGTGGTGGCGGTGGAGGCGGTGGCTGTGTCTGTGGTGGTGGCGGTGGAGGCGGAGGTGGCGGGGGCTCTGGCTGCTCCGCTGGCTTTGGCGGGGGCGGCTGTGGCTGTGTAGGTGGTGGCGATCGTACCTGTGATGGCCCTGGCTCCTGACGTGACTCCTGAGATGGCTGGGTTTGATTCTCAGATTGGCATTTCTCCTTTTGGGGTTTCTTCAGTTCCTGGCAAGAAGCCCCCGGCAAGTGACAGCCTCCTCCCTCCCACCCGGGCACCCATCTGCCAGATACCACAGGGAGCAACACAGCAAATCCAGAGGGAGAGGTGCCCCGAGGGTCTCTGTTCCCTGGAGTGGAGCCTGAGGCTAGAGCATGGGCTAACTTCCTTCACCCGCCACAGCACCAAGCACTGCTTCTCGGTGACATGGCCCCTGGCACAGCCCCTCCCAGGAAACATCAGTCTCTGAGCACCTACCTGCTAGCTTGGGAGCTGTGCACTGAAAACAGTTTGCAGGACAGGAGGATAAAGAATAGCTTTGTGCAAATGCTTTGAAACAGCGCTGTCCAATAGGAATATAGAATGTGCCCCGTGTAATTTTAAACTGTCTAGTAGCCACATAAAGAGTAAGAAGAGCCCTGGCCGGTTTGGCTCAGTGGATAGATCGGCCTGCGGACTGAAGTTAAGGGTGCCAGGTTTAATTCTGGTCAAGGGCACGGGCCCAGGTTGCAGGCTTGATCCCCAAGAGGAGGCGTGCAGGAGGCAGCCAATCAATGATTCTCTCTCATCATTGATATTTCTCTCTCTCTCCCTCTCCCTTCCTCTCTGAAATCAATAAAATATATATATATTTTTAAAACATTTTTTTTATTTTTATTGATTTCAGGGAGGAAGGGAGAAGGAGAGGGAAAGATAGAAACATCAATAATGAGAATCATTGTTTGGCAGCCTCCTGCATGCCTCCCACTGGGGACCTAGCCAGCAACCCTGGCATGTACCCTTGACTGGAATCAAACCCAGGACCCCTCAGTCCGCAGGCTGATGCTCTATCCACTGAGCCAAACCGGCTGGGGCAAAATATATTTTTTTAAAAAGAGTAAGAAGCCCTAACCGGCTTGGCTTAGTGGATAGAGCGTCAGCCTGTGGACTGAAGGGTCCCAGGTTCGATTCCGGTCAAGGGCATGTACCTTGGTTGCAGGCACATCCCCAGTAAGAGGTGTGCAGGAAGCAGCTGATCGATGTTTCTAACTCTCTATCCCTCTCCCTTCCTCTCTGTAAAAAATCAATAAAATATATTAAAAAAAAAAAAAGAGTAAGAAGATCCCTGGCTGGTGTGGTTCAGTGGTTACAGCGTCGATCAGCACACCAAAGGGTTGTGGGTTTTTGTTTATTTTTAAATATATTTTATTGATTTTTTTACAGAGAGAAAGGGAGAGGGAGAGGGATAGCGAGTTAGAAACATTGATGAGAGAGAAACATCGATTCAGCTGCCTCCTGCACGTCCCTTACTGGGGATGTGCCCGCAACCCAGGTACATGCCCTTGACCAGAATCGAACCTGGGACCCTTGAGTCCGCAGGCTGACGCTCTATCTGCTGAGCCAAACCAGCTAGGGCAGGGTTGTGGTTTAATTCTTGGTCAAGGGCATATACCTGGGTTAGGGGTTCACTTCCTGCCCGCGGTTGGGGCGCATGCAGGAGGCAACCAGTTTCTCTCTCCCTCTCTCTCCTCCTGGCTCCCTCTCTTCCACTCTCCCTGAAAAAGCAATTGAAAAAATATCCTCAGGTAAAAATTAAGAAAAAAAAGAAAAAGAGTAGGAAAAAACAGGTGAAACTAATGTTAATAATATATTTTATTTACATCCAAACATGTAATCAATATGAAAATATTACATAACTAGAGGTCCAGTAAACGAGATTTGTGAATGGGGCGGGGAGGGAGGCAGCCTCTTGCAGTCCTGGAGCCCTAGGGGGATGTCCGACTGAGGCTTAGGCCCGCTCCCCGGACATCCACATCCTTAGTGCTACCGCTGCAGCTACGCTCGCCAACAAGCCTGGCTTCTGCGTTGAGTGGCTGGCCCCTGGTGGTCAGTGCGCATCATAGCGACCGGTCATTCCACCGTTTGGTCGATTTGCATATTAGCCTTTTATTATTTAAGATTTTTATTCTTTGTTTTTGTACTAAGTCTTTAAAACCCAGCATGCATTTTACACTTACTAGCACATCTTATTTGGGACAGGACATTTAGCAAAAAGAATTAACTTCTATTTAGATTTCATCAAATTTCCAGTTGAAAAAGTAGACTCACATATCCAAGTTGTCCCAAACAGAAAGTTTTCCAATATGTAAAGTGAGTATGTGTTTAAAATTCGATATTTAAATGAATTCAATGTGTATAAAATTTTAAAATCAGTTCCTCAGCCTCACTGGCCACATTTCAAGGGCTCGATAGTACACAGACTGGTGGCTATCCTATTGGACAACACAGCTTTAAAACCGCCCAGGCACCAGTTCCCTCAGTTCGCCACCAGGCCTCAGCAGAGCTGAGTTACGCCAATGTGCACACCACACACACACACACACACACACACACGCACGCACGCACACACGCACACGCGCGCGTTTATCCAACAGAACACCGAAGGACCTTGCTTTCCTCCTATTCCCAGCAAAACAACATTCAGAGGATGATGACAGCTTCCTAGGGATCTGTCTTCCCTCCCCATCGCTGTCCTAACCCTGGAAGGACCCTGATGCACCTGACCGCTCTCATGCACCTTCTCTTGCTGTTGCTGCCTCAGCCCCCTACTCTTTTCCAAAGCCGCCTGTCTGCGACGGGCCTCCCAGTGGTAAGCGCTGCCCATGATGGTGGCAGTGTCAGAATGTCCCAGGCAGGGGATGCGGCTGCCGCTGCCCCCACTGCCCACCCACCTCTGTCCCCTCTCACCCCAACCCCACGGCCTGTCACTAGAACCACCTCACAATGTGGCCACTACCATGACAACTGGGCAGGACCTCTTTCCTTGGGGAGGAGGGAGGTGTTCTTCCCAAGCCTCCTAGGGAACATCTATAATGTACCTTTCTTTCCAGGGCCCTGAACAGGTAGAAGACACCTTCCCCCATTAGCTCTGAGTCTAAACAGGCTCCAGGGACCATTCTGAAGTCAGCTGGCTTTTCTCTCTGTTTTTTGTTTGTTTGTTTTCTCCCATCCTTCCTAGGACTCCAGCATCTTCATCAGGCCCTCTGCTGACCCTCGTCCCCCCAAAGGTCTCTGGAGTTACCTCTCCCTCAGTCCTCCATCTCCTCCCCCTGTCCTGAGTCAGGAGGAAAGAAAATACAAAATCCAGGTAACTCTCACGGGCCTGGGCCCCGTGGAGTGCCAGGTGGCTGATGGGAAAGTGCCCCAGTGTTGGGATACATAATGCTGGGCACAAGCCTAGAGTCTAGCTCAAGGGTCCTCAAACTACGGCCCGCGGGCCACATGCAAATACAAATATTGTATTTGTTTCCGTTTTGCTTTTTTACTTCAAAATAAGATATGTGCAGTGTGCATAGGAATTTGTTCATAGTTTTTTTTTTTAAACTATAGTCCGGCCCTCCAATGATCTGAGGGACAGTGAACTGGCCCCATGTTTAAAAAGTTTGAGGACCCCTGGTCTAGCTCTTCCTCTGACCCTTCAGACCCCACCTAACCTCTCTGGGCTTGTTTCCTTACCTGTAGAACCAGAAGGGTATGACCTTCTTCAGAGGATTGGTATCAGGACCAAGTAGATGAATGGATGAAAAATGTGTAAGAGGAAGTATAAGGTTGCTGAGCTACAGGTTGGTACTATTTATTACCCTACCTGACTTGCGTCCCTGGTGGTGGAGTGGCCAGGGGAGGGGATTATTTCCTACCGCCCAGGAAGCTTCTGGGGGTAGGGAGGGTCTGGGTAGACTATTGATCTGCCTCCTAAACATACATGCCTTTACCCTCAGACATAAATCTTTCTGGAAGCAGCAGAGCCTGAGTCTAGCTTCAGGGCTAAGGGCAGGGTAAGTGTATAGGTTAAAAAAGGGACTTCGTGCCCAGCCCCAGCCTCAAACACTGTCATGGTAGAGGGAGGGTGCAGGGAGCAGCCCTTGCACCGGAGAACAGGTGTCTGGACAGCCTGTCAATTCAGGTACCGGGTGTAGTGGGTCAGCTTGGGCTTTGAAGTCAAGCAAAGACTCCGATTCAGGTTCAATGCTAGTTGTGTCACTTCCTAGCTGGGGGACTTAGACAAGTCACTCAATGTCTCTGAGCCTTTCCTGTGAAGGTCGTTGGGGGATCCCATGGAATACATGGAAAGTGGCTGCCCTCACAGTGGACACCGGGCTATGGCCAGCTGGTAGCTCTACGGGGGGGACAGTGGGGCACTGAGCCTTGCTGGATCTCTTTCCTCCTTTGCTAGTTCCTTCTCCTCCTCTTTATCACCCAGGGGTGTCATCTGCAACAATAGATGACCAGGGTTTCCAGAAGCAGGAGATGATACTGAGGCTTCTCACTGGACATTTTCCTTCCTATAAACGAACTCTAATAACATTTAGGTGGAAAATGATAATAAGAGGAAGAGAAAGGCACCCAACTTCCCAATAATTAGATGTGAAAAGGAGGAAGTGGGTTCTTATTTACATCTCTTCCTCTCTCGCTTTTCCTCTTGTTCTCCTCCTACCCTAGAAAGAAGAGGGATTGGATGGAGAGATGCTCAGGGTGGGGGAAATGGGCTGGGCTGAATTTAGGGAAATGTTCCCAACCCTCTGAGTCAGACCTCAGGTCAGAGGAGGGGTTTTCCAGGGGAATCTGCCCATATTGTGCCCCCCTTCTTCTCTCCCTTTCTGAGCCCCGCTCCTGCTTCCCCTGCGCAGTCTCTCCCACCCCCACCCCTGACCTCAGACTTCCCTCCAGTCCCAGGATTCTCCTCCACATCCCACTGCACCCCTTCCAGTCTGATGTTAACTGATACTGGCCCTCGGGGACTTCCCATGCTGTCACCCAATTGCAGACACTTGCATTTGTAAAGCAAGCCTGTTATCACCCGAGACCCAGGATCTCTGTTGTGGAAGTAACAAAGTAGTTAAAAGCAACGGGCAGGTAAGTCCTGTGAAATACTAGCTGCATCATTTATGAGGTGTGCAAATGTAGTCTAGTTCCCCTCTCTCTCTGATCAGTTTCCTCGCCTGTAAAGTAAGGGTAATAATACCTCCATCCTGGAGATATTATAATGATTAAAGGAAATAATGCAGGTCACGCACAGGGTTCAATAAACTGAGGCTTTTATTATTATAGTATTCTACAAGTTTAAGGTATTATGAGAGACACCATTATTTTTTTGTATCCCTAAGCAAGAAAGGGAGAAAAACTAAAAAAGACGCGCTGCCATGTAAACAGCAGTATTGCTTTCTCTTGGCATCGCATGTAAAATGCATCCTGGTTTCTGAGATAGGAAGATATAAAAAAAGATGTGCATCTTGGATGAAATCGGGCACCATCCAGTGGCTCTCCACAGGGTGCCTGGGTTCTAAGCCTCTGTCTGTCCAACACCTGGATGACCTTGAACTTTCCCTGTAGGCCAGGTAAGCACAGGGTCCGATGACTGAGCTGCGGGGAGGCCCAGACACTCTGAGGGGCGGTGGCCGCCTTTGCTGCTCCCTGCAGGCCCTGCTGCCACGGAAAGGGAATCGAGTCTTGGCTGAGAGGATGGCACAGCGCCCCCGTTTGGATTTTTTTTTTTTTGTAATGTATTTTTATTGATTTCAGAGAAGAAGGGAGAGGGAGAGAGAGATAGAAACATCAATGATGAGAGGGAATCATTGATTTGCTGCCTCCTGCACGAGCCCTTTAGGGGATGGAGCCTGCACCCAGGTACAACACTGGTGTTGAAAGAAAATGGCACACCAGTGGGTACTCAACATGGAAAGGAGGTTTTGAAGCCCAGTTCCTGGTTAAGTCTAACTCCTTTTGGAGCCTCCTACTCACAACTCAAAAAGAAAAAAACAAAACAAAACACAAAAATGTAGCTCAGGTGTATGGATGCCTTCCTGTGTTCTGTCTCTCACCACCAGAAGATTCTAGAAACTGCTCTGCAGACTCTGCAGGGACTTAGAGGGCAAGGGCGAGGAAAGAGGGGGGAGGAATTGGATTTCGTCTCCTGGAAGTGGAGGCTGAGATCCTGAAAAACACATTCGCTGCCTCGCCCTCGGCCTCTGCTTCAGCCACCAAGTCCAGTAGCAGAAGGCCCCTCAAACGCTGACGTGCATGTGCCTTCCAGGGGAGGTCTGTGAACAGATTCGGATTCAGGAGGTCTGAGACCCACGGTCCCGCGTTTTCAACATGCTCCTCGGCGGCGCCAGGGCAGCCGGTCAGCATCACGCGGCGAGCAGCAAGGCCGCGGCCGCTCTTCCAGGCACCGGGCACAGGAGCCCTCACTCTGCGGGCTGCTGGAGAAGTCTCCTCCCCACGGCGGCCACCCCGCTGACCTAGCTGCTGCGAGTCGTAGACGTGCAGACTTTGGAAGTGAGAGAGAGAGAGAGAGAGAGAGAGAGAGAGAGAGAGAGAGAGAGAGAGAGGAATGAGGAGGAGAGAAAAAAGGGTCAGAGAGAAGGGAGCGAAGTTTGAGAAAACAGAACGGTATCTCTGTCCAACAAGGCCTCCCCAACCTGCTGTGAAAACGACTGTGACGAAGAGAACCCGATGGGCTGTCCACGAGGCCCGGGTGGACACTGCGAGGGCAGGGCTGCGGCAGGCACAGGGGCGCAGGCTGCCAGGGGCCGTCCGCGCAGCCGGCCAGGCACCCGGCAGCCCTCCGATGTGCCCGGCAGCTGGCCAGGCCCGGGCAGGCGGACCTTCCCCGGTCGCGCACTGGCTCCCCAGCAGCTTCGTGGAGGGCGGATGCGGCCGAGCGGCAGCCAGAAGGGGAATGAATGGAGGAGCGCAGACGCCCTCGCCCACCGCCCACCGCCCACCGCCCACCGCGGGCCCAGGTCACATTCACCGGCGCCGCCCCAGGACGCACCCGGTGGCCGGCGTGACCCAAAGAATCAGTTGAATCGACAGGTTTTTTAAAAGGCAGAAGATTTTTTTAAAAAAGAAAAGCCCATGCCCTAGCTGGTTTGGCTCCGTGGACAGAGCGTGGGTCCGCGGACTGAAGGGGCCCGGGTTCCATTCCGGCCAGGGGCACATGGCCGGCTTGCGGGCTTGATCCCCCCAGTAGGGACGTGAAGGAGGCAGCCGATCAGCGGTTCTCTCATCATTGATGTTTCTACCTCCTTTCCTCTCTGAAATCAGTAAACATATATATTTTTAAAAAGAAAAGAAAAGAAAAGCCCTGCAAGGAGTCTAAAAATAAACCTATCTAGAGAGAGAGATAAAATCTTTACATGATAGAGGCGGCGTCTGAAATGGATGCCTCTCCCACTCACCAGCCCGGTGGCTGGGGGCAAGCTGCCCGACCTGTGGGTCTCAGCTACTGGCCCTGCAGGGCGACTGTGCAGGTTTGAACCGAGGGAAGCACTTAGCACGAGGCCCGGCCCGACCGAGATGTCTCCTATTGTACTGTCCGCCGCCGGGCCCGTGCGGTACCTACGGGCCCAGCTGTTTCCGGGTCGCAGCCCCGGCACTGAAACGGCGCCGGACCTCGCGGACCCAGGACCCACATCCGGCGGCCCCGGGAGCTCCGCTTACGCTCCCTCAGTCCCCGAGGCGGGCGCGACGCTAGGCTCGGGAGCTCAAGGCGCTTGGCCAAGTGCCGCGCCGACAGGGTAGGGCGCGGGTCCCGGTAGAGCTCTTTCCAGGGAGGGAGTCAGCCCTCGCGGGGCCGGATCTCCGGGACCAACTTTTTTCTCTGCGGCCCCTGCCCGGCGACCCCGGACGGGCGTTTCTCGGCCGGCGGCCGAGTCCTGGGCCTGGACCGAGCCAGCCCCGGGGGACCCCCTCGTCTTCCCAGCCATGACCCGACGGCATCCTTCCCCCGACCGCTCGGTCCGCCGCCGCCCAAATCCCCTGGGTCGCGTCATTTCACTAGCGCTTGTACCGCGGAGGAGCTCGGCCGCAGCCCACCTTCCGCTTCTGCGCACAGAAGTCGTCCCGAGGAGGGGCCGGAAGCCCGAACAGCGCCGGTAGGGTCGGCCTCCCCGCACGGGAAAGGCGGGGCATGCAAATGAGCATCGACCCTTTGGCCACCGCTCCAAGCGGAGATAAGAATTCACTTAAAAACGTAGAGAATCGAAAAAAAATGTTCACAGAGTCTAATGTTTCGTCTATATCTGTCAAGGGACTGTGGAGATGAGACTTCGTTTGATGGTGATCTGGATCACCGTGAGTGAAATATGGGTGGAATGAGGAGGGTGCTGGCGCGGGCGGAGCAGGCAGCATCGCTTCTCGGCCTTTTGGCTAAGATCAAGTGTAGTATCTGTTCTTATCAGTTTAATATCTGATACGTCCTCTATCCGAGGACATTATATTAAATGTATTTTTGAAGCAGGGAGATGGAATAGGAGCTTGCTCCGTCCACTCCACGCATCGACCCGGTATTGCAGTACCTCCGGGAACGGTGCACCCCCTCGGGGGAAATAACTCTGGTTCCTAAGGGAAGACTTCAGCTTTGCCTGCTCCCTCGTTCCGCCTGCGCTCTTACCGGGGTAGGCGCCATCTTGCTCCGACCTGATCCGGGTTCTCCTTCCCTTGAGAGATGAGGCGCTCCTCCCTGAGGTTCGGGTGTCGAGCACTCTGTTTGCCTTGTCTTTAGTTTGCCTGCGACTTGATGGGACACTCCTGCGCAGGTGCGGGCCAGGGGAGACCCGCTAGGCAAACTTGCCGTCCTCAGGGCCAAGCCCAACCCAGGGGAGGGTCCAGGACACCTGTCCAAATGGCCACAATACCAGCCAGGACAAGGAGGCGAGGAACAGATGCTTGGGGAAACCAAAGGAGTGAGCAGAAGGTGGTTTCTTCACACGCACAGGTCTGAACTTCCCATCGTGGCATGGGAATGCCTGCAGGAAGGGTCATGTCAGTGCAGGCTAAGCACATTCCATGTTGTCTCTCATTCAGTCAGTCAGTCATTCATTCGTTCGTTCTTTCAACAGATACCTATCAAATGCCAAGTACGTGCCCAACGCTGTCCTAGCTGCCGAGGGTAGAGCAGCACACAAAATCTCTGCCGTCAGGGTGAGAAGCTTATCTGCTTCTACAAGGTATGCGTATTTGTCAGTGTACCTCTACACCTGTGTGCCTGTATGTACATGTCTGTATCTGTGTATCTCTGTCTCTGCCACGTGACGACCATGGGTGTGCATAATGACTTGACAGCTGGGAGAGAGAGAAAGCCAGGTAAAGAGGGATGGGAAGCAGGAGTGCCCGGGGTGGGGGCGGGGGAGACCCTTCCCAGCGCCACAGAATGGACGTTAGCTCTGTTTTACGGATGGGAGGTGACGTTCCCTAGAGGGCACCTGTAACAGAGAGAGGCCAGTACGTGCTTGGCACCTCCACGAGGACCCGGAGCAGGGAGGTGTTGTCATTGTCCACGCCGTACAGGTTACAGACTGCCTGAGTCCCGACTTTGCTCCACATGAGCTGTGTGACCTGAGGCCAATTGCTTAGAAATGTGAGTCGCAAATGTAATTTCTAATTTTCTAGTAGCCACATTTAAATATAAAATAAAGAAAAACCCGTGAACTTGTTTATTTTATTTAACTCAGTGTATCAAAAATATTGCTTCCATATGGAACCCCTATAAAAATTCAGATATTTTACATATCTTATGCCAAGTCTTCAGCATCCCATGTGTGCGTGACACGCAGGGCAGGGCGCACACCCAGCGCTCAGCAGCCACCTGCGGCTGTGGGCTGGACAGCGCGGGTCCACGGAATGGGGATGGTGAGGACCAGGTGGGGATTAGCGCGGAATGAGCTGAGTGAGGCGCTTGCCTTGGGAAAACGAAAACCGTAAGGGAGCACCCAAACACCGGGAACCAACATGAATACCTCCTCCTCAAGACAAGTTGTATTAAAATAGTATTTCTCTTGACTGAAGAGTTTTGTGGACACTCCACTAAATTACACACACACACACACACACCCTCACGGCGAGGGCCTCACAGGCCTGGCCGTAGTCCTGCCCCGACCATAACGGTCGGCGGTGGTGGTGACAAGTAGGAGACGGCGAAGATGACCGTCCGCCTCGTGGGCGGGTAGAGTGAGTTGCACGAGGTAATTCACACACGCGCGCGCGGCGCTCAGCCCAGGGGCTGGGGCCGGGACGGGCTCGGGCAACAGGGGCGATCAGGCTTTCCGCGCCGCCGGGGAAAAGGACCGACCGAGTTTCAGCCTTGCCCCGCGGTGACCTTCTGGCTCTTCTGAGGTCCGAGGAGAGAACTGTCAACTCCCCGGCGACGCTGAGGCTCCGTGAGAAGGGAGGGCGGGGCAGGTGCACGCTGGCCGGGCAGCCGGCAGCCTTGGCCCAGAGGGAAACTGGGACGGACGGGGACCAGGCCGGGGGCGGGAACGGGGAGGGGTTGCGCGTGGGGGTGAGGTGTGCGTGGGGGGCGAGCCGAACCCACCGACTGGCCGTGATGCCCAGAGCGTCCCCAAGCAGTCGCCTCCCTCCTCCCCCGATCGCCCACCTCCCCGCTCCGGCCCGGAGCCTCGTAGCGGCTGCTGCTCTGACTCGGCCTGACCCGAGCACGGGTTCTCGGCTCCGGCGTTTACCGAGTGAGCACCGGGCCACCCGGGACCCGGAGGCGAGTGCCGACGAGGGCGGCGAGCGGTGCGCTTGACCTGAACGACGGGGTGGGACGAGTGACCCAGGCGTGGACGAGGCGAAGGGAAACGGCGTCGCGGGCGGAGGGAGCTGCACGTGCGGAGCCCAGGAGGCGGTGCCTGCACCGAAGCCCCGCGAGACGCCGGGGCTGGAGCGGGAGAGAAGCCCTCCGGAGGCCCCGCGGGGGCCTTCCCACCGGACACGCCCGGGCCGCCCTCCGGGAAAGCCCCCCTCCGGACCTCGCGCTCCCCGGACTCGGAAGGAGCGCCTTATGGGACAGGGCAGGTTCGGAGCTCGGTTCTCCGCCGGCCGGGCGGCCAAGTCGCCCGCAATACAGACAGCCTGGGCGTCCCTAGCGCCTTGTCTGTCTTCAGGAAACCCCTCTGCCAGCAGCCCCTTCTACTGGCCTCTCCCGCCGCCCGCCCGGCGCGAATCCCCTCACACTCAGTCCTTCCTCTGAGCCTGTACCACCAGCTCGGGTTCAGAGCCGCGGCGCGAGGAGAGTCCGCCCGCCGCAGCCACGCCTCCAGGGGGCGGGGCATGCAAATTAGAAATGCCGTTTGCCGCCCAACCTCCCGCAAAGGACGGCGCCACAAGAGACATAAAATTTATCTTTAAAAATATAGAGGGTTAAAAAATCGGCACAAGAGTCTACCATCTGGTGAGTGCCATGGTGCTGCCAAAGAAGCAAAGGAAATGAGACCTGGACTGCCGGTGATCCGGAACACCGTGAGTGCAATGTGGGTGGGGGGGAAAGGGAGCCGGCGCGGGCGGAGCAGGCAGCATCGCTTCTCGGCCTTTTGGCTAAGATCAAGTGTAGTATCTGTTCTTATCAGTTTAATATCTGATACGTCCTCTATCCGAGGACAATATATTAAATGTATTTTTGAAGCTGGGAGTTGGAATAGGAGCTTGCTCCGTCCACTCCACGCATCGACCCGGTATTGCAGTACCTCCGGGAACGGTGCACCCCCTCGGGGGAAAAAGTCGCTGGTGCAAAGGCAGAACTGTCTAGAGTTCACGCAGAAGCTTCCAAGCTCTTCCCCAGGAGCCTGGGGAGTGGGTAACACCACCGCTTAACCACTAAGGAGGTCGTTTGGGGGCTAGTGTCTCCGCGGCCTGCGAGGTGCCTGCCTCCGGGGGCTGGGCTGGCTGTGTGTGGGTGGTGCGGTGCGGTGCGGTGCGGTGCGGTGCGTAAGGCAGCAAACCTGTCAGTCAGTAGTCAAACGTCCCAAAGAGGTTAGGCGCCAGTGCCACGCTGCCAGCTGCTTTCCACGTGCGTCCGAGTCTCAGGCCAGGGGCGATCACGGCAGGAAAGAGCAAGCTTTCTCTGGGGCATTTCCGAGGCCCGGATCATAAAAGCTCCAGGTGCTGGGCAGGTCAGCGGGGTGCCAACCAGTCCCCTCACCCCCCGAGTCGCCCTCCATGCTTTATTTACTACACCTCTGTCTTTTGGCCCACGCTCTGGCCTCAGACTCCAATGCCTAGATTTGCGACGGGAAATGTTCCCCCTTCCGATTAATGGAATCCAGGCGACCCCCTTCTCAGGACGCAACCACCCGGGACCCCAACTGCTGGACAGAATCCGGCCGGCCGGCCGGAAGAGCGCGGACGCGAGCAGAGAGGGCCCGGGCAGGGAGGGGAGGAGGTAGGGATGCGGATGGCTGGGTTTGGGACCACCACGTGCGGAGGCCGTGGGGAGGGTGGAGTCCGCCCCGGAGGTCACGGCTCCTGGGGGGAGGGGAGGGGAGGGGGAAAGGGGCGGAGCATGCAGATTGGAAATGGCTTCTGCGCGGGAACGAGGGAACAAGCGGGGATATGGGACTTCTGGTTGAAAATGTAGAGCACAAAACCATCTGCGGGAGAGTCTGGCGAGACCCACCGCACTGTGGGCGACGCAAGGAAATGAGACAAGGCGTGAGGCTCAGGCTTCGCGTCCTCACCCTGCCTTGAAGATGTGTGGCACGAGGAGGGAGCCGGCGCGGGCGGACCCGGCGGCATCGCTTCTCGGCCTTTTGGCTAAGATCAAGTGTAGTATCTGTTCTTATCAGTTTAATATCTGATACGTCCTCTATCCGAGGACATTATATTAAATGTATTTTTGAAGCAGGGAGATGGAATAGGAGCTTGCTCCGTCCACTCCACGCATCGACCCGGTATTGCAGTACCTCCGGGAACGGTGCACCCCCTCGGGGGAAATAACTTGTTGAATGTCAGCTCTTTGTGGCGGGAGCCGGCGAAGCAGGAGTGGCCGGACTGGGGCTCCCTCTGGGGGCCTTTGCAGCGGAAGCCGCTTCTCCCTGCGCGGGCGGGAACAGGAGTCACGGGAGTGGGACTCCCTCTGGGCCTGAGCAGGCCTTGTTGCCCTGGGGGGAGCGGGGAGCGGGGAGCGGGGAGCGGGGGGCGGAGCGGGGCAGCTTCTCAGTGTCTCAGCGTCCGGCCGGCGGGCCGGGGCGGAGCTTGTGGAACGGAAAAGCCCGTGCGGGCGTCTTGACTAAGGCTGTTTGTTGTTCTTCACACGCAGCCCAGGCCCTGCTGGGGCCAGGCTTTCTTGTTACATTTCAAATTAGTACCTTACATTTATCACAACTAATGAACCAAGGTTGATACGTTATTATAAACTAAAGGCCATACTTGATTCATAATTAACTTGTTTTAATTAAATCTTTGTTCAGATTATTACAGTTGTTCCTTTTTCCCCCCATAGCTCCCCTCCACTCGGTTCCCACCCCACCCTCTGCCCTTACCTCCCCCCACCCCCACCGTCCTCATCCATAGGTGCACGATTTTTGTTCAGTCTCTTCCCACACCCCCACACCCCTTCCCCCGCCCCAGAGTTCAAAACCAAACTTATAAGGTTTTTCAAGAATTTTCTAGAAACCGCCGATAAATTTAGTAAGACCCTCAGTAAGTCTAGTGAAACCGCCGATAAATTTAGTGAGACCCTCAAGAAATCTGGTGAGACCCTCGAGGTTATGAAAAAGGACCAACTAGAAATTAAGCATACACTGACTGAAATAAAGAATATACAAAGTTCCAACAGCAGACTAGAGGATCGCAAGAATCAAGTCAAAGATTTGAAATACGAAGAAGCCAAATACACCGAACTGGAAAAGCAAAAAGAAAAAAGAATCCAAAAATATGAAGATAGTGTAAGGAGCCTCTGGGACAACTTTAAGCGTACCAACATCCGAATTATGGGGGTGCCAGAGGAAGAGAAAGAGCAAGATATTGAAAAAGTATTGGAAGAAATAATGACAGAAAACCTCCCCTACCTGGTGAAAGAAATAGACTTACAAGTCCAGGAAGCGCAGAGAACCCCGAACAAAAGGAATCCAAAGAGGACCACACCAAGACACATCATAATTAAAATGCCAAGAGCAAAAGACAAAGAGAGAATCTTAAAAGCAGCAAGAGAAAAAAACTCAGTTACCTACAAGGGAGTACCCATACGACTGTCAGCGGATTTCTCAACAGAAACTTTGCAGGCCAGAAGGGATTGGCAAGAAATATTCAAAGTGATGAACGGCAAGAACCTACAACCAAGATTACTCTACCCAGCAAAGCTATCATTCAGAACGAAAGTCAGATAAAGAGCTTCACAGATAAGGAAAAGCTAAAGGAGTTCATCACCACCAAACCAGTATTATATGAAATGCTGAAAGGTATCCTTTAAGAAGAGGAAGAAGATAAAGGTAAAGCTACAAATTATGAACAAGTGAATCTAAAAATCAAGTGAATAAATAATCTGATGAACAGAATGAACTGGTGAATATAATAGAATCAGGGACATAGAAAGGGAGTGGACTGACTACTCTGGGGCGGGGGAAGGGGTGTGGGGGTGCGGGAAGAGACTGAACAAAAATCGTGCACCTATGGATGAGGACAGTGGGGGTGGGGGTGGGGGGAGGTAAGGGCAGAGGGTGGGGTGGGAACCGAGTGGAGGGGAGCTATGGGGGGAAAAAGGAACAACTGTAATAATCTGAACAAAGATTTAATTAAAACAAGTTAATTATGAATCAAGTATGGCCTTTAGTTTATAATAACGTATCAACCTTGGTTCATTAGTTGTGATAAATGTTAAGGTACTAATTTGAAATGTTAACAAGAAAGCCTGGCCCCAGCAGGGCCTGGGCTGCGTGTGAAGAACAACAAACAGCCTTAGTCAAGAAGCCCGCACGGGCTTTTCCGTCCCACAAGCTCCGCCCCGGCCCGCCGGACGCTGAGACACTGAGAAGCTGCCCCGCTCCGCCCCCTGCTCCCCCCGCTCCCCCGAGGGCAACAAGGCCTGCTCAGGCCCAGAGGGAGTCCCACTCCCGTGACTCCTGTTCCCGCCCGCGCAGGGAGAAGCGGCTTCCGCTGCAAAGGCCCCCAGAGGGAGCCCCAGTCCGGCCACTCCTGCTTCGCCGGCTCCCGCCACAAAGAGCTGACATTCAACAAGTTATTTCCCCCGAGGGGGTGCACCGTTCCCGGAGGTACTGCAATACCGGGTCGATGCGTGGAGTGGACGGAGCAAGCTCCTATTCCATCTCCCTGCTTCAAAAATACATTTAATATAATGTCCTCGGATAGAGGACGTATCAGATATTAAACTGATAAGAACAGATACTACACTTGATCTTAGCCAAAAGGCCGAGAAGCGATGCCGCCGGGTCCGCCCGCGCCGGCTCCCTCCTCGTGCCACACATCTTCAAGGCAGGGTGAGGACGCGAAGCCTGAGCCTCACGCCTTGTCTCATTTCCTTGCGTCGCCCACAGTGCGGTGGGTCTCGCCAGACTCTCCCGCAGATGGTTTTGTGCTCTACATTTTCAACCAGAAGTCCCATATCCCCGCTTGTTCCCTCGTTCCCGCGCAGAAGCCATTTCCAATCTGCATGCTCCGCCCCTTTCCCCCTCCCCTCCCCTCCCCCCAGGAGCCGTGACCTCCGGGGCGGACTCCACCCTCCCCACGGCCTCCGCACGTGGTGGTCCCAAACCCAGCCATCCGCATCCCTACCTCCTCCCCTCCCTGCCCGGGCCCTCTCTGCTCGCGTCCGCGCTCTTCCGGCCGGCCGGCCGGATTCTGTCCAGCAGTTGGGGTCCCGGGTGGTTGCGTCCTGAGAAGGGGGTCGCCTGGATTCCATTAATCGGAAGGGGGAACATTTCCCGTCGCAAATCTAGGCATTGGAGTCTGAGGCCAGAGCGTGGGCCAAAAGACAGAGGTGTAGTAAATAAAGCATGGAGGGCGACTCGGGGGGTGAGGGGACTGGTTGGCACCCCGCTGACCTGCCCAGCACCTGGAGCTTTTATGATCCGGGCCTCGGAAATGCCCCAGAGAAAGCTTGCTCTTTCCTGCCGTGATCGCCCCTGGCCTGAGACTCGGACGCACGTGGAAAGCAGCTGGCAGCGTGGCACTGGCGCCTAACCTCTTTGGGACGTTTGACTACTGACTGACAGGTTTGCTGCCTTACGCACCGCACCGCACCGCACCGCACCGCACCACCCACACACAGCCAGCCCAGCCCCCGGAGGCAGGCACCTCGCAGGCCGCGGAGACACTAGCCCCCAAACGACCTCCTTAGTGGTTAAGCGGTGGTGTTACCCACTCCCCAGGCTCCTGGGGAAGAGCTTGGAAGCTTCTGCGTGAACTCTAGACAGTTCTGCCTTTGCACCAGCGACTTTTTCCCCCGAGGGGGTGCACCGTTCCCGGAGGTACTGCAATACCGGGTCGATGCGTGGAGTGGACGGAGCAAGCTCCTATTCCAACTCCCAGCTTCAAAAATACATTTAATATATTGTCCTCGGATAGAGGACGTATCAGATATTAAACTGATAAGAACAGATACTACACTTGATCTTAGCCAAAAGGCCGAGAAGCGATGCTGCCTGCTCCGCCCGCGCCGGCTCCCTTTCCCCCCCACCCACATTGCACTCACGGTGTTCCGGATCACCGGCAGTCCAGGTCTCATTTCCTTTGCTTCTTTGGCAGCACCATGGCACTCACCAGATGGTAGACTCTTGTGCCGATTTTTTAACCCTCTATATTTTTAAAGATAAATTTTATGTCTCTTGTGGCGCCGTCCTTTGCGGGAGGTTGGGCGGCAAACGGCATTTCTAATTTGCATGCCCCGCCCCCTGGAGGCGTGGCTGCGGCGGGCGGACTCTCCTCGCGCCGCGGCTCTGAACCCGAGCTGGTGGTACGGGCTCAGAGGAAGGACTGAGCGTGAGGGGATTCGCGCCGGGCGGGCGGCGGGAGAGGCCAGTAGAAGGGGCTGCTGGCAGAGGGGTTTCCTGAAGACAGACAAGGCGCTAGGGACGCCCAGGCTGTCTGTATTGCGGGCGACTTGGCCGCCCGGCCGGCGGAGAACCGAGCTCCGAACCTGCCCTGTCCCATAAGGCGCTCCTTCCGAGTCCGGGGAGCGCGAGGTCCGGAGGGGGGCTTTCCCGGAGGGCGGCCCGGGCGTGTCCGGTGGGAAGGCCCCCGCGGGGCCTCCGGAGGGCTTCTCTCCCGCTCCAGCCCCGGCGTCTCGCGGGGCTTCGGTGCAGGCACCGCCTCCTGGGCTCCGCACTTGCAGCTCTCTCCGCCCGCGACGCCGTTTCCCTTCGCCTCGTCCACGCCTGGGTCACTCGTCCCACCCCGTCGTTCAGGTCAAGCGCACCGCTCGCCGCCCTCGTCGGCACTCGCCTCCGGGTCCCGGGTGGCCCGGTGCTCACTCGGTAAACGCCGGAGCCGAGAACCCGTGCTCGGGTCAGGCCGAGTCAGAGCAGCAGCCGCTACGAGGCTCCGGGCCGGAGCGGGGAGGTGGGCGATCGGGGGAGGAGGGAGGCGACTGCTTGGGGACGCTCTGGGCATCACGGCCAGTCGGTGGGTTCGGCTCGCCCCCCACGCACACCTCACCCCCACGCGCAACCCCTCCCCGTTCCCGCCCCCGGCCTGGTCCCCGTCCGTCCCAGTTTCCCTCTGGGCCAAGGCTGCCGGCTGCCCGGCCAGCGTGCACCTGCCCCGCCCTCCCTTCTCACGGAGCCTCAGCGTCGCCGGGGAGTTGACAGTTCTCTCCTCGGACCTCAGAAGAGCCAGAAGGTCACCGCGGGGCAAGGCTGAAACTCGGTCGGTCCTTTTCCCCGGCGGCGCGGAAAGCCTGATCGCCCCTGTTGCCCGAGCCCGGCCCGGCCCCAGCCCCTGGGCTGAGCGCCCCGCGCGCGCGTGTGAATTACCTCGTGCAACTCACTCTACCCGCCCACGAGGCGGACGGTCATCTTCGCCGTCTCCTACTTGTCATCACCACCGCCGACCGTTATGGTCGGGGCAGGACTAACGGCCAGGCCTGTGAGGCCCTCGCCGTGAGGGTGTGTGTGTGTGTGTGTGTGTGTGTGTGTGTGTGTGATTTAGTGGAGTGTCCACAAAACTCTTCAGTCAAGAGAAATACTATTTTAATACAACTTGTCTTGAGGAGGAGGTATTCATGTTGGTTCCCGGTGTTTGGGTGCTCCCTTACGGTTTTCGTTTTCCCAAGGCAAGCGCCTCACTCAGCTCATTCCGCGCTAATCCCCACCTGGTCCTCACCATCCCCATTCCGTGGACCCGCGCTGTCCAGCCCACAGCCGCAGGTGGCTGCTGAGCGCTGGGTGTGCGCCCTGCCCTGCGTGTCACGCACACATGGGATGTTGAAGACTTGGCATAAGATATGTAAAATATCTGAATTTTTATAGGGGTTCCATATGGAAGCAATATTTTTGATATACTGAGTTAAATAAAATAAACAAGTTCACGGGTTTTTCTTTATTTTATATTTAAATGTGGCTACTAGAAAATTAGAAATTACATTTGCGACTCACATTTCTAAGCAATTGGCCTCAGGTCACACAGCTCATGTGGAGCAAAGTCGGGACTCAGGCAGTCTGTAACCTGTACGGCGGGGACAATGACAACACCTCCCTGCTCCGGGTCCTCGTGGAGGTGCCAAGCACGTACTGGCCTCTCTCTGTTACAGGTGCCCTCTAGGGAACGTCACCTCCCATCCGTAAAACAGAGCTAACGTCCATTCTGTGGCGCTGGGAAGGGTCTCCCCCGCCCCCACCCCGGGCACTCCTGCTTCCCATCCCTCTTTACCTGGCTTTCTCTCTCTCCCAGCTGTCAAGTCATTATGCACACCCATGGTCGTCACGTGGCAGAGACAGAGATACACAGATACAGACATGTACATACAGGCACACAGGTGTAGAGGTACACTGACAAATACGCATACCTAGTAGAAGCAGATAAGCTTCTCACCCTGACGGCAGAGATTTTGTGTGCTGCTCTACCCTCGGCAGCTAGGACAGCGTTGGGCACGTACTTGGCATTTGATAGGTATCTGTTGAACGAACGAACGAATGAATGACTGACTGACTGAATGAGAGACAACATGGAATGTGCTTAGCCTGCACTGACATGACCCTTCCTGCAGGCATTCCCATGCCACGATGGGAAGTTCAGACCTGTGCGTGTGAAGAAACCATCTTCTGCTCACTCCTTTGGTTTCCCCAAGCATCTGTTCCTCGCCTCCTTGTCCTGGCTGGTATTGTGGCCATTTGGACAGGTGTCCTGGACCCTCCCCTGGGTTGGGCTTGGCCCTGAGGACGGCAAGTTTGCCTAGCGGGTCTCCCCTGGCCCGCACCTGCGCAGGAGTGTCCCATCAAGTCGCAGGCAAACTAAAGACAAGGCAAACAGAGTGCTCGACACCCGAACCTCAGGGAGGAGCGCCTCATCTCTCAAGGGAAGGAGAACCCGGATCAGGTCGGAGCAAGATGGCGCCTGCCCCGGTAAGAGCGCAGGCAGAACGAGGGAGCAGGCAAAGCTGAAGTCTTCCCTTAGGAACCAGAGTTATTTCCCCCGAGGGGGTGCACCGTTCCCGGAGGTACTGCAATACCGGGTCGATGCGTGGAGTGGACGGAGCAAGCTCCTATTCCATCTCCCTGCTCCAAAAATACATTTAATATAATGTCCTCGGATAGAGGACGTATCAGATATTAAACTGATAAGAACAGATACTACACTTGATCTTAGCCAAAAGGCCGAGAAGCGATGCCTACCACTCCGCCCGCGCCAGCACCCTCCTCCGTCCACCCATATTTCACTCACGGTGATCCGGATCACCATCAAACGAAGTCTCATCTCCACAGTCCCTTGACAGATATAGAGGAAACATTAGACTCTGTGAACATTTTTTTTTTCGATTCTCTACGTTTTTAAGTGAATTCTTATCTCCGCTTGGAGCGGTGGCCAAAGGGTCGATGCTCATTTGCATGCCCCGCCTTTCCCGAGCGGGGAGGCCGACCCTACCGGCGCCGTTCGGGCTTCCGGCCCCTCCTCGGGACGACTTCAGCGCGCAGAAGCGGAAGGTGGGCCGCGGCCGAGCTCCTACGCGGTACAAGCGCTAGTGAAATGACGCGACCCAGGGGATTTGGGCGGCGGCGGACCGAGCGGTCGGGGGAAGGGTGCCGTCCGGTCATGGCTGGGAAGACGAGGGGGTCCCCGGGGCTGGCTCGGTCCAGGCCCAGGACTCGGCCGCCGGCCGAGAAACGCCCGTCCGGGGTCGCCGGGCAGGGGCCGCAGAGAAAAAAGTTGGTCCCGGAGATCCGGCCCCGCGAGGGCTGACTCCCTCCCTGGAAAGAGCTCTACCGGGACCCGCGCCCTACCCTGTCGGCGCGGCACTTGGCCAAGCGCCTTCAGCTCCCGAGCCTAGCGTCGCGCCCGCCTCAGGGACTGAGGGAGCGTAAGCGGAGCTCCCGGGGCCGCCGGATGTGGGTCCTGGGTCCGCGAGGTCCGGTGCGGGTGCGGTTTCAGTGCCGGGGCTGCGACCCGGAAACAGCTGGGCCCGTAGGTACCGCACGGGCCCGGCGGCGGCGGACAGTACAATAGGAGACATCTCGGTCGGGCCGGGCCTCGTGCTAAGTGCTTCCCTCGGTTCCAACCTGCACAGTCGCCCTGCAGGGCCAGTAGCTGAGACCCACAGGTCGGGCAGCTTGCCCCCAGCCACCGGGCTGGTGAGTGGGAGAGGCATCCATTTCAGACGCCGCCTCTATCATGTAAAGATTTTATCTCTCTCTCTAGATAGGTTTATTTTTAGACTCCTTGCAGGGCTTTTCTTTTCTTTTTAAAAATATATATGTGTACTGATTTCAGAGAGGAAAGGAGGTAGAAACATCAACGATGAGAGAACCGCTGATCGGCTGCCTCCTTCACGTCCCTACTGGGGGGATCAAGCCCGCAAGCCGGCCATGTGCCCCTGGCCGGAATGGAACCCGGGCCCCTTCAGTCCGCGGACCCACGCTCTGTCCACGGAGCCAAACCAGCTAGGGCATGGGCTTTTCTTTTTTAAAAAAATCTTCTGCCTTTTAAAAAACCTGTCGATTCAACTGATTCTTTGGGTCACGCCGGCCACCGGGTGCGTCCTGGGGCGGCGCCGGTGAATGTGACCTGGGCCCGCGGTGGGCGGTGGGCGGTGGGCGGTGGGCGAGGGCGTCTGCGCTCCTCCATTCATTCCCCTTCTGGCTGCCGCTCGGCCACATCCGCCCTCCACGAAGCTGCTGGGGAGCCAGTGCGCGACCGGGGAAGGTCCGCCTGCCCGGGCCCGGGCGCCCGATCGCAGGCGCCCCTAAGTGCTCCGCTCCGGGCACATCCGAGGGCTGCCGGGTGCCTGGCCGGCTGCGCGGACGGCCCCTGGCAGCCTGCGCCCCTGTGCCTGCCGCAGCCCTGCCCTCGCAGTGTCCACCCGGGCCTCGTGGACAGCCCATCGGGTTCTCTTCGTCACAGTCGTTTTCACAGCAGGTTGGGGAGGCCTTGTTGGACAGAGATACCGTTCTGTTTTCTCAAACTTCGCTCCCTTCTCTCTGACCCTTTTTTCTCTCCTCATTCATTCATATTCTCTCTCTCTCTCTCTCTCTCTCTCTCTCTCTCTCTCTCTCTCTCTCACTTCCAAAGTCTGCACGTCTACGACTCGCAGCAGCTAGGTCAGCGGGGTGGCCGCCGTGGGGAGGAGACTTCTCCAGCAGCCCGCAGCGTGAGGGCTCCTGTGCCCGGTGCCTGGAAGAGCGGCCGCGGCCTTGCTGCTCGCCGCGTGATGCTGACCGGCAGCCCTGGCGCCGCCGAGGAGCATGTTGAAAACGCAGGACCGTGGGTCTCAGACCTCCTGAATCCGAATCTGTTCACAGACCTCCCCTGGAAGGCACATGCACGTCAGCGTTTGAGGAGCCTTCTGCCACTGGACTTGGTGGCTGAAGCAGAGGCCGAGGGCGAGGCAGCGAATGTGTTTTTCAGGATCTCAGCCTCCACTTCCAGGAGACGAAGTCCAATTCCTCCCCCCTCTTTCCTCGCCCTTGCCCTCTAAGTCCCTGCAGAGTCTGCAGAGCAGTTTCTAGAATCTTCTGGTGGTGAGAGAGGATAGGAAGGCACCCATCACACCTGAGCTACATTTTTCTTATTGAGTTGTGACTAGGAGGCTCTAAGAACTATGGACGGGAGGAGAGCTGTGGATGGGATAACCAAAAAGCATAGAAGACATTCGGTTACCATGGGTTGTTGATTGGCTTTCCTTTAATGTTTCTTGAGACATGAGCAAAGAATGGGTCGTCCCCCCCACAGAGTTTTGGGGTTGTTATACTGTATTTCTTCGACAGGCAGCGTTACTCCAGCCCTGAGAACCAGGATGTATGTCTCCCCAAGTGTTACATATGATGACGGTTAAAGAGGTATGTATGGGCCGGCGGAATGCCTGGACCACACTCCCCTCACTCCCAGTGTGCTCTGGATCTTGGGGCTAAAACATAAGAGTTTGTGTGCTGGAGAGCAAGTTTCATGGCCAGCTAGACTGGATCCATAAAAGTAGTTAGACTCAAGGAAAAGAATGAAACTAAAGTAAAAAGAAAATAAAAGCACAACACCCTCCCCCCCAAAGAACAACAAAAACAATAACAAAACACGAGTTAGACTCAACTAAGAATTTGGCTTCAAAATTTCCTTGCCATTATTTTTATTTACTTATATATATTATATGATTTTTTACAGAGAGGAAGGGAGAGAGATAGAGAGTTAGAAACATCGATGAGAGAAACATGGATCAGCTGCCTCCTGCACATCTCCCACTGGGGATGTGCCCACAACCCAGGTACATGCCCTTGACCGGAATCGAACCTGGGACCTTTCAGTCCGCAGGCCGACGCTCTATCCACTGAGCCAAACCAGTTTCGGCTCCTTGCCATTATTGAGTGCCCACTGGTGTGCCAGCACATCCCCACGGTTTCTTTCAACAACGAAAGGTGTTATTTTTCCAGTTTTGCGTCTGAAGAAACTGAGGCTGCTGAGGCTGACTTCCCAAAGTCCTCAGGTTTCTTCCTCCTCAGGCATTAAGGGACCCTGTGCTCCTGGCTGGCGGTTTTATATCTTTATTATGGTTGGATCCTCATTCCCATCCACTTTGTGAGAAAGCAGTGGGTGGTCACTTTGTATGTTATCTGAGGAAGATATTCCACAACTGGCTTCCTGGGCCAATGTTTTTTGTTATTGGTCGAGATAAACTAATTTATTATCATTAGCTATATTTATTAGCTACCTGATATAGAGGATTTGTGTATGCCAAGCCCTTTGCTGAGTACCTCACTTATTTTATTTTCATAATAACCCTATGAAATAAGTATTATCATCCGACTTTCCAGATGAAGAGATTGAGGCTGGGAGAGAGAAGCAACTTGCCCAAGTGCTCACTGGGAGATGGTAAAGTCGGGGTTGGAGCTCATCTTCCCAGCCAGTGGGCCTCGGAGTGTGGTCCCAGGGCCAGCAGCATCAGTCTCACCTGAGAACTCGTTGGAACTGCTCGTTCTCCACCGGGGACAGGCTGGCTGACAGAAATGCTGGAAGTGGGGCCCAGCAATCAGTGTTTTGTCAAGTCTCCCAGGTTATTCTGATGTGTTCACAAATTTGGGAGCCACTCTTTGAAGCTGTAGGCTCTCAATTTATGCAAGGCAACATTGGTGACAGCTCTCAAACGCTGAAGACTGGATCCACCTGTTAAGGTCTCTGGGGATTGGTTCCTGTTGTGAATGCTCCGAGGAGCCCGTCAGCTGGGGTAACTGGCCAGTCATCACGTTCCCTTCAGGGTGTGGGCCTGGCTCTCCGCCTTCCTCATCTCTCTGCCTCTCTCTGACTGGGTTGTCCCTGCCCCCTTGGCATTGCTCCCCAGGCATTTCCACCCTCTCGAGGCTCCTTGTTGCTGTTTCTTACCGACCACCCAAGTCCCCTCCTCCAGCCAAGGCCGCCCCATGCGAGTGGATGCTGGACACCCGTGCCCACGTGTGTGGGTCTTTCCCCACAAACACGGCAAACTGACTGCAAACTGACTCTTCATTACCTTCCTGCCCTGCAGCCTCCTCCTACCTCAGCCTTCCCTGCCAGGTCCTCAGTAAAAGTGTGAGAAATATCATTGAAATTAGATTTTTCTGCTCAAATAATGTGCATTCAAATCTGACCTCACCTCCACAACAAGCAGACAGACAGACTTGAAGAGGGCAGAGCTGCCATTCCCAACCCCAGGCTGTACGAGGCCCTGTCGGAAAGGGCTGCAGAAGGAGGCACAGGAACCTGTAGGACTTGAGGCCGCCTCTCCTCTTCCTCAGGAGTCAGGCAGTGCCGCACACAGCCTCCGGGGCGCCTCATCCGCTGCTTTCCGGCCTTGGCTGGGGGCTGGGCCTTGGTTTGGAAGGGTTGCCTCTGAAAGGGCCCTTCGTAGGGGAGGAGGGTACCTATGGGGCCCACACATTCCCACCCCCCCCACCCCCAGTTCTAAGAGGTAGGTTGTGTTTTCTCCATCTTATTGTTGGTGAAACAAAGCTGGGATTTGGAAAATGGGTCTTCGTGATTCAGAAGCTAACACTCCCCCACCCCGCCTCTCTCTCCCTTTCACTCGTCCACTCAGACAAGCACTTGGGTTAGGATGCTGCGCGGCAGAGGCAGGGATGTTCGCAGTGCCCTGGTCGGTGTGGTTCAGTTGATGATGTGTCATCCCGTGCACCGAAAGGTTGCCAGTTGGATTCCTGGTCAGGGCACATGCCCAGGTTTTGAGGTTCAGTCCCTGGTTGGGTATATATGGGAGGCAATTAATCAATGTCTCTTGCATAGTGTTTCAATGTTTCTCTCACTCTAAAATAAATAAATAAATAAATAAACAAACAAATAAAGCATATATTAAAAAATAGGATGTCCTCAGCCACTTCCTAGGGAAGCTCCATCAATTCCCTCCCTTCCCTACTGCACAACATGGACTGTCATGAGGAAGGGACCCAGAATCATCTAAGCCCCTCATCACATGCTGAGGAAACAGGCTTGGGGGAGTACTTGGGGGGTGAGGGTGGCTTTGCCAAGCCACCTACTGGTGAGGGGCAGAACTCATGATGACTCTCAGCCCAGGGTTCCAGCCTGCCAGGCTTGGAGGTGGGCCTCTCTCTCCAGTGTCATCCCCACCCCTAGCCTCTGTTTTGCTCCTCCAAGAAGTCCGCCCCCCCCCCCCCAAAGGCCTGCGAGTTCAATACTACTCAGACCTTGCCAAGAATGTTCACCTCAGTATCAACAGAACTCCCGAGGGCTTAAGGACCCCAGGGGTGAATGTTTGGTTCCCATATTTAACCATTTCCTCACGCATTCCTAAATTCCTGCAGGATTTCCTGACTGCCTAGTGTGCCAGGCGTGGCGCTGGGTGCTACAGAGCTTAGATGAGAAAAGCCAGCTCCTGGGCTCAGGGCTCAGTCTGGTGGGGGAGACAGCTCTGAGGAAAAGCAGTGACACAGCAGGTGCAACCTGATCCAGGTGGGGGAACCAGCAGGGGGAAGTAGATAGGTCCCAGGTCGTCGGTCCTGTCTAGAATGCCTGCTTGACTCCTTGTCACTTAAACCTGGGTTCTAATGCTACCAATTGGAGAGGCCTTCCTGAGTATCCGCTCTATCTGAAGTCATTCCCTTCCCCCCACCACTCTCCAGCACATGGGTCTGCTTTATTTTCCTTGACAGCATGTATCACCATCTGAAATTAGCGTCTTTATTCATTGCCTGTCTCTCCCCACTCCCCACTAGGATGTGCACTCCACGAGGGCAGGTCCTCGTCCATCTCACTCGGGGCTGTATACTCAGAGCCTAGAGTGGAGTGGCGCCTTGCATGTAGCAGGCACTCCATATATGAATGTTCTCTGTACAAATGTTTCAGTGTTTGATACAGAGGAGCCCCTGATCTGGGCAAAAAGTAAAAGTGTTTGAATGTTTTCTGCAGCGAATTCCCCAGTGCACTAGGTCCTGGGCTGTGATCTTGTGGAGAGAAACGGCTGCAGAGGTAAGAATGCCAGGAAAGCAAATGGTCATTCCTGAGGCCAGCGCTGGGGGTGGAGACTGGAGTTCCCGCCTAAAGGAGACACGACTGGGACAGGGCCAGAGCCTGATGTGACCCTGAAAAGCTGCGCCTCTTCCTTCATTCCTCCCTGCCCCACCTCTCCTTCCCATTGGTTCAACACCGTCTCTGGCAAACACAAAAGATGAAGGGTGGGGTGAGATCGCCACTTTCATATCCTTTATCAGATAATCAAGTGACAGTTTCCTTATTGGTTGTGGGGCCCAGGAGATATTGGGGAAATGTTAAAGAAGTTTCAAAGATTGCCCTAGCTAGTTTGCTCAGTGGATAGAGCATCAGCCTGTGGACTGAAGGGTCCTGTGTTCGATTCTCATCAAGGGCATATGCCTGAGTTCCGGGCTCCATCCCCAGTAGGGGGTGTGCAGGAGGCAGCCAATCAATGATTCTCTCCCATCATTGATGTTTCTACCTCTCTCTCTCCCCTCCTTTCTGAAATAAATAAAAATATATTTTTTAAAAAAAAGAAGTTTCAAAGATTGTTGAAGAAACATAAGTCAATCTGTATGTTTCCAGTTCTCTGTTTCTGTGTGTGTTTGGGTTTCATAGCCATTGAAACATTTGTTCAAAGCCATATTTGGCCAATTTCTAGCTGGGTAACCTTGGGTAAATTACCTAACCTTTCTGTGTTTTGGTTTCTTCCTTTTAGAAGAACTATAGTTCTTGGATTCAGCTGTGTATTAAAAAAGGAAAAGTGAGTTTTGAACAGTGGCAGTATTGCAGCCAATGAGGTTTATCTGAGGCACAATTATTGCTAATTGAAAAATAAAATAAAATAAAATAAGATAAAATAAAAAAGGAAAAGTGCCTGGCCTGTGTCACTCAGTGGTTGAGTGTTGACCCATGAACCAGGAGGCACAGGCCTGGGTTGCTTCCATCCCCAGTAGGGGGCGTGCAGGAGGCAGCCAATTGATGATTCTCATCATTGATGTTTCTATGTCTATCTCCCTCTCCCTTCCTCTCTCCGAAATCAATAAAATAAAATAAAATATTTTTTTAAAAAAGGAAAAGTATGCAAAGTTCTTAGACCAGAGTCTGGCATGCAGTGGTCACTCACGGGGGTAGTGGTCGCCTACCTCTTGGCCTGCTCTGTCTTTCCCTCTCCTAACTCACCGTGCTCAGCTCTACCTCTGTGCCTTAGCTCCTGCAGCCATCTGTTACCCCCATGAAGTGGGGGTGTAATAAACTAATTTCCTAGGGTCTTAATCTCCTCAGGGATTCAAGGAGGCTTCCAGCATCTTGGAGGTAGTAACCAAGTGGCTGGCTTTGTAGCAGGGAGGGGATGAAGGAGGTGGCAAGGCAGGCTGGTGCTAAACAGATGGGGAGCTTGTGGGCAGGAAGGGCTAGGCCTTCTTGTTTGGCAATGACTGCCCCTCCCCTTTTTCTAACCCCCCTCAAATATAGCCTTTAAAAGGTTAACACTGAAGTATGTAATAAATGCAAGAACTCAGTCACCTTGTAAAAATGGAGCTGTTAGAGTTATAATTCCATTGTCCTTTGATCCCCCTCTCCTCCAATTTTACCTTGTTGTCACTGTCATCCTTTTGCTGTTTTCATTTTGGTTACACTGCCCCTTTGTGACATGTCCTCTTTAAGAATGCCCAGATGGTTCCAAAGAGAATTAAAAAAAAACACCAAACAAACAAACAAAAAAAAAATCAAAAAAAAAAAAAAAAAAAGAATGCCCAGATGGTATCATCTGCAATGGCTGGGAAGATGCCGCCCAGCCCTGAGCCCCTCCTAATCAATCCTACACAGGACTAATGAACTTCCAGAAGCCTTTCCAGAAGCTTTCATTTCACACTTTCTCCCTTCTCTGCAGTTTTACAAGTCAAGATTTACAAAGGCCTAATACATATACTGTCCTGTCCTGTCCCTGCATTCCCTGTGATTGATGAAATAAACATTCAAACCTGTGGAGAATTTTTATCAGACTTTAATTGAGCCAAAACTAATGACAATTGCTGGGAAGCAAGATCTCAAATGCTCCAGAGAATGACAGTTTTGCTTATGCATTTAAAATTAAGCAGGGAAGCAAGAAAGATTACATAAGGGTGGGAGAAACCAAGGCGTGGATTGGATTACAGGGTGATTTTCAACCAGTGTGCCTCGGCACTCTGGTGTGCCACAAGAATTTTTAAAATGTGCAATACCTGACTATTTAGTCAGGGGTACTGACCTCTTTCCCCTTAGAATCTAAGGTTCTCAACCTTCCTAATGCCGCGACCCTTTAATACAGTTCCTCATGTTGTGGTGACCCCCAACCATAAAGTTATTTTCGTTGCTACTTCATAACTGTAATTTTGCTACTGTTATGAATCGTAATGTAAATATCTGATATGCAGGATGTATTTTCATTGTTCGTGATACACAGGTTGAGAACCGCTGCCCGGGATGGTCAAATAAAAAAAAAAAATGACAACAGCCAACACTACAATAACTGTAAGGTGTGAATGAATCAAAATTATACCCAGTTTTTTTGTTAGATCAGCAAAAAATATATTGTTTTGATGTGCCGCAGAATTTTATTAATTAGTTTATGTGTCATGAGATGAAAAAGGTTGAAAATTGCTACATTACAGGATAGTTAACAAGAATATGTGCTTTCCTTGCAGTTAAGCTTATTTTAAAGGTTTGTTAACCTAGATGCACAGGGGTATTAACCTAGGGAGGGAAGGAGGGAGAGATCGAGATAGAGATAGAGAGAGAGAGAGAGAGATGAAGGGAGAGAGGGAGAGAGGTGAAAGAGACACATCCATTGGACACATCCATTGGCTGCCTCCCACACATGTCCTGACTAGGCCCGGGTTTGAATCTGCAACCCAGCTACTTGCCCTTGGCCCTTGACCTTGAATCAAACTCAAGACCCTTTGGTGTGCAGGCTGAGGCTCTAAACACTGAGCTACCAGCCAGGGCAGGCATTGGAGTTTATGATCAGATCACCCTCTAAGGTTACTTTGGGTAGAACCCCTTTTTGTCCACACCTGTCAGTGGCCAATCTTGTCTCTATCACTAGAGTGTAAGCCCTCTGAGGCCAGACCCTGTGGCCTGCACAGCGTCTATATCGCCATGGTCTCTCTGGCTCATGCAGAGCACACAATGTGAATGAGGTGAATAAACGCCCGCCCTGTGGAGTGAATAAGAATCCTGTCTTTGTCTATTTGAACAAGGGAGGCCCTTGAAGGGTCTGCTGCTGGCCAGCACTCAGACCAGCAATTGAGGGCTTTTTTTGCTGGGGATGCTTGGCCCTCCCTATGAGAGGAGAGGGGTAGTTCAGTGGTCAGGGCCCAGGCACTGGATTCAGATCCTTGCTCAGCCTCTTACTATGTGTGATCATGGACCAGTAATTGAACCCTTTTGAGCTTTCTTCACCTATAAAATGCAGCAACACCAGTCTCTACCTCTAGGGCTTTTGTGAGAATCCATAAGGGCGTTCAGACTTTTATGGGGTTCTAGGTCCACATGGGTTTGGATATTGAATTAGGAAAGATAAAGGAGGAAGACTTGTCAGCAGCCCTGAAAAATACCCTGGTGGAGGGATTTTGCGTGTGTGTGGAAACTGCCTGGGGAGGGCGGCGGTGGCATTATGAAACTTTACCTCTCACGAGTTAAAGGCTGCCACTCGTGTGTTCCCTTTGCCCCTCCCACCACCTATCCCTGAGCCCTCCCGAGTTTAATAGCAAATATTAGAATATGGTAGAAAAAGACCAATTAAAACGGTCACGGATGGAGCAGACACCCGTCACGGGGAGGTCCGGGCTGCAGCGCGCATATTTCCACGCCCACTCCCCCGCTGCGGGGCTGCTGATTGGCACGCGCGTCGTGACGTCACCCGCGGGTTTTAAGGGCGAGTCCCGGGGACCGCGGGGCAGTGCGGGCGCGCTGAGCCGGGCGGGGAGGTCGGCGTGACTGTTCGGGTGGCTGGCCCGGAGGGTCGCCGCGGGAGAGCCGTGGACGGAGGTAAAGGGGCTGAACGGGCCGTGCCGAGGCGGCCCCGATGCGGGGCCTGGGGAGCTGGAGTCGGCGATCAGCGGAAGGCTGGCCCCGGAGCGTCGCGGGGCGTTGGGGAAGGGGTCTCCGTGTAAGGAGGGGTCGCTGTCAGCCGCCTGGGGACGTGGAGGGTGGGTGGGAGCGGGCCTCCATCTCCCGTCTCAGCGCCCGCACCCTAACTCTTAATTTGGGGGCGCTGTCCGACCTGCCCCTTCCCGCCAGGCTTACCGCCTGGGGAGTAGGGGTTGCGGCGTCTGTTACGGCACCACTAGCGGGAGAAGAGGCGCTGGGTCCGGGCCTCACCCCCCACTTCAGGGTCCCGGGACCGGGGGATTATCTAGGTCTCATCGCCCTCGTTAGCGCCCCAGGGAGAGGGGAGCGGCTTTGTTACACCTGCAGCTGCTTAAGGAAAAAAAAAAAAAGAATTTTAACAGGGAAGCTGACTCAGGAAAAGATCAAGAAGTTGCACGTTTCATGTTTGTTAAACCTCTTCTCCTGTTTTCTCTCATGACCTTTCCTTGTTTAGATAACCCAGCTGTGGTCTCCGGAGACTGCGATTGCAAGGCCACCTTTGCGCCTCTGCTGTGAGCCCCAACACCCACACCTTCGCTGGAGCTCACCATGGGGAACCACCTGACAGAGATGGCGCCCACCCCCTCCTTCTTGCCCCACTTCCAGGCCCTGCACGTGGTGGTCATCGGGCTGGACTCAGCTGGAAAGACCTCCCTCCTTTACCGACTCAAGTTCAAGGAGTTTGTCCAGAGCGTCCCCACCAAAGGCTTCAACATGGAGAAGATCCGGGTGGCCCTGGGGGGGTCGCGCGGCATCACCTTCCAGGTGTGGGATGTGGGTGGGCAGGAGAAGCTGCGGCCGCTGTGGCGCTCCTACACCCGCCGGACGGACGGGCTGGTGTTTGTGGTGGACGCTGCGGAGGCCGAGCGGCTGGAGGAGGCCAAGGTGGAGCTGCACCGGATCAGCCGGGCCTCTGACAACCAGGGTGTGCCCGTGTTGGTGCTGGCCAACAAGCAGGACCAGCCCGGGGCACTGAGCTCTGCTGAGGTGGAGAAGAGGCTGGCGGTCCGAGAGCTGGCTGCTGCCACGCTCACCCACGTGCAGGCCTGCAGCGCGGTGGACGGGGTGGGTCTGCAGCCCGGCCTTGAGCGCCTGTATGAGATGATCCTCAAGAGGAAAAAAGCTGCCCGGGGCAGCAAGAAGAGACGGTGACTCCAGGCCCCCCCCCTCCCCTCACAGTAGGGGTCTTTATACTTGGACAGCCAGGCACAGCCTGTGGCCCCTCACTCAGCCCCAGGGTGCGGGACCTGCCCACCTAAATGAAGGACGGAGGCACCCGCACCGGGCGTCCTGCTTTGGTGTGGTGCTGGGGAGGGGGATGTGAGATGGGCTGTCTCCTCACACCTCCCCTATCCTCGCCTCTAGACACGGGGCTGTAGAACTGAGGAGGCTTCAGTATAAACTGCAAATCTACCTCGACCTTGTTTCTTGTTTTTCTCTGGCTTTTTTATTAGATGTGTTTTAGGGCAAAGGAAAGTTACTTGGAGGATGCATTTGGTATGGGGTACTGTCTCCCCATCTCCCAACAGGGGAGTCCCCCCAGGCTGCTTTTCTAGGGATGCCAGTGTCTGTGTGAAAGTGCCAAGAACCTCTCCCCACATTTGTAGATCCACTGCCATTTTGTAAGCTATGTGTGTCCTCTGTATTAACTATTTTTTAGCATTTATAAGTTATTAAAGACTGATGATACTGTACCTCTAACCTTGGTCTGGCATTATTTTTCTCCTTTACCTAGTCCAACATTTCTATATGGGTGGGGTTTGGGGGCAGGGGTGGGGTTTGAGGGTGGGTGGTGAGCATAATTTATCTTGAAGTTGAATTTGCCAAGCAAGCACTTTTCTAAAAATTAGAGTTGAACTGCTCCCCGAAGCTATTGCCTAATCTGCATGTTTTTTTGGGGGTGGGGGGTGTTCCTTCTCCTTTCTTTAACTTTCCTCCCCTACCCTCATCCTGTGGCTCTTCCTTGTCCCTGATACCATCTGGTCTTGAAGATTTAACTTCAAGAGTTGCTGGTTGGAGTCCGTTCCTAGGTTTTTACCCTTGAGGACACATCCTTAGGTCTATACTGTATAGGTAAATCCTCGAAGAGGCATTCTGTCCCATTCTCCCCTCTCCCCAGCATTCAGGTTGGTCTGGTTTCCCTCCCTTATCCCCCCTCCCCCGCCCTGGGGGGATGCTGTGAGAATGGAAAGTAATTCCTGGCCTAACGCCACCTTAGGGTGCTCAACCTGCTGACTGTGCTTACTTACTGGCAGCTATGGTAGCGGCTGGAGCTGGGGAAGCCTGGGCTGGATTGAGCCAGCCTGGCTCTGTGACTAAACCATTAGTCTCCTAGCTCTGGGGATGATAGCTATTCCCAGGAGAAGGAGCGTAGCAGCAGCTGTTCGTGCCTGCTGGGAGTGAGGACTGCTGGACACCCACCCCCAACCCTCTGGGAGAGGAGGGGGAAGGCCACGAATGTCAGCAGTGGTAGGAAGACTAAAATGCTAACATTGTGAGGCCTGAGTACCCTGGCCCTTCCTCACCAGCATCAGGGCCAGCTGTGTCTGAGATAACAGAACAAACAACCTCCTAATAGGTGAGAGTAAAAACCCGGCACAGTTCTTTCCAGCCCCCAGCCCCCAGCCACACTCCCAACCTTTGTGCTGGCATGGGATCTCCGGAGCAGGCCCCTGCCCCACAATCAGAGAAAGGGACCTGGAGAGGGAGAGAAGGTGCTGGCAACCCTGCCCTGGGGAGCCTTCCTAAGGAATTGCTTCTTCCTAGCCAGGCTAGCAGAAGCCAAGTTTTGTGCTGAGTCTGGCCAGTTTAGATGTGTTCCCTCCCCTCCCCACCCCCCATCCCCGTGGCTGGCAGCACAGGGGTGAGTGTGCATTGATCCGGAAGGGTGCCCAGTGTGCATCAGAGCTGGGGCCTACTTGACAGAGCTGCTGGGCTGGTTCTGCTGGGGACACGTGCTACCTGGCCACCCTCTACCCATGCCTGTGATTCATGGCTCCCAGTCCTCACCACAGCCCTCTTCTGCAGCCCAGGAACAGGCTGGGGCAAACCTGGCTAGAAGATCTGTTCGGCCCAGCCGGCGTGGCTCACTCAGGGTTTGATTCCCGGTCAAGGGCACATGCCCGGGTTGCGGACTCGATCCCCCTTAGGGGGCGTGCAGGAGGCAGTTGATTAATGATTCTCCCTCATCATTGATGTTTCTATCTCTCCCTCTCCTTTCCTCTCTGAAATCAATAAAAAAAATATATTTTAAAAAATCTGTTCTGCTGGGCAATCTCTCCTCCCTACTCCATCCCAAATTTGGCTCTTTTGTCTCGAAATCTCCAAGGACCTGTTTGTTTTTAAAAAAATATATTTTATTGATTTTTTTTACAGAGAAGAAGGGAGAAGGACAGAGAGTCAGAAACATGGATCAGCTGCCTCCTACATACCCCCTACTGGGGATGTGCCTGCAACCAAGGTACATGCTCTTGACCGGAATCAAACCTGGGACCCCTCAGTCCGCAGGCCGACGCTCTATCCACTGAGCCAAACCAGCCAGGGCAAGGACTTGTTTTCTCCAGTTCTGGTCACCTGGGGGACCGAGGTCTCTGGATTTGGGAGAAGGATGTATGAATAGGTGCTTTCCCACCCCCCACCTCCCCCAGCAAAGGGGCCTCCAAGGTGCCAGCTTTTGGTTCTGGCTCTGCCCTCCCTCCCTATCTGGTTAGCACCATCTTCTCCCCCAGGGCAGGCTCTAGCCTGGGGCCATGGTCCACAGAAGACCAAGGAATATCCCAACTCTTCCCCACAACCGGTTGGCCTGACCAGCTGGTGGGGGTGGTGCAAGTGAGAGTGAGATGGAGAAGCCAGTGGTTTTGAAGGGGTTGTGGGGAGAGGGCAGCACTGGGGAATTCTAATTAGAAAGCTACGTCTGGCTGGGTGTAGGTGGCGAGTTTGGGAGAATCTTGCCTTGGTCCCTCCTGCCTAGGCATTCTTCCTGTTGCGCTTTTGGGCTAACGGTTTGAGTGAGGATAGGCTCAGGATCTTTTTTAAAATATATTTTATTGATTTTTTACAGAGAGGAAGGGAGAGGGATAGAGAGTCAAACATTGATGAGAGAGAAACATCGATCAGCTGCCTCCTTCACACTCCCCACTGGGGATGTGCCCGCAACCAAGGAACATGCCCTTGACCGGAATCTAACCTGGGACCCTTGAGTCCACAGGCCGACGCTCTACCCACTGAGCCAAACCGGCTAGGGCTAGTTTTGTTATTAAATAGACTTCCTTTGACCCCTGAGATGGATGCTGAGGGAGAGGCTCCTGAAGGCAGAGGATCTCTGGGGCCGGGAGTGATGGGCAGGGCCCGGCTGCCTGTGGGGTGAAGCTGAAGGAAACCAGTGGTTCCAGATTTGGGGCCCCCTTCTGAGCTGCCCTCCCCCACCTCTCCTAGTACAAGTTGGGTTGTAAAATCCAGATAGAGGGCACGTTCCCTGGGGACTCTGCCCTTCCCTGAGCCCCTCATCATTCGGGCAAAGATGGCAGTGGTCCCCTTCCCATGCCCTCTCCAGTTCTCCTGTGCTGCACTTGCTTAAGGAAGAGAAAAGGCAAAGAGGAAGGAAGCAAGGTCCCTAAGTCCCAGAGGGGGCATGACTTGCCCAAGGACACAGGACTCCTTAGTGGTACATCCAGATCCTTCCTCCCAGGCCGGCTCTCTGTGCCCCTGGCACAGACAACAGGAGCTAGGAGCTAAGCGGCATCTCAGCGCTCTGACCTCCCCTTCCCTCCCTCCTTCCCCGCCTTGATTAGACTAAGGGCTGGCTTTCCGCTCCCGACTCCCCTTCCTGAGGAGTGGCCCTTTTATCTCTGAAGCCCAGTACAGCTCTGGCCTCAAATCTGGCCAGAAGTCCCCACCCTCCTTTCACACTGTCATTCCAAGTCCTTGTTGAGATGGACAACTTCACTGGGGCCTGGGAAGCACTGAATTCCGCAGAAGCACTGAGGGTGCTCAGGACAGCCTGTTCTCCACCGCAGGCCGTTCTGGACGGAGGCCAGTGGGAGGAGGGCTGAATGAAGGCAGTAAGGGAGGCCCAGGCCAGCACGGGGCTAAGGGGTAAGCAGTCTGCAGCCACACATCATTTCCAAGGCCATCTGCTGGCCCCCGGCCGGCCGGGGAGTTGGTGGGAGGGTGTTTTAGGACCTGCTCCCTAGCTAAGCCGGGGTGTGGGGGGTGTGTGGGGTGGTGGTGGGGGGGGTGTTTTCCTTCCTTCCTTCCTTTTTCAATTATTTTTTTTTGGTTACTTTTCTCCCACTCCCTCACCTGCTTACCAAAGTCATGGGTCTTTGTTGGGGAAGCAGTTTAGAAACTTTGAAAATGGAGAACCCCATCATGTAAACTTCACGGCTAGCTAAACATTTGAACAGGTTCTTACATAGAATTTTCCAGATTTTTTTTTTTGCATAGACATAAAAGGTATGCATATACCACACACGTGGGATTATATGACATATGGTCATACAGTTTTGCTTTTTCTCTTTTTAAAAACAATTTTTAAAATCCTCACTTGAGGATATGTTTGTTTATGTACTTAGTATTGATTTTAGAGAGTGGAAGGGAGAGAGAGAGAGAGAGAGAGAGAGAGAGAGAGAGAGAGAGAGAGAGAGAAACATCCATGTGAGAGAGAAACATTGCCAACCCAGGGTGAACCGAAAGCTAGGTATGAACTAGAACCTGCAACCTTTCTGGTGTACAGGACAATGTTCCAACCAGCCCAGCCACCTGGCCAGGGCGTTCCGCACCGCCCCCCCCCAAAAAAAAACAACTATGAGAGAGAGTTTGTTAAGAAAGTCACAGAGGTAGAAGAAGTGAAGTGCAGAAGAAATGGGCTCAGGAAACAAGTTACAGAGGCAAAAGAAGGGGCCCTTGGAGTTTAGGAGAGAAAAAGGCAACACACGTGGGGGCAGTGGAGGGGACGGGAGCGGCGCCGTGTGCCCCTGAGAGGGACAGCCCGCTTTTCTCATTGATGAATCTTGGGCATTATTCAACGTCAGGGCAAATGGATTTCCCTCGTTCTTTGTGATGACTACACGAGATTCCATTGTGTGAACGCGCCATCATTTATTAATTAAATCCAGAGTGTCCACGGTAATGAACTTCCTTGCACGTATTTCTTTGTACACTTGTGGGGAGATACCCTTTCAGAGAAATTTCTAGAAGGGGAATGGTCGTCAAAGGGTATATGTATTTCAAGTGTTCACAGACAGTGCAAAGTGCGTGTTTGTGTAGAGAGGGTTTGGGCGGGAGAGAGAAATTTAATCCAGCCTCCGCATGGCCAGATTTCAAGGCCTCTTCCCACGGAGGGGGCCTGTCGTGTGGGGTGGACATTCTAGCGCTCTTGCTTTTGTGGAGGTAAGAAAACAAAAAACCACCAGCAAGCTGGCAGAAGATCTGTAGGCCTGGGGAGTGAGCTGGGGCTGATTTTACTGGGCCTGGGGACTGAGCCCCACCCGGGGCTGCCTGGCTGCTGGCGGAGGTGGGCAGATGGCGAGGACTCCCAAGCACCGGGCTTCGCTTCTCGCAGAAGGCAGGCAGAGTGGGCGAAACTACTCCTAAAATAAATCCCCAGGACGTGGCTCAGCGAGGGCGTCAGGCTGGGACTAGGAATGCGCGCTGTGAAGGGAACGTGGGGACAGATCTGGAGCCTGAAGGAGGGCAGCTGTGGGCCCTGGGCCTCCTTTGGGGGGACCCTGACTCCTCTAGGGGGGACCCGCACCACCTGCTACGGAATCCTGGGACAGGAAGCAGAAGCCTGAAGTGTCAGAAACCTCAGCCACGTGGGTCTGTCTGGGGCTCCACCTCTCATCAGTTCATTCAGGCTCCTGGCCTAATCCCGGGTCCAAGCCCCTTCCGATGGGGTGGCGGGAGGTGGGGAGGCAGGAGGGTTCCTCTCTTTAGCACCTCCCGCCCCGCCATTAGATCTGGTGAAGGGATTGGTGGGGGAGGGTAGGAATGACCGCTGGGTTTTAAAGATTGCGGAAAGTGAGGTTTTGTGCTTTTGATTGTATTTGTTTTTACAAGATTATCCATTGCTTTTCACTCCAGATGCTGACTCTTATCCTTAGGGAGAGAGAAGGCAGAACCGCTTAATCACTCGCTGGCTCCGGCACTCTGCCATCTGTGATGGGAGAGGAACAGGGGAGCCACCAGAATGACCAGGCGGCACTTCAGGACGTAACCCACAAAGCAAGACTTGGCTCTGCCACCGACTTCTGTGACCTCGACCAGGCCACTCCTACTCCCCCGGCCTCAGGTTACCCTGTTGTAAAGTGAGGGGGTTGAGCAAACAATATCAGATCTTTTCTGCTTCATTTGCATTTAGTTATTTATTTTTTGTTTTTCTGTGTGTTTTTTTCTCTCTTCTTTCTTTTTTTCTGGTTCACTTTCTGTGGTTTTCAGGACAAGGTGAGTGTGAGGAACTCATTAATGATCTCTCTCCCTTCATCTTGTCATTCTCTGAAATGACCTTGTTTGTGTTTTGTTTTTAAGTTTGTTTACTGTCTGCTTTCACCTCTAGGCTATGCTTTTTAGGAGGACAGCACTCATCCATTTTGTTCACCATTGTATCACCAATGTGTGCAGCAGGCACACAGGAGGTGTTCAACTCATATCTGTGGGATGTGGGATGTCCACTCAAGAATTGAAGGGTTGGGGTGCCATCTCAATAAAGAAGTGGTTTTAGTCTAGTAATGCTGATAGCACTCAGGAAAGAAGCTATCAAGTAGGTTGGAGAGTTTATCTGGGAAGGCTTCCTGGAGGAGGTGAGGAAAAGAAGCAGATTTACTTGGAGAACCCTGGGCTTCAGAGTACTTTCTTGACCCTGCCTGCTGCTCAGGAGGAAAGACTTGAGTCTGAGGTTTAACACACTCAGTTTCATTCCTCCCTTTCCAGTAATTAATTACCTGGCCTGAGACGCTCCCGAGAGTCTGTTTACCACTACCCTCCCTCAGCTCCTCCCAAGGTTACCCAAGGATTGCCACTCTCTGCCTCCCACTGCAGAGGAGTCCAGTGTGGAACAGGGATTGGGAAGGGATTCCCAAGATTTAGACCTGAGCAGCCCTGCATGGCAGCCACCAGCCACATGTGGCGACTGAGCAGGGAACAGGTGGCTGAACTGAACTGAAACACACTGTGTGAAATGCACAATAGAGTTTGAAGACTTAGGACAACAACAACAAAAAAATGTAAACTATCTCATTCATAAATTTTGTAGGTATATTCATACTTTTTAATAGATATGTTGAGATGAAATATTTTTAACATATTGAGTTAAATAAAATACTTTATAATGTGGCTACCAGAGACCCCAACATGACACATGTGGTTCACATTCTATTTCTGTTGACAATGCAGGCCCAGATATCTGGAGAACGGAGCGTTATGGGTAAAAGAATGGGAAGTCCATCATTCTTCTTTTCTTCTAAAATCAGAAGAGAAACAGGTCAAACTGCAGCAGCCTGGAAGGAGGGGAGATGACTAGAAGGACTGAAAAACCTGACAGATCTGCATACTTCCCTTCCTGAAAAGCTTTCTGAGCAGGTGAAGACTTTGCATATCTTGAATTGTCTAAAAAGATCTTATCAAACTAGGATTCTCTATTTTTCCAGCTTCATTCAGGGTATTTTCCCTCTATAAACAGCAGTTTAACTGTGTATTTGATGATCAGCCCAGATACCTGGAATCCACAACAAATTCTTAACATGATATTATCCAGTAGTTTCTGATCATTCCTAGACTGCTGTGATAGTAGCAATAGTGTGGATAGACTGAGGTTTCACCATCTTGCCCTTCCCTGCTGCCTTCCTCTGCCCCACCTGCCCTGCACCCCACTCAGAGGTGCTGGAGCAGAGAGAAGGCTCAGGCAGGTAAGCCTGAGGGGGAAGAGGCCAGCTGGGGTTCTGGATAATCTACAAACTGGATTATTTTCTCCTGAGTTTGCACCTACATAAGTAGGTGGCCTATATGCAGACAGAATGCACTGGGATGAACCATGAGAAATCAGGTTAACGAGAGAGAGAGAGAGAGAGAGAGAGAGAGAGAGAGAGAGAGAGAGAATCCCGAAATAAAATTTTTTACCTACGTATCTCCCATCCAGAGCGTTAATTCAATCAGTCTGACACTGTAGGCACTGGAGTTCAGGTGCAATTTGTACACAAAGGCCTCCTAGATGAGGCAGGAATTCAGGGGGCACATGATTTATTGAGGTCAAAGTCTCAGAGAAGGGGAGCAGGATGGGCAGGGGAAGAGCAAAGATGAGCTCCCACCCCTGGAGCCTAATCTTGGTGTGATCCTGGGGGCAGCTCTGGATGGAGAACGGAACCCAGAAAGGATCCCTCCAGAGACAGGGAGGCTGGTGTGTGTCCTCAGCAGCCAGCTAGTTGGCTGCTGCTTGTTCAGGTCTCCAGAGAAGGGGCAGCCAGCGGCCTGGGAAACAACACTCAGCCAGTCCAGGGACCTGGGTGGGGCATGGAGGGCATCCTCTCCAGGTGTGGCCCGAGAAGACAAGAGCCGCTGACCTGATTGCCGTGCTTGTTTGGCAATCCCGGCCTCTCGCTACTCTCACTCTTGGCCTCAGCCCTTATCTGTCTCTCCTTGTTCCTCCTGCCATCTATCTCTTTGTCCCTGGTTCCCGCCTTTGATCTAAATCTCTCTTTTCTGCAGGTTTATCTGAAATTCAGGATAAAGCCCGAGTTTCTTCCAGAGCCTCCAGGAAGCTGGGCTCCTGATCTTCCCAGCTGACCTCTTCCCTTGCCAGTGGGCCAGCTGAGCCCCAGGCTCCCGTAGGCAGAAAGCGCTGGGGTGCCAGGGGACATTTGACTCAAACCCCTTCTCGGACGCTCTCCCTTTACTGGGTGTGTCCATCCCCACCTCCTCTGGTGGAGAAAGGACAGTTCAGGAGAAACTCACTCTCAAGGCTTGCCTGAAACATCCGCGGAGGCATTCTCTGAAAGGGAAGGGTGGGATCTGGGCTGGCTTCCTTAGAAACGTCAGCTTAGAAAAGACACCTCCTTTCCCTGCCCCTCCCGAGTTCAAACAGGGCCTGGGGGAGAGGAAGAGGTGACTGTTTCCACCCAAAGGCTGGGGGATGGATGAACTGACCTCTGAACCTTCCTTTTCTCTGGCATAGCCCTGTTCGTAGCAAAAGAGAGAAAAAAAGCGTCCTCTGAGGCCATTTGGCTGCTCTTTTATGCCCCAAATTACACCGAGGGCCCAGTGTCACGCCCTCCACATCTCCCTGTTCTTCACATGTGGCTTACTTGTGGTATATCACCCCCCCCCCCCCCGCACACACACACACACACACACACACACACACACATAAACACACACAAATTGTTGTTGAAACCAGAGCTGCTGGCCCCAGGGAGGGGAGTGAGGAAGCAACTGTGGACAGGTGTGGGTGACACTTCCACACACCTCCTCAGGTTTCACCTGAGCCTCACCCTCACCTTGGTCCCCTGTGGGCAGCGTAAACAGGAGAAGCTGAGCTGGCTCACTGCCAATGAGGAAAAATATTATTTTTATTTTAAAAAAATATATTTTTATCGATTTCAGAGAGGAAGGGAGAGGGAGAGACAGATAGAAACACCAATAATGAGAGAGCATCATTGATCAGCTGCCTCCTGCACTCCCCTCCCCCACCACTGGGGATTGAGCCCGCAACCCAGGAATATGCCCTTGACTGGAATCGAACCTGGAACCAAACCCAGAACCCTTCAGTCCACAGGCTGATGCTCTATCCACTGAGCCAAACTGGCTAGGGCTTATTATTATTGATTTTTAGAGAGGGGGAGAGAGAGAGAGAGAGAGGAATATTGATCAGCTACTTCCAGTATGTGCCTATCTAGGGATTGAACCGAAACCTAGGTATATGTTCTGACCAGTAATCAACTGCCACTGAGCCACCCAGCCAGGGCAAGGAAAGCATTCTTTTTTTTTGAGAGTTATTTATTCTTTTAAAATGTTTTTATTGATGTTGGAGAGGAAGGGAGAGGGAGAGACAGACAGAGACATTAATGATGAGAGAGAATCATTGATCAGCTGCCTTCTGCACGCCCCCCACTGGGATGGAGCCCGCAACCCGGGCATGTGCCCTTGACCGGAATCGAACCCAGCACCCTCCAGTCCACAGGACGATACTCTATCCATCCAGCCAAACCAGTTAGGGCAAGGAAAGCCTTCTTACCAGGCCTTTGAACTGTCTGCAGATCAATTCTCTCAAGGACCAAATCTGGGGGAAACTCATCTTAAAGATCAGTGGCAGGAACTGGGCCTAGTTGCTGGGTGAACCTCAGTGAGGGTTGGGAAGCACGCATTCTCCCTGATGTATCGGCTAAAGGCAGGTGTGGGGCAAGGATAAAGTTTGGTCTGGAGCAGGGAAAGTGACCCTGGAGGACGGAAACATTTGGCACTTCTGAATCTGAGGAAGAGATGGCCTGATTGGACGTGCCACCCCCGTTAGGCTGGGGCCGGGCCTGTAATTGCTGTAATTCGTTGATGAATGCAATTTGCAGCTGGCTTCTCTCCCTGTGACAGGCTTCAATTAGAGCTGCCAGCGGATCTGGAATGGGAGGGGGAGCTGAGATATTGTTTCCAACTGCTTCTCTTAGTCCAGCGGTTCTCAACCTGTGGGTTGTGACCCCTTTGGTGGTTGAAAGACCCTTTCACAGAGGTCGCCTAAGACCATCCTGCATATCAGATATTTACATGACGATTCATAACAGTAGCAACATTACAGTTATGAAGTAGCAACGAAAATAATGTTATGGTTGGGTCACAACATGAGGAACTGTATTTAAAGGGCCAGAAGGTTGAGAACCACTGGCTTAGTCCCTTCTCGGCTCTCTGCCCTGCCCCAAACAAGAGGATTTTTATTTTTTTTTAAGGCTAATTGTCCCTCCTAACCCTGAACTTACCCCTAGAGATACAATTTCAGAGCAAGTGGTATTGGAGTGGAGAGGGAGAAAGGTATAAAATAAAGGATGCCTTCCTTCAGGCTGGTCTGGGATGCTTTAAAACTCAACCATGCTCAATATAATTTAGTGTTCTCTCACTTATTTTAGAACTTCTAGAAGTCCTATAGGAAAGAAGACTTTTGAGCCAAACTACTTATTTATAACTTGTAGTCTCCTTTGCATCTCATCAAAGGAAGAAATACAAGGCAGAATAATGGAAAGGAGAGAAAAAAAGTAAGTTTTTCATAGATATACATTCATTTTAATTTCGAAAGACTGTAGGGACACTAGATTCATTTAGTTCAATGGTTTTCAAACTCTTCTTAAAAAAAAAAAGAAAAAAAGAAAAAGCAATGGTGCCCTAACCCGTTTGGCTCAGTGGATAGAGCGTCGGTCTGTGGACTGAAGGGTCCCAGGTTCAATTCCAGTCAAGGGCATGTACCTTGGTTGTGGGCACATCCCCAGTAGGGGGCGTGCAGGAGGCAGCTGATCGATGTTTCTCTCTCATCCGATGTTTCTGACTCTCTATCCCTCTCCCTTCCTCTCTGTAAAAAATCAATAAAATATATTTAAAAAAAAAAAAAAGCCATGGTGCCCTCGCTTGTGCAGTCCAGTTGGTTGAGTGTTGTTCCATGTGCCGGTTCCTGGTCGGGCACATGCCCAGGTTGTGGGCTCAGTCCCCTGTTGGGATGCATGTGGAAGGCAACCGATGGATGTTTCTCTCTCACATTGATGTTTCTCTCTCCCTTCCTATCTCTCTAAAATCAAATAAAAAAACATTTTAAGAAATGTTCCCCCCATTTTAAAAAAGTGATGGGGGAAAAAAGCAATAGGAATATTTCTTCAAACAAAATCTAACATAGAAGTTCAATGTATAAAACAAGTCACAACTGATTCAGTTAACGTAGAACTGGAGACTTTGAATCTCTCGGACTGTCCTACTACCTCTTGTCTCTGTGGTCTCCCTAGGATATCTGTAAGGTTCAGTTAGGGAGATCAACTCCTCCCAGTTTGTCCGGTTTTAGCATTGCAACTCCTGAACCCCAAGAAGTCGGCGGTAACCAGGCAAATCAGAACAGTTGAGTTGGTTGCCCTACATTCAATGGAGCATAGAAACCCAGTAATACAACCTCTTTGATCTATTGATGAAGATATTGAGGGCAAGAGAGGTGATGTGGTTTGAAGTTTCATAAATTCCCCATGCCCAGGAGTAGCCTATACATTGGGGAGTAAATTGTGTCTCATTGCCTTGCATCCCTGTCCACCTCCAAATTCCTCTCCTGCTACAAGGACCTTTCTTATGAACTTCCCTTATTTGTTTAGAGCAGTGGTCGGCAAACTGCGGCTCATGAGCCACATGCGGCTCTTTGGCCCCTTGAGTGTGGCTCTTCCACAAAATACCACGTGCGAGCGCGCATGTATAGTGCGATTGAAACTTTGTGGCCCATGCACAGAAGTCGGTATTTAACAGAAGTCATGGGTCCCAGTTGCGGGGGCCAAGGCAGAGGTGGTTAGGGGCAATGAGGCAGGCAGGCAGAGGGGTTAGGGGCAATCAGGCAGGCAGACAGGAGAGCAGTTAGGAGCCAGTGTTCCTGGATTGTGAGAGGGATGTCCGACTGCCGGTTTAGGCCTGCAGGGATCATGCCTAAACCGGCAGTCAGACATCCCCCGAGGGGTCCCGGATTGAAAAGGGTGCAGGCCAGGCTGAGGGACCGCCCCCTTGCATGAATTTCATGCTCCGGGCCTCTAGTCCTATATAATAAAAGGCTAATATGCAAATAAACCGAACTGCAGAACGACCGGTCACTATGATGTGCATTGACCACCAGGGGCAGACACTCAATGCAGGAGCTGTCCCCTGGTGGTCAGTGTGCTCCCACAGGGGGAGCACTGCTCAGCCAGAAGCCAGGCTCATGGCTGGCCAGTGCAACGGTGGTGGAGGGAGCCTTTCCTGCCTCTGCAGCAGCGCTAAGGATGTCTGACTGAGGGCTCAGGCCCACTCCACGTGGACCTAAGCTGGCAGTTGAACATCCCCTGGGGGCTCCCAGACTGCGAGAGAGTGCAGGCCAGGCTGAGGGACCCCCCACCCCAGAGTGCACAAATTTCATGCACCAGGCCTCTAGTGTATATACTACATATATTGATTTCAGAAAGGAAGGGAGAGGGAAAGAGAGATAGAAACATCAATGGTGAGAGAGAATCATTGATCTGCTGACTCCTGCACACCCCCACTAGGGATCTAGCTGAAACCCGGGCATGTGCCCTAACCAGGAATCGAACCATGACCTCCTGGTTCAAGGTTGATGCTCAACCACTGAGCCACACTGGCTGGATTAACTTATTTTCCTATCCCTCAACACCCAGTGCTGTGTCTGGCATAGAGCAGGAATTCAAAGGATGTTTTTAGAGAGATATATGGATGGTGAATGGGTGGACAGATGGATGGATTTGGAGGATGAATGGATGGATGAACTAGAAGATAGATGGAATGGATGTGTGGATAGAAAGATAGATAGAAGGCTGGGTACCATGTTGAAGGCCTTTGGATAGAACAACTGTCCACTTTCTAGGCAAGTTCCTCTATCAATTCCCCTAATACGGCCATTTTGCTTGAACTTGATTTTTGGAATATTTAACTTACTTATATTTAGAGGCAAGGACCAAAGCAGCTTCCCAGTCCAATTAGACGTAATTTGAATTGATCATTTTTGGATTGTGTCATTGCTTTCCCCTATGCATAGTTATGGTTTAACTACACAGATACAATATTTGATGAAAATATCTCAAATAGGCAGCTGATGGCAGTGACGAATGCTGCCTGAAAATAAAATAGTTTAAAAATATCAGACAAGGGAGAGTGTAGGAGGCAAAGAGGGAGGGTGAGCGGTTGGTGAATATAGGCAACAAGGCGATCAGGATTCGGGCCTGGAAAGGCTGGATGGAATCCTGGTAGGATTCCAATGATCAGGATCAGGAGACAATAGGAGGAAGGTTTTGAAAGAAAGAGGGAAATGGTGTTGATCATGTCTGGAAGTAAAACATTATACTAAATGATTATTCATAATTCTTTCTTGACCTGCTATTCATTCAACTACAATTGATTGAGAGTCTATTCTGACCCACGTGTGGGACGAGTACTTTCACTTACATTGTCTCAGCCCATCACGCCTGGGGGCAGGAAGGCAGAGACTACACACTCTCAGATGTGCACATTCTTCTTGGGCGATCTCATCCACACCCATGGTTTGTTGTTGTTGTTTGTTTTTTAAAGAATGATCTCTCTCTCTCTCTCTCTCTCTCTCTCTCTCTCTCTTTTAAAAATTCTCACCTGAGGATATTTTTCCAACGATTTTCAGAGAGAGTAGAAGAGAGAGAAAAGGACAGAGAGAAATATGGATGTCTCACATCAATTGGTTGCCTCCTGCACGAGCCCAGACAAGGGCCCAGGCCAGAGAGGATCCTGCAACAGAGGTACATGCCTTGACCAGAATTGAACCCAGGACCCTTTGGTCTGCAGGCCAACACTCTATCCACTGAGCCAAACTGGCTAGGGCCACACCCATGGTTTTAGCTACAGCAGCTATGCTAATTTCCAAGTCCAGACTTCTACTTGAGTCCCACACCTTACCTCTAACCTACTACTGAGCATCTCCCGCTGGGTGTCTGCAGACCCCACATTGAACTCATTTGTTTCCTGTCTAAACTTTCGCCACCACCCAGATTCCCCATCTCTGTTCACGGCACCTTCATCTGACCCACTCAACGGCCAAGCCAGAACCTCGGCGTCACGCTCTTCTCCCTCCCCCTCCTCACCCCCAATGCCGGTCACATCACCACATCCAGTGATTCTACTCCCTAAACACCTCACAGATCCTGTGTCTTCCTCCTCTTCCCCATGGGAACCACCTAAGTTCAAGGTCCTCACCATCTGTGCCTGGGTACCTTCCTCAGTGCTCTCCTAGTTTCCCCTCTTGCATCCTGCGAATATGTTCCTCAGGTGGTGGCCAGACTCATGTTTCCAAAATGCAAATCAGTTACCTCCTCCTTCTAAAACCTTTTGCTATAAGCTCCTTAAAATAACATTCAAACTCCTTAGCATCTGCTACAAAGACTTTCATAGTCTAACTATTCCTCTTCTTCACCTCTTACTCCACTGCACCAATCATGGCCCTTTCTGGCCGTGCTCTCCCTTTGTCAGCCCCCTGCCTTCGCACAGGCGATTCCTGCTGCCTTGGAATGCCTCTCCTCCCATTTTCACTCGCGTGATTCCTCCTCTTTCTTCACCACTCAGCATTTTGGGTGTCACCTCCTCCAGGCAGACTCTCTGGCTACACCTTCCCTTCTGAGTCTGGGTGATGTGCAAACCCCTCTGAGCTCTTATTGTGTCCGATGCTTGTCTCTTCCTTCCCTCTGATGGCACTGCAGGGCAGTTGCCTGTTTACTTGTCCGTTCCTCCTACTCCAATGTGAGATTTCTCAGGACAGGTACGTCGTCTTTCACCCCTGCTTGCCTTGTGCCGAGCGTGTTGCTTGGCATGTAGTGAGCCCAGGAAGTATTTGTTGAATAAATGTATGACCTCCTGTAGTTCTCTATCACCTATGGGCCTTTGATCTCATCCTCCCTCTTGAGGAGGCCAGTTCAGTTCAGTCTGAGATAGGGCTCAGGATGTGCTGTGGAAATCTCTCCCCTCCTCCATCTCTCCGATTTTGCTGGCAGCCGCGCCCTTGGCACAGACACAGGCAGCTCAGTCTGCAGAACGTCAGCTGGCAGCGCACAGCCCTTCCCTTCCTCCCTGGCTCTGTCTTCGCTCAGCACAAATCGTTTTTCCTTTTTGGGTGTTCAGAGCTCGGAGAGCAGAGAGCTGGGTGGGAGGGTGGCAGCATCAAGCTGTCTGGAGGGAGGCGGACAAGGGAGGTGCGGGAGAGCCAGGACGTGGATGGAAGCATTGCTATTTGGGCCCTTTTGAGGGAGAAAGAAAATGTAAGGGGTAAGAAAGAGAGAGAGATTATGGATTTTCAGAACTGACTTGTGCAGTCCCTTGCTACCAAACCACTAGGCAGGATCTTGGGGGTCAGGCTGCTGTTGATTTGTTTGTTTGTTTTATTTTGGAGAGAATCTGTCACACACCTCATTGATTGATTAATTGATTAATTGATTGATTCATTCATGGGTGATACCAGATGCTGGGGCACAGAGATAAATAAGGCTCAGTGCTCTTGGAGTTCACTGTCCAAGGGGGATGAGATGTTTAAGTAGACATGTTATAACAAAGCAACCTGGTGTGGTCTGGAAAGGCTGTGAGAGCAAGGGCTCTGTGGGCTTGGAGGGCAGGTCACTTTGGCCATGGGAAGTCATCAGCTAAGAAGGTGACATTGGCCCTCTAGGATAGATTTCTGCATAGTCCTATTCTCACAACTGCCTCCATCTTCAGTTCCTCAGAGGAGATTCTCTTTAACTCTTATTTAAAAAAATGTTTATTTCTTAAAAGATTTGAGAGAGAAAAACATCGTTTTGTTGTTCCACTTATGCATTCATTGGTTGATTCTTGTATGTGCTCTGACCTGGGAAGGAACCCACAACCTTGGTCTATCAGGACGATGCTCTAATCTCTTTAACTCTCTCTCTCTCTCTTTTTTAATTGACTTTCGTGAGAGAGAAACATCAATTGGTTGCCTCTCATAGAAGCCCTGACTGGGGATAACCTAGGTATGTGCCCTGACCAGGATTCAAACCTGCAACCTTTTGGTGCACCAGAGGATGCTCCAACCAACGGAGATACCCAGTCAGGGCTGTTTAACTTTACGAGGAGAGTAGCAGCATATACAGTAGAAAGAGTACGGCCCTGGCTGGTAGCTCAGTTGGTTAGAGTGTCATCTGGATACGCCAAGGTTTCAGGTTTGACCTCAGTTAGGACACATATAAGAAGCAACCACCGAATGCATAAATAAGTGGAACAACAAATTGACGTTTCTCTCTCTCTCTCTATCTCTCTCTCAAATCAATAAATAAAAATTTTTTAAAAAGAGCACTGAATTTGGAGAAGACCTCATGGTTATAGATCCTGGCTCACCAACTCCATTCATTAATTCATTATTCAATAAATGAATTTCCCTGGGTCAGTTGTGAGACCTTGAAAAGTTGACATTACTTCTCTGATCTTCAGTTTTCTCATTTACGTAATGGAGATGCTGGGAACACACACCTCATCATTTTTTCCTGGAGGATTACTTGAACTAATAATGTTTGGGACAATGCTTTGGGACAGTCCTTTGCAAATGTGATCTGCTTTTTATCCTTCCCCTGAAACACTCCTTCAGTCAGCCAGTAGCTACTGAGGGCCCCTTTCTGAGGTCTGACAAGCCCCTGATCGAGGCAGGAGCCTGTTTCGTGCACGTGGGTGTGTATGTGTGAGTTACTACAGCACATCTTCATCAAGCGGCAACCATCTGCTCTCTCAGAAGGGAAGTCCTAGCTTCCCCAGCACCCACGCGGGGAGGGGGAGGCTCACCCCTCTCTTGTCTCCCTCGGTTGATGGATGCTGGTGCATGGAGGAGATGACTCACCAGCCTTAGTCACCCTGCCACCAGGACTTCTGTTCCCACAAGACAAAGTCCCAAAATAAAAACATGGCTGAGGAGAAAGTTAGTGTTCCTGGCTGTGTCTCGGCAGGGTGCCTGAGCCCCTGGGAAGGGAGCTAAATTCATGTTTTGCACCTCTCCCAGGCCCCCAATACTCACATCAGAAGCATCCTGGAGAACCCAGAGCTGAAGGGTGACAGAGAAAGACTCCCTGGCCTAGTGGTGAGGGGGTGACTGGGGGTTGATTGTCTCAGCAGATCCTGGCCAGCCACACCATCAGCTCCAACGTGCGTACAGCCCTTTACAGTTTATAGGCTGCTTTTTCTCTCACTTGATTCTCACAGGAACCTGCGAGGCCATGACGGGAGGGGCAGAATAGCGTAGAGGTGGCGTGTGTGTGTGGCCTCTGGAGCTCAACAGTTTGTATTGAAATCCATGCCTATTGCTTACCTGCTGTGCGACTGGACAAATCCCTTAACTTCTCTCCGTTTCCGTTTCCTCATTTAAAAAATAGGGATAACCATAGTAACTACTCTGTACAGCTTTGTAAGGATTAATAGCTTACTTTGTTACCGTTCATCTTCCCAAATTAGACTGTAAACGATACAAAGAAGGGACCCTTCCTTGTTTTGTTTGCTGCGTGTCTGGAGTATTTAGGAAAGTACCCAACACAGAGGGGTCTGCAAACAATACTTGTGAGTATTGCATGGGATACCTGATGTGAAGGTGCTCTGTAATCTAAAGGGGCCCAGGGCCCAGCCAGTTACCGCCCTATCAGACAGAAGGCACGGTCGCAGTGACATGGTGCCGGCCCATGAACACACGGTGGTTCCTGGGGAAATGCCTTCGGAGGAGCGTTTTGTGATCGGAATATATTCTCTCACCCCCTCGGTCTCTCATTCCTTTGTCTGTTTGTTCATGTGGTCAACACTCCTGAGCACTGCTCCCTGCCAGGCCCTGTTCTGGGTACTGGGCATAGAGTTCCCTGGTGTGAACAAGGCAGATAGGGTCCTTGCCCAGCAAACAGTCTGTGGGACAGAGAGAGTCCTGGGGGATTCCAGTGCTGTGTGGTTGGTGCCAAGATGGAGGGACACTCAGGGGCTCTGGGTTCACACAATCCTCATATCACTCCTCTCCAGCTTATGGAGGAGTTGGGGGCCGTCTGCCCAGCGTGATTCAGCTCAACCTGAGCTATCCCTCTTCTCTAGTTGAGGGTTGGGGCACGTCCGGCCCACGGGCTGTATAAGGCCTGTGAAATCATTGGGTCCGGCCCTGCCAAGGTATTAGGGGTGAGTTAATTAAATGTTTGACCAAAGATAGCAGGTTAATTTTTAAGTTGATAATTTTGTATGGCCTGCCGATGATGTTATAACTATCCAAATGGCCCTTGGCAGAAAAGTTTCCCCAGCCCTGCTCTAGCATGGGTCCAGGGTGAACAGCAGATGAGGAAGCTCTAGGAAGACCCCACAGGAGGAACCCAGGCTGGTCACAGTCCTGCCATAACCCTACTGCCCAGACCCCGGTGTCTCCCTATGAGAAGTCTTCGGAGGCAGCCATGCCATTTGAGCCTTCTCCAATTAAGCATTACAAAAGGGGGAGACTTGGGGTGCAGCCTGGCCCACCGGCTATTTATTCCATCACTTGAATCACAATACAGCCCCAAATTTCCCTTGATTTGGCTAATTCAAAAGATTAAGGCCCAGATGTGATGGAGGCAGAGTTGCCGCTAAGTGTCACAAACCCTTCATTTTGTACCAGCTGATGGGAGACCATAATTGCCCAGATGGTGGGAAAGCATGATTAGTTCCTCTTTAATGCCACCCCCCCCCCCAGAGATGGGAATTAATCAAGGAGCCACTGTGGGAGGGGCTCTTCTGTCTCATCACTCTTCCTCAAGCTGGCAAGAAGGTCCCTGATGAATATGCAGTGGAGGAAGCTGGTCAGTCTTCCTGCTGAGCTCCAATCAGGTCTAGCTATAGCTTAGGGTTCTGGCTGACTCTGTGCTCAATACAGCTTTTCCTCCAAATGTTCTCCCTCTGCTGCATATTTTATTTCCCCCCTTTTCCTGCACACTTGATTTCTTCACCTTCCACTGACCCCTTTATTTTTTAAAATCCTTCTTTTTTTAAAAAAAGCTTTAATTAATTTTTTAGAGAGAGGAAGGGAGAGGGATAGAGAGATAGAAACATCGATTGGCTGCTTCCTGCACACCTGCTACTGGGTATATGCCCGCAACCAAGGTACATGCCCTTGACCGGAATCGAACCTGGGACCCTTGAGTCCGCAGGCCAACGCTCTATCCGCTGAGCCAAACCGGTTAGGGCTCCTCCTGCTTTTCTATCTTTTCTTCTTCATTCTCACTTTTCTCCCCAGAGCTAAAAATGTCGGCAAGTTCCCAGCTCTCTGTCTTAGGCCTTGTCTATTCTCTTGTCTCCCTTAGGGAATGGCAGATACTGTTGGTCACCCATTCAGTAATAATTTTCTTTCCCCCCACTTTGTTCAGGGAAGGTGAATCATGATTGGATCAATAAATCACAGTGAATAATTTATCTTTGCCTGTGATTTGTTTAAGGGTAGATACCTGACATCGTTCTGGTCAGTGGGCCATGAGTAGAAGTTTGCGTGGGAGGGATTTCAGGGGAAAAGGGTGTGAGGAGAATTAGCGGGTGTGCAGGAAGCAGCCAATTGATGTTTCTATCTCTCTATCCCTCTCCCTTCCTCTCTCTAAAAAATTAATTAAAGCTTTTTTTTAAAAAAGAAGGATTTTAAAAAATAAAGGGGTCAGTGGAAGGTGAAGAAATTCTTGCCTTTACACAAGACGTGAGGATATGGTACCTGAAGCTGCAGCATCCATCTTGTGAGCCTGGAAGACCAATAGGCTCAATCCCAGCGATGCTGCCCTGGAGCTTTGATGTAGTAAAGCCTGATGTAGTTAATGCTTCAATCTTGGCATGGCCCTGCAGAAAACATCGCTGACAGATATACTGGCAGATACTAACATCTCCCATGACTTCAACTCCCAGCTGATGCCTCCCAACTTGATATGTTTAATTCATACCCCTAGCTTGTAGACATCTTCACCTGGGTGTCCTTCAAACCTAATGTCTAGCACAAAACCATCTATATATATCTATATATATCCTCTTATTCTCAGACTAAGTAAATTTGCCTCCTCATACTGCAGTACTGTATTCATACCCCAGTTATTTGTTTTAACTGTTCGTCTTCCCCTCCAGGATTTAAACTCCCGGAGGGTTGGAAATATTCATCGTTGAATCCCTAGTATGAAGCAGGAGCTCATTAGGTTCTTGTTGAACAAATTAAGTTGTAAACGTCAGGTATGTTCAGCTGCAAGTAGTACAATACTTGAAGAATAGTAACTTAAAATGGAAAGGCATTTGATTGTCTCACAAAACATGCAGCCTGAAGGTAGGTGGTTAGTTAAATAGCTCAGCAAGGTCAGGGTACTGATCAGAATCTCTGGGACTCTCCTAGCTCAGGATCTCTGAGAAGCTCTGAGATTCTTCATGGTTGCAAAGCAGTTGCCACAGCTCCAGGATTTAACATTACATCCTCACACAACCGCCTTCCAAACAGGAAGCAAGAATGAGGGTGGATAGGGTGGGGGGAGGTTCTTGGTGGTTTCACACTTCGCATACCTCTCTTTGGAGAGGATGCAAATCCTCTTATTATTTATTGGCAGCTAGGCCTGTTAGATGCTCCCTTGGACCAACCTCTAGCAAAGGAAACAACAATTACTACCAGAAATAGCTGAGACCAATCCCAAGTCATCCTTGGTGCTGGGCACATTGGTGTGTGACTAAGTAGGGTTTTGAATATAGGCAGAAGAGGGAAATATCTGCTGTATTAAGGATGCTTGCCACTGGTGTGCTCTGTTTTTGTCCAAGTTCTTGCAGAACCCTCACTGCTTCCTTCGGCGCTCCCAAGACTCCTGCAGCTCCAGGGTGAGTGAACCTGTGCAGGAACAAGCCCTAAACGCTCCACAGCTGAGACTGAGTGTGTGCAGTCCTACGACCACGTGAACTTGCCCTGTAGAAAGGCTGCTGCAGACAATTGTGAGGTTTGTTGGTTACACCCGGGGCTAGTGTGAAGGGGAACAAGATGGGGCTGAGAATGGAATGTTTGCCAAGGCGCACACTGAGGCATGGGAGTGTGTCTGTTTGGAGGTAGGGGTGTTTTGGGTCTGTCCTCACAAAGGCACCCAAAGGGCTGGGGCTGCCCCGCCTTTCAGAAAGGCTGTACCAAGCTAGACACCCCCCAGCAGTACGTGAGAATGTCCATCTCTGTATCCTCTCCATGACTAGGTACTATCACTTTAGAAACTCTTTAACAACCTCTTATCTGGCCCCTCTGACTCCAGCCTTTCTCTATGTACTTGCTATTTACTCCCAGGTTTATCTTCGCCAAGAACTTCTCAAGATCTATGACTGTCTCTTACAAATGAGTTAAATCCCTTACTTAGCATTCTGGGCCCCTCAGGATCTGGCCCCACCCTATTTGCCCAGCCTGATTGCTTATTACATGACGAAGCTTTTGCCCAAGCCAAACATGTGCTCATGCTGTTCTCCACCCTCAAATTCCTATCCTCTTTTCTGCTCATTCTTGAAGTCATGGCTCAGATCCCACCTCCTGCAGAAACATTCCTTGGCCACCCTAGCCTACCCTCTTATCACCGCTGCATTCCTCCAGGTCAGTGGTTCTCAAGCTTGGCTGCATGCTGGGATCACCCGGGGAGCTTTAGAAAATACCAATGCCTGGGTCTCCCCACAGACATTCTATTTAATCTGGGTGTCCCACTGGGGACTGGGACTTTCTTAGACTTTCCAGGTGATTCTAATTGTGCAGCCAAATTCCAGAACCACCTATTGCAGTGGTTCTCAACCTGTGGGTTGCGACCCCTTTGGTGGTCGAACGACCCTTTCACAGGGGTCACCTAAGACCATCCTGCATATCAGATATTTACATTACGATTCATAACAATAGCAACATTATAGTTATGAAGTAGCAACGAAAATAATTTTCTGGTTGGGTCACAACATGAGGAACTGTATTTAAAGGGCCAGAAGGTTGAGAACCACTGACCTATTGGAATAATTGGACTGATCACCTTGCATATGGGAGAGCTGGCTGTGGGAGCTTCAGAAACCAGATTCCCTGGCGGCACCCCTGGAGGCCCTGATATCTGAATATTTTTTCAACCTTTCCAGGTGATTCTGATGTTCAACTTGATTGTGGGCCACTGTGCTATGCATGTATATAATTTTTTACTTATTGATTTTAGAGAGAGGAAAAGAGAGAGAGGGAATCATAGATTTGTTGTTCCACTTATTTATGCATTCTTTGGCTGATTCTTGTATGTGCCCTGACCAGGGATCGAACCCACAACCTTGGTGTATTGGGATGACACTCTAATCAACTATGCCTATATTTCCCGTGGGGCCATGTACACAGTAGATGCTTAATAATGTCTAATTTTTTAATACATTGAATGATGAAGGAGAAATAGAATGGCAAATGTGTAAAAGAGATTTGACAACTGTCATGTGCTGGGCAAGCATAACAGCTTTATCATTGAGCTCATTCTTACTATTTTAAAATTCAAGTTTATCTGCAGTTTTGACGTAGGGCTCTGTTTGGTGCTAGTGAGTGCTCAGGAACAGTTTGTGGAACGTGTACACGAAAAGGAGCCCTTTATCATAGGGTGATGCTGCATGGTACTCAGGTTTCAACCTTGGCCTGGGGCTTACCAGTGTCCTAGACTGTGGCACTGCAGTTTGGTTTGGAGAATGGGTTAGGGCCTTGAATACCTAAAATTACTCAGGCTTGTCTTTTTAGTTCAGAGCCAAAACCCATAAAAATCCCACTTCCACCCTGCCAGCATCGGTCAGTGGTTGAGCACTGACCCATGAACCAGGAGGTCATTGGTTCATTTCCCGGTCAGGGCACATGCCAGGGTTGTGGGCTCCATCCCTCGGCGGGGGAGGGGTGTGTGCAGGAGGCAGCCAATGGATGTTTCTCTTTCATTAATGTTTCTATCTCTCTATCCCTCTCCCTTCCTCTTTCTAAAAATTCAATTTAAAAAACACACACCATTTCCTTCCCTTCTTTCTCCCTCTCCACTCCGAGTCTCCAGGTGCAAGTGCTGCTTTGGTCCCTGCGACATTAAAAGAAATCCTTCCCTTTTTCTTCAGAGCAGGAACTTTGCAAAGTAAGGCAAGATTGGGGTGAGGATGGGGGCCGAGCAAGATTGGGGGTTGGGGCTTGCGGTAGGGGTCCAGAGGAGAGCGCGGGAAATGAATGGCACTGAAGCCAGGCCAAAGAATGATCCAACTCCCAGTTATTCTTTTTTTCCTCCTAACACACCACTGGCTGGCCCTAGGGCAGTGGTTCTCAACCTTCTGGCCCTTTCAATACAGCTCCTCATGTTGTGACCCAACCATAAAATTATTTTCGCTGCTGCTTCATAACTGTAATGTTGCTACTGTTATGAATTGTCATGTAAATATCTGATATGCAGAATGGTCTTAGGCGACCCCTGTGAAAGGGTCCTTCGACCACCAAAGGGGTCGCGACCCACAAGTTGAGAACCGCTACCCTAGGTAGACCCACTCAGGGCCAGTCCCCTGTCTGGTAATACATTTGGCCATTGGATGTGGTTTGCCAATTCCTGTTCTATAGTGTTATTTTTTTTTTATTTTTAAAATATATTTTATTGATTTTTTACAGAGAGGAAGGGAGAGGGATAGAGAGTTAGAAACATTGATGAGAGAGAAACACCAATCAGCTGCCTCCTGCGCACACACACACACACTGCCCCCCCCTACTGGGGATGTGCCTGCAACCAAGGTACATGCCCTTGACTGGAATCGAACCTGGGACCCTTCAGTCTGCAGGCCGACGGTCTATCCACTGAGCCAAGCCGGTTAGGGCTCTATAGCGTTATTTTGAAGAGCTTACTAGGGTCCCATTGTGTGTCTACAATTTGTATTGCCTTCCTTTGAACATTATTAAGTCATTTCCATTTAAAAATATTACACATATTACTGCATTACCTTCCCCCCCCCCCCACCCCCTGGGATAAACTCCTAGAGGTGTGAACTCTGGGGCATGGGGTTTGCCTAGTCTTTAGGGCTTGTGACACACTGTCAATGCCCTTTCTCACATGTTGCCAACACTGGGTATGATAGCTCCTTTTAGTCTTTGTCAATTTAATAGGTTTTTTAAAATATTAAAAAATATATATATTTTTTTCTGCCCAAACCGGTTTGGCTCAGTGGATAGAGCGTCGGCCTGCGGACTGAGAGGTCCCAGGTTCGATTCCGGTCAAGGGCATGTACCTGGGTTGTGGGCACATCCCCAGTGGGAGATGTGCAGGAGGCAGCTGATCGATGATTCTCTCTCATCGATGTTTCTAACTCTCTATCTCTCTCCCTTCCTCTCTGTAAAAAATCAATAAAATATATTTTTTAAAAAAATATTTTTTTCACTGTGATTGTAATCCCATGGTGCGTGTCTTCATTTAGTGGTTTTTGTTTGCAGATCATGACCTAGAGACACTGGTGTTACCAGCCCGTTGTCTCCAAGGCCGTGGGCGTCTGAACCTGCAGGAAGGACAGTTAGTTGGACAAATGACTTGTTCTGGGCTGCGACTCCAGATTCCTGCTCACAGGTAAGTATGCAGTGGAGAGTAAGGTAGGAAGATGGCCATCATTCAAAAGTTAAATGTCCTTTCTTCCCACCTCCAATAAGGGATAAATATATTGGAACTTACGTAAAAACGTCTTTGTGATTTTGCCTGTGTAAACAAACCCTTGTTTTTTTTTTTTTTTTAAATATATTGTATTGATTTTTTACAGAGAGGAAGGGAGAGGGATCGAGAGTTAGAAACATCGATGAGAGAGAAACATCGATCAGCTGCCTCTTGCACATCTCCTACTGGGGATGTGCCCGCAACCCAGGCACATGCCCTTGACCGGAATCAAACCCGGGACCTTTCAGTCCGCAAGCCAACGCTCCATCCACTGAGCCAAACCGGTTTTGGCAACAAACCCTTGTTTTAAGTCCTAGGACCGGTGGTCCACCCCCAGGGTGATGTCCTGTGCAGCGATACAGAAAGTGGTGCCTTTGTGTGGCTTCCAGGCTTTGCTGGCTCTTTAGGAGTTGGATTTGGGAAAGGGGGCGGGAAAGGCAATTTAAGTTGCCGCCATGATTCCCAGGATGAATGGCTAAGTGAAGACGCTGATGAACAATTTGCATTTAAGAGGCGGTTTGGGAGTTTGGTGAATAGCCCATGATTGCAGATAAACACCACCTGCCATGCTGGCCACGCAGCCCCCCTTCTAATGAGGAGGGAGAGTTTTCTCCTGGGCTGAAAAGCTGTTCTCCTTTTCCTTCACTCGCCAATGTTTTCATGCTAATGTTTGGGAGCTAGAAAACTGGATTTACAGGAAGTTTAGTTGGTTCCTCTGGGAAGAAGGAAAAGCCATTTTTAATTGAGGCTCATCTACTTTGGATTAAATTGGAAAGCGGTGGCTGCAGAGACCCTTTCTCAGTTCCCAAAGTCCCCTTTAGTGTGCTCTGCGGACACCATGCTGGTTGGAATGCAAATTCTATGGCCCTAACACCAGACCCAAGGCGGCTGGAATCTTTAACAAGCGCCCTGGGTGATCTTATTAACCCTGAAGTGGTGGGTTCTAAACCTAGGTGAGCCTCATCTTTACCTGAAGGGGGTTAAACACTAGATTCCCGGGCCCCAGGCCCTGGAGATTCTGATTCCTTAGATCAGGAATCCTTGAGTGGGAAGTGGGAAGGGTTCTCTCAAGGGATTTGGGAAGCAGCTAGGTCTGGGAATCACTCCCCTCAGGAGTTGAGCAGAGGTGAAACCCTGGGGACCCCCCTATTCATTCTACAGGACCCGGAACAGAGGAGGGCAGGGAAGGAGACTGAGGGTTGGGATCTGGGCCCATTACTTGGAGAGGGAGAGAGAGAGAAACATCAATGATGAGAGTGTATCATGGATCAGCTGCCTCCTGCATGCCCCCTAATGAGGATCGAGCCTGCAACCTGGGCATGTGCCCTGACCAGGAATTGAACCCACAACCTTTCAGTGCACAGGACAACGCCCAACAACTGAGCCACCCTGGGCAGGGCAATACATTGTTCCTTCTTATGGCCACGTAATATTTTATCCTGTGGATGTACCACGTGTGGTTTATTCGTTCATCAGTTGATGCACACTTGGGTTGTTTCCATTTTGAGGCCATGGTGAATAATGCTGCTGTGAACATTTGTATACAAGCTTTTGTGTGTGTGTGTGTGTGTGTGTGTGTGTGTGTGTGTGTATGTTTTCATTCTCTTGGCATATATCTAAAACTGAAATGACAAAATCATATGGGAACTCTATGTTTAACTTTTTGAGGGACTGCCAGACTGTCTTATAAGAGGCTGCAGAATTCTACATTCCCACCAGCAACGTATGAAGGTTCCAATCTCTTCACATCCTTCCCAGCACCTGTTATTATGTCTTTTTGATTATAGCCATCCTAATGGGTAGTTCCATACATTTTGACACATATATAGATTCATAAAACTACTCCCATAGCCAGGATAGGGGATCGTTCCATCACTCTCCACCGTTGTCAGCTGTTATTACTTCTTTTTATAGCAACATTGTTCTGTGGGAATCCGTGAAAGCTCCCTGGAGGCCGTGTCCTATGAGCTGCACCTCAGGGACTGAAGGGACTTCCACAAGTTGAGATGGGGGTGGTGACGAGGTGGGAGCTGCTCCTTCGAACGATATACTTTCTCCCAAAGCTTCTATTTCTTCTTTCTTCCTCATTCTGTCCCCTCTCCTCTCAGCCTGTGCTACCTTTTCCCTCCTCTCTCCCTTTCTCTCCTCACCCAGCGGAGGCAGCCTCTGTGGGCCCCTCTGGCGTCCTTGGCCTTATGAGGTCACTGGCCGCTGGGTTAGAAAGTGCTGCTCGGAGGCTGCAGGGCCACCTTTGGTCCCTCAGTGGGGACTCTGCACCCCGGTCCAAAAGGAAGAGGGACGCGTGTGGAGGCTTCCTCCCCTGCAGCTGGGTGCTGTGCTCAGGGAGAGAGGGTTTAACGCTGGGTCTCTTCCAGGACCGATTATTGAGCAAGATCTCGGTGCAGACATAAGGTCTATGTTGGAACAACAGCTGTACCAGCTCCAGCTTGTTTGGTTAATAATTTACTGCGGGGGAAATGGGAATTAAATGAGTCAGGAGGCATGTTTTGTGTGAACTTTGGGGTACCTCTGACAGCAATTTGTGTAATTTGTCCGGGAAGAGACTAAAGCTGTCTGAACCCTAACGCCCTGCCTGCTGTGCCACACTGACCCTTCGGATCCATTTTATGAACACGGTTGGCTTTGATTTACGTTTGTTTTACTGCTTTGGTTTCTCTTTTGAGCTCCTGACCGGAGCAGTGGTGAGTGTGGAAAATGGCTCGGCGAGGAAGTACCTTTTGTGTGTCCTTGTGCAAGGAAAGCGACCAGCTGCCGTGGGTTTTCTCTGCTTTGCAGGGCGGGCATGTTTTGCAGCGAAACTGCCCCTAAGCCCCCACTGGCCACTGTGTGTGTGTGTGTGTGTGTGTGTGTGTGTGTGTGCAGGGCTGGCTCCATGCATGTGTGACCTATGTGGTCAAGCAGGGACCTGTATTTAGAAAGACTTCCACTCTTGATTTAATGCTCTGCTGTTACTGCTTTGAAATTTTTTTTTTAAAATATATTTTATTGATTTTTTACAGAGAGAAAGGGAGAAGGATAGAGAGTTAGAAACATTGATGTGAGAGAAACATCTATCAGCTGCCTCCTGCACACTCCCCACTGGGGATGTGCCCATAGCCAAGGTACATGCCCTTGACCGGAATCGAACCTGGGACCCTTGAGTCCGCAGGCCGACGCTCTATCCACTGAGCCAAACCGGTTAGGGCTGAAAGTCTTAATTTATGAGCAAGGGGTCAACAGTTTGCACTGGGCCCTGAAGATCATGTATCCGATCCTGTGGGTAGGCCATGCGTGGTTCTTGATCTTGAACTCAAGTGACCCTTCAAGGTCCTTCTGTCCTTTCTCCTGCCTCGAGGGCCATCCTGAAACCCTGACCTTTGAAGACCCTCACCATCAGGGAGGCTATGGTGACTCTATCCAAGACTCTTATAGCCCTACCAGCCAAGATAACTTAAAAATAAGAATTTGTTTTAAAAAAAGTACGGATATATTTTTAAATTCAAAAGATATTTGCTTTATTGTGGTGGTCTGGACTCAAACCTAAACTATCTCTGGGGGTATGCCTGTATACGTACAAATGCTACAATGCATGTCTTTGTGAATGCTTCATGTGGCCCGTGAAAGCATATATTTGTAGGATGAATTCATTCATTTAAAGTTGGATAGATTCTGCCAAACTGCCCTCCACAAGCCTCCGATGCTTCCTGGCCCAGTTGTCTAATTATATTCCTGCTCATCACCTACAGTCAGTTAACCTTTGGGGAACCTTTCCCTCTAAATCGGGGTCAAAAAGGAATCAAAAGTGCCAACCCCATTATACCACCCTTTATGCCTCCTCCATCAATTCATGCCAAAAAAACGAGGACCTTTAGATGCAAATGACAGTGGCTAACATCTGGCTCATCAGAGCCCGTGGCGGTCTTGTCCCCAGAGGTGCTGGGGGAGCCCATCGGGCCCTGCCAGCTCCCTGTGATGGATGACTTACATTGGTTGGGCTGTCCCAGAGGCGCTCTTGAGTTCATAGTCCACCTGCCTCCCAATCTTGCAATCTGTCACTGACACAGAACGATTTAATCACTGTAACGAGGCTGTCACTGAGAGCACGCTCTGCCAACCCTGGCGGGAAAGCCTGCTCCACGTCTCCCCGGGCCAACCTAAGCATGTGTGATCTCTGTTGGCCAACCATCAAGATCTGATAGTTGCATGGAGCCGCGTCCCTGTTTCACCACTTCCTCTGTGAGCTGGCTGACCTTGGACAACTTACTTAACCTCTCTGAGCATTAGTTTTGTCTGCAGAGAAAAGGGGCTGATAATCCCGGTTAGCTCAAGGATTTGTCATGAAATTCAAAAACCATCATTTATGGGGAAAGGGCTGTGGAAATTGTGAAGTGTTCTATACATAGATAAAGTATTTTGAGGTTAAGGATATGAATGGCAGAGGGTCTTGAGGGTTTCTGAATGACTATTTTTACCAGGCTGGTTTCAAAATGTCTATCTTAAAGGGCAAGCACATGGAAGGTGGGAGCGGGGGCTTGCCCTTCCCAAGAGATTGGGAAGCGGTCAGTACCAATCAATAGTCCCCATCAAAGCCAGGGAGCAGGGCTGGCTGACTACAGGGATGGATGAAGCCCCTCTAAGCTTTGGTGACCCCACATCTCTTCCCAGGTCTGCGAACTGGGGTCTCTGCTCCCCTGGGTTCCCGTTTCTCTGTGTACAACACCCTCTCAAGGTTGTTCATCAGGACAGACAGTATTGACTCCTCTAGAAACCTGAAGCCACTTCCAGGGACAGCGGTCCAACCGAATTTAAAATTGGGCTTCTTCCAAGTTCTCACCTTGGCACCTCTCGATCCCAGTGGATGAGAGATCTTGCAATTTAGGACACAAAGCCAATTTCTCAGCACTCCCTGGCAGGAGAGCCTTTCCCAGAAGTGACTGGAAAGCAGAGGAAGTGCTGAGCCCTGGGGCGAGGGCGGGTGGTTCATTCTCTGAGTGTCATGGCTGCTGAAGTGAGGGCCTGACCCACCCTGTCCCTGCCTGCCAGCTCTGGGATGTGGCTCTGAACTCTTTTTCCTCTGAAGTAAAAGGAGAGGTGGCAAATCCTTTCCGTGTGTGTGTGTGTGTGTGTGTGTGTGTGTGTGTGTGTGTGAGAGAGAGAGAGAGAGAGAGAGAGAGAGAGAGAGAGAGAGAGAATGAATTACTGACCTGGCCCCTTACAAGGACCAGTGGTTTCATCACGTGTGAAATGCCAGGGAGCTGCAAATCAAGGAGTCGCCTCCAACATCTACTTCCAGTGAAAATTACTCCCAACAGCTTCATGTTGCACCTTTGCAGAGAGGCTGCCCTGGTAGAGATGTCTTTCTTTGCCAATTGTAGGACCCGACAGCCTCACACCCAGAGGTGGGAAATGCACAAGAATGAAAGGGGTTGTCTAGGCTGCTTGGCGGCCAGGGAATTCTCTACGTGGAGAAAACAAACAGAAGCAATCAAAGCAGATCAAAACACATCTTATCTCACAGGGTTCTGCACCCGGAAAGGGGGGGCGGGGGCAGAAATAAATTCTGAGCTCTCACAAAGCAGAAACGATGGGGGGTGGGGGAGAGAAAGAAAGAAACACAGCAGAGAAGTGAGAGGTGGCTGTGCTTGGAAGCTGGAAAAATCTAATGTAACAGTTAGAGCAGCGGTTCTCAACCTGTGGGTCGCGACCCCTTTGGCGGTCGAACGACCCTTTCACAGGGGTCGCCTAAGACCATCCTGCCTATCAGATATTTACATGACGATTCATAACAGTAGCAACATTACAGTTATGAAGTAGCAACGAAAATAATTTTCTGGTTGGGTCACAACATGAGGAACTGTATTTAAAGGGCCAGAAGGTTGAGAACCACTGAGTGAGAGCACGCTGCCCTGGTGCCTCATCTCCCTCCAGCAAGGGAGAGGCGATGCATCTGGCAGAGGGAGCCTCCAACGTTTGCAGGATGACTGGCTCCTCATGCTCTGGGTGGCACAGTAGATTTTCCTCATCTAAACTCTCACTTTCCTTGGAGTTTTGGGTTAGGAAGCTGGACGAGTCCCTTTCAGAGTTCTGTTCCAGGCACAGGAAAAGTGGGCGAGTGGAAGAAGGAAGTGAAAGCCTTCCCAGCATCCATCTGCATCCCCACGCCCAGTGTCCCAGGACTCCTCTGCCCAACTGTAGTTTCGAAGTTGGGGAACTTGTAGATTTTTCCAGAAAGTGTCAGGTGCCTCCTGCTTGGCTTCAGGTCCACTGGCCTCCTTCCTGCCTTTGCATCTGCTGTTATTCTGCCAGGTTCTTGGAGAGTCGTCCCCTTCAGCTCAAAAGCCTTCCTCAAAGAGGCTTCCCTGATGGCGGATTCTTAGATCCGGTGGGCAGGGGTCTCTGGGGGGTTTTGCCCGGTGACATATCTCCAGCACCTAGCACAGTGCCTGGCCCAGCGCACAGGCTCGTACATCTTATTTGAATAAACATAGAATGAAATAATCGCCCTGTTTTATACTCCCCACAGCCCTTATCGCTACCCGACGTCACCCTGTTTCCTTACCTTTTTGCTTGTTTGTCTGTCTCTCTGGCGACATTAGACCCTCCACGAGGGCAGAGCCATTTCTCTCTTGTTTTCCAGTGTCTACCACCAGGGCCTGCAAGAATGTCTTACATTTAAAGATGCTCGATATAAACAAACAAACAAAAAACACACCAAACATTTTAAAAAAAAGAAACAAAAATGTAAAAATGCTCAATCAGCATTTGTTTAATGAATGAACAGGGGGTCGTGTTTTTCATAGACAGGTGTAGCCAGTGGTGGGGGGGGGGAAGTGCCCACATGTTGTAATTGGGCTCAGGGTCCTAACTGCAGTATCTTTTGGAGGAACACTGTTCAGACCATAGCAACTGTCTTTCCTTTGTGATATAAATGTGTCACTAGGACAGGCTTCCCTAGTATAGGAATTCCTTGAATCACTAGGGTGTTTGGGAGTAGAGGAGGTTCTGAACAATGGAGTTTTCTGGTTAAAGGAGGGCTATATTGTCCCGGTTTATAACGCTAGAATAGTACAGTAGAAGAAAGGTGATTGGCTGTTTCTTGGTTCAGGATCAAGGGCTTGCTTGGGAGTGGTTATGATCAACGTTAGCCATGATGGCTCCTGGCTAGTGATGATAGACACACACAGCAAATGTGTGAAGGTGATTTGAGCTAAAACCAACACGCATCAAAGATATTGAGCTTGGACTTTACGATTAGAGGGAATAAAACATTGGCTTGTTCTGCTTTTGTACTTCCAGGTAAAAGGGAAGTATGGAAACAAAATTTAGTTGCAGATCCAGGCTGGATTATATCTGGCCAAAAGAAACTTTATTGTACATTTGGATGATGCTTTCAAGTTCCACAACTTTGAGTCAGTAATAGGTGACATGTAATATGCACGGACGATGTGCCAGGCACTATTCTGAGCTGTGAACTCATTTATTTTCACAATCCTACGTAGGTACATGAATGATCTCCATTCTACAGATGAGAAAACTGAAGTTCAGAGAGTTTATGTGACTTGTCCAAGGTTACACAGCTAGAAAGTGGCAGGATCAGAATCGGAGTCCAGACTTCAGAGCCTACATTATGCTCTTCTGCCCACGGTGGTCCACTTGTCCTGGCTTGCCCAGGACTTTCCTGATTTGGCACCAAAAGTCCCATATCCTGGGAACCCCCTTAGCCCAGGCAACCTGGGATGCTTGGTCACCTGACGTCTACCTCTCAAATACAGGTTTTTCAAAGTCAGCGAGGCTGTAAGTCGTAATGACCTCTAGCCTGTGCGGCATCTAGCTCACTATCACTAACTACAGAGGGATGGTATAAAGGACTTGTGAGGCTCTTGCTATTAAAGTTCACTGGGTAACATTTGGAGAAAATCTGTGGAGAGGACATTAACAGGAGCCAAGGGAAATATTCCCAAGTCAACAATAAGTATTGACGGAGAGAGAATGGGGTTGGCAAAGAGCTGGCTGTGACTGGGTCAAGGACACATCGGAAATACCTGCAATAATGAAGGTGATGATGGTGACGGTGGTGTTACCTCTTACACTGGTTGAGTGCCATGGCCAGGTTCTGTGCTAATTACTTTTCCCCTGTTAGCTCATATAATCCTAACTATAATCATGCGAGGTAGGCACTATTCTCCCACTTTACAGATGACAAAATCGAGGCTCAAGGAAGTTAAGTGAGGAGAACCCTTGCAACAAAGGAAGCAGCTGGCCTCTGGATGGGAAAGGGAATGTGGAGCTCTGCCTGTTCTTGGGTCAAAAATTAAAAAAAAAAAATGTTTCCTACTTATAATTTTTCCAGACTCTCTTGAGGACAGAATCATTTTTTCCAGACCTGCAGTCCACTCAGATTCAAACCGGAAATCAGGATAAGGGACTGAGTACCAGCCTGCTGTCCCTTTCACTCACCAAAAAGATTACTTTCCTGCAATCAGTAAACTTCTGTGATGTGCAGAACTTGCCACACATCCCTGCTTTTCCTGAGTTGGCAGGAGTCAGGCATCTGCTCTGTGACTTGGCCAGATAATTGGAAGTTAATTAGTGACTGGTGACCTAACATGGGAACAATGATCCGTTAGACATCGGAGTGCTGCAGGAGAAGCTATGAGGATGTCTGTGCTCAGGCCCTTCTGGAAGGGTCATTGTTTCATTTTATTCGCCTTGGTTCATTATATTCTGGTACATTCAAGGGCTCACAGTGAATTTTTCCCTCTCCCTCTCTTCCTGACATCCAGTTACCCTGGGTTTAGTGAATGTGGCTGGGGTGTGTGTGTGTGTGTGTGTGTGTGTGCGTGTGTGTGTGTGTTGGAGAGGGGAGGGGGGGAGAGAGAGGATGGATGCATTCATACATGCCTTCAACAAACTATACATCAGCATGTTCTTGTCACCAGATATAGGAAGACTAAGGCACAATCCTTGACTCAGGTGTATCCCAGCTCAAAATAGAAGGATATACATAATTGCATACATAACACACATATATGATTACATCGAGGGTGTTAGTAGAACTCTATAGTTCTCCAGCTCACAGTTAATTTGTATTTGTTCTGGTCCTTTACAAATGGCTCCCTTCCTGGTGTCCTACAAAAATATTTCCTTTTGAAATAGTGCTGTATAATAAGGAGAAAAGATCTAGAGAGCTGGGTAATGTAGGAGAAACTTTTACTTTTGTTCTGCAGAGAGAGTGGGCCTAATCTGCCAAAACCCCAGTGGCTGTCCTTGATTCTGTCAGATAGAATGCATTAAAAAGGCAGAGTAGGGCCCGGATGCTGTAACTCAGTGGTTGAGTGTCCACCCATGCACCAAGAGGCACTAGTTCGACACCCTGTCAAGGCACATGCCCAGCAGGGCTTATGCAGGAGGCAGTTGATTAATGTTTCTCCCTCATCGATGTTTCTCTCTCTCTCTTAAAAAAAAATCAATACAAACATATTAAAAAAGAAAGGAAGAAAGAAAAAAACAAAAACAGGGCAGGGCCCCGGCAAGATAGCAGCTCATTTGGTTAGAATGCTGTCCTGATATTCCAAGACTGTGGGTTTGATCAAGGTTGTGGGTTTGATCCCTGGTCAGGGCACATACAAGAATCAACCAATGAATGCATAAATAAGTGAAACAACAAATCACTGTTTTTCTCTCTCTTTCTCTTTCTAAAATAATTTTAAAAAGGGGTAGGCTTTTGTTTTTGTTTTATTTTCTCCTTACCATTTGTTTAAAAAAACTAAGCCCTGATTTCATGGATTTGTAAAGCGTGATTTAGTATATGTAGTTGAATGGAAGGGTACCCATCTGCATGCATTTTTTTAAATATATTTTTTATTGATTTTTTACAGAGAGGAAGGGAGAGAGATAGTTAGAAACATCGATGAGAGAGAAACATTGATCAGCTGCCTCCTGCACATCTCCTACTGGGGATGTGCCCGCAACCCAGGTACATGCTCTTGACCGGAATCGAACCTGGGACCTTTCAGTCCGCAGGCCGACGCTCTATCTACTGAGCCAAACCGGTTTCAGCCATCTGCATGCATTTTTTAAAAAATGTGGTAAAATGTGCATACATAAAATTTACTATCTTAACCGTTTTAAGTGTATAGTTATAACCATAATGTGATTTAACTCTCCCGCGGATTATAAACACGCTGAGGGCATATTTCCAAGGGCTGAATGTCACAGCCTAAATACCCCTCACCCCCAGCATTTAGCCCTGCACCCTTAGCTGCTCACTGGATTGCTGGCTTAAATGACCAAATGCTCAGAGCCAACCTGAGACCTGGGATAAATCCGAGTTCTTGTTTCCCGAAGCTCAGGGCACCCCGTGCTGATGCTGGCTGGCCTTGAAGAGTTAGCCCTAAGAAGTAAAGCATCTTCCCAGGCATTTCTTCAGGATTGGGAATCCAGCCAGGAATCTGATTGCCCAAGACAGATTTGAGGAAGAGATGCGAATCCAGCTGATCCTGCCGCCCACGTAACAGAGCATCTGTCAGGTGCAGGGAGAGTCAGGGACAGTGCCTCTCAGGGACTGTAGGAAGAGCTTCTGCACCTGCAGCTGGGAGAGACTCCCCAAGTGACAGTAATGCCTCCGCCCCCATTTAAATTCTGATCTATTTTCTGCATGTGATCTCTGAACTGATATTCTTCTGATGGCAAGGGAATAAAGCAATGACAGACATCAATCATCTTCATGAGCTCAGTGGGAGAAGTTACCTTTTTTTTTTTTTTTTTTTACTGCCGGCATGGCCTACTAATAGAAGAGCAGGGTTTTCACCATCACAGGACAGACAATGTCCTCCCGTTTCCTTGAATTAGCTTCATGTCATTGAAAGCAGCAAAAAAGAGATTTGGGCTGCTACCCAAAATCACTCACTGGTTCCTAAAGTAATCATCCTGTTTTTCTTGAGCGTTTTTGTACTCTGGCCACAGATTTCTGAAAACAGCTTGCTTGAGTAGCAGGATCTTTCTTTATTGATTTTTTTTTTGAAGGGAGAGGGAGGGAAAGATAAACATTGATATGAAGAGAAACATTGATGGGTTGCCTCTTGTACGCACCCAGACCAGGCATCGAACCCCCAACCTGGGCATGTGCCCTGACTGGGAATCAACACGGTGACTCTTCAGTGCATAGGCTGACAATCATCTGAGCCACAGCAGCCAGGGCACATAGCGAGACCTTTCAATGGCAGAATATCTAGTTGTTCCTAGGACCAGAAGCATTCATTTGAAGAACTTTCTACAGGGCTGGGAGACGTCGGAAGTGCCTCTCTCTCTTGCAGTGGGGGAATGAAGGTCGCTGGGCATGCAATGCATGAATTCACAAAGGAGCTGGAATGGCTGTTTCAGATGCAGCCTGTGTAGTGAAGCGCTGGGCAAGACAGCTCAAGTTTAAGTGCCTTCTCTGCCCCTTATTAGTTGTGTCACATTGGACAAGTCACTTCATGCCCCGGAGCCACATATGCTCATTCATCAAATGGTCGCTGAGCATTGGTGGTATATGGAATGAATGAATGAATGAATGAATGAATGAATGAATGAATGGGTTTATTGAGCATCTGCTATGCTCCTGGCACTGTGGTAGGTATCTCTTCACAACTTTCTTCTCTGTAAAATGTAGGTAATACTGTACCTGCTCTCTATGCCTCCAGGGATTCCATGGGACTCAAAACAAGATGATGTGTGGGAAAGTACTTTGGAAGCTGCAATAATATATCCCTGTGGAGGCCTGTTACCTTTGCCTTTAATTCAGATTTTCTACTTCCTCTGTTTTTCTTTCCCATCCTTCCAAGACTATATGAGTTTGCCTGGGTGTGGCTTCATGGGGCTGATTATTCACCATGCCACCCAAATCTAGTATGGACACATAGCTGGGAGTGTGGCATTTCCTTCCAAACCCATGCCCTGAGGTGCACGTGTCATCTCAAAATGTAAAACATCCGTAAGAACACCAGTTTCCCACACGCCATGGTTAGATTGTGGTTGAATATGTGTGTGAATCATGTGAAGTCGAAGGGCAGGGTTCCGTGCCTTTGCGCTGTTCATTCCCACATTGTCAGAGACAAGATCTGAGCAGTCAGGTGAACTCGATCTCCCACAGCAAAAAGAGCATGGGCTTAGGAGTCGTTAGATCCTCCAATTTAGACCTCTTTGCTCTTTGTAAAAAGACGCTTGACACAGCTTAGGCAAAAGGGGCATCTAGAATGAGGGGTGTTACTCAGGGACTTAAATGCTCCCCAGGACCCCCTCTGCTGTCTGTCCCTCATCCCCATGTGTTTGGCTTTATTCATTCAGTAGTTCCCCTCTGGTAGTTCTTTTGTCTCAAGGATCATAACTTTACCATTAGAGAAATCCTGTTCATTCTCCTTAATTCCAATTTTTAAAATCCTTGGAGAAGAAGTCTGATTGGCTTGGCTTGGGTCAGATGTCTGGTCCTGGACCAATCAATTGTGGCAAGTGGCGGGGTGTTTCACAACAAAGAGACAAAAGCCTTCCTAGAGACTGGGGAATTCATGTGAGTCTGGAAGCTAACCCACTTAGTGCGCCTCTCCGAACCTCAGTTTCCTCATATGCAAAATGGGACTAATTATACCATCCAAGCCCTGGCCAGTGTTACTCAATGGTTAGAGCTTTGGCCACCCATGCACGAAAGGGTCTCAGGTTGATTCCCAGTCAAGGGCATGTACCTGGGTTGCAGGTTCGATCACTGGCCCTAATTGGGGTCCATGCAGGAGGCAACCGATCGATTGATGTGTCTTTCGCATATCGATGTCTCTCTCCCTCCCTTCCACTCTCTAAAAATCAATGGAAAAAATATCCTCAGGTGAGGATTAAAAAACAAACAAACAAAAAACCCATCCAACACCACAATAAAGTATATAGCTGTCACATTTTGACACTTTCATCTTGCCTTTAGATTGAACTAGTACTGGGGCTTAGAAATGAGAGAAACCAGAAAAACATTTACTTTATTAATACACAGAAATTTGGTGATCTACAATATTTATTTCACATACCAAAAGTGTGTAAAGCAATTATTTTTAAACATAAATTATTTCCTAGTCAAGACCTAAATTCTGAAATTCAGTGTCTAATTAAATAATAACTTTAAAAATGGTAAATAACCCTGGCTGGTGTGGCTCAGTTGGTTGGGCATCGTCCTGTGCACCAAAAGGTTGCTGGTTTGATTCCCAGAGTACATGCCTGGGTTGTAGGCTTGATCCCCTGTAGCAGGTGTGCAGGAGGCAGGCGATGGATGTTTCTCTCTCATGATTGATGTTTCTCTTTCTACCTCTCCCTTCCTCTTTCTCTAAAAATCAATAAAAATATTTTTTAAAAAGGTAAATGAAACTGTGAATATTTAAAAATGTAGATTAATCTGGAGAGTATTATTATAGAACTGACAAAAAAAGACAAAAAAAACACACTAGTGGAAGCATAAGAGAAAATAACTGAATGTGAAATCTTTCTGTTTTATATAAAACGGGTTTAAAACTAATAAAGGCTACGTACCTGGCAGGGGAGATACCATTATCACAAAGGTGGTTTTCCCAGGGCGAGGCTCACCCATTGCACCCCGGGTGTGTTGATTCCTGCGATTTTCCCAAATGTGGGAAACTTGACTGCATAATTTTCTTCTGAAAAGCAGCAAAAATCAGAGGCCTCAGCATTTGAGGCCTGACCAAATGGCCCTGCTGCCTGCCTCCCCCACTTCCTTGTAACTTCTAGTCCCTACCTCCCTGCTAGGGTTGTGATGATAATGATTAAAGTATCTAGCCATATGCTTAAGTAGATACTCAATAAATACTGATTCTCTTTCTTTATTTATTTTTTTAAAATATAACTTTATTGATTTTAGAGAGGAAGGGAGAGGTAGAGAGAGAAAAAAAAACATCAATGATGAGAGGGAATCTTGATCGGCCGCCTCCTGCAGGTCCCTTACTGGGGATTGAACCCACAACCCAGGCATGTGCCCTTGGCCAGAAGTGAACCCAGGACCCTTCAGTCTGCAGGCTCATGCTCTATCCACTGAGCCAAACCAGCCAGGGCTGATTCTCTTTCTTTTTTTAAAAAAGTCATGGGCACAAGCTGAGGAACCACAGTATCTAAGGAAATCCTTTTCTTTGTGCCTTGTCAAAAAGACAAGAATGTTATATTTCATTGTTTTTAGTTTCCTTTTATGTCATGAAAATTCATTTACTGTTTTATTAAATCTGGTTATAACATTAAAAAAATCATGGGTACATAAACAAAGTTGGCTATAGACATTCATTCAATTATAAGAGCAGGCCATATGGCTCAAATATTGATCATGGTACCCACTGATTTGTTTAAAATCGGCCCAGAGGATGCCACAGTGATTCTCAATTTGAAAACTATCTCAGTATTCTAAATGCCTCCTGACCCAGGCGGAATCAGGCAGGCTAGAGCATGTTGGGTGAAGATTCACATATAGTCCATGAAAATATATAAAATGATTATATTTTATCTTGCATTACACAGTCACATTGATATAATTATAGTGCAGGGTATGCTAAAGGCTCAAAATAGCAGAACACTGATTTAAATGGTAGTTCAGAATTTCTCAAATCACTCCCTTTTCCTAAGAAGTCAATGTCCTCATGACATTGTCAGCCCAATTAAAAAAAAGATCAGGAAATAGAGTTTATGGTCTGTATGTGCCGTCTTCATCATTTCTAACTAGCCATGTGGCTTTGGGCAAGCGGCTTGATTTCTTCAATCTGAAAAATAGTTTTGTACCTACCGCATACAAGGCTTTGGGATGGACTTCTGTGGCATGATTCAGATATGCCTTTAGGGAAAAGGGCATGCTGGGTAGGGACTTTCAATAAAAGTTAAGTACAGAATCTGCAATAGTTCTGGAAGCTTAGGGCATATTTAGGAGGGTGGACTAGCAAGTGGTTTGGTTTAAGTGTATGAGGCAGGTAGGGGAGTGGGGGAAGCTAAGCTTGTTGGGGAGCTATTCATTGGATACAGTGGTCATAAGGGAGGCAGGTGTCACAGATTTGGAGCCTGGGTGACTTGAAGATGTTTTTTAAATAGCATTAGGAAACATAGCAGGAAGAGTTAGTGTGGGGAAAAGAATTATGCTTTTGGTGTTAAATATACTAACTTTAAGCCCTAGCTAGTTTGGCTCAGTGGATAGAATGTCAGCCTGTGGACTGATGGGTCCCGGATTCGATTCTGGTCAAGGGCACATGCCAGGGTTGTGGGCTTGATCCCCAGTGGGGGGTGGTGTGCAAGAGGCAGCCGATCAATGATTCTCATTGATTTTTCAATCTCTCTCTTCCTCTCCCTTCCTCTCTGAAATCAATGAAAATATATTTTAAAAATAGTCTAAGCTTATATAATAAATACTAATTGGACATCTAGCTGGAGTTTCCAATAGGTGGGATTAGGGCTTGGAAAAGTCTCAGCAGCTGGAGCTATAGATCTGAGAGTTGCTGGAAGTGATAGTTAAACTTGATTGGCTCTCTATTGATTAGGAGTGGATACAAGTAGGTACAGTTGATAGAATAGTGGCACCGAATAATGGTGGCTTACACCAGACAGAAGTGTATTTCTTTCTTTCTCAGATAATAATTCAGGAGTAAGCAGTCTAGGGCTGGTATGGTGGCTCCGGGAGGTCAGAGATTTATGCTCCTTCTATCTTTTTGCTCTACCAACCCCAGGGTCATGACCTTGTTCATATGGTCCAGGATGACTCAACATTACCACCTGTGTACCTCCAACTGGTGGGAAGTGAGGAAAATGGGAAAAAGACATAACCTGAAAGTATTATCGGATCAGAACCCTAGTCTTCAACTAGACACATGGGTTACATTAAAATGTAAAGGTTACATTTCTTGTCTCCCTTGTGGATAAGTGGCCAATGGGAAGTGAGCAAAAAACATGTGAGCAACTTCTAGGTCCACCTTATAAACATGTTTTGAATGTCAATATGTCCTTGCATGCAGAGTCAGAGAGTGCAGGATTGTGAAAGCCAAGGGGAGGGGTCTTCTGAAGGAGGGTGAGAGCTAAAGATCTTAAATCAGTGGCCCTCAACCAGGATGGGTTTGTTTCCCAGGGGACATTTGACAAGTTCTGGAGACATTTTTGACAACTGGGGGGAGGGAATGCATTGGCATCGAGTAGGTAGAGGCCAGGGATGCTGGTAAACAAGCTACAGTGCAAACCCTCCAACAACAGAGAATGATCTTGCCCCAAAATGTCAACATGCTGAAGTTGAGAAACTTGGCATGAGGACAGAGATTTTCAACTGGTGTGCTGCAAGAATTTTTAAAACATGCAATACCTGACTATTTAGTCAGGGGCACTGACCTCTTTTCCCTTAGTTTGTCAAATAAAAAAAATGACAACAGCCAACACAACAATAGCCATCTGTCTTGAACCATCATATATGATAAAAGGCTAATAGGCACATTGTCTCCTCGATCAGGAGTTCCACCAGGAGTTTGACCAGGGGGTGGGGCTGGCCAGCCAACTGCCTGTACCCCCCTCCCGCCCCCCCCCCCCCAAGCCGCCCGGACCAGGCTGGCCAGGGCTGATTACATTATCTCTCAAATCTCTTCCAACTCTAAAACTTTAGGAGAAATATGAGTGCTTGAATACTGCAGTGAAACCCAAAATTCCAAGTAGCTGACAGTGTGATCCCCATCAATCCTTGTTGCACGTGAAGTCCCATTAGGTCCAAGTCCATGGGATAAAACAGAATGGGGATTTCTGCCTGTGCTCAATAGTGAGGAGGATCAATCGATATTGGATCTCGAAGTCTTTCTAAAAGTTTCATACACTTTCTATCCACACCAATATCTGAGAGTAGGCATGGGAGTTAGGGAAGATCTGAGTCCTTCTGGGTCATGTAAAAGCAAATATATGACTAAGAAAAAAAAAAATCCTTGTTCCACACATACCCATGTGACAGCAGCTTATTCTCACTTCCCCCTTTATCCTCCCTCAGCCAATCTGCAATGAAAAAGGGTAAAATGGTGATGGCATGGGACAAGTGACTTTGCTTGAAAGGCAAAACCGCAGGCCGGTGTTTGTGGGAGGAGGCAGACGTGGGCGCTATTGCGAAGTAAAGGAGACTTAGGGAGGCCTTTGATCGTTACTGAGCCTGGCAGGGGAACTGGGGCCCCTGAACTCTGTCACTTTCTGCTGGGCTCTGAAAGCAGGAGCTTAGCTCTCTAATTGCCCAATATGCTGATTTTATTTAGTGGCTCAGCTGGGTGGACTGAACTCTAGGAAGAGATGTATGCATGTTTAGCTACCTCACCAGATTGCTAATTTTCACTCTGGAAGCATCCATTACCATAATGACTGTCATCCCGAGACAGAGAGGCAGCTATTCCAGCACCAGGGCAGCAGCTCCGGTCAGCACCAAAGTTCTCTACCTGCTGCTCAGAGCCTGGAAACCAGGAAGGATTTCCAAGAGCTGCTTTGCCCGGCACTCTCAGATCTGGGATAGAGGCCATGCTGGGAACTGGTCCTTCTCCATGTGGGGGAAGAAATGGAGTTTTTGGAAGAGTAGGCTTTCTTTAAAACATTTTTTAAAGCCTTAACCGGTTTGGTTCAGTGGATAGAGTGTTAGCCTGCGGACTCAAGGGTCCCAGGTTCGATTCTGGTCAAGGGCATGTACCTTCGTTGCGGTCACATCCCCAGTGGGGAGTGTGCAGGAGGCAGCTGATTGATGTTTCTCTCTCATCGATGTTTCTGACTCTCTATCCCTCTCCCTTCCTCTCTGTAAAATATCAATAAAATGTATTTTTTTAAAAAAAAATTTTTAAAATTGATTTTTAGAGAGGGAGGAAGGGAGAGAGAGAAACATCGATGTAAGAGTGAATCATTGCTTGGGCTGCCTCCTGCACACTCCCTACCAGGGATGGAACCCATAACTGGGGATTGAACCGGCAACTTTTAGTTGCACAGGACAATGCTCAACCAACTAAGCCACATTGGCCAGGGCATGGAGGAGCAGTTTCTTTTGAGTTAGTGGCAAGAGTGTGCAGATTAACACAGACCTTTGGTCCTGGGCCAGTTGGACAGCTGGTAACATGTTTGGCTTGCAAACAGAATGTCAATCCCTCTTTTCTCTGGTCTCTCCCCATCCACACACTTCTTGGTTTGGCTTGGTTTTTGCATCTTTCCCAAGGAAAGCCTTAAAAGTTCCTAAAGACCTGTTCTGTCTGCGGAGTAGCCACTCTCTGTGTCACTGTTTCACTAATAAACTCTTTCATTTTAAACTCTTAAAAAAATTCCTAAAGAATGACCTTAAACAGAAAGCAGAGGCTACAAAAATACTCTATCCCCAGAGATGGGGGCTAAATCTCACTAGAGAAAAAGAAGCCTAAGATAACGTGTTACTTTGTCACCTATACTTGTAATATTGATTTAAAAAATTTCTTAAAAGAAAACTAACCTAAAGTAAGTCTAAGAAATAAAAACTAGATGCCAAAGAATGATTAACTCATAAATAAATATGTGAAAATTCCCACAAGTGAGGATGTAGAGATGGGGGAATAAATTTAAAAAAATATATTTTTATTGATTTTTTTACAGAGAGGAAGGGAGAGGGATCGAGAGTTAGAAACATCAGTGAGAGAGAAACGTTGATCAGCTGCCTCCTGCACACCTCCTACTGGGGGTGTGCCCGCAACCAAGGTACATGCCCTTGACCGGAATCGAACCTGGGACCCTTCAGTCTGCAGGCCAACGCTCTATCCACTGAGCCAAACTGGCTAGGGCGGGAATAAATTGTCTTAAGAAGTTCACATCAAAGGGAGTCTGATTCTTCCTGGCATTTTAAAGATAACCCTTAAAATGAGAGAGAAAGGAGGAACTTGGTTGTGACAAAAAAAAAAAAAAAAAAAAAGAAAAGAAAAGGAAAGAAAGAAAGAAAGAAAGAAAGAAAGAAAGAAAGAAAATGCTAGGTGAGGCAGAACAATTTTGTTGTCTAATACTGAAAAACTTTAGAGAACTTAGAACCCAAAACATCCTATTAGTGATGGCAGGTTGATGGCCTAATAAGAAAGGGAATTTTAGGTCAGGGACATTGTGCGCGAATTTGAAGCTGTGCTTGGGCATTAGAAGATAAGGCAGACAAATAACAGATTGCAACAGGATGAACTGCCCTGTGAGATGATCCTGGCCCCCTGCCCCCTTCCCAGCTGCCCTGAGGGAGCAGATCTGATTTGTTGTTTTTTTTGGTTTTCCAATCACCTGAGCTCAAGTTAAGGCAGCAGAGCGGCCAGAGTTATAAACACAGCTCTGCCACCCACCAGGAGTGACGGCATTCAGAGTATTCTAGATATTTCCTGATGGTTTTCCCCTAATGATGCTTTCCAAAACCTATCACAGTGCTTGGGCACAAAATAGATGGTCAATACGTGTTTGCTGAGTTGAATTTGGAGAAGAATTTGGGGGAAAGTTCAAGGGGTGTTTCACGACTTCACTTTCTCTGGGGTCCTGTCCCTATCAGTGAGGGCCTCAGATGAAAGGGCTCAGGGCATCTCATCAATGTCTGTAGGTTGGTTCCCAGACTCCCCAGTTGGGTCAGGGCCCCAGAGGAGCCATGAAAAAGGAGCCATTCCCCCCCCCCCCGGAAGTTTTTCTTCATTAATAACAAGCACAGTTGAGTGGCAGTTACACACTTAGAAGCAAAGGATTCTGATTTTGCCTGCAGAACAGAGGTGTCTCCCCTCAGACCTCAGTTTTACCCCAGCAGGAAAAGCCAGGGCTGTCTTGTTTGCAGCAACACCGTTTTGATGGGTGACAGGAAGTCCTGTGACTTTTCTCACCACCTTCCCTGAGGATGCCACCTTTCAGCTACACGCACTTAGATTATGTCTGCCCTCCCCCATCCAATCTAGAGGTGCTATGAGGTTCAGTGCCTTCTTTCCAACTTCCCAAGGTCTTACCCAACTGCTCACAGCTGGAAGCAGTCTTTGGGACAGAGCAGAAATAATGTACGAATGGTGGTCAGGGTTGAACACATACATCAGCCTGGGAATAAGTATATAAACAAAGCCCTTGTTATGAGGAAGGTGGTGGGAAATAATTTCTTACCCATCGCAGGTGGCGGTGTGGGTAGTGACTAAGCATAGACTATTTGTTTTACTATTTTTTTGTGAAGGTACAGTATTTACTGGGAACTATGAATGGCTGTGTTAAAAGGGCCACATGGAGGCTGTCCAAGGAAGGCAATATTATGATAATGGACAATTAATTATATTCGGTATAATTTAAAAAAATATAATACCCAAAGGACAACTAGAATGCATTTGACCTGCATTTGGTTCAGCATCTTTTATGGGGAGAGAGTAGTATTGATGAAAAAAATGTCTAAACCTGTAGAGAATTTTTATGAGTTTATTTGAGCCCAGACTGACAGTGACAGTGCTGAGAAGCAAGGTCTCAAAGGCTCTGGAGAACGACAGTTTCACAGTTTCTTTTATGCATTTGAAATTGAGGGAACACATAAGGGAGATTACAAGGGGGGAGAAATCAAGGCAGGGATTATGTGCTTTCTCGAGGGTGGTTACATCTTTGAGGGGTTATTAATTCTGGCCTTTCAAAGGCATATTAACCTAGATGCACAAGAACAATGGAGAAGGCTGGCTTAAAAACTTTTCCTTAGAGAAGTTGTAGGCCTGGGGCATGACTACACACCATGACCTGCCCCGTTAGGAATTTATAGTTTATTACAGCACTCTCTTTTCATCCACAGTAGGATTCTACGTCCATCTGTGTTTGGGCTGTCACGTTGTCAGTACCTATGTATTTACTTGTTTTCCTTCAGCATATTACCTGTAACAGGTAATATGTGTGTTGCATAAAAAATGTTCACTTTGGAAAACATGCATTTAATGGCATATGTAAATAAAACTTAATACGTTTTGCTGTTAATATTTACTACTGAGATAAATATTCAATAATTTTCAAATAATTAGAAAAGTTTTAATGGTCTTATATTGTTACTCTTGCTACATGTTATGGTTCTATAGCAGCCGTGGGCAAACTGCGACCTGCAGTCCGGATCCGGCCCATTTGAAATGAATAAATAAAAAAAAAAAAAAAAAAAAAAAAAAGAGCGTACCCTTTTATGTAATGATGTTTACTTTGAATTTATATTAGTTCACACAAACACTCCATCCATGCTTTTGTTCCGGCCCTCCGGTCCAGTTTAAGAACCCATTGTGGCCCTCGAGTCAAAAAGTTTGCCCACCCCTGTTCTATAGACATTCCCCCACAGAGCTTTTAAAACAAATCAAACTCCAGGTTTTCCCCCGCTTCCAGTTAAATATTTGAGGAAAGCAGGATATAAATCTAACTTAAAGGCAAAGAAGCACAAGGAAAGGAAGTCAAATGGAATAAGCCCTTGTGATCCTAACTCGAAACTGGCAAATTGAGCATGTGGAATCAAGTGCAGGATTTTCCATTCTACACATGGGGAAAAGGAGAAAGAGAAGGGAGGGGTAGGAAGAGGTTAGATAGTACAGTACTGACTTTTTTTTTTTTAATCCTCACCCAAGCATATTTTTCCATGGATTTTTAGAAAGAGTGGAAGGGAGGAGGAGAGAGAAAGAGAGAGACATCGCTGTGAGCGATATCGACTGGTTGCCTCCTGCATGCATCCGGACCTGGCCAGGAACCGAGCCTGCGACAGAGGTACATGCCCTTGGCCCTTTAGTCTCCGGGCCAACACTCTTTCCGCTGAGCCAAACTGGGCAGGGCCAGTGCTGACTTTGTAGGAACCTGGAAACATGGAGCTCTTGGAGGCAGTGAGAAGGACCACTCCAGGGTTTTCTCCTGGCCGTTCTTTAGTGCCCGGTGAGATGTTGGGTGAACAGACTCCAAAAGTGCAGCAGTGTGATGTAGCCTGAAGCTAAAAGCAAAAGAATCCGATTCCCTCCCTTTTGATTGAGTACAGGGCCACTCACTTTGGGGTGCCTCGGTTTCCTTGTTCGTCACACGGGGCAGTGCGGTGTGGGAAAATCCTCACCTCAGCACAGAGTTACCGAAGCAGGAATTGGGAGACCTGAGCTGATGACAGTGGGTTCACAGCATAGCAGATATTTTTGGATACAAGTTCTGAGAGGACCGAGGTGATTAGCCTCGTTAGCGTGAAGAAAATCAGGGGTTGAGAGTGGTTTTCACGAGAGGAGCCAGGTGGCATTCTGGGGACTCGGACTGAGGGGATCTGTGGTTCACAAACCTTAGTGACCACTGTTTGGGCCTTGGGATGGTGGTAACTGCCCTTTGTAGTGTTTACTGCGTCAGGCTCCTTGCAGCCCTGTCTCATTTAGTCCTCACCGGAACCCAGCGGGAGCGTCATCATCCCAATGAACAGAAGAGAAAACGGAGGCCGCTGAGATTAATTTGCCCAAGATCACTTGTCCGCTGCCTCACGTGTACAATGAGTTAGTAACAGAACTAGACTCCATTGCCTGCTGGTTTGTCACAGAGTCGCCTGAGACAGCCATGAGCCATGTTGTAAAGCAAGTTTTGCCTTTTCCCCTTGAATCTGGGTCTCTTTTTCAAGGCTTCTAAAGCGCAGGCGCGTGTGGATCGCGACCTCCTCCGGCGCCCTTTGCGCGGGCCACGGTCGCCCTCTGCCGACGCAGGAAAGGAACGCGCTGAGAGCGACTGTTTCCGGCCTGAGGGTCCTCCAAGAAGCTCGCTGGCCTATAGAGGGCGCCCTCCGGTGTGCAGAGTAGCCCATCCGGCCGTCCCTTCCTTAGACACTTCCTGTCTGATCTCTATGATCCACCCGGTTACGTCACGGGAAGTTCCTGGAGTTTTCAATTTATCGTAAACAAAAGGGATGTGCGCCGACCCGGAAGTGGAAATTGGAACGGGGCCGGTGTAGCTCCGAAGGCCAGCAGTGAGGAGGCGGGGGAAGCCGTAGCCATGGCGGTGGCTGTGGCCATGGTGGGAGCCGTAAACGGGACGGAGCTAGGCCCCGCGGAAGAACTCGCCAAACTCGAGTATCTGTCTTTAGTGTCGAAGGTTTGCACCGAGTTGGACAATCACTTGGGGATCAACGACAAGGATCTGGGTGAGCTCGGGGAAGTTTCCGCGGCCTCCGTTTGGGGTCCAGGAAAGCGGAAGGAGAAATGGGTTGAGGGGCTGGGTGTGTGTCGGTAGGAATCTCTCTCTCTGTCAGAGACTTGGGCCCAGGAAACGTGCGGCCGTGGCCTTCGCATGAGAGCTCTCCCGGCGGAGTTGTTAGAAACCATTTTCCAGGGCTGTCAGTGAAACCCAGAGCGGCCATCGCTGCTTGCTCTTTTTCCCCAGCCTCAGATAAATTAAGCAGCGTTAACAACAGCAGCTGCGTCGTCGTTGTTGTTGTTGTTGAGGATGATGATGATGATGATAATGATGGTAGACATTCTTCTTCTTGCACCGGCTGCTTGTTGAGTAACTTTAAGGCAAAGTAATCAATACGCCGTGGTGGGATCTCTTGGGGCGGCCTGACCTGGCCCAAGATATCCCACAATAACCACCTGTGAGGGCTGTTGTGAGGATCATGGGAAGGAAGCACTTAGCATAGCGATTGGCATGTAAGATGGTCAAAAAGCCTTAACCACTGGCACTGTTGTTATTAAGTCCATTGTAGCCTGATGGCATTTGGTTTTCACTTATTGTCATCAAACAGGTAAAGGCACATTCCAGCATGGAAATGGTATGTTAGGACTAATTTATGTTCGTTATTCAGATCTTCCATGTTATTGTTATTTGTTAGGATTAAAATCCGAATGAAATCATTCAAATTTTCTCCTAGGACTCACAGTTGGAGGCATATTATCTCAGCTTATCCTAAAATGCACTTCTCTCCTGAAAGGCTCTTAATTATTAAATAGCTCTAACATTAGAAGTGTCAAAAACTATGCAGGTTTACAGAGAAAAATTTGGGGCGCAAGTGAGTCTTTCATTAACTTGGAGATTGTACCATCCAGCAGTTGCCCGGCCCTCATATATAGAGTCTGCCTTTCCAGAAGCTGTAGAACGCATCCTGTGCATGCATCCCTTGCGAGTGTGTGTATGTGTGGGTGTATGTATGGCTTATGCTTTCAGACATTGTAACCTCTAGCTAGTAGTTTCATGGAAGAGATTACGATGATATGGGACAAGGAGGTCTTCCTTACATTCACTCAGAGGCCTGGTGAGCCATTTTGCAGTGACAGCTTTTCTTTTCTTTTTTTTTTTTTTTAAATATATATATTTTATTGATTTTTACAGAGAGGAAGGGAGAGAGATAGAGAGTTAGAAACATCGATGAGAGAGAAACATCGATCAGCTGCCTCCTGCACATCTCCCACTGGGGATATGCCCGCAACCCAGGTACATGCCCTTGACCGGAATCGAACCTGGGACCTTTCAGTCCGCAGGCCGACGCTCTATCCACTGAGCCAAACCGGTTTCGGCGTGACAGCTTTTCATTTGTGAAAATTAACTAGAGCCCTGGCTGGGTGGCTCAGTTGGTTGGGGTATCATCTGTACACCAAAAAGGTTTTGGGCACATACCTAGGTTGCAGGTTTGATCCCCAGTTGGGGTGCATACGGGAGGCAAGCAGTCGATGTTTCTCACTCTTCCTTCTTCTCTCTCTAAAATTAACATATTCTGGGGTGAGGATTTTGAAAAATGAACTAGAATAAGAATACCTTTCTTTTTACTAGATGGGATGCTGCCTGATTCATGAATCGTTCAGTAAAGCCAATGAGATCTTTTAAAAAATTTAGCTGGAACCGAGATGGATAATCTTGGTAGTCTAAGTTCTCTTCCTTTACCCTTACTGGATGGTGGTCTTTGGTTTTCATGACTTTGGATAACCTAGTTAGTTTTGTTTATAAATTTTTTTAATTTATTTTTTTGCTCAAGTCTCCATTCTTGTTTTAATTTCTTTTCTCATTTGCAGCTGAATTTGTGATCAGTCTTGCTGAGAAAAATACCACCTTTGATACTTTTAAGACTTCTCTGGTCAAAAATGGTGCAGAATTCACGGTATGTGTGTCTGGAGACCCCTGCTTTATTTTACTGTCACTATTGAATTTTAATTTTGATAGGATTTAATTAGGGTTTTGATAGAGAAAGGAGATACTTTGTACATACCAATCTGATACAACATTAAGTGTGTAATTTTTATTTTTCAGTTACAGTTTATATTCAGTATTATTCTGTATCAGTTTCAGGTGTACAGCATAGTGGTTAGACAATCAAGTGTAATGTTTTCATGTCACTAAGCAATGGTGATGTAACTGGATTTCCTGTGACACTTTTCTAGAAAAAAGGGGCAGGCAGGGATAACTACTCTTCTCTAAAATTTAGAGGACATCCCTCTTCTTAGTGTTTTAAGCACTGATCTAGGAGCTGACAATTTTTGTTCTGTTTGTTTTCAAAGGATTCTCTTATTAGTAACTTGCTGCGTCTCATACAAACCATGCGGCCTCCAGCAAAGCCTTCTACTAGCAAAGGTGAGCAGAGCTGCTAGCTGAGCTTAGCCTCCAGAATGGTGACTGTCAAGCATTCTGTTTCTGGTTTGATGCAAATCTAGTGTGGAAGTTCATTTGTTAACCATTAAGAATATTGTGTTTGTTTCGCTTGTTGCAGCTGCTGAACAAGTAAATGTTGTAAAATTTTTCAAATGACTTAAAGTTAAAATTGTGAGAATTATAAGACATAACCAACCAAATGAATACTGATACACTTCCCGATGCCCACATAGTTTGTTGAGGTTTTATAATCAACTAGGGGCCCAGTGCATGAATTTGTGCACCTTGAAAGGAACTGTGGGCCGTGAGGCTGCAGTGGGCACAGGGGCAGGTCTCGGCTCATCCTCTGTGCTCCCACCATGGCCCCTGGTCCCCTGTCTGCTGGCAGCCCCGCTCCCACCGCTACTGCTCCCACAGCTGCTGCTGACGGTGTGGAGCGATTGGGGCTGGCACCAAGGAGCGGGTGCGAGTGGGGCTGGTGCTGTCAGTGCGTGTGAGTGGCGGCTGCTGCCCAGATCGCCCCTCAGGAGCAGAGGGAGGTGGAGAAGCCCTCAGGGGCAATTGGGGCTGGCAACTGCTGCTCACACCCACTGACGGCGCTGAGCGGTCAGGACCAGCACCAGACGCCGGCAGCAGGTGTGAGTGCCAGGTAGAACCGTGGCATGCAAGAGCAAGGAATTTTCAGTAACCACCAGAGGCTCGCCCCGATGACAGCGACTGGCGCCCTGCCTTGGTCTGGCGCCCCTACTCGCCTGCTCCACCATTCCACTGCTACCGATGCCCGCCATGTTCCGCACGCACCTCCTGGTGGTCAGTGCGCGCGTCATAGTGACCTGTTGTTTGGTGGTTCTTTTGTTCGGTCTATTTGCATATTAAAGTTTTATATAGAGAGGTTTTTTTTTTGAAAATTAAATTATGTTTCTAGTGATATATAAGAGTAATATGTAGAAAAGTTCCATGTTCTGCTTTTAGTTTGATGCAAATTAATGAAGTTCTTTTGTTAACCATTAAGAATATTAAATATATCTTTTCTTTTACATTCTTTCATGTTCTTTAATGAAACAAGATCCAGTTGTTAAACCCAAAACTGAGAAAGAAAAGCTGAAAGAACTCTTTCCAGTCCTTTGCCAACCAGACAACCCTTCTGTTCGGGTACTGATACCATTTTGAGAATGTCTACTGTAACTGCATGTTACTCCCACCCAGTCTCTTTTCTTTGTCTCATTAGTTAATTTTTTTCTTTCTCTCTTTTTCCATTACTTATTATTTTAAGTTTTCCTTTATTGTAATATATTTTTCAAAGTGAAAATATTTGATCATTCCCTGAGCATGTATTACATATAGAATAATGTTAAAGGGTTCAAGAATGATATTTGAAGGAAATGAGATTAGGAATTGTGGAAAGCTGTGAATAGGGATATGAAATAATTTAAGGTTCTGGAACAGATGCCTGATGTGTAAAATTAGATTTTTTGCTCCATTACTTGTTAGAATGTCTAATTTTTGAAATGTTTTGGTTTTAAAATTTTATTTTAGCAAGTATTTATTGAGTATCTGTTATGTGCCAAGCACTGTTCTAAGTACCAGGGATACAGCAGTGAACAAGGTAGATTAGAGTTTCTGCCCTCTTGGAGATGGTTACATTCTAGTATTGGGGTGGGGGCAGGAAATAAATATGTAAACTCCTCTAGCAGAGAGGAGACAGGCAATAAACAAATAAGTAAGCACATATGTATATGTAGCTGACAGGGGTAAGAACTATAGAAAAAATCAAGCAGGTGAAAGGGGAGAAGGAAATGCAGAGGGAGAGGTGCTTTTTAAACATTTTAGCATCTGTTTTCTATTTATAATCATCATTTGCATTGCTTTCACAGAAGGGGTGATATCTAATTTCCTTCCATAGCCTTGCATTAAGGACAAAGGGGATTTGCCAAATGTAGAAGTGACTTCCAAGAGCCTTTGCTCATACCTCTGCCTCTATCTCAAATTGTGTTAGAAATCTCCACCCTCCCCCTGCCCGCGCCCCCCCTTCCTTCACATAAGCAGTTAGCAATGTAGAGACTGTCAGACTTGTAGTACCTGAAGTACAGATTTTTTTTTTATAAGTGTTTATTTGAGCCAAACTGAGGACATTGTCAGTAAACCAGATCTCAAATGCTCCTGAAGTACAGATTTTGAGTGATATTCTCCCCCCACCTCTTCTTCTCCTAACTTTGCTCCTCTGCCTCTGTAGACCATGCTGGATGAGGATGATGTGAAGGTCGCTGTGGATGTCCTGAAAGAACTGGAGGCTTTAATGCCCAGCGCAGCAGGCCAGGAGAAGCAAAGAGATGCTGAGCACCGGTTTGTCCTTGATGTCCTGTCTTTTGGAAGTTTAGCGTACTATGGTAGTTGAATTTTGCGGACCAGCCAAGTAAAATTTTGGGCTAGTTGACAGAATCTAGACTGGCCATTACCATGTTGTTAGATCTATTTTTATTGCTCCCTGGCAGGAGTATGTATGCAGCAAATGCTAAGATGTTCAGAAGATAGAAGTATGGACTCAGAGGCTGAATATGTTTATGGCCTCATTCTTTATTGATCTGCAGGGATGTCATAGTTATTGAAACTGTAATTCAGTTTAACTCTTAGAAGGCACTTAACCAGATGCATGGCGCTGTGCTGGGTGCTGGGGATGCAGAGATGGAATTGGGCTGGTTTCTTTTTTACGCAGGTGTCTGTTGATTTGTTAGGGACAAGACAAAGAAGAAGAAGCGGAGCCGGAGCCGGGACCGAGAGCGAGAGCGTGACCGTGACCGTGACCGTGATAGAGAACGAGACCGTGATAGAGACCACAAACGGAGACACCGGTCCCGCTCTCGATCACGTTCCAGGACCCGTGAGAGGAATAAAGGGAAGTCTAGATATCGGTCCAGGAGCAGAAGTCAGAGTCCCCCCAAAGACCGGAAGGACCGAGACAAGTATGGGGAGAGGAATCTGGACAGATGGCGGGATAAGCACGTGGACCGCCCTCCCCCAGAAGAGCCTGCTATCGGGGACATTTACAATGGCAAAGTTACCAGCATCATGCAGTTTGGATGCTTTGTGCAGCTAGAGGGACTAAGGTAATGGCTAGTGCCCTTCTTGCACACCAGTAATGGGCAGAATTTCTTTATCACTGGGGCTTTTCAAATTATAGAAAGTTATTATGATTAATGACACTTAAATCAGCCATATCAGTTGATTAGAAATTGACTTCGTGTTTGAAGTGTTGCAGAGCCATTTCTTCTTTCCTCGGTCTGCAGGAGATCTGCCCTTTGGCTGATTGAGTCAGATAAGAGTCTGCTCAATTCTTATTCCCGCTGCCGCCTCATGTTTTTGGGAGGGAGGGTGGTAATACTATATGCTATTGTTTGACCCCCTTCTTGTTACTTTCCTCTTGAGCTTAAGACCATTTCCATTTGTTCAGTTCCAACAAGGGTAGAAGTCAGTTGGGAAAAGGTATTTTAGACATGCTTTGGATGTGTCTGACTCTCCCTCAGGAAGCGGTGGGAAGGCCTGGTGCATATTTCTGAGCTCCGGCGGGAAGGCCGTGTCGCTAATGTGGCTGATGTGGTGAGCAAAGGCCAGAGAGTCAAGGTCAAAGTGTTGTCCTTCACTGGGACCAAGACCAGTTTGAGCATGAAGGTAGGTGAGATATCCAGCCTGTTACCACATCTGATGGCCCAGGATACATAAGAAGACAGCAAGTGAGCTAGCTTCGTTTTCTGTGTGCCTTAGGATGTGGATCAAGAGACGGGGGAAGATCTAAACCCAAATCGACGGCGAAATCTTGTCGGGGAGACCAATGAGGAGACGTCTATGAGGAATCCGGACAGACCCACTCACCTCTCCCTCGTCAGTGCCCCTGAAGTAGAGGATGACTCGCTGGAGCGCAAGCGCCTGACCCGCATCTCTGACCCCGAGAAGTGGGAGATCAAACAGGTTGGGGCCCTTTGCTTTCATAGCCACATAGCCGCTCAGTATGCAGCGTGGTGGTTAAGAGTGTGGGCCCTGGAGCTTGATGGCCTGGGTGACTTCTGGCCACTTACTAGCTGTGTGATTCTAAGCCACGTTACTCTCCCTCTTTGTGCCTCGGTCTGCTTCTCTGTAAAAACAGCTGGTGGTGGACTTGTGGGGATTAAATGAGTTAATAGAAGTAAAACTCTTAGGTTAGTGCCTGCGTATGTGGTAATGCTATGTAAATTTTTTTTTTTTAAATATATTTTTATTGATCTCAGAGAGGAAGGGAGAGGGAGAGATAGAAACATCAGTGATGATAGAGAACCATGGATTGGCTGCCTCCTGCACGCCCCCTACTAGGGATCGAGCCCACAATCCCTAGCATGTGCCTTTGACCGGAATCGAACCCAGGACCCTTCAGTCCGCAGGCCGATGCTCTATCCACTGAGCCAAACCAGCTAGGGCGCTATGTAAATTTTTGCTCTTGTTTTTATCATTCATCAGTAAATATCAGAACCACGGGTGTCCCAGGTACTATGTAAAAGCTAGGGCTACAAAGACATGGTTCCAGCCTTTGAGGAACTCCCAAGTCCAGTGGAGGAGACAAATTGAAACAAAAAATTGTAAAGGTTTACATATTACATAATAAAGAATGTGTAGAATGCTATGGAACCAAGGAAAGGAGCAAAATTAGCAGATAACTCTTCTGGGGAAGGAGACACTTGAGCCAGGCTTTCGGGCACCATGTTGTCTTGTCCCCCCAGGGATGGGATTTATGATGTTTGAGGCTCTGCAATCCTGGGTTAGAAGAGAAAAAAAACCTTGGTTTTCTACATGAAACCTCTGTATTAATTCTACAAAAGAAGAGTTTTGATCTTGGCAAGTTACAAATGCTGCTTTCTGTCCTTTGGCTAGATGATTGCTGCTAATGTTCTTTCCAAAGAAGAGTTTCCAGACTTTGATGAAGAGACTGGCATTCTTCCTAAAGTAGATGATGAAGAAGGTAACTAGCCACTGGGATTGAGCAGGATAATGGATTGGGAGGAAAGTTGGAAAATTGAGCTATTGGACAAGGTGGTTTATTTGTAGTTTAATCCAGTGGTTCTGAGTCATTTGTTCCTTGGGTCTCACCATTCATCTCTCTAAGAACAAGCGTCTCTCCATGATGGAAGCAAAAAAATTCATGTTTCTGGCAAACATTTGTATATTATTATGCTTGTTGCTTATAATAAGTTTTCAAGATAGAAAATGTTTAATTATATTTTGAGGATTAAATTTGATCTCATATTCTTAGTAATTGTTCTGAAAACCCTGGGTCCACTTAGATGAACTCTGAGTTGTCCTAGAAACAATTTTTAACTCAGTCCATTAACAATTTTTAAAAATTGTGAAATAAATCCTGTAATGGAACACATATAATTTATATAACAACAGTGAATGAGCACCTACTAAATAACATCTACACACCTACCTACCAGTAAAGTAGAGCTTTACCAGCACCTTTGACCCCCTACATGCCCCTCTGATTAGATCTTTCTCCTTCCTCTGTGCATCCACCCTCTTAAATTTTGTGTTATTCATTTCCTCACTCTTATTAACATTTTACTATCTATATCTTTGTCCCTAAACATTAGTTTGTTTTTGAACTTATTTTTTTTTGATTCATTATCATTCTTTTGGTATTTATCTATGTTGATTTTTATAGTTGTATTTCATTCATTTTCATTGCTACAGAGTGTTGCTCTATCTAAATTTACCACAATTTATCTATTTTACTTTTGATGGCATATGGGCTGTTTCTGGTCTTTATTTACCTATGTGAATAATACTGTTATAAAATTCCTATACTTGTCTCTTGCTGCTGCACATATGCAAGACCTTCTCTTTTTTTCCTAAATATTGAGGAGAAGAATTACTGGGTGGTAGGAATGTGCATGTTCAACTTTACCAGCAGTCCAAATTGTTTTCTGAAGTTTTTGTACCAATGAAATGTGAGTTAGTGCCTCTTGTTCCACATTTAAAAAAAAAAAAAAATATATATATGTAAATACATATATATGTATTGATTTCAGAGAGGAAGGGAGTGGGAGAGAGAGATGGAAATATCAATGATGAGAGAGAATCACTGATCGGCTGCCTTTTGCATGCCCCCCACTGGGGATCGAGCCCGCAACTGGGCATGTGCCCTTGACTGGAGTTGAATCTGGGACTCTTCAGTTCATAGGCTGATGCTCTATCCACTGAGCCAGACCAACAGGGCCATGTGGCTCCACATTCTTGGCAACATTTAGTATTGTCCCTTTGTCTAACTTAATTCTTTTTGTGTGTGTGCAACTCTATTGTGGGTTAAGAGTAAATTCTATACTTAAGTGGGATGGCAAGTACCTTAGTACCATCTAGAATATCAGAGCAGCATTTCCCACAGGCTTAATGTCTTTGAAAGTGGCTCTGTTTAGTTCTTGGTGGGAGCACAAATGCCCTGGAAATGGCTGGAGGCCGGGGGTAACAGACACCTGGGTGTGGCTTTACTTGCATTTCTGTCCTTTTGACCTTGGGAGGCAAATTTGGTGATGATTTCTGGTGCTTATGGAAATTAATTCTTTTGATGAAAATGGTTGGTCACTTCTCTCTTTTGTTTTTGACTAATTCTTCTTTCTGGGGGACTTTTAGATGAGGACCTTGAGATCGAACTGGTTGAGGAAGAGCCTCCCTTCCTGAGAGGGCACACCAAGCAAAGCATGGACATGAGCCCTATTAAAATTGTTAAGGTGAGAAATGCTGGGACTCTAATCTGAACTTGTCAAGGGAACTTCTTAATGTAACAATTCAGTTTTCAGAGCAGTTTATTAATCTGTGTAAGCAGAACTCAGACCACAGGAGGTAGTATTGACTGTTGATTAGGGTCTAGAATATTTTTGTTTTAAAAGGATATTGACCCTGCTTTTGCCTTTGTAATTCTTTTACTTTTTTTTTTTTTTTTTAAGAAGCAGAGATAAATATGTGTGCTTGATCTACATCACAATTATGCCCAGGCCTTAGGGCTTGAATCATAACCGTGCATATTCAAAGGCAATGTGGAAGGGTTCAGTTGCTGTTGGCCCCCAACATAAAGCTATTAGCACTGGGTGTTGTGGCCTGTCTGTCAGGAGAAGAATTCATGGAACAGTTAAGATAAAATTTTAGATTTGGAAAAGGGTTTTCTTAAAGGTCTCTCAGCCCAGCCACCCAGTCAGTGCTTGTATTCACCCATGTATCCTTCTTCAGTGTTCCTCCATGTGGTCTTCTCACATCTGCTTGACATTGTTGGTGGTAGGGAAGTCACAGCCCTAAGGAAACTCATTCCACCTGCAGGTGGATCTGATCATTTGTTCTTTAGGTGGAACTGAAATCTGTCTTCCAGAAGTGTCCCCAGTGGTCTTCATTTTAGTTCTTGGGTCCATACAGAAGAATTTTTATTCCTTTTTTTTTAAAAAAAATATTTTTATTGATTTCAGAGAGGAAGGGAGAGGGAGAGAGAGATAGAAACATCAATGATGAGAGAGTATCATTGATTGGCTGCCTCCTGCACGCCCCCTACTGTGGATGAAGCCTGCAAGCGGAGCATGTGCCCTTGACCGGAATCTAACCCGGGACCGTCCAGTCTGCAGTCCAATGCTCTATCCACTGAGCCAAACCAGCTAGGGCTTTATTCCTATCTTATATGTTCTATCTCTCTTGGGGTTCTCAATTTTATTTTATTTTATTATTATTATTTTTTTTTATTGATTTTTTTACAGAGAGGAAGGGAGAGAGAGAGTTAGAAACATCGATGAGAGAGAAACATCGATCAGCTGCCTCCTGCACATCTCCCACTGGGGATGTGCCCGCAACCCAGGTACATGCCCTTGACCGGAATCGAACCTGGGACCCTTCAGTCCACAGGCCGACGCTCTATCCACTGAGCCAAACCAGCTAGGGCTTTATTCCTATCTTATATGTTCTATCTCTCTTGGGGTTCTCAATTTTAAGTCAACATCCTCAATTCCTTCAGTGATTTATTATTGTCCTTGTTCATTTTCTCTGAATTAGCTACACTTTCTTTCACGTAGTCTGGTATGTTGATATGAACTGTTTTTCTAGGTGGGTCTTATTCTTTAGGTTCAGGTGGTTTAACATCTACATTTTATTTCCTGGACATCTAATGCATGCTGAGATCCCACTGTAATGTTGCTTTGTCCTCTTGCATTAGAACCCGGACGGCTCGCTCTCTCAGGCAGCCATGATGCAGAGTGCCTTGGCCAAAGAAAGACGGGAACTCAAGCAAGCCCAGCGAGAAGCTGAGATGGATTCTATTCCCATGGGACTCAACAAACATTGGGTTGATCCTTTGCCTGATGGTAGGACCCTAGGAGTGTGTGTGTGGGGGGGGGGTGAACTTAAAAAAAAAATCTGACCCTTTAAAGTATGCTGGGAGGGGCACTGCCAGCACGTACCAAAGATTTAGCCTTGGGTTTGGTGATTTGCTTTTTCCTTTAGTTAAAGCATGTTTTTTTTTTTTAAACAAGTGTTTAAAATAAAAAATGTTTTAGTAACCCTGGTAAAATTATTAAACTGGCTGAGTTTTTCTACTGAATAACTTAAAAATAATGCAGCTTTGAAACTTCCCTTTTCATCTAATTTTTTGTATAATAAATATTAATTAACTGCTGGATATAGTCATGACAAGTATTTTGTTAATTTGTGTTAGGCAACTGAGGATACAGCTGCTTTGATGAGACAATTTAGTGGGGAAGGTTATGTTTATCAAATAATTACCAAATAACTAAGTCATGACCAGTGCTGTATGAAGAGGTACAGATAGTGTAGTTGGCTGCAGTGGGTCACTTCCCTGGGAAAGTCTGTTAAAGGGGGCTGGGGAGTGTGTTCTGGGTTGAGGACTAGCCTGTGCTGAGGCTGTGAGGTGGGAAAGAAGGTGTGTGGCTGGGATACAGAGTAATGGGTGAGTGGTGGGGGATGTAGGATGGAAGGCTAGGACTTGGTAGATGGTATTAGGAATTAGGGCTCAATTCTGAAGTTCACTGGGAAATGTTGCATAGTTCCTTTTTTTTAAAATAATATATTTTTAAAATTGATTTCAGAAAGGAAGGGAGAGGGGGAGAGAGAGAGAGAGATAGAAGCATCAATGATGAGAGAGAATCATTGATCACCTGCCTCCTGCACGCCCCTTACTGGGGATGGAGCCCACAACCCGGGCATGTGCCCTTGACCGGAATTGAACCTGGGACCCTTCAGTCCATAAGCTGACTCTCTGTCCACTGAGCCAAACCGGCTAGGTCTGTTGCATAGTTCTAAGCAGGAGTATGGCATGATCAGAGTTGCATTTCTAAAGGATCTTGAGGGTACACTGAAGAATGGCAGGAATAGACACTGATAAATTAGGAGACTTTTATAATACTAGTTCAGGGGGGAGAGGATGGTGGCTTGAACACAGAGCTAACAGACAGGAGGGATGTACTGGAGAAATCTGATTTGTTGAATGTGGAGGAGGGGCAGTGGGGTAGCTTGAGGACAATATTAAGTTACTTGTTTCCTTTGCAGCGGAAGGCAGGCAGATTGCTGCCAACATGAGGGGTATTGGGATGATGCCCAATGACATCCCCGAGTGGAAGAAGCATGCCTTTGGGGGCAACAAAGCTTCTTATGGAAAAAAGACCCAGATGTCAATCCTTGAGCAGAGAGAGAGCTTGCCTATCTACAAACTGAAGGAGCAGCTGGTCCAGGTGAGAAGCCCCTTTATGATACAGTGGTCTGGGAATAAGATGACATGTTTTAATTGAAATTAGCTGGACAAGTGTGTGAAATGACTTTTCCAAAGGGGATAAGAAAAAATCCAGAACATTTCCAAGTGGTTTTTTATTGATTTTAGAGAGGAAGGGAGAGGGAGAGACAGAAACATCAGTGATGAGAGAGAATCTCATTGATTGGCTGCCTCCTGCCTGCCCTCTACTGGGGATTGAGCCTGCAACCCAGGCATGTAATCTTACATCCTGGTTGTAATCTTACCATATGTATACTAACTATTGTGTATGCTTTTTTCTCCTTTAGTGTTAGGACATCCGCATTCATTATTTTACTCCAGAGTGATGTGTGGCCAATTTTAATGACTGTATTTGTATTCTGTTGGCTTTCAGGCTGTCCATGACAATCAGATCCTGATTGTTATCGGAGAGACAGGATCTGGGAAGACAACGCAGATCACCCAGTACCTGGCGGAGGCGGGCTACACTTCCAGGGGCAAGATTGGATGTACTCAGCCCAGAAGAGTGGCAGCCATGTCAGTGGCCAAAAGAGTGTCAGAGGAGTTTGGTTGTTGTTTAGGCCAAGAGGTAAGTGGGTGGTGAAGCTGTTCTGTAAAACCCTGAAGAAAGGGTAAGGCCAGGTCTCAGATCTCTATCTATAAAGTGGGAATAAATGCAACCTTTTTTCAGGGTTCTCCTGAGGGAGAGAGATTCCCATCGCCATCATTGATATGTTCAGGATCAAGTCCAAGGTTGATTTTAGTATGAGGAAATCACTGTACATCTTGGTTAAATTCTTGTCTATCAAGATAACGGTAAAGGTTTGACTGGGCTGAAATCTTGCCTGGTGATTACACAAAGGAGAGATTTGTGTCTAAGATTTTGAACTTCTGCTTTAGGTGGGCTATACCATTCGATTTGAGGACTGTACCAGCCCCGAAACAGTCATCAAGTACATGACAGACGGGATGTTGCTCCGAGAGTGCCTGATTGACCCCGACCTCACGCAGTATGCGATCATCATGTTGGATGAGGCGCATGAGAGAACAATTCACACTGATGTGCTCTTTGGATTGTTGAAGAAGGTAACTGGGTACACTTTGGTGACCCTCCTAGCTGTTGAGAACTGAATTCTGGGAATTGGATTTGAGTACCTGTGCCTTTTTGGGTAGTCCTTTTTTAAATTAAAAAGAAATTTTTTAAAATTGATTTCAGAGAGAGTAAGGGAGTGGGGGAGAGAGATACAAATTTAAATGATGAAAGAATCATTGATCAGCTGCCTCCTACTGGGGATTGAGCTCATAACCCGGGCATGTGCCCTGACTGGGAATTGAAGCATGACCTCCTGGTTCATAGGTTGATACTCAGCCACTGATCACACCGGTCGGGCAGGGTAGTCCTTTTTAGTAAGCCACATCACATTTCCCTTTAGACAGTTCAGAAACGGCAGGACATGAAGCTGATTGTCACCTCAGCTACCTTGGATGCAGTGAAGTTTTCTCAGTACTTCTATGAAGCTCCCATCTTCACCATCCCTGGCCGAACATATCCAGTGGAAATATTGTACACAAAGGAACCTGAGACAGATTATCTGGATGCCAGCTTGATCACCGTCATGCAGATCCATTTAACAGAACCACCAGGTAGGGGGGAAAGAGGATTTTTTCCTCTTAGGCCAAAAGTCAGTGTGGTTATCTTTTTCATTCAGCTTTCTAAAAATGCCTTTTAAATATTGTGTTAGGCTTACATGTTTGAAATGGCGGTGGTAAAAATAGAAATAAGATTGGTGTGCAGGGTTTAAATGCACCTATTTAAACATAGACACGAATTATAAATAAGTAAGCAGAATAAACAAATGGCTAAAAACCTCTTTATTAGAGGTTGGAATTTGAGTGTGCTTTCTGTCATTTGGAGCTCTGTTAATGTCACTAGGGGCTTTGGATAGAAGCCACACACACAAAATAAATTGATGCCCTGTTCTCTTCTTAGGTGACATCCTGGTCTTTCTGACTGGTCAGGAGGAGATCGACACTGCCTGTGAGATCCTGTATGAAAGAATGAAATCCCTGGGACCTGATGTTCCAGAGTTGATTATCCTCCCAGTGTACTCTGCTCTCCCCAGTGAGATGCAGACGCGAATCTTTGACCCAGCTCCACCCGGCAGCAGAAAGGTAACCCTGGGCAGAAATGAGGCCCTAATGGGGATTGCTTAGGTATATGTAAGTCTTGTTTATTATGTTTTAGAGACTGGTCCAGTCAGTTTGCTAAGGAATGTGGGTTTTGTATGTGATCCCTGCTGCTTTTCTTTTTTTCATTGGACAAATATTTTTTGAGCATCTTTCAGGCTTTGGGGTAGAACCAGGGTGGCAGATTGAAGACTGGCCTCTTTCTACTGTGGGGCATCCACTAGCAGACATGCCTTTAACATATAGTGTGAAAGTGCTATTGGTGCTCTGGATACCCAGAAGGGGAGCACCCAACCATGTACAGTGGGGCCTTGACTTACGAGTTTAATTCGTTCCGAGACCGAGCTCGTTAAGGAGCTAGTTAAGGAGCTCGTTAACTCAAATTGCTCTGTCAACTCACTGCAAAAAAACGGCGGGAGACAGCTGGTATCTCAAAAAACTCGTTAGTCTGGACACTCGTAAGTCAAGGCCCTACTGTATTCTTACAGGAAGTAAGGATCCAAGCTAGTCTTGAAGAACACGTGGTTGTTCATCTAAGCAAGAAGAGCAGGAGGACAGGTGTTCTGAGTAGACAGCATAGCCTGTGACAGCCTAGAGGCGAGAGAGTGTGGCCATTTCAGGGAGCTGAGTAGTTCCAATAGTTGGAACTGAGGGTGCATGTGTGCATGTGCATGAGGCGATGGAAAAGGAGAGAGATGGATTTTTAAAAATAACAGCTTTATTGAGATATAATTTTCATACCATACAAGTTACTTCTTTAAAGTATACAATTCAGTGGTTTTTAGTATATTCACAGAATTGTGCAATCATTAATTCCCCCCCATTATTGATGGCAATTAGTCATTAACCATTAATCACTACAATTTTAGAACAATTTTATCACCTCTCAAACCCCCCCTCCCCCCGCTTCAAAACACACTTATATCCTTTAGCAGTCACCCTCTATTCATCCTTCTACTCAGCCTCTGGAAACCACTAATCAATTTTTTGTCTCTATGAATTTATTCTGAATGTTTCATATAAGTGGGATCATATAATATGTGGTCTTTGGTAACTAGCTTCTTTGATGTAGTATGTTTTCAAAGTTCATCCATGTTCTAGTATGTGTAAGTACTTCATTTCTTTTTATTGCCAAATATCCTATATAATAAAAGCCTAATATGGTAAGTGTCCGGTCATCCATTCAAACAATCAAAGTGTAATATGCTAATGATATGCTAAGGCTGCTCAACCACTTACATGATGTGCACTGACCACCAGGGGGCAGACAGTCGACCAGTCGACCAGTCGCTATGACATGCACTGACCACCAGGGGGCAGATGCTCCGAATGGTAGGTTAGCTTGTTGCTGGGGTCCGGCCAATTGGGACTGAGTGCTGAGTGAGACGGACACACCTTGGAGCCCTCCTGCGGTCCCTCCCCAGCTGGCCAACCTCCCGCGTCCCTCCCTGACCCCAATTGTGCAACAGTGGGGTCCCTTGGCCTGGCCTGCACCCTCTCGCAATCCGGGATCCTTCAGGGGATGTTGGAGAGCCGGTTTGGTTCGATCCCGCAGGCTAGGCCAAGGGACCCCACTAGTGCACGAATTCGTGCATTGGGCCTCTAGTTGTAGAATATTATTTATATCCAAAATATGAATGTACCACATTTTGTTTATCCTTTCATCAGTTGATGGATTTGGGTTGTTGCCACATTTTAGCTATTATGAGTAATGCTGCTATGAACATTTGTTTACAAGTTTTTGTATGGACATATGCTTCATTTCCTTAGGAATGGAAAACAGATGGATTTGAAAAACATTAAGGAGTTAGACTGGACAAGACATAGTGAGTGTCTGAAGTGTAGGGGAGAAGGGCAGGGGAGAAGTCAGGAATGACTCCCAGGTTTCTGGCTTGGGCAGCTGGATGGAAGATGGTGCTGAGGAGGGAAACATGGAAGAGGAGCAGGTTTGGGGGGAAAGATTGTGATTTCTTCTCTGTTGTGTTTCTGATGATTAGACTTTTTTTTTTTCTAGAGGGCTTCTGCAGCTCTGTGGCAGGTTGAAGCCTCTCAGGGCCGGTAAGGTGCTGGCATGATTTGAGATGTTCTGGTGCCTCCTAGCAATGATTTTTCCAAGCAATTGTGTTTTATTAGCTGAACCTCTGGGTGCAAGAGCAGTAGCAGTGCCAAGCTGAGACCAATAATCTTCTAGATCACGTATACTGCTGCATACACGCAAACTGTGAAATTCCTCTGCTGCCTCATGGTTCATTTTATGATTAGGAAGAAAAAAACTCCCTCTTGTTCCGCATACACAAACAGCCCATTTTGTAGTCCAGATGTCCCCGTGGGGGAAGAAAAATCTCATTTTGCCCTGGCACATGTGATGCCAGGAAGTCTGTGCTTTCCCAGGGTGCTAGAAAATTAAAATTGTAGTAATCAGCATTGGATCTAGAAAATGAGATCTGTAGCCGTTTGCATCAAATGAAATTGGCTTTGAGTGGCCTTTGCTTTTTCCTATTCCACTTTTCCTCTCAGGTACCCACCCCCCTTCCAATCCCAAGCTAACCCTTAAAAAGAAGGCACCTCCCCTTTTGAAGCCAAACCGAGATTGTGCTCTCTAATCCTGTAGGGAGGGAGATTGCCGCACCCTCCTTTGGGAAGATGTTGGAGTTCAGAAGTCCTGTTTCCTACCTCTTTAAAGTGCACAGCTCTGGGTGAACCTGCTTAGCTCAGTCCAGTTGTGTCTCCTTCATCTGCAGGTTGTGATTGCCACCAACATTGCAGAGACATCGCTGACTATTGACGGCATCTACTATGTGGTGGACCCTGGATTTGTGAAGCAGAAAGTTTACAATTCCAAGACAGGGATCGACCAGCTCGTGGTGACTCCTATTTCTCAGGTATGGCAGCTTCTACCAGCAGCTTTCCTGAAAATCCTGGTCAATCCATTTCTGACATTTTTTATGGTTTTGTATTTTGGACTTTATTGTTTTCAAAGATGAACTTTTAAGGTCCTGGGTGCTTTCGGGAGATAAGAAAGATTTTGTGTTGTTTGTTTTTAATCTTTAGATAGTGTTTCAACATTAAAAATCCCCATAAAATTTGAACTTAAAATAAGTTTGAATCCTAGCACCATAGATTACATAATATGGGTAGTAAGAGCCTATTTTTATTTTATTTTTTTAATATTTTGTTATTGATTTCAGAAAGGAAGGGAGAGGGAGAGAGAGATAGAAACATCAATGATGAGAGAAAACCATTGATTGCCTGCCTCCTGCACGACCCCTACCGGGGATTGAGCCCGCAACCCTGGCATATGCCCTTGACCAGAATCGAACCTGGGATCCTTCAGTCCGCAGGACAATGCTCTATCCACTGATCCAAACCAGCCATAGCAGAGCCTATTTTTAAAGTACTGTACTTAGCCAGCGATATCTGAGATAGTAACAATTCATGAGATGATCATGTGTTTTTTGGTAATTATGGAATAATTTCCTGCCTAAATTATATTTAAAATGAATAACCTGATTATCCTTTTAGAGGGCAGTTTGGCCATAATTTAGCCAAAATTTTTAAAAAACTATTTCTTTAACCTAGCAGTTCCAATATATCTGAAAGTTAGGAATGGTTGAATACATATCTGAAGGTAATGCAAAAGGATTTTCACTGAATGGCTGTTTATATTAAAAGAAACTGGAAATATTCCCTCAAAAGGGAAGTAGTTTAATAAAATATGTTATATCCATGCCATAGAATGTTATATGGCATTAACATGGTGATGTGTATCTATATTTAATGACATAAACATATAACTCTGATATATTATTTGAAAGAAGTGAGCTATAAAATAGCAGGAATAGCATGATCCAATTTTTGTTTAAAAATAGATGGTGTGCACTTGTGCACAGTGTATGTGAATCTGCCTGAGACTTGAAAGTATGTAGTTGAAATGTTAGTTGAGGTTATTTTTCAGTGGTGCTGCTGGTTACTGTGCTAATGGGTGAAGTACTTTTTTTTCCTCTTTACATTTAAAAAATAAGTGTGTGTGTATATATATATATATATATATATATATATATTTATTTATTTATTTATTTTTTATTTTATTTTTTTGATTTCAGAGAGGAAGGGAGAGGTAGAGAGAGATAGAAACATCGGTGATGAGGGAGAATCATTGATTGGCTGCCTCTTGCACACCCCCTATTGGGAATCGAGCCCTCAACCCAGGCATGTACCCTTGACCGGAATCAAAACTAGGACCCTTCTGTCTGCAGACCGGCGCTCTATCTACTGAGCCAAACCAGCTAGGGCCATCAGGCTATTCTCATTTTGAAACTCAAGTAATAGTAGCTAACACAAGTAATAGTACCCTTGCAGGGTACTTACTAAGTGCCTTACCAGGTATTGTCATAGGTACTTTCACTTACATGAACTGATTACATTCTTGTGTCAGTACTTTGAGGTAGATATTATTATCCTCATTTCTTTCTTTTTTTTAATATTCTTGAAAATGTCATTTATTTATTTTTTAATTTATTAAATCTTTATTGTTCAGATTATTACAGTTGTTCCTCTTTTTCCCCCTATAGCTCTATTCTCATTTCTCAGATGAGACTGAGACACAAGAGGGGTTAAGACAGTGGTTCTCAACCTTCTGGCCCTTTAAAACAGTTCCTCATGTTGTGACCCCCAACCATAAAATTATTTTCGTTGCTACTTCATAACTGTAATTTTGCTACTATTATGAATTATAATGTAAATAAATATCTGATATGCAGGATGTTCTTAAGCAACCCCTGTGAAAGGGTCGTTTGACCGCCAAGGGGGTCTCGACCCACAGGTTGAGAACCTCTGGGTTAAGGTCACATTGCTGGTGGAGCCAGGATTTGAGCCTGCGCAGTCTGTGCATGTTCTCTGTACCACTTCTTGGGGTAGTGCAGGCAACTCACAGAGATGGAGAAATTAGTTACACTTGCCCTCTCTGATTTGGAGAGACATCTTAGAATGCTGTGGAGTCTGCTACCTTGTGTGGTTGCTTGACTGCCTTTGTGTGGTTAGTGACCTTTCATACTCCATCCTTTGTTTGGAGCTGGCACGGGAATTTGTAAATCCTGTTACCATTTGTAAGACAGGTTGTTTTGTCAAAAAATGGGCCCCTTCAGATTGCTATTCAATGTTTCCTAGCAACCTGTGGCTAAACTACGTATTTATATATACACATATTTTTAAATATGTTTTATTGACTTTAGAGAGCAAGGAAGGGAGATGGATAGAGAGATAGAAACATTGATGAGAGAGAAAAATCGATCATCTACCTTCTGCATGCCCCCCATCAGGGATCAAGCCCGCAACCTGGGCATGTGCCCTGACCGGTAATTAAACCAGAAACCTCTTGGTTCATGGGTTGATGCTCAATCAATTGAGCCACACTGGCCAGGCCATATCTATATTTTTTAAATTCAAAAATTAGCACTCCTCTCCCCTAAGTACAGAAGTAATATTACATTATTTCTGAGAAGTATAAAAAATTTTAAATTACCCATAATTCTATCACTACTGTCATAATTTTGGTGTTTTCCTTGTACACACCTTTTTCCATGTTTGTTTCTTTCATGATTGTAATTCTAATAGTCTAGTAAGTATGTTTTGTATATTTTTAAGTATTTAATTCTGGTTATTAATGTAATATGTGTTCAATATTGGATATTGATAAAGTAAAGAAAATAGGACCCATCTGCAAGCCTACTGTCAGTTAGCCACAGTTCACACTTCAGGGTATTTCTCCCCAGCTTTTTCCTTCTGGTAGTTTATACTAGATCATAAAGATTTTTTTTACAAAATCAGTATTACATTGTTTTGTAACTTGCTCTTTCACCTGTGTGCGTGAACATTTACTTCTGGCATTGAGGATTTTTAAAATGGCTGTAGCCGTCGTTGGTATATTAACTGTTTTAGTTCACTTACATTTTTGGCATAACTGTCATCGTGCTTTATGCTTTGTCTTTGATGTTGTGCCACACTATTTTGAAGGTATATTTCTGTGATTTTATAATATTTCTTCCATTCATTTTGTCTATGTTTGCCTCACTTGAACAAACTTTCCTGAAATATTGAGTGTCGGAGAGGGGATGATAATAACATTGGTAGCCTTGGAAATGGTCCTAAAGGAAGTGAAATAAACCCCATTTCGGATTTTTGCCAGTAGTTAAGTACCCCTCTTTTAACAGATTTCCTGGGTAAGGCTGTTAGATGATGTTTAACAGATATGTTACTTTTATATGCTCACTCCTCCAGGCTCAGGCAAAGCAACGAGCTGGCAGAGCTGGAAGAACAGGCCCAGGGAAGTGTTACAGGCTGTACACAGAACGAGCCTACCGAGATGAAATGCTGACCACCAATGTGCCGGAAATCCAGAGAACCAACTTAGCAAGCACAGTGCTCTCGCTCAAGGTAGAAATCACTGTCTTGCTAGAATGGCTTGGTGGAACAGTCCCATGCTGTGGCCTTAGTAAATTAATCTCGGTCTTACGAACCTTGTTAAATACTTTAGTACCCTCATAGAACCATTCCCTTGGAGTGAAAGGCAAATGGCTGTGATAACAGCCTTTCCACTGTGGGTCTAGGGCTAAGTTGGCACATTTGCGGTGAACTCACATTTTTTTTTCCTTACCATGCTAACCAGCAGAATGTTTGCTTGTAAAAGATTTTAGTTAGGAGCATTTTCTAAAAGGATATTAGAAAAATCTAATCAGTGCCAAACTATGGACAAACATACTTCCTTCATCCCTTTAGCTTTTCGATTCAATTCTGTTCTTTTAGAACGGAAGCAAAACTCCCAGTCCAAAAACTTTGCAGAGGAAGCTATCAGTGGAGGTTTCAGACTGGCTCTCTGGGGGCTTGGTTTTCATTCTGCATCATTGCTCTTCCTCCCTCAGGCCCCAGTGAGGACCTTCATTCTCCTTTGGCAGGGGGAGCCACAAGAGTAATTTTCCAGATGATGGCACACCCCCAACCCCCAACACAGATGCTACCCTGGAGGCCTGGCACTTTGCTGGTGCAGACTGCTCTGTTGTAATTTATTATTCATTCCCTGTGAGAGAGGCTAAAACAGAGCTTCAGGAAAAAACTTGCTCCAGTCTCTGGGGTGAGAACAGAGAGGCATGTGTGGCTCAAACTTCTGCTCCAGGCTGTGTGTTCGTAACCAATTTACCTGCGACGCCCTCTGGTCTATATTCTCCTCTCGAGAGGGGGTGCTATTAATAGTATCTGTTGTGGAGATAAATGAGATAATGCCAGGTCAAGGCAGTTGGCACATTGCTTACTGATTGCTAACATAATTTCTTACAGTCATTGTTCATACAATAAACATTTATTGAACACCTGCTGTGTTTATGGTCACGATCAGTTTATAGGAAAGACACAGAAAGCTTAGGTCTCACCACATCACCCTATGTACACATTTGGTTAATGCGTCATTCGTTTGTTTCTTTTATTCATCAAATTAGGATAACAAATGTATTGATGGCCTGCTCTGTGCCAGGCATGGAGCCTTGTTGAGTCCATGTATCTCACCGTTACGAACTCTTTGAGAGTAGGGGTAGTATCTTAGTCATCTTCATATCTCTACCACTGAATATGATACATGACACTTCCTAGATGCACAGTGGAAATTATGTATGCAAGAGACAGGACAATCTGGCGTATTGTCTTTTTTTTTTTTAATTATGGTGAAACACACAACCATTGTTACATTTTAAAAATGTATAGTTCAGTGGCATTAATTACATGCAGTGTTGTGCAGCTATCACCACTATCCCTTTCCAGAACTTTTTTATCATCCCAAACAGAAACTCTGTACCTATTAAACAACTATCCCTTCCCCGCCTCCAGCTCCTAGTAATCATTATTCTACTTTCTATTCTTTATGAATTTATCTCATGTAAGTGGAATCAAACAATGTTTGTCCTTTTGTATTTGGCTTTATTATTCATTCCCTGTGAGAGAGGGAATTTTATTAGCATAATGTTTTCAGAATTCATCATGTTGTAGCATGTTTTAAAATTTCATTCCTTTTTAAGGGTGAATAATATTCCATTGTGTGTATATATCATGTTTTGTTGATCCATTCATCTATTGATGGATATTTGGGGCGTTTTACCTTTTGGCTATTGTGAATAATGCCACTGAACATTAGTGTACAAGTATCTGTTTGAGACCCTGCTTGCAATTCTTCTGGGTATATATCTGGAAGTGGAAGTACTGGATGATATGGAGATTCTATGTTTTACTTATGGAGGAATCACCAAATTGTTTTCCATCCACACCAGCAATGTATGGGGATTCCGATTTCCCCATATCCTTGCCAATTCTTACTTCCTGTTTTGTGTGTGTGTGTGTGTGTTTTAGTAGCCATCCTCCTAGTGGTATGAAGTGGTATTTCATTGTGGTTTTCATTTGCATTTCCCTAATCACTAGTTATGTTGAGTAGCTTTTCTTTTTTAAACATATTTTTATTGATTTCAGAGAGGAAGGGAAAGGGAGAGAGAGAGATAAAAACATCAGTGATGAGAGAGAATCATTGATCGGCTGCCTCCTGCATGCCCCACACTGGGGATTCAGTCCACAACCTAGGCATGTGCCCCAACTGGGAATCAAACCGTGACCTGGCTCATAGATCGATGCTCAACCACTGAGCCATGATGGCTGGGTGGTTGAATATGTTTTCATGTGCTTCTTGGCCATTTTTATATCTTCTTTGAAGAAATATCTATTCAGGTCTTTTGCCCGTTTTTTAATTTGTCTTATTGTTGTTGAGTTGTATGTATTATCATTTTTGAGGAGTGTTTTTAAAGTGTCTGAGAAAGTATATGCTTTCTACTAGTCTTGAGTTTTGTGTGGCCCAGCCCTGGAGAATGCTGCTAATCTTGCTGATGGCTTCCTAATTGCTGTTGAAGAAACAGGAAAGAAAGCCAATAAATAGTCTTTTTTCACTGGAGAGGCTGACCCTCCCATCACACAGTTTCTTCTCTTCTCTTCTAGGCCATGGGCATCAATGACCTTCTGTCCTTTGACTTCATGGATGCCCCACCAATGGAAACCTTGATCACAGCCATGGAGCAGCTGTACACACTGGGGGCCCTGGATGATGAGGGCCTGCTCACTCGCCTGGGCCGCAGGGTAGGGGACACACTTAATTTCTGGTGCTTTTGGAAAGATACCCTGGCCAGTCTTCTTTACTCTTTGTTTTGTGCAAAATCAAGCTCTGAGGCTCTGGATAAGTTTTGAGCGCAATTTTAGATGCCTGTTTTTTAACTGCATTTCCCACTATTTTATATCTTATTGATTTTTAGAGGGAGGAAGGGGGCGAAAGAGGGAGTCATTGATGTGAGAGAGAAAAATCGATCGGCTGGCCCACCCCACCCCCCACACATGCCCCGACCGGGATTGAAACCGAAACCTGGTTAGGTGCCCTAATGGGAAACGAGCCTGCCACCCTTTGGTGCATGGGACAATGCTCCAGCTAACTGAGCCACACTAGCCAGAGCTTAAAATTGTTTTTTTACAGAAAAATAAATTTTATCCACAGTCAATTTTACCTTGGGATATATTATTGAGTCTAGCCTTAATTTTAACAGATGTCTGTAAAATTTCCACCTACCATAATAGTAGTTATGTTCTTGATCACATGTATTTAATTGGAATTTCTCTGGGAAATAAAAACAGCAATGTCTTCTGATAGAGACAGGCATTCCACCCACATCATCATGCCTGGGTAAACCTCCTATGGTCTGTTCACCAGTGTCTCACCTTGGCAAGTCCAGATGGAGCTTCCACAGGGAAGCAACCGTAGTTTCTTCTTCTCCCTCTAGATGGCAGAATTCCCACTGGAACCAATGTTGTGCAAAATGCTGATCATGTCTGTGCATCTGGGCTGCAGTGAGGAAATGCTGACCATTGTGTCCATGCTGTCTGTGCAGAACGTTTTTTACAGGCCCAAGGTAGGGAGTTCGGACCCACGTCCATATGAATGAAATCAGCCATTGCCACTCCAGTGCTTAATGTGGACGCTTAACAGGGCCGTGTAGGGCTTCTTGGGACTGCTGGGTGTTCATTTAGTAGCTGCTGGGCGGAAAAGAATCTTCTTTCCCACTGTTTGGCAGGATAAACAAGCCCTCGCTGATCAGAAGAAGGCCAAATTCCACCAAACTGAAGGAGACCACCTCACCCTGTTGGCCGTGTACAATTCTTGGAAGAACAACAAGTTTTCCAACCCCTGGTGCTATGAGAACTTTATCCAAGCTCGTTCTCTGCGCCGGGCCCAGGACATTCGCAAGCAGATGTTAGGCATAATGGACAGGTAACATCTGGTGTCTTTTCCCCATGTTTGAGTTGAACTTCCTTGAATGTCGTGTCTGTTTATCTCTGTATGTACTGTGGAGCTACAGATTCTTCGCATAACTCTTTCTCCAGCTTTTCCATTTTTGTTATACTCCTCTCCACGAAAGGGTGCAGCTGAGAATCACTTCAGAATGTTCCTGAGAGCCTTGGCCAGTGTGGCTTGGTTGGTTTTAGCGTCATCCCGTGCACCGAAGGGTTGTGGGTTTGATTTTCTTTTTCTTTTTTTTTTTTTTTTTTTTTTTTTTTTTTTTTTTAAATATATATTTTATTGATTTTTTACAGAGAGGAAGGGAGAGAGATAGAGAGTTAGAAACATCGATGAGAGAAACATCGATCAGCTGCCTCCTGCACACCCCCCACTGGGGATATGCCCGCAACCCAGGTACATGCCCCCAACCGGAATCGAACCTGGGACCTCTCAGTCCGCAGGCCGACGCTCTATCCACTGAGCCAAACCGGCTTCGGCGTGGGTTTGATTTTCAATAAAGGCACATACCCAGGTTGTGGGCTCGATCTCCAGTTGGGGCATGTGTAGGAGGCAGCCGATCCATGTTTCTCTCTCATATTGATGTTTCTCCTCTCTCTCTCTCTTATCAATCAATAAAAAGTTTCTGAGAGGAAGATAATTTATTGTTGAAAAAAATCTCTTTATTTACAAGCATCTGAAACATTATTAGTCAAGTTAAATTAAGTCTCTGGCTCTTATTGTGTCCATCTTGCCCACTTGGCAGAGCTGCCCCTTTAGTACTCTTAGGGCTAGAAGAAGGGTCCTGGTGCCTACTCTGGGGACCCTAGATGGGGGTGTTGGGCACCGTCATCTTGGAAGGTAGAATCTCTGAAAACAGAGTTGTCTCACATCTTTGTCCTCTCTTGATTTATCTTCCTGATAGGCACAAGCTGGATGTGGTTTCCTGCGGAAAGTCCACAGTCCGAGTGCAGAAGGCCATTTGCAGTGGATTCTTCCGAAATGCTGCCAAGAAAGACCCACAGGAGGGTTACCGGACACTGATCGACCAGCAAGTGGTCTACATCCACCCTTCCAGTGCTCTCTTCAACAGACAGCCGGAATGGTAGGTGGGCAGGCCCGGGTCTGGGAGCTGTTCTGGGCAGAGAGAACCTGCAAATCTATTGGCGCTTTGTGTTTGTGCCTTTGCCCCCCGCCCCAGCACTTCCTATTCTAACACTGCCTATATTTCTAGGGCAGCAGAAGTGTGAATTAGGCCCATCAGACTCTTGAGAGCAATAAAATAATGGGAATGAGAGGTAGGAAGGATCTTTGAAATCATTTAGTGAGGTGGTTTAAAGAAATTTTTTCAAGTAGCATTTAAAAAAAATTGTAATCTTACCTATCCTCATATAAAACGGATTTAAGACCATTGTGCCACCATGATAGGAGGGTTGGAGATATGGAGCCTTGCCTGCTTGGCTTTCCCCCATCTCCCTGTGGCAGCTCCTGAGGCTCCTCTCCAGGGCCCTAGAGTTCTGTGGAGACAGCCTGAAAAACCACCGTCCAGTTTCACAGAGCAGGAAACAGGTCCAGAGAAGTGGTGTGATCGACTCTGTCAATGAATAGATGGAGCCAGAGCCAGGTCTAGAACACATGATTCTGACAGCTTTCTTGTGCTTAGAGGTGTGCAGCCTCCTCGGTATTAGAGTGTGGTTGCAATAAAGAGAGACTACAGTCTCCTGAGGGGTCAGGCAGGAGAGGTGAGAGGCTAAAATGCAAGCTCAGCTGCGGCCCATCGGGGACCAGGGTGACTGGAGACTCGATCCTGTCTTTATCCCCTCAGGGTGGTGTACCATGAGCTGGTGCTGACCACAAAGGAGTACATGCGTGAGGTCACCACCATCGACCCCCGGTGGCTTGTGGAGTTCGCTCCTGCCTTCTTCAAGGTCTCCGACCCGACGAAGTTAAGCAAGCAGAAGAAGCAGCAGCGCCTGGAACCCTTGTACAACCGCTACGAGGAGCCCAACGCCTGGAGAATATCCCGGGCTTTCCGGCGGCGCTGACAGGCAAGACTTGTTTGTCTCTCCCGCAGCAATGGCCCAGGGCTTGGACTCACTCTTTTTGTTGAAAAGCTGACCATGAGGATACGATCTTAACTGGACATCTTCCAAACCTGATTTGCATTTCTTCCCCAGTGGTAAAATAGAAACAGGGATTTACGCCTGGTTTGACCAGAATGTCCAGCCTGCACTACCCCAAGTCACTGGGGCCACCTGGGGCTCACAGCCAACACGGGGTACACTGTATCATCTCCAAGAAAGGGGTAACTCTTGCAGCCCTGGGATGGGAAATGGGTTGTGAACATCGGACACCTGGACATGCAGACAGATGGACACGATGGGGACCCTGATGCCCTAGCTGGTACTGCATGGAGGAGGGAACCATGAAGCTCATTGAAAGTGTTGGCCCCACTTCCTGCTCCTGTCCAGCCCTTGTACTTCCCCTTGACCCGGTAATATTTATTTTCTTAAGGAAACAAAAATGGTTTTCTGTGAAGATTTCTTTGAGCTGAAAGGTTAGGACATTGGCCTGGACTCAGGATGGGGGACTTAGTGTCTGGGGCTTTGGTGTACATGGTGGAGAGTCCCCTGAAACCAGAGCCCAGGCCTCTTTAGGCTGAGAGGTGATGCACAGCACAGATCTCTCGTCTTAGCACCTACGCTGTCCCAGCCCTGCCGCGGGTCGCCCCACGATTAACCTCTTCCACTGCACAGGCTCTCAGGTCTGGCGCCTGAGTGCTTACAGATGCCACACATTGAATACAGAAGGCTGTCCCTGGCTCTCCCACCTACCACACTCACCATGTGCAGCGTATCCTATTTCCTTTTGAAACGTGCGAGTAATCACAAAGCTTTTATTTTGTTTTCCCTGAGGTCCTTGATGGGCTTTAACAAAGGGTTTTTATGGTCAAAGCTTCCCCTCCCTTGTCCCAAACAGAAAACCAACATGACACCTCTCAGAGCCGGTTTGTGCTGCCCAGTATCTGTGCTCTGGGTCTCCCACTGAGTGGTGTGCTCTTAGCATTCTGTTGTGGAATAGCCACTTCCCAGTGCCCAGTTATTTTTAAATTTTTATTATTTTTTTTTTTTAGAGACAGACAGAAACATTGATTTGTTATTGCACTTATTTATGCATTTGTTGGTTGCTTGTATGTGCCCTGACCGGAGACGGAATCCACAACCTTGGCATATCAGAGCAACACTCTGCCCAACTGAGCTACCCAGCCAGGGCTTCTCACCGTTTTTGAGGAGGCTCTTGACTAGGAAGAACATCAGACAGATGCTGCCAGGCCGGGTTGTGGGACGTCTGGAAAGCTGCTCTGGATGTGGAGCTTGTTTAGAAGCCCCTGGGCAGTCAGGCACCTTGTATGTTGCCTGCACTACCTCCCCCATTCTAGTAAGTTCTGAAATTATGTAAATACTAGAACTGCCATAGATGTGTAGCCAGACATTGAAAGACTATGCAACATTGCAGGAAATGAAGGAATGTAGGCTGTCATTGGGCCGCAGACAAATCGCTCTAAAGACACAATTCAGAGAACCCAGTGAGAGGAATATAGGCCAGGGAGTCTGCCGACTGAGGTCCCTGCCCCTCTTGAGCTGAGCGTGAGCCTCGCATTCTGTTTGAGTGCGCTCCTCAGGAAGCCCAGGCCTGTAATAAGGGCAGGGGGATGTTTGTGTGCTAACACTTAAGGCCTTAAAGGGAGAAGAGTGCAGGGGCTGACAGAGGAAACGGAAAAGGCCGTATTGGCCGGGCACCCAGCTCCCCAGTCTTAATTCCAGCCCAGGTCTCCAGGACCCAGCTCTGGGCTTCGTAGCCCACCTGTCCCAGAGGAGTGACCAGCACTGATGGCATTGGCACCTCTGCGATCACAATCCCTGAAGATGGACTTGGTGGATAGGCTCAGGTTGAGAAGGGGATGTTTAACAGGCCCAGGTGAGAGACAGGGCTGGTCATCTTTATGGATTTTTGGTATGAAAAATGAAGGATCCTAGCTCTGTGGGTGTTCTTGAACATCCCCGTAGGTGCTGGGGTAACTTCTCTGCTATCACATGGTGGGGTCTGACCTGACTGTCCATCAGGAAACGCATTGCCCAGTCTGCTCAGAAGGGGGCTTGCAGCGATTCAGAAGGACTCTGGCCTGCTGCTTCCACACAATGGGGCCCTTGTTTCTCTTCCTTGAACCAATATTACCCGAGGTTGAATGACAACCCTGGAGAGGATGTGGGTCTCATGCAGGGAGCTGGAATCTTCTTGGCCATTAAAGTCTACTGTTCACTGCACCCCTGCGGGAGCCCAGCTCAGGAGTTTCCTGCCCCTGCACATGTGCTGAGTCTGTGCTTGTTTGTGGATGTGGGGGGACCGTCCCCAGGGGGCATGTGTGAGCTCTACTGCTGGGTCAGGCTTCTCGGCCCTGGGTTCACCTTCATCCAGTCTGGAGCACGTTTGGTTTTGGCTCTTTCCTTTGGCCCGAGGAGTTTCCTTGGGGGGCTGGTGTAGCTGTCTCCTCGGAGCAGTGCCCCTCCAAGTTTAAAGCTTTGAACAGAGTTGTGAGGAGTGGCTTGTTAGTGAACATTTTAGAGGTCAGAGTCACAGGTCTCAGCCTGCAAGACGTTTTTCCACGATGCTGAATCTCATCTAAATCCCTGTGTCATGTGCAGTGCTCAGGACCTGTTTCCATTCCATTCAAATTTGTCACCTTCTTGCTGTGATATCCTGGCTTTAATGTGGAATTAAATTACATATAATTATATATATATATATATATATATATATATATATATATATATATTATACTTGTAGTTAAAAATTTTATTTTCCTTGCTCTAAATTTTGAAAACATCAGTACATTGTTATTTTGTTTCTAAGGGAGTAAAATGTTGCTTTTTATTTGTAGGTAGTGGTTGAGAGGCATCCCTTCCTGTGAGGACTATTGGGTCTTAGCATTAGTGCTGAGCAGAAACGTAGGGTGGAGGTGTGGCAGGCTTGGGGGGTAGGGCAGTCCAGCCTCAGCATGGCTGTGGTTCGGATTTAACTGGCGAGCGCCTGGGCCTACAGCGGCCTCGCACCTCCACAGAACCCCTTTGTCACACTCACACTCCTTTCTCTAGGTGTCACCGGTTTTTCAGCCTTGCCCTCCCGCACCCCCCCCTCCCCCAACACTCGACTCCAGGGTTCTGCTCTCCCCCAGATTTGGGCAAGGAAAATCTGCTGATCCCCACTTACCTTTCCCCCAAAGATCTAGTGTCTTTTTCCTACACTGGCCAGAACCCAGGGCTTGTTCCAGCCTCCCTTCACCCTTGTGTCTGGGTGCCTTTTTCCATTCTCCAAATCCTCTCCAAACTCTTGTCCCCAACTTCAGCAGAAACAGCAACCTGGAGCCATGGCAGGAGCGGGGACACGCTGTGCGTGGCTCACGGGAGCAACTGTGATCACAAACCACAGGCCAAACCCTGCCTGAACACGCTCCAGGAGGCCTCAGAGCTCAGTAGTCCCACCCCCACAGGGAGGGCAAGAAGCACTGGTCTAGATTACAAAGGGCCCTACGCACGTGATTTCAGGGTGTTCCCACAATAATCCTGGGAGGGGAAAAGAGCAAGTATCACTGCGCCCATGAACCCATTTTCCAGAGGAAAAAGATGAACTGTCCTTTCCCAAGAACCCATTTGGTAACTTGTGTCAGGGAAACAGCCCAAACTGGTCATCTGCCCCAAGGTCAAACTCTTTTAAACCCTGGATCCTTCTCCCATGGCAGCAAAGAGGACGACACAGGAGAACAGGAGAAGCAGGGGCCTTTATTAGGGTGACACCCCAGGCCTGGGCCTAGGAACGGGCAGAGCAAAGGGCCCTCAGAGCAGGAACCGAGCCCTCCCTGCCTCCATCCCCGCCCCCATCCCACGTTCCTTCCTCCAGCGCCCCTTCCCCTGCCCCTGCCTCTGAGAAATGGAGCACCAAGAACTGACAAGCAGGACCCTCCAGGGCCACAGCTTGGAGTGGAGTGCAAGATCCAGGCTTCTGCCTCCCCACAGTGGGCGATCTGGGAGCTCAGTGCATCCTCCGCACCAGGATAAAGGAGGGGTGCTGCTTTGTCCCCCAGAACAGAACAAACTCTTGTTCTCTGTGACGGGGGGGGTGGGGTGGGGGAGGGTCTTGGGCCTCTAAGATGGACTTAGGAAGAGGCCAGAGGTGAGACCCCCAGGAGTTTCTGACTCCACCTTGCACTTGGAGTGTCTCCACTTGTCCTTCCCAGGGACTCTGGTGAACGGCTCAGAGTCTGGGCTAGGGCGGCTGATAGGCCAGTGGGGACCTGCTCCAAGACATCTGTGGGTTTCAGAGTGAGGGTTTCCCCAACACCAAATTCATCTATATGTACACAGGACAGCACCCCGGTGGCCAGGGAGCAGCTGCTGGGGGCTAGTAGGAGTAGCCACCCTTGGGGCCAAAGGGCTGGGTAGGACCAGCCAGCTCTGGGAGGTAGGCAGGGCTCTCGTCCAAGTGGGACAAAGGGACTGTGTCTTCCTCACTGACCGGCCTGTCAAACTCGGCCTTGAGAGCTGGACGCTGATTGTCCGGGAAGGCCAGAGAGAAGAGGGCCTCAGGCTCGCACACGAACTTGTACACATAACGCTCTCCAGCCACCTGTGGGAAGAGAGGGGCTGGGTCAGTCTAACTCCAGGTCAATGTTAAGGGTGGGGAATGGGTCTCTAGGCAGATGTGTGGAGTACATTTCTCTCCATACTCGTTTTTCTAAGCAGCTAACTCCCATCTGGGGTTCACCTCTAATCTCAATCTCTCCATGCTCTGGACTTCTTAATGTTTAGCACTTTTTGGGGATTGTCCACAATTTCTTGTCCCTTCTGACTGGTTCCCTGTCTATCTGCTCCTACAAACTCCTAAGAATGCTCTTCTGTCCCCCTGCCCCCACCCTCTTGTCCCTGGACCCCTAGCCCTTGACCTTCTGCATGATGCCTTTCTCATAATAGTATCGGAGTGAGCGGCTCAGTTTGTCGTAATTCATGGCGGGCCGGTTCTTCTGGATGCCCCAGAGCCTGGCGACCTGGGGGAACAGGAGAATTTTGGGATGGCAATGCTAGCTCAGCAGCGGAAAAGCGAGAGGCAGGTCGGAGAGAGCACTTGAGATTTTTAGTGCAAAATGCTGAGCTGGTTAGGCAAATAAGCAACCAGCTCAAAGACCCTGGTTTGGTAAGAATTCAGGTTAGTTAAAGCAACGATGATGGTGAAGACGCATGCGCCCGTTCCCAGGTTCTCTCATCTCCAGGCCCAAAATCCGTTGGAAGGAGAGGGGGGAACATCTGAGAGGCCCACCTCCTCAGGCTCGATTAGCTTGAACTCCATCCCCCGGCCCGTCCAGGCAATGAAGTGAGCATTCGTTGGGTCATCGAGCAGGGCCACCAGAAACTGCCACAGCTGCAAGGCACCCCGGCGCTGGTAGGGCGGTCCCTCTCGGAACGCTCCCATCCCTTCCTGCTTGATGTCTCCTGGGGAACACAGGAAACCGGAGTGTAGGATTTGTGCCTGCGGGTCCCCCAAGCAACCTTCTCTCCCCGGGGTCTTTCCAGGCCCTTTCTCATGAAATGTCATGTGATTCCCAGGTGACACAGTCAGAGGGCACGGAAAAAAACCTGCCCCTCTCATGAACAGTCACGTCTCTGACCTTCAAATTTCTCAGGGACGACACAGACATCATCTGGGAATGGTCGCACAGGTTTCTCATAGCCATAGCCTTGAGGAGGAAGTTGGGGGTCACTCAGATCTGGGGGTTCACTGATGAGACCCCAGAGTGTCCAGAGGGATTCCTGGTCAGGAGACCCTCCCCCAACTTGGAGGACTTGGCAGGGAGAGGGGGCTGCCTTACCCATGGTCCCATCACCTGGAGAGGGTCCGGGGAAACCCTCTGTGTGTAGGTACATGGACGCACACCCAGGGACATCTGGGGGTAGAGAAGGAAGGGGGACGTTACAGGTGGCTGGGGTGGAGGTGGGGGCAGCAGGCCTCCACACACTTAAGAACTTCCTGCCGGCCTGCTTTCCGGTTCTGTTCCCAGCTGCCTGCCTACCACAGTCCCAGGGGAAGTTCACCCAGAGGGGGTGTGAGGCTGGAGCCCTTCAGCTTGAGGCTGAGCCAGGGGGCAGGGATGGCAGCAGCTGGGGCTGGGTAAAGCTGTTCCACAAGGCCCAGGATTCCAGGGAGCAGCTGTTTCCTGTGAGTTTTGGAGGAGGAGGCAGGGATAGAGATGAACCTCCGGGGAAAGGGTACAGTGTCCATGTCTAAGACTCCCTTGGAATGGGCTAACCTCCGGTCAGCAGGTCAGATTCCCTGCCCAGTGTGTTCTATGAGGGAGGGAGGAACCAGTGGAGGAAAGGAGAGTGGGTGGGAGGGAGCGCCTGCATGGATCTGTAACTAGGGAAGAGGCAGTGGGCACTGGGCCGGGTTTTTTGGTTTGTTTTTTTCCCCAGCTCTGACAGCAGAGCACATTCCACTCCATCTGATTCCATTCCATAGGATTGAAACATCCCCACTCCACCTGGAGGAGTTGGTGGTGTGAAGCCACCCATTCAAGCTCCAGTCCTTTCGGCCCTCCACTCCCACCTATGAATGAGATGGTGAAACCTGACACCTCCGGGAGGAGGCGGGAGAGTGGGCTCATTCATGCATCCATTTTGTGAATGGAATTCCTGACTCCTTTCAGAGGAAGCTGAAGGGGGAGGGGCAGGAGTTCAAGGGCAAGTAACATGATCTCCTCCGGTCTACATCCTTTGAAGGTCAGCGGCAAGAGCGTCTCCCTCCTCTTTCCTGCACCTCACTGCCAGGCGTGGCTCAGGCTTATGCCCCCGGGTTGAGGAGAGGTGCGCCCTCCGGTTCTCACTCAGGCAGCCTGGGGGTTTGTGGTTCATTCCCCTGCCCCTAAAAGACTGTGCATCAGAAAAAGGGAAATTCGAAAGCTCTGGCCAGCTCTGAGCCTATTCTAATGGCTGAATATTTTTCTCATGCAACTTTGCATAGAAACTCAATCGGGGATGGGAACAGTGTAACAAGCCAAGGTTTTCTGGGCCCTTCCTCCCTGAGAAGGGCCGTCCCTGTGCACTTGGGGCTTTGAACTACAGCTATTTATGAATAGAATATGGCTGAGGGCATCTCACTCAGGTCAACACGGGGTGGAACTAGAATTTACAGCAGCCCCTACTTCCGTACCCAGCGCTGGCCAAGAGGGTGGGCTTGAACACGTTGTATTAACCCTGAGTCCCAACTGGGAACTATGAACCTGGCTAGTTTCAAGTTCATGTTTCTCTTCATTCAAATCCCTTCGTATTTTTAAAACATAGATTTTTTTTTTTTTATTGATTTCAGAGAGAGGAAAGAAGAGGGAGAGAAACATCAATGATGAGAGAGAATAATTGATTGGCTGCCTCCTGCACACCCCAGACTGGGGATTGAGCCGGGATTGGGGATTGAACCCTCATCTCCTTGTTCATGGGTCAACGCTCAACTGATGAGCCACCCTGGGCTCCCTTTGTATTGTTAAGCATCTCTGGGACTGAGAACAACCTATTAATCTTTGTATCCTCTAACTCCACAAATTCATACTCCTCAAACAGTACTGTGGTCGCTACAGGTAATTAAAACCCCAGACACCTGCTAAATAGACATAGAAAGACATGTCTCACTTTCCTATTAAGTCGCATGCTACCTGAGGGTAGGGACCTACATCCCATTTATTTTTTATCTGAATATAAGTTTGCTGATTGAAAAAATGACAATTTTTCTGACTCTATGAAGGAAGTGAATGGGTTGGGATTGTGAACCAGTAAAAAGATAGGAGGGTAAAGAAGTTGGGGAAAGACATTGTGGGGTTATCATGCCACCCCACCCAGCAATCTCACCCCAGCCCCTCCCACCTGAAATGTCTCTTACCCGAGTCATAGGCGAAGTCCGTCTGCTCTTGTTTGATCACCACCCCCGCCCCTGGGTACCTGTGCCCATTGACCCCACCCTGGCCCATGGCCAGCTGTTCGTACAGGGGGTCAAGGTATTCCTGCTTGAAGCTCTGCTGGGGGTAGGGTGGGCAGGGCTCCGACAGCTGGTGTTGGTAGGGGGTTGGGAGGGGTTCCCGGCCCCCTCCCTGAGAGGATGTGAAGGAGTGGCAAATATCCAAGGGCTGCTGGAAGACGGAGCTGGATATGGGTGGATGGAGAAGGAAGAGAGGATTAGATGAAGTCCTCCTCGTGCCTGCCACTCTCAAAGCTTGCAGAGTGGGCTCCGGTGTGGGTGTGGGAATCCATATCCCTTCCTCCCTACCTCCCCCCACACCAGGTCTCTTAAGGGCAGATGGAGGACCCTCAGGGGCTGAGGGAAAACTGCTGAGATCTCGGCTCCCATTCTGGGAGTCTCCTTACCTATGCTCCCCGAGGTACCCGTGGCCAGGGTGGGGCTGGGAGGTGCCAGAGGATCTCACGAAGCTCCGTTGTTCTGCGCGGGGAAAGGGCTGCAGGGGCGACTGTCCGGGGGCACCAGGGGCGGGGGACTTGATGGCGATTTGTCTAGGGGGGTCATAGGCACTGGAGTTGAGGGGGAGACAGGGGTGAGGGGGCAGAGAAGCCAGGCGAGCATCTTTGCACCCTTCATCCACCCCCAGAGAAGTCAGGGCACGGGGATTATAGGAGCAGGAAGAGGACAGGGTGCTGGGAAAGGCATGGCATGAGCCAGACTCGGTCCCAAATGCACTCTTTTCCACTTTTCACACATGCTGAGACTGGGTGTGGACTGGAGAACACTTCTCCCCAGCCCAGAGCCACTGGGCTTCTTCAGCGGAAACAAACTCGGCCAGCCTTCACACAGCTCCCTCGACCCCACTCCTGCGTTTCTCATCCTCACTACTCAGAGGATATCCTCACTGTACTGCTCCCTTACAGGAGCTCGGAAATCCTTCTGTTGTCTCACTTGCATCTCAACTGCTGCCTCTGCTCATGAGTGTGTGACACCCCCCACCCCACCCCCCAGGGCCAGCCCTCTCACCTGGAATAAAGGCACTGCTCGCCATGGTGGTAGGGGAGTGGTGGCTTCCTGCTGCAGGACAGGGCCGGGTCTGTCCGGGGACTCTGGGGCTCCTCCTTGATCCTGGTGGTGGGGCTGTGGAAAGCTACTGTGGGGTGGGGGGTAGGGGGAGAGCAGGGCAGAGAGTGTCTCAGAAGAGGCAGTAAGAGCTTCCTATACCTGCTCTCTGAGGACCTGCTGGGTGACTGGCACAGCCTGGTCCCTCCTCTGGGTCTCAGTCTGCAGAGCGTCATAGTCACACACTTTTAAGCAGTTTGGCTACTTACGTTACGTCTAGTTTTCTACATCAGGAAAGTGTCTAATAGTGTCTAATATTAACCAAAGAAATGGTCTCGAGTTCAACATTTAATGCAACCCCCCCTCCCCCCCGGGGCAAAACACCTTTGTAGGGGCGAGCACTTTCAACCGAGGGCCTGTGGTTTTCCCAGGCGCCCTGGAAAATTCCAAGGGAGAGAGATGTTTTCCTGTTTGGGGCTGTAAAGAATCTTTCTTTTCTGATGGAGGTTGGATATTAGCCACTCGCATGTCAGCTGACGAACATGATACACACGCTCCTCATTATCTGTGGAGAACATTGGCCTTTCCTGCAGCCCCTGCTGCGTCCACAAACTGCAGCCACCAGGCGGAGAAGCACAGAGCTGGGTCCGAGCTGGCGGAGTGTGCGGTTCTGTCTTACTGCAGCCGGGTCAAATGCCTACCATCAGCCCATCTGTTATCTGCTGTTTCCGATTATGTGTGCCCCGTTCCATGTTATTTGGGAAGACAGTGGAGAGCAAAGTGCCTGGCATAAGACAGGGTTTCTCAACAGCGGCACTACTGACATTTGGGCCAGAGAATGTTTTGTTGGGGGGCTATCCTGAGCATTGTAGGGTATTAGTAGCATCCCACGACACTCCCCACTAGGGGCCAGGAGCATCTAGCTCCAGTTGTGGCAACCAAAAATGTCTACAGACATTGCTAATGGGTTGGAGGGGCACAAAATAGCTCCCAAGTTGCATGGAAGTAGAACTGGACCCTGCTGGCCTGGTCCAAGCCTGCCCATTTCAGCAATAAGGAAATGGAGGGTCAGAGAGATGAAGTGTCTGCTCCAAGGTCACCCAGCTAGGATGGAGAAGCCCCCAAGGTCTTCATGTCCCAGTTACTGCCTTGGTCTTTGAGTCCAAACCCAAGAAGGGGGAGCCCTGCCCTTCACCCCTTTCTTTAGGAGAGAACAAGTTGATCTTTTGTGATTCTCTGTCCCTGTGACTCATTTCCTGCCCTTCCCCACTCCCCATTCCCTCTACCCAGGGCCCTCTCTACTCACAGTTTTCTGAATGGAAATCAGGAACAAACTGTTCATCACTATCTGGTACCTGAGCTGCGAAGAGAGGTCAAAGGTGAGTCTAGAGTGGAAGGGAGGGTGGGGCCCTGGATGGCAGCCCCTGGGAGATACCATTAAAGCAGCCCAGCAGCTCAGCACCCACCCCAAATAAAACAGCCTTCTTAGGAATAAAGGCAACTCCACGCCGGGTCCTAGTGCCCTCCATCGCTGGCTCCATTAAGACCCTGGAGGGGAGAGGCTGCAGATGCTCAGAACCTGTCGGAGCAGATTCCAGTCTTTTCCTAGATGCTTTGTCTTTAGTCCCTCCATTTTTCTGAAGTGAGGACAGCCCTGCCCCTCAGAGTTTACAAAGCTCTCCCAAAGCAGCAGCAGTCACATCTGGGATGGGCAGGCATTACAAGGAGTGAGATCCTGTGAACTTTGAATCGCAGGGGAGATTCTGAATCTGGGATGGAATCTGCATTTTATACAACCTCCAAGGTGAAATCTAGAAATTTAGATCCCAGGAAAAGAGATGGAATGGAGAAAAGAGGGTGGTTCGAACAGGTGGGAAAAAAAAAAAAAAAGGGCTGACAAAGGAGAGGAAGAGGCTGGGGACACTGGGAGGTCAGGGCCTCATCCCTTTGATGTGCAGCTAGAAGAGAGAAGGGCTCCCAGGCTTGGAAGTTCTTGAGGAGCATTCCCAGGTGCAGTGGGGGTGGAGCTGGGTTTGGGAATTAGGCAGCAAAACTAAAGTAGAACAGTAGCTCATCCATGGCCTCCAACCTGGACATCTGGGTTGATTTCCAGTTCTTATTCTGGTCTCACCAACTCCTTCAGGTGGGTCTACAGCTGAGTACCTCCCCTGACTCCAGAGTCTTTGCCCAGGTTTGTCCCTCTCTCAAGAATAGATTATAGCAGGAAGGGAAAGGGAAGACACCAAGAAGAACTTCCTGATAGTCCAGGAAGAGAGGGGCTCAAAGGTGAGGTGATAAAACCCAAGGAGACTGCCCTCAGATTAGACAGTGGAGAAGCTGATGGAGAAGATGACCAGAATCAGGAATGGCTGGTAAGGGTGAGGGTCCAAGGGGACGGCTGGAGAACACCCTCCCTCATCCTAGCCTGTACAAATAGACACCCCAGACTCTACTGCTTTGCTCCTGGGCAAAGTTCCATAGTTGCTTCCTTGGTGATTTCAGCCACAGCCTCGGATCAAAACTCCCTACGTCCACTCTCACCTCCGATTGTCGGTTGTTCTCCACAGAGCTGTCAGGGCAACAGAAGTCAAACCACTTCGCTCTCCTGCTTAAAGTGTGAACCCCAAACTCTTCCCCTCGGCCTCCAGGGCCCTGCGTGGTCTGATGCTGCTTACCTCTTTGACCTGCCTCTGCTGGCCCTTTACTCTCTAGAGCTCTGGCCTCCTTTCAAAGCTCATCAGCTTGATCCCTCTTCCCCAGATCTTTGCCTGCCTGCTTTTTTCTGGCCATTGAAGTTTTAGTTCACTTTGTCACCTCCTCAGAGGTCTTCTCTGACCACCCAGACCAAAGTGGTCCCCCTCCCAGTCCTTTCTCGCATCCATTTTATTTCTTCCCCAGCATGGTATGGGTCCTTGAACTTACTATGTTCTCATGTTTCTTGTCCATCTCTTCTACCAGGAAGTTAAGCTTGCTGAGGGCATGGAGCTTATCTGTCTTTTCATCTGATTCCCCAGTACCCCAGGAATGGCGTCTGGCTCAGAATAGGCACTCAATGCATCATTTGTCAACTTAGTGAATAAAGATAGAATGACCTCTGTCCTCAGGCTGGTGGGAGCCAGGGTGGCAGGCCTGGGAGCAAGAACTGAAGAGATCCTGACCAACCAGCCCTTCCTTCACCCTTAGGGCATCCCCTCTCCACCACCAGGTATCATTAGAGGCAGGTCCTCTGGGGAAAACCCTTCTCACGTGGGACACTTGAGGCTGTGGCAGGAAAATTCTTCACCAACTTGCTTTAAAGATCATGTTTGGTCTTGAGTGTATGCCACTCTTTAAAACTCAAGTGTTTTATTAAAATAGATGTTTATAGGCAGTTGACTTCTTGACAGAGGGATTGGGCAGAGGGGGTATAAGAATCAGGAGCCACCAACAGCTAAAGAATTGATGAAACATCAACGTAAAACAATTCTAAAGTGGCCAAGTAAGTCAGTGGGACATGAAATCCCTTGGCAAAAACACAAACACACAGGGAGCACACATCTTTTCAGAAACGCCACTTGGGCACAAAGGCAACCATTCCCTAACTGGCCTGGATCACGAATCTGGGGACATTGTTAAAACATGGATTCCAAGCCACCCCCAAGTCTCATTCCAAAGGCCCTGGGTGGGGTCCAGGCATCTTTATTTGTAACAAGTGCCAGTAAGAATGGGCAAGATTGGTGCAAGCCTACATTCATCCACGCTGTGTCCTCTGGCCCAACCACAGGTGGCTGGATGGGGGTAATGGGAGCAGGATGAACAACATTTCCATCCCTGCTACTTGGCAAGGCGGGACCTGAGGACAGGAGGTGGGGGGTGCAGACCATGGGGAGGCTGACGCACTAGAGTCCCCTCTGGGGCTTCATTAACTGCTGCTTTCTACTGAGGTAATGGCTGGGGGCATCTCCTACTGACGTTACATGCCAGTTCACATGACAACCCTAGGGTTCATCTTGCCTCGCCTTCTACCCCAGGCCTGAAGATTTGGCCAGGACCTCCTCTCCACAGCAGACCCAGAGGCTGTGTGCCACGCCCAGCACACAGACCACACTCCAGAAGAGGTGGTGCCACCCTCTTCCCAGGGCCAGGAGAAATCAGTGGAGGGAAAAATGGGCTGTGGCATGAACCCAGTCCCTGATTGGCCCTTCCCTAGAACACTGGCTTCTCCCAAAGGAGCGGGACAGGGCCTCAGTTGCTCAGAAACTGTTAACAAAGATAGAAATAGGAACAGTAAGCCCTACCCAGTTTGGCTCAGTGGATAGAGCATCGGCCTGTGGACTGAAGGGTCCCGGGTTTGATTCCAGTCAAGGGCATGTACCTTGGTTGCGGGCTCGACCTGGGAGGCAACCAATCGATACATCGATGTTTCTCTCTCTGTCTCCCCCCACACCCCTTCCACTCTCTCTAAAAATCAATGGGAAAATATCCTGGGGTGAGGATTAACAACAGCAACAAAAAGAAATAGGAACAGGAACATTTAACATTGCACCTCAAGTTCCTGGAGAGCAGGAGATTTCTAATGACCATGTTTGGTCTTGAGTGTACGCCACTCTTTATTTATTTGTTAACTTGGCTGAGTTTTGGCTGCCAAGCCAGTGTGCTAGTCTTCCCCCAACTCCACCCTGGCACTAAGGGTGAGATGATCTGCCCGAGGACATGGCAGGTGATGAAGGATGGGCAAAGTGCCAAGCCAGCAAAATGCCCAAAGAGAGAAATTTAGGGAACATCCTTCTAACAAAGAGGCTGGGCAGGGGGAGGGGGATGGGATGGGGTGGGTAGTAGAAGAGGAGGGGCTTGGGGACTTCCCAAGCAGGGCGCCTGAATTGGAAGGTTAAGCCAGCCAAGCAGCTAATTCCATCTCAGATCAGCCACTCACCAACACCATGTAAGCCCATCACCATCTCCCCTTCCTAGGGCCCAATCGCAGGATGAAGGGGCCTCTTAAGGAATCCCAGTGGAGAGGCGGGGAGCCATCCCCCAAAGCTTCTGCTCCTCTGTGTCAATGCTGGCCTCAGCTCTCACCCTTACCCTGCACCCACCCTCTGCACTGGAAGGAACGAGTTCTGTACCTATGGAGCAGACATCTGTCCCCAAGAACCTTCTAGAAGAGATGGCGACGGAAATACGTAGAAGGAGGTATTGTAGCTAAAAGACTGGGGGATGGGATTAACCTCATCTCTCCCCACAGACATGCTAAGGCACTGGCGGGCACACACAGGGATCCACACACACCCTACGTCCTTTTACTTCACAGCAGCACACGAGTAAAACACATCCCCCGGGTGCTCCCTTCACACAAAGGGGCTCCTTGGATTGACAAAGACAGTGGGGGAAACCGAAGGGCCAGGGGACTGGACACCTCGGCGGGGGATTGAGGGAGTGACTCTTATGAAAGGGGGAGCAGAGACCCATCTCTGAAAATCTCATAAAAGGTGAGGATCATTCTCTTTCTAGAAAATCCACAATCCTTTGTGTCTGGCACACCCCAACATTTTACACTGTCAGAGAGCTCAAGGACCCCTGCAATTCATCTGCAGAGCTTCTGGGACACCACAGACCCAGCCTCACACAAAGGCCATAGATGGCCCAATCCGTGTTCCTTACAGAGACCCAAGCCTTGTCCCCGAGCCTTCCCCACAAGCCAGGAAAGCAGCTCTGGACCAAAAGCAACACACCTTTTGCCATAACCAGCGTGGCGTGGGCTCAGCCTCCGGAGCCTGCGTTTCCATACAGCAGCCCGATCCTTTCTCCGGCAACTCAACAGATCGCAGGCACCCCGAAACCAGACATGCCCTCTTAGACTCACTTTATCCCCCTTCGCTCTGTCTCCAAAAACCCCAACCCCAAAGATATCTGAACTGCCTAACCCTACAGAGCCCTACTCACACTCACCCCCAATGATGCCCGGATAGACTCTGAACCCACAATCACATCAGCCTGGATCCAACCTGGGCATCCATTGAATGTTTCACAATTTCCCCCTCCACACATACACATTACAAGGGCCTGCTGCTTCTTTCCCAATTGGGTTTGTAGGGAAAATTCAGGCTGAGGGACAGCGGTTGGACTGCGGCCCCCATTCCTAAGGATGCGCCCCATTTTTGGCAAGTTTCCAAAGGGGCTAGTCCCTCCCTGCCACCCCAAAGCTCCCCCTGGGCTGCAGGGGTCACTGACCTGGTGGGAAGAGGCAGGAAAGGAGGCTGGGGTGGTGCTGGGGTGGTGCAGGGGGACAGGGCCCCGGCAGCTGCATCTGTCTCCACAGAGAGAATGAGAAGGAGCAAGCGGCCTCAGCATCCCCCCCCTCAGGCCTGGCCATCCATCGCCAGCTGGGAACCTGAGCTGCTCCCTCAGAAGGAAGAAGAGGGAACCGAGGAGATCCCAGCGCCCCCCCCCCCTCCGTCTTACGATCCCCACCCCCACCTCCCCACCCACTGGATTTAAATGTACAGAGACTTGCAGGACAGCAGCATGTAGCACACACACTGACTGTCACACTGACACATGCACATAGACACTCGTACAGTCCCTAGACCCCCACCGCCAAGGGGTGGGGCTTCCAAGGCTGAGAGAAGATGTGAACATTTTCCTCTCCTTCCCATTCCAACCCAGGCACAAATGGACCAGCTGCTGCCAAAATGCCAACCTCTGAGCCTACTCCCCGATCACAGCCCTGGGAGCTGCCCACTGTGGGGAGCGCTGGGACCCTCAACTGACAGACAAGGAGCCTGGTGAGCCAGACAGAAATCAGGCGCTGGGAAAGGAAGTCTTTGAGAGACGTAGAAACTGACACCTCTGCGTTCTTCAGCTCCAGCCCAGCTCCGGAACCTCAGGAGGAGGATGGGCAGCCGGGGCATAGCTCTGGCTGCAACTCGCAGCGGGGCACCCAGGGCTTGCCGAGCTGGGAGATAGGCACAGTGCCCCAGAACCCCCAGGCCCCTCCAGCACTCGAGTCGCCAGTGAGCCACGAATTCCACAAAATGTTTCCAGCACTTGCTCTATGCTAAATACTCATTCTGTAACATATATAATTTTGGGGGATACCACAGTGGTCAGGACAGATCCAGTCTCACTCCAAGGATCTAATCAGGAATCTTTCCTTCCTACACCAAGCTTTTATAGAGAGTTCCAGAGGAGCAGGGTTTGAGCTTAAAAAAAAAAAAATCACCAAGGATACCCAGGTGGAGGTCTGGGGAGAGTCTAAAGAAGAGAAAAGCCTTCGAAAAGGTTTCTTGGTTTTCAGAGAGTTAAAATAAAGGGACCCTAAGATGGGGGTGTTAACCCTTCCTTCTGAGACCAAACACCATTCGCCTCCTACCTGCAGCCCCACCAGCGACACCCTCAGGCCCCACCAAAACACACCAATGACTCCAACCAGGAGACCACCCTCCTCCCCCCAGCACTTCCCCACTGAACCAAGACCCAGCTCCCCACTGGCACACAAGTGGGGGCATTTGCCTGGGGTAGAGGAATTCAGGAGGAAAGGAGGAGGCTCAGTTGCCATCAGAATGACAATTAAGGCTATTAGGGGAAGGGGGGAGCTCAAAGCCCTCTTTGACAAAGTGCTGCAAAAAAGAATTATTTAAACGTTTGTTGTTCTTTTGGCTCAGACAGAAAATGGTTTGGCACTGGGAGCTGGGAAGCAGAGAAACCAAGAGTTTAGGTAAAAACCAATGTTTTGGCAACTCCTGAAGATACGTCACAAATTAATTGCTCTTTCTCCTCGTCTTCCTGTTCCTCGAACCCCTCCCCCCCAACACCCCAACACACACCTCAGCCTGGTGGTTGCTGCCAAACAAACTTTGCAAATGAAAATTTCAACCAGGAAAACGGGCCTGGGGCCAAGTTCCATTCAAATAAGCAAATACCCCACACAATGGTCTGATTCATCCCCAGGCCTAGTTACACAAGCCCGGCTGGGGTAGAGAAAATAAATATCAATATAAGTGTCCATGCTGGGCACTGGGGACCGCAGGAAGGCCGGGGCCTTGGGGAGGGGGCTTGCAGAGCTTCTGCGGCTGGGGAGAGAGGAAGTGGGCTGGGTTCGAATAGCGGGGTTGAGAGCACCCCCCACCCCAGTAATGGAAAAGGTCATAAACTACTCACCTTCAGCGAGCCACGTCTCCTGGAAGTGACTTAGATCCTGGAAGAGATCTGAGGGGTGAATAATGGAATTGGAGAAGGTGAGGTGGAGGTGATGGTGAGGGAGGGAGCCCCAGCGAGCCCGGCGACCCCCCTTGGGGTGGCAGGGGCCAAGAATGATCAGCGTCCCTTGGAGGGCGAGTCTTTTTGGCAAAAGGGTGGGGGCTCCAGGATCGGTCCTTTGAGGGTGTGTGGTGGGGAGGGTAGCGTTTCTCTCTCCGGCTCTTTACCTTCCGAGTCGGGGGGCGGCAGGGAGCCGGGGTCCATGAGTTTCCCCTGCGGGACCATCAGCGCTTCGCGCGAGCTCCCATTTCCGGGAGATTTCTACCGGGAAGGAGAAGAATGCCCCTTAATCACCCTGAGGCCGGCTGGTCTAGGAGGTGGGACGGGGTTCTCGGGGTGATTCAGGGGCCGGGCAACCCTGGACCCCCTGGGGGCTGGGGGAAGGGGCTGTGGGGCGAGGTGCAGGCGGGGGCGGGCGTGGAGGCAGGCGCGGCGCTCACGCTGCAGAAGGTGTAGGGCACTTGCTGGTCCAAGTATCCGCCTTTCATCCTCCGCTCCATCCGGCCGCTCCCTCCGGCCGCGAGGCGCGGGCCCCGCGCGGGGGCAGAGACCTGGGAGGGGGGGCTGCGTTCGCACACCGTCCAGGGAAAGCAGCGGGGTGGGGTGGGTCAGGGCGACGGGGAGGGGACCGTCCCCAGGCTCTGGGTCCGACGGCAAAACTTCTCCGACTCACTCAGGCGATGGTGGGGTTTCGTTTGCTGAGCTCTGAGCGCCGTCACCACTCCCCTCCCGCCAACCGAGGTCCCACCTGCTCCCGGGAGCCGGGCTCGCCGTGTCGGCTGCTTTCTGCAGCCCTGATCTACCCAGGCTCGGTTACATAAGACTTGTGTGTAGTGTGTGTGTGTGTGTGTGTGTGTGTGTGTGCTCGCGCGCGGAGGAGCGGGCAAGGCGCGCACCATTCGCACGCCCACAACTCCCGCGCCCCCTCCAACCCTGAATTTCAGCGCCTCCCACCCCCGCCCTGGAATCTGCGGAGGTGGCGGTGAGTGTGGGGTGTGTTGAAGGCGAGGCGGGGAATCACGGGCACTCTCCCTCCCTCTTCCTCCCTCAGCCTCACCTGAGGCCGGGGCTTCTGTGCTGGAGACGCAGGGGGTCCTGAGCATGCTCTGGGGCGGCAGCGAGGCCGCCGGGCTAGGCCGGAGCGCGGCGGCCCGGGCCTCGGGTCCCCAGCGCACGAGCTAGTTTTCCGGGCGCGGAGGACAGTTGTGTGCCCGGGGGAGCCGCCGATTGGTGCATTTCCCTTGCCTCGGCCCAGGCTCTCTCCCCCCTGCCCCCCCAACCCCGTTCCCTTTGTTTCATTGACTTTTGTGAATGAAACCCCAGGGCCGGGCACGCCCGCCAATCCGGAGACTCGCTTGGCCAAGCCGAGGGGCGGAGTTTCCCAGTCGCGGGGGCCAATCAGAAAGCCGGGGCTGCTTCCTGGCTTCATTCACTGCTTGGGCTCTCATTCATAAAAAAATAAACTCGCGGCCGGAGTTCATTCAGAAAGAGCTGGGAGGAAAAGAGGGACGCTGAGGACTCGGTGGCTTCTCTGAGGGGCTCGGCGGTGGCCCTGGGTCCGAGGCTCAGCGAGCTCCTCCGGCTGGCGTCTCCATGCGTCTCTGTGCATCTGCATGTACGTGGGAGTGTGAACATGTCTGTGTACGCGCCCTGGGGCGAGGTGAGCGGACTTGTGTGCCCGGAGGAACCATAATAACTAGCGTTCATGAAACGCTCCTCTTCCACGGGCTCATTTCATTCCCATAACCTGGCGCAGTGGCGCTATAGTCCCCATTTTACAGAGATTGAAATTGAACACCCAGAGAGGGGCGGTGACTCGGCTGAGGTCGCTCAGCTGCGGGGGTTTACGGTTCCCCATCGCCCACGTTCTCCTGTACAGCCCTTTGAGGCCACAATGAAATGAATTAAAGCTACGTGACAACAACGAATACACAGTAGGCACTCAGTAAATGTAAGCGGACATGGAATCCAGGCTTTTCCTCAAGGGTCTGTGTTCTGCAGAGCAGTTGTGTGACCCACTTTCTAGTAATTGCAGCAGAGGCCCCAGCTTGGACCTCTGAAAGGACAGCTCCTCTCAGCCCTCTTTCCTCTTACAGACAGGCGGTATTAAGGAGCAAAAGCCCAAAGGATCTGATGATCTGGGGGGAGGACTGATTTCAGTTCTAGCCAAAAAACTGGTCATTATCTCTGTCACCTCATTTATTCTCTTTATTCAATAAACATTTATTGTGCCAGACACAATGCTGGGTGCCAGGCAAACAGCTGTGACCAAGACAAGCACTTGGGAGTTGGGGAGTTGGGCTGCTGAGGCTGCAGCCATGGGCACACACAGGACATGAAATCCCTCAGGCTTTTTTTTTTTCTGCGACAATTCTCTGGGTCTAACTTGGATGCACATCTTTGAGGAGAGCCTGATTTTGCTTGCTGCCTGTTTGTGATAAACACAAGAGACTGGCCAATCCCCAGCTCACTAGTGGCTGCTTTCAAATTCATCTAATCTAACACCCCACTTTACAGATGAGGCAGTGGGAGGTTCTGAAAAGGAAATGATACACGTGAGCTCTTTCCACTGGTCAGGGTCAGAACTGGGACTAAAACACCAAACCTCTAGCACCTGTTTAGGGCTCGTTCCATGAGATCATCTTGGGCAAATGAAAATAAATTTCCCTCTCTTCTCTGCTGAAAATATTCTTTATTACTGGTAAGGCTCATATCTGCTGCCTCTCTCCTCCAGGAAGCCTTCCAGAGAGTCTGAATCAATTCCTTAAGGACCCACAACATTCTCGCCTCTATCTCTGACGTGGATGTCTGTTCTTCTGCCTCATCCCTAAGTATGAAGACTTCTCCAAGGCCCAAAGGAGGTCTCATTTACCTCTGAAAGGCTTCCCCCAGCCTGCTTCATGCTTGTGAGAGCCTCATGAAGGACGTGTTTGGTGAATAGGTGCAAGAAAGACAAAACTACTATAACTTAGCAGGAACCCTGCCCAGAGGAGGAGAGAGAGACAAGCTCCAGCAAAGCCCAGCTTTGGGCTGGATGGAACCAGTTTAGGGAGGAGTTTGTGTCTCCGGGCCAAGAGAAGTGGGGGAGGAGGACAGAGGATTCTTCCTGAAGGCAGCTCTGATATGTCTCCAAGACAAGGAAGAAAATTCTGGCGGGTCCCAGAGTGGGCACTCAGGTTGGGGTTTTTCAAGGGTTCTTAGCTGTTTCTGAGGGGACCCCTGGTTCACCCCCACTTCCCATGCAGGGCCTCCTCCACTGGCTCTGGCTTGGCTCAGCTTGCTGGCTGAGTAAGAGGAGGTACCACTGCTGCTGCCACTGCTGTCACCTGGCCTCCAACTCACCAACACCCGGGCTCCTAACAGTGAGCTCTCCTGGGGGAACATTGGAGCCGCTTCCAGGGTTCGAGGTAGTTGGGGAGAGGAAGGGATAGAGAGGCTGGAGACTTCTGTTGGCGTCACATTACAATGACCCACACCTACTCGCCATGCTCTGCTGCGAGGGCTGGACCTGCATTAACTTATGCAGTCCTCACAGCTGTTCTGTGAGGTGTCGGCCCCATTTTACAAATGAGGAAACTGAGGCCTCAAAAACGCACATTGACCCCAAGGGTCTGCTCAAGAGACTGAGGACACCCCAACCAGACGGACAGGCACAAAGACTACACTTTGAGAGAATACACAGCAAGCCAGATGGAGGACAAGCCTGAGCCAGAGAATACCTACCCATAGACACACCTGGATGAAGGGTGCTCACGGTATTCTTCTGGACACACACCACATCCTACCTGACGCGTCCTATCACACCTTTGGTGGGGTTTGCAAAGGTAATTGTTTCCTTCCCTTTAGTATATTGGACCTGTTATCTGACCAGTTTCCCAGGAGTCTAAGTTATAAAATGTAAATGTGGGTTTTAGATATGCAGATGTTCAGACCAAGGCAGCCTGAGGCCTAGCTCTGGGATGTGAAGGGAGGAGAAGCTGTATGAGGTGCTGGGATCAGACTAAGAGGCTCAGGATTCATTAGAGAAGCAGGTTCTCCCCCCTGGGGCCTCCAGATAGGGTAGCGGCAGGGGCCTGGGCGACCTGTACAACCTGACTGTGAAGGGAAGGCAGGATGTCTCCCAAGGCCTGGCTTCCTCAATGTCTGGAAGAGCTGAGTCCCAAGGCTTAAAGTGTGGAGCTCAGAGGCTCACCCAGGGACAGCTTGGTAAGACCAATGGATGAGATCAATGGTTAAGTGGTGTCCTATAACCCTTTAGTGTCTCCCAAAGTGGACCTATCCCCAGGGGGAATGAACCAGAGAGCAGGGTCAGGCGGAGGGGATGGAGGAACATGGGGTCTTCCCATGGGCTGGGGAGTCAGGACCACCAAGAAAAAAGACACGCCACTCTTGAACTTCCTTTTGTCCTTGTCTCACAGCCCCGCTTTCACATCGCTTCCTCTAAACTGCCAGGGAGCTGAACCAGAGACAATGGGTGTGTAGTCCCTGAAACCATCTGCCTGTACGTGTGCACATGTACGCACGCATGCACGTGTGCATTTGCTGAGGAGAGGGTCCATCAGGGGTCACCACAGAGCAGGGTTGTGAAGAACCACTGCTCTATGTCTTTTGTCACAGATGGCTTTGCAAGATCATAGATCTTGTCAATATTATTACCTTAAAAATGGTTGGAGCAAAAAAAAAAAAAAAATGGTTGGAGCCTGGCCAGCATGGCTCAGTGGTTGAATGTTGATCTATGAGCCAGAAGGTCACAGTTCAATCCCTGGTCAGGGCATATGCCCAGGGTTGCCCTCTGGATCCCTGGTGTGGGGTGTGCAGGAGGCAGCTGATCAATGATTCTCTCTCATCATTGATGTTTCTCTCTCTCCCTTCCTCTTTGAAATCAATAAAAATATATTTTTTTAAAAAAGAGTTTACCTAACCGGTTTGGCTCAGTGGATAGAGCGTTGGCCTGCGGACTCAAGGGTCCCGGGTTTGATTCCGGCCAGGGGCGTGTACCTTGGTTGCGGGCACATACCCAGTGGGGAGTGTGCAGGAAGCAGCTGATCGATGTCTCGCTCTCATCGATGTTTCTGGCTCTCTATCCCTCTCCCCTTCTCTCTGTAAAAAATCAATAAAATATATTAAAAAAAAAAAAAGAGTTTGTGAGGCCAAAGAGATCAAGGGTGCCCCAAGGAAAGGGACTTTTATTTTTGGAGGGTGCTGGTGACTTCAGCTTTTCAGAGTTGCTGCCTACAAGCGACTCAGGACTCCCCCAAGTGCTCTTGTTCTGTCCTGTCTCTTCCCTCATTGGTTCAGATTTCAGCCGCTGCCCTAGAGCACCCCAGCCAAGGACAGGCTCTCTCTGAGAGCTGTGGGATATAACATTTTCTTTCTTTTAAAAAGATTTTAAAATTGATTTTTAGAGAAAAAAGGGGGGGGGGAGAGAGAGAGAGAGAGAGAGAGAGAGAGAGAGAGAGAGAGAGAGAAACATGGATGTGAGGGCGAAACATCCATTGCCTCCTGCACGCCCCCTGCCGGGGATCGAGCCCACAACCCGGGCATGTGGCCCTGACCGGCCATCTAAACGGAAACCTTTCTGCGGGACTTACACCCGCCCGACCCACCGAGCCGCGCCGGCCAGGGCAGAGTGTATTTTTCTTTTTGAAATTTATCCCTTTCTGTCAAAGAATGACAAACGGACAAATGTCAGCCGACTGAAGGATTGGGATGGAGTCGGTGCCAGCTGGGCAGAGTCCAGGATGCTCCCCCTTTTAATTCAGTGCGGACTTGAATGATGAGGGCCACAGCTCCCACTGGGCCGGGCTCTGCCGAGCGAGGGCGGTTTCTCTTCAAAGATTTAAACGCCGCTTATTCCACTTGTCTCTCCTCAGCGCTCTGAGAGAGTCTATATTTGCTCTTGTCATCACCAATAATGGGCAATCCGGTGGACGCCCCAGCTCGCAGGGGCAGCTGCAGGGAACCCCATAGCTGGCAGAAGCCTGGACACGGGACTCATCCTGCACTCTTTTTTCCCCCAGGGAATGATGATGGGGGCGTGGGGGCCTGGGATCCCTGGTTTTATTTCTGAGCCCCAGCCCCCAAACAGAAACTCTTTCTCCTCTTTTGTCCCTGTCTGCCCCCTCCCCCCACCCAGCCCTGACTGCTCCCGAGGCTCAGGGCTTCCCCTGGGGAGCTGCTGCTGTAGATTTATTTCTCCCGTTGATGCTCATCTATCTTGCAGCCGACCCCAGCCCAGATTTAGCTGGTAATTTACAGCCACAGGTGTTAATTTACGATCAGGGGCCAGGGAGCCCGGGGGCCCAGGAAATGACGCTTCTCCCGGGTGAACGCACTTTCTTTTCACTCCCTGGGGACCTAGCACCCAGGTGGAGAAGAGAGTGGCAGAGAGGACGGACTTTGGGGGGACCCATGCTGAGAAGACACAATACCTGACCAGAGGCGGACCAGGCCTGCTGGATCCCAATTGTAATTTCCAGAGGATGGTGTTTGCACCCTGCTTTACACTTGATTGTCTTCCTGAGCCTCTGCACATAATGTTATCTCATATTTTCCCAGCATTCCTCCACGGTGGTATTTTTAGTTCCATTTTATAGAGGAGCACTCTAAAGTTCAGAGAGCAGTTGGCCTTATGTCACCCAGGGGTCGGGGAGTAGGAGATGGGACCAAACTACCTCAAATTCCTTTTCCAGGGCTCCGCTCAGATCCAGGGGCAGCCACTTCTGAGAGCCAAGTAGAGAGGGAAGCACATGTTCTGACCCGCGGGATCCCCAGCCCTCAGATGTCCTGACCCCACCCGACCCTCCCCTCCCTGACATTTCCTTTTTGTGTTCTTTTTTTTCCGTCTACAAGTCCCACTTTCCTGTTAAGAGGTACCTGTTCGGGTCTTGTTAATTGTGCGCCTTCTTAGGGGGTGGTTCGGCATTTTCTTAAATTGCACACCAGACGTGAATGTCTCCCACAAAGGGAAAACTGATGGGGGTGGGGGGGTGGCGGCGGAGCATTTTGCTCCCTAGAAATTGAGAATGTAAAGTATATTTAATTAAAATGATAAATCTGATTTTCAGTTTTGTTTTTACTACTGCTAAAACTAATCTATTTTATGCACGTTTGCAGAAGGCTGCAGCCATCAAATCAGAGAATATTAGAGCTGTGAGCCACCTGGAGATCTTCCTGGGCCAAACCCTTCATTTTATAGACAAAGAAACTGAGTCTCAGACTGGGGAAGGGGCCCCGGAAGTTCCAGTGTTGTGTGAAGGGGAGGTTCTTCCCTACTTAAACTTACTGGTGTCTCTCAAGGGCAGGATTAACTTGGCTCTGCTCCTCGCTCTTTAAATATCTCCCCCTTTGCCCTCAGCCCCCACTGCAAACTCATGTTGGGAGGGGCTCGGCCTCTGGAGTCCCTTCCGCCACCTCCCGGGTTGGTACCCAATCTCTTCTTTACCCAGCTCCCTCCCTCTGACCCTGCGTGGCTTCCCAGGCTAGATTCTTATTCTGCATAGATCTCATTTGGTGAGATTTTTAAATGGTATTTAGTTCTCTATTTTTCTCTCTGCCTTATTACGAGGTAGTAATCACACCTTTGTTTTTCTTTTCCCAGCTATGTCTGCAGCATTGAAAACAAAAGCGATTGAATTCACATTTTATGTTGCTTTTGCTTCAAACAAGGGTGTAAATGTTGTGAAATGTTTCTTTATTTGAGAAAGGTGACTGTCTTGAGCAGCACTGACAGCCACATGGTATAAAATCCAGACATCCTAGACTGATCTCTCCTATAATTTTTAACTTCCTAGAGGCAGCCAAGCTCTTCAAAGTCTTGTGCCTTCTTGGTGACATAGACCATGTACACATATACAACAAGCATAGACCTCACACACAGGCCAATCCCTTCTCCTTTGTTTCCACAAATGATGCGGAATTGTGAGCACTGGGGCATGAACATGTCAAGAGCCAAAGAAACTCCATCCTGACAGAGCCTGGCTCAACCAGAGAACATACCGTATAGGCCAAGAAGCAATTTATGCAGCTGGACTGGAACGTCTAGAAGTTGTTCTGTGTACTGTTAGGATGGTTGTGCCCATTCCCTCACCTTAAAAATAAAGATAATATAAACCATAGAATAATTTAGAGGCAGTCCAGACAAATTTTCCTCCTGATGATCAATACCAAAGTTTGTTTGTTTTTTTTAAATGGTGCCTCTACGCTGGTGGAGGTCTGAGCACAATCTTAGTTTGACCGGGGTTACCTGGCATGGGTTGTGAGATAGACAGGCCTAGGTACAAATCCTGTTTGTGCCTCTGAATAACTTTGTGATCTGAACGAGTCAGTTAATTGCCCCGAGCCTCAGTTTACTCATCTGTGCAATGGGGATAATAAGATCTAGCTTGGTTCTTTTTTCTAACATTGATATTAGAGAGAGGAAGGAAGAGAGAAAGAGAGAGAGAGGAACTTCGACTTATTGTTCCACTTATTTATGCATTCATTAGTTGATTCTTGTATGTGCCCTGACCAGGGATCGAATCCCAAACCTTGGCTTATTGGGACAGCGTTCTAGCTCTAACCAACTGAGCTACCCGGCCAGGGCTAAGATCTACCTTGGTTCTTCATTTCAGTTACCTTGTCCCAGTGAGGGGACTGGAGATAGTCTGTTGTCAATGCTGAGTTAACAGGAATGAGCCTCCTTTATTTATTATTTTTAAAATACGTTTTTATTGATTTTAGAGAGAGAGGGAGAGGGAGAGATAGAAGCATTGATGAGAGAGAAACATTGATCAGCCGTCTCCTGCATGTCTCCTACTGGGGATCAAGCCTGAAAACCTGGCATGTGCCCTGACCAGGAATAGAACTGGTGACCTCTTGGTGCATGGGTCAGTGCTCAACCACTGAGCCACACCAGCCGGGTGGAATGAGCCTCCTTTCAATCTCTCTGTGTGTATGTATGTGCACACACGTGCAGGTCTCTGTGGCCATCCCCTCCTCCTTGCACATCCTCACTTCACTGCCTCTCCTGTTCTGGGTGTGTGGGGCTGAAGTTTGGATAGGGGGGTCAGGCCTCCTGGGCTGTGCTGGGCTGGCTACAGGATCAAAGGCACCCTTGGGGGGAGGGGCTGAGTCCCAGTAACCTGAGAACTCCTCTCAGGGAGATGAGTCAGGCATGGTTGCCAGGTGAGGAGAAAGCAGGTCCCCGTGGATGGGGGGGAGCTCTGCTCAGCCAGTCCTGCATGTTGCTACCTTAGGGAACTGCTTAGCCATGGCTCTGGTGTGCTAGCTTGGCGGCAGTGGCCTCTCCTATCCTGGGTGGTGGTGGCCAGGCTTGCTTGGATTCTATGGGAGATGGCTTTGAGGTCCCCAGGGCCTCGTCTGCAGTGGCTGTTGGTATATCTAAGCTTCTAGGGGCAAAGGGGCCCACCTTTGGCAGAGAAGTAGGGGTTCTAGTTAAAAGGCAGGAGGTGGCTGTCAAGAGAAGGAGGATTGTGGGTCCTTATGTGTGTGTATATATATATATATATACACACACACAGGTTACAATGGTCATTGCCAAGAAGTCAGAAGGCTACAGTAATTGTTTTCAGAATGAGGAGTCCCCTCTAAGAGACTCTAAGGTTGTGCCCAAGACTGCTGGGCATTCCGTGGGAATGTCTTTCTGGGGCTGGGAAGCTGGATAGCATAGAGGGGACAACCCAATCTGCTTGGTCCAGTTTCCATCAGAAATCTTCTTTGTCAACTTCTGCTGCAACCCCAGCTGCAATTCAGTCTCAGTAAGGGTTTTCCAAAATCTACTCTGTGCAAAAGCTTGTTCTTGAGGTCCCTCCAAAATGAGTCCGGCCCCTACCCTTGCCCAGAGGAGCCCACCATCTGGCCGTGGGGTTGTGAAGGTAGGTGCAGACTCCAGGGTATCATGAAAGGAGGTTGTGGGGAGCATCAACCCTCTCAAAACCACGGTGGGAGGTTAGAGAGGTACTGCCGTTACCCTCTTACTATAGAGGGGAGCACACAGGCTCAGGGAGGAGAGGGAGCTTGCCTGAGGTCACCCAGTGGGGAAGGGGCTGAGCCAGCCTATGAACCCTGGCTTGTCTGGTTCGAGAAGCCAAAGTCCTACCCACAGCCTGAACTTGGGTGTTCAAAGGGGAGAGAGACCTTCATCGCTGGGAGGATCAGAGAAGACTTCTCAGAGGAGGTGGCAATGGAGCTGGCACAGAGGTGGGTGGGACTTTGGTATGAGGTTGTGGGGCGGGTATTCCAGGTTCAGGGAACATCAGAATGTCAGGACCGAAGACTAGGTGAAGACGCCAGGGTGTCACGAAAGGGGGTTGTGGGGAGGCCAAAACCCCCGAGAAATTTGCCTTGGAATTTTCTCTTTGGAATCTGGGCTCTGCGGCCACAGGCCTGACGCCTATGCGTACCGTCCACAAAGCTGAGTGAGAAATTTCAGGCCAATGGGAGAGAAAGGGAGGCTCTAGTGGGCCCAGGCCTGGGCACACTGTAGCTCTGAATGCATTTCCCAAGGCTCAGGCTGGTCTGGGTGCTGGGACTCCCCCCAGTGGAGCCTGGGCTCGCTCCCCGCTGAGATCCTGCCTGTGAATTTTCCACGGGGCTGTCACACCATGGGAGGGAGGGAAGGAAGAGGGAACTTTGTGAGCACGCAGATGTGGCTTCTCCTCCTCAGGACGGACCCAGGGCCCCTTTCTAGGGTGGAGTGGGGGAACTTTCACCTTCAGGAACCTGGAAGACCAAAGTTGGGGGCCCAGTGAAAGATTTAGCAGCAGACACCTCCAAAAATGAACCCCCGGCAGCTAACCGGGGTCCCTGGCACCTACCTCAGTGCTCAGTAAATACTTGTGAGTGAAGGAAGAAGTGGAGTGGGTGCTGGGGGAGTGGAGTGGGTGCTGAGGTATGAAACAGGCCTCTGCCTGCCAGAGGCTTCCTGTCTAGTCAGGGAGGTGGGTGGGGAGTGGCCGGGTAATGGCGTAACAATAACAACGCATTTCACAACACAAATTTAAGGCACCAAAGGCATCCTGGGGGAGGTACATCTCAACATGAGGGTGGGGAGCCACTCCTGGAGGGGGTGTCCCCAGGCCCAGCTTCAAGAGGGTCTGAGCTCCTTGCCCTGCTCAGCAGTGGCTATTCCTGGAGGTCCTTCTGTGCTGGACCCCTGACACCCACCGTTCAGGTGTCCGGCCCTATTTTTGCTCCATCTGGGGTCTCAAACTTGGACAAACAGGAGCATTTCTGGTTGGGGCTGGGGTGGGGGTAGGAGACGGAAGTTCATTCTGCCCAGGATGGAGACTCCAGAAACACTGACGGGACTGTGGGCTCCCTGGGGCGGAGGAGGGAGGGGGCCTTGGTGACTTGGGGTCCACCCCTTGGCCCCCTCCAGGAGTTGCAAAGGATAAAATACTTTCTCTGCTCAGACAGTTCTGGGAAACTTGTGGTGCTTTGCGCTCAAACCCAATTCCAGCAACGGCATTTGAAGGGGGAACATGGCAGCCCTGAGCCACACTCATGGTGCCTTGTCCCAGGGGTCTCCCTGATGGAACGGTTTCCGCTCATGCCCTCCACATCGCTTACCTTTCCGTGGCCAGGGTAACGGTGATGGCTCTGTTTCCCATCCCTCTACCAGCCCCCTCCGGATCTCAGGGTCAGGCATCCCGAGGTCCCTGCCCTATTGCCTCTCCCCTCTCCCAGGGCAGGCAGCTGCCACAGGGAAGCAGACCAATCAGAAAATCTCTTTGAGGCTTTACAGGGCTGAGTCTCACCTGTCTCTACAAAATCATGGTACAACCTGGGCCTCAGAGAGGTTAAGTGACTTGCCCGAGGTCACACAGCCGGGAATGGTAGTTGGACAATGAACTGCTCTGATTGTCCAGTGTGTTTTCCATTGTCTGCGTGGACTCCATAGAATGAGAACAGGAGATAGGAGGCCTGTCCCGGACACCCCCAGCCCGAGGAGCAGGGCAAGGAGGTAGAGAGTCCCAAGGGAAGACACCTGGTTCCAGATCATAGAGATGGGAACAAGAGCCAGAGAAAGGAAAGTGAAAAGGAGAGGAACTTCTGATGACAAAGCTCTGTCTCCCCACCCGGAGGCAGGACATCTGGCCAAGGCTTCACGCCTGGTGGCTGCTGGTTCAGGATGCCCTCTGCTGCCTGCTTCCTGGGTGCAGTGCAGGTGGGACGGGTGTTATGTGGACCCCTTGGAGCTCCATCTTCCGGAGAAAATACCAGGCTAATGGAAACGGAAAACAGGGGCTCCATCTGGGGGTCTCAAACTTGGACAAACAGGAGCATTTTTGATTGGGGCTAGAAGATGGAAGGCAATGCATTCATTAGGTATTTTATCCATTTCATTCTGCGCCAGGAGATGGGAATACCTAGTCACCGACAGCCAGAAATAACAGCAAGTATTTCAGCACTTACCATGTGCCAGGCTAAATGTTTTACACGTGTTACTCATTCCACATCACACACACGTGGGGCTCAGAGAAGTTAAGTAACTTACCCAAAGCCACACAGCTGAGTAAGCTCAATAGAGCAGGTCTCCCTCTGTGAGAGGTGTGCTTGAGTGTGCTGGGGGCGTTGAGAGAGGGGGCTCCACTTGGGGAAGTGGGGAGGAGGCATTTGATCAGGGGCCCTTGTGAGGATGAGTGAGATTTCATTCGTGGGGAAGGAAAAGAGTTCCCAGGTCGAAGGAGCAGCATTTGCAACGGTGAAGGGGCCCCAGAGGAAGTCTGCGGCCCAGAGTGGTGAGTTTGGGTATTGAGGGTGGGGCCTGGGAGTGTTGACATTTCGGAGACCATATTAAGGAGCTTGGATTGTATCCCACAGACAATGGGGAGCCATGGGGTGTGGGAAGGGTGTGTGTGAGGGGGTGGGGGCGGGGTTAAAGCAGTCCTGACACATCAGACCTTGGGCAGAAGGAGGCGAGGAGGGAGGGCACGAGCTTGGAATCTTCAACAGTAGCTCATTCCTGACCGCGTCTCCAGGCTTCTACCTCCCCACCTCTTGCCACATAAGACGTGGTGCCATGATTCAATCCAGACAGATGGCAGAGCCGTTACAGAGGCTCCGGGGGCTGACTCTTGCTCTGCCACCAGCAAGCCATGGGGACTTGAGCAAGTTAACCTCTCTTTGCCTCAGTTTCCTCATCTGTAAAATGGCAGTGATAACAGGACCTGCCTCAGAGAGTTGGGGGTGACGATGCAATGAGATGCCACAGGGCAGCACAGTCAGGCTGTCAGTACAGGGTCAATAAATGCGAGTTCTTGTTATCAGATGTCACCTCCTCACCCTGCCCCGGGCCCAGTCAGCACCTCAGAGTCCTGGGTGTCAGGAACTTCCTAAGTGCCTCCCCCTGCGGAGGGACCCCCCAGCTTCCCTGAGAGCCTTTCAGAGCAGGGACTGCACTGGGTGTTGGATGTTCCCTACCCTTATCCTGCCCCTCTGATCTCAGGCCCTTCCCTCCTCCCCTCCCCTGTGATTATCACAACCCCTGCAGTGGGCAGGCTTGGCTGGGCCCCCGCAGCCCTTTGAAGTCCTCTGCCAGGTTCCCAGCCCCACACACTGACTTCTGAGAAAGCTGCTTCCCATCAAATCCTGCCGCCAAAGGACTCCCCTCTTAGGTATTCCTGCCAACTCCGTTTTATAATCTCCACGCCGGGGAGGGAGGACGGTGCAGGCACTTTGTGCGCAGGAAGGAAGCAATTAAATTATTAGCACTTTGAGAAAATTAAACGACATAACTTATGGTGGAATAAGTTTAGGAAAAAAAAAAAAGAGAAACCCTTGTAATGTGAGAAAACAATTAAAAAGAATTATATAAGGTTGGGCTCGCTCCTTTATTGCAATAGAGTTAGCAGTTCATTGATTATCGTCTTGTTATAATGCAGCAGGATGGAGCGGGCTGCCGCCGAGGTAGCGACTCTCAGGAAGCGAGGTGCTTAGCTGGGTCCTGCAAGAGGACACGGAGGAGGAGCTGAAAGGCTTTCCTGGAGGGGGAGGGGGAGGGGGAGGGGGGGAATGGGACCAGGAAAGGATCCACTGAGCGCCTCTTCTCCACGTTCCTTCTGCTTTGGTAGAATTGTCAGTTTCAGATGCCCAGACCCTGTGCCCCAGCAATTCCGCTCCTAGGTGTGTTCACACAGCTCCATAAGGGGACAGGGATGAGGGTGATCCCCAAGGCAGCTTAAGTGACCCTCCTGGGAGAGCGGAAAGGTAAAATGGGGTGGATATGCCCCCCTGAGCAGCAGCAAGGAGCAGAGGACTGGGTGTACACAGAGCCACGTGGCCAGATATTTTTTCTAGATTATTATTATTAAATTAAAATTTCTTTCAGTTACAGTTTACATTCAGTATTATTTTGTGTTAGTTTCAGGTGTACTGTGGCTAGATCTTAAAAGCTGAGTGCGTCACAGCAGTAAAAATAAAAGAAAAAAAAAAAGAAAAGCAAAGCAAACTACTGCTGCCCACACCACATGGAGGAATCTCTCAGACAAGTTGAATGAGAGCAGCAAGACATGAAAGAGGGCCCCCTGTAAGATTTCATTTAGATGAAGTTCAAGAACAAGCTGAACTAATGGGTGGTGACAGAAGCTGGAATGGTGCCGCTGACAGCGGAAAGGGGAAGGGAGCGTTTGCTGACTGGGAAGAGGCCCAGGGGAACTTTTCTGGGTGCTGGAAATGTGTTATGGTTGGATCCGGGTGGTGATTGCCCAGGTGTACACAGAGAGAAAAAAATAGAGTTTATAGTTAAGACCACTGCATTTACACAGTTCACTGCATGCGTGTTATACCTCAATAGGAGAGTACAGGGTGAAAAATGTGGCCGAGGGGGGAAAAGTAGAAGACAAGGAGATGTGACACAATACCATTTATGTAAATAAAAGACAGACCGCATGCCTATGAAATAACCACCCTTCTGCAAGAATTCAGCAAACAGAAAGACGCTATCATATGGACATAGGCCAGGGGGGATACAAGAGAATGGATGAATGAATGGGTGAAAACCAAGAGTGGGGCTCTGCAAAGACTAATTATGATAACAGGCCACAAACAGAGAGTATTGGCTAACTCAACCCTCTGCCTCTGAGAAGTTTGTAGAAAATCACTAGTTAATTCATCAGGAGGTCTTTGGGCTGGATGTACTTTGTGTGGGGTGTTGGGGTATTTTGATCTCAGGTGAGTGTAGACTCCATCACTGATGCCTGCCAGGAGGCAAAGGAGGGATCTACCTCAAGATTATGTATATATATATATATATATATAACGGCAGAACAACTAGTTGCTATGAGGTGTACTGACCACCAGGGGGCAGACGCTCAGCGCAGGAGCTGCCCCCTGGTGGTCAGTGTGCTGCTCAGCCAAAAGCCGGGCTCTTGCCGAAACCGGTTTGGCTCAGTGGATAGAGCGTCGGCCTGCGGACTGAAGGGTCCCACGTTCGATTCCGGTCAAGGGCATGTACCTGGGTTGCGGGCACATCCCTGGTGGGAGATGTGCAGGAGGCAGCTGATCGATGTTTCTCTCTCATCGATGTTTCTAACTCTCTGTCCCTCTCCCTTCCTCTCTGTAAAAAATCAATAAAATATATTTAAAAAAAAAAAAAAAAAGCCGGGCTCATGGCTGGCAAGCACAGGGGTGGTGGCAGGAGCCTCTCCCGCCTTGGCGGCAGCTCTAAGGACCCCTCCAGGGATGTCTGCCTGCTGGGTTAGGCCTGCTCCCTAAGCCGGCAGTCGGACATCCCCCAAGGGGTCCGGATTGTGAGAGGGCTCAAGCCGGGCTGAAGGCCCCCCCCCCCCGTGCATGAATGTGGTGCACCGGGCCTCAAATATATATATTTGCTCAACCACTGAGCCATGCCGGCTGGGCTCAAGTTTCTTTCTTTTTCCACAGTTTGCCAGGCCATCATGCCTACTTTCTCAGGGAGCCTCATGTGCAGTGGGTAGACTGGAGCTGCCACCTGCACTTCACCCAGACCTCCCACCCCTCCTGGGTCCCCCTGGCAGTCTTCTTAACCTCTCTGGATCTCGGCTTCCTTGCCTGTTACAGGGGGATGGTAAAGAGAGTGCCCACGGCGAGGGTGGTTTAGGGTGGGAGTCAGCAAACGTTTAACATAAAGAGCCAGTTCATAAATATTTTCAGCTGTGTGGCCCGTAAGGTCTTTGTCACAACTTCTCTGGAAGTAGTCATGATGTAAATGAATGTGCATGGCTGTGTTCCAATAAAACTTTGTTTCTGAACACTGAAATTTGAATATCATCATTGTCACAAAACATTATTTTCCCACCAAACCATTAAAAAATAGGAGTGACTTTTAGCTTGCAGGGTATACACAACCGGGGGTGGGGAGGGGGAGAGAATGGATTGGTCCGGGGGCCATAGACTGCTGACCCTGGGCTAGAGGATCAAGTGAGTTGGAGCAGTGCTCAGCTCATAGTAAGTGCTCAAGAAAGCTTAACAATATTTTTACTCTCACGCCCACCGTACAGGTGAGAAAGCAGAGGTTCAGAGATGCACAATGGCTTACCCCGGCCTCCAGGGCGTTAGTGGCAGAGCTGAGACTCTGACCCAGATCTCCTGAATCTGTGTGCAGTGTGGTGGTTTCAACCCACTTTGAAAAACGCCCCAAATGAGGAGAGTCAGGTTGTATCTCACGTTCCCCTCTCCAGGGCTCACATCTTGCAGCAAGAAGTCTGGCTTCTCTCTGGGCGGCTAGCGGGGCCTGATGGATCAGAGAACCCCTTGCATCTGTAGGGCGCGTTCTCACGCTTCAAAGCCCTCCCTCATCCTGCTACCCCGCTCGTGTTCCCCAGTCTCCTCTTGTCTTGCAGTGTCCGTGGTATGAAGATCTTGATGTGGGTGTTGCTATGAGGCGTCAAAGTGAACTTCCAATTGCATTGATACAAAGTTCCAAACCAGGCAAAGCTAATCTATGCAGTGAGAGGCCCGGGGCGTGGTTACCCCAGGAAGGAGGCACGTGGGGGCCTCTGGGGCTCAGGAAATGTTCTGCCTCTTGATCTGAGAATGACCTTTGTGAAAAGGCATCAAACTTGCACTTACAATCTGGGCACGTTTCTGTGCAGATGTTCTACTTCAATAAACTGGACGTAAAATAGCTGCAAGGGCACTTGGGCGAAACAATGAGCTCTTGGTGAGTCTAGTTGCGGGAACAGGAGGGCAAGGCTGACATCACCCAAGCCCTTTGCTCTGCTGGGCGGCCGAGAACAAGGCTGCACAAGGTGTGCACACCAGACCAAAAGTTCACGGGCCCATACACATCCTTCACCTTAACAGAGAAGGTGCTGGTCTCGCTTCCCTGGAGCACAGAAAACGTGTGAGTGTCTGTGTGAGAGTGTATGTGTGTGTCTCTGTGAACATGTGTGAGTGGGTGTGCTTATGTTTGTGAGTGTGTGTATGGCTGTCTGTGTGGTGTGAGATGCTTGTGTATGTGCAAGTGATTGTGATTATCTTTGTGAGTGCATGAGTGTGTGTGTGTGTGTGTGAGTGTGAGTGCGCATGTAAGATGTTTGTGTATGTGTGAATGGGTATATCTGTGAGTGAGTGTATGTGCGGTGTGAGGTGTGTGTATGTACAAGTGGTTGTGATTGTGTATGAGTGAGTGTATGTTGAGTATATGTGTTATGTGTGTGTATGTGTGTGTGAATGTGTATACCGGTGCATGGGTATGATTGCATTTGTAAGTGAGATGTGGTGTGTGTACCTATGCATGGGTGTGAGAGCGTATGTATGTATGGTATATGTGTGATGTGTGAGATGTGTGTGAACAAGTGAGTATGGTTGTGTTGGTGTCAGTGTGAGGTGTTGGTGTGTGTGTGAGTGTGTGAGTGTGAGCACTGCCTTACACGGGCCCAGAAGCTCCCCCTCCCTTTGGAGTTGAGATTGGGGACCTAACAAGGGCCCATGTGTACACACGGGTGCAGCATGTGGCACACACGCAGGTGCGGGGGCTCATCTCTGGCGCGAGCGTCTGGCACACGCTGCTGCTCCTCGGTGAAGGGCTTTTATGTGTTTTGAAATGCACGGCCCTTGATCGCTGCAGATTTATGCCGAGCAAATGGGTTCTGGTAACTGACCAAGGCTCTTAGCCGTTGCTCATTTGGGTGGATCTCAGGTCATCTATTTGTTTCTGGAGGGTTTGCAGGAATTCTCTCCGCAATGTGCCAAGCTTCCTGCCTTGGAGAAGACATTTATTTAATTTATTTAAATCAGATGATTTAATTCCCTTGTTTGCAGGGAGCAAAACACAGATTCTGCATTATAGGAGCCTGAAAGGGGGGGAGGGGGAGAGAGAGAGAGAGAGAGAGAGAGAGAGAGAGAGAGAGAGAGAGAGAGAGGAAGAAAGAGAGAGAGAGAGAGAGAAAGAGAGAGAGAGAGAGAGAGAGAAAGAGAGAGAGAGAGAGAAGGGTTGAAATAGGGTGAGTTTAGCTGGAGCTCAAAGATAACTTTCCTCCACTGGAAGGAGTTTGTCACTTGGACCAAGAGGATAAGTGTCTGTCTTCCCAGCCTCTCTGTGAAAAGAGCTGATCTTGTTGGCCAGAACTGAGAAAGGACATTCCTGTTTTCCACCCAATGTCACCCTCTTGGACCCCCTGCCCACAGAGCTCCCCTTGTCCTGAGATGCACCCTGCCTATCGCTCTGTCCCTCCCTTGAACTTGACTTTGCTAGTTCTGAGAGCACACCATGCCCTGCATGTTTCTCTCTACTTCCTGCTACATCCTCCCTCACCCTTGGCCGGGCTGGTGAACCCTTCTTTGTCCTTGACTCCGCTCAGACATTGTGTTTTACGAGGCGCTTTCCCGACTCCTCTCCCTTGCAAATATCTCGACTAGGTGCTCACCACACGCCGCTGTGATTCTTTGCACATGGGCCTTTCTCCCACATTCGGCCGCAAGTTCCTCCTGGGGAGAGAATGTGCCTTGTTCATCTCTGAATCACCGGATCCCGGTGCAGTGCTTGCCACAGAGGCGATGCGGGGCGTATGAACGCTTTCTGAATGAATGAGTGAATGAATGAATGAATGAGCCCACAAGCAGGGGAAAAGACAGGATGAACTCCACAGGCCTCAAGCACAGATGCACAGACGTGTACACAGCCCCTCACCAGGCCTCCCCTGATGTGCGAAAGTCACCATGAAACTATTCACCCATGAAACACACGCTCCTCATCCCTAATCGCGGCTGCTCTGTGAAATCCAATTCTTGTTTTGCACTTTGCCTTCAGAAGGGCTCTGGGTAGGAGTGCCGTTCTTTCAGACAAGGTCTCCCCGAGTGAAACAGCACAAGATGAGGGTGAGTGTGGAACCGGAGGGGGGGGGCATTCTGATATGGGACCAAGACCGAGTCAGGGGACTTGGGGCGTTGGGGTCCTGGTAGAGATGGGCTGCTCTGTCTGTGATCACAGGCTGGGGAGGGAAGGCTTGTGGGGGAAAAGGGTTAGATCAGTGACCCAGAACAGAGCAGGATCACAGGCTGCCTGCACAGATGCTATCTCTGCATGGCTGAGCGTTCCCACAGGCAACGGCTAGCATTCCTCTGCGCTCCGAGATGCTTGCTCTAGTGAGAACACATACAAGCACCTGGCACCAAAAATGAATGAATGAATGAGAGAATGAGAGAATGAAATAAGCCATTGTATGAATAGGGCATGTTACTTGATATCCCTGGGACTCACGTGCTCTCACCTGTAAGATGGGGTGGGGGGTATTGAATGAGATGGTTCCTGAAGCCTTTCCGGTTCTGCTCCTCCTCTGCTCCCCTCTTTGTCTGTTAGTGGCACAGGCACTGCACATGCATAAATAATCATATACTCACTTCATATTACATATTAACTTGGTCTTATACCTCTTGGTAGCCCCTTGGGCTCTCCACAGAGGATGGAGACTCTGGAGTCAGACGGCCAACAGTTAACATTTTGAGCTTGCCCCTAGCTAGCTGTATGACTTAGGGCAGGTCCTGTTGGTCTCCAGCCCTTTCTCCTTGAAGTAGGGATGATAATCACCCAACTTATGGCTCCGAGTTGTGAACATCCAGATAATAAATTCAAAAGAATTTTGCAAGCTGTAGGTGTTACTAAGGCGTTATCATGAACGTCCCCCACAGTAGGTGCTTAGTAAATGCTCAGTAAGTGAGCGGGCGACTTTCTGGATTAGCTTCTGTTTTTACCTACATTCCGCTCACATGAATTCCTCTGCGCGTGTGTTTTAATGGTCTTTACCCCAAGGCTGGAGGCAATGCAGCCAGAAGTCCCCCTTCACTCCATCAAGCCCACCACCCAAGTGCTACAACTGTGTCCCTCCCATAAGTCAACAGAATGGGTGGGGGCTGGGCGGGGGAAACAAAGGGGCTGTTAGCAGGTAAGAGCAAGTCAGCCCATCTCTGTGCAAGTCACCACCAATAAAACCTAATCAATGCAACCCCTTTTAAGTTGGTTGGATCAGTGACCCAGAAAATAGCTCCCCTGTAGAAAAGGAAATGATAGTCAATAAACTGAGACGTCAATGGGAAAAATCTATTAAAGTGAGTGAGATATCAGGAGACCTCTGGTGTTAACGGAGACCCTTTGGAACGGAGCCATGGAGTGAGAGTGGGCTTTTAACCCTCTCAAGGCCGGAGTTGCTTCAGCCCCAACTCAGAGAGCAGCAGAGGCTGCAGCTACGGTGGCTTTGCTTGGCCTGGGTCTCCCCACACAGAACCCAGGGGCCCATGTTTTGCTGAGGTCTGTGCTGCTTCCCTTTTCAAGCCTGGTCCTCTGGTGTGTGTGTGTGTGTGTGTGTTTGAGGCTGTCTGGGGTGCTGGCCTTAGAGAGGGCACCTCCCTGGACATTTGGATGTGCTTATGCATCAGGAATGAATGTGAACGTGTTAAAGTTTAAAGGGGGTGTGCTTATGTAGAACTGGGGCGAGCTAGACATAAACTGGCCTGGGGCAGAGGACTGCAGGGGAAGGCCTTGGCTCTGCTCTGCTCCTCTCACTTGCCTTTGCTGGTTAACTCCATGTCCAGTGATTACATGGATCTTTTATATGTTGTTATTATTGTTATTGTTTAACCTTTGAGTTTTATAGTCTTTTTTTTGGAGGGGAGGGGTAGAGTCAGGGAGCCACAGTATTTATGCCACCCAGAATCAGCAGAGATATTGGCATGTCTTGGTTTATTTGGGCCCATGAGTGGGTGTTTATGCTCCAAGAATCTAAAAGACCACAAGAATAGGATAAGATTCCCAGATGAGACGATTACAGACAATACCTTGCAGTCTCTCCTGATGACGTCCACAGTGCGGTGGGGTGTCAGTCATTCTGGGGTGGCGGTGGTTACATTTTCTGGGGGGCAGGGATGTTCTAATGTGTTTGAGGGGCGAACTGATCAGCAACTCTGTGGAAATATAGAGCTGGGCTTGTCCTGTTCCCAAGGCAAAGGAAGTAACCAGGAAGAGAGTCCCTTTTCCTGAGTATCTGAGGACCGGGGAGGTCTCTGTCTTCATTCGCCACCGCAGGTTGGTCATGGCCTCTGGGAGGGGGCAGTTCCCACTAGTGGTAACAGAATAAATTGACAAACATACATAGACACATGAGTCCAGTTTCTGGTTTCTCTGAATTATGGGTTCATAATCAAAAACGTCTTTAGGATCTGGAGATTTCTCTTCGGCATTTCAGGGAACATTCTGAAAACTTCTGATGTGTCCCAATTCTGCCTGGTGAACCCCAAGCCTGGGGGAGGGTCCATCTGCTCCCATCCCTGGAGCAGGGCAGAGCTGTTCCTCAGAGACCTCTTTCCCTTCTTCTTCAACTCAGTGACCCCCTCCCCCCTCCACACAACACCCTCCCCTACCATCCCCCTGCCAACTTAAGAGGTTAAGAGGCCTGTGAAAATGAGGCCTGAAATAGCTGAGAAAAATCAAGTACTCATTCCCGAGACGGTAGCCTGAGTTTTGGAAAGTGTTAACGTTGAAAGGAGTTTTGGAGTCCATTGAGCTTTCTCCGAGTTTTGGGGCACTCTCTTCCTAGCTGTGTGACTTTGGGTAATCCACATCACCTCTCTGAGCCCCAGACTCTTTTTCTATAAAACGAAGGCCAATTATATCTTCTTCTCCGCGTTGTTTTCAGGATCAAGCAAGACAATGTGCGTGTGACATATTTACTGCGGTAGCTGGCACACAGCAGGAGCTTGGAAATGGCAGTTCTTTCCTCTCCCAAGTCCGGATCATATTTGCAACAAAGAGTGTCCTGTGATACAGAGTGAAGAGAAGCGTTTTTCCAAACGGAGCCACTGCCGGTAAGAATGCCAGGAATGGGCTCCCAGGTGGGACGAGGGTGTGATGGGTGGGTTGAAAGGACCCTTCCCACCTTGGCGGCTTTGACCACAAGGGCGAGAGCTCCGGGCCTCAGCCGGGAGTTGCGTATTTCTGCCACAAGGTGGCGGTGTTGGCAAACACACCACCTCCATGCACTGCCCAGCGGCCCAAAGTCAGAAGAATTTGACTTCCAGTTTAAATTATTTTTAGAAGGGGAATGCTCTTAGAGATTACCTAATGCCATGATTCCATACCCCAGGAAATGGAGGCCCAGAGAGGGGAAGCGTTTCCCCCAAGATCACAGAGCAAGTCCGTGGCAGGGCTGGGTTGGTAGTCCATCTAGGACTCCTGACCAGGTTCATTCATTCAATGTACTTTTCTCATCCGGCTCTTCCCTGTTATTCTTCTGCTCAGGGTTGGGGGTGGGAAAAGTAGGTAGGCTTGAGAGTCCTTGGTTGTTTTCAGGAGCCCCCAAAAGGTTTACCCGATCACCTCAAGTACATTTAGGGATCCCAGATCTCCCGAGATCTTAATTCCATATTCCGCGCCTCACTTAGTATTAATTTGCATCCTAGTGAGAGAGGCGATGAGAAAGACATTTCTCCCCTTTCCTCCCCACAACGGTCTGGTGTGTTCTTAAATCCAGGGTGAATGGGTGGACTAGCTCTGGTTTAGAAGGACCGAGTCTAGCTGTTTTTGTTTAAGGCTCTGGCTAGGTAATGGCCCGACCCTCACTGGGTGATACTGGGAGAGGCTCGGAGAGGGAAGTAACTCCGAGGTCACGCAGAACTTTCAGATTCGGAGCTTCTGCCCTTTCTGGGCTGGCCCAGTAGGGCGGGGAGGATGGAGATAGCCCACCTTTTAGGATTTGTGTCCTCGGACCAGGCACTTTGTCCTGCCACTGAAATCCCTGAGCAGAACGCTCTTTGCACACTCTTTCTCCCCTCTCCCTCCCTCTCCCCTCTCCCCACTGCAGCTTCCCACCAGCGCCTTTCCAGAGCAGGCACTTGCTGAATAGGTTGCTAGTGGAAATGTGGTTTTCAAATTTGGGAACTCTCCATTAAGTCCTTTTATTTAAGGAGGATGTCATTATCACGCCTCCCCGAGGACTATTATGGTTCTATTAGGCAAGCCCGCAGACTTCCTAGGTACTGTCTGGGGTCTAGATTCCTGGGCAGGAAAATGTGAGACAGGAAGAAGGGAGGGGGAGGGAGAACAGGGGATGAGGCGTGAGGAGGGGAGAAGGAAGGAAGGAGGAGAAAGAATGAAAAGGTGTCTGAGGGAAGAGAAAGGAGTGGGAGAAAGAGAGGCAGCGGGTACACAGCCTTTGGCTCCCCTTGGTCCATCTGCCAGTCTAGAGGGTTTCCGATTGAACTGGAGGGGATCAAACTGCCCTATTTCCCCTTCTGGCAGGCGGAGGCCACGGGCGAGTCCAGGTAACTCAGGTCTCATGCCCTCCAGCTGCCGGGCCAGCCTCAGGCCTCCAGGTCCAGACTGGGGAGGGGCCTCTGTGAGGCCGGAAAGAGGAGGAGGAGACCCAGGGAGAGCTCTTCCAGACCCTGGGTCTGCGCTCAGGGCATTGGCCTTCCTGACCACGCTCGGGAGCACCCTGCTTTCTGCTCTCGGCTCCTCCCGTTAGAAGGGGAGCTGCAGAAAACAGGGCCTCCTCCTCTCTCTGCTCTTGCTGTCTCCCAGGCACCCAGTCAGGGCCAGGCACAGAGTAGGTGCTCAGTAGGTGTTTGTGGAATGAATGACGAACACGGGATGAAGAGACAATTCTGCAGGTTCCCCATCTTCTCCCTGTTTGTGTTCAGAGCAGTTCTCTTGTCCGAATGGATCTTCTCTCTGTTCTCAGCAAAGGCTGGTGATCCTTGATGTCTTCGGATCTCTCTCTCTCTCTCTCTCTCTCTCTCTCTCTCTCTCTCTCTCTCACACACACACACACACACACACACACAAGCAACCCCCCCACGCAGGGTCAGGAACCACATGGCAAGCAGCTGACATTGGTTTGGCCAAATGAGAAGGGAAAAAAGCCTCTCCTGGGACCTGCCTGTGAGGGGGTTACCAGCCGAAGGCTGGAAGTGGCTCTAGCCTCCGGGCAGGAAGATTGCTGCTCTTCAGACAAACATCCTGGCTGGGAAATCCCCTGGCCTGGGGGTCCCTGGGGCCTGGCAGCCTCACTCCATGCCATCCTGGCCTCTTCAAACCTCCCCCTGGTTCTGGGCTTGAGGCCAGGCCCCCTGTCCCCTCTCCCCCCAGGAGCCCCTGTGAGAACCAGCCCAGGACCCCTGGGGTGCCCCTCCCTCCGAGCTCCTGTGCAGAGGTGATTAATGAGGCAGAGGAGGACTTTCTTCCCAGCTGTGTCAACATGCCCCTGCGTCCCAAAGTGGCCCCGCTGGCTGTAGGGATGGCCTCCTCCTTGCCTGTTCTCTGCTCACTGGGGGCCTCTTCAGGGCCTGGACCTCCCACTGGGCCATCAGAGTCTGATGGTGGTGGTGATGATGATGATGATGATTTTATGATGATTACAGCACTTGATATTTGCAGAGCAACACCCTATGTCTTGGCTCCTCTTTCCAGCTGCCTGAGCCAGAGGCTCGGGCGTGGCTGTCTTTGGGTCACTGGGGAGCACCTGGGCTACAGTTGCAGGAGCTTATATTGCCGCCTCCGTGAAGCCTTCCCTGATCACCCCAGCAGGCTTTGTGCCTACCCCTGCCTTCCAGTCACAGCCGGCTGTTGTCACTGTGTGGGAAGCACATCTGGCTCCCTCACTGCTTCCTTAAGGGGGGCGACTGTGTGTTTCTCTGGGCCTTACTCATCTTTGTATCCACAGTCTTCTTCCTCCTCATTCCTGTTCTCTCAGCAGCCTAGCTCCGTGCTTGGCACATGCTGTGATAAATACTTAGGAAATGAACAAATGACCTGGAGATCTGGAATGGTCTGGAATTCCGGGGCTCTGGTCTGCCTGTGGTTCTGCAGGCTGAGTCCCTGGTGTTGGAGCTGGCTCAGACCTGCCCATGACCACACATCCTGCCGCTGGTCCCAGCCCATCCTTGTGGGCTTCTAGCGGTTGCCATTCTGGTGGGGCGATGGGAACTTGTGCAGCTGGGAATGGTGGTGGTGGTGGTGGGGAAGTAGAAGGAGAAAAACCAGAGTAACCACATGACTTTTTAAAAATAACCTTTTTATTTTGGAATAATTTTATATTTATAGAAAAGTTGCAAGGATAGTAAAAGTTCCTGTATACTCTTTACCCAGTTTTCTCTCGTGTCAACATCTTGTATAACCAACGTAATTTAGTCAAAACTGCGGAATTAACATTGTGCCTTACTGATAATTAGCCTCCAGTCTGTTTGTATGCCACCAGTTTTTCCATGCATGTCCTTTTTCTGTCCCAGGATCTAATCCTGGGTACCACATTGTAGTTGGCCCACATGATTTGAAGAATGGTGTTTTATTTTAAAATGTGCGCACGTGTCACTTTCTCCCTCCTAATCTATCTGGGTTGATTTTATGTGAGAACAAAGGTTCCTCCTGCCAAATATTCCAGTAAACGAATGTCACCATGTTTGTTTCTTGTGGCTCCTCAGGCTCTTCTGTACCCTGCTGTGTGCCTGTGGGGAGCAAAGGGCAGTCTCGGGTCACCCTCTGGATTCACAACATTAAAATCTGCTGACTGAGCCTGGCTGGTGTGGCTCAGTGGATGGCGTGTTGGCCTGCAGACCAAAGGGTCCTGGGTTCGAGTCCAGTCAAAGGCACCTGCCTGGGTTGCGGGCTCAATCCCCAGTAGGGGGCGTGCAGGAGGCAGCCGATCAATGATTCTCTCTCATCACTGATGTTTCTATCTCTCTCTCCTCCCTTCTTCTCTGAAACTAATAAAGAAATATATTTTTTTTAAAAAAGAAATTGAACGAAAGGACAGTGAAACTACCCACCTGAAGAAGGAGCATAAAGAATTGGCAGGAGCAGCACAACACGTACAACATATGGCAGGTCATAGAGAGGCTGCAAGGAGAACCTGGTGACTTCGAACCACACGATAGTGAGAAATTTGATTCTGAGCAGGAAACTGGTGAGGAATCTGAAATGGAAGACTCAGAAATTGGCCCACGTGCTGAAGACATTTACCTTCTACAGAGGCAAAGCCCCGTATGTGAGATTCATGAATATTTGACTTGAGAAATATGTGAGCAGAGTTACCTCCACGACAGTTCTTTGTAGCTGAGCAAGGCACTCTGTAATGCAGACTTGAAATCAAACTTCCTTATTTGAATCCTGGGACCCTATTATTGTATTAAAACACAAATTCTATGTATTTTTGTTGTTAATCCTCACCCAAGGGTATCTTTCCCATTGATTTTCAGGGAGTGGAAGGGAAGGAGGGAAGAAAGGAGAAGAGAGAGAGCTAGAGCTAGAGCTAGAGCGAGAGAGAGAGAGAGAGAGAGAGAGAGAGAAGAACATCAATGTGAGAGAGACAGTGACTAGTTGCTTCCTGAATACGCCCCTACCGAGGGTGGAGAATGAACCCCACAACCCAGTCCATGCTCTTGCCCAGGAATTGAACCTGAGACCCTTTGGTGCATGGGCCAAAGCTCTAACTAGTGAGCAACACTGGCCAGGGCAAATTCTATGTATCTTTAATCTACGGTGTTTTATGCAAATAGCATTTTCTCAAATGTCAGACACGACCCGTGGATATGCTAAGTAAACTTCAGCCTTCTATTGAAGACACACACAAACCCTGCTGACAGCAGTCTGATCTGAACAAGGAACAGTGATCACCGGGCCAGGCAGGGCTGGGGACGGCAGAGGGGCGGGTGGGAAAGGATGGATGTGAGTGCGTTAAGGGGGTCTCTTGCGAGGCAGAGACATGATGCTTGAGCTGAGAGCAGGAGCGTTTCCTGGGTCCCCTGGTTATTTGTCCTCAGCCTTTGTCTCGCTCCCTCACGCCATCTGTCACCGTGTGTGTGTCTATTTGCGGCATCACAGTAGGTCTTGGTTTTGCTTGTGTTCCTGGTCAGCTGGCGGAGTCATTAGAGTTAATTTTCAATTAAAATGTCACCGGATGTTCCGTTAATAGCAGAGGTGAGCGCTCTGCCTGCTTTAGGGAAGACACGATCTTCCTGTGCAGCGGAGGCCTTGGGGGCTCCAGGGCCGGGAGGGAGCGAAGCCGGAATGCCGGCGGAGCGCTGGGTCAGTTAAGGTCCCTGCTCTTTGGCCCCCTCCACCGAGCAGCTCCCCTCCTGGTGCGCAGGTCTCTGATCAAGGTCCGCTGATGTCATTTTCTGCGCTTCAGGTTTCTAGCTCCTTGTGCTGGGAGCGGTGGACAAGCTGGTGGGGCTGTGGGAGACGGTGGGAGGTAAGGTATTTGGAATTTGGCTTTGGAATTCTTCCCACGTTTGAAAGGCTAGCCAGTGACGTCTGGGAGAGCCCTCTCAGGCTGACTGTTTTGGTCATGGGCTGGGGGGAGGGGGGAGGAGAGGGAGGAGGAGGCGGCGAGGATGCACGGAACCTAAGTGACCTTCACACCCTGCTGGGGACGGTACACCCTGCTGGGTGGGCCTGAGGTCAGAGGTTCATGACACACCCTCAGGCTTCCACCCCAGCTCTCCCAAGGCCTCTCACTATTAGAAGGCAGAGGCCTGCAGAAGGCCAGCACCAAGTCAGCAGGCAGGAGAGCACTGGGCACCCTAAGACACCACTGCATTAAGGGGGCAACTCCTCTCATCTCTGGGTGGAGGAGACATGAGGTACGTAGGGAGCACGGGCATTCACCCCCTTCCCCTTCATAATGATCTACTGCAGATCCACTTCCTGGTCTGAATGGGATAACCAGAGGTCCCTAAAGCTAGTAGGTGGTCGCTGCCTTAAAAACCCTTGAATGGTGATTTGAAACCTCATCATTCCCCACCCCAGTCATCCCTCTCATTCAGACCATGTCAGCTGGTTTAGAGAGGATACAGGTGTATTGTGCTAGTTGGGCTTTGGGGTGCTTGTGTGCCCATCCCGCATGCCAGCCTTTGGGGAAAGTGCTGGCTTAAATAGTGGAGGTATTTTGGGTCCCTGGGTCCCAGACACCTAGTCACCAAGTCATATAGCTTCTTACCAGAAATCTCTTTAACTCCATTCCTGCTCTCCATCCTCACCACACAGTCTTGGTCAGGTCTTTACCATTTCTCCCTTGGATCATTGCAAAATACCCCCACTGACGTTTCTATTTCCAGGTACTTCCAGCTTTAATCCCTCCTCTCCATGGCTGCCAGCGTTCTCTTTCTAAAAACAGACAGAAAATGCCATTTTCTGCCTGAAAACTTCCAATGGCTTCCCACTGCCAACAGAATAAAATATAATTTTTTTATCTCAGCATAAAGGGCTTTTCTTGGTCTATGCCAAGTTTATCTTACCGCCTCCTTCTCCCATCACTGCTTCCCTTGCCTGGCCATCCATGCCTCTCCTCGTTTCTAATCATCTTGCCTTCCTTCATGCTCGGCCTTAGCACATACAAGTCTGCTGTGGGCTAAATATTTGTGTCTCCCCCAAATTCATGTTGAAATCCCAATCCCCCATTTGATGGTGTTTAGGTGGGGCCTTTGGGAGGTGATAAGGTCACGAGGGCACTGCCCTCATGATGGGATTAGTATCCTTTTAAATAGCCCTCAAAGAGCTCTCTTGCCCCTCCTGCCATAAAGGACTTGGTCAAAGGCAGCCACTTATGAACCAGTAAGTGGGTCCTCACCAGACAGCAAATCTGCTGACACCTTGATCTTGCCCTTCCCAGCCTCCAGAACCGTGAGATGTAAATTTCTGTTGTTTATAAGTCACCTACCTAGTCTATGGTGGTTTTGTTACAGCAGACAAACTAAGACAAGAATGTTGTTCGAAGAATGCTAGTCCATCTGTACGGCACAACTCTATTTGTAAAGAATTCAAGATCCTGCTCTGTAAAACCTCCCCTCACCGCCACCTAAAGCATTGTCTTCTCTGATTCCCATATTTCTTTATCTCTAAAGAGCACACGTCACTTCATAAGGCAGTTATTTTTCTGGGTCAGGAATACATCGCTTACGTGTGGTTTATCTCCATCTCCCCAAGACAGTGGCCAGCACATGATATGGGCTCATAGGGTTGGTGCATTCGGTGTGGGAAAGTTCTGGGTTTGGGCTGACTTAGATTTCTTTGAAATGAAGAACAACACACGAACATTCTTCTCTTCATTTTACAGACGAGGCAGCTGAGCTTAGAGAGCTTGCACAACGCTTCACAGGCGCAAGGTACCATCAGGTTTTCCAAGCGACAGGGAACCAGGATCTCTGGGGCCCCTTGGTTCAGAGTTGCTGACCACAGGGAGCTCTCAACACACGTAGGTTCAGAGCGCTCTTAAGCCAAACTCATGTAGCATGTTCTCTGCAGGCAAGAGTTCTTTTGTGTTCCAGAGGTTTGTGTTCCAGGAAGGGGCCCTCTGGGGCAGGCCCAGGGCTAGAGCGAGGGGAGTGACATGCTGCCAAAAAACACAGTCATCAAGAAAAATAAAATTTAACACAGTGTTAAAAAAATCAGTAAACGACAGTCCCCGGGCTAGCTGTCTGCTTTTTAAAATAAAGTTTTATTGGAACCAAGGCTGGGATTAAGGTGAGGAGGATGAGGCAGGGCATTGAATAATGAGGGTGAAATCTTGTCTTTTCTGAAGTTTTTGCATTTTGTTTGTTGTGAATGTTTGCAATAATTTTGACTTAAAATACTGCATTAAAATATTATCTATCTGTTGGGTGGGGTGGGGGGGCGATGCCATATTGTCAACAATAAAAATATATCATCTATCTTGATTGCTGAGTTTTGGGGACTCCCCTTAAGTTTTGTGCCCCAGGCAAGCCCCTCACTGATGCCTCAGGGCTTCCCCCCAGTGTCCCGGAAACCCTGGGTTCCAAGGTGGGCAGCTGGAGGTCCGTGCCTGGCCCCTGGGGCTCACTTCCACTGACCCCTGTGGACCACAGTCTCAAGCAGCCTGTCCGAAGTAGCTGCCGGCCTGGCCACTTTCTCTCCTGCAGAGACTGTGGCATGAGGTTTTGCTCTGGGTTCTTCCAGAAGTTAGGTCTCCCCTCGCCCATTAGTATTTCTTTGCCGAACAGCTCCCACCGGCCTGCCACCGAGGGTAACAGGATTGGTATTCTAAGCGTCTTCTAAACCCTGCCCTCCCTTCCATGCCCACTGCCCTGCCATGTCAGCCCCTGTCTTCTCCTCTGATTGGCCCCCTTGCCTCTAGCCTCACCCCTTTGCACCCCAGCTTCCACAGTGCCGCCAGAGTCACCTGCACAAAATGCCCATCTGACCTCGGGGTTATAAACTCTCCAGCACTCCCGGTGTAGGTCCCAACATTCTACCAGTGCTTGGCAAACTGCGGCTCGGGAGCCATATGCGGATCTTTGGCTCCTTGAGCGTGGCTCTTCCACCAAATACCGGCTCTTCCACAAAATACCGACTTCTGTGCATGGGCCACGAAGTTTCAATAGCACTGTACGTGCGCGCCCGCACGGGGTATTTTGTGGAAGAGCCACATTCAAGGGGCCAAAGAGCTGCATGTGGCTCGCGAGCCGCAGTTTGCCGACCACGGTTCTAAACAGAGAGACCTGGGACATCCGGGGAGGAACTGCCTTGCCTGGCATGAGGGTGAGAATCGGAGGGGCAGCTTTCTCCCAGACAGAAGTGCTGGCAGAGGCCAGCGTTCCTTTGCTGAGCCCTCCGAGCCACAGAGCTGGCAGGCGGGGCGCCATAGCTGAGTCTCCATCAGCCTGGTTCTAACAAAGTCGCTCCTGGGCCAGCCCAGCCCTGGGGTCCTGTCTATGCTCCAGGCACACCAGACGCCTCAGGATGTGGCTGTGTGTCCGTCCCCCTTCTGGGTCTTTGCACACACCTGTGGATGCCTGTCCCCTGTTATCTACCTTCTGAATCAGCCCAAGACTTCTCTGTGCTGCACCTCCCCTGCGAACCGTGGCCACCCGCTTGTTTCTCTCACTGTAGTGATTTACAGGGCGGTGGCCCCGGGGTGGGTCATGCCTGTTTAACATCCACCCCTCCGCCCCATCCCCACCCCTCCAGTATGGGGACTGGCATAGCATAGGCTCTGAGTGAATGAATGCATGAGTAGAAAAGACATACTCGGCTGAAACCGGTTTGGCTCAGTGGATAGAGCATCGGCCTGCGGACTAAAAGGTCCCAGGTTCGATTCCGGTCAAGGGCATGTACCTGGGTTGCGGGCACATCCCCAGTAGGAGATGTGCAGGAGGCAGCTGATCGATGTTTCTCTCTCATCGATATTTCTAGCTCTCTATCTCTCTCCCTTCCTCTCTGTAAAAAATCAATAAAATGTATTATATATATAAAAAAAGACATAATCGTTTGCCCCTTAGACTTTGTCACACAGCAAGATTTTTAAAAAATATGCATTTTATTGATTTTTTTACAGAGAGGAAGGGAGAGGGTGAGGAATAGGGAGTTAGAAACATCGATGAGAGAGAAACATCGATTCAGCTGCCTCCTGCACACTCCCTACTGGGGATGTGCCCGCAACCAAGGTACATGCCCTTGACCGGAATCAAATCTGGGACCCTCAGTCCACAGGCCAACGCTCTATCCACTGAGCCAAGCCGGTTAGGGTGCACAGCAAGATTTTGAACAGAGCCCCAGTCCCTGGCTTCTCTGTGGAGCTCATCGCCGCAGGTTGGGAAGTGAGGGGTTCCTGGCGCCCAAGCACCAGGGAGGAGAGTGAAAAGGCACTTGGGGAGAGCTGGGGCACTCCAGGGGTGGAAATTAAAACTAAATAGAATTAATTAGTGTTCACAGTGAACCCTGCTTTTTGAGCGTGCTAAGATCTGATTAAACAAATAACAACAAAGATAGAATCACTTTGCTATCTTTTTTTTTTTTTTAAGTAAGAGAAGAGAAAAAGACAGAGATGTTGATTTAAAGCTGCGGCCCAGGGCTGGAGGCCAAGGGAAACCTGGTGAAGGCTCCTGTTGTTTGGGGTCAGAGGTCGCAAGAGCAGCCGCTGCCTGGGGATCAAGCTCAAGGTTCTGGAGTGATGGAAAAACCTGGCCCGATGCTTTTCCTCAGCGGACCCTTAACTCGCTAACAGGAGCCAGCTGAGTGAACACAAACAGAGGCGCTGTAACCGGCACAGATCCCGGCTTCCTCTGAAATTTCCAGGCCTCTTTTTTCCTGTCGGATTCCAGACAGATGAAATTTTCCTGGCCCCAGCCCTGTTCCTGGCAGCATCTCCCCTCTGAATCACCATAAATCAGGGCTGGGGGTGAGCAGGGGGATTTTCCTGATTGACAAGTGGCTGCCCTGGTAAAATGGGGGCTCCGTTTCCTGGGCTAAAAATAGCTCTGGGGTGCTCACCCAAGCCCTCCCCGTCGACCGGTCCCTGGGAGATATCTGCTTTGAGTTTTAAAATATTCCTATCTGTCTGTGATTCTGATTTCATCGAGAAGGACTGTGGACGTGCAGATGTGAGCCGCTGGGGGCCCGCAGTGGTCGTAAGCGACACCATTGTGCACGGGATCCCATAGCGGCCCGTGCATTCCTCAAAGCCTTCATCATCTGCGAAGCCCCCAATTAATTTCAATACAAACACCGGATTTGGCCTCCCCCATGCCTGTGCAGCCATAACACATGAGGTCATGCCGCTTGGGTTAACCATAGGGGTTTCAGGGACGAGGTGGGGGGCTTCCAGGCCCTTGGAGTCATCTGTCCCGCGTGGCTGCTCTGGCCGGGTTGTTTACTGCATGGGGTCCACCGTGCACCTCGACTCTCTTTCTTAGTTTCCTTCTATTAGGAATTCTGAAATCTTTTATTTTTTTCTATCTCTTTTCCCAGCTCCTCTAGCTTCCTGGGCTGCCACCCCTCCACCCCTGTAGTTCTTTGAAAATACCCAGAGCCCCTCCTCCTCTGAGCTCTTGTGCACACAGCTTCATCCACCTGGAGGGCTCTCTACCCCTTCATGGGGCTCTTTGTTCTTGAAAATTCGCCTCAGGAGTTTCTTCCTCCAGGAAAGCTTCTCCATCACTCTATTCAGGGTTAAGAACTACTCTGTTCTGTACAGTATTCCTATAGCTCATTGAGTCTCAAACAATAGCCTGCATCTGGATTACCTGGGGCATTTGTTATAACACAGATTGATAGGCCCTCCCCTCCCCCCAGTTTCCCAATCAATGGGTCTGGAGCAGGACCTGTAAATTTGTATTTTTTTAAAAAATATATTTTTATTTAATTTCAGAGAGGAAGGGAGAGGGAGAGAGAGACAGAAACATCAATGATGAGAGAGAATCATTGATTGGCTGCCTCCTGCATGCCCCCCACTGGGGACCAAACCCGAATCCTGGCATGTGCCCTTGACTAGAATCAAACCCAAGACCCCTGAGTCCGCAAGCCGAGGCTCTGTCCACTGAGCCAAACCAGCTAGGGCTAAATTTGTATTTCTAACGAGCTCCCTGGATTTGCTGATGCTGGTATACTCACTTATGACCATCTCTACTGATAGAACTTACCCCGTTGAGTTGCAACCACCTGTTTATTGTCCTTTCCTTCGACGGAGAGGGCTGGGACTCTCTTTCATCTCCGTAGCTCGATGCTTAGTACAGTGCATGGCATGTGGTGCAGTGAAGCCTCCACTGGAGGCTTGTTGATTGAATGAACTGTGGATAGAGAACTGACTTGCTGGTTGCGGAGCTCAATTGAGAGGAGGGGGGCAGAGCCTGCCCTGGACCTGGCTGTTATCTTCCAGAGAGGGGCTGCTGGATAGGAGGGCTGGTTATTGGGGTCCTCAGGGTCATGTGTGGGGATCACCCGAGTCAAGGTGAATGGGTGCAACCCTCTCTCCCTGGACGTCTCCCAGAAAGCCTGACACAGGAGGACCATGATTCAGCTGCCAGCCAGAGATGCCAGAATAGAAAAGAGGAGTGAGGGTTTCAGCGTTATGTTCTCCTTCTGAGACCTCTGAATGCCAGACGATGAAAGGATATTGGGGACCCAGTCCCTTCCTCTGAACCAGGTCACAATCCCAGCCACACAGTCAGGCAGGATCTCACCCCCTGCCCTACACCATGAGGACCCTCCTAGGTCAGTCATCTCTATAGCTGCCCCCTCCCCTTCCACATGCAGAACTGTATTTTCTATAGTTATTTATTTATAGTCATTTATTTAAATATATATTTTTATTGCTTTCAGAGAGAAAGGAAGAGGGAGAGAGAGATAGAAACATCAATGAGGAGAGAGAATCATTGATCGGCTGCCTCCTGCATGCCCCGCACTGGGGATCGAGCCTGCAACCCAGGCATCTGCCCTAACCGGGAATCGAACCGTGACCTCCTGGTTCATAGGGTTGAAGCTCAACCACTGTTTTTTAAAAACACCATTTCTTTCAGACCTCCATACCTTTGTTCATGGAGGAACTAGGGAAGTGCTCTCTTAGCACTTCCCTTGTTCCATCTTTGCTGGTCAATATCCAAATAATCCATTCAAGGCCAAGTCCAAATGGATTCACCTCTGTGTAGGTCAGAGTCTCACTGGGCTCCTATATGGCAGCAACATCATGGCCTGTTACGTTAGTTCCCATGAGTTTGGTTCCTGCCCCGGAAGTCTCATTCATTCTTCTACCTCTCTTCTCCGGCCCGGTTTGTCGTGGGCACTCAGTCAGGGTGCTTTTAACTGTGTCGCACCTGCTCATCTTGGAGTGTACATTACTTTAATTACCAGGGCTGCTTGATTGAGCAAGGGGTTTCCTCCCCCAGCCCCAATTCCAGGGGTGTCCCTGTCTAGCCACGTACTCAGCTGAAAGGGATAACAGGTTGGGGTGGAGGGGAACAGTGCCCAGGGGCTGGTGTGGCTCAGAGAGCAGGGACTCCTGAGTCTAGTGGGAGAGCTGGAAGCCTGGTCTGCTTCTTACCACCTTAAGGGTCAGCTATTTGTTGTCACTGAGTCTCAGTTTTTTTGTTCTGTAAAATGGGGATAATAACAATAACCCTCCTTCCAAGGCCATTGTAAGGAATAAGGAAGATAACTATTCTGCTGGGCTTTAGGCACAGGTCTTGGCATGGCTGCCTGCCCCTCCCCACCAGAGCTTCGGAACAGGGCCCTGAAGCTTTCTTTCTCTTTGTAAATGTCCCGAAGTGGTCAGCTTTCCACAGGCCCTGGCCCCCTTCATTTTCTTACAGTAACAGTGGACAGCAGTCGGAGAGGGGAGTCCATCAAGGCTGGAAGCAGGCTGTTTCACCCAGGCTGATTTCAGCTGGAAAACCAGGCCTCAGACAGGAGGGAGGAAAAATTATTAAAGGATTAAATCCAGAATAATCCTATAAGCCCCAGGAGGCTCAGAAAGCAATAAGCCACAGACTTAAAATCTGATCTGTGAAGTCGTGGGGGTGGAATCAGCATCTGAAGGCTTGAGAGTGGGTTTCAAGTGTACAATGTGGTCAGATAGTTTCTAACAAGTGGCCTCATTTTCGCTGCTCGGACAGCTTTTCTTTTTTTTTTTTTTTCTTCCCCTCATCTGGTCATGGTTTCTAATAACAATGAGTGAGCTGCAGGACTGGGGGAACTTTAACTAAAATTCCATAAAAATAAAAATTTAATTAAAATACACAAGTTGTGAAATTCCATCCTTGTAAAGTGAGATGTCTTGGGACTCGGCCCTGAGCCCTAGGTTGACACTGGCTTCTCCTTGGGCCCTGATAGATGACTTGCAGCCGGGACTGCGCTGCCAGCTGAGCGAGGCGCCCCTCCTCCACAGCTCGCTCCTGGATGGAGGAGATCCCCAGTGTCTGGCCCAGCAAGGCCAAGAGAGCCACCGGGCTAGAGTGGGGGGCGTTTTACAGGACGAGAGCCAGGCCCCTGTGTGTGGGCTGTGGAAGGGACTGAGTACTCTGAGGTTTGGGGGCAGAAAGTGTGGTTTTCACATTTTCCCCAGACAGAGGGAAGAGCACAGATCTGGCCACTGCAGCCTGGGATCTTACATGCGAGTCCTGATGATATCACAACTAGTTGGACAGCTTGAGTAACTCACTTCTTTGTGGGCCTCGGTTTCCCCATCTGTGAAGTTAGTTGTTTAGGTTGGATGGGGAGGGGGGATTTTGCAAAGTGTACATTAAGGGGTCTTTTTTTTTCTTTTTAATATATCTTTATAGATTTCAGAGAGGAAGGGAGAGGGGGAGATAGAAACATCAATGATGAGAGAGAATTATCAATTGGCTGCCTCCTGCATTCTCCTTACTGGGGATCGAGCCCTCAACCTGGGCATGTGCCCTGACCAGGAATTGAACTGTGACCTCCTGGTTCATAGATCAATGCTCAACCACTGAGCCACACCATCGGGCTACATTGAGGAGGCTTTTAAGGCTTTTACCTTGGGGTCTTTGCGTGTTAAGTCTTCCCCTCCCCCTCATCGCCTTCCCTGTCTCCTTTAGTCTGTTTTCCTAAGATTTGGTATGAACACAGGGTGCCAAGGCTGAAAATGTTTGAAATCCCCTCAGGACACTTCTGGCTGGAATAGTGTGTGAGCTGCTTGTAGGGTCTGGGTCCAGCTTTCATCTGGCAGGGTGCTCCTCCCTCTAATGTATAAGGACCCTTCCCTCTCCCCTTCCCCCATTCCATCACCATTTTTTCTATCCTGTTTTCTGAGTCAGGGAACTCTTTGAGAAGTAGATGAAAACAAGCAAATCCTCTCTCCAGAAAAATACACATAATATATATATACTAGAGGCCCGGTGCACAAAGATTTGTGCACTTGTGCAGGAGGGGAGTCCCTCAGCCCGGCCTGTGCCCTCTCACAGTCTGGGACCCCTCGGGAGATAACGACCTGCTGGCTTAGGCCTGCTCCCGGGTGGCAGAGGGCAGGCCCAATCCCTAGGTGCAGCCCCTGGTCGGACTCAGAGCAGGGCCGATTGGGGAGTTGGGGCGCCACCCCCTGTCATGCACAGAGCAGGGTGGATTGGGAGGTTGCGATGCCACCCTCAGTCATGCTTAGGGTAGGGCCGATTGGGGGGTTGGGGCACCGCCCCTTGTCACATTTGCAACATAGTTGCTTAGAGTTGCAGCTGAGAGGCCGGCAAGTCAGGCGGGGAACGTTGGAGTCCTCTGTCACTGAAGCAAGCAAGCCTCATGTTCGCTTCAAGCTGCCTGGCTGCCGGCAGCCATCTTGGCTGGCAGTTAATTTGCATATCACCCTGATTAGCCAATGGGAAGGGTAGCGGACGTACGGCTAATTACCATGTTTCTCTTTTATTAGATAGGATACACACACACACACACACACACACACACAAACACACATTGTAAAAATGTAACTATTTTAGTATCTGATTCCTTTGGGGAAAGAAAATGCCTTTGTTTGGGAAAATTACCTGATGGGGCTACAGGTCCCAGGTTGGGGGCTGAAAGGTGGGAGCAGAACAAAGGAAGGACTAACTTGCTCTGCACCAGAAACAGGCTCAGTTTGGCCATCATTTCATCACCCGGCAGGTCCTGCCCTCATTCTGCTCTGGGTTGACTCAGGCATGCGAGTCAACCTCCCCAAAGCTTCAATACCAAAAAGACCATGTTGCAAACGTGACTGAGGGCTTGAGGACGAGCAAGGTAGAGTAGATGGCAACCCTGTCTGTATTCAGTCTTTTGGTAGCAAGTGATTAAACCTCAACTCAAGTTCTTTAAGAAAAAAAAAGGAAAAGTGAACTACCTTGGCTCGCTTAGTTGGGAAATTGACAGTGGAGTCATGGTCCCGCTGAGTTACAGAACTCGGGGGACACTATTCACAGTGTGGCAGTTCTCACATGGGCTCAAGTGGGTCCAGGGACTCAAAGGACACCTCGATTCTTGTTCCCTGTCTCTCTTGACTCAGTTTTTTTTTTTTTGTCTTTGCTCCATTCTCTTTCTTGGAGAGAGGCCTCTTCTGCAGAGTTGGGAAGATGTCCCCACAAGCTCCAGTCCTACCTCACATCAGCTCTGTCACCCAGTCTCTGGGTGCTGGGATGGGGTACCTCAATGGATTGAGCCAGGCCTGGGTCAATGGCCCAGTGGCTGGTGGGCTGGAATATTGTACATGGCAATAGTTCCAGAAACATGGAACTGGGTAAAGGCAATTCTCTCTTTTTACCAAATGGTGAAATGGACACTACTGGGCAGATAAAAAACAAACACACAAATACAACAACATCAAAACAAAGTGAATGCCTACCTTCCTGGTCCTCGAACCTTTAGCCCAGTCTGCAATATGACTTGATCATGGTATGAGTGATCTCACATGTGTGTATTGAAGCCACAGAGAGGGGCTGATGTCTGTGTCTGGGTCAGTCCAGAGCATAAGAGTAGTACCTACAGGGGGTGAGGTGATCCTCAAACTGAACCAGTTTAGAAGACAGTAGAGCCCATGATAATGAGGAAACTCATTCCTGTGATCCCCAAATCCCGGGAGGGGCTGGAAGGGATGGGCTGATATTATTAGAACTCAAAGGACCGGGTGTCTTAGCTGACATCTGGATCATACACACGAACTATTGCATACAATTGGGGAAATTTGGGGTCCGCTGAAACCCATCTACTGGAGGGCGTCCACCTTGGACCCTGCCTACCTCTTTCTCCAGCATTTACGTTCTTTCTCCACACTCATTCGTGCACTTCCTCCCAGGCAGCAGATTCCAAAGCTGAGGCCCCAGACCTAATACTCGTACCCTCTAATGCCTCTGAGATGGAATACATAAGCCCCCTGGGAGTTTTCTGGACTGTTCTCAAAGGACGACGGGGCAAGCCTGCCCTCTGCGTTTGTATCAGTTTTCCTCCCCCTCAGGATGAGGTAGCAATCCCAAGAGATAAGAAGTCCTGCTACTGCCACCCCTCCTGGCCTGGCTGCTGAGAACCCATCCTTCCTGATGAGGTCATTGCTGGCACGTGGGCCTCCGCTAGAATGTGCAGCTGTGGGTCACCCGCTGCAGGCAGCTCCCAGCAGGGGAGCTGCCACGACTTGGTCCTCGGCCTCAGCCGCGGTGGGATTTACAGCTACCTGTTTTTTGGAATCTGACAACTGCAGAAAGGGTGGAGAAAGGGTTTTGAATTTGTCCCAAGGAAATAATAAAAAAAGAAAAGAAAAAGGCAACAGGCAAGAAGGTGTCCATTGGTATGGTAGTGACATGCCAATCAGCAAAATCTGAAAGAGCAGGAATGCGAATAACCAGCCTTTGCCCTGCACCTGTCCCCTTCCTCCCCCTGGCAGGCACGTGGCCCAGGTTCACACAATGAGCAGGAGGCAGAGCTGGGCCTTAAGCCTGAGCTCTTCCAACTATGTACCTACTACAGCCCCGCGCGCGCCCTCCCGCTGGGTTAACCACTTGCCTCACACAAGGTAGGTGAGCTACGGATGCCTTTTATGGATTGCCGTCTTATTTTGTGCCGGGCACTGGACCAGACATGCTACATATGTGCTCCCATCAAATCTTTCCCAAACCCTGGGAGATGGATCTTATTTGAAAGAAGATGAGGACATTGAGGCTCAGAATGGGGATTTGCCCAGAGTCACAGATGTGCTTTTAGATTGGGTCTGATTATTATAATAATAATTATTTTTTTGAGTAAGTTTTTTTCCCCATATATTTTTATTGATTTCAGAGAGAAAGGGAGAAGGAGAGATAGAAATATCAATGATGAGAGGGAATCACTGATTGGCTGCCTCCTGCACGCCCCCTACTAGGGATCAAGCCTGTCACCCAGACATGTGCCCTTGACTGGAATTGAACCCAGGACCCTTCAGTCTGCAGGTCGATGCTCTATCTGCTGAGCCAAACCAGCGAGGGCGGGTCTGATTATTATTATCACTTGTCTGCTGAGTCTCATCCCCAGGAGATGGTGTCTTTCTGGTGAGCTGTAGCACTTACTAAATGCTCAGTACGTATTGGTGGTTGTTATGAAAGTTCAGTAACTGATTTGCAGCTGTTCCTGTAACACTTCCTGGGGTCTAGCACTCACTCTGGACCAGGCCTCAAGTTTCTGGATGGTGAGGAGGGCTGCGGGTGGGGGCTGGGAGCAAAAGGAAGTGAAGGAGAGCTGTACTTTGGTTTGTTGCAGCACCTTAGCTTGTATCTTAACCCAGACAAGGTCATTCGCTTGTGGTCCCATTGTCACCCCTCCCCCCTCTCCCCACTCTAACCCCTCTGGCCCATCCTTTGTCCCTCATTCACCAAAGTTTGGACCCAAATCCCTTTTCTTAATTTTCCTTAGCAAAACTGAGACAGCATTGGAGCTTTAAAAAAAATATTTCATGAACTCCAAAGTCAAAGGAGAAGTAAAATCCAGGAAGCTAAGCATAGACCTGCTGTTTCTATCACAGAGATACCTCGCGCCATCACAGCCACGGCCAGGCCAGGCTGACTGGGGTTTTTGCCTGCAGGGCTGGAAATGGAGAGGATATGAAATTTCAAAAGAGAATTCCAGAAAGTGATAAAATTACAAAGGTTGCAAAATGTACATACGGATCGTAGAAACAAAGGGATTTGGCTCTTCCATAGGAAGCTTCCAGGGGCCCATTGTTCATAACACCCTCTTCGTGACTCAGAGACGGAAAATCAGAGTTGGCCTGAGGGTGTGTCTCAGGCCCTCGCCTGCGGCAGGAGCCAAAATGCCAGTCAGAGCTCTGTGTCCTCCCACCAGGGACTCATTCCTCACCTCACCTTTCAGAAGTTCCAACTGGTACAAGTTTGTGGCCACTTTATGGAGTCTCTTGCTCCCCAACTCTCTGACTGCTCCTGTCCAGCTAGTAGCATCTTGTTTCCTGCCTCTCCGGCCTGGGCTCCTGGCCACACCATTTCTCTTTTGTCCAAGACCAGGGAAGTTTCCTCTAGTTCCCTGGAACCCTTCTCCTTAATTCCAGGTTCAGCGCAGAGTGACGTGTGTCAGCCCTAGGCCATGCCAGGACTCTGGCGATGAGCACAGCAAATTATCTGTGACCCCAATTTCCCAGAGTCCGGTGGGAATCTGACATTTGTAAATCCCACAGTCTTACAACTGCTTCATTCTACAGCATCCTTTGCTTCCACAGGAAGGAAGGCAGGAAGGAAATACTAAATGAGCATCTACTGTGCCCTGGGTACTTCCCCATTTGCTTTCTTATCCAGCCATAAGATAATATGATAACAGACGACACAGCGGAGCCCAGAGAGGTGAAGGCTCTTGTCCAACACCACACAGCCAGGAAGTGGTGGGGCTAGGATTTGAACAGGGGCTTCTCAGACCCCAAAGCCTAGGCTCTCCCCTTCATGCAGTCTCTAAACAAGAAGACACACAGGCACTCAAGGGTGTCAAGAAGGAGTATTTGGTCAGAGAGGCAAGAAGATAGAAAGATCAAATGGGAATGGACTCAGATGAGGGAGGAGCGAGATGATGGAGAAGGAAGGTGACAGACAACCTAGTTGATGGAGGCGGGAGGTGATGGGAGGGTCAAAGGGTTTTGCTTTGACAAGGGATTTGGGATTCCAAGCCTGGAGCGTTTTTTCCACACTGCGCCTTGCTGGGAACACCTCACATCCCCACATGTGATGAGCTCACTCCTCTGTTGGCGCTGACTCGCCTCATCTTGGCCCTGGCAGGGACACACCAGCATTTCTGCAGGAGGAATAAGCAATAACAGGAATCTCATTTTTCTCCCTAAAATAATACCTCTCTGTTCTGCCAGCAAGAAGAGAGCTGTTCCTGCCAGCAGTCCTATGGGAAGCCTGTTCCCAATCCGGCTTCCCAGGAGCCCCCAGCAGGCGGCAAGCCAGCCCTCCGGTGACCTTGAGATCCCTGAAGTCTTTCTCAGCCCTGAGGGTCACTCCCCTCCATGCCCCCACCCAGGCTCCCCAGGGCAAAGGGACCCTGCTGTGACCAGTGCAGGCCACAGGCTCCCGTAGCTGGTGGCTTCCTTGGCATCTCTCTAGGACCTAAGCAATTTCCTACAAGGAAACGATCATTGGAAAAACTATTTTGAACAGGAAGAATTTAATTTTTCTGCAACAGGCTTTTCTCCCTAAAAAAAAAAAAAAAAAAAGAGTCCTCATTTACCTAAAGGTCTAAACGCCTGGAAATTTCTTCCCTATGCGCACATTACCCACTTCCTGGCTGCAGAGATGGAAGGACTCAGAGAATTCAGAGGATATTAAACAGATTCATAATGGACCCAGCAGTATAAACATGTCTCAAGTGCAGACAGAAACGCCACAAGTTCCTATTTGGTTTAATGTAAAACATACACCCGTTGTGTCTGTGTTCCCATTTTACAAATAAACAAGGTGAGGAGATGGGCTCTGAAATTGTCCTCGGGGAGCCAGGTACCTTCATTCCTTACAGTTTCCAGTCTTCTCCAGCCCACAAACAACTCAGAAAAGAACGCTTAATGCGGCCTTGCAGACCCCTGCCAAAAGGCAGGGCAAATGGGAGAGGCCCCGCCAAATGGGCTGCAGCCATTCCCACCCTTTGCAGTGATTCCCACCCTTAGGGGCTCCAGGCCCCTATGAGGGTGTTACCAGCAGAATAGTCCAGGCATCGGGAGTCCTGGGTTCAAATCCCACCTCTGCCTCCACCACCAGCAGCAGGCTGTATGACCCCAGGCCACTGGCGGCACCACTCTGTTCTCAGCTGGGTTTCTTCATCTGTGTATCTCTTTCAATTTTTTTAAAAAAAAATTTTTTTTAAATTGATTTCAGAGAGGAAGGGAGAGGGAGAGAGAGAAACATAAATGGGAAAAGGTCATACAAGTTTAACTAGCATTTGGCTGACATTTTCCAGCCACCATGATCATAGTAACAATTGCCTGGTTAACATTTATTGATCCTTTTCTCCATTCTGGGCACAGTGCTAAGCATATCTCGAATTTTATCTAATTAAGTCATTACAACTATTCTGTGAGAAAAACACCATTATCCCCATTTTACAGATGAGTAAGTTGAGGCTCAGCGAGGGAGGGACTTTGCCTGAGCTCAGACAGGTGGCAGCTGGGATTAGTAGAGCTGGTCATAGATCTGGGATCGTGGAGCCCACATTCTTTTTCCTCAAATGCTCACCACCCTAGGAGCCCGATTCTTTTTGTTTTTTAAATATATATATTTTTAATATTTTTATTGATTTCAGAGAGGAAGAGAGAGGGGGAGAGAGAGATAGAAACATCAATGATGAGAGAGAATCATTGATCAGCTGCTCCTGCAGGCTCCCTACTGTGGACTGAGCCCACAACCGGACATGTGCCCTGACTGGGAGTCACCTCCTGGTTCATAGGTAGATGCTCAACCACTGAGCCATGCTGGCCGGGTGCAAGCCTGATTCTTGATCTTAGTTCAGACTCCAGTCCTCTCTGCATTGCTCCCTGCGACCTCTTCCTCTCTACTCCCGGCTCACCAGGGCCTGGGTGTGCTGTCCCACCAGGTATGGGAAATGGGATAGGACAGCTTTGAGTCTAGCCTTGGGCCTGCATCTCCTGTCCAGGTGGGCATCACCATGTCTCTCCAAATGTCCTTTCCCACTTTTCATTGTGCTTGCTGCATTTTTTCCCTCTCCAGGTTCTTGGCCATGCACTTATCCAAGGCCCTATGGATTCTCTGTTTTCAGACAATAAATTACAAGCCTCTGAATCTTCCAGGCATGTGGGAAGGGAGATGCTTAGCAGCACTGAAGCGAGTGTATGTATATGTGTGTGTGTGTGTGTGTGTGTGTGTGTGTGTGTGTGTGTGCGCGCGTGCTGCTAGGCTGGACTGTCTTCATGTGTCTGCACTGAAGCCCTTCTATGCAGAATGAAGCTGGCGGTGGGAAGAGAAGAGGGAATGTGCTGTGGGCTTGAGGGCCAGAGGCCGGCTTCCCAACAAGGCGTCCAGGAACTCTGAATTCAGACCTGGCCTTCCAGGTTGTTATTATAGATCACCTGTCAAGGTTGGAAGGAAAAACACAATTAAGAGTTAAACTTGATTTTTAGTTCTTAAATGTTTAGACACCTGTAGGTGAACCTCTATTCTTGCCCAAGGCCCCACAACTGGTAGGAGTGGGCCTGGTTTCCAAGCCCCTCTTATCCCCCACCTGACATGATCTTGTCTGGTCATCACAGTGATCCCATGGGCTGGGTCTGATCATTTTCACTCACAGGTGAAGATTCTGAGGCCCAGGGAGACGAAGACACTTGCCTGAGTCGGCATAACTGGGAAGTGGCAGAACTTGGACATGAAATCAAACCCTCCGGCCCCTTGTTTGGCTTGTCCTACTCCCTGGACCCCCTTCCTGCTGTGGGGAGCCCCTTCGCCTTTAGGAGGTGACGACTTGCTCCTTGGTGGGTGCCCAGGCCAGTGGTCAGCCAGGTGGAAGGGGGCACTTGTAGGCTGGGAATATAATAGGACAGACTCACCCCAGCAGAGGAGGCTCTAAACAGGTCAACCTAGAAGAGTGTCTACTTAGAAGAAAGAAATATGAGAACCTTGTCGCCTGTCAGATTGGTGGTTCCAGACAGCTCTTATTTCAAACCCATAACCTCACCAAGCCCCCTCTGCCCCCCTAAAGCTCCCCTCTCCTAACAAACTTAGAGTTTTCCATTGTAGAGAAGGGAAGAAATGCGGCTCTAATCCCCTTTGTTCCATGATTTCATCTCCTTCTCTCTCTTCCCCAAGGGACTCTAGGAAAACAGTTGGAGGAGGGTAGGTGGGTCAGGGAGAGGAGCCAGCACTCTTTTCATGGTCTGGGCTTTGGGCGGGAGGGGGTGGGGAGCCAGGAGGGATAACCCATCCTCTCCCCTGGCAGCCAACAAGAGCTGGAAACCTGGGAGACTTCCATGAGGCCACCCTCCTCATCTCTTCGCCCCAGCCCACATCTTTCCGCCCACTGATTTCACCTCCTTGACTGCGTCCCCAATGCTCCACCATGAATATGCTTGCTGCCTGAGTGCAGGCCTCCTCATTTCTCACGGGACTCTGCAGAGATTCACAGTGATTGCCTAAGTGGTCTCCCGGACGCCGGCGCTGTCCGCGTGGGCCCATCCTCCACTCAGCTGCCCACGCGAGCGCTGCATCACCCGCAGGATAAAGCCAAAGCTCCCGTGTGGTGCTCAGGGCCCTCTCGTCCTTTCCTCGCCTCCTCTCCATCCACGGTTGTCACAGTGTCTGCTTGACACTGCTCTATCCAGCCACCCTGCGCTCCTTGGGGTGCTGTCCTTCCCTTCACCCCACCAGGAAGCCCCACATCCTTTCTCTTCCTCTGCGGCTGCACCACCGCTTCTCACAGGGGCTCCTACAGTCCTTTGTGGGTATCTCGCTCACAGACGTACCACTGTGAAAACATCCGCCCCTCATTTCTCACCCACTAAGACGCTTTTCCATATTTTTACCTGTTGCTTTCCCAGGGCCTAGCAAAGTTCTTGGCCAGTCAGCCCTGCTCCTGTTCCATGTGCTGCAGGGCAGAAAGGCAAGCAATGCACTCCCAGCCCCTCGGTCTCATTTACCTCCTCCCAGCCGTTCCTGCTGCCTGACATGACCCCACTTTTCTCCCATTTATGGGTGACAGGTGAATGCACACACATCAACTTCTGCTTCTTCCCAAACCAAAATCCCAAAGAAACAACAGATTTAAAAAAAAAAAAAAAAAAAAAGCTAAAACCCACAAGGACAAGGAGACCAGGAGAGGAAACAATAAGCAACAACAATAACTTAGTCACCGAGAGCCTACCAGACTGTCATTGCTCACACTTTGGGAATGGTGGCGGTGGGGCCTGGGGAGCCTCTGGGGAGACGGGGAGTGCTCAGCTAAGGCAGACGGACAGTCAGAGAAGCAGTCCCAGCTTCCTCTCGCACTCTGAAGAGCTGGTGGCATAGGACTTCTGAAGGTCTTTCATAAGCTGATGTGCAGCGTATATGGAATCCAGGAAAGGATTTGCTAGGCAGCATTTTATAAACATACGCACCCGCAAAACATTTTCTTCCCACCTTTTAACAGCTTGAGGGTGTAGCTTGGGCCATGCTTTTAAACCTTGCCAGTGGCTGGGAGAGGAGGCGGGAGCTCATATAGGAGGTCATTCCAAGTCACCATTGAGCAAAGCCTTCACGCAGCATGGTGTAAGCTCAGGGTATGCAGGCAAATAACTTGACTTCCATACATTGTGGAGTGATTACTATAATAAGTTGAGTTAGTGTCCATCATTTCACATAGATACAAAAAAGGAAAGAAAGAAATATGTTTTTTCCTTGTGATGAGAACTTTTAGGGTCTCCTCTCTCTCTCTCTCTCTCTCTCTCTCTCTCTCTCTCTCTCTCTCTCTCTCGTGTGTGTGTGTGTGTGTGTGTGTGTGTGTGTGTGTGTTACATGCCATGGAGCTGGCTCTGACTTCTGGCAACCCTATGAATGAGCGAAGTCCACCATGTCCTGTCCTCAACAGTCCTACTGAGCACCTGTAGGCTCACGCCTGCGGCTTCTTTATGGAGTCAATTCAGCTCATGTTTGGTCTTCCTCTCTTCCTGCTGCCTTCCATTTCCCCCAGCATTATCCCACCCCCCACCCAAGGAGCCCTGCCTTCTCATGATGTACCCAAAGTAAGACAGTGCCAGTATTGTCATTTTTGCTTCCAGCAATGCTGCAGGTTTGATTTGCTCCAGCACCAACCTTCAAATATACCACACAGCAGCCTGAGCTATAGTTATCATAGTGTATGTTTTAACATGATCATTATTAGATTTATTACTATTTTTAGAAACAGAGCTCGGGATTGGAGCTTACGGGGGGATAGCCCTGAGGCATGTTCTCTACTCTCTCTGACCAATAAAAGTAGAGTCACATGTAATTCTAAATTTTTTAGTAGCCACACTAAAAAAAAATAAATAAATAAAACTAAACCGGTGGAATTAATTTTAACAATATATTTTACGGAACACAATATATCTAAAATATAATTTCAATGTGTAATCAAGAAAACACATTTTAATGAGATAGTAAGCATTCTTTTTCTTACCTAGTCTTTGAATTGGTGTTTTTTTCACATGCACACCTCTGTTCGGACGAGCCACATTTCAAATACATGTGGCCAGGGGCACCACATTGAACAGAATCATCCAGACCGTCCCTCGGGGTCCCTTGTGCAATTGTGGGGGGAAATGGGGCTCCCTCAAAGGGCATGATGGGGAAGAATACCCCTGGGTCTCCTCAGCAAGAGGAGCAAACCAGATCTCCTGGAAGGAGGGGGGAAAGGCAAAAATATCTCCCATCTGTTGAGTATTAACCTCTGAACCATTTAGCCAAACATTGGCTTCTCTTGTCATTTGATAAGGTGTATCCAGCAAAGGGAGATGAGAAAATTGGGAGGTTATTCCTTTAAATGACATCAGCTGGGGGTTTGTTTCTGCCGCAGAGCTCGGAGGGTCCCGTCTGGGCCATCACATCACCAGCAGCACACTCAAGGACAGATTTGCGCGCTTTCCTCTGCCTGGGCGTTCAGGCGCTCACAGGGATATAAAAAAAGCAAGAGGGATTTGAAAAGAAAGCCCGTGCACGGCAGACTGTCTGCCCGGAGCCAGGGCTGCAGCAAGGGTGATTATGGGGGAAGGAATGGTTTGTGTCACCGTCACACGGAAATGTCCGTCGGCTTTTCTGCAGAGACAACACCTCTCAGTCTTCTAGAGGCTCTGTGTGCAGACTTCCGGAGCTGTCGGGGACCTCCAGGGCCATCCTGACTGCCCCGTACCCCCCTGAGTCAAATTTCTTGGCGACATGGGCCAGTGAGCAGTCTAGACAGAGAGGGACCTATGCGGTGGCCAGCCGGCTTCCGCTGGCAGATCTGACCTGTTGAGAAGACATCAGACCCGGGGCAGAAGGGTGGGGACCCAGGATTTGGCTGCTGTTTCTGGTCCAGCCCTCCTTCCTGCCCTTCTTCTGACCTCCCACTGATGGGAGCAGCTTCTCTCCCCAGGCCCCTGGCCTTCCCGGGCCCCACCCAGGCCTCCTGGGGGGTGAACTGAGCCCTGGAAGGAGTCAGGCATCTGTCAGGAATGAATGCCTTGTCTGGTCCTGAACTCGTCCCCTCTCTCTGGGCCTCAGTTCCTTCATGGGTCAGAGGAGCTGGATGAAATGGTCTCTAAGACCCTGTCAACTCTGCCCAGGGTGGTGTTTGCTGATGCCTCAGAAGCCTTCTCCGCCATCTTGTCCAGGCTCGTCTGGCCAAAGCTTCAGTCCTTTGCTCCCGTCTCCGTGGTTGCAGAGCCAATGCGGTCTCCCCTGGGTCCTCCATGGGACTCACTAGTCTTGTATCTCATCGGTCACATCTTCCCTGGGGAAGAGCAAGGCAACCCGCTCTCCCTGAGCCCGATGAGGCCCACGCCCTGGGCTGGCTTCTTCCATACACGTGAGCGTATTTAATCTTCGTGACAGCCCAGCACGATGGATGCGTCCCATTGCGGACGGGGAAACTGAGGCTCAGAAACTCCCGCTTGGCCAAGCTCCCACACTAGGAAGAGGTGGAGCCGGGTTCAGACCAGATCGGCTTGACTCGAAAGGCCAGATTCTTTCCACTGAATCCTGTAAAGCCTTCCTGCCACTCAGCCATCTGGGTTCGCCCTGGATGAGGCTCCAGGTTCCCTGAGGACAGGGGAGGCAGATTGGCAGAGCGGACAGTGCATGGAATCGCGCTCCCAAGACCGAACCCTTTGGCAGACGGGGGGAGAGGAAGGGAAGTGCTCGAGGCTCAGAAACTGGTTTGGATGCGATAATAACTCACATCCAAGGCTTTCTGCCTGTCACTTCACACCAATTCCCTGCCCCATCTCAGGTCGTGCCCAGCTTGGCTGACCAGCCTGGCGCGTCAGAGAGAGCAAAGAAGTCTTGCACGACAGCCCACATGACGCCATGCACAACAAAAGGGGCCATAACGTCCAACACAGAGTAGATGTGGGGCCTTGGGCAAGGCCCTCCAGCTGTCAGAACTTCGGTGTCCTCATCTGCATAATGGGCATAAGATCCCCACCCAGGTCAACAGCAGCAACGGTGAAAAGACTTCACCGGCTTTGAGGTAATAAATCGCTTTTTTCTTACTCTCTCACAGCGCCCATCCCAGTGTCACCTGTAGCACACGCCTGGCAGGCATTTGTTGGATGTATACTAGTCACCAACCTTTGGGCAGCCCTTTAGAGTTTACTGAGTATGTCCACACTTTAGATTGCTATTATTTATTTATTCACTTTAAAAAATTGATGTCAGAGAGGAAGGAAGAGGGGGAGAGAGATAGAAACATCAACAATGAGAGAGACTAATGGATCAGCTGCCTTCTGTACACCCTCCCCCCCCACTGGGGATCGAGCCTGCAACCCAGTATGTGCCCTGACCGGGAATCGAACCGTGACCTCCTGGTCGATGCTCAACCACTGAACCACACCACCTGGGCTATGTTATTCTTTAATTCTCCCAGTAGACCTTTCAGAAGGCAGGGCTGCCCTTGATCTTGGCTCTAGTTTACAGATGGGGAAACCAAGTCCCATCTTTTATGGCTCCCGGCTGGCTGAGGAGTTGGGGTGCTTTTTGCTGACAACTCTCTGTCTTCTTGTCATTTAGAGAGAACAGACCCGTCAGGGCAGCTCAGCAGCCAGCTGTGGCCCAGATGTGCAGGCCTGGATGGCCACAAAGGAGGTGGGTGGGAATATCCTCCCATTTCCTCCCTGAAAGACAAATGGCTCCAGGGCCACTGGAGGCTCTGAGGCCTCGGCTGGATTAGGAACCTCCCCGGAGCCTCCGTGAGGCGGGAGCTGAGCTCCTCTGGAGAACAGTTCCTCCACGTGAGGTGGCTACTTGGAAGATGAAACCAGAGGCCGGGGCTCCGTCAGCCGCCTCCCCTTCCCTCACGGCATAATTCCCTAAAGAACTTTGTTTAGGCGCGAGGGCCTCAGGCCTTCATCTGGGTTTGAGCAAAGGCAGGCATGAGAGAAGAGGGAGCCATCCTGGCCAGTATTTTGGAGGCAGCATTTTGAATGCTCTCCCTGGCCATGGAGTGAAGACACTCACACACACACACACAGCAAACACACACTCATGCAACCACGTGGACATGCACGTATATGATCCACATACCCATGCACACATGTAGACAAACATGCAGGTACATCCTCACCTCCCAGGAGCGACCAGGAGCTGCCTTAAGCGCCTGGGGAGGAAGGAAGGAAGCGGGGTGTCATATATCACTTCCCTCCAAATAGGCAGTGTCCTCTCTGCCCAAAGCGGGGGTGGGGGGACGGGCAGCCGTGAACTGGTCTCAGGAAGGAGCCCCTCTGGCCCATATTTCACAGACACCCCAGACAGAGCCTGCTGTCAGGAGCGCTGTCTAACTTCCTCCCCGACTGCCGGCCGATCCCCCCAACAAAGAGGGGCATTGTGTCCTTCTCCCCACCCTGGCATCTGCTCCACAGAGATCCGTCCGGGACGCACAGAGGGGATTTGGGGGCTGAAGGTGCATCCTGCACCACAACCCCCAGAAGGGCCACAAATTCTTGAGCTTAAAGAGTCTGGGCCTGGCCGAGGGTCCCCCAGTGTTGCAGACCTCGGCTGCCCCAGCAACCCCCATCTTCCCAACAATCCTCTCAGGTCCCCAAAGCTCTGGAAAGGGGAGGGGTGGGCGAGGAAAACATTTAGCACGTAGAGGCTGAGGATGAAGAGGCATTTGAGGGAACTGGGACTCCTCGCCCTCTCCCAGAAGAAATATGGCCGCAGTCCTTGGCTTCGCCTTCTGTGGGGAACTTGCTGGCAGGTCAGGCGGCCTTTAGGGCAGCTGCTGGGAAGAGGCAACTGTGCCTGGTTTTCCCTGCTTTAGGGTTTTCACAGGTTGGGGAGGGGACGTGGGGTGCAGGGGTAGTGCGGAGGGGAGAGAGAATGAAGGGAGAAGGGCTGGCGAGAGAGGACTGTGGGTTGAGAACCACTGTAAGACTTCCTGGGAAAATGCTGTCCAGCAGTGTCCTGGGCAGCCACTTTCTGGCTCTGACCCAGGGACCCCTTTGAAGAGGCTGCTCCTCCCCAGGTATCCTGGGTCAAGGTCCCATGGAGGGGGGGGGGGGTGTTGGGGTGGGAGGAGGGTGCTTTTAACAGCTGAACTGCTATCCCAGGTGTGCGTAAAGCTGCTGTGTGTGGCCACAGTGTGGGAGCAGATGGGAGTTCTGCTCTGGGTCAGCACATTAGAAGCAAATCTGAGTCTAGCACCGCCCCCCCCCCCCCCCAGACCCTGATCTTCATCACTACCCCTACTGCTTCTAGTAGTGCTTTTATCTGGACAGTTTGGTGCTTTGAGCACATTTTGCCCACAGTGTCTGCTTATCTTTTGTAATCAAGGTAGAGGAAGGTGTTAGAATGCTTTGTTTTTGTACACCAAGAAACTGGCCCAGAGTGGGTAAGTGGTCTGCTTAAAGTCACACAGCAAATGAGTAAGGGAGCAGATATTGAAACCTAGGTCTCCTCCTCCTTGCTCTGTGTTTTTGTTGTCACTGGGTTGCAGCCTCCCTGTGGAAAGAGAAGAAAACTCTGTCTAGAACATGGTGTGTGTGTGTGTGTATGTGTGTGTGTGTGTGAGGGAGGGGTGTGTGTGTGTGGGGAGAGAGAGAGAGAGAGAGAGAGAGAGAGAGAGAGAGAGAGAGAGAATATATCTCATCCTACTGAGGGTCCACTCTGGGCCAGGTACAGTGCTAGGCACTCTGTAGATCTGACCCCATTGTCCTGGGGGGCTGGCTCTGTCTCCACTTACCATGCCCAGCACTTAACACGTTGGCACCCAAGAAATATTTTTGTGGAATGAATGAATGAATGAATAAATAAAGCACCCATCAGCCTATGAATAAATACAATCTCTACTTTTTAGAAGCATTTTTCAACTATTGTTTTCAAGCACCACAACTTCTTCAGGCCACCGGGATAAGAAAACTAGGCTCAGAGAAATTAATTGACTTGACAAAAGCCACACAGCCAGTTTGTGGCAGAGCCTGGGTCAGAACCTCAGTCCGTCAGTCCCTGAAATGTGTGTGTGTGTGTGTGTGTGTGTGTGTGTGTGTGTGTGTGTGTGTGCTGGAGCTGGGGGCGGGAAGGTGATAAGGAGGAAGGGATTTCTCTTCCGGCTGTGAAGAGTATATTAAAAGAAAACAACCCGAAGAGAGCACGGTCCCACCAGGCAGCGTTCAGCTCAGACCAGACATTCAGCCCTAGCCAGGTGTGCTGGGTGCTTTAGACAGGATTTGTGCTCTTGGGAAACTGGTTTTAAATCATTTTTTAAACACAAATAAAACCACCCTTTGCAGGCCCAGGGAAGCCTGCTGGCTGATGAGAGGCTGCAGCACGTTCTCCTCTGTACCGTGAGGAATTCTTTAGAGACCTTGCGTTTGCCCTACTGGATTTTCTCAAAGCTGGGGAATCAGCTGGATGGTGGAGAAACCCGACTGACGGGCTCTGGCCATAATCAGCACAGTCTCGATGGTGGCCACCCTTCACGGGGCTCTCGGGCCCAGCTGAGCCTGCTCCCTTCCCAATAACGCTGGAGCTGAGCCCAGCCGCGGGCCCCAGCTCTGGGGACAGGCTGGAGTCCTGAGCCAGCCGCCCCGGTTAGAAAATTAATAAAGAATGAGAAGCTCTTGCAGCCAGGCCCATGGTGAGAGACGAGTTAGGTCATGTCTCCTTCTGTTCAATCGGATATTAGTGCCGACCCTGATGTCACCTTCCAGCTATTAAGCATCACCCTCAGAGACTCGCATAAGCTGCTCACAAGCCCCTTATCAGGTCAGGCGGGCCCTGAACGCTGTTTCTTTGCAACTGCAGGTCAAAGGGAAGAGGTTCATTCAGACTTCAGACAGCGCTCGGGCCTCAGAGTGGGGGAGCGAATGTCAGATAATCTTAGGCCAGTGGCCAGAATCAGAGATACTTCCTTGGGCTACCAGGGTAAGCGTCCAGGGCCCCCTTTTGGGGCAAGAACATGGCTTGCCAGACCTAGTGGGCTCTAAAGACCTGTCTGGCTTCAAGCCAGCTAGTCCAGTGGTCGGCAAACTGCGGCTCACCAGCCACATGTGGCTCTTTGGCCCCGTGAGTGTGGCTCTTCCTAAGCCTTAGGAGTACCCTAATTAAGTTAATAACAATGTACCTACCTATATAGTTTAAGTTTAAAAAATTTGGCTCTCAAAAGAAATTTCAATCGTACTGTTGATATTTGGCTCTGTTGACTAATGAGTTTGCTGACCACTGAGCTAGTCTGACCAGCTTCTGGGCCATGGCAGCCCCTCAGCACAGGCAAGGCCCCTGTGTGATCCATGTGGCCTGCAATGGGCACTGTGACCTGAGAAGCCGGCAATACCACTAATTTAACAAGTCCCTTATCCATCGATCAATCCATCCATCCATCCATCCATCCATCCATCCATCCATCCTTCTATCCATCCATCCATCTATCCATCAATCCATTGATCCATCCATCCATCCATCCATGCCATAACTATCTATTGAGCATTTGTTATGTGCAGCTATCATGCTAGCAGCTGGGAATAAAATGATCGGAGACGCACATTTCCTTTTCTTCCCTCCAGCTTACAAAGCACAAATGAATAAGCAAACAGCAAATAGAAGAATTGCAAATTGTGGGAAGGGCCATAAAGGAACACACACAAGGTGGAAAGACAGAGATAAAAAGACAGTAGTGGCCAGGGATGATGGTGGCATTAGAGAAGGGCATGGGTTTGAGGTATTTCCGAAGGTGTCTATTGATGGTTTGCAGCAAATGGGACTGAAAAGGCAACCACTGAGAGAAGGCACATGGTGAGAGCCCAGTGCGTGTGGCCGAGAGAGGAGGCAATTGACAATTGCTGCGCTGGTAGTTGTGAGAGATTAGTTGGCACAGGCCCCTCTGCCTGGCTGGAGGTTATATACCTCTTAATGGAAAACATTTCCACTCAATGGAAGAAAGAAAGCCGCCCACCATGAGCTCTCCTGGTTACTGGGACTGTGGCGCTTTGGGGGTCCAGATAGGAAAGAGTGGATCTCTGCCTGACACTGGTCCTCTTTGAACACAAGAGCTGTAGAAAAATATGCTACCACTGCAGGGCCTGGCCCAGGCAGGTGGGTAGATTTCTGAAGCCCTGGGCATCACTCTCCCTCCCCCCGCCGCCCCCAGGCCCTTTCATTTAGAAATGGATCCCCTGCTTGCTTCATCTCTTTCTTCTCTCTGCCTCTCTCCAAAGGGCAGCCACACACTCGTTCGTCCTTGATGCTCTCTCAAGGATGGAGAAACCCATTACTGACAAGTTACTGTCTGGGAATTCTTGGTGGTTTGGATTCCTACTGAGCCACCATTTCCGGTCATAGTCACTGGTTCACATCAGGGAGTCACCAGTGGGGTGGCCTTGCTTCCCTGGTACAGATGTGCACCCCAGGAAAAGCAGAGGATTTTCACCAACTAGAGAAGCAGCTGGTTCCGGCTGCTACTGTTCAGCCAGCGCCGGTCAATCAAACGGCAACACTGAAGAGTGGGAGGAGCTCAGGGATGATGCATTGGTAGTTGTAAGGGATTCGTTGTAAGGGATTAAACTGGCCGATGGTGAGAGACGAGTTAGGTCATCCCTAATATCCGCAAGTGTTCAAAAGAACCAGAAAACACGATTGACGTGTGCGTCACCATCAGACTCCCCTCAATGGATTTTTTTAACTCTGTTTATTGGGGAAATTAAAATTCTCATATCAAAAGAGATTTTTTTCTATTGATTTTAGAAATTGGCTAATGGTGCTGACTGATGTCAGGCATTGCCTATTATTGAAAATTAGCTGAGCCTTATTGACACATTGAAACTTCCTCTGTGTTCCCTTCGAATTGTCCCTTGAGTTGCTCCTAAAATGCCAAAGTCCTTGGTCTGGGAGTCCAAACAGAGGAGAATGAGCCAAATATAGGAGAGAAACCACGTGGCGTGTGCTCATGGAAAGGCAGGGGGCTTGGTTGCTGGGGAATGGAGTTTGTGGTAGGGGTGGTGGGTCAAGGTAGGTAGTGGGCAGAGCATGGGGACCCTGGAGGCCTGTGTAGGGTTTTAAAACTTTAGTTTGTAGGTGATAGGAAGCCATTGATAGGTTTTAAATCAGGGGTGACATGGATTTGTATGTGTTTGTGTGTGTCTGTGTGTGTGCGTGCATGTGATTGCTCTAGGGCAGGGGTAGGGAACCTTTTTTCTGCCAGGGGCCATTTGGATATTTATAACACCACTAGAGGCCTGTTGCATGAAGAGATTTGTGCAATAGGTCTTCCCTTCCCCTGGCTGCCGGCACCGGTGTTCCTCCCGCACCTGGGACCCAGGCCTTGGCTCCGGCCGGAGCCTTCAGTCTTCATGGCTCTGCATGGAGCCTTCAGTCTTTGCTCCGCCACTTCGCCCCTATGTACGCAAATTAACCGCCATCTTTGTTGGGTTAATTTGCATACTCTCTTGATTGGCTGGTGAGTGTAGCGGAGGGACGGTTAATTTACATGTTTGTCTATTATTAGGTGAGATTCTCAGGCCATACAACATTATCAACTTAAAAATTAGCCTGCTATATTTGGTCAAACATTTAATTAACTCACCGCTAATGCCTTGGCAGGGCCAGACCCAATGATTTCTTGGGGCTTATACAGCCCTCGGGCCAGACATTCCCCACCCCTGCTCTAGGGGATGGACTTTGAGGAGCCACAACTTTGAAAGATGTTGGCAGTCTGAACAAAGGCCATGGTGGTGCGAAGATCAAGAACGCAGTGGGTATGAGAATGATCTATATAGGAAGTGAAGTGAGCAGGACCAGGTAATTGACTGATTCTGCAAAGCCAAGAGGTGAACATCAAGGATGCGTCCCAGGGTTCTAGTACGAATGAACAGGTAGGTTGTTGTGTTGCCAACTACAATGCAGGATTCAGAATGCAGGCCAAGGAGCCAGCCTCATTGAGGGAATGGAGACTCCCCCTTCAGATATTTTAAGTTCGAGGTGCCTGTAGCCATCCAGGTAGCAAAGGGAAGTAGGCAGAGGAATATGAAACCTGAAGCTCCCAGATGGGGTATAGGGAAGTGCTGGCCAGATGCCAGAATGCCAAGATTCAAATCCCAATGTCATCACTGCAGCAGTCAGTTTTCATGAGGTGGCGCAGCGGTGACAAATGACCCCCAAATCCCAGTGGCTTACAACAACAGACTTTTATATCCTCACTTGCATGTATGAAGGTCGTGGGTTCTGTAGCCCAGGCTATTGGTGGAATTCCTCTCAGCCACATTCAGAGGGAAAAGAGCAAGGGTAGAGACACAGGATGGCTCTAAAACTTCTGCCGGCGCTTCTGCTCGCTTCCTATTGGCCAAAGCAGGTCACAGGAACAAACCTGGATTCAGTGAGGCAGAGAAGTACCTTCCTCCCCTCGGAGGTACAGCCTCTGGCAATGGCCAGGGGGCTGTATTCCCCTAGTGGAGAAGGAGGAAACTAATTGGGCCCCATCATATGCTCTACCACAGCCACTAATAAGCTATAAAACCAGGGGGTTTAGTCACCTGGCTCTGCCCTAGTAATCTCGTCTGTAAGACAGGAATACCAGTGCCACCTCTTAGAACAGTGCCCAACACGGAGTCAACACTGTTTGGATGTAGGTAGATGGAAAGGAGGAGGGAAGGGGGGTTATATTTAACGGGCACAGAATTTGTTTGGGAAGATGAAAAGGTTCGGGAGAGGAAAGTTGTTGTCCATGGTTGCACAACAATGTGAAAGTACTTAATGACACAGAACTGTACTTGAACAATGGTTGAAATTTTATGTTTTGTATATTTTACCACAATAGAAAAATGTCGGTAGATGGGATCATCTGGGGAGAGCTTGAGGAGGGGGAAGGCAGTGGACAGAAGGAGAACCAGCAGGGGGTCAACAGCATTGAGAAAGCGGTCTACCTGGAGACATAGAAGGAATATTCTGGAAAGATGAGGGAAACTGAGAGAGGCCAATGTTCTCTGAAGCTACTGGATTGAAGCTAGGAGGGAGTGTTAGAGTCCTTGAAGGGATCTGTTTTGCTTAGTTTTGGACCTGGACCTTCTCTGTGGCACCTCGATTTTGGTGGGTCTGCTTTCCTCTGCCAGCTCCTGATGATGTCATTTCTGGTCACTGCCCATGGCCTCAAAGCCAATAACTGGCCAGGTCTCCTCTCCTGGATCCCTCCCTCCCTCCCGTCTCGAGCCAGTCCTATTATGTCCATCGTTGACATCTCAGTGAGACAAATATTTTTTTAACTAAAAAGACATAGAATTAGGGACATTTTTTTTCCTTGTGTTATTTTTATTACTATTGATGTATACTGTTTTACCCTGAAAAACAAAACCTCCAAACTTTGATTTTAAAAATTAGGGATGGTTAGTTTATGGTCAAGATTTCTTTATTAACAAAGGAGTTCATCTTTTGTATACAGAACTTTGACTATTCAATAAGCCAGAGGATAAGGAAGCTGAAAGCTAACATTTTACAATGGGAAATAAGACAAAGCAGTTTGTATGGGAAGAAAGATTTTTTTTTTTAGGCAACAATTACATTTGCACCCCTGCCCCCATTCTGAAGAACCTAAAGGGGGCTAACTTGTTCGAGATGACTGCTCCCCCTTTTTGTTGCTTTTACACATTGGTCCATCATCACAGGCGCACCAGAGGATTGCACACAGAGCTGTGATTCTTAGCTCCGCAAGGAAAAAGGTGTGGGCGCTTTGCTCTTTTATTGATTTTATTTTTCCAAGCGTTTTCTTACTAAGTGAATTGACCTCGCACAGTTACCTTGATGTAATCTTAAGAAAATAGATGAAGTATGATTTAGAAAGAAATTACGCATGCTCTAACCAGCCATCTCATTTGGCAATCATTTCCCACCACAGTCGTCCTTTTGGGAGGGGAGGTGGGTTTTTTTTACAAGTGAATGATTAAATATACATACAAGAGATCCAAACTCTCGCTGACCTCCCTCTGCGACAGCAGCTGGTATGGGAGATGGAGCGCTGGGGCAGGCAGGGGGTCCTTCTCCAAAGCTTCAGTTGTCCCAGGCTGTTCGGCCATCAGTCCTGGACTGTCACCCCAGAGGACATGGGCAGTCCACACCCATAAACTTAGCAGCTCCTCCATAAAAGTAGCATTTGTGTGGAACACAGCGGAGGGGCTCAAATGCATCCCGTGGAGAAAGGGGGGTTGCTTTGTTGTCCCCATTTGCAGTTAATCTTGTGACAGCACAGGACACTGCAGCTGGGGAACCTCGCTCTCCCGGGTTCAGCATTTCCAGCCCCTTGCCCAGCAGCCCGAGAACACAGGGGACACTTTCCAGCCCTCAGTTCAATAATGCGAGCATCTGGATAGTTTTTCAATCCAGAGGTTGTGGATTTAAAAGGAATACCTGCTCCATTGCTCTGGACGCTGCTCAACAGCCCCAGCTGTATTTCTGAATTAATTTTGAAAAAGCAGGTGGTGTCCTGGGGTCCATTCTCATCCCCCCGCCCCCCGCCACAAGTTAAGCCAGTGTGAACGGGCCTGTACAGGACCGCAGAGATGTATACCAGGAAGTTTTCCCGCTGTCTTCTTCCAGCCAGTGCTAATACACTTGCCCACCTAACAGCCAACACATTCAGAGGCAGGGATGGTTTCTGATTTGCAGCAGCTGAGTTTCTGTCCTCAACCCTCCTCACACTGATTTTCCCAGGGGTTTTGGGACAACTCAGGGCCCCCAAAGGCTCAGCTATAGAGCCCAGAAAGGAAAGGTGGTCTCGGGGTGTGTGTGTGTCTGTCTGTCTCAGTCATTTCCTTTCTTGTGAAGCATTAGCTTTCATGAGTCACCAGCTGGTCCCAAGGCTCCTCTCCCAGCAGGCCAGGCGGTGTTCAGACCTGGAGGAGGCCTGGCCGATGTAGGAGGAGGTGGTAGGGGAAGGTGTGGCAGCAGCCAAGGGACCCCGAGAAGCAGTGTCCCCGGAGTTGCTCCCCGGATTCACTCAGGTCTGACCTGGCCGCTGAATGAGCCACAAGAATTGTGGGAAGAAAAGGCCCTGGGAAAGGGGTAGCTAAGACAGCAATGCTGGACAGAACTTTCTGGAAAACTTCAAGGCTCCCGGGAACACCAGGCAGCTTCATATCCAAGGGTCACTGCAAGATGTGGAAAGGCTGCCCCGGGGGAGGTGGGAGAAGGTGACAGTGGGATTGGGCTGGGGGAGCTGGGTAGGGGCTCCGTCCTCAGTCTTTTATTCTCCACGGAGAATCTCACTCGGAACTTGGAGACGCTGCGGAGTCCCCATCCTCGGGGTCCTGCCCATGAGGGGAGAGGGGCTGCCCCCCCTTCACACGCTTCCACTTCATCCTTCGGTTCTGGAACCACACTTTGACCTGAGCGAGGAAGCAAAGGAGCCGGGTCAAGACAAGCACCTCCCCAGCCGATGCTCCCGCCGGCCAGGAGGCAGCTCCCGGGACCCCAGCTCTAAACACTGCTTGTCCCTCCTCACTCCTCCAGAGGCTCCAGGAACAGAGACCAAAGGGAGGACACTCCGATCCGCTCAGAGGCCCACCTTGTGTCTCCAGATTAAAAAAAAGTCCTAGGCACACATAGGGACAGTTTCTACAAGTCACTCGTCATTGGCTCCACCCCCTCTCCCATGCCCCACCCCTCCTGTGCTACTACCCCCTCCCTCTAGCTTCTGTGACCCAAGGGCCTGGGAGCAAAGGTTGACCAGCCTCATCTTTAGGCACATTTGCAAAGCTTAGTAACTCTGCTTTGCACATTTTTCTCATCGGAACTTCATCAAGAGTGGGGTGATGACCCGTTTTACAGATGGAGACCCAGAAGGGGTGGGAGACATGTCCCAAGGGTCACAGGGCTAGGAAGTGGTAGAGGCAGGATTTGAATCTAAGTCTTCTGATTCTAAATCCAGGACTCTGGCAGAGCGCTATCAAATACTATTGTTATTATCATTATTATTATTAGTATACTTTACTCTACGTCAGAGCATGGGTGTGGGTGGAATGCTCTAAGGGAAAGCCCAAACAAAGGGCTAGGAAGTTCTTCTCAGTGTGTGCCCAGGAACCAGCCCCATACCGGAACCACCTGCAGAACTTATTAGCAATGCAGATCCCAGGCCCCCTCGTTATTATTGCAAAGTCACTCTCTGGAGCTCCCAGACCCACATTCTTTAAACAAGCACCTCTTCCTAGGTGATTCCAATCGCACTCCAGGTTGAGAATAACCAGATCAGAGGCTCCAATGCTGGATGCACGTGAGCATCACCCTGGGGGACCTTTAAAAAACTCTGGTGCCTGAACTCTATCCCAGTCCCATAAAACCAGTCCCATCGGTGTTATTAAAATCTCCCCAGGCGATTCCCAGGTCCCAGCCACAGTTGAGGTCCATTGGCCTGGGCAGAGGGAGAAGACGTGGAGATTCAGGGAGGGGTGGTGGGAAGGGAGGGGGTGAGAGAGCCAAGGAGAGGAGGGCTGCCCAGAAGAGGAGCCGCGTCCCCAGAGCGCCCACCTGCCTCTCGGAGAGATCCAGGTTCACGGCGATCTCGTATCTCCGGAGCCGCGTCAGGTAGTTGTGGTGAGCAAACTCGGCCTCCAGCTCCCGCAGCTGCTCCTTGGTAAAGGCCGTCCTCTCCTTGCGGGCCTTGCTGCCGCCCTCCGGTTTGCCTCGGTTCTCCTGGCTGTCTGGGGAGAGAGGGCCCCAAACAGGAAGACGTAAACCTCAAGGACTTCGGTTCCCTTTCTTTGGTCACAGCCGGGCAGCCTTTTCCTGTCTCTCTTATTCTGAAAGGATGCTGAGAAAGAACCCACGTTGTCCCTTTATCTTTCCTGCGAGTATCTTAACCCCCTGAGAAAGGGGAACTCTTTTGGCTCCCAACTTTAGATGCCAGCTCCCTCACCCCCACGGTTTTCTTCCCAAAGCACAAGAAGCTGCCTTTGGCTGTTCAATGACCTCTGCCACCCAGCTCACCCCCAGCTTGGCATTAGTCGTGGGCAAGGTGCTCTGAAACAGGTTCTCCGTCCTCAGAAACATCAACTGTTAGAAATGCAGGTCCTGGGGCCTCACTCACCCCAGACCCACTGAATGAGAGGCTCTGGGAGTAGAGCCCAGAGATCCGTTTTAACAAGCCCTCCAGGTGATTCTGACTCACGGTCAAGTTTACAAACCACTGCCCTGGCCCTGAGATCTTGCTAAAAGGGTGTTCTGGTGGCAGCATCAGCAGGGAGCTGGTCAGACTTGCAGGATCTCAGACAGCGCTCACCCCCATGTACTGAATCAGAATCTGCATTTTAGCAAGATCTCTAGGGGCGCTGTGTGCACCTGTCAGTCAAAAAGTGTTGCTTTAAGCTTCTTTTGCTCTTTGACACCTGGAGGAGTCTGGAAAGTTCATCTATGAAGGAGGCTCACTCAGTCATAACTGTTAACAGGGTGCAGGGACCAAGCACGGTACGTGCACCAGTCACTTCATCCTCACAATAACCCCCTAGATGAGTTCTGGTATTAGCCCTATTTCATAGACCAGGAAGCTGAGCACGGAGAAGTGAAGCCAGCTGACCCGAGGGCATCCAAGTACAATCAGCCAGTGAATGGCGGAGGCGGCCGTCAGGCCCAGGCAGCTTGACTCACATTCTGTCCAAATGAAATGTATGTAGGAAGGGTTTACAAACTGCCAAGTACTGAACGAATGAAGGGACTGTCTGCTGCTACCTCCGAGCAGGGTAAGAGGGGCCCTCCCTTCGCGTTTAGCGGAGGCGGGTGGAGGGGCAGGAAGGAGAGCACACATCTGCCCCCGGAGCCGACAATGGGGGCCGCGTGGCTGGTGCGGGGCGCGGGAACCACCCTTCCTGCAGGCTCCGAGGTTGGGAAGTCTCACTTCCTTGTCCTGGTTTTACAGACAGGCCGTGCCCCACAGTCGGTGCTTTGCTGAAAGCTGCACCCCAACCCCCTGCCCCTTCAAGGCCGCACCCCCACCTGGTTGTGCGTGTTGTGGGGAAGATCATCTGCTCTCAGAGGCTGAGTCTAACCGACCGGCGGTGGAAGCCGCCCACCCTCTGGGCCAAGCAGCACCCCCCGCCCCCCGCAGAGGTGGGGACGTAGAGACCCGTCAACCCCGCTTGCTGGCTCCCTTCCCCTGTGTGTCAGGATCCTTGTCCTCCGCCCCCTCGTTACTCGGCGGGGAGCCGGGCGTGGCGGCCCCGGGGCGCGGGGAGGCGCCGGGTAAAGCGATTTGGGCGCCGCCACCCCTCACCCTGCGCCCTGGGGCAGGAAGACAAGTGGGCGCTGCCGGCGTCCCGAGAAGGCGGAGGAGGGGCCACCCCAGGGCTCCCCGATGTCCCGATGCCCAAGCGCTGGGGATCTGGGCCCGGGATCCGGGTGGGCGGCCTGCGGGGCGCGCGCTCTCCGCCCGGGATGTCCGCCTGGCGGCCCCTGGCTCAGGGCGGAGGAGGCCGGCCCAGACCCCTCCGGAAGCCGGAGCGTGGGCTGCGGGGGAAGGAGGTGCAGCCGCGGCCGGTCCCCCAGGAGCCCTCGGCCTTGGCCGGGGAGGGAGGGCGGGCGGCACGCAGCGCAGGGACGGCCCCCCGGGGCACATGACGGCGGGGCCTCACTTCCACCCGCTCCGGTCCCGTCCCGGGCTCTGCGATCTCCAGCCCTTCCCTTTACCACCGGGCGGTGCAAAACCCTGATCTCCTTGCTGGGGCTTCTGAGGGAGCCACTCAGCCTCTCTGGGCCCGAGTCACCTCATCCAGAAATCAGGGCAATAAAGCACCCACCTGCCAGGGTTACTGGGAAGGTCGGACGAACTAATGTGTGGGAGATGCTTTTAAAACTTTAAAGCACCGGGAAAATATGAAGTTTACTCCCAATTTTTCAACTCCACGAGATGCCACCTGAGGGGGATGATATCCGCTGGCGTTTCTGCAAGGCTTCCACGTGCTTCCACGCAGCCCTGCTTTAATCCTCCCCACACGGCACCCTCAGGAGGAGGCCCTGTTATTCCTCCCTCTCCAGCCACCGGGATCTGTGATCATCTGATTAATCCCTCTCTCTCGCTCCCCAGGGATGGGACTGTCTTTTCTCGCGGGCTACTGTCCCTGGCACATAGGAGGCAGGTCTCAGTAGAGAAGAGGAAGCAGCCTCCGAGAGGCCCCAGACCCTGTCCAGTGTTCTGGGCAGCTTTTAGGTGGCAGGACGAAGATTCGAACCCAGATCTGCCTGACTGGTGCTGAGGCCACCAATCCTGGCATCAGGTTCTCCATCTTTCCTCTCGCTGCACCCTGGCAGCTCTGCTGGTCTCTGCCTCCAGGGCTCCCAGGGGGCTCATCCTGGGTTGCTGCCCACACCCATTACCCCTCCTCCCAGGCCTGCTTATGTGTACACAGGTGCCCGACGGGATCTCAGAAAACAATCCCCTAACCCACCCACACCGTCCTGTCCCTATCCTCCTGACAGAGACAAGGGGAGGCAGGGAGAGGGCCCCTTTGAGTTGGCCTTAGACTGGTTATGTGGGCAGCTGACCACTGCCAGCCAAGCCCAGCCACTCCCTACTCACTCTCCTCTCCCGTCTCTGTTACCCGACTTAGGGGCTGGGCCTCAGGATGGGAAAGAAGAGGAAATAGGACAAAGAAGCCTGGGAACGTAGTGTCTGAGCCCCCGTGGGAAGCTTGGGCACCCGCTACTAGAGAGGGTGGGGTACTGGCGCTGGGCGGACACTTGTCCCTCATCAGCTCCCTGAGGGGGAAGAACTTTCCTCACTGGTAGGAATGACAAAAGGGCCAGAGGTATGGGAAACTAGCTATGAAAACTGAAGTGGGAATTATGGCTCTCTTTGTTCTCCAACATTTCAACAGGATAGAGAGAAGAGAGAGGGGAAAAAAGAAAGACAAAGAAAAACGATGAGCACTTTCAGGCCATCTCTGGCCAGGGCCGTTCATGCTGCCAGCGCACACGCACAGGCCGCTTGCACATCACCCCCAGGACGGTTTGATCGCGAGAGTGCACTGCTGTCGGGAAGCCGCCCTCCCTCCCCTCCTCAGTTTCCCCATGTGTGGAAGTACAGAGTCCCGCTGGCTCTTCTTTCCCTTGGGGAGCTGGTGTCAGTGTCCTTGCTCAATACGACATCCTTTCTCCTCTCCCTACTCCCTCTTCTGTTGAGACCCCCCTGGCCTTGAACTTGAGCCCCTTCCAGTTTCAAATATTCTTATCTTGGCCTCTAGTTCCTTCCTTCAGTCAGATCTGGGTTCTTGCCCTACGTTCTGTCCCAGGTCCACCCCCACACTCCTACCCCCAAACCCTACCCCAGACTTCCCAAGTTCCTGAGCCCCAAGATCTACTCCTCAGCCCAGGGCTATTTCTCCCTCCCCTCCCCCCGACATGTAAAGCTCATCACCCCAAGCTGAGTGTTGGCAGCGGTGTCTGCGGGCCCCTTGGAGAGCCTGGGCCTTCTTTGGGCCCAAGACCTTCTGAGCTTCAGTTTCCTCATTTGCAAAATGAGAATAGTTACCTACATCCACTGTGACCAGAGGCCGCTGAGAAGGTCAAATGAGATGGGCAAGGTGTGTCTACCACTCGGCACAGTACTGGGCACACTGCTGAGTCTCTGAAAGGACCATCAGAGGAGGTTCTCTTGGAGGTGCTGTTGGAGTGATGACTCAAGGGGGAGGTTAGAAGATGCTGCTCCAGAGCTGTGTGATAGGGACGCCTTTTCAGTGAGGCCTTGTAACTATTTTCCCTTCTCTACTACTTTTCTATGTCTCTGCTTGGATCTGTGCCTCTGGCCACTACTAACCACTAATGTGTCAGTCTTCCAGGGGCCCAGGAAGCCAGGCGCAGTAACTAGCAGGGGTCAGAATCATACATCGGTCCCCTTGATCCTGCTTCTCTCTCAGGGGCAGCGGTGCCTCTTCCAGGATGGCAGAGGGAGGAGGCTGGTGCTCAGCTGGCTGCTCCAGCCCCTGCACAGCCCTCTGAGCGAGCAGGGCCATGATGGAACAGTCGGCAGTGCCCAGAGAAATGCCAACAGGATGTGTGTGTGATTGCGGTTTCCACCATGAGCGTTAACACCACCCAAACTAAATTATTTCATAAATTGCTGTCACTTTTGGCAGACCTTCCTCAAGTCAGCAGACAGCTTTATCGGAGCTACAAGGAAGTCCAGACAGACTCTGGGGAACATGCCTTTCTGGAGTTCTGTATCTCCAACTCTCACAGCCATTTTACATAAATTTCTATCCAAGACCAGATAGAAAGCCACATGCCATGTATTCGAATAACAATTTGCAGTTGACAACAATGTATTCCCCGCCAGAGATAAACTTCTTTTGGGCTTTCGTATATACTGCGGAATCATGGAATAATAGAGCTGCAAGGGGACCTAGTGATGATCTAATGCTGCCTTTTCATTTTACAGCTGAGCTCAGAGTAGGTAAGAGACTTTCCTAAAGACACACAGCAAGCTAGTGGCAGAATTGGGCCTAGGACCCAACATTTCTTGATAGGAAGCTATTGCCACATATTAGGTTGCTTCCGGTTGGCTCCTCTGAATTATTCTGTGAGATAGGTAAGGTGCATACTATCCATTGAAGAGATGAGGAAGGTAAAACCCAGAGACTAAGTGGCTTGCCAAAAGCCCCTGGGACCAGTCCCGGGCTATGGCCACCATGTCACACTGCCCTGGGGAGGAGGATGAGCAGGAGACTGTACTCACTCCGGGGACAGTGTCTGGGCCTGGGTCCAGGTCTGTCTCACTCGGACTCCTCAGGGAGGGATATTCGGGGCATGATGTCAGTAGGTGAGGCCCTGGCAAGCCCTCTGAAAACGGCATCTGGCTTCCTTCACAAAGCACACCTTTGACATCCTTGTTAGTTTTGATACTTTCAACTTCAGAAGGAGGGGTCAAAGCCCCTTAAAATAGACAAGACCTGGAGGGAGCCCCCCAAGGCCAGTTGGCTTCTGGAACCTCCCTGGCTTCCTCGGACTGGCCGGCCTTCCTCACTGGGCCCTGCCGAACTTAATGTAGGTGCCCGAGGAGGCGTGGGTAGCGCTCCCAGCCTCTTTGTTGAACCCAGCAGCGGGTCTGGGGAATTCAGGGCATGTTTTCTGGGAGAGAAGCGGATTCTTCTGGAATGAAAATGCCTGGTGCTCAGTAGTCTTTGCTGAGAGTCCCAGGTGGGGTGAGCAGTGAGGGTGGACGATGGTGATGGAGAGTGAAATGAGTGGGGTGATGAGTTGGGGTGTGGGGCCCAGGAAGAGGGGAGCAGAGACGTGAGGAGGAAGGGAGGCGGTGGAAATGAGAGGTGGGAGCAGCAGCAAGCCTCCAAGATGGGCTGGGGGAGGCATGGGCAGCACTGGGCTTTGTTGGTGTTTATAAGTTCCAGATGTCGTCCTTAGCTGTCACCAAAGGAAGTGTGGGCTTCAGGACCCAGGCCCCACTGCTCACACTATACCTCCAGCACTGTGTTTAAGGAAAACAGGGAAAAACATGAAATATAAAAGGCTAGGGTGGGGGTGGGGAGGAATGCTGGCCAGAGGCCAGGGAAGCCCGATTCAGTGAGTAGATAGGACTTGGGGAAAGGGACTGGCTCTGGGGGTCTGCAGGGGTCCTGCCCCCCAGAAAGAAAGGGCTGCTCTGGACCTCGCCTGTGTGTTCAGTGGTTAGAGCACCGTCCCGTGCATCGAAGGGCCTCGGATTCAATTCCCAGTTAGCGCACACACCCGGGTTACCCGGTGGCATCCCTGACCAGGGCACGTATGAGAGACAATAAAATGATGTTTCTCTCTTTCCTTCTCCCTTTCTCTCTCTCTCTTTCTCTCTCTCCCTTTCTTTCTCTCTCTCATCAGTGACAACAACAACCATATTCTTGGTGAGGATTAAAAAGAAAAAAAAAAAAAGAAAGGGCTGTTCTGCCTCTGGGATCATCCCACCTCCCTGGGTCCAGGTGCCTGATTTCTTCAAGCCACAGAGACAAGTGGGTGGGATGGGATCCCGAGCCCCCAGCCTGGCAGGGCAGTAGGCAGGGCTGAGGTGGTCCCTCAACTGACCTTCTTATGGCCTGTGGGCTTTTTGGGCCCTTACATCTTAGAAGCTGGTCAGTATCCTGCTGCCTCAGTGGAAACTGACTTTTTCCAGAACTTCCAGAATGTATCTGGGCGGGGCCTGAGCAGGCCCAGGCCCAGGTTTGGAGTTGGGATGAGAGGGGTGTAGCTGCTGTGCCCCCCTGAAACCACACCCTGTCCAGCACTGCAGTGGACCTGGTCCAGTGAACCTACGGAGACAGGTAGGCCCGGCTGGTGGCAGGCTGCAAAGGCTCTGTCTGAGTCTGGGCCACTGCCTCACTGACATGTGAACATGGGCAGCCTGGATTGGGGAAGCCTTTGAAAAGATATTTTGTTGTCACCTCCTTTCCTTATTCCTCTGTCAAACAGCCCACTTCTTTAGAGACTCTTTCCTAAAACTATCTCCACTGTTTTTTAAAAAATATATTTTATTGATTTTTTACAGAGAGGAAGGGAGAGGGATAGAGAGTTAGAAACATTGATGAGAGAGAAACATCGATCAGCTGCCTCCTGCACACCCCCTACTGGGGATATGCCCGCAACCAAGGTACATGCCCTTGACTGGAATCGAACCTGGGACCCTTCAGTCCACAGGCCAACGCTCTATCCACTGAGCCAAACCGGTTAGGGCTCCACTTGTTTTTAAATCTTTACCCGAGGATATGTTTATTGATTTGAGAAAGAGAGAGAGAGAGAGAGAGAGAGAGAGAGAGAGAGAGAGATGAGAGTGAAACATTGATCAGTTGCCTCCCTTATGCGCCCCAACCGGCAATGGAACCTGCAAGCTGGATATGTGCCCAATCCAGGAATCAAACCTGCAACCTTTTTGGTGCACAAGACAATGCCCCCACCAACTGAGCCACCGGGCCAGAGCCGTCTCTACTTTTAAAAATCTCTCTTTGTTGGTGTCAGATGAGAAAGCAGGGCTCTGCTCTGAGTGGAAAGGCAGTTGGGATGCTGGGCTAGGAAAGCTCTGAGGTCGTGCCCACCTCTGAGATGCTGCTTTCACTAACAGGGTTTTAACAGGAACGTTTGTGCCACTGCTTAGAACCCTGCCTTTGTCCCTGTACCCCCTGTTTATGGGCTGAGTGGTGACCCTCCTCCCCAATTCCTATTTTTGAAGTCCTAATCCCCAGAATGTGACTGTATTTAGGGAGAGGGCCTTTAAAGGGGGGATTCAGTTAAAATGAGGCCAATAGGGTGGGCCCTGTGCAATCTGACTGGTGTCTTTATAAGAGTAGCTGTTGATTAAGAAACATAGACAGACACCAGGGATGCCCATGCACAGAGGAAACACTGCGTGAGGATATGGCAAGAAGGTGGCCATTTGCAAGCCAAGGCAAGAAGCCTCAGGAGAAATCAAACCTGCCGACACCTTGACCTATAACTTCCAGCTTGCAGAACGCTGAGAAGATGAATGTCTTCTGCTTAGGCCACCCAGTCTATAGTATGTTGTTATGGCAGCCTGAGCAGACTGACACCCCCTGAACTCCCACAGCCAGTGCTTACCCCTGCGGAGGGACAGCAAAGGCAAGGCTGATGCCAGCCCGTAGGGGACCTCTCTGTACATTAGAAAAAGGTGCCCTTTTCTCTAGACTGTCTGGGCCCTCTAGCACCCTAGCTGTGGCAGGCTCCCCCCCCCCCCCCCCCAATGCTCTGCCACGGTGGGTTCACTTTATTGCTCAATCAGAGCAGCTCCACTTGCTTCCCATGGTGGCCCTGGTACTTGGGAGCTGACCCCAGGACCCCGAGGGGATTCCTGCAGAGTCAGCCCAGCCTGCCTGTGGCTGCTTGTCTGTCTTTCTGGCCCCAGCACTCGCCCTGACCCAGGGCTAATCTTATGATTGCAGTCTGGCTCTGCACCCTTCTCCATGAGTGAGACTGTGAAAGTTCTGATGCATTTTACAGAAGCGCATCACATATGGTGGAACCCCTCAGGCCGGGTGGTGGAGCCAAGCTCAGAGAGAAGGTGGGAAAATGAATGAATGGCTGCCAGGCTGCAATAGAGGCTACTGGCCAGACATTGGGTGAGCTCCTCTTGTGTGCAAATGTTTCAGTAGATTCTAGGGGGGCTGCACAGGTGAATCAGGTATCATTCTGGCCCTCCAAACACTTCAATTCCAGGGAGAAAGTCACCCATACGCAGCTAAACTTGTGGGTGCAAGGCCAACTGTGGTTTGATGCTAAAATGGAGGCATAAGCAAGGCTTGCTCTGTGTATGTGGGGAGGGAGGTCTAGAAAGGATGCTCAACAAACTAGAAATGGAAGGAAATTGTCTCAACATAATAAAGGCCTTATGTGAAAACTTTATAACTAACATCATACTCAATGGTGAAAAACGGAAAGCTTTTTCTTTAAGACCAGGAACAAGGCAAAGATGCCCAATATCACCACGTCAATTCAACGTAATATTGGAAGTCCTAGCCAGAGCACTCAGGTAAGAAAAAGAAATAAAAGGCATCCAAATAGAAAAAGAAGAAGTAAAATAATCTCTGTTTGCAGATGACATAATCTTGTGGAAAATCCTAAAGTTTCCACAAAAAAATCTCTTAAAACTAATAAACCAATTCAAGAAAGTTGTAGGATACAAAATCAACACCAGAAATTAGTTGCATTTATATACACTAGCAATGAACAATCTGAAAAGAAAATGAAGAACACAATTTACATTTACAAAAGCATCCAATAGAATAAAATGCTTAGAAATAAACTTGACTGAGGAGGCAAAAATTTGTACACTTTAAACCATAAATCATTGCTGAAAGAAATTTAAAAAGACAAATAAATGGAAAGATATCTTATGTTTATAGATTGGGAGACTTAATATTATAAAAATTTCCATATAATCCAAAATGATTTACAGATTCAATGCAATCCTTATAAAAATCCAAATGGCTTTTTTTTTTTTTTTTTTTTTTTTTGGCGGAGGGGGATAGGAAAAAATCATCCTAAAATTCATATGGAATCTCAAAAGACCTCGAATAGACAAAACAATCTTGAGAAAGAAAAGCTGGAGGTCTCACAATTTATGATTTAAAAATACATTGCAAAGCTACAGTAATCAAAACAGCATGGCACTAGAATAAAGACAGCCGTATAAGACCGATAGAACAGAATAGATGCCCAGAAGTAAACCCTCACCTATATGAGCAAGTGATTTTCAACAGAGGCACCAAGAGGTGGAAGTGACTCAAGTGTCTGTCCATCAACAGATAGATGGGTAAAAAAAAAAAGTGTATACATACCATGAAATATTATTCAGCCTTAAAAAAGAAGGAAATCCTGTTAAAATGCTACAATATGAATGAACCCAAGGACGTTATGCTAAATAAAATAAGCCAGTCACAAACAGACAAATACAGCATGATTCCACTTATATGAGGTATCTAAAGTAATCAAGCTCTTAGGAACAGAAAGTAGAATGCTGGTTGCCAGGCCTGGGGCAAGGGAAAAGGAAGTTGTCATTCAATGGACATAGAGTTTCAGTTTTACAAGATGAGAAAGTTCTAGAGATTGTTGCACAACAAGGTACATATAATTGACACTATTGTACCATACACTTGCAAATGGCTATGATGGTAAATTTTATGCATTTTTTACCATAATAGAAAGCAAAGCCAAGGAGATTTCAAATACAAAATGTCTCATGATAAGACTCTCAGGAGAGCTCGTATGTGGTTAAAATTGTAGTGGATACTGCAGTGTGAAACTCCTTAACTATAGTTTTCATTGACATGATGTTATGTACAAGTGGAGTCATCGATTTAAAAAAAAAAGAAAGAAAGAATTCTTGAAGGGGATGGTTTTCAAGCTGGATGTTAAAATAAGTAGGACAGCAATGGGCAGCAGAGTGGGGGGAGGGAAAGGTTTCTAGCAAATTGGGTCGAGGAGAAAAAGCCGAGTGTATCTGCAAGGCAAGTGGACTGGTGTGGCTTGTGGCAAGGTCAGTGGAGGTGGAGGAGGCCTGTAAGGGGAGCAGGTGGAGAAAAGGGCCAAAGGAGCCAATTTGTGGAGGGTTTTAAACTTCAAGTGAAATGAGAATTCACGCGATTGGGCAGGGGCAGGCAGAGATCAGGTCTTGCAGGGGAGAGATGGGGAGGGCCGAGTCCCTGGTCGGCACATGTGTCGGAGCCCAGGGAGGATGGAACAAAGCGAGAATGATGAAGGCAGAATGAGTCCGTGAGAGCCCAGCCAGCAATGCTGAGTCCAAGCCCAGGGGCCTCCTCTTGGGCGATCAGATTCACCTGCAGCCAGGCCCATCACGCGCGACCTTCCCTTGAACCCCGGCAGGAAATCACCGAGAAATCCCTCATCCCCATAAATTAAAGACAACCACAGTAGCCATGACAGATTGGGGGCAAACAACGGGGCCTCGCAGCTGTCCCTGCCAGCAGGGGTCTCAACACCCACTGGCCCGGGGCTGGGAGTGGCTGGGGTGAGACAACCTCACAGTCTTGTGCGGTGAACCAACCGAAGGTCTCTGAGTGGGGGGCCAGGGACCCCGCTTTCATGATCATTCACTTGAGCAAATCAGCCCACTTCCAGTGGGAGCAGTTGCGGCTGGCAGAGGAAGGAGAGGGGAGAGCAGAGAATGTTCCTTTTGAAACAGACTTACAGTAACTTTCTGTTCCCGGAGGTTTCTCCCCCAGCCAGTAGGGGAGGCATTGACCAGGCACACTCCCCCCACCGCTCCCCGCACCCCGCTTGCCCCCCCACCCTCTCCAGCAGATCTCTGAGCTCCAAGCTCCCAATTGGTGACAACTGGTTTCTTAGGACCAACAATGATTGTAAGAGGTTCCCATGTCATATACCCCAGACTCAGGAATTTCTGAGACGGTGTATTTGTAACATTCAATTCCATTGACCCCGAGAATAATAGGGAGATTTGACAGAAGGCTGGTTCTGGAAATAGGGGCCTCATACCATTCATAGCTGCCATGTATTGAACTCATGGGCCAGGCACAGTGTTAATCTCATGGATCATCGTATTTTACCTTCACCGCCTCTCTCGATGGAAGGTGCTATTGTTCTAGTTTCATTTTAGAGCTGGGGAAACTGAGGCTCCAAGAAGTTAAGAATTTCCCCACGTCATGCAGGCAAAAGTGGTGGTGCTCACACTGACCCTGCCGAACTGTGAAGCACTACAGAAAACACATTTCTGATCACTGCTGATTAACCTTCCAGAGATGGCTTAGCAGGGGCGAAGGGGAGGTATTTAAGGCGCTTGCTTTGAGTACAAAATGCAAGGGGTGCCTAAAACCTCAGTAAATCGAGAGAAATAATATTTTAATGCAATGTTTTTAAAGATAAAAATCAATGCAAAAAAATCTACGCTGAATAAAATATCAAACTTTTAAGTAAGAATCCAACCAGTGACTCAGGATTGGTGGGATGGCGAGGGGGTACTTTGTGGGCTCGTCCCTTGTGAGCGGATTCTGAGAGTGGGTGGTGAGCCTTGCCCACCACTCTCCCCGTTCTTTATGCTCTTACAAAGCTGATCTTTCCTGCCTCCTCCCCCTCCGGCTAAATCCCAAAGGAAGACTTAAAGCAACTAACTGGGTGATAAAGATTTCCACGCTGAACAGGAGGGTGGGTCTGGACCCCAGAGAATGAATGAAGGTCCGCTTGCTGTGCTCTGCAGACCTCAGGTGACTGCTGCCGTTGCTGCTGCTCCTGAGGGGACCCCGCAGGAGAGCCCAGGGCCCCTCCTGGATGGGAACCTCCCCTGCCCCAAGGCTGCCCCTATGAAGAGGGCAGGAAACTCAGTGGAGGGTGTCCATGCCCTCGTGGGGTGGTCAGCCGCTGGGCACACAACCTTACTCCCTAACGCACTGCCATGGGCCACTGGCCAAAAGGGAAGACGCGTATTTGGGTCTTGCTGAAACACGGAATGGTTTTTCCTAAGCCCAGCCCATGGCCTTGCCCGTGCCTTCCCAAGCCTTGGCTCCCAGTTCCCTGGAAAGTGGCTGGATGCGGCGGAGGGAGGTGTGGGCAGAGAGGGTGGCCGGCGCCATGGAGGGGAGAGCTCTTCAATCAGGCTCCGAGCCAAGTCACTGAGAGCTCCTTGGAGAGGAGCACAAAGTGTCCCATTCTCGGCAAATCTCCGGCCGGGGCTAGGAACGGTTCAGGGCTTAAGCGGTTGGAAATTTAAAGGGCCCCTCTGTTGAGCAGCCAGGAAGGCTGTGATCGTTATCCTCCACTGTGAACGCGTTGAGGGGCTTCTTCAAGCGTGTTTGAAAATCCTCATATTTCAAAATGAGGCTTGTGCTTGACATCGGCTGAAGGTGTGAGATCTGGGGTCTGAAATTCGGGGTTTGAGCTGAATTCTAGGGTGACCAATTGCTCCGGTTTGAGAGGTTTCTTAGGACACAGACTTCCAACACTAAAGTCAGAAAAGTCCTGGGCAAATTGAAATGAGTGGCTCACTCTGTTTAGACTCCATTCTAGCAGAGCCCCCCCAACCCCCTTAAACTTTACACATCTCCTTTTCCACACATGTAGACCCTACTGATAACACCTGCTGGGCTTACCTCGAAACTGGTGGGACTCAAAAGAGCTAATGTGTGTTGCCTGCTGTACCTTGAACTTCCCGGTTGCAGCACATCGCTGTCAGACAGGCAACTGTAGGCCTCTCCTCCCTCTCAGTTTGAGCTTTGTGTGTGTGTGTGGGGGGGGGGGGGCGGGGGGGGGGACGCAGGTTGAGACCATCTTATTCATCTCTGCATCCCCAGGGCCGGGGTAGGGGCTTGGCAAAAAGCAATGCTCAGGAAATCCGTGCTATATCGAAAGTGCTTTGTAAAGCAAAGCACAGAATGTTGTCATTGATTGGTTGGCCCTCTCATTTCCTACCTGACCCTGGTTAGCTCATGAGAAGGTCCTCTATGGGCTCAGATAGATAGATGTTGCCTTAAGGGTGGCTGTAAGTGGGCAGCGGGGGCAGGAGGCATGGGTACTGCCTTCTTCTGGGCAAGGTGGGGTAAGGGACCCAGACAGAAGGGGAGCAGGCAGTGAGGGAAGCTAGGAGGGCCCATGGGGAGATGAGGAAACAGGTCCCTACCTCGGGGAGGAGACGGGATTAAGCTGGGATCTTAACAAGAGGACCAGCTCCGTGCTCTGGCCTCTGGCTTCCAGCGCCGAGCTGGGCTTCACCTGCATTCTGAAGTCCAGTGCTTGCCCTTGGCTGCCTGCCTCCCTGCCTCTCCCACGGCCGGCGATCCCTCCGGAGGGCCTTCGTTGAGGGTCACCCAGACCTTAGGATACTGAACTGCCCCCTTGGCCTGGGCACGGCCCACCTAGGCAGGGTGATCCTTTGCGGGCTGTCTGCTCCAGCTCTCAGCACTCCATCTCCCCTCACCCCTTGCCTCTCCCATCCCAGCCCTAGTCCTGCTTCTCTGTCTCTAGGCTCCTGGAGACACTGGGTCCTGGCTGGCTCTGCTTGACAGTCAGGGTTCTGGCCTTGGTTCTAACCCCCCACCCCAGCTTCCGTCTCAGCTGATTCCCATGGTGAGCACCCTGTGGCTCTGGGGCCATTTGGAGCTGCTGGGGGCCTGGCAGGGAGAAGAAGCATGACCCAGAGGCAGCCTGGGGTCAGGAAAGCCCCCCTCTAGCCCTTGCCGGCTGACACGGAGGCTCCCTCCCACATGTCCTCCAGATCTTTGTGGATCCTGTTTCATTCTCTGGCTGGCACATCCTTCTTGGGGCCCACGAGTACTGGGGTCACAGACATCCCCATCGCCAGAGAACCCTAGAGCTCTGAGTAGAAGAAACCCCAAAGGTAACTCCTTCCTGCCTTTGAGTAGGTTAGATAGACTTGTTTGCAATTCACCGTCACGGCAGTTAGGCTCAGAAAAGGCAAGAAACCTCCCCAAGGTCACACAGTAAGAGCAGGGCCAGCTGCTCTCCAGCCACCTACCTGAAGTCTCCTTTTTCCGTCTGGTTGACTTCTTCTCCGTCTCATTGGCAGTGCTCCCAAGGACCTCATAGTCCTCTCCTGGGCCTCCCGCGGCGTCCACCAGACCTGGGCTGCTGGCCCCCATCTCCCTGGAGCCCCCCGTTGGGCCCGGGTTGAGCCTACGCCGGGCCTCTGAGACAGGGAAGTGCCAGTCGGGGGGCTGTGGGAAGGCGGGGTGCTGCTCAGTGAAGACCCGCTCCTCCTGGGGCAGGCTGTGCGGGGTGGCCGCCAGGCAGGAGGCCGAGAAGTCGGGGTACGCTGCTGTCGCTGTCGCCGGGAAGTCTGGTTTCTGGTGGAAGGAGAACGGGGTTGGCGGGTAGTGGGGTAGCCCCGAGGCCCCACTGCCTTCAGAGTGGGGATTTCGAAGGCAGCCCCAGACAGGGGCCGGGGGGTGGGGGCTCCGCATGCAGCTGCTGGCCACGGGATCCATCTGCTGTCTGCAGCGCGCCTCAGTCTTTCAAAGGTTCGATTCTTACCCTTTTTATATTCAATTTTTTTTAAATGCAAAAAAAAAAAAAAAACAATTAAAAATTAAATAGCAGGGCAAAATGTTCAACAGAAAGTTCACCCCAGGAACCAAAACAAAACCCAAAACTAAAGTCTCTCAAGTCCACACACGTGCGTATGTGTGTGCACACACTTATGTCCGACTTCACTCCTGGCTTCCTGCCCCCGGACGCACCAGCCTGCCTAGCGGGATCCCCTGTGCGTGTGTTTGTCGCCGAGGACACTAAACATTTTCACTGTCCCAGCCCAGACGCGCCCGCTGATGGAGTGCTCGCCCCGGAGCCCTCGGCAAATGCCTGCAGAGGGCTGGACCGGGCTGCGGAGACACACTTTTAAATGCTGCGGTGGGGAGAGAGTGACAAATTTCTGAAGTGAAATGTGAGAGAGGAGAGGGAGGGGTTAACCCGCACCCACACAGTCCCCTCCAACCAAAACCCGAGCAGGCAACTATTAATCATCAGAAACCTTATATGCACATCTAATGGGATTTGCAGATGGAGACTTTTAAAGAAACATTGTCTGTATTTTTTTTTTTTTTAAGGAGAGAGAGCAGCTCACCCACACCACTTCTTTAATGTGCCTCCTGTAACACTATGAAGTTATTTTATTACACTGTTAACAAAATTCCCCAAGTCTTGGATTTGGAAAAAGCCTTAAGTCAGATCCAGAATCCGTCAAGTGCCAAATTCCAGGGAGTGAAGCAGGGAATAAGCACAAGAGACAAGTTTGCTGATTGCATTTGATTTAAAGGCCCTTCCACCGCTGCTTGCAAAAAGGAAGGTGGATTAAGAGGAATCTTTTTTTTGTAAGTCTCAGCGGCCCACTAGGGTCTGTGGTATAAAGAAAGACATACTCCAGGAAAAACTGATTTCTCTCTGTCCAAAGTGACATTCTCACTTTCTCAGTAACTTAAAAAAAAAAAAATCAGATTCTTCCTTCCTCTCGTTAACCCTCAACTTAATGCCAATTAGACACACTTTTCTCTAGAGGGGGTTCAAGTCATTTTTCTCCTCGGCAAAAAAAAAGAAAGAGGCTCTTAGATAAAGTCCTTGAAGTTTCTCCAGGCCTCTGGCACCTGCTCTTGGCTCCCTGACCTTCACCCACCTGCGTCCCCCTCCCCAGCCCCAGAGGCCGAGTCTGCTGTGAACTCTGGGGCATGGAAATAGGAATTGGGGGTAGTCTCGTTCCCAAAGGAGTTCTCTTTGGCCAACCTCACATGGTCTTCCTGGCTGGTGCCGACCCCAGGAGGGCCAATTGCCATTTCAGCCGGTCAGTCAGTCCACTTCATCACCGTGGCCTGCTGGTCTCTGTGGAGGGTTAATGTAATTCCAGGACCGTAGGACAGAGCTCCTCTCCCGTGGTCCAGAGTCGCTGGGTCCGGGCTGACATGGGCCACAATAGCGGCGTCTCTGCTGGCTGGTTCCGAAGGAGGAGGGGTCTTAGCACTGCGGCCTGGAGGCTGCACACACGCTCTTCATGAAATAGGCACTGCGACTTCTGGAATGGGCGGCCAGGGGGTTGGGGGCCAGCAGAGGAGACGAGGTGGTAGCCACAACCAGGCTCATTTCTCCGCTTTGTCCCGGACTTAGCTGCTGCATTCACATTTCTCCTCTGAACCTCACCACTCTCCCATTAGGGTAAAGTAAGAACTGTGTTCTGCATTTCACAAATGAGGAAGATGAGGCTCAGACAGATAACGGGGGCTGCTCAGAATCACACAGCTGGGACATGGCAGAACCGAGAGCTGCCCTCAGGTGTGTGGACTTTGGGCTTAAACAGGGATGAGTTCAAATCCTGGGTCGGACACTCTCTGGCTGTGTGCCCTGGGACAAGTCGCCTTACCTCTCTGACCTTCCGCTTCCTCATCTGGGATGACAGTTGATTCATCCACTGATTGCTGACATTCACCCGCTGATCTTAGAACCTCACACATATTCCCCCCACTGGGTCCCCACCAAAGCCCTCTGAGGCAAGTGCTTTCCTCCTCAGCTCCATTTTTCCGAAAAGGACTCTAAAGCACAGAGAGACTGTGTAACCTGCACAAGGTCACACAGCTGGGTAGCGAAGGACCTAGAATCCAAACCCAGGCAGCCTGGCCCCACTGCATCAGAATGCCTATCCCACAGACATTTGAAAATTTTAAATCCATCACTTCTGTGAATGGCGAAGTAGGTAAGAGGTAAACTCAGCTCCCTTCCCAGCCTATCTCATTTGCCTTAACTTGATGATCTGAACAGAGACTGTTGGACTGGGGAGCACGGGGGAAAATTCTACAGAAACACCCTTGTAAGGTCCCTCGAGGGCCCTGGGCTGTGAGGCTCTAGAACAGCGGTTCTCAACCTGTGGGTCGCGACCCTTTTGGGGGTCGAACAACCCTTTCACAGAGGTCGCCTACGACCTTCGGAAAACACATGTATAATTACATATTGTTTTTGTGATTCATCACTACGCTTTCATTATGTTCAATTTGTAACAATGAAAATATATCCTGCACATCAGATATTTACATGACGATTCATAACAGTAGCAAAATTACAGTTATGAAGTAGCAACGAAAATAATTTTATGGTTGGGGGTCGCCACAACGTGAGGAACTGTATTAAAGGGTCGCGGCATTAGGAAGGTTGAGAATCACTGCTCTACAAGGAATCCACAGGAGGCTGGGAGGAAGAGCGGGCTGTGGCTTCCCTAGGAAAACCTCCCTGGGGCCTGGCCCCGCAGGCTGTAACTGGATTCCTGCTCTGGCCTCCTCATCTGGCCCAGGGAGGCCCCGCAGCCTGGCCCTTTGCCCCTGGAAGGGGTGGGCCCTGGGTCACGGTGGGGTGGGCGGAGAGGTCAGCGGGGAGGGGGCCCGGCAGGGGTGCTCTGTGCAGGACCCTGGCACCCCCGCGACCTGAGCAGCTGCTGGCGTCTGTCAGACACCCCACAGGGCACAGCTGGGGGCCCACTGGCCTCTACATCTTCCTGACAGGCCCCTCTTCTGAGGCCAGGAAAAAACAACAACAGTTCCTCCCTCTCGGCAACCCATTTGTTAGATGAAGGCCCGGCACCAGCACCTTTAACCTCCTCAAAGTCAGCATTTCCCCGTCACGGCCCTGCAGGTCCCAGAGACAGAGATGAATAGACGTGGCTGTTTGTGAGCCCGGCGGCCAAGGGGAGCAGGGCTTCAGGAAGGGAGGGGCCCCTGTTTCTGGTTGTTGTTGTTGGGGGTGGGGGGCAGGGGGAGGAAGAGGAAAAGCGTGTGCTAGGAGGAGGGTCCCCCAGGAGCCCTGAAGTGGGCAGTTGACGTGGCCACACCTGAGCTATCCCAAAGAACTTGTGGAATTTCCCTCATTGTGCGCCACAAGCAGGCGTGTCCTTGGCACCACGGACCCACTTCCACGCTCGGCCACCCCACCCGCCGGGGCCTGGAGTCGCAGGGTGGCTGAGGGAGAGCCCGGGGCCACAGGCGGAACACTCGGTTGAAGGTGTGGCCTGGCCTTTCCTCAGCTGCGTGGTCTCAGCAAACCACACCCATTTTCTGAGCCTCAGCTTTCTCACTGGCAAAATGGAGACGAGAGTACCAGCCGGGCGGCTGTTCTGTGGCCACATGGCCCGCTGCTGCGAAGAGCTGCTGGCTGTAAAGGATGGCGCGCGGGGGATGATGATGCCTTTCCTTTCCTTACTCCGCGGGACCCCAGGGCATGCCACGTCTCAGCGAAGGATGAGGAGGGCTCACCCTCGCCTCCAAATACCTTCTCCTACGGCAACGTAACAGAAGGTCAATAGCGTGGCCTTGGGACCAGGAGAGCAGAGGTTCTAATCCCAGCTCTGTCATTAATAAGCTTAACGGCTTTCAGCAAGTCACTTTATCACTCGAGACTCAGTTTTCTCATCTATACAATGGGGGTATGCTTTTTCTTCTTTCCCCATGCAGTTGCTGAAAGAGGTGAGTGAGGTGAGCCTTAGAAAAGCTTTGCCATAGACTGTTATAGAGTTTTTGGTGGCACTAGCTAGCTAGCTGCTGCTGCTGCTGCTGATATCGGAGAGTTTCATCTTAAGGACAACTCCAGAAGGCCCTGTGAAAATGTATATACCACCGAAGAGGGGCAAGATGAAGCCATTAGAGTTCACTCACATGGTTGAACATGTGAACCGGACAAGACACCTGTTACTGAGCAACACGTTGGGGGACCGGCCAGGAGACGGACAAGCTCTGAATATGGCAGAAATCACACTGGGCGGGGATGTTTACCACCAGGCCTGGCATTGATCCGGAATGTCGTACGCCCTTTGCTCCTCAGAAGGCTTTGAGGAAGTGGGGTCACTACTGCTCTAAGGGACTTCGTGAGGCTCAAATAACAGGGTGACAGGGCAGAGTGGAGCAAACCACAGGCTACAGTCCTCACGTCTGTCCCAGATGCCCCAAAGGGGGGCCAGACATTCCAAGGATGGGGTCTTTCGCTAAGCCCCAGGAAACAGAGTTAATAGCGACAGCTTCCTCAATGAATGCTCTCGTTCATGTCTATATATCTTAAACTTCAGTGCTGGCCATCTGATTGTGGGCAGAGGACACAATAACCCAGAGGGTCCTGCGTTGGAACCTTGGCCGTGGAAGTCACGTGACCTTGGTTGTCTAACCTGAGAAGTAGAGGCTTGCTGTACAGACGGCTGCAGACACTCGGGAGGTGCTCCGGGAGTGGGCCCTCGCCAGGGCTCCTGCGCCTGCGCAGTGAGAGGCACGTGGAGCTCAAGGAAAGGCTCTAAGTTAGGGCAGCGGACAAAATCCAGGGCGCCCAGGGTATGTTCCGTGCAATATTGGGGACATCTTTACACTAACAAGCTACTTGTTGTTGATCTGACATTCAAATTTAACCGGGTGTCTTTTCCACCCCCCATCCCACCCTCCAAATCTGGAAACCCTGATGTAAGGCAAAAGTCATCTTCGAGGGGAAGAAGGCTCAGCCTCACCTTCCAGCCAGATTTGCACTTGGAGGAAGACCCTGGCAGGAAACTCCAAAGGAGGCATCCAGGGGCAGGTGTGGTCGTTGGGTAGGTTTGCCTCTGGCTGTGGGCTTGCTGGTTGCAGGAGGAGCCCAGGGTCCCCCCAGAAAGGTCTCCCGTGGAAGCCCCTTGCGTGAGACAAAGCAGAAGGGAGGAGGAAGAAAGGAGGAAGGGCGTCCAGGTGGAAAAAGTGAGAACAAAGGTGAGTGCCGCTGGGCAGGAAGCGCTGAAAGAGAGAAGGAGGGAGGCCACGGGGCGGGGCGGGGGCAGCGCGCCAGCCTGGGAGACTCCCGGCCCTGGCTTTCCAGGGCGCACGTTTGCAGCCCTTGCTCGCCAGGCAGCAGTGCCATTCTTTGGGGGGAAACCAGCTAACCAGATAGGACAGCAAACTGGGGATTTATGTGGTGTGGGAACAGCTCGGGTTTCCCTCACTGTTTACCCAGCAGTATTTTTTAAAACAGAAATCAGCGCGCGGGTAACCACAGCTGTGAGTTACTGGCTCTGGCTGCGAGGTCTGGGGGAGGCGGTCCCCTCCGCATTGCTTTGCTCTGCATCGGCTTGGAAGCTGCTGAAGGAATGTGCCCTTCCCCAGCCAGGGTCCAGGTGGGAAGAGTGGCCCTGGGCAGGCCTTAGGTGGCTCTCTCTCCTTTAGGATGTAGGCCAGCATCCCTGGGGGAGCTGTGATGTGTCAAGGCCTGAAGCCTTCGAGATCACTCCGTTAGAGGTCATGACCCCACATGGGGCCAGGCCAGTACACACAAGCTGGGGAAGCCAGCTGGGAGGGAGACACAGGAGTGCAATAAAAGAGAGAGGGGCCCCAGCGGCTACTTGGCACTGGCCAATTTCACCTTGCAAGAATATGGGCCTAGTTTTACCAGATCTTCCTCGTTTTAAAAAAGAGCCATGACTCCAGATTTTTATAGGTGATCTCTCAATTTTTCAATGTTGGTAAGGAATTGAAAACACTGCTGCTCAATTAAGATGCCTATGGGCACGATTCGTTCTCAGACTGGCAGTTTGCAATCCCTGGTCTCCTCCAAGTCAGCATGCTCCCATTTTACAGATGACAAAATGGAGGCCCACAGTGGCCTAGCGACTGGCCCCAGGCTGCACAGGCTGTTACTGGGAAAACCATGGGTCCAGGATCCCTGTCCTGTGCTCCTTGCCCAAGTCGGCAGCTTTGCTGGCTGAGCCCAGGGTCTCACCAAGCTGTTCTCAAGTGTTTCCCAAACAGGTCTCATTTGCACAGACAGGACATCTGCAAACACACCCATAACCTACTTGCTCCTGGCAATGACCCTGAGGGAGTGAGGCTGGCATTAATCCATTTTTTTTTTTTTTTTTTTTTTTTTTACAAGTGAGGACATGGAGGCTGGGAGCGGCTAGGTGACTTGCAGAGCAACAGTCTTAGGAAGGGCTGGAGCCTGGCCCTCCAATGGCAGACCTATAATTTTTCCATCTCCGAATTCTGTCATCCTCAGGGAGACAGCCTGAGATGGGTAATAAACCCCTAAAAGAGAACAGAGAATACTTGGGTAAACGGAGTGTTCCTTGTAACTTAAAGTTAATTGAAAATCCATAGGTTATCAATTTTCCAAGCAAGAGAATAAAATAGAAGGTATTTCAAAGAGCAATTATACAAGGCCTGGTTTAATCTTCCTTTGATGATTCCGAAGGCATGTCAGGGGAGTGTAATGCCTCGGGGCATCGTTATGAACACCAATAATTACTGTGCAGGGCTGCGAGACAAGCGCTCATCAATTCCTTCCTGGCGGTTTGGGGTGTTCTGGGAGCCGATCGCCGCACTCGGTGGTGAGCACGTGTCCGTGTTCAGAGCAGCTCTCTGGGCCTTTGTCCGTGTCAGGGCGGCGTTGTGGAGGAAACACTGTCCCAGGAGGGATCCTGCCAACCTTTGCCTTCTCCTGCCGAGGGGGGCTGACACCGACTCCTAGACTCACTGTAGAAGGTTCTGCTTCACACAGGGCCTCAGATCACACAGGCCGGAGCAGGGAGGCGCTTCCGGTCACTGAGTGCACCAGCTTCATTTTTCCAGGGAGGAAAGTGTGAGGCCCAGCAGGGCAAGGGGCCTTGTCCAGGTCACGCAGCCAGGGAGAGGGTGCTGGGATCTGGGCTTTCCGATTTCTAGACTTTCCTGTAACCTCACTGAGGCAGAAAAGACCTCTGGGATGTGACGTTTAATACAAGCTCACACATGCAAACAGATACACAGGGTCTCTCTGGCCACAGACCTCCCCCAGCCTCAGGAGACGGGTGACCCCTGAGGAATCGGGGCTGGGGGTAGCGGGGGCATCATGGTGAGGTTTATGGTTTCATGAATGCTGGAGCGTTTTACTACATGGTAATTTCAAGTGTTCAGGCTCCCAGGGCCTTTCTTCTTTTAATTGAAGACATAAACAACCTCCCCTAAGGCATGCTAGGCCCGGGAGAAAGGCAGGTGCAATGTAAAACGAGAGAGCAGCAGCCTGGAAGGACGCTGGTTGATAGAGACGTAAAATATCCGGGAGGCAGAGAGCAAGCTGGCCTTGTCTGAGCCCCGGGAGAGGGAGATCACAAGGGGTACACCACTCACAAGCACACGTACACATATGCACGCCTCCTGTCTGGGCCCTGAGCATCCCTATGTAGAGCCCATACATGCAGGCCACACATCACACACAATCAAATAGAGGCTCAGCACACCGATACCACGTGTGCGTCCATGACAGACGCTCTCAGAGGTGCTGGTGTGCGGACCTGCTCACCCTCATGGCAGAGCCCCTGTCGTCTGGGCAGAAATACCAGAGCGGGGCAGGCACACGCACAGCACAGCCACCAATGGTCACTCCAGGTTCTTCCTAGACACGTCAGGAGGCGCACCCGGACAGAGGCGCCCCCACATCCCTCTCCCTCTGCAGGTGCGAATGTTCGCCCTCACCAGGTGTTGTGAGTGCAGTTTTGTCAGTCCAAACCCTCAGACGGTGGGACAGAGAGATGAGCTCTGAGGCCCTGATGGACGGGCTATCTGCTCTCTCTCTCTCTCTCTCTCTCTCTCTCTCTCTCTCTCTCTCTCTCACACACACACACACACACTGAGGCATGTCCTCAGCCTCCTGTTAGTTTTTTTTAAAATATATTTTTATTGAGAGGAAGGGAGAGGATAGAGAGTTAGAAACATCGATGAGAGAGAAACATCGACCAGCCGCCTCCTGCACCGCCCCCTACTGGGGATGTGCCCGCAACCAAGGCACATGCCCTTGACCGGAATCGAACCTGGGACCCTTCAGTCCGCAGGCCGACGCTCCATCCACTGAGCCACACCGGTCAGGGCCTCCTGTTAGTTTTGAGAGCTGAATGTGGGGTTCTCTTTTCAAACAGCAGCTGCATTCATCTCTGTCGGCTTTACCCACGCCACAGCTCCCAGTTTGGGCCCCCAGTTGATGCCCCAGGTCTTGGACCTTCACGCATGTCAGACCCGGACCAACGGGCCCTGCCTCATAGTCTCTGGAGGAGCTTTCACCTGCACGGAGAGGAAGAGTAAGAAACCCTGGTCCGAGGGTTTAAAGCGGAAACCTTTTAGCACTCAGAGGAAGGAGACGGCGGGCGTCTGGGGCGCCATCTGGTGGCTAATACCAGAACTGCAGCAATTCTGCAATGAGCCCAGGCCTAAGCTTCTCCCTTTTCTAGAATGTGAGGATTCACTTCTGACCCTAGAAGGGGCAGGGGCAGGGGCAGGGGTGGGGTATCAAAACCCCATGACTCCTGTGGCCCCACAGCTGCGTGCAGCCATGGAGGCTGGAAAGAGAGCTATCTTCAAGTTACTGAACGCTTCCCCTCCAACACAGCTCCCGGCTTATGTCTGCCTCAGCTTCCATTTCCTGGGTTTTAAATGGAAGATATGTGAAAGCCAGCAGACTGGGTACTGTCCCACCATCTGCTGTTAACAACAGCCAACAATATTGATTGAGTCCCTGCTGCCCTAAGTTTTGGAATGAACAAAACAGACCAAGTTCCCGCCCTCATGGAACTTACCTTCTTAGGAGGGCAAAGGAGCAATACACGCACAAACAAGAATACGTCAGGGTGCTAAGTGCTGAGATGAAACAAGCAGAGGCAGTGTGGGTGGGGGCTTGTGTTGTCTTATGTAGGGTTAGCAGGGATGGCCACTCTGATAAGGTGAAAGAGCAGGGACCTAATGGACAATGAGGGAGGGAGTGAAGGTGTTGAAATCCAGGAGTACAGTCCAGGCCAAGAGCACAGCAGCATGTGCAAATGCCCAGAGGCACAGAAGTACCTGGAGAGCTCAAGGAATACAAAGAAGCTGGGACAGAGTGAATGAGGTGGTGGAGTGTGCTCAGAAATGTAGTCAGAAATGTAGCGGGGTGCGAGGAGGGGTACACAGGGCAGGCCACTGTACATTGTTACCCCATCTTGTTCCAAAGCGGACATTAAGGCAGCTCTGGGTATTCTCCATGGAGAAACTGCCATGGGCTCAGCACTGCCCCGAACCCCTGGCAATACACAGGGATAAACTCTCTCTGTCTGTCACACAGTCTGATTTCAGGGACGAGACATATTCATATGAAACAACAGCAAAGCCGATAAGACAGCACAAGATGTTAGTGCTAAACAGTGTGGCACCCACAGGCATTCGCAGCCTGGACGGTCATTTGGGGCTGGAGTGGTTGGAGAAGTCATCTTAGAGGACTGGAAGGTGTGAGCCTGGCGTGGCTGCACGGAGGACAGGGGACAGGGCAGTCAGAAGTGGGGACAGTCTGGGCCAGGGTCCGGGCTATGGGAGAGGGCACCTCTGGGACCCCCACCCTCCAGCTCCATTTAATTCCTCTTAGAGCAAAGCCCTGTTTCCGGTCATTCGGTTTGATGGCGTTGGCAGTGGGGAGGACACGGAACAGCCAGGCTGAGGAGACTCCTGACAATTTCTCCTTAGGGGAGAGACAAGAAGAGGGGGTGAAAGACAGGCAGGGCTGGGAGAGCTGGACGGGACCCCCACCTCTGCTGGCCACCAACCCCAACCCTGAACTCTGTGATTTGATGTTCTTACTTACCAGAGAAGCTTCGTATTCTTGCGTTTAATTTCTTCTCTCATATTGATCATCAGGGACATTTCTTAGCTTTGGATCAGAGACCCCGTGTCTGCAGGGTGGCCAGCCCTCGGCACCTCAGTTACTCTGGGCAGCTTTCTAGAGGGTGGATATGCCCCTTCCGTTGGGTTCCCTGAAATGACAGAGGACGACCCCCCTCGACACCCCCCCGCCCCCCGCCTTCAGGGGTTCAGGGGTCAGGGCATACTAACCCTGCAATTTCACCGATGGGGAACAGAGGCACTGAGAAACAGCCAGTCAGCGACCGGCTGGGACCAGAACCCACAACGTAGGCACCGGAAAAGCACCTCCGGTTATCTGCAGAGGCCCAGCACTGTTTGGCCCCACCTGCCCACAGATTTTGGCTCCAGGGCAGCCTCTGAGAAAGGAGCCGCGGTTCGGTTCGGATGGTCCAGGCTACGGGCCCTGAAAGCCTTTCCTGAATCAGGCGGAGTCCATCGACTCCCGGGCCCCGCGGCCTCGGAGCGCCCTCTGCTGGCAGAGTCCCGCACTGCAGCCCCGTCGTGCCTCTGCGCAGACACCCCAGAAGTCAGGGGGACGCACCTACCCACCCGCCGGAGGGACGACCCACCTCCGTACTTTTCAGCTGCATGATCTCAGAGCCCCCCCTGTGGAGTGAGAAGAATAGTGCCCGCCTTTCAGGGTCGGTGTGAGGATTACATAGGAGAACGTATGGGAAGCACCCAACAATAACGCCCATCGCACATGCTGGCTGTGAGGGAAAGAAGGTCTGAGACGGCTCCTGATGAAGGTACAACGATAACCAAACGTTGGCGCAAGGCGGCTGCGTGTTAACAATACATCCGAGGTGGTGGGCCTCGGGGGCTGTCAGGAGTCCTCTATTTTAGAGTGGACACCGGCCTGTTTTCCATTTCTCTCTTCTATTTGCTGCTCATTCTGGGGGGTAAGAGTGAGGGGAGGGCATGGCTCTAGAAGGGAGGGTTTGAAGACGGCCTCCCAGGGCTTAGAGAAGGGCAGCTGTTGCCACCAATAATCTGGCTTTAGCTTCTAACAGACCAGCAAGCTATGCTGTGGAAGAAAACGGAAGGAACTTTTAGTGGAGGGCCCAGAGGGTGTGGGGTGGGACCCCAGGGGAGATGAGGGGAGGAGTCAGCAAAGGGGGTGCTGGTGGGGTCCTGGGTTTAAGGACAGATCTGGGGAAGTGGTTCTCAGGGCCCCTCTGCGAGTCAGGCGGAGATGGCAAGTGGATGGTGAGAAGAACCAGTGAGGGCACTGCCGGAGTCATCCCCAGCCAGTGTCCACGCTGAGACCATCCCACGGTCTGTGCTCAAACACGGCCATTGGACCACCCAGTCTATACCCGTCTGCACCCAGAATGGGACCCTTGCTCTGTCTCCGTCTGTCACCTGGACTCCTCGAGCCCTAAGCAAGCCCCTGACACCGAGGCAGGTGTGAGAGGAGTTCCCGCATTGTAGGGGGAGGAGGGCTGAGGGACCACAGGTGTCCTGGAGGGTCTTGTTCAAGGACTGAGTCCCCTGGGAGGAAGGGGTCATGCCTTCATCTGAACGGCTCAGCAAGGAGTCCCATCCCAGGGAAGTCCTGGAGGGTGGGGAGGGCCTGCTGAGAGAGTGGGCAGGGGGAGAGGGAAGAAGGCATGAAAGGAGGGGGAGAGAGGGAGGGAAGGTACTTACGTTAATTCTTGGGGGGGGGGGGGCAAGGCCAAGCCAAGTTGCTGCTCCTTGACACTGCCTAGCTGTCTGGGTGGGCAGATGGGGCCACACTCAAGTGGCCGTCCTGCCCCTCCCCTGCGTCCCTCTGCCTTAGAGAAGAAAGCGGGTGGCGGATGGCGAGAGGCGCCGCAGGGGGAAGGAAGGAAGGAAGGAAGCACAGGCCCGCTGCCCTGCGTATTAATATGATTTAGGAGATACACGGGTCAGCCTCGCATGACTGAAAGCCATCCTGGAGTGAAGGTCTGCAGCTATTTCTAGACAAAACTGGATGATGAGCTGAAATAGCTCAACTCCTGACCATTAAGTCATGAAGGCCACGGCCGTCGTAAATCTGTCTCTGCGGCCCTCTCTGTAGCCTATGGAGGCAGAGTCCAGCCAGTGCCAGCCGCCTTGGTGGGACCCTCATCCGTCCTGGCAGTGCCTCTGGGGACGGGGCAGGCCCTAGTGCCAGGCACTGTGAGGGCACCTGAAAGCTACCCTGCACTGTCCTTGCTTTTCCGGGGTGATCTCGAGCTCTTCCTGACCCGTATCAGCTCAAACCCTGCACATCGGACGAACTGGCCCTGCCGCGGGCCTGTCTGGCCAGTTTGGGCGGATACATTTACTTTTCTGAATCATAATTTCCGTATCTTAAAACGTGAGCAATAACAGCTCCCTGGCAAGCTGTTTGTGAGGGTGAAGTGAGATAGTGAGTCCAGGGGGCCTCCTGGTACAAGATGCCTGTGTGTGTCCTTTGCTTATGAAGCGTGGTGTGAGTTCTGTCCCCTCTTTCCTATACTGTCTCCTTGGACAATTCCTACCGATCCTCAAGGGCCTCCTCATCCCAGGGGACCTTCCTGACTCGCCCCAACACAGCTGATCTCCTGCTTCCTGCTATGACTGGACGTAGGACCCTTTGGCAAGGTGGCTTCAAGATTTAGAGGCCAGGTGCCTGAGGAGTGGGAACAGCTTTGTGTTTGAGGACCTAGGAAAGGGAGATGGGGTTTAAAGAGGTAGTGGTTGGGGGACTGAGGGATTTGGACTTAGGGAAGATGGGATTATTCTCTTGGGAGTGTAGCTCCTCTCCCAGGCCAGCAGAAATGGGGGAGACCCTGTCTGGTCCCTCAGACACTAGGCCTGCAATTCCACTCCTGGCCACCAGGTGTCAGTGGTGTCCCTGGGGCAGCTGTATTGCTAGAGGGAGCCCATGACACACAAAGCATCGCTTTTTAAAAATATTAATGAAGTTAGAGCTGCAGGTTCTTGCTTCTCCTGCCCTGCCACACCTTGTGACGATGTTCATTGCTGTCCCACTCCCCCAGGAATCTACTTTGGGACCGAGCAGGGCTCTGGCCCTGGCTGTTCCTACAGCCCTTTCTCCTGCAGCCAGGAAAGCCAATCGCAAGGCAAATGAGTGGGAGCGACACGACTTAAATCTGCCCTATTTTTTTTTTTAAGTTCAATTGTTCACAGCTTCTGCTCCTTTAAAACTAGTAACATGATAACTATGACATACTTCAGGATGGTGTGTGTTGACACCGTAGTTGAAAAGCTCTGGGCTAGAAATGCCAAGAAGGTTGCCCTCCTGGGACAAGCAAAGCTTCCAGCCAGTGGCAGGCTTTTCTTGGCCATCTTTGCAGAGAGGCAGCAGTGTTAAAAGCCCAACTCTGGACCCAGACTGCCTGGGACCAAGCCTGTCTCTACCACTTATCCGCTTGAGAACTTAGGCAAGACTTACCTGGTCTTGGACTTCGTTTTCTCATCTCTGAAGTGGGAGTAATAATAGCCCTACCTCATAGGATTGCTGGGAGGATTAAGTGAGTTAATGCAATGTCAAGTGCTGAATCAGTCCCTCGCGCATGGCGAGGGCTGCCTGAGCATGAATTAGCTCATTATTATTAGAAAAGGCCCAATCCGCCCACATACCAAGTATTGTTCACGTGTATCAGATGCCAGGTTCAGAGGATGGCTTTTCTTTTTTAATCCTCACTGGAGGATACGTGTTTTTTGCCCCACTGGTTTTTAGAGAGAGAAAGACATCAATGTGCAATAGAAACATTGATTGGTTGCTGCAGCCTAGGTATGTGCCCTGACTGGGAATCGAATCTGCAGCCTTTTGGTGTATGGGATGATGCTTCAACCAATGGAGCACCCAACCAGGGCAGAGTATTGTTTTTTTGTTTTTTGTTTGTTTTTTAAAGAGCAGACATGAAGAGATGGATGGGAAGGGGTTGGTCAAAACAGACCTCTCACCCAAGCAGCCAGCTGGCTTCGTGAGTGGGCACCCTGTGTAGGCATAAGGGCTCCGCCTTAGAAGGCCTGCACTTAGTTTAATGCTCTGCTGTCTGCTGTTGCCGTCTTAATAATGCATGAAGAAGGGACCCTGCATTTCCATTTTGCACTGAGCCCTCACATAGTACAGCGGTGCCTACACGAAGATCCCTCTGGATGCAGAAGGCCCCCTGCCTTCCTTCTCCCATCACAGGCAGGCCCTACACCTGGGAGATTTGCCCCAGGCTGAGCTTCCCCTCCCCCCTCCAACATTTTATTTTATTTATTTATTTTTAAAATATATTTTTATTGATTTCAGAGAGGGAAGGAGAGGGAGAGAGAGAGATAGAAACATCAGTGATGAGAGAGAATCATTGATCAGCTGCCTCCTGCACGCCCCATGTTGGGGATCGAGCTCACAGCCTGGGCATGTGCTCTGACCTGGAATTGAACCATGACCTCCTGGTTCATAGGTCGACCCTCAACCACTGAGCCACACTGGCTGGGCTCCCCCTGCAACATTTTAATGAAAAAGTTCAAGCACAAACACATAGTAATGTTGAAAGAATTTTAGAGTGAACACCGTACACCTGCCACCCAGATCCTGCCAAGAACATTCGTTGTATTTGCTTCCTTGAGTATCTACTGCAGTGGTTCTCAACCTTCTGGCCCTTTAAATACAGTTCCTCATGTTGTGACCCAACCATAAAATTATTTTCGTTGCTACCTCATAACTGTAATTTTTCTACTGTTATGAATTGTAATGTGAATATCTGATAGGCAGGATGGTCTTAGGCGACCCCCGTGAAAGGGCCGTTCAACCGCCAAAGGGGTGGCGACCCACAGGTTGAGAACCGCTGCTCTACTGGGAGGTTTTTGCCACCGAATCTACACTCACCTAGGGCTCTGTCCTCGGCTACTGGACGCTCCTCTCTTGCTCACGCCTCTGAAGCTTCCAGCCCTGCTCTCTGGACCAAGAAAGGCCCCCGGGCTTTGGAGTCAGCGGGGGCCTGTAGGAGGGGGCGCTGGGGATGAGGGGGGAGGCTGCTGGAGAACTGCTGGGGGCAGGCCGGGGCCCAAGTTCCGCCAGCTGTGGAATGGAGGGCAGGACAGATGCGGATGCATTCTAGAAAGCCAAGGAAGGTGTCATTCTGGAGCTTGTGGACTACGATTCCTGCCCCATAGTTCCTGTAAGTTCCTCAAGGATTTTCTTAAGATGGTCTTCCCAGCATTTCTCACAAAGGGGGGCCGGGGGGCAGCCCCAGCAGCCCTGTGAGGGGGGCAGGGAGGAGATTCTTCTCCCCGCTTTGCGGCTGGGGAAACTGAGCCTCAGAGACTCCTTCACTTGCCTGCCCAGGTCCCAGGGCTCAAAGAGGCAGAGCCGGGCCGGGTCCGGGTCCGGGTCCGGGTCAGGGCCCCCAGGGACAGCCCTCTTTCTTTTGACCCGTGTGGGAGGGGCCATGGTGTTCCATTCCCCTAGGTCCGTGGTCGGCAAACTGCGGCTCGCGAGCCACATGCGGCTCTTTGGCCCCTTGAGGGTGGCTCTTCCTAAGCCTTAGGAGTACCCTAATGAAGTTAATAACAGTGTACCTACCTATATAGTTTACGTTTAAAAAATGTGGCTCAAAAGAAATTTCAATCGTTGTCCTGTTGGTATTTGGCTCTGTCGACTAATGAGTTTGCCGACCACTGGGCTAGGTGATTCGAGGGGGAAAAAATACCCAAACTTTCTTTTTAGGAAAGTCTGGGCTGTGCTTTAGCCCTGAGAGTGGGGCTGGGCCTGGAGCGATCACATTTCAAAGGGTTCGAACTCCTTTCTCACCTTCCCAGCTTGGGCCCAGAGCTCAGAACTGAGTAGGCCGGTCCGGCCCCTCCCAGCACCCCCACCCCCGGCCCCTCCCAGCACCCCCACCCCCGGCCCCTCCCAGCACCCCCACCCCCGGCCCCTCCCAGCACCCCCACCAGCTCCGCTCCGCTCCGAGTGGCGCGGGCAGGTGACACCTGCATTATTGCTAAGGGTTAAACAGCCCTGGGATCAATAAAACCCAGTAATGAGTATGGGCACCGTGAAGGCGACAGATAAACCCCTTCTGCTCAGTGAGTTCAATCCCATAAAACAGCTCTCCCCCTTCGATCCTGGCATTCATCTGATAGAAAATGTGGAGAAATTTTTAAAAGGTGACTGACTAATTGCCTGTAAAATAAAAGGCAGATGGAAGCTTTATTACAGTTGAAGGAAGTCAGGAATATTAAGGTAAAGTGTCAAATAACAATTGATTTTCCTCAGACATAAAGGGGCGATTTATGGCTTCCTAGTTACTACAAATGAGGAATTATTTGAAGTTCTAAAAAGTATGAGGGAAATAAAGATTAAATAGAAGATGAAATCATAGGGGTTTCTCCGGGAGGTGACTTCAGTGCCCCTGGGGGGCTAGAATTCACGTGGCAGGAGTCCAGGCAGCTTCAGGATTTAGGTGAGCCGTGTCTCTAGGGGTGTTTGCTTTGTTGGGGGGACTAGGGAAGGAGATGGGGTTAGAGACGATAGATGTGAGGGATTTGGCCCCGGAGGAGGTGCGTTTGTTGGAGTTGGGGATGTAGGGAAGGAAAGGGTGAGCTGGCCTCCCGGGCACCACCGTGCCTTCTTCCAGCCGGTGGGCCCCTCCTGCCGGACCCGGCAGCAGCGACTGCACACTCCCCTCCAGGCCATAGCACTGCGCAGGGCCCGGTGGTGACTTCGCCTGGACTGGCCTAACCCATCTCCTCACTTGAGCCAAAGAGGACTCACTTCCTGGCTGCCAGACCGTGTGCTGGGCTCATCTGAGCCCGGGGTCCTCAGAAGCCGACCTGCCTCAAGGGTTCAAGGGCAAGTTGCTCCTCTGAGAGGTGCTCACCGTGAACTCCAGGAGACGGGGGAAGTGAGGCAGGAAGGCGGTTTGCAAAGGGCGCTGCTATTAGGCAAGTTTCTCTGTGGGTGACTGGGGCTTAATCTCCCTGGGGGACTCGGGTCCGGTGTGGGAGCCACACCTCCGAGTGATCCTGCCTGCAGGAGGGGGGAGCTGGGTACTGACACACCAACCCCACTCCGCCACTGGTGGGCTGCGGGGAGGGAGGGGGCATTCATTCAGGTCCGGGCCCCAGGCTGATGGAGGCTGATGGCCCCAGGGGACATGGTCAGGGCACCCACAGCCTCTGCTCTGTGCTCTCTGTATTTATGTCAGTCCTCATACTTCCCGTCACATGTATGTCAGAGCCCCCACTTTATGGAGGAGACACTGGGGGCTGGAGAGGTCAAAGGACTCTCCCAGCGGAACCAGTGGGGTGGCAAGTGGCACAGAGCAGGGAAGGCCTGCTCTTTGGCTCCAGAGGCTGTTGGGGATGGTGGCTGAGAGCAGGAGAGGCTGCAGGGAAAATGCCCCTCCCTCCGAGCTTCTCAGAGGTCAGACAAGCCCTTGAGAGGAGCGGGCGGGAGATGGGAAGTGTGGTGCTGACCCTGGCAGGGGAGTCACTGTCTCTCCCAAGACCGAGGTGGGTCAGGCTGCAGAGGAGGGACCGAGAACATGGGAGAGGACCCCCTGCAGCCAGCACGAAAGGGTGAGTCACCAACGAGGGAGGAGCAGGCAGAGGCGATGGCCTGTAGCCTCTGGACAGGAGACACCCCTAGATGCCGGGGTGACCTGGGCTAACCTTGGGGGGTAGGGTCCCTCTACCCCTGTTTGCAGGCACTGCCAGCGCCATGTGAGTTGCCTCCTGCTGCTGCAACAGACCACAAGGTTCGTGTCTTCAAGCGACACAAACGTCTTCCAGTTCCGCAGGAAAGCAGCCCCCGGGCCAGGGGTCAGCCGGCGGCCCTCCTGCTGGAGCTCGAAGGGAGAGGTGTCTCCTCGCTTTTCCCAGCTTCTGGAGTTCACTCGGCCTTGGCTCGTGGCCTCATCATTCTGGCCTCTGCTCTGCCCTCAGTTCTCCCTCCCCGGCCCTCCTGCCTCCCTCCCTCTCTCCTTTTAGGACCCTTTTGATCAGTGGTTCTCAACCTTGGCTGCACATTAGAATCACCTGGGAATCTTTTTAAAATCCTGACTTCTGGGCCTCCTCCTCCGGAAATTCTGTTTCTTTGTTAGTAATGTTGTGCCCCCACCCCATAACAAAGAAACAGAATTTCCGGAGGAGGAGGCCCAGAAATCAGGATTTTAAAAAGATTCCCAGGTGATTCTAATGTGCAGCCAAGGTTGAGAATCACTGCTTTTGATCATCCGGCCCATCCAGGACGATCTCCTTCACTAATCCCACCTGGAAAGCCCCTTGGCCGTGGGAGGTACCGTGTTCACACAGGGCAAGCAGGGGTGAGGGCATGGACATCTTTGGGGGTGTTCTTGTCTCACCCCAACCATAGCAATTCCGGTGACGGTAAGGCTGTCCCCTTTCTGGGCCTTGGTTTCCCCACCTGTGCAGGGAGGGTGGGCCCCTCCAGCCCCTTCACGCTGAATACTTTAGGCAGGGTGTGTGTGTGTGTGTAATTTTCTACATTTGGATGTAGTCCTAATCCAATAAATGCTTAGGAGATTTCTAAAGAATAGATTAATTTTCACTAGAAAAAAATATAATTGGTTGATGTTAAGGCTACTGCCCTAACAAATCCGCCTTGGCCATATATCTGAGAAAGTAAAAGACGCGATCCACTTGCACATAAATATGCCATGCTCTCCGCGGGCCCCAGCGGAGCACTCCAGGGAGGTTCGCCCCGGTGATTTATTCTTCATTAATAAGCTCTGTGCTATATTAGGATCAGATTTATGACTCTGTCTTTCCAATATTTCTGACATTTCATCTGCAAAGAATTACAAATGAAATCTTGAAACTTTGCCGCTTCCCCCTGCTGGCGCCTGGGCACCGTGTGTGTGTGTGTGTGTGTGTGTGGGGGGGGGGGGGGGCGGGAGGGGGGGCTGGGGGGGGAGCTGGCCGAAGGGGGAAGCCCGAGGAGGGGGCACAGAGACGTGTTTCCGATGGGAAGGAGCACTGAGCTTGACCCCTGGTGGCCTTAGGTGTGCAAGTAGCTCAGAGGAGGAGCAGTTCGGAGTCAAAGGCTGTGGACCACAACCATGGCAACAACAGTGAAACCTGGAACATTCCTCGAGGCTGATTCGGGTAAGGGACATCCTGAGGATGATTCAGGATGATTGGGAAGAATCGATTAGGAAAAATGCTTTCAAAACTGTAAACCACCATGTGGGTTCTGTTGCTGCTGCTGCTTGAAGGACTCACCGAGGCGGGGGTAGGAGGGTTGGGGAAGTCTGTGGGGTGGCCAGTGGGTGACCTCAGCACAGCAGGGGCTGAGAAAAAAAGATGAATCAGAGGGAAATGCTGGGACCAGGAGGCAGGCCTTGTATGGAAGATGAAGGTAAACAATCACCGATTACAGCGCCAGAGAAAAGAAGGGAGGAGCTGCCATTTGCTGACTCCCACTGAATCCCAGAACAGTGCCGGGCAGGTCCTGAACAGGTGGGGAAACCGAGGCCCAGAGAGGTTGAGTAACTTGCCCGAGAACGCCCAGTCAGTAAGTAGCAGAACCTGGAGTTGAACCCAGGCAGCGTGCCTCCAAAGCCTTCCTGTTAAAGCCAGATGGCCCCAATTTACCTGGGAGTTCACGACCGTTGTACCTTCCCAGGCCCCGCCCTCCGAGCTCGAGTCAGGGCGCCTAGCAGCCTCTGCCTGTGTCTGCTGTGTTCGTCAGCTATGCTTCCTTGTGGCTCATGTTCACATACAATGTGGGCGGCAGCCTGGCTGGCAGTGCAGCAGCCACACGCAACCACGTCCAGGCATGAAGAGCAGGAACACCGCTAATAGCTAACATTTCACCAGCACATACGGGGCCGGGCTCCAGGCTAAGCGTTTTAGGCGCTCGATGCCATGTAACCCTCACAGCGACCTGGGAGGAGGTGTGTCAGCCTCACTGTACAGAGGAGGACTAAGACCCAGAGAGGCTGTGTGACTTGCCCAGGGTTGCACAGCTTGGAAGACCTGAGATTTAATCTGTACGTCCCAGGTCCGAACTCTCCTGTCACTCCGCTCTCCCCTCCTCCCCCCCCCCCCCCCCAGCTAGTATTTGATCTAGAGGGGCCCCGCCCAGCTGGAGAATGAGATTTTTCAGCTGCAGGAAGTCTGTCGTGTAGAAGTGCACGCAGAACTGTGTGCAGGTTAAGGAGGTTTTCAAATGTGTCCACATTCAGTATTTCCCCTCAGAGTACCTCTCCCTGCACTCTCGTCATTCAGTGTGGACGGAGAACCTGCCCCTGCCAGGGCCTGGTGGGGAGGCTGAAGGAGGCAGAGTCCCGGTCCTCAGGGCCCAAAGGTAGGAGCCCCTGTGCGCATTAAAGCGGGGCTCTGAGCTGCAGCAATACTGACATTTTGGAATGAATCATTCTCTTTCCGGGGGTCTGCCCTGTGCATTGGAGGATGTTGAACAATAACCCTGTTGAACATCCTCTGCTCACTAACTGTCAGCACCCCCTGGTGTGACAGCCAAAAATGTCGGCAGGCATTGCCAAGTGCCCCCTGGGAGGCAAAATCACCCCACTTGAGAGCCACTGCATTAAAGAGAGAGAAAGAGAGAGAGAAAAAAGACTTCTGCATCCTCTACCCATGGACTCAGTTTCATTGACACTGATCTAAAATGACCGATTCCATTTCCATATAAAGTCTTTTTTTTCTATCAGCTGCCATTTTATTTCCTAATAAAGCACAAATATAATTTAAGATGCAGCTAGATTTTTTTTTTTTAAATAATGCCTAATGGGTTTTGTTTTGTCGGCTGCCTAGAAAGTTCTGGTAGCTCAGACAGAAGTGAAAGACCAGTTGGAGGTGCTACAACTGAGTTCTTCTGACCAGCACAGGTACCCCTAAAAGCCGTCTGCTTGGGGTTCTCAGCCAGGCTGCAACAGCATCGCCTGGGCCTAAAAAATCAGATTCTCCCCTCCTTCTCCTTGAGTTCTGGATTACTGGGTTTGGGGTGAGGCCCTTGTGCCTGTGCATTTTAAAAACTCTGCAGATAATTTAATGGCCATCGACATCTATAATATTTACAACATAACGTTTCTACCCAGTCTTCATGAGCCTCTAGAGCTGCGGAGAAAACGAAAATTCTGCTGAGGTTCAGTTCTACAATTGGCCACCAGATGTCGCTTTTCAGCCACAATTCCCGGCCGGTGAGCCCACAGGGAGGCAGATGCCTTCCGCAGAGAGAAATACGGCCACAGCGGACGGGCCAAGACCAGGGCGTCCTGGCTCCTTCCTGATGTGCAGCCTTTCCATGGATGTGCATTGTCCCTGCTCCCTGCCGACCTCTGCCTCAAACAACGCCGCTTGGCAGACAAGAGCAGGAGCTACCAACTGAGCTATCACTAGTTCCTATTGTGTTTGGAGCCACCCAGAGCAGAGTCATTAAGGCTGAAAGAAACTTCAGAACATCAAATGCAATGGCTTTCAAGCTTTAAAAAAAATACGATGTGGTCTTGGACTTATCTATTCTCTCTGCCTCAATTTCTTCACCTGTAAAACAGGGTAAGAATACATCTGCACATATGCTTGTTATGAGGACAAAGAGAACGAATATAGACAGCCCATGGTGGTGTCCTCTATAAATGGAAGCTTTCGTTGTCATAATAGTTTTATATACGGATGAACTGAGGCTCTTTGCAGGGAAATGACTTGCTCAAGGTCATGTGGTGAGACAGGGCTGGATCTGGGGGTCCATCTCGACATTCCTGATCCCCAGTCCACCACTATTTTCAATGCTCTGGTTCTTGCTTTAGAGAAAAACCAACCCCCTGAAGCTAGCACAGAGAATAACGAGGTGGCTTTTTAATGGGTGAGCTCTGGCCCTGGCGTGGGGCAGAGCAGTGAGTTCCACTGGAGCCTTTCCCTGGCTCAAGGGTGAGGATGCATCTACCCCCTGAGGCCACGAGGAGAACACTGGCTGTGCCTCCCGGGAGTGCAGTGCCTGTCAGACCAGAATGTCAGAAAGACTCGATGCCTTCTCCGCTGTCAGCTCGGGACCCTGCCCCCCTCCCTCTGAGAGGTGACCCCCCACAGGAGGCTGGGAGCCCGAGACTTGGGTGGCACTAACCTGGGAGCCCAAGCACCTTGACCTAAATCTAGTTCTGAAGCAATGTCCTGTTTGGCTTTTGTCTAATCACTTCCTCATTTGCAAACTGGGGGGGGGGGGGGAGGAGAGGAGATCAGATGAAATTATTTGGGGGGCTTCCTTCTGGCTCTCGCAATCCTTATGTGCTCACCAGGTCCTCTTCGATGCAGCTAGCACAGTCCAAGGAAGGGTTAAGCAGTGGCCGCCCCTCTTCCTCTGGGTCAGGAAGGTCAGGGGTGAGGCCAATACAGGAGGTGGCCTCTGTCGGTGGAAATGATAATATTTACTTCCTAGACTCACATTTGTCCCCTCTCGCTGAGACCTGGCCTGCAGTGCCCTCGTAAAGACATTGGCGGGGAGCAGGGCAGCGGCTTGGGCCTCCTCTGAAATGGATACGCTGGTCGCACCCCCTCAAGGCTGGTCTCGTTTGCCTTCTTCATTTTTAGACACATTCCAAACTTTTCAGCAAATTACAGTGTTTGCCAACTGGCCGTCTGGAGCCCAGGAGAGACGCTATTTATAGCGGTGCTGGGACGCTGCCACTGCAGAGTAAGAAATTGGGCAGGGTAGCCGGGAGTGGCGTCCTGTGCTCTGGGGAGAAGCTGGCGCTCCTGGAGCAGGGTGGCAAAGCCGGGCAGCCTACAGGCAAAGGCTGCCGGCACATGCCCACACCTGGGCCCTCCATGCCCTGCACATCAAGAGAGAGAGCAGTACTGACCAGGCCAACGGGCAGAGTCAAGGTTAAGTCTCATCAGAGATCAGCTCTTGTTCACGCTGACCGCCGCCCCATTTCACTTCGTTCATTCCCTCGCTCACTCACTCCTCAGGTCTGAGTGCTGGCCCCGTCACGACCTGAGGGAGTCAAGTCACTTCTGCAAGCCTTGACTTTCCCATCTGTATAGACCCTGCAGTGATGGCGAACCTTTTGAGCTCGGCGTGTCAGCATTTTGAAAAACCCTAACTTCACTCTGGTGCCGTGTCACATATAGACATTTTTTGATATTTGCAACCAGAGTAAAACAAAGACTTATATTTTTGATATTTATTTTACATATGTAAGTGCCATTTAACAAAGAAAAATCAACAAAAAAAATGAGTTCGCGTGTCACCTCTGACACGCGTGTCATAGGTTTGCCATCACTGGAGGGGGTGGGTCTGAGCGCTGAGGTTCCTTCTAGTCATACGTGGGAGACCCACAGCAGGTGCATAATAAATGTGCTGTGTTCCTACTTGCCCACGGAGAAGCAATATGGATAAATGTGACCCTTGTCCTCGAGGGGCTCCAGGCCTCAAGGGATGTGGCACGCAGACCAGGCCCCCGCCCAGGAAAGCAGCGCGCCCTCCATCTGTGCTAATGTCACCGTCCACAAGGGGTTTTTGTGGCACTCGCTGCCCCTACAAAGTGTGGTGATATCTGTTCTCGCGGGGAAACAGCAGCTCCGAGAGGCTGGGGGTTATGCAGTCCGTCAGTATGGTTTCCTGGTGGCTTTTCAGGGCTTGCATGTTAACATGCTCTCTTGGGCTTCCCAGACTTGGAGGCTCCCTCCTTGGGGCCCCCAATTTTCAGCAAGAACTCAGTTCTCTACGTTCCCGCTTCTCTCTTCCCCACCCCTGGAAAGCTCTTCCCGCGCTCAGAAAAGGCTTTGATTCGGTTGTTTGCAGCACAGCTCACACCCGGATTGCTGTGGGTCCCTGGAGCGGGCCCATCTGCCAGAGAAGGGCAGCCGGGGAAGTCAAGGCTGTCCTCTGCTAGGAAGGGGGCGTGAAGGCCAGCAGCTGAAGACACTATTTTTTTTTTTTTTTAAGGAAAGGATGCAACATTAGTTTTACAATTTTTAAAAAAGAAAACATCTAAAAGAACAATCAGACACAAGGCATGATATACTTGTGTGCCTGACAGCCCAGTGGCAGGGGAGGCATTGGTGGCTGAGGCCCTGAGTGGCCCAGCCTGGAGGGAGGGGCAGGAAGGAGAAGTGGGGGGGGGGGAGGGAAGGGGAGGCACCCTAGGGGGCTCCAGGGACTGTAGGCTTCATGAAGACATGGCCTGCTGGGTGCCCCCTGCTCCTTAGCACCACAGACAGTGCCTTGCACATAGTAGGTCCTAGTAAAAACCTGTTGACCACAAGGTAAGGCAAAGGATGGAAAGTGTGCTTGGGGGCAGGGTAGGGGAGTGGGGAGTCCCAATAGGCTACAGGGGAGGGTGAATCTGGGAGCAAAGGTAAACTGAGACCCAATTGGAGAAGCTCTTCAGGGCCAGCCCAGGAGGGTTCCTTCATCCCGTGGGGAAGACCAGCCACCTCAGGCAGGGGCTGAGGAGTGACATTTGAAGTCAGAGTTTTAGAAAGATGAAGCCAGTAGCCCGGCCAATGCTGACCTTTGAACTTGAATGGACTCTGGGAGGGTTCTCCAAATCTCCTAGGTTCCAGACAGTCCTCTGAGAGCCCGCCCCCTAATGATGGGCTCAGCTTAAACCCAGCTCAGTGTGAGAGGACCACAGGCCTCCCGGGCTCATGTCTAGGGTCCCAGAGACAGGGTGGGACGGGAGAGGCGGGAGTCGGCCCCACCTGGAGAGCCGGGCTGGGGCTGAGAGGAGCAGAAGGGTACGAGCTGAGTGTGGGGGGAGGTCCAGTTTGGGGGGCAGAGGAGGCAGTGGGGGTGATGGAGAAGTAGGAGGGGAGTAAGGGCAGGAAGAGCCAGAGATCAGGGAGGGGGAGCCTCCAGGAAAAGCAGGAGAATGAGGGCTGGCAAAAGGCCTGAGGACCTGGGCTTGACTGTGGCTCACACTGTCCTCACAGATCCCAAACCCAGGGTTGGGGGAGCGGGTCCTGACCCGTGACCACCCACCCCAACTCTGCTTTTTCACATTTCTCTGGCTCTTCTAGCCGACAGCTAGAAACAAGTTATACTAGATGATGTGAATAAAATTCTACACCCTTCCCGCAGGACCTGTCCCCAGCCCCCTTCCTAAGCCATCTCCCGTCGCCCCCACCCTGCCCCCCACTGGCTCCTTCTGCTCCAGGCACACAGCCCTGCTCCTACACGAAGCTGATTCCTGCCCCGGGACCTTTGCACGTCCTGTGTCCTCTGCCTCAAATTCCCTACCCTAGATAACCGCATGACTCATTCCCCCACTTCCTCCAGATCTCTGCTCCCTTATCAGACAGCCTTTCCTGGCTGCTCTGTCACAATAGCACTCGCCACTCTCTTCCCCTTCTCCACCTCTTGTCTGCCTGTCCTTATCACCACCTGACATCATTCGTCTACTACTTGGCTTATTTTTTTTTTTTAATATATTTCTTTATTGATTTCAGAGAGAAAGGGAGAAGGAGAGAGAGATAGAAACATCAATGATGAGAGAGAATCATTGATCGGCTGCCTCCCGCCTGCCCCCCACTGGGGATCGAGCCCACAACCCAGGCATGTGCCCTTGGCCGGAATCGAACCCGGGACCCCTCAGTCCGCAGGCCGACGCTCCATCCACTGAGCCACACCGGCGAGGGCTACTTGGCTTGTTTTTATTCCATCTCTGCCCGCCTTAGTCAGCTATTGCTGAAATGGTGCTGCGTAACAGATCACACTCAGGGGCTTAAAACAACGAGCACTTACTCTTCTCATTGCTGAGCCTGTGGGGGAGGGGCACTGTGCCTGGAGGCTGTGGCCCAGGTGCAGGTCTGCTCCAAGTCTTTCTTCCTTCTCCTTGGACCAGTGGCTCCGGGGCATGTCTTTCTCAGAGAGAATGGCAGGAACTCAAAAGCCAAGCTGACCATCACAGCACATTTAAGGGTGCTCATGACACGCCTCGAACATTCTACTGGCCGATGAAGCATCATGACCAAGTCGAATGTCAGCGGAGTGGGGACTGGGGACTTACACACCTACCCCCACAACAGGTGTGTGAACGTGTGGGTGGGAGCGGCTGGGGTGGGTAGAGGAGTGACTATTGTCATAACAACAATCCAAACTATCATAGCCCCCAGTAGCACGTAAACACCATGAGACTGGTATTGGGCTGTATCCAGCTTTATCTCCAGCACCTAGAATAGTTCTCTGTTCCCAGTAGGGGTGCAATCAACACTTGTTAAGTGAATATACAAATTAGCCACTTAACATTCAGTTGACAAGTTTGTCTTTCTCCTCCCAGTGTCTGTGCCTAAAAGACTGGTTGTTTCTCCATCTTCCCTAACACAGCTCTCCTGCCCCCACCTATCTGGGCCCAGGGACTGGATGCTGTAACAGGAGGTGTGGGCTTCCTGTCTCCCTTGGGCTCCCAGTACCTTTGAAAAACTGTGTGTCCCCCATTTAGGGCTCCCCAAGCTTAGGAAGCTCTTAAGTCTGGCCCCACTTGTCATCCACTCGGCCTTGTTCTCTGACTACAGCTTCATCCCTCTCACCTGACTGTGGCGAACTGGCCAGCAGTGCAGGGGGCGGTGAGGGGGGCGCAGGGCACAGGAGCCAACTCCCTGAGACCCTGACTATTGAAGAGTTTGTCAGGATGGATTGAAAACACACACACACACACACACACACACACACACACACACATTGTTACAACGAATAATATTAGACAGCCGGTGGGATCTGAAAATGAACTGTACTATATATTAGATCATAGTACTCTGCTGATATTCAGTTTCCTGATGTTGATTATTCTCCTGAAGAAATATAAAAGGATGTTCTTGAAACATTTTTTCCTTGAAATATTTGGGGGGATGGTCATGATCTTTGCCACTTACTCTCAAGTGGTTTGACAAAAAGAAAAGAGTAAAAATCATAATGTGGATATTATTATATTAGATGTCCATATGCATCGTGAGGAAGAACTAAAGCAAATGTGAAGAATGGGTGGCTAGGTGATAGCTATATGGCAGTTTGTAATCTTGCAGATTTCTGTAGGACTGAAAATGTTCAAAATAGGTTACTAACGCAAGCAAAAGCTGACAGGTGGGGCCTTTTAAGCTCTCTGAGGGGCGGCTGCGCCTCCCCCACCCCTTTCCTGTCCCTGTGTTTTCTCTCAAGCATCCCTGCCCCTCTCAAGAGCCAGGGTTTTGTTTACTAAACACCTCAGCCATGCGCTCTCACCCCTGATTTCATCAATTATAAATGTGCTCGCGACTCACCACAGGGCAATTTGTGACGGGCTGTGGCTTGCTCTGAGAGTAGCACCATCCAAGTTCACCGCAGCCTCGAGTAGAGACGAGGGTTGGGGCCAGACACAGGGCTGTGGGGGTGGCATGGGCACCCAGGCAGCCCTGCCACTTTCCTGTTTGTCAGCCAAGAGAGGCTGCAGAGGACAGCGGGCAACTGGGTCACTGCTCAGGCTGGCGGCTGCTGCCCGGCCAGGTGGTCAGGTCTGTGCAGCCAGAGCTGGAGGCTCCCCCAGGACCTGAGGTGTCCTGAGTCCTGGGAACTGAAGCAGATATTTGGGCTACCCCTGCTTGAAGTGCCTTGTGTGTATAAATTCATTTAATCTGCACATAAAAAACGGGGAACAGTTATCATTATTATTATTATTATTATACCCATTTTGCAGATGAGGAAACAGAGTCATAGAGAAGTTAAGCAACTTCCTCAAAATCACTGGTAAGTAAGACAAAATCAGGTTTTACTCTCTTAATCATTATGCCATATTGCTAAGTAATTTATATTAATACATTTAATGCATGTTTAATTGACATCTAATGATAAAAAATCAGAAAAAGCAACAGTTTCACTGCTGCCTGATTCACCTCCCTGAACCCCATTTGGGCCATTTTTCCCTGGATAAAAGCATCCGTTAGCTCCCGCTGCCAATTTGTAAAGTAGCAATCCTTAATCTGTACAAAGCCTTCGTGCCTCTCCAATTTACCATTTCCCCGTTCCCCCTTCTGGTAATAGCCCTTTCCCTAACTGCAATACATGTAGTTCAGGGGGTGCTGACTCCAGTTTGCCTCACATAAAACCAATCATGTGACCTAGGACTGGCCATTCAGGTCACTGAACGCTCCAGCTATTCAGTGATTGGTTCAGGGAGGACAAGCAGGACCCACCAGAGCCAATGAGGCTCTATTCTGGGATTTTCTTCCTGAATTCTTGGGAAAAGAGAATCTCTAATGTTGGGGTAGTTGGGAGAATGAATGTGAGCCAGGAGCTGCTGGCAGCCATTGTGCTATTCATTACAACTTCCAAATAGTGTTTTGACTCCTGGTAATGCTAAATCTTAATTTTTCCTTAAGTTCTTCCTCTCACCAATAATATCCTAGCACTTGAGGACTTACATCGTTCCTCAAATTTTTGGCGTTAAAAGCTGCCGTTTGCTTTGCAGCTTCCCCGGTCTGAGCCTGGCAGATTTCTAAAGCTGACAGTGGTGAAGGATTTAGCCTGTCTGCCCTTCCTCTCTGGTTGTTTCTCAGAGTACAAACTCCCCGCCTCGCTCTCTTCACACGAAGACCACAAAAGAGGGTCACCTCATGGCCCTAAGTGCACCCGCGGCTGGTGGTGAAACAGAGAGATCTCCAAAGTTGGGGCTAGAAGACGCTGATTAGATCCTAACCTTTGCCATTCGCTGGGCGTCGTCCGGCAGGTTAGTTAACCTCTCTTGGGCTCAGTTTCCCCATCAGTAGAATGGGTACGGCTGAAGGTTAAATGAGATATGGTCTTTAGACGTGTTCTCTAGGCTGTCGAGCACCATGCTTGCTGATTGTTACCTAAACAGAGACAGAAATGGGTTTCTTCTTACCCAGGGTTCACTGAGGGTCTGTTCTTTGTGAGATCCATGGCTGAGCGTGGGCCTGCACCCTTCCAGACAGGACTGTGTTTGCATCTGTGGAGCTCTCCCGGCCGGCATCAGCCACGGACGGACCCTCAGCCAGAGTTTGCAGAATGAGTGAGTAAATGAGAATTGTGTCAGGATACAAATGTAGAGGTTGTCTTATTTTACCTATTGTTACTCGAAGGGACCGTTCTTGTCACATCGGTATTGCACAGGCTCCAGAAATCCCAGTGTCTGAACGGATGATGTTTGTGACTTAAAGCGACGTCAGGACTCTCTTGTCCGTAAGAGTGCGCAGAAAGCCATGGGAAACTCCTGTGGGAGTTTTCATTCAGAAACGGGGGAGATGACTTTCACCGGAGAATATTTAAAGGCAGGTGGGAGACAAAAGTAAAGTTGCGTTTGGGTGATACCAGGATTTGTGCTTGTTCGGTGTACCAGTTGCCTCTGCCATCACAGAAGTCATGAGTTAGGGGACCCAGGGGTCAAAAATTATATCCAGAAGGCCTCTGAGGGCACGGGAACAGAAGGGGTCCGATATCTAAAAATGTGAATGAAACCTCAACAGCCCTGCCAGTCTAGCGACGTGGGACTTGCCCCATGTCTAGGGACTCTGTCTTTGAATTTCGCTGCTTCTCCCGCAGGCTGCTAGAAGTCTGAATCCATCCCCCAAGCCCCCTCCCCAAGGCCCCAGCCGTGGGAAGGGGTGCTCCTGAGCAGCAAGCCGAGCTCTGTTCAGCCTGGGACCCCGGTTCCCATCCGTGGGGTGGTCTGGACGGTGGCCAGCCAAGGAGTGGTAATTACTGTGAGGTGTAGGGCATGCAGGTGGGCCCCCAGACCCCCACCTCCATGTGGGCAGTGAATGGCCCTGGACTTGGATAAGATGGTGTCAGCAGGCGCCTGCCCACCCCTTGCTGAGTTCCCAGGCCCCTGGAGCCCTCTTGTAATAGGAGCCATTTGCCCCATAACCAGTGGGTGACCAGGTTTTTAATCTTGGAGGCCCCTTGGATCTCAGCTGGGAAGTGGGATTTGTCAAACGGGGAGGGGAGAGCCGTCTGGGAATGCCAGAGGGCTTCTCAGCCGAAGGGGGTTGTCCTGGGGCAATAGGTCTCCATCCCAGGCCAGTCCCGGCCATCCCTCCAGCCTCCCCCAGTCCCTGGAACGGTTCTCCTCTTCCCCGCGTCTCCACCATGCCCAACAGCTAAAAATAACCAGAAGCCTGAATTCGCAATCAAGATGGCTCACCAACTCGGGAGTGCCTTTGTCTGACACTCATCCTCCCTTCTTTGCAACTTCCTCTCCGGCCTGCTGCCTGTCAGCGACTGTCCTGCAGGCACCCTGTGCCTGGCCCCTGGAGAAGCTGCCTCCTGGCTGTCAGGAAGGGTGAGGAGGACACTGGACCCAAACCTGCCTCCGCTCTGCCACAACTGGCCGTGTGACCTTGGGCACATCCATCCTTCCTCTGGGCCTCAGTTTCAGTAGGGGACAGACCTGGGACTGCTTGAGGGCCCAGTTCTTGAGATGCACGATCCCGTACAACCCTTGCCAAGGACCCTGCAACACTCGCTCTTGTTCTCATTTTACAGGGGATGCTGCCTGAGAGACGGGAAGCAGTTGGCCAGGCCTCACAGCAAGGCGGTCCAGGGCCAGATCGGAAGTCAGGTCTCTCCGACTCCACTGCCTGAGCACTTCCTCCTCCCCTGCAACCTCCAGTGATCCTGAGGGCAGCTTCCAGGTGGAGAGCTGCGATCACAGCCCCTCGGGTCCTCGTGTCTCCTGCGTGGCATTCGCTGCCTGACCACCTAGTGCCCCTCCTCGGGGAGGTCTTCCCTGACCACACCACGTGAACCACAGCCCATCACACTCGAAGGGTGAGATTATTTTACGTCTTCACTTGTGTAGCATCATCTGTTCCCCATTAGAATGGAAGTTACACAAAGGCAGGGTCTTGGTCTGATATGTTCACTGTTTTATCCCCAGCACCTTGAACCAGCCCCTAAAGCCATGCCTGGCACATACAGTGTTCATATGTATTTCTCAGTATGTTGTGAAGTACAAATGAAATAAATTTATGATGTAACACAGCTACCATTGATGGAGTGTTTACATGTGCCAGGTACTGCACCAAACTTCATAACCCCATGTGGATGGTCAATTATCATACCCATTTTACAGATTAGAATACTGAGCCAGATGGCAGTTAAATAACTTGCCCCACATCCTATGGTTTGGCTTTCAGCCTCTGCATGTCTCACTCTGGTTCTCGTCAGAATGCTTTGGTAAGCCCTGGCCGGTTTGGCTCAGCAGATAGAGCTTCAGACTGTGGGCCGAAGGGTCCTGGGTTCGATTCCAGTCTGGGGCACGTACCATGGTTGCAGGCCCCTCCCTGGCTGGGCCCTGGTCAGGGCACATGCGGGAGGCAGCCGATGGATGTGTCTCTCTCACATTGATGTTTCTCTCTGTCTTTCCCTCTCTCTTCCACTCACCCTAAAACGTAATGGAAAAATATCCTCGGGTGAGGAACAACAACAACGAAAAGAATGCTTTGTCAACTCCAAAGTCCCCTAAAACTCAAGGGACTTATATCCTCAGAACTTCTCCCGGTCTGGCTGAGAGCTGGGCTGCAGACGTGAGTGGAGTCCCGTGCACAGCCGGCCTCTCCTAGGCCTCTGGCTCTTGCCAAGGGGAGAAGCTCTGAGGACCCCCGGGAGCCCTGAGTGCAGAGACCTGGACCTTTTCCCCCTCGAGGGCAATGGTCCGAAATGGAAAACAAACACTTGAAAATAAAAGCCATATTAAAAAACAAACTCAACTTTCTGCCTTAAAATATTGTGAGCCAGGGGGGCAATTAGCAATTACGCTGTATTTTATTATGAGAAGATGGGATTCTAATTGGACTGATTTGAATTCCACACACCCCCACAGATTGTTTTGGGAATTAAGGTATCAGTTGTATCGGTAATTATGGTTTACCATTAAATTACCCCCCCACCGAAAACTGTGAAATTGTCTGTGACGGCGCTTAAATTTAGCCCAGACCCATGTCCTAGGAAGACTGCGCGAGTCAATACAAGCCACCCGGAAACCACTGGGTGCCCTGTGCCAGGCGGTAATTAGGGGTTGAGGTTTCCAAGGTTTTACCTGAGACAGCAGGGACAAGCCCTGGCTGCAGGGTGCTCACGTGGAGAGCCTGGGTGCGCCCCTCCCCCTCATGCACACACACTCCAGAACACTGTTCTTGGATCCTGCCCCGCCTTGCCGGGCCAATACCTGAGCGCAGAAGGCCGTGTGGAAGGCAGCGTGGTTCCAGCTGAGGGGCGATGCTTTGGCCAGGCGCCCCAGCACAGAAGGAGCCCTGGGCAGTGCATGGCTCGGGGACATGGCGAGCACACCTATCTGGGATTGAGTCCCTGCTCTGCCATTTAGAAAAGAAACTCAGGAGGGTCCCTTGATTTCTTTGGGCCTCTGCTGCCTCATTTTACAAGTGGGCATGCCACCTGCCTCACGCCCGGGTTATTGTGAAGATGAACTGAGAATAATAATGGTGTCGACAGCCCTCTCCGGCATCCTTGCAACATGCCCATCCCGTGCGCTCATCTTTCACCCCTACGACCACCCTGTGAATCGGAGAGGAGCTGAATTGGGAGGATTGTTTGGCGGCAAGCCTTAAACTTCGACTCCGGCTAATTAAGCAAGCTGGGAATCTACTGGAAGGGCGAGGGGCACTCTGGAATGGAGAGGAAGGCTGGGGAAGAGGCTTGGAACAACTCAGAAACTCAGAAAATTGAACTGCTCATCACGTTGTCCCAGATGCCCCAGTGAAACAAACAAACTCTGATCGCCTCACCATTTCTGCCCCTCGAGACCCTGGTTGTGTTCTCGAGCCCCCCTGGCTCTACAATGGGGCGCGGGAGGAAGAGGGACTTCCCAAAGGGCAGGCACCTGGGTTTCCTGTCCCTCAGGACAGTCCAATAGTGGTGAGGGCCAGTCGGGGGAATGGATACTGGGCAGTTATTACTATTCCCATTACATAGACCAGGAAACCAAGGGCCAGGGCTGCTAGCCCTTTGCCTAAGCGCGCACAGCCAGGAGGGAGCAGAGTTGGGACTTAAATCCACGCCTCTCCTAGAAAATAGCTCCCTCCCTCCAGCCCCAAGCTGGACTTGCCCAGGGCAGGACCAGACACCAGCACCCATGGCTCTGCTGTGGGTCTTGTGCAGATATCTGGCTCTGGGGGGCCAGCTGGAGTGGGAAAGCCTCAGGATGGAGGAGCAGCTACGCTCACCCAACTCACAGGACCAGCTGATCAGCCGTGGAGAGCTTCTCTCTGACCTTCCACTTGGCTGTCAGGTTGAGCTGGGGGTGGAGGAGGCTTGTCGTCATGACACTGAAGAGTGTTAGAGGTTGTCAGATGGTCAGAGGTTGTTTTGATGTGTGGAAGCCCTTCCCCCACCCCTTACCTCCCTCCATCCCTTGGCTTCTGCTGTTTCTTCGCCTGGAATGATGCCTCCCCATCCAGGTTTTACAATCCCACCCGTTCTTGAAAGCTGGACCCAAATTCCCTTCATCAAAGAAGCTTCCCAGCTCCCCAGCCGGGGCAAAGGGCTCCTTCCTCTGGCCCTTACGGGGTTTGCTCTCACTGCCCCGGCCATGCTGTGCGTGGCCGAAGCTTGTTTTCACACCTGCCACCCTGGCAGGCATTCCGAGAGGTCTCACCTACCTCAGTCCCTAGCTCTCCGTGTTGGATCCAGGGGAGATGCAACTAAAGGCAAAACGCCTGCTGCCCACGCCCCAACCATTCCATTAGCTGATGTCTTTTCCCCACCCTCGCTCTGGCGTCGCCCGGCTGACATCACGGGCCGTTGTGTTATTTTCCTGGCAGCACCGTAGGGAGAAAGCACTGGAAGGGCACAGCGGGGCTAAGGGAAGGCAGCCTTGACTTCTCCTCTGCAGCCCCTCAGGGAACGCGGGCCCCAGCTTTGTATGAGATGAAGCCCTGGGTAGATCGGCCACATCGGCGCTGTCCCGGGCACTCAGGAGTCCTTCCCAGAGTCTCATGTATGCTCCCAAGTCTTCCTCCCACGGCTGTGCCATGGGGACGTGGACAGAAGGTGGCCCTGGCAGAAGGGACTCTGAGGGGTGGACAGTACGGTGGGGGCTTGGGAGTGACAGGTCTGAACACCTGACAGAGGACAGAAAGGGCAGGAGAAGGAGTCCAAAACCCAGGAAGCCTGTCCTTCCAGGAAGTACTGACCCTGGGGGGCTCTCCCAGCACCCACCCCTCCCAGTCACTTTTCACCGGTACCTCCACCCCCACCTGGAGCTGCCCATAGGCACCCCCTGTTCTGATCCCCAAGGTCATGGTCTTTGTGTGTGGATAGGAGAGCGCAGTGTACACATTGGGTTAGCTCTTCCTTTGAAAACTGTAAATTATCCGACACAACCTTTTTGGAAAGCAATTTGGCAGTAATACCAAGTGACATAAAAATGTTCATAGCCTTTGGCCCAATAATCTTCCTCCTGGGAATTAATCGCAAGGAAATAATTCATCCGGAAGAGAGAACAATTCTATATCCACAGAGACATTTACTGCGCTGTTATTTATGATGGGGAAAAACTGGAGACCGCTCCTCGGGCCAACACAGGGGGATGGTCCTCGGACCGATGGCGCGCATGCATCCCAAGGAGTCCTCCGCCGCGAGTACAACGGCCAACTGGAAACTGTGTAACAAGAGGCAGTGTTTAGAAATGAAAAGCCCGTGGAAAAGGGAGCGCAGAGTTGTACACAGGCCACGATTATGACAAGGCGGACAAGTCTGTGTCTGCGGAGGGGTGAGGAGCCGCCAGCGCCGGGGAAATTAAAATAGACGCCGAGCCGCACGCAGGGGCTGGGAAGGTGGGTGGATCCGCGCTTCGCACGTTCTCGCCCCTGGCTGGAGGGGCCTGTTGAGAAATCGGTGTGTGTTTTTTTGTGAAATCCTAATTTGTCACCGCGGGTTCTGCGGTCTTTATTGCCTCTTGGGAGGTGGCCCAAGAGGCGCACCTCAGACCGAGCCTTGGTTCTCCGCCGCCCCGGCCCCCAAAAGAAGATGCCACGGCCTCCCAAGTCCCCCACTGCGGCGCCTGCCGCTTTGCTGTGAGCTTTCGGTGGCAGACAGCGCCCTTTGGGGCCCTGTTTCACGATCCTAATTCAAATTACCCGTTTAAGTCGGTCAAATGAGAAAATAGCCGCTCCGCCCGCACGGGGCCGGCGGGGGCGCCGGGGCGGCTGCCGTGCGCTCCCCGCGGCCGCCAGGCCGGCCGTGAGCTCATTTCCTGGAGCGCGCGCGCTGGGCTATTTCAGCCTGGCGCTGTGCAAACAGGACAATTGACTGCGGCCAAAAGGGGCCCAAATTACAATCGTATCACAGACAAATATCCGCCACGCCAGGCCCGGAGGCTGGGGAGGGGCCTCGCTCCCTGCGAAGGGGGTGGCAGGGTCAGGCGGGTCCGAGGGGCTGAGCCCCGCCAGGACCAGGACCGCTGTCCCTGCTGCCCCGCTGTGCGCAGGTGCCTGCGAGCTGCGCCCGCTCCGGGCATCAGGAATCCCCCCCACCTACCCCCGCCAAATCTTTCCTATATGGGCTCCAGGGCAGAAAACCTTGCCTCTTCCAGGGAGAACCCTGATTTAGGACCCCTTTTTATTTGGCTGCTACTCTGCACTTAGGATGAAAACATACCAACACCCAGCCACCTCCAGGGTTCAAAATTGTATCTCCTTGCTCAGAAGCGTCTGTGCTTCTAACCCTCTCCCTCGCTCTTAGAGAAAAGCCCCGAGTTCCTAGCCTGATATCCAAAGCGTCCCACTTCCTGGCCCAGAGTTAGCCCCTCCCTCCTCTCGCCTTTTATGCCTTGCCATTTACCTTTTCACTCCGCCTAAACGTGTCCTGTTTTCCCTGCCTGGGGAGCTCTTACACATTCTTCAAGACCCAACTCACATGCCACCTCCTCCGTGAAGCTTTCCCTGCTTTCCAGGCAGGGTCAGCCCCGTTCCCTCCCTGGCACTGTGCAGAAGTCTATGGTACCTCTCCCATCCTGTAATTAACTTGCTTGAATGCCAGTGCTACACAGGTCTCTCTGGAAAAGGATGCGACTTTCCTCACCCACTGTCCTTGCTCGCTCAGACGTGGCCATGTGTCTTGCTCTGGCCAATGAAGTGGGACACGAGTCCGTGGAGAGCAGAAGCTTCCAAAGCCACGCTCTCTTTCCCCTCCTTAGAAGCAAAACGTGAAAAATCCCAGACACTCAGCTGTCTGGTCAGAGGAAACCGCCAGGTCAACGTGGCTCCAACTGCTTTTCAAAAAGGCGAGAACAAGTGCTGGCAAGGAGGCAGAGAGAAGGGAAGCCATGTGCACTGTTGGGGGGATTGTAAATTGGTGCAGCTACTAAGGAAAACAGAATGGAGGTTCCTCAAAAAAAAAATTAGAAATAGAACTGCCATATAATTCAGCAACCCCACTTCTGGATATATAGCTGAAGGAAATGAAATCACAATCTAAGAGATATCCTTTCTTCATTGCAGAACTACTCACTCTAGCCAGTTCATGGGAACCAATGTCCATTGCCAGAGGAATGGATACAGAAAACGTGGTGTGTGCATACACCGTGGAATATTACTCAGCAACGAAGAGGAAAGAAATCCTGCCATTTGCAACAGCATGGATGGACCTCGAGAGCATTATGCCAAGGGAAATAAGTCAGACAAAGACAAATACTGTATGATCTCTCCTATATGGAATCTAAAAAAAGTCAAACTCATAGAAATAGAGGGTAGAATGGTGGTTTCCTGGGGCAGGGAGTTGGGGAGAATGGGGAGATGTTGGTCAAAGGCTACAAATTTTCAGTTATAAGATAAGTAAGTTCTGGGGGTTTAATGTGCAGCATAGGGACTGTAGTTAACAACACTGTATTGTAGACTTGAAAGTTGCTGAGAGAATAATCTTAAGTGTTCTCCCACACACACAGGAATGGTAATTATATGAGGTATCGAATCATCACATTGTATACCTTAAACTGACATGTTACATGTCAATCATACCTCAATAATCTTGGGGCAAAGGATTTGAGATTATATATATTTCAAATGCCCTTTAGAGCATCCAAGAGAGGGAACTGGGCATCCAATGTCATTTCAAAACCCCAAAGTTAAAATCTTTTACCTCTTCTTGACATTTGTGGCTTGGGAATTTTGGCAGCTTCTTGAGGCAGCTTCCCTTTCCCGATGTAACGTTGACCATAAAGCCACCCATTCAGCTTTGAGTGATCACGTGCTCTGTGTCAGGGAAAGCAGAAATGAGTCGGGTGTCTTTAAGGGGGTCGGTGTCTATGGGGAACAAGGACCTGCTAACAAAGGGAGCGCAGGGATGTGCCGAGCGCCACAAGAGCCGTGTGTGCGTGGGCTGTTGAGAAAACACGGAGGAGGGAACCCCGCTCCCATGGGAAGCCTGGAAGGTGCCTGGAGGACGTTAGAGCTGAGTGAGTGCTTGAGTTGAGCTCAGCCTTGAAGGATGAGGAGAAGTTCTCACACAGAGGACATGGAGCCGTGTCCTGAATCTGCTGGGAGTCAAAACTCAGGCAGGTAATGCTGGATAAGTGAAGGGGGCAGGCGGGAGTAAGGAGCGGGGATTGTTGGAGGCGACGACGAACTAGAAGGCCCACATCCTGCCCACAGGGCATCTGCAGGGCCGACTGCCGGGTCTGGGTTCAGCCTCCATTTGCCCCCTCTGCCAGGTGTCTTTGTGCAGGGCACAGCCGCCACAGCCTCATGTGGCTGCCCTCCTGCCTGAGCCTGCCACCAGCTGCGTGTTGCCGAGCTGGAAAAGAGGAGTTGGCTTTTGCCACATCTTGCTTTTTGAAGAAAAGCCAGAAACACAGATTTTAATGTAAAAATTTCCAATTTGTCACATACGTTGAGGCTAAGCACTATCCAATCTCAGAAGGATCCACCCTTGAGTTCTAGCTTCAGCCCCAACGGGAACCAATCCCAGGACACATTCCACTCTCCCTTCTTCCCGTTCGTACCCCCCAACCCAGCCCTTCACTGCCATTTGACAGGAAAAATGCAATCATTGATGAACCTTTGACGAGCTGCTGCAAAGTCTGGCAGAAGGTCGAGACGGGCCTCCGAACAAGAGGGAAACTCGTGGGACTGCCCGACAGCGGCCACCCCGGGAGACCGAAGGGGAAAACTTTAATTTACGAATGTACCTTGTTTCGAGAGCGCCTCCCCTGCCCTCTTGGCTGCCCTTACCCTGGCCCCTCCTGTTTTGCTAATGATAAATGACAAGCAGTGGACGTTATTCATTAAACTGCCCCCAGTAGCCAGTGGTAAGACCCAAGGCCACATGCGGACGAGACATTCAAAGCATTTCTGCTGCTCCCACCCAGGGTGCAGGCCCCAGGCTCTCTCCTGCCCTGGCTGGGGCAGGGCCCAGTGGCCACAGCCTCACACAACAGGGGCTTCCTAGGAACTGTCTGGGCTCCGCTCTGTCAAATGGAAATCACCAATATGGGCCACACAGTAATTAAACTCCTGTCATTCTTTTGACAAAAAAAAAAGTTCCTCTTGGGACATTCCCACAGGCTGCTGAAGGGCTGTCTGGGGCCTGCAAACTCCCAGCTGGTTACCAAGGGATTTTTGAAGTTGGCCTTGACTGGGGATCAAAAGGGGATGGGAACTCAGGGGTGGGAAATGCCTTATAATTAAATTTACCCTTTGGCTTGTTCAGCTTGAAGCACCAATAACCACTCCCCCGGGATCAAGATGGGCAGAGAGATCAAAACAGACCTTCAAGGCCCCTTTATTTGTGCTCACAGTGTTTGTTCACAGATTTACCCCAAGCACCTGAACAGGGCCTGGCTCACAGTAGGCGTTCAGTGATCAGCAGGAGATGTGTTGATGCCAATTCTTAAAGGCAGCAATCAGGAGCGATTCCCAACTGAAGTGCTAGAACCAGTGGCTTCTAATTGTTTGTTGCCACAGCCTGTCCGTGTGCTGAGGAGGAGGCCAGTGTCTTATTCAACTGGCTGTCCCTGGAACCCGGCACAGTGCCCAGCCCAGAGCCTGCACACAGCGGTTTCTTAATAGTATCTATTGACATCGTTCGGGGGCAAACCACAGTCCGTGGCCGGACCCAGCGGAGCCCCACTGGGATCTGTGTGTCTGTTCAGGCGGTCTGTTGAGTTGTAGCAGCAGCAGTGGCAGCGACGAGGTCAAGAAGCCCAGGGACAGCCCACAGCGGGATGCCACGGCTGGAAAGGGCTGGGATGGCAGCCAGCCCCTGACTGGACCGAAAGAAGAAATGGATTAGTTACAATGTGGGGTTTCTGAACAAAATGCAACTTAATCTCCCTCTGTCTCTCTCTGGGCCCCCCATTCTGCCTACCAACAGAAAACGTAATCGGTTTCAGATGAACTAAAAATTTCAGATTTAAATTCAATCTTCTCGATTTCCTCATCTCCCTCCGCAGGGCAGCTCCTTAGTTCCACGGCCTTCCGTGGCATGGGAGGGGGAGCCGGGGCACAGGGGCACTAAGCCATGGGTATTGTCTCCCCAGCCCTTTGGCATGGTCACCCCACCTCACTGGGGGCTGCTAAACCCCTGTCCCTTTTCCCTATGGCCGTCGATCCGCACACTCCGCATGATCCTCACCCTGAACGCGGGGCCTCCAGGGTGACGTTACCCTCACCTTGCCCAGCACTTCCAGAGCCTCCTTGGGCTGTGGGAAAACCAGCTGATCCTCATTACCCCAGGGCCCAGCGAGGCCCTCACTGCCCCCCGATGCCAGGACAGAGCAGGGCTACCACCCACTCAGGGTTCCTGAGGGACAGTTCTGGTTATTTCCCAAACTGGTTGGGTGGGCTCTGCAGGTGCCCTCACCCGCTTTTGACCATTGTCTCTGCTGTGAGCCATGGATCCTCCAAACCACACGGACAGTCACCAGCAACAAGGAAACGCAGAGGAGGGAATCCTGTTGATCTTGCAGCAGTTTATGCTCTGAATGTCACATGGGAGTGGGGGTCAAGAGAGCAGAAAGGACTACTCAGTTCCACAGAGCACGTGTGACTGGCGGCATCAGGCCAGGAGCCTGAGACTTATACATCACTGGAGTCCTCCTCCTGAACTAGCCGCTGTCCCAGGCAGATGGAAGGGTCCAGTGTGGCCCTCCAGCCTCCGCCTCAGACCCCCAACTCTAGCCTTTTCAGACCCCAGGGGGAAGCCTGTCTTCCTCCTCCCATTGAGCTCAAGGTCATGGGCAGGGAACTCAGATGGGCTGGCCGTGAGTGCCAGCTCTGCCACTCACTAGCAGCCACACCCAGCAACTTTAATAATCAGGAAACCATTTTAAAAAATGAACTTGGATGAACTCCTTAGAGGTCTCAAAAGAAGAGGGACAAATCGTACGCTAAGAGATGCAAACATGTGATTAGGCAAAGACACCGTTGCTTAAGTTGGCATCCAGCTAATGGGTCCCCTCCATCCATGATATTGGATAAGTTACTTGTCCATTTCAAACCTCAGTCCATCCTCCCCCACCCCCACCCCCTAAAATGAGGCTAATAAAATCCATGTCACAGTGTTGTCAGGTCGTTGTAAGCCGGGGCGGGCTTCGTGCCAGGTAGATGGTAAACATTCAATAAATTCTCCTTCCCTCCCTTCCCGAGCCCTCGGACCACCCAGAGATGTCCCCTGCTCTTGGCTTTGGCTTTAAGGAGCCTGTGGTCTCTGAGAGGATTTCACACTGGAAGTGCATGCATTCCAAATGGACACCTAACTGTATATTTTCTGGTGTAAACTATATGTCGACTCTAACTTTAGCCTGGGGGAGCTTTAGTATTTGTTTCCCTTCCGTGAAAGTTGTAATAGAGGAAGGGAAAGCCCTCCCTCACACATTCCAATTCCTAAGTACACAGCTTTCTATTTTCTGGGATATTATTTACGTTTATTTTGGTTCTGGAGACTCACCGTCCCCATGGGGTGCTTCTTTACGTTCTGGGTGGGCTCTGGAAAGGCTGGAATAGCTCCGAGGGAGGGGAGGAGAATCTTCCCATTCATTCAATAGCAGGCTCAGGGTCTTTGCACATCCTAGGGCCCCGGGAGCTCCCCGGCACCAGCTGAGGGGCCCCAGCACCGGGCCTGTGCTCATACCAAGCTCTCCTGTTCATGGCCTGGAGCGTGGACAGTTGGACTTCTTTCTGGTTTTTCCTTTTGCCAATGAGAAGGACATGCTGGGCCCTAGTCCCTCTGGGGGCTACAGCTTCCTCCCTTCTTTCTGGAGATGGCCGTAGGGCCCGGCTGCCTGTACCTGCGCCCCGCCTGTGAGAAACAACCAGCGGGCTTTCATCCGGTTCTCCGAAGAATCGGGCCTCCAGGAGGACCAACACCATGGGCCAGATAGAAGATGGTCCGCAGCCTCCCGTCTGTTTCCCGCCCTAAGCCCTGTGCTTGGGACGAGGCGATCCATGGCGGGCCCCGAAGAAGGCCTCAGCCTCGCGGGACACTCTCGCTTTCGCTCCCGGCCCCGTGGCAAGTGCTGTCCTTGCAGTGGAGGGTGGAATGGGCAGCATGCTGGGGTTCTCCATCCTTGTAAGGGAATAGATTCGTGTTTTTTTAAGCCACCAAATTTATCACAATTGGTTACAGGAACTAATAAAAGGAAGAGAAGGAACTTTTTTTAAAAATACATTTTTTTTTATTGATTTGAGGGAGAGGAAGGAAGGAAGAGAAAGAGAAACATCAATGATGACAGAAAATCATTGATTGGCTGCCTCAAACTGGGATGAGCCTGCAACCCAATCATGTGCCCTGACCCGGAATCTAACCGTGAACTTCTGGTTCATGGGTCGATGCTCAACCACCAAGCCAAACCGGCTGGAGGAGAAGGAACTGTTAAGAAAGATTTGGCACTTGGCTTTGAACAGTGGCTGGAAATAGACAAAGAACCAGGGAGAAGATGCCTCAGAGTGGAAAGGGGGAGAAGCAGTCTTCTCCCAGGATGAAAAGAGTGGGGCTTCCACACAGCTCCCAGGACCTGGTGCATGATGTCTTTCAACGTAGAGTAGAAATAAATCAGTCTCTGGGCTGTGTCTTTAAGTAAGATATTTGTTAGGGAAGGATTAAAGTGAATATTTTTATATATACCAGTGTATATTTCATTGAAAATATCCACATTATTAACCGGTACATATTATGAAAAAATCCGTATTATTAAACGGTGCACCTGCTAATAGTCATACCGGCTAATAATGCGGATTTTTTCATAAATATTTACCGGTTACTAGTGCGAATTTTTTAAATAATATTTAAAATAAGGTTTACCAGCCACAATTTTGAGGGATCCTCAGGTCACCTGAACTTCTGACCAAAGGGCTATCATTTGGGGGGTTCCCATGATCCTGGTGCCTTGATATCACCTCTGATTGGTCACTATTCTAATAAATTGGTTACTACAGTAACTTTTTTTTTAAATATATTTTATTGATTTTTACAGAGAGGAAGGGAGAGAGAGAGTTAGAAACATCGATCAGCTGCCTCCTGCACATCTACTGGGGATGTGCCCGCAACCCAGGTACATGCCCTTGACCGGAATCAAACCTGGGACCTTTCAGTCCACAGACCAACGCTCTATCCACTGAGCCAAACCGGTTTCGGCTCTACAGTAACTTTTATGGTCAAAGGTCAATCAAAGCTCACAAGGGACATGTGAAGTTCTCCACCCTCCTTTGGTATTGTTTTCCTATTCCCTTTGGGCTTTCTCCTTCTCCTTCTGGATGAAGGGCTTCCTTCTCTTTATTTTGTAAATATAGACCTTTTGCTGCTCCCAGTGCCCTCCTTCTATAAAAATGTACCTGTTGCAGCTTTTCAGCTTCCCTATTCTATAGAAATATACCTTCTGCTGCTCTGCAGCCCTGTGCTTCCTCCATGGTCCCCTTAATTCCCAAAATTTCTAAAGTCCTAAACCTGTCCTATTTTATCCCCAAAATTCCTGTCTCATCAAGCAGGTGGCCATCTGCAAGCCAGGAAGAGGGAGCCGCATTATTAAAGAGTCAATATTTATTTGAAAATCCACATTACTAACTGGTAAACATTTATGAAAGAATCCCCATTAGAGAGGGGCCCTTGGTGTGGCTTCCATTGTTCAGGATATAGGGCGCCAGGAGGGGCCATAGAGGCCAAGGTCGTGGTGGGCGCTTTGGTCCCAGAGGAGGCCCAGGAGGAGCGGTCAGGCCCTTGGTGCCACATGGCCCATTCGATTCCATTCCCTGTATATGGGGTTGGCCAGCCAAGGAGCTGCAGAAAATGCTCACTCCGGGGAGCAGAAGGTCCATTGTTTCTTCCCGGTGCACCCTCTGCAGACCCTGAAATGCATGTGAGAGGCTTGGATGCACACCTAGCCCAAGCCCCCTCTTCAAAGCGCAAGGGGTGTGGCAGCAAGGTCAGGGTACGGCTGCCCCTTGGGGAGCCTGGAGTCCCTTTTCTTAGCCTTCCTGAGCTCTCCAGCTTGCTTCTTCCCAGCAACAGCTAAACACTGGCCAGTGGTATTTCAACATTTCTTAAGCATCCCTGTAAGCTGCGTGCTCCCTCTCACTGGGTCTCATTCAGCCTTAACCAAAACCCTACCCTGGGTGATGACTTAATCTCTGGGTCCAGCGAGTGGAGCCATGAAGTTCAGATGGATTTTGCAAGACAAAAACCCAAATCTATTTTGTGGCTGCCGATACACATTCTGACTTCACCACATCCGCGGTCATTCCGACCACAAACACAAGAGGTGCTATAAATTTTTGTCCACGCGGTATTTGATTATTTCTGGCATCATTTATTTCTTGATAAGTCTACCAGTCTAAATAGACTGTCCAGGGCTGTCACGGGTCCCTAGAGCCCCTTGTGCTGTCTGTGAGTTACTGAAGTGTCAGGTCTTAATTGTCGGCAGCTGTTTCTTCTCATGAACTCTTGTCTCGCTGACTTTGGTGAGAAAAAAAGTTGAGAGATGCTAGTGAAAACATTTATTTGCACTCAAGGAAACAGCAGCCTTTTTTCTTGCTTTAGGATGGTGGTTGCCAGGGGCTTAGAGAAATGGGGAGTTATTTTTTTAATAGGTGTAGAGTTTCCGTTTTACAAGATAAAAGGAGTTTTGGAGATGGATGGCAATTGTGGCTGCACAACAATGTGAACGTATTTATTGCCATTGAACGCTACATTTAAACATTATTAAGATGGTACATTTTATTTTATTTGTATTTTACTAAAATTTAAAAAAAAAAATTTAAACCGATTGACCAGACATGTATGGGTTTGTAGACGCTTTTAAAGACTAATTTTAAACACTCTTTGAGATGCACAAAGAATATGCTGTCCTTGGTTCAAAACAAGTCACAAGAACACCTCTCTGAGTGAAGTTGTAGAGCTGTGACAGTACTTGCTAGAACTTCACTTTCAGGGTTGCATTCTTGTCTGCTTCCCAAGGCATTTCTGCTAGAGCCTTGTTGCTTAGAGTGTGGCTTCCAGATGGGCCGCACTCTTCTCACCAGGGAGTTTGTTAAAAAGTCTTTGGCTTTACCCTTGACCTACTGAATCAGACTCTCTGGGGTGGGGGTCCAGGAATCTGCATTTTAAAAGCTATCCAGGGGATGATCTACGATCAGCAAAATTTGAGAAGCACTGCCCCAGAGCCGGGGCAGTGAACTGCTCCTGTGAAGAGTCAGATCAATAAAGGGTTGAGTCACATGGTAAATATTTGGGGCTTTAGGGGCCAAGAAGCACATTGGAGATTGGTATGTAGGTACTTATGTGGCAAAAGAGTAAACGAATTCTCACAAAGTGGTTATTGACAAAACGTTAAATATAATCACAGTATTTGGGGTGATTTCTTGTTGTACAGGTTTGCTACTGAGAATGGAATTTTTGGATCACATTTCACTTCACTGGATTCATCAGATTGATTGCAAGTGTTCATCTGTAAAACCATTCTTAGCTCACAGGCTGTTTTGTTTGTTTCTTTGTGTTTTTTTTTAAAGGCTGAGGGCTGGATTTGCCCCAGGCCAAACTCTGGCAACCCCATCCAGGCACCTGGCAACCTCCAATGTTCTAGCAGCTTGGCCAGTAGCAAGCTGTTGCTGTTGCCTCGACCTTAGTTTCTTTGATCTATTACTTCGCTCTTGTTTCATCCCGTCCTGATGGGACTCTCAGTTCCTCCCACCCAGAGCCATCAGTGGGAGAGAGCAGTGGCTGCAGCAGCCTTCGGATGGGGGGCGGGGGGGGGGCGCATTTAAACCCCGCGATGTCTATCTCAGCCTTGTGGGATTTTCAAGAATCACCTCCATTTGCCCTGCTCTAAGATCCAAAGACAGCCTTTGCCATTTCCATTTATTGATTCGGTTTGGCAACATCTAGTAATGACCCTTAAATCTTGTGCAAATGTATCTGAAGTGGCCCCCAGGGATTAAAAATCTAGATGTTTCTCCAGCAACGGCACCGGAGCCCCACAGATGTTCTGGTCTGCTTGCTATTAAACATTTATCTATTGCATATTAATAGGCACCAGAAACAGGACCTTCTCTCAGCCTGTGTGGGCCATGGGATTGTAACGTGGTACTTATCTTCTGAAAGGCAATTGAGCAAAATACAGAAACGGCCCCCTTCTGCGGGGGGAAAAAAAATCCTAAAAATATAAATAATCCTAAATCTATCTGGGCAAGGAAGTTCAATGTCCAAAAGTGGGTACAGGCTCAGTCCGCCACCAGCAAGCACCAGTCAGGATGCAGGAGATGCCCACGCTTTCAGTTGGGTTGCCTTCCAGGGAGCAGTCTCATGATGCCTAACCACTGTGCCTTGGTCTCCCTCCTCTCCTTCTTCCTTTTCTAACAGTCTCGTCTTAGAAAACCAGCTTCATCCCCTTTGGTCAGGAGCCAGCAAATCTGGGTTGTTCCTTGTGACCCTTGTGCCCAAAGTGGGTACGACTACCTTCCCTGCATTCCCCCCAGCACCCCTGACATAATCCTCTCTGGTTAGGGTGGTCCTCAGGGTATCATTCTAGTGATTTATGATGGTCAAACACTCCATCTCCAGTGGGGATGAGGAAAGGCAGGAGAAAGGGGCTGACAGGGCTGGGCTCCTGGAGCATAGGACATAGTGAAGCATGGTAGCAGCCATGCTTGGGTAAAAAAGGCTGTTTAATATTTTAGCCCCGCTGACTTGGCTTCTGTCATTATTTGCTTGCTAAAATAATAGAGAAGTTATTTTGATTTTCTGAACTTATATAAGTTATCTCATTCGATTGAATATTCCATTGATTGTGGTTTGAAAACCCCCATTGATAGTGATCTTACTGGTCTTTCGAAACACATTCCTCTGCACCTGGAGACCATGACAGCACAATGACTCTAAATGGCCTCAGTGTGGCTGAAACCGGTTTGGCTCAGTGGATGGAGCGTCGGCCTGCGGACTGAAAGGTCCCAGGTTCGATTCCGGTCAAGGGCATGTACCTGGGTTGCGAGCACTTCCCCAGTGGGGAGCGTGCAGGAGGCAGCTGATCGATGTTTCTAACTTTCTATCTCTCTCCCTTCCTCTCTGTAAAGAATCAATAAAATATATTTTTTAAAAATAAATAAATAAATAAATAAATGGCCTCAGTGGCTCCAGATAATGTGTTTCCGTTGACTCAGTGGTCCCAAGACCCAATGGCTCCAGATAATGTGTTCCCGTTGACTCAGTGGTCCCAAGACCCGAAACTATAATTAATCTTTGTAACTAACTTGCTCAATCTAAGCTTCTGTAACAAACTGCTTTTTGCAAACCAGGTTCCTCATTCCAAACCTCGAAATGTAATCAATACCTTTGTGATATTTGCCTATATAAGTCTGATGTTTCGGCCAAGAGGGCACTACAAGATTTGGAGAGCATATTGCTGCCTCATAGTCCCGGCTTTGAAATAAATGTGGCTCCTTAATTCGACTTCTTGAGGCGTCCTTGTGTGATTCGCGGGGTACAATACAACATTATAGCACTCTAAGGGGATGTCAGATGACAACAGGCAACCCTTAAGGAAATCATGACCCATCATCTCAATGGCCCAGGCAGCCATCTATATATATAAAAGCTTAATATGCTAAGTGTCTGATTGACCATTCAACTGTCCGACCAGTCGCTATGATGTACACTGACCACCAGGGGGCAGACACTTCTACTGGTAGGTTACCTTGCTGCTTGATTCTGGCCAAATGGGATTGGGCAAGAAGGGCCAGACATGCCCTGGAGCCCTCCCGTGGTCCCTCCCCAGCCCCAATCATGCACCGGTAGGGGTCCCTCAGCCTGGCCTGCACCCTCTGGCAATCCAGGACCCCTCGGGGGATGTTGGAGAGCCGGTTTTGGCCTAATCCCCTCAAGCCAGGCAGAGGGACCCTACAAGTGCACGAATCTGTGCACGGGGCCTCTAGTGAGGAATAATGATTATGAAGGCTCTGCAGCAGCCTGGAAAATACTATGTTATCATACAGAAGATATAACTTTATGGACCTAAGGTAGCAGGGAGGAGAGGAGGCTGGAGAAATGAGTGGGCCAGGTCCCTATGCTGGTTTGTGTATGTCAGCTTGATTAATCTGGGAATAACAGCTTTCCAGACCCCCTTTTCCATCTGGGTTTGTCACTGCTGTCCTTGCTGAGCAGTGGTTCCCCACAGACCTCTCCATGAGCCCCCTCGTGGCCCTTTGGGCAGCTGGACACACTTGGCATCTCAAATGTCTCTACACGTTCCAACTTGTCGCCCTTGGCAAGATTGGTTAATGACACTTCCTCTGACCATCAAATCCCCTTTTAGAATGTCATTTCCCCAGCTCCTCCCACATCTGGCTACATGTAATGCCTATAATATACCCTTATTCCCATATACACTGCTTCCCTGGCCAAACCCTGATCAATCTGGTCTTTAGCTGAGTCCATTTTGAAGAGCAGGATAAACTCAAATGTTGGAGGTGAGTCCAGAGGCCAGAAGAACCTTAAAGGCCAGGACGGGGAGAGAGTGGTTGGACCTGGGGCTAGCACTGGGGAGAAATGAATGGACTCAAGAGACGTCAGGCAGATTAAAGAAGGTAGAAACCACTTAGGTGATGTTTGGTAGGTTGGATGCAGGGGATGGGGAGCAGGACAAATCGTGGGGGGGTTCCAGGTTTCTGGCTGGAGCCCCTGTGGGAGTTGGAGGCACCCCACAGCCAATTGAGCAGAAGCAGCGGTGTGAATGGGCCCCCTACTGACTTCAGAGTGTCTGGTTGGTCTCCACAGGCAGCCAAAAAGAGCAGGAGGACATGCAGTGGATTCTGTGAACAGTGCTGCTTATAAAACGAAGTCTCGAATGAAGGCGTGGCTGCTGGAAAACAGGCGCATAAAGTGACGGAGGGCAGGAACGCAGCTTGTGCATAAAGAAACAAGGAATTAGAGCTCACACTCTTTTTCCAGGTCCGGGGTCTCTTTCTCTCTCTCCAGGAGGAGGGCTGTGGGGCGACCAAAACTCTAAAGTGTTTGGCATCTGGTATTTGAGGGACACCTACAATGGGTGCGTTGACAGCGGTAGTAGAGGGCGTGGTCGGTGCTCTTGTGGGGGCACTCACTGGGCAAACATTTGCCGAGCACCTGCCGTGAGCCACACTCCATGGTCTCCCCATTGGGCACATGGGGGGGGGGCAGGGGGGGCTAGCTCAGTCCCTGACTAATAGAACTCATGACATGACACCAATGCAAAGGGACAAATCCTGACAAGGGTTGGGGAAGAGAATAGCAGGATCCTATCTCAGATGGGGTGGTTGTGGGGAGCCTCTGAAGAAGTGACATTGGAGCTGAGATTGGAAGAGCATGCCAGGCAGCGGGAACAGCATTGCTATGAGTGAGGAGCCCGTGCTTTCGAGGAACTAAAAGGGAGGCAGCGTGGGTGACGGGGGAGCCAGAGCCAGGGTGGGGGTGGGGGATGCGGATGGGAGACCAGGCTGGAGAGGAGGTAAGGGCTGACCATGCAGAAACTGAGATATTTTGGCCAAGTCCAGACCAAATGATTCCTCGGGGTCCCTGTTACCCCAGGTGTCTATGACGTTGTGAAGAGCCGTCCTGACTGCGTCTGTGCATAAAAGGCTGGCCGGCGTCTGTTGCCATCTCCAGCTCTGCTTTGAGAAGAGGGCACCCAGGCTCTCATGGAGCAGGTGACCCAGAAGGTGCCTCTCGGTGCCCTGCAAACTGTCCAGCAACATTTTTAGAAAATGTTCCCTTTTAGATTCAACTTCTCTTGGGCAAATTATCCAGGGGAAAATAAGGCCCTACAAATAGGGATCATTGGCGAACGAGGAGAGTCATTATCTTAAATTGAGGCTGGTTTCTAAGAAAAAAGAGAAGAGAAAAAAAACCATGCGCTGGGCCAAAACCTCACCCCCACATACCTCCAGCGCATACGTGAGGCTGCCGGTGGCCCCACCACCCTCCCTGCGAGAATGGGGCTCCAGAGGGCCTCTGAGCAGGGGAAGGAAACGGGCAGAGGAAGGAAGGCACGAGATTAGAGGAGCTGACAGATGTAAATAGCCTCAGAGGAGCCACGCTGTCCCGCGCTCCTCCCCAGGGAGCCCTTTGTACCAAGGAATCTGGTTGCCTGAATGAAAAATGATATCATTTATTTCTTTAGTCAGAGCCGAGCTGTTTTCTTCAGACATAGAAATAACCTAACACCGCAACACCAAATTGGTGGCCAAGTGATAGAGGTATCTGTAATTTGGGCGCTTGACAATGTTCTGGGTAAACAACCTTGGACTTGCTTTCTTGGGAGGGGCCCTTTCCCCCTGCAATACCGTTGCAAAGCTACGGAGGGACCTGAATGAAAGAAATGCTTTTGAAAATGTCTCCGCTGAAAACACCTGCTGCCCAGCTAGAAAGAAGCTGGACTTCTCATTCCTGCAGCTCAAATCACTTCCCACTGGCCAAGCATCCATTAACTGAGCAGATAGTTATTAAGCACTGGCTCTGGCTGAGGCTGTGCAAAAGCACTGGGGTTACAGATGTGCAAATGCTGGGGCCTTGCCCTCAATAGACTCACAGTCCAGAGGGAACGGAGGCAAATTGGCAGCTCCTGTAGTACAGTACGCACAGGGCACAGAGGTCTGCTTCCACGGAAGGCGCAAGGTTTGAAGTGAGACTTGAACGTGAAGAGGAATTTCCAGAGCAGAGAAGCAGGAGGAGGGCGTCCCAGGCAGATGAAATGGAATGCACAAAAGCACAGAGACGTGGAACTACCCAGACTCTTTGGAAATTAAAAGAAATACAATATTATAAAGAATAAAATGCTAAAGAGGCCACTGGTCAATGTATGCTTGAACAGGTTGGCAGAAACCAGATTATATCCTTATAAACAAAAGAGTTTAGAGTTTATTCTTTAGGTCATAGGGAGCCATGGAGGAATTTTGAGCAGGGAAGTGGCATGATCAGATTTCTGTACTAGAACCTTCACTCCTTTCTGTCTTGAAGAGACTCTACCATATGTCATATTAAGAGGCAATGCAGGCATCTTCCTGATAGCACTGCTTGTGATAGTGAACACATTGGAAACGAACTAAATATCTACCAGTAGAAAAACGGTTATATAAGTAAGGAGATAAAACACAATAGGGTCCAATAGTTAAAAAGAACCCAACTTCGCTAGCTCTTAGAGGCATACTTTTGAGTAAGAAAAGAGAAGTATCAGAATATGTATAGTATGAGAGAGTGCATGTAAATTTAACATCACACATATTTGTATACTAATTATAAACAATACATATGTAGAAAAGCATAGAAACATGGGTGGCTGCCTCTGAATAGGGAGGGAAAGGCATGGGGAAGGGAAGAAATGCAAAAAGGATTTTATCTATAATGTTTTATATAGAAAAGAAATAATTAAGCAAACATGCTAGAACATTCCATTTCCTGCATTAAAAACTTTTTTAAACAGAGAAAGGCCCAAATGGCAGTGCTTTAGAGGACGGGAGGGAGAGACTGCGAGAAGGAACCTGCGCAGCTCCTCCTGGATGGAGCAGAGCGGGACGCAGAGCGTGGGCGGCCCAGAGGGTAAAACAGACAGAGAACGCCCCACCTGAGCTGCAGTCTGACCTCTTGTCTCGTGTCCCTGGAGGACTTGCAGCTCTGTCTTGTCCAGAACTGGCCACCGCTTCCATCTGGCTTGACTTCTAGGTCTCAGCATCGTTCACGGGCCCCGGATGCCAGTACCATTCTTAGACACCTGCTAACCAAGGGGCAGAAAGAGGAGGCTTGTAGAGTGCTGGGGGATGCTTGGCATCGTATATTCAGAGTAAAGATGGTGTGTGAGCACACACACGCATGCACACACGTGTGACTGCATGTGCAAAGCCAAAGAACAGAGTGAAAGCAAGTCTTCTAGAAGACAGTTTGCAGTAGATACTGTGGGCATCCAGCAAAGGAGAGCTGTGGACTTTTCTGCAATTATATACAAATTTCATAATGTATGTGTGTCCTGGGAGAAATGCATCTGTCCAATGCACACAGCCTTACTCAAGCAAACCTATCATGCACTTTAAGAATGAAGGTGAGGCCCGGCCAGTGTGGCTCAGCAGTTGAGCATCGACCCAGGAACCCAGGTTGCGGGCTCCATCCCGAGCAGGGGGTGTGCAGGAGGCAGCCGATGTGATGATGTTTCTCTCTCTCTCTAAAAATCAATAAGAAACTTAAAAAAAAAAAGAATCAAGCTGTGCATAGCTACTTATTATTAATATGTAAATTATTATTCTCTGGGAACCACATGGTCTTTAACATATAGAGCCAGGAGAATAAAAAGACACTCTGTCTCTTACACACACATACACACCCCCCACACACACATACCCCACACACACCCCACACACACCTCCCCACTATAATTATAATTACCATGCTGGCTTCCAGATTAGGGGTTAGCAGCCTTGGCATGAAGATGCCTGAAAGACACCCAAGGCAATTAGTGGTGTCCCTCCCCTCCCCCGCCCCCCACATACTTTCAGGGCCTTTGCACTTGCTGTTCCACCTCCTGGCATGTGCATCCCCCCGGTCCTGAGCGGCTCTCTCCTCACTGCATGCAGGTCTCAGCTTAAATGCCACCTCCTCAGAGAGGCCTGGCCTGGCTCGCTATCTGCTCACCAGCTTTATTTTGCTTTACACAACTTTGCATTCCTGGGCTCTGCATTTCTTTATCTGTCTGACATGCATCTCCCTCTGGCACAGACCATGAGCTGCATGCGGCTCCACAACCACACCCACACTCCTGGAGCCTCGGGTGGAGCCTGGCATGCAGCTGGCACTCACTCAGTGTTAGTGGAATGATGAATGCTGACCCTTCTCTTCCTCCCATGTCCTTCCTCTCTTTCCTCCTACTTCCTCTCCTGCCCCCATCCTTCCTGCCTCCAGCTGAAGCAGGAAGTTGTCAGGAAAATGAGGGTTGTCGCTGGCCCTCTCTCCTCCATCTCGTTCCTGCTCTCCCTCACGGGCACCTCTCTCCCACCTGCAGCTGCCCTCTGCCAGCCCTGGCCCTCTGGGTGCACCCCAGATGATGGTAGGGAAATGGGGAATCTCAGGGGAGAAAGGTTGTAAGAAAAGCAGGGTTCCGTCTCCAAAGCAGCCCGTCATTCGAGGCCCCTTTCAGCTCCCACGGCCCAGCTTCTCCTCTTTCCCATGGGAGTCGATGCCACCATGATGGGACTCAGCCCCTCCCTCCCTTTCACTCTATGCTTCCTCTCTCCAGCCCTGACTGACAGTCTCCAACTCTGCCCCCAACCCACCTCCTCTCCTTTCTGGCTTCTGCTGCTTCCTTGTGTAATAAAGCCGAATAGAGAGCGAGCGCGCGGCGTGCCAGGTCCCCTGCTGGCACTGCCCCACCCTGGCGTGGGATCCCCTTACTCCTTTTCTTCGCTGCCCCTTCTCTCACCCCCTCGATCTTCAGCACGCCTGTGGCAAATGACCATACAGTCCACAGCGGCACCTGGTGCCCTCCTTTTCCACTTGTCTCCCAGCAACATCATAAATTGCTTGAGGGTGGGAGCTGCATCTTATCCTCAGAGACCCAGTAGAAGCTGATCCAGGCAAACAGCCTTCTTTCATAGAGGTCAGACACCCCCCCTGCACCCCTCCCCCCCGCCTTCCACCTTCATCCATACATCCTATTCCATTCCATCTGCCTAATCTCGAGAGAGAAGAGATCCTAAATGGACTGAACAACAGCTATGCAACCACAATGCATGTGAGGCGCCTGCTGTAGACTGGGTATTGGTGGGCAGCGACAGACCAGAGTCCCTGCTCTCCAGAACCCCGCCCTCCCAGCTGAGCCTGTCAAAGTCTGCTCCGTTTCTGAAAGGCGCCAGGCTCATAGACCCCATGTAGGTAGAATATAACTTTCCATAAATAACTCCTAGCCTGACCTACAATTTAGCCTTTGAGGTTTTTTCCCCCCTCGTGGTAGTGGGATTGTAGCCTGGGCTGATCCCTCCTGGATCTGCAGGTCCCAGAAAGCAGACCCTAGGTGTATCTGGTGTGAGGCATTGCTTGGCATTCCTGGTCCCCCACACTGCCTGGAGCGCAGGGAGGACTCGGTCCGTGTTGAGAAATGGTGGATTGAGTCTTGTCCACCAGAAGCAGCCACACATCTTCAGCCCCAGGGCCTTTGCTTGGGCTGTGTCTCCGCCTAGAATGTCTGTGCTCCCTTCTCCACCCGGTGAGCTTCTAAGCAGCACCCACCTCTGGGAACCTTTCCCTAAACGTTATCCCTTGTCCCCACCACAGAGCCAAGTACTCCCGTCTTTGGTACCATAACACTTTGTACACAACAGTGTGACCTGATCATTTGCCCACGTGCCCACCAGGCTCTGAGCAGCTTGAATGAGTGTCAGGGCAGGGAACTGAGTTCATATCCAGCAAAACATTTAACCCTTTGGTGCCTCAGTTTCCTCAGATTCAAACACAAGCGTGACTCCAGAGCCCGTGTTTCAGCCATTGGATCACATTGCCTCTGGGAGCTGGATAATGTACCCATTTCCTACCTGCTCTTGTGTTCCGGGCTCTGGGGCACCCCTCACAGAGTATAGATCCTCTGCAGGGTGTCACTGAGGCCTCCTGGAGCCTGGAGGCAGAAGCACACAATGACGCTTACCATAGACTTGTTGATGATGATAATGGATTTGGGAGGGTTCATTGGGAGTTAAAATGGTAGGTCATCAGGGCAGACCTCAGCTTACTTTGGGGGGTAAGGTGGGCTCTTAGGGTGGGGTTACCCCAAGATGGGCTGGACTTGATTGATTTGCAATTGGATTTGCAATTGATTGACCTTCCTAATGGCAACTGAACAGTACTTTCGGAGTCTCAGCTAGCATCAGCACTATGAGAGAAGTGCAAGACGTTGTCCCTGCTGACATATTGACTAGAGAGGCATGAAATTCCTGTTTGGGGAAAAGCTTGGCTGAGCTCCCAGTGAGCTGGCCCTGAACGGAACAGGGCTTTGTGTCCATCCCAGGACTAAGCAGGGCGTGGCCAGATGAGGCAGGTGGTCCATGAATGAAGGTCAAATGAAAGGCATAGAATCAGAGGCGTGGACAAAAGGGGCCGGCCATCTGAGGAGAGAAGGGTCAGTGGGGACTGAAACATCTCTGGGAGGTTCAGGGAAGAGACGACAAGGAACATGAACCCAACAGAAAAAGCAGGAGTTGTTGGGGGTGTGGGCAGGTGGCAAGCTAAGGCGGTAGGGATCATCAATACAGCATGTGGCACTTGGAGTCGTTGAGGAAGCTTGGGGGAGTGGGGGATGGGACTCAAGCAGGCCAAGCCTTATATGCCAGACTGAGAAGCCTGAACTTGTCCCTGGGAAGGAGGAGCTGTTAAGGAATTTTGAGCAAGGCCGTGACAGGATGAGAGCAGTGTTTCTGGAACAGTGTGAAGGGCAGGCTGCTTGAGGGAGACGGGACTGAGGTTATTACAATGGCGGAGTGAAGGAATGAGGCCTAGGTTTGGAAAGGAAGGGCGGAACATGACTTTTCCAAGGAAGGTAATTGCCACCAGGGCCACCATAGCGCAGCCAAAGGTGTCCCAGCGCCCGAGAGAGGGATGTTAACTTTGACAGAAATGACTGTGTGTGGTTGACAAATTGAGACCACACATCCTCTCCATAACGACTCATTGTCTTTATTAACAATGCCTCTGGACTCTGAAAGAACAGACTGGTATTTCATAAAGCAATATTAACATTGTCATCCTCTACAAGAAAAACTTTTGCATAAATAACTTAAGTGAGAAAATAAATATGTAACTTAACTCTTTTTAAAAACCACAACTTTCATTCCTGTGGACAAATCCCACATGAAAGATAGCAAAAAATGACCAACCCAGCAGGCTTTCACATGGCATGTGCTTCTGTTTAAAAAAAAAAAAATTAACAATTACAAACTACACAGAAAGTAAGAGGTGTCTGAAAATGATTTTCAAAAAGATTTTTGAATGGCAGCTATTGGCTTAGTGATTTCTCAGCATATGTACAGCACTTGTCATTTCCCCCCCAATAATATTATTTTAATGTAAGATATGCCATCCCATGAAACAGCAGTAAAAAAGCAATTTTCTAGACAAAAATGTGTCTGTGAGTGGTAGGCAGGAAGAGGGGACTCAGAAGGGATTTGCTGGTCGTTGAAAGGGCAGGGGCTACTCCTTTGGGCCTGCAAGCCCAGTGTCCTGGGACCTTGAGCTTCTTTACAGAAGGTGACTTTAAAAGATGGCCATGGGGGGAGGGTGCTGCTCTCTGGGAATAGGAGGGTGATTTCTGTCCCTCCCGGCACCCTGGGGACCTCCTCCTCTACCCCAGTGGATGGCGTTTCTGCACCCTTTGCGATGGAGCGCGGAGGCAGCCAACCACCTGGGAGGCAGGGCTGGGAGACAGCTCAGCATCTTTCAGGAGTTTGGCAGCCAGAAACGGGCCCTTCTTTTCCCTGCTAGCTTTTCATCTTTGGCTGTCAGGTCAGAAAATTACAACTCGGGGTTCTGGACATGACCAGGCAGGGATTCAAGCCAACCTCTCTCTTCCTGCTCATCTGAAAGCCACCCAAGTCCCTGGAATCATACGGCAGTAGATTCCTTGAGATCCTAATCCCAACCGCACCTGCATTTTACAAAGAGGAAGTCAAGGTTCAGGAAAAGAAGAGTGTAGCCCAAGGTCACCCAGAAAGGGAGTGGCAGAACCAGGACTAGAACCCTATCTAAGAACCCAAGTCCTGTGCTCTTGGCACGGCATGGCGCTGTGTTGTCTGATGGGCAGACGCGGGGGATCTTATTGAGCTTTCGTAACCAGTCCCCAGACTTCGCTCACTCCCCACCGCTCCCTAAACCCCAGGGCTTCCTCTTCTGCCTGCTCGGAAGGGGGACATGCCAAGGTAGGTGGCCCCGGTGGGCGGGTTGCATGGCTCAGTGTCCGTGACTCTCAGCTCCCTCGCCTGCCCTGAGGGACCCCCTCGGAGGGCGGGGAGTGTGGGGCTTTGCTGGCAGCCGGAATCCACCGGGCCTAGCTACCGCCTGCGCAGCCAGACAGGTCTGAGCCCCCTGCCCTGGGTTGCAGGCATTTAAAATGAAATACAAACAATCAGACCGCGCGCAGAGGGCAGAAGCCTGGGGCGCCTGGGGCGCCTGGTTCCGGGGCGCCCGCTGGGGAGGCGCGGCGGGCGGCTGGCTCTAATAGGCGTTCTCCAGCTCCGCCTGGTTGGCTTTGGCGCCCCGGGCGCGGGGCCGCAGCTTCCGGCCCTTCTGCGGCCGCGCGGCCTCCGGCCCGAAGTCCTTGAGCTCCGACTGGTTGTGGGAGCGGGTGAGGCGCTTGCACTTGCACGAGGCCACCAGGCGCACCTTGCGCGCGCGGGGCGCCGCGCCGCCGGGACACAGCAGCTGCACCCGCTGCGCGCGGTAGCGGTCGGGGATGCAGCGGAAGTCGGGCCCGTTGGGGCGCCACCACTTGCCCCGGCTGATCGCGTTGGGCAGCAGGCGCGCCGGGCCGCACTGGCCGGAGCACACCAGCTCGGTGACCGGCTTGGCGCTGCGGCAGGGCCCGTCGGTCACGTAGCGGGTGAAGTGCAGCTCGTGGCAGCTGTATTCGGACGCGTCTGCGGAGAGAGGCGCGAGTGAGGGCGGAGGCCGGGCCCGACCACGCCTCCCCGTCTGGCCAGCTCCCTCCACACCACCTCGCCTTCCCCAATCCTGCCTCTCTCCAGACGCTTTTGCCCCTGGACATCTATTATGGGAAGGGCCCGGCTGGTGGAAAGATTTCCCCTAAAACTTTGGAGCCAATTTCTTTCTTTCTTTCTTTGCTGCAGTGCAAATACCAGCTCCATCCCTGTGTGATCTTGGGGAAAGGACTTCACCTCTCTGTGCTTGCTCTCTGAGGATTCAGTGAGTTAATCCGTTACATATATAATGCAGGGGACACCACCAAGCGCACAGTAAGAGCTGGAAGTGTTGGCTGGCTGTGATGTGTTATTATTTCTCTCCGAGGGGGGCCTCTTTGTTATATTAAGTCACACCTATGCCACAGGGCCCCTGACCCTGGCAAGGCTGATACTAGCCGCACAATTTGCATGCCTCTGGCTTCTCCCAAATTCCTTTTCCAGACACTTGGGAGGGGCCTGAGGTGATGGCGAGGAGTAGGGGTTAATTGAAGGTAATAAATCAGGGCAGCTGCGGAGGAGGAGGAGAGGGATGGAAGGGAGGTGGAGAGGAGGAGAAGTCATTAGACTTGAAAGGAGCCAAAGGCAGCATGTCCAGCCCCCTCCTTTTCACGGACAGCACTGAAGCCCAGAGAGGGAAAAGCGCTGGCCCAAAAGGCAGAGCTCGATCTCCTGGCTCCACTTCCCTGGGGCCCAGCACCGCTTGGCTCCCACGTGGGTGGAAGCCGTGTGCCCAAGCTGGGCTGGGCGGGGGGGGGGGGGGGGGGGGGGCAAGGGGGTGCTTTTTACTATAGTTACTTCCCTACCAGAGAGGGACCCAGATCTGACGGAAAACCTACAGGTTCAGCTGCCACAAACACTGAAGTACCTGTTGGGTACCAGGTACCCTGCTGGGCACACCTCTCGTTTGTGCCATTTGAATGGACACCTGACAGCAGCACAGGCTTGCTTTCTGGGTGGGGCGGAGATTGTCCTCTGAGGCCTGACTTGGTCCCCTGAAGTCACCTTGATGATGTCTCCTACCGTGGACTTAACTGGTGGGAGCTTTTTAAATAGCTGGTCCTCCTGTGAGCACCTGTCTACCCCAAGGGTCTCATGGGGACCATTCCATGTGACACCAAGGGATGAAAAATAGTCCTAAGACCACAACCAGAGATGGGGGCAGAGAAGGCCAGGCAGCCACCCCCAGGCACGGACAGCACGCGCAGCAGGGGATGTGGGCTTGCCTTCCTCCTGTGGCCGGCCTCCTGGTTTCGGGGTTGGCTTGACTCCCTCATCCTGCTCCCAGGCTGCAGGGGTGTGTGTGTGTGTGTGTGGGGGGGGGGTGGCTTATTTGCCCAGGGAAGGAGGCTTTGGGGCTTTCCAAGAATAGTGCCCCAGGTCCTTCCTCTGCAGAGGGTGACTTTGTTTTGGACAAGTGGCTCCCTTGGGGGCTTGTGGCCTCTCGCGGGAGCCCAGGGAAGTGGACACCTCATTCCTGGGTCCCCTTGCAGCCCAGTGGTTATGAGGCAGGGACGGGTGGGATGCAGGAGCCTGGGAAGTGGGCTTCTCTCCCACCTGGGCAATGGCCTGAGGGCAGTGAGGCCCTCACTCTGAAGGATCAGCCAGCCCCGCCCCCAGCCGGTCCTGCCAGCTGTGCACAGTGGCCCCACCCCCCCGGCTTCTCTGTGCAGACCTGACCAGGAGCCCAGGTGTACCCTCCACCGGGGCCACGGACTTTTCGCTAGGGTCAGGCTCCCTCCCCAGGAATGGGCAAGGCTGGGTCTGAGGTGGGGACACAGGACGGATGCTGGGCTCAGTAAACACCTGTGTCTGCTCCCTGCACGGAGGATGCTGCTGCTGCCTCCCCTCCAGGGCCTGGGCCCAGCAGCTACCCACACTAGAGGCTGAAACGGTGCCTACACTCCCGTTCAAGGGCCAGCTCACGAGGCCGACCATGCGCAGGGGGAGCTGATGAGGTGCCTCTCTGTCATCCCTTTCCCACTGCTCTGGGGGGATTTGCTCTGGCTTTTGATCCCCACGACCCCACCCATCATCCCCCACCAGGGCTGTTTTGGAATTGGATCAAACTGGGTCCAAATCTCAGTCCTTCTACTCACTACCAGACTTAACTTCTGGAACCTCTATTTCTTCACCTTCAAGCTGGGAGTTCACCTCATGGGGCTCCCATGTGGACGATCCTGGGCTATAGCACATGCACAGCCCACAGAGAGCATCTGGCCTCCAGCAAGAGCTTATAGGTGTGAGGCTCCCTTGCCTTGTCCTGTCCCCAGTGATGCTGGCAGCTGGACTGACTCCTGAACTTCAGGAAGGGGTTCCTTAAACCTTCTCCTTTCCCAGCCTGCCCACCTCCATCCTGCCCCAGGCTTTCTGCCAGCCCCCTGCCAGCCTCAAGTCCCTGCACTGGATTCCAGGGCTCCTTTGGCATGCTATCCTTCCCTGCCTCTAGGCAAGACTGTCCCTCCACCCATTGCCAGCAGCACCTGAGGGTCCACCCCACCCCAGCCTTCAAACATCCCAAAGAGAACCCTCCCCTCAGAGGAGCCCTGTGCCACAAGCGCTCTCTGCCACCCCATACCTTTGGTCTCAAAGGGGTGGTGGGGAGGCCTCCCTCCGTTCTCGGCCCGGTTCATGGTCTTGTTGTTCTCCAGCTCTGGCGGGGGCTCGGGGTACTCGCCCAGCTCTGGGATGATTTCCGTGGCATCGTTCTTGAAGGCCGGCCACCCCTGGGCCTCCACCACACGGAAGGCTGTGTGCACCAGCAGGCAGACGAGACACAGGGCAAGAGAGAGCTGCATGGTGCCAGCTGGAGGAGGGCACCTGGCCTTCCAGTAGCACGGGCTCCAGTCCCCAGCCCAGGCACGTTTGCCTTTTTAAAGCCCCCTCTGCCTCGTGCCAGCCAATGACAGGCTGGGGCAGGGCTGGCCCCATGCTTCCTTCAGCCCAGGGGGAGGGAACAGGGTGTGCTCAGAGCAAGCCCTCTCCAAAGACTTCTCCTCAAGGGCAGCAAACTCCCAAATTGCTGCTGGTGCTCCCGGTGACTCAGAGAGAGGGGGGCACCTCGTCTGTGCAGGCGGGGGTGGTTTTCACTTATCAACTTGAGCCCCAGCTCTTCACCTCGACTTCCCTGGGCCCCCCGGGCTTTCTCAAAACAAACTTGGCACCAGCTTAACAAAGGAAACTGCAGTTCTGAGTCCTCCAGAGGGCTGAGCCCAGACAATGCCATTTCTCAGGCCACAGTGAGTGTCCTGGGACCCCTGAGTCAACGGAAACACATTATCTGGAGCCACTGAGGCCATTGAGAGTCATTGTGCTGTCCCTGTCTCCAGGTGCAGAGGAATGTGTTTCGAAAGACCAGTAAGATCACTATCAATGGGGGTTTTCATGCCACAGTCAATGGCATATTCAATCGAATGAGATAACTTATATAAGTTCAGAAAATAAAAATAACTTTTTTATTACTTTAGCAAGCAAGTAATGACAGAAGCCAAGTCACCAGGGTTAAAATACTAAACAGCCATTTTTACCCAAGCATGGTTGCTACCATGCTTCACATGGTGACAGGCACTTCTGGGCCCGGACACTCCCTGTGGCTTGCAGGCTGACATCCCGAAGGCAGTCATTTCCCCAGTCAGGCTGTGGGCAGGAGTGGAGAACACAAAATCCCTTTTCTTAGCAAAAGCCAAGGCCAACATTTTTAGTGTTGACATTTTTCCTTCCTTGTCTCCCAGCCCATTACATGTTTCAAAACCAGCTTTGAGTCCTCTCTGGGAGATCTTACGGGTGCCTACCACGGGGCGCATTCCATGAAGCTCTCCCAGGCCGAGAAACCAAAAGGAATGGCTACCGCAGCCCTGGAGCAGAATGAGGGCCTGGGAGGGGCAGAGGCAGGGAAGGAGGTTCACACCTGAGGTGCAGGAAGAGAAAGGAGCCAGCGGAAGCTTTCATTGCAGATGGATTGAGGCGGCAGCCGCTCCTGGCCCCGGAGGAGGCCGGGAAGAGGGCTGTGGCTCCGGTCCCCTTGCTATTTTACTGGGCCGTGAATCAGCCTGCCCCACCTGCAGAGCATCTGCACGGCCTCTGCCACCTGCCTCGACTTGTAAGGCGCCGTGTCCATCTGCGGCCACCGGTCCCTCCTCCTTTCCATCATCCATCACTCAACACATGAATGCAGCTGCTCTGACAGTTTTACAAGCCAGACAGAAGCCCCTGCAGGAAGGGCCCTCTCTGATACCTGCTTCCTTCGTCTTTCCTTCGGGGCAGACGAAAACAGCTGTGGCCATTGTTGGGGGTGATCTATCTCTCCCAACAGAGCCCGTGTGTTGTGAGAAGCTGGTCCTCCGTGCCCCCTCCCCTGTCTCTGACCCTCCAGCTTCCCTTGCTCTGGAATGTGAGCCGTTAACCCTACTGTGGCCGGACACTGCCTTCTTGTCCTGGACTTGGGAGAGGGCCATTCTGGTGCCCGGAGACCCTGAGCTGGCGGGATTGATGCTGGAGCCCCACCCGCTGTTGGAGGCGGCAGGCCCATCACATGAAACGGAGACGTGGGGACTGTCCTTGGAACACGTCTGCCACCTGCCGGAGGTGGAAGGAGAAGCCAGCTACTGGAGGATGGCGACGGTCAGAATTTTATTTATTTCATTATTTTATTTGAAACTAATGTTTGAGAGAGAGAGAGAGAGAGAGAGAGAGAGAGAGAGAGAGAGAGAGAGAAAGGAGAGAGAGAGAGAGAGAGAGAGAGAGAGAGAGAGAGAGAGGGAGAGAAAGAGAAAGAAAGAAAGAATCCAGTGGACTTGAATCTCTAAATTATCCCCAAACTTTTGACGTATTCTCTGCCAATGTAGAGCCATGATTTCCACAGATTGGCTCAGAGACAACCTGGCTATGATGCCATCTGCTGTTTGTTTTAAATCCTCACCGAGGATATTCTTTCCATTTATTTTTATAGAGATTGGGAGGGAGGGCAGGAGGGAGAGAGAGAGAGAGGAACATCAATGTGAGAGAGAACATCGATTGGTTGCCTTCCATGTGTGCCCTGCTGGGGATCGAACCTGCAACTTTTCAACATATGGGACAATGCTCCAACCAACTGAGCCACACTGGCCAGGGCACCATCTGCCTTTTTGCTTAACATCAATTCAACTTTATATTTACGCAGGCCACAAGCTTGTCGTTCAGAGCTAGACAATGCTGCGGGCGGCAAACCCCTAGGGCTTTAGCTGACTTCTGTTGTGGGTAGTTTAGGTGACATCCCATGTTCCCCTATTCTCAGTACAGGTGCTATAAACATCCTATACAACGTAATTTTTCAAGTTAATCTTTTAATTTTGAGATAATTGTAAAGAATAATTTTTCTAGGATATACCTAATAGTGGCTTCCTCCGAGGAGAGGGATTGAAGGTTTGGGGTAGGAGGTTCACTTTTCATTATAAGCCTTTTGTATTGTTTGAATTGATTACTATGTATTACTTAAAATGTTTTAAAAATTATACTTAAAAAAACACTTTTGCCAGTTTTACATATTAGTGCTCTGCCTTAAGAGTTTGTGTAAAAATATGAAGGTTATGTTGCCACAGCGGTCTGAGAAATAATGAGTTCGCCTAAGTGCCTCTAAGCAAAGACTAGAGAGGCTCTTTTGCTGTCCAGACTTTGGGCCTAAAGGCACCCAACTCTGAGTTGTTTATTCAGAGGGAAAAAGGCAGTGCTCATGGTAGGGGAGACCGTGCTAATGGTGGGATTTAAAGCATCTGGGGTCGGGGATATGTTTTGGGACTGTCCATTTGCAGGATAACAAATCCCAAAATGCCACCCAGTCATCTTCACGTGAGGCCACCTTGAGACTGTCACCCCCACCCCTACTTCTTAGAACCATAAATCTTACCTCCCTCATTAGGGGGTGGGCCTTTGCACTCAGGAATATTCCAGTCTATTATACCCCAATAAATCTGAATTTTTAAAATGAAATAAATAAAAAGACTTGCTAACACAGGACATTTCTGGTACTGGAAGGGTGTTCAGCAAATATCTACTTGTCTAAATATAATCAGCATGGAACCTATCACTAGCTCAGGAAGGCCAATTTTTAGATGATTCTTTTTAAAAGTTAGAAATAGCAAACATAAAAGGTAAGCATAAAAGCAACCAACTGTGATAAGGACCGAAAAGAGACCATTTCTTGGTAATAGAAGACATTTATTTTGCTTACAGTATTAGTATTTTAACACTGATTTGTGATATAACAGACATTAAACTTATTTTAAAAAACAAACCATTGAATACCTTCCCCCTTTTCTGTCCAGGAAATTTGTTACTTTCACAATCAGGTTACCCTGAAAGCTGACAGGAGGGAAGGTAAGCTTCTAGCCAATCTGCTCTCTGCGCCGGAGACGGCCTCGGCCTCTAACCCAATCAGAATAAAATCTTGACTTGGAAGGACCATCATCGCTGGCTCTTCAGTGATACTTGACACCGGTTTTATAACAGGAAATCTCCTGCGAGAAAAGCTTATATCTTTATTATAAGATCAGTGCTTATTCTGATTAAAACATTAGCATCTTAACATTAACTTGTGACACAGAAGGCACCAACATTCATTTTCAAATCATCCCTCACCACGGGTGGAACGCAGCGCCACCTGGAGGTCACCATATTGACACACCCTCTAACTTTCAGGTGGTGGTCAATTCCAAGTGGGGATTATTAGAGAACCCTCGGGTCAGAGTCCCCTTGTTTGTAGATGCTGATTTATTCTCTCCAGGTAATCCAGAGCGGCAGGGAAACAGACCAGCCTGTGGCACGTGTACTGCTTTAGGACAGAGGAGACGCCTGGTGCTCTAATTTGGGGTCTGCTAGTCAAAGAAAGGGATCATGTCAGGGAGGGAGGGAGGGCACCCTGACTCCTAGTCCATCACTTCCCAGGGGTAAAGCTGCCCAGGAACAGCTTCCCCTCAGCGCTGGGCGCGTGTTGACTCTTACACGATAGAATTTGATGTTACTTTACTCAAAGAACTAGGAGCTAAATCTTGTGAAGTAAATATGGGGATTCTGAGCCTACAGACTGTCAAGAAATCCCAGTTATCAGCATAAAAGTAGTCCCAAAGTAAAGGCAATAATTCTCCCACTGACTTTTTTCCCTCAGGCCCCCATGAACAGGCCTTCAAGAGCTCCTAAGTCGCTGTGGCTGTCCTGTGGGGTGACCACTGCCTGGGCCCCATATCCAGAGCCTCTTCCAGAAGTGGGGCAGAAAGCTCTGGCTTAGGGATGCTACGTGTTTCCTAGAAGAGTCACACATTCGAACCCAGTCTTTCACTTCCTGTTCCTGGACTACGGATGGCTTTGTGCCAACTTTGTCTCAACCTTCACTAGACCTCCCTTGGCCCCACAGCTTGAACCGTTCTCTGTCCACAAAGCTAACTGGCCCTTGCACACATGGGCTGGGTCAAGGGCAGGTGCAGCACACCTGGGCATGGTGGGGGGAGGGGGGTAGGGGAGCTCATTTCTTGAGGAGTGTCGTCGGAGAGAAAGAATTCAGCTTCAGGAAGCAGCAAACCTGAAATATTGCATCCATTCTGCCTTAAACTGGGCGATGTAGGGGGTCATGTCCTTAATCACCCTGAACCCCAGAACCCCAGCTCCTTTTTCTTTTAAGGTAACAATACATGACGATCCACCAGCTTGGGTTATTGTGAGGATCAAGTTGGATTAAGGGGGAGGGTTATCTGAAAGCTGAGGTACAGAGTTTAGAGGATGGCCATTTCACTTGGGTGGCTCTCTCTGGGCAGCCAGCATATCAGGGCTGCTGTGGCCACAGAGAAAAGTGCAGCCCAGGCTGTGCAGCGCTGCCCCTGCTGAGATAGAGGCCTTGCCACCTGCCAGTGAGTTCCAAAGGCACGCCTGCTTCTCCTTGTCCTGGCGGAAAGCTCCTGGTCGACTGAGAAAGGCACATTCCACACCTCCACGTGGTAACACCGCCTGGATTTAAACTTAAAACAACTTGAAATATTCAACAAAAGTCCCTGATATTTCACTTCAGGCAAGACTCCTTTGCAAATCTTTGCAAGTGATCCTACCACAAATTCAGGATTCTGGGAGCTTGGTACACCCACCAGAACAATGCCCCACATATATTTGGTGCTCAAAAAAAAAAAACACGTTTAATTCCACAGACTTCTAACAGACACCTATGTGCTAGGTGTTGGGGGCATGGCTGTTAGGGAACCTGTATACAGCACTGTATCACTTTCCATGACGACAATCATGCAAAGTTCTAACAAGACTGTTGAAAATAAAATCCTATATTCTGACAAACGTGCGCACACATGTGTAAGCTAGTGCATTCCTAAAAAAAAGTTGTTTCTTGTTTGTTTGTTTGCTTGCTTGCTCTACCACCGATAAAGGCTCCATTTGGACGCCCCGCCATGCTTCATTTCTGCCTGGCTGAGTCATTTTTGCTCCGAAGGGCCAGTGTCTTTTCTGGCACCAGAGAGCCATAAGAACGACCTGTATGTGGGCAGGGTGTGAGCCTGGGACCGCTCATCTCCGTGCTCGTCTGTCCTTTGGCTGTGTTTCTGAGACACCCCCCCCCCCCGCACACACACACACCCATACACACACACACAAACTGTAATTGGCCAACTTCCTCCTCCTGTTCTTAGAATAGCAACCGAGACAAAAAGCAGCTAGCACGAGTGGCTTGGGCTGGCCAACACTATAATTCAGGACAAAATCCTTGTAATTCTCCAAATGGTGGGGTTTTTAAATAGGCTGGACTTCAACACCCTGTTTTCTAAAAAAGAAAAATAAGCCATGCCCAAGGCATCGCTCTTCTAACAAACCAAGTGACTGAGAGCAGGCCCAGGGAAATATCCCCGTGGATTTGGGCCTCAAGCCTCCCAAGGGTTCGCATTTTAGAAACTGCTGATTCGGGAGCGACCTCCGGGGGGAATCGTTTGCCCGCCTGAGGGCCTCTTTGTCTGTCTAGGCATCTTTAATCCGAAGGGAGCAATTCAAATGTGGTCTCTTCGCGGGAATTTCACCCACGCCAGCTTCAGACTTCACGGAGTGCCTCTGCCTGCAAGCAGGGGATGGACGGCTGCAAGGAGCCTGGGGGAGACAGACACGGGGGCGAGGGGGGCCCGAGTTTGCATAGTTCCTTTACAAGGCTCGAGGTGCTACAGTCCCCACTCAGGACAGGACCCAGGCGTAAGGAGTCGGGGAGGCCAGGAGGGCCCCTGGGAGCGTCGCAGGCCTCACACTTCCACAGACCTGCCCTGGCTCCTCCAGAAGCATGCATGTCGCAGGTCTTCCCCCTCCGCGACCCCACGTCAGGGAGAGGACACCATAAATTGCAGGCACAGGACACACCGGGGAGCAAGACTGTCCCTCAGCAAGCTTCATTATATGTTCCCCAGGGGGAAAGAGGCCCAGGGCGGAGTTGGGACAGATTTGTGGGCGAGTGCCTGGTGATGCTGGGAGCAGGGTACATTGTGTTTCCTAAACGTGGCAGCTACGGACACCTCAGCCAGGGCTCCTCCTGTCCAACCTCTGGAGAGGAGGCAGTGGGGGTGCCCTAGAGTTTCAACTTCCCCTCCTTGACTAGTCTGTCATTGAGCTGGCAGAGTTGGGCCAGGAAACCGTCATTGGGGCCGATCTCACGGTTCTGTCTCACGATGCTCAGGGCAGACTTGACATCCATCTTCTGACGCATCATGAGGTATGCGATCACTAGAGTTGGGGAGCGGCTATAACCTTCACGGCAGTGGACCAGCACACGGCCTGTAAGAAAGGGGGGGACACGGTGAGCTGGGGCCATCCAATCACACCATGACTCAAAATTCTCCCAGCAGATGCACATGACAAGTACAAGGCGAGGCCATTCTGTGCCCACCAGAATAGCTAAAATGAGGAAGACAGAAAACACGAAGTGTCCGTGAGGATGCGGAGCAGCCAGGACTCTGACATGTGGCTGGGGAGGGGGTGCAAGTTGGCACATCACTGTGGGAAACTGAGAAGCCGTATCTACTCCAGCGGAACCCATGCAGCCCCTATGGCCCAGCAATTCCGCCCCAGATCCATGCCCAGCAGGAATGCGCACACCCACATTCACCGAAAGACATGCACCAGAACGCTCATTCACAACAGTCCCAGTGTGGGGACTCCCAAAGGCTCATCAATGGCAGAATGGATAAAGAACAAGAATGTGCCAAAGCCGGTTTGGCTCAGTAGATGGAGCACCGGCCTGCGGACTAAAGGGTCCCGGGTTCGATTCCGGCCAAGGGCATGTGCCTGGGTTGTGGGCATATCCCCAGTGGGAGATGTGCAGGAGGCAGCTGATCGATGTTTCTAACTCTCTATCTCTCTCCCTTCCTCTCTGTGAAAAATCAATAAAATATATATATATTAAAAAAAAAAAAAAGAACAAGAATGTACAATCTCCCAAGCATGTCAAACTCGCGGCCGGCGGGCCACATGTTTGACATGCTTAAGTTATCAGAAACCACGTGGATGAAACACACCAATAGGATGTGTACGATGCCACAGGTTAGGAGAGCAGCCTGACTGGTGTGTGCTGTTAGAAGACTAGACAGTGGTAAAGAGTTAGGAGCAGAGGGATTTAAGACGGGACACGTTATAGACTTTCTGGGGTGCTGGTTGTGTTATTACCTCTTGATCCGGGGGTTGGTACATGGGTGTGTGCAGTGCCCTGATTTACATACTTGTGGCATGACCACTTCTCCATATGAATCTTGTATTTCAGTCCAAAGCAAAACATGGAAACAACCCAAATGTCCATCAACAGGTGAATGGATAAACAAATTGTGCTACATCTGTATGACCAAATAGTCCTCAGCATTAAAAAGGATGGGCTATTGACCGTGCAACAACATGGATGAAACATGAAGTACTTATGCTGAGGGAAGGAGACCAGACCAAAAAGGCATGCATGCTGTGTGATTCCATTTATATAAAAATCTACTGAATGTACCGGTGTCTGGTGATAGAAAGCAGATCAGTGGTTGCTCAGGAATGGAGGGAACAGAGGGCGGAAGGGAGAGGTCACAAAGAGACAGAGGAAAATCTGGGGGGTGATGGATATGCTCACTAGCTTGGTTGTGGTGACGGTTTCACAAGTGTATACACGTGTCAAAACTTGCCAAATTACCCTACGCGTAGTTTATTCAATGTCAGTTATACCTCAACAAAGCAGTTTAAAAATAAAAGGAACCCAACCCGCAAATGCAAAAACAAACCAAGACAAAAAAATCAAACACACCATTTCATGGCGCCCCAAATGGCCCACACGGCCTTGCAGCATCTGGCCCCCACCTGGCATCGTTATCTCCTCCTCTCCCTCTTCTATTCCTGGCACCCTGTCCCCAAAACACAGGCATTTTCCCACTGCCTCCCAAAGCAGGAGGGGGAGTCCTCCACTTTCCTGCCCATTCTCTCTCCGGCCAGCGGACCCTAAGTCCTCAGAGTGGGGCTTTCCCTGCCCCAGCCCTGGTCACGGGACCAGCTGCAGAACAGCTGCCTCGCCACCTGGAACACTCAGCACAGCCAGGGCTCACAGGGCCAAGGAGGGTTCAAAGCCCATCCTTCCAGGCCCCCCAGACGCCGCCTCCTCAGGGAAGCCTCCCTTGATCATTGGGGCTGCAAGTGACTGTTCCCTCCTGAGCACCCCTGGCCGTCTCCCTAACTCTCCAAAGTGATGGGGTCCTGACTCCCCTGAGCCCTGCACACTGTGGGAGGACAGCGAGTTTCTGTTGACCCACTTGGCCAATCTCAGAAGCATTGACAGCTGGCATTAGAGCCCACGGGATTCATTCCAGTCACTTATTCAGTCATCACTCAGTCTCCCTGCTATGTGCCCAACGCTGCATCAGGCGCCGCGGAGACAGAGAAGCCACACAGTGGACCCAGCCTGAGGGCAGGTGTCACGGAGGAGAGGACATAGGCCAGCGCTACCGCTCGCAGTAGGGTTTGCCAGGGGACAGCGTCAGGAGAGACAGGGAGAACTTTCCAGACTGATGACCTAGGCCAGTGGGCGGCAAACTGCGGCTCGGCAAACTGTGGCTCGCGAGCCACATGCGGCTCTTTGGCTCCTTGAGTGTGGCTCTTCCACAAAATACCGACTTCTGCGCCTGGGCCACGAAGTTTCAATCGCACTGTACATGCGCTCCCGCATGTAGTATTTTGTGGAAGAGCCACACTCAAGGGGCCAAAGAGCCGCATGTGGCTCATGAGCCGCAGTTTGCCGACCACTGAGCTAGGCCCTGTGAGCTAAGGCCGGTGATCACAAAAAGGCGGGGTATGTTCCTAGTTGTATGAAAAGAGGAAATAAAGTCGGAGTTCCCCGAGTGGGTGCCTAACCAACACACAAGAGCAACATCCATCCCCTTCACTGGGACCCTCCTTCTCACCCACACAGGAGCTCGGAACAGCTGGAGTGGAGGGGGTGACACACGCGGGACCATGACGACCATGAAAGGCCTGATGGTAAAGTCGGCAGATTCCCCGGGCGTGCAAACTTCCCTCCTGGGCCCCGACCATGAGACAACCAGCGTCTAGAGGACTCCGTTCACTGGCTATCATTTCAGTGGGGAAGCTGCTGGCCCAAGAAGCATCCGTGTAGCAGAGGCAGGCTAGCATCAGGGGGACAGGGTCGGTCACACCTCAACGGGGCTCACTTCCCCTGGGTGGTTTTGGGGCGGGGAGGAAGGACGAGGCTGGAGGCAGCAGGAAGGCAAAGACAGCTGCTGAGAGAAACAGCTGACAGCACGAAGGGCAAGGGGCCCAGCCCACTCAGCAGATACCTGCCCTGGCCTTCTAGGGTTTCTCCCGGGCGTGCCTCGCCCGGCTGCCAGCGCCCCAGCAGGTCTGCTTCCGTCTTACCTTACGTTTCGGAGCTGCAGGAGGCATTTAAAATCTGACTTGAAGATTTGGCGTGTGGGCTGCAGTGTGCGGATCCCCAGCCTCAGCCATTCATGGCTGCCCCTTCCCCTTGGCAGGTGCTCGTATCACCCAACTCTAGCCAGTGAGATGTGCGGGAAATCGCACTGGAGGATTTCTGGGGAATGTTTTATTTGCTCTTAAAAAATGAGAGGAGCCCGGCTGGTGTGGCTCAGTGGCTGAGCATCGACCTGTGAACCAGGAGGTCATGGTTCAATTCCTGGTCAGGGCACCTGGCCAGGTTGTGGGCTCGATCCCCAGTGAGGGGCGTGCAGGAGGCAGCCGATCAATAATTCTCTCTCATCATTGATGTTTCCATCTCTCCCTCTCCCTTTCCCTTCCTCTCTGAAATCAATTTAAAAAACATTTTTTTAAAATGAGAGAAACATGAGGAAGTGATGGCTGCTGCATCCTTTGCTGTGTTTTGTCCTGTTGGGAAGTGGCAGCCAGAATGCTGCAGCATCTTGGGACCCTTAGGGAGTCCCCAACACTGAGGGTGGCAGGAGAGAGAGCGGGAAAGCACCTAGTCTGATGCCACCATTGAGCTTCCGAATCAACCAGCCTGGAGCTCCGGCACCTCAGCACTTCTTATCCTGGGAACTGAAACTTCATTACAGAAGCTCTTTGAACTGGGGCGGGAGGGAGGGTCGGTGCTGGAAATGAACCCTCCATCAAAGTCAAATCAAACATGAGGACCCTGAGGCTGCCACTGTGTGAAAGGTTTGTACATCTCGTGTCACGTGGGGCCACTTAACAGACTTAAAGCTTTCAGTCATTCAACACAGGAGACAGGAAACAACAGGTTTGCCAAGAAAAAGTCCAGCCAAAGCTGCCCCCCTTTGGGGGGACAATAAGGGACATCTGTAATACTTTCAAACAATGCAGATAAATTAAAAATTGAAAAAGCTGCCTCCCATCGTTTCCTGGGGGGCGGCTTCCTTACCATTGTTTTGAGCCAAGGCCTGGTCAATGAAGTCTGCAGCCCTTTCAAAGTAGACGCTAAGGTTGAACTCCTGAGTGTCGTTGGCTTTGATGCCCAGGTAGGTGATGCCAGAGTCCTTGTAGAAGTTGGCATTGGTGTTGACGTGCATGAAGGACCTGCCCTCGGCAGCATTCAGGACATGAGTGATGCCCAGTTTCTGCAGCTTTGGGATGTCTTGAGCCACAGACCTAGACAGGGGACATCGACAGGGCATGCTTAACGGACCAACTGGCAATCCCAGGGGGAGGAAGATGGAGAAGATGCTAAGCCTCTTGGCAAAGCAAGAAACCCTCCGTGCTCTGGTCCTGCCAGAGCTTCTCCTCATCTGATGCCCCTTGTCCTTCACCCCAGTGATATCTCATTACCAGTTGCTGCCCCAAATAGCCTGGGTTCATGCCTGAGCTGTTCTGCCTAGAATGCCCTTCTCCACGGACATGCACCCTCTCGTTTTCACCACTCTCTGCAGTACCAGTATTTCTTGATTTCCTCCCTTCCATTTGGCCTCATGCTCCCTATACTGTGGTGCTGGTATAGCCAAGTGGCTAAGAATGGGCTCCGAATCCAGCCAGCCCTGCCACTTACCAGCCAGGCAACAGTGAGCAAGTCACTTAACCTTTTTGTGACTCGGTTTCCCTGTCTGTAAAATGGGGATGACCCCTGGGATTTGTGAATGCTAAATGAGGTCTATTCTATTCTATAGACAGAGCCAGACACTGAATCAGTGCTCCTATTCTAACACTTGACTGTGCTCATTTGTTTAATGTCCAGGCAGTGAGCTCTGTGACATAAGAACCATCTCTGCTTCAGGTCTGTATGCCCAGCACCTGCTATGGTACCTGGCACCCAGTAGCCGCTGAATGAATATGTGGCACATCCGTGAAAAAGATTGAACTCAGCATGTCCCGGGCTGCCTCTTTCCTTGGATGGCAGCCTCCTCCCACCCCCAGAGGGGTCCTTCCCGCCACAGGCCACTAGCCACCTTGCTGATATATTCTTGGGTGAGTAAACACTTTGAGAGCAATGGCCCCAACAGGACTGACAGGGGTTACAACACATGTGACCTGAATAGTCAAAGGGCTCCTTTATTTCATCCCACAACAACATCCCAATTCAAACAGCCTTTCATATGTTACCAAACGCCTTGTTCAACAGGGTCTGGTTTGCCTGTCACAGCGTCAGCCCTGTGAGGAAGGAAGGAGGGCGCTTAAACTCCGGCCGGACAGGACAGCAGACGGTGCGCATGTGCTCACGTGGGCTGCTGAGCAGCGGAGCTGGGGGGAGACCTCCTTTCTCCTGACACCAGCTGAGCTGCTCTGCTTCCCCCTCACTCTGCCTCTCATGCCCACATCATTGCAAATCCCGTCACCCGGAAAACGTGGCTCACCCAGCTCCTCTCTGCCCTCTGAGCCCGGATCAGGAGCCCTGGTTTTGTTAAGGGGCTCCCGATGGGTGGGGGATACTAGGGACTCAGTCAATCCTCTCTGCCAGGCGCCCGGCACACCCCTGGCTAAGTCAAGGTCAGATCTGCTCAGAGGGCAAGGGGTGTGTTCTCTACAGTGGCCGGCAGCACTAGCCACTCTGGCTGCCACGAGACGTTCACAATCTCCGTTTCCAGTTGGGAAGTGGTGACAACTGAACGTGTCAAACTGCCCGAGAGATCAAGGTTTCCGAGGGTGCCCAGGCCGCCTGCTGCTTGGGTGGCTGAGAGGCGGTCCTCCTCAGAACTTGGCCATTACTGAAGCCTTTGGCTGGGACCCTAGGGCTCTGTTTGATCTATCCCTACTCCTGGCACTTTATGCGATGGTAAAGCAGTGGCTCAATACAAACACTAAAATAACTGTGAAGAGTCACTACCATCCATCTCCTTTCCCTAATACTAATTCAACATTCAATAAATTTACCATTATCATTCCTATCACTACTATGAACGAACACTGTACACTGCCTGACACACAGGTACTCATATAGTGAGTGACTGATGCAATGAATGAGGCTGGGACCTGCCTTATGGACCCCTTCAAGCTCCAAGATGACCCCCATTTCTGCGGCAGTTTGGCATCAAGCCCTAGTCCGGGTCCCAGAAGATACTAACAGGAGAAAGACACTGACCCTGTCCTCACACTCCCTCAGCCACTTGCTTGGTTGCCACTCTGTGTGTGTGTGTGTGTGTGTGTGTGTGTGTAAAACAAGAGAAGGGGAGTATTTCTGGGTTTCTAAAATGCAGCCCCCCGGGCCCATGGTTCTCAGGGCACTGGTAACCTCAGGGTCTTCTGAAAGCCCAGCCGGAGCCTCCGAACGCTGTACAGGCTGGGCAATCTGGCCGTTACCTTGGGCTGCTATTTCAGCCCCTCTCACAATGGTTAACACTGGTTCTCTCCTGCTGCTGAGAATTTCTTACTAGGAACTTGTCTAGCAGAGAATGAGAAAATCAATTTAAGAACTCACAAGTGATAAATAATGCATTTCCTGGTGGTGAGAAGCTGGAGAGCCTTTTCTAAGGGATGGCTCAGGTCCTTATGGGGTTTATCGCTGGATCATTCTAGAATCCATGTAAATCACACCCTAGCTGGAAGGTGGGAGAAGGAGCGAGGAAACCCTGGTCCAGCTCTCTGGATGCCCCCTCATTTGGGGTATTTCGATTCCTAGATCTGGACTTGCCCAACCGGGAAATGTTCCACGCCCGGATTGTGACGTCAGCCCGTTGCCATGGCAGCGAAGGCAGACATCCGCGGTGACCTCACTGCAGAACCAGGCAGCTGTCACATGACTCGCCGGCCTGAGTCCGGCCGGGCGACCGAGGCCACCTGTTAGTGAACATGGTAGCCCGACCCCACCCAAGGCCGAGTGCCCAGCGGGTGGCGGCTGCGGGCCGCACGTGGCGCTGGCCGAGCGGCCCCCGGGGCTCTACGCGTCCCCGGAAGGGAAGGACCCCGCGGGGCCGGGGCGGGGACCAGCCCCTCCGCCCCCCGCGTGGGGGTGGGCGGCGACTCCAGCCCACGCCCAGCCCATGCCCAGCCCCGGCTCAGTCCCGGCTGCAGCTCGGAAGGGGCGACCCCGCCCCGTCTCCCCCAACCCGCAGTCGCCCACGCCCCCTCCCCAGCTCCCGGGTGGGCGATGCGCTCCGGGGAGGGCCCAGCGGGGCTGGGACTCGGAGCGGCGACTCACGCGTTGCCCACGTAGACCCTGGGAGTGACCTCGTTGCAGGGCTGGCTCGGGAGGCTGTAGCAGCCGCTGCCGTCCGAGAGCAGGTCGTTGAGATCTTGCACCGAGAGCTCGAACGGGCCCGACATGGCGGCGTCCGGGCCCTGCACGCCGGGCGGCAGCCAGCAAGGGGAGAGCGGCCTGGTCAGCTGGGCGGGAGCTCCCGCGCCCGGGCCCGCCCCTCCCCGCCCCGGAGGCGGGTCCGCCGGGCCCTGGAAGCCGCGGATCACCGGCGGCCACACGCGATCCGCCGCCGGGAAGGACGCGCGCCGCCCGGCACCCCGCGAACCTCAGGAAGCCCTCTGGCCCGTCCCCGGGGGCGGCAGCGCCACCACTCCCGCGTTTGGGCGGAGCGGGGCGGGGGAGGCGGTCCTATCCCACCGGTATCACCATCAACTGGGAAGCGCAGTAACGCCATCAGACCAAATGCGAGGCACAATTAACGTTCCTATGGACCGGGGTACACCCGAGTGTCGCTTATTTTTTTATGATTATCGGGGTTCCGCTTGTGCGCTCTGACTTCCTACTGCGCACCAGCAGCGTCGGCACCCCCGGGAGCCTGTGGGAGAGCCTCCCTGCCCAGCTCAGGCCCTCTGAGTGACAATGTGCACTTTACAGGCCCTACGAAGCTTCAAGTTCCAGAAGCCCGATTCTGGGGCGCATTTCTGTCAACATTCATTGAGCCTCAGCCTGGTGCATACATCAAGGCGTGGGCTCTGTGCAGCCAGCCTTGGCGTTCTGCTTCTGGGGAATCATTTAATCTCCCGGAGCCTGTTTGCTGAGAAAAAGAAAAACAGGGATAATAATACTAGTTCCTAACTCCTAGCGCTGATTGGAAGAGTAAAGACACTTATGGAAAGAGCCCGGCACTAACACTGAGCACTGCATAGGGGTTGGTCCTCCCTCTCCATCAGCAAATGTGTGGAGCACCCCTGGGTGCCGCACCCTGTGCTGGTGTGGAGATGAACCCTCAGTGGAGGGGAACCCACAGTGGAGCAGCTGCCAGCCCGCTGTAGCCAGGGAATGTCAGATAATCCTTTACTGAGATCTCATAGGAGCAAAAGACAGAACCTCTGTCCTCCCAACTGCCATGAAAATGGTAGATTCACCGACCCACCCACCCACCCACCCACCCTCCACAAAGCAAATGTGGCCCCCGGGATTCGGGACACCCAGGTCTGAGCCCAGCCCTGCCTCTAACTTGGATCTTGAGCAACTTGGCTGCTGCTCTGGATTTCACTTTCCTCTGAAACTGAGCAAAGTGAAGAAATTGGATCCGATTATCCTTCAGAGAATCATCATCTCCCCCAAAAGCTTGTGGTCTCACACTTTTAGGGGAACCATTGCTGTGGAGACTACTTAGCTTATAGCCTAAGGAATGTAACCAAGGGTGGCTTTCTCCACTTCCACCCGCCGCCAGCACCCCCTGCCCCCCACAGCGTACCTGGTAGCATCTGCACTCAAGGCAGGTGAAAATGCTTCTGAGGTCCTCACTCCTCATCTTGACTTGGGCCTAGGTCAGCTTTCACAGGAGAAGCCCGGGGACAACTAGGCATGCTCTGCCACTGCTCCTCCTTCCCTTGGCCCTGTCCCTGATGTCACAACTGGGTAACTATGACAACCCACCATAGGGACAGCAAAGTACCTCACAGAGAAGCCTGGCTGCCTCATTTCTGAAGTGAGACTAGGAGGAGAAGATGAATAATTCCCTGCAGTATCTAGCCTACCCTGTAATTGTCTCCAATCACAGGCAGAGCACAGACTTCAGGAAGAAACTGGACTTCGGCCATTACATATCTCACAAGAATAGGATAGAGATAGGTATGTGGGCAGTTTGGGTTGGACACTGCCATTAGGGGTTCAGGAAGGGTCTGCCTTAGAGATGCTGACAGCATATCAGACCGGCACATGGCTTTGAGGTGATGTGGCCTTATCTGCTGAATTGGGCCAAAAGGACATTAGCATCAGTGACAAAATTTATCTTCCACCAGGGTTCATTTGATAGATATGTTCATTTAAATTCTTTTTTAAAAATTCATTCTTTTTTCTTTCTTTTTTGATTTCAGAGAGGAAGGGAGAGGGAGATAGATATATCAATGATAAGAGATAATCATTGATTGGTTGCCTCCTGCACACAACCCAGGCATGTGCCCTTGACCGGAATTCAACCTGGGACCCTTCAGTCCGTAGGCCAAGCCTCTATCCACTGAGCCAAATCAGTTAGGGTTAAATTCTTTTTTTGAAAAATGTTTTTATTGATTTTTCTAGAGAGAGAGGAAGGGAAAGGGAGAGAGAGAGAGAGAGAAACATCGATTGGCTGCCTCCTGCACACCCCCCACTGGGGATGGAGCTCACAAGCTGGGCATGTGCTCTAACCAGGAATCAAACGGGTGACCTCTTGGTGCATGGGACGACACCCAACCCACTGAGCCACACTGGCCAGGCTCATTTAAATACTTTAAAGCCAAAGTAGGATAGGAAGAGAATAGGACTTCAGCCCTTGATAGACAAGCTAGTCCTACTGGGAAAGGATGGGAAAGAAGCACTTTCATGGAATTCAAAGGACATATGTCTCCATAAATGTTACTTATTCTAGCCCTTGCCATCCTGACCTGCTCAAAACTCTTCAAAGATGTCAGTTTGGGAAATTAAACTAAAACTCCTGAACTGGATTAAGGTCAGAATTCAAAATCGTAATGTTTATTAATCAGGGTCATTGTCTAGAACAGTGATGGCAAACCTTTTGAGCTCGGCGTGTCAGCATTTTGAAAAACCCTAACTTAACTCTGGTGCCGTGTCACATATAGACATTTTTTGATATTTGCCACCATCGTAAAACAAAGACTTATATTTTTGATATTTATTTTATATACTTAAATGCCATTTAACAAAGAAAAATCAACCAAAAAACTGAGTTCGCGTGTCACCTCTGACACGGGTGTCATAGGTTCGCCATCACTGGGCTAGAATGTGAGCTTTTCTGAGGCTGCGACGAGGTCGCCTATGATATAAAATTGCTCTCTTTTATCCTCCAGTGAAACCTGCTGTCGATACCAAACCTCCAGTGACACGCACACATCACATTTTAAAGCTGGGCAAACTACAGGTATGTGTTCTTGCCATCTGCACATGTGCCTTTCTGAGTTTTATCTGTGTCCTAAAGAGGTCCAGTTCCCCAGAATCTTCTAAATACCCACCCAACCAAGACTCGCGAATGCTCCTGCTCCCCACACACGTCACCCCCAGTCTCTCCAGCTCTGCTCCCAGTCCCCCCGGGGGTCCTCAGCTTTCCCACAATCCCAGAGGAGAGCGATGCCAAGCCTGTGTGCTGCGGCACAATGTCGCGATGACGTCCTCATGCAGGGGTGGGCTTTCTCACCAGGGTGAACAAAAGAGAATCAACAAAATCGAGCATGAAAACAAGCAACTGTGTCAGAAAATTGCGAATGCCCATCGCGGCCCTGCCAAGGTGGATTGCTGGAATGAGTACTTCTCCAAGAGGTAGTGTTGTTTCTCTTCGTGTCGTTGTTCAGTGTCGGTGCCGGCTTCTCCCGAGGGGGGGGAATACTGGGGGGACGTTATCTTGAGGAATAACCAAGGAGATGGCGTGAAGGAGAACGAAAACTCCCCCAGATGGGGAACGTTCCCAGCATTAAAGAGCGTTTGTATCAGCTGAGAGACTGATTTCAGAGTCTCATTCAGAGTTTGTCACGGGAAAGCACTGCATCCTTGTGTGAAGTGGTGACCATCGCTGGGACTACGACACAGCATTCTTTTTTTTTTTTTTAATATATTTTATTGATTTTTTACAGAGAGGAAAGGAGAGGGATAGAGAGCCAGAAACATCAATGAGAGAGAAACATTGATCAGCTGCCTCCTGCACGCCCCCACTGGGGATGTGCCTGCAACAAAGGTACATGCCCTTGACCGGAATCGAACCCGGGACCCTTGAGTCTGCAGGCCGACGCTCTATCCACTGAGCCAAACCGGTTCTGGCGACACAGCATTCTTAAGAATCAGTTCCACAAATATTTCCTGAGCTACTGTGTGCTCAGCACTGGGATCCAGAGACCAGATAAGATATATATATTTCCTAATCTCAAAGAACGCAGGTCTGATAGGGGATACAGTCATGTAAATAACAATGCAATGGGGTCAGGGCTACAAAAGTGTATGTAAGAGGAAGTGTGTGTGTGTGTGTGTGTGTGTGTGTGTGTACGCGTGTGCGTGCGCGCACGCCTTTCTGGGTCATTGTGTATCTGAAATTGACTTGAAAGCTGAGGAAAGTGAGATGAAACAAAACTTGTCACCGGCCATCTGAGATTTATCTATAGGCAAGACCTTCCCTCATCCTAGAAATCAGACATTCTCAATCCTTGTTTCACATGATTCCTTAAGGGCTTTTACAAAATGCCACTTTTTACAAGCTGCACCCAAGACCAACCACCTGGCATCTTCGTGAGCCGTGGGGCTGAGAACCGCTGATCTAAGCCGGCCAAGGCTATGCCCAGTTCCCAGGGTGCAGCCTGGTTCGGGAGGCACACGGGCCTCCGGGCTCAGCGGGGACAGCTTGCTTCATGGCCCCCATTCCCATCCAGGAGGACAATTTCATTTTTCACCAAGGTTCTGTGTTTTTTCAGCTTAAACAGAGAAACGAGGAACCGGAACCTGGTGAGAATCACCATTGAAAACCAGGGCATTCTGAAGAGGCTGGATGATCGCAAACCAAACTATGACCGCAGGTCGTCGGAGATGGACTGGCAGGCACGTGGGGGCTCTGGGAGGTTCCCGGGGGTGCACAGAGTTTGTCTGTGTTCAGAGCAGCGTCAGTCTCAGGAGGGCCCATTAACCACCGAGGGCAAGATCATGAGAAATGATCGGTAAAAGAAAATAATCGGTAAAAGAAAAACCACCTAGAACAAACCACCCAGGAGCCCAGGATCTCTCCCTGGCAGCAAAGCCAGCATGCATGTTCCAGAAAGATATCCGGTAGCATCTTCCTTCATCCCCCAATTCATTCAGAAAGGCTGAATGTCCAAGCGAAGAGAATGGAGGGTATACAGTCCAACACGGGGTTAACAGGCTTTATTAGGCGTAACCCTTCAAGGAGGGGGAGGGGGCGGCATTGGCAGTATTTTTAAAACCTCCGCTCCCTGGCTTTAATCCGGAAGCTTTTTCTGTAAGCAATTCTGAAATATTGAATTTGGAAACTCCAACTTTCGCACCCGCGCCCTGGCGTTGACATAACCGTTCTGATTTTTTTTTTTTTTTCCTTCAAGAAGTCAAGACGTTATATCAAAAATACAACAAAGTATCTTTTCTACCAAGCTGGATAGGTATGTCTTACCCGGCTGCTCTTTACTGTCGAACATGGTGATACCGAACACTTGATACCAAAGCCTCGAGAACTGTCGAGGGGCCCAGTGAAAGGGTGGATTTACTCTTCGGTCGTCTCTGCTGGTTACCCATTCAGAGACCTGCGAGCTGTCTCTGCTTTCTCTCCATTTAAGTAGGAAATGACTGTGTTTTGTCATCAGCTTGGAGGCTTTACATGTCTAAGGGGAAGTGATTTGTTCCAAGCAGATATAAACAGGAGGTCTCATGGCTTTAATGTTGTGCCAAAGTTACATTACAGGTCGCTGTCACGACTCAAAAGTATTGTTGTGTTGGCATTTTGTATGATTGAACATTGTTAGTAACGACTCAGTTTGGTCCCCCACTCCCCACCCCTACCCCGGGGAGAGGGATAAATGGACACTCGGGCTTTCCAAAGAATAATTCTGTATAATTGATGCTTCTCTACTTCTCTCCCTCGCTTCTCCCCGAATACAAGGTTACTCCGCACAGAACAGACACAAGAGAAGGCCCTAGGATTTCTTAGCTGCTTGGAATCTCAAGACACTCCTAAATGGCTGCATGCTCAATCTTAGGGATGCTACAATAAAGCTTGAAACACAAAATGAGTAAGTTACATTTAAGGTACCCAATGGCTTTAAGTCCCATCCCAAAATGGAGACAGAATGGGGCAGGCGGAAGAAAAGAGGCAAGAAGCATTTTTTACTTGGGGCTATGGAAAGAAGTTTTAATGAGAGAGAACTTTTTAAGACATAAACCGTCATCACCATTCTGGGGGAAGAAAAGGTGGGGTGAGATGATCCAGCCACAAGTTCAGCTCCATCAAAATGGAAAACAGTGCCAAACTGGTTTGGCTCAGTGGATAGAGCGTCGGCCTGCAGACTGAAGGGTCCCGGGTTCAATTCCGGTCAAGGGCATGTACCTTGGTTGCGGGCACATCCCCAGTGGGGGGCGTGCAGGAGGCAGCTGATCGATGTTTCTCTCTCATCGATGTTTCTAACTCTCTATCCCTCTCCCTTCTTCTCTGTAAAAAAATCAATAAAATATATATATTTTTAAAAATGGAAAACAGAAGTACACCAGGAAATTAGGGTCCAGACAACACAGAGAACGTATGCCGTTAGTTCCCTGTGAATATGCAGAATTGGGAAAAAATGCTCGTCGACTTCCCACGTACCGTGTTCATTTATAAGAAGCAGCAACCGTGAAAATATCAAAAATATATTAAACCATATGGCAAGACCACATTGAGTGGCTTCTATGACTGGTCATGTTGGTGCTGAGCCTGGCTTGCTTTGAGAGACAGTAAATCTATAATATTCTTATCATAAATAAACTTCTTTATTTTAAAATAATTAGATTCACAGGAAGTTGCAGATAAATGTACAGAGGTAGGAGTGGAGGGGGCGGGAGGACTCCTCCTGCACTCGTCACTCAGCTCCCTCCAATGTTAGCTTCTTGTGTAATAATAGTACAACCAAATCAGGAAATGGGCATTGGTACAATCTGTAGAGCATATACACAGTTCTCCAGTCATACATGCACTCATTTATGTGTGTACAGCTCTATGCAATGTTATCGAATGTGTGCCTTTGTGTAACTACAACCACATTCAAGGTAGTTAACTGTCCCATTATCAAAAGACTCTACTGTCTTTGAGCCACCCTCTTCCTCCCATTCTTAACCCCTGGCAATCACTCATTTGTTTTTCATCTCTATCATTATGTTATCTGATGACTGTTGGTTACATCAGTGGGATCATGCAGTGTGTATCCATTCTTTTGAGATTGGCTTTTTCCACTCCACATAATTTCCTTGAGGTTCATCCAAGTTGTGTGTACCATTAGTTCATTCCTTTTTATCGCTGATGAATATTCCATGATATGGATGTACCCACTGAAGGACATTGGGTAGTTTTTAGTTTTTTTACTGTTATGAATAAAACTATTATGGACATTTGTACACAATGTTTCTGCAAGAAAATAAGTTTGGTATCTCTGGGATAAATATCCGAGAGTGCTGGGTTGCATGTTAGTCCATTTAAAAAGGAACTACAGCCCTGGCCAGTGTTGCTAAGTGGTTAGAATGTTGTCCCACGCACCGAAGAGTTGCAGGTGCGATTCCCAGTCAAGGACATGTACCTGGGTTGTAGGTTCACACCCCACCACCTGGTCAGGGCATGGGCGTGCAGGAGGCAACCAGTTGATGTGTGTCTCTCACATCAAAATTTCTATCTCTCTCTCTCTTCCCTCCCTTCCACTCTCTCTGAAAAAAGCAATGGAAAAAATATCCTCAGGTGAGAGTTAAAAAATAATAAAATAAGTAAGTAAATAAATAAATAAATAGAAAGGAACTACAAAACAATTTCCAGAGTAGTATACCATTTTACATTTCCACCAGCAATGGATGAGTGATCCAGTTTTCCACATCCTCACCAGCATTTGATATTATCACCATTTTTATTTTAGTCATTCTAATGTGTGTGTAGTGACGTCTCATGTGGTTTTAACTTGCATAACTCTAATTAATTAAGTTAAACATCTTTCATGTGCTTATTCGCCATCTGTCTGTCCTCTTTGGTGAAATGTCTGTGCGTATCTTTTGCCAATTTTCTAATTGGATTGTTCTTTTTTGAAATATTGAATTTTAAAAGTTCTTTGTATATTCTAGATACAAGCCCTTATTTGGATATGTGATTTGCAAAATATTTTCTCCCCGTCTGTCATCTTCATGGAGTCTTTCACAGAGCAAAGTATTTTAATTTTGATGATGTCCAGTATATCAAGGGTGAAAGTATTCTGTATCGTGACCGTATCACTGTCAATATCCTGTTTGTGTTATAGTTTTTGCATGTGGGAAAGTGGGTAAGGGGTACACGGGATCTATCTGTATTGCTTATCACATACATGGAAATCTACAGTTATCTCAGCATGACAAGTTTAAAGAAGACATATGTCCAAATATAAATCCCTTATTGAACTGGTTCCAGTTCATCTCTGTTGGAGGAACCACCACCAGTCTAGACATTCAGGTGAGAAGCCTGGTGGCCATCCTTCACTTCACTCCTCCTTTCATCCCTTCCCCCTCACTACATATTTTCAAGCTACCAGTCCTACTTCTCAGTCTGTGTGTGTTACTGCTCATATTCAGGAGCTTGTGATTTACAACTGTATTAGTGATGCAAAAATATGTCCCTAGCACTTTCTAATTTGATACCTTCTGTCACTTGCCATTCCTTGCAGAATGAGCCATACTTTTAAACATGGCATGCAAAGTATGTTAATATGCCCCCCAACCTGTGATTCTGTCCCTTCTGTCTCTGCAGCCTCCATCAATTAAAATTCTTAGTTTCAAGCAACAGAGACTGACTTGGTCTGATTTAAGTAGTGAAATAATTTATTAAAAGAATATGAATTAACAATACTTGCTTAAAAAAAACTGCAGAACCAAGCTTCAAGCTGCACATCAAGGAACAACACCCCAAATCTTGCTGTAGAACTGGTCTGTGGGTGCTACAGCCCTGCTCCACTAGAACTCAATCTTGCTGACCGGCAACTGCTGTGTCTGAAAAGTCTCCACTGTCTCTGCCATGTTGTGTCACGAGCTCCCAATTCCAAGTCAGTAAAGGTATTTCTGATGGGTGTAACTCAGATCATATGTCCATTCCTTAGCTGCAAGGGAGGCTGAGAAAATGAGTAACTGACCTTTCCCACTTCTGGACACAGGTTCTGTTTCTCACCAGAATTCATAAGAGAGGAAATTTCCCCAAATTAGAATGAGGCTCAAAAGGCAGGACAGAGTAAGAAATGGATCCATAATAACTCTACCGGATAGAGCATGCCTCTTGGTTCCGAACTGTATGATTCGAGAATGGGCTTTTGTACATATGCTGGTTTTTAGTTAATAAACACATTGACAAGTGCTATCATTTTTTGGATTCGTGATCCTGTGTTTGGTGGCATAAATGATGTGATAAGTGGGTGCAAAATTTTGATGGGCCACATGTCTTAAAACATGTATAATTATTTGAAACTACAATGGTACATACAAACATGATCAACTAATGTTTAACATAGCTGAGCACGGCCTGTGACGGACAAGTGGTTGTAACAGTCTAAACCCATCTCCTGCAGGGAGTGGAGTGGGTGGCAGAGGAGGTTACAAATCACTGGATCATGGATGGCAAACAGGATTGACTCACTGGCTAATTCTGCTCAATTGATACTGGATATTGTGTCCGGAAAGATAGGAAAGCAGTGCCTAGATTCAGCAGGAGAGTGCTGTGATCAATTAGTAATGTCTGCCATGAGTGCAAGAATGGGTGATTGCAGCACGTATGCCCCACCCATTTAACATCCCTGACCTAGAATAATCCTCTAGAGCTCACAAGTTCTCTGGCTGTAGACACAGGCAGAGAGTTTATCTGAGGTTGAAAGCCCAAGGTGGGGGGAAAAGGATACATCTTGAGGAGTATGTAATAAAGAGATTTATTGGTGTGGAGGCCCAGACTGATGGACTTGTGTGAAGTTTTTGCCCAGGAGCTCAGAATGTATAAATTAATAGCTCGAATGGGAGTTGGAGTCGCATTCACACACGTTCCACCAATATATATGTGTAAACAGATGCATTTTTTCAACACCACTCTTCTGCTTTTCACAAACAGGAGAAACACTTTATAAATGGACCTCTGCCTCCGGGGCTCTATTCATTCTATTCTCACAGACAGCCAACAGCTGTAGGCACAGCTTGTCTTAGGGGTGGGGGAGAAAGCTGGAAAGCTACTTTGATAGGGAAATAAAGCAGGCATCATGTTTCAATGCTTTGCTTCATCGTGTACATAAAGAGAATTATTACCATTTCCTCTGATTATTATATAAAAATATTAAGAAGAAGAAAATGGCTGCGGAATAGTATGAGATTACAACAAAAAGTCATCTGGTGCTCAACCCCCATGTCCCTCCTCCAGAGGAAAAGCATCTGGGTGGCACCTTCTAAGAGATGGTGAGGATCTCCACCAAGGTGCCTCCCAAGGGGACTTTTCCAGAGTAATTTTGACCTGTTTTCTGCCTGGGAGCTGACTTTAGGTCACGGCTCTCCTGCGAAATACACACAACCTTGCATGTGTCATTCTCACAATGGGGCAGCTGCCCCTCCTGCCCTGGTTCTATGTGAGACAGCTCCAGACTAATTTCACTTGATAAGAATCCAATACAGTGGCCCTTGACTTACGAGTGTTCCGACTAACGAGTTTTTTGAGATACCAGCTGTCTCTCGGTGGATTTTTTTGCATTGAGTTGATAGAGTAATTTGAGTTAATGAGGTCCTTAACGAGCTCCTTAAAGAGCTCGGTCTCCGAACGAATTAAACTCGTAAGTCAAGGCCCCACTGAATTCTGTAAGTGCAAAGCGGTCCTCATCCTTTTGCGAGAAAGGTCTAAAGGATGTGATCCTGCCTGGCTGGCGTGCCTCAGTGGTTGAGTGTCGACCTAGTCACCAGGAGAACATGGTTCGATTCCCGGTCAGGGCACATGCAGGCTCAATCCCCAGCGTGGGGCGTGCAAGAGGCAGCCGACCAATGATTCTCTCATCATTGATGTTTCTATCTCTCCCTCTCCTTTCCTCTCTGAAATCAATAAAAATATATTTAAAAAAATAAAATAAAGAATGTGATCCTGTCAGGTGAACCCACCAGGTTAGTGAGCTAGATAGAAAGTTGCAAATGTGTCCTTGGGTAACAAGGCAAAATGGAAATTTCCAAACCTTCTCCATGGCGCTTAGCCCTTAACCTGGCCAGCTTTTCTTCTCATGAGGAAAAGAGCTTGAAAATGTACAAGTGTAAGAGCCTCTCTTTAGTAGGAGAAGCTACAGCCACACTGCATGTTGCTGTAAATCCTAGCTGTGAACACATTCCTCACTTATAAACCAATTATTTAACAGGTAGCCTCAATTATGGATCCACAAAAACAATGGAAGTATAGCAGAGTGACAAATGGCCATCTCTGGTATTAGGGAGACTTGGGCTCAAATACTACAGCGCTGCCATTTATTTAAAGCTGTGTGAGCTTGAACGTGTTATTTAAACTTCCTAAGCCTTATTATTCTTATTGTTTGACAGCGATGATAGAATCTTATGTTATAGGCTTAGAGTATTTGTCAAAGTAATGTACTTAAAGGCCACAGCATAGCTCCCAGCACAGAATAAAGACATACGTTGGCTATTAATAAGAAATAAAATTCTCCGAGCAGCTAAGATATGTCACAAATCCTGTATGGCAGTTTTGCTCAGAGAGAGACCATTAGCCACTCACTCAGAGTCTATATAATTTGATGTTCACAGTCAGGACTGATGTATCCTGACTCCGACACAGTTTCGACAAGAGGGATCATCTGGTTTCCCATGATCTCACACGACAGGAAGCCCTATCATCTGAAGGTAGGGACAGGCAAGAACCAGCACCGCTGTCAGTAATTAGAGGGACAAGGGATGGATCAGAACCAATCAGACAAAGCAAGGGCTCCGTTGTAGGAGTCTTGGGGTATTTAGGAAGGGGACAAGCAGCCTTGCCTTCCTCAGTAGTCCCTGAAAACACCTCCCTGTGTCAGCACAGTGCCTCCGTCTTCCGTAGAAGTGCATGTATGCCCACTGCTTAAGAAGGCAGAGGAGCAAGTTCTCCAGTGCCCGGCAAGCACTTGCCTTCAACAAGGTGAAAATTCACATTGTGATGCTTGGAGACAGGGGGACTTCAGTTCCATGGAAAAATCCCCTTGGGTAAAGCAACTCAACTTCCAACAGAGCGGGATCCATGAGGCGTCACCCTACTTCGAAAGCCTACATCCCTGCAGATCGGCACTGTATAAACCCGCCACCCCCACCCCCAAGAGACAGGGGCTACTTAACTCTGGTACAAAGAATCAGGGTCAACTTGCCTGTGACACTTTAATGAAGGAAATGTGTTCTTGTGTGCTATGCTCCCTTTCAACTCACGGTTTCTGCTCCAGGGAGTTATAGTGGAAAACAACAGATAAAACCCAATGAACGGGACTGCCCACATATGCTCTGCTGGTTGATGGCGTTCATGGAAAATTCTGCCCCTCTCCACACCTGGGATTCCTTGATGGTAACATGGCTGGACTAGGTGGTCTTCCAGGTCCCTCCAATGGGGCTGTTCTAGGATATAGTTACCTGACCCAACTAATGGGGACCCAGTGAGTGTCCTTGCTCAGGTTCTCTAAGAGAGCTCTGAGCTGGCTGTACGCGCTCTGGAGATCCTCCGGCACCAGCACAGCGTCCACCAGGTGCCCGTAATGCTGGTCTATGAAGGCGGCGGAGGTGGACATCTCTCGCTGCTCCTCATCCTGCAAAGGAAAGGGGCAGTTATGGAGCAACAGGGTGGTTCTCCCCTCAAACAGGAAACCTACACCTTGTGTCTTGGGCAATGTCCCAAGTGAAGTGATGACTGACGACGATGGTCCATGAATAACCAACTGTGTACACAAAGAACAGAGTGGAGTGAAAATATCCTAGCAAACTTCCAAGAAAGTGAATGGGCAGTTGACAAAATCATTCACTGTTCAATCAGTCATTCACAAAATATCTACTCAGGACCTGTTAACTGCAAGCCATGATATGAAGTTCTTGGCGGGGGGCCGGGGGGGCGGATGCTGATTCTGTATCTGTGTCAATATCACATTTCCTGTCCCAAGGTTTTTCCAAAGAAGTGCTACTATTGTGTTGCATGGCAATTTGGTTAAATAATTACAGGAAAGACCTATAAATAATAACAATAAAGAAGCATTTCTGGCCCTGCCAGCATGGCTCCGTGGTTGAGCATCAACCTATGAACCAGGGGGTTGTGGTTTGATTCCCAGTCAGGGCATATGCTTGGGGTTGTGGGCTCGATCCCCAGTGTGGGGCATGCAGGAGGCAGCCAATCAATGATTCCCTCTCATCATTGATGTTTCCATCTCTCCCTCCCTCTTTGAAATATATATATATATATAAAAGCAATTCTGAAACCAGTGGGGGAGGGAGGGGAAAGAAGTCGAATAAGGAACTCTAATGCCCTCTGAAGACTCCTAAGTTCATGCTGTAGAACTCATTTTTTCTTTTCATTTCCTTATACCAGGGCCAAACACAAGACACAAAGTAGAGTTAAGAAAGTGCTGGGACAACACTGGCCAAATTCCCCATTTCCTTAGGGTACCTGCCTCCTTTAATCAGATTATTTTCCTGACACCTCACACTAAGGTATAGATAGCCAATGATCCTGCCTTACCAAACTCACACAATGTTTGCTTCTGCATTCAAGAAACCTCTAACAAATAGAATTTAAAGCAGAGAGTTGACTACCTTGAGTTTGGGTTGGGGGAGAAAGGGGCAGATCCACTCTAAGTCAAATTGCAAAACAAAATCTGTCTTTGGCATTCGCCCACCTCCTATCTCTTTCCAGTCCCGGGTTGCCTTCTCTCCTCTGCTTTTAGGGGCTCAGTGTTTGGATGCTGCCATGGAGCGGGGGAGCTGTCCTCCCCCAAAGAGACCCACCTTCCAAAAAAGTCCCTCCTCCTCTTCTCTCTGTCACCAATCAAAACCTGATTCCTGCTTCAGGGAGGGCGCCTGCAGTTTCGGAAGTTATGTTCTAAAGGGCGAGGGAACAGTTTACCTGCTAAGACGGCTGAGACCTAAGAGAAGACTCAGATCATTCCTCCTCCTCCTGTCCCCCAGGAGGGAAAAAGCTAGATGAAATGTGGAGAAGCTTCCCAGTTCTACACTGGATCTTGCAGGGCCCCTCTGGTACTCAAAGGCGCACCACAGTAACCCAGTGCCGGGGCCCCTGGATCTTCAGCCCCACCCCTCCCTCCCTCTATACACACAGCCTGTAGCCTGTCTGTCTGTTGCTGCCGGAGTTTCCCCTCCTCCAGGCCCCTCGCTGCTCACCCTGGAAGCATTTAGCTATTTGAGAAATGGCAGAAGCAACATTTTTGCCATAAGTACCTCCATCTTCCTAAGGAATATTCGCATCTTGAAAGAACTCAAATCTCTAATGGAGTGAAATGTGTGACATTTGTTTTGCAGCCACAAATCCCCTGCATCCTCTTCCTGGCCTGCAAAGGTGGACCGTCCAACCACCTGCAGCTTCAGCAAGAGTCACAGACCTGAACAGCCAGCAGGTGGGCAAGGCTCCGCTCATGCTGCCTGTTGCCCCATGTTGGATTAGCTTACTGGGTCTGCACTGGGTTTCAATGAAAGTGTCAATTAAAACTACTTGGGTCTGGCTTAGTTCAACAGATTTGTGTGGTTTGTGACATTCAGGTACCTATTCTCAGGGAGGGCGGGTGGGGAACCCAGACAAAGCCGCCCCTATCTAAACCGGGAGGCAGCTCCGGCTGCCCCACCTGGGCCGTCTGGTCACTGATCAAGGAACTCTGACCAATAGGCAAAATAGAAAGATGGCCTTTGGCAGGAGGTACAAGCACCCTTATATATAATGGTAACAGGCCCTGTTGGGCCTTTAGAAAAGAAATGACCGATTTTAGCCTTTGCTGGTTTGGCTCAGTGGATAGAGTGTTGGCCTGTGGACTGAAGGGTCCCGGGTTTGATTACGGTCAAGGGCACATGCATGGGTCCCCAGCAGGGGGCGTGCAGGAGGCAGCCAATCAATGATTCCCTCATCATTGATGTTTTAGCTCTCTCTCTCCCCCTTCCTCTCTAAAATCAATAAAAACATATTTTTAAAAAAGCATGAAAGAAATGACCAATTTTAAACTTACAAGTGGGGCTGCTATGTCCTCACAAGCCGGGGACATGGGTGGCATCTTCCTTGTTTCCTGAATTGCAGGCTTCACAAATATAATATAGGGCTTGAACTCTGAGGTCCTCAGCTGTCTCAGTGCCTGTGAAGACAAGTTCAGGAATATTATATACTTTGAAAATATTTTCTGGAAACGTAATTTTCGAATGCTCCAGAATGGTGTGCTTCACCACAGGACCTCAATGGGAAAGGTTCCGGCGACATGGTCATGTGACAATGAACTGCAGCTGGGCATTCTCCTCTTCTGCTCACGTCCTCACTCTCCACGTTGACCGTGGGCTCAGCTGGCGGCCTGGAGGCCCACTTGCTGAGATGGGAGGTTCCGAAGCCTCTGCTCCCGGGGTTGTCATCGCTCTTGGCGCCGACCCCACGAGCTCGAACTAACCTCCTTATGCCCGTCTCTACCTGCCCAGGCCTGACGGGGGAGCCAGCAGGACTCACTGTGTATCTATTTAGTCATCAACTTGGACTACGCCAATTCGGAATGTGTGCTATCGCCCAAACCGCCTCCTGATAGTCAAAGCAAAGGTTTGCTAAGCAAATGAAGAGACGAAGAACCTGAAACAAATTGTGAAGACTCTAGGAGGTTTTCAATATGCAAACGTCCTATTAGTGCATTGTATCTTAAGGGCCTCTGTCTGGAGACACTGGCATTAAACTGCTATATGTACAATTTGCAGCCAAAACAATAAAAATCACTTTCCAAATAAAATCCTGAAATTTTGACTGCCAACTCCCAGTAACTCCAAATGAGGGAGGGTTTTCCTTATATATAATGTGCTTTTTGGAATTTGTTTCAAGCAAACTTCTACAAAATAAAGCCTATCGCTTCTATCCAAACCAGAGTGCTATGTCTATAGAGGAATAAAAAAATCTCCCGGTTGAGGTCAAAGCTTAGAAGTGTTTCTCAAAGACAAGGTGAAAAAGATGGGTCAGGCCCTGTGGAGTACACAGCAGGCAGGGTGTGCAAGACTGAAAGGGTTTTTGAAGCGCTTCACAGGGATGTGTCTCCCCCTTTTCCCTTTCAAACTGTTCTCCCGACCAGCTCCCTCGGTGGTTCCCACGCCACTGACTTCACTTGTCCTGTTCAAGGAGGAGGTACGCTGATGCAAAGAGCTGAGCCCCAGCCTCCAGCTGGGCACTGACATCTAATCTCCTGTCCCATCGCAACGGGCCAGTCGGCACCGCCCTCGACTGCATGACTTACTCCATGCAGAGTCCTATCCCGGGTCTCTGGCTGCCAAGGGGGTTCATGACTCCCTACAATGTTAATGCGGTTTTGGTGTATAGAGGTGCATATTTTGGGATGCAAAGCTTTCATTAGCTTCTCAAAGGGTGACCCCAAGAAATTTTAATATCTAGTGCTCTAGACCAGGGGTCCTCAAACTTTTTTTAAACAGGGGGCCAGTTCACTGTCCCTCAGACCGTTGGAGGGCCGGACTATAGTTTAAAAAAAAACTATGAACAAATTCCTATGCACACTGCACATATCTTATTTTGAAGTAAAAAAACAAAACGGGAACAGATACAATATTTGTATTTGTATGTGGCCCGCGGGCCGTAGTTTGAGGACCCCTGCTCTAGACTAATAAAACTTCCTTAAACTGAGGTCAGATATGCTGTAAAATGTACAACCCTCTAGTTTATAAATTCCACGAATAAAACATGCCCCACTGGCCCAGGAACTCACGTCCGGCTCTACGTCCACCAAACAAACTTTGTTTTTGGCCATCACAGCGTGAATGGCATCCAGGCTGGTCCCGTAGAGATTTTCCTTATATTCCCCATGCTCCAGGAACCTAAAACACCAAAGGGGAAAAGGCCTGCAGTTCCCGAGCTCGCCCAAATTGGCACAGAAACATGAACGGACTTCCACCACGATCCTCTCCCCTCCTCCGCCTTCCCTGGAAGCCCTCCTGGGGGTCAAGTGGAACATGAGGCAGATGCAAAGACCCGCACCCGCACCCAGGGCCAGCTGGCCCACCCAGCAGACGTACCTGTTGTGATGTATGCCGGCCTCGAATGCTTGCTTAGAGACAAAGTGATACTCCACCCCCTCCTTCTCATGGCTCTTCCGGGGTCTGGTGGTATCTTTTAAAGTAAGAACAAGGCAAGCTGCGCAAGGAGATGTCACATGACAGTGAGTGCGAGCAGCAGGGAGCTGTTCCCTGATCATTCGGAGTTCACTGATGCTTTGTACATAAAGCAACGTCTTCCAGGCAGCCAGCGTCTCCGGGTCAGGCACAGGGCCCTTTCCAGGCGGACCGCTGGTTCACCCACTCTCTGATGGAGGCAAGAGGCCTCCCATCTTGCAGGAAAGGACACGGAGACACGCAGAGAGGTGAAGCACCATGTCACCGGCCCAGAGGCGGCAGGTAGCAGAGCCAAGGTCTGAACTCTGTCTCGTGCCAAGTGTGGGCCCTGAGCACACGGCCAAACTGCCTCCTTGATGCTGTGGCTTCCAAGGAACCACGGGGAAGATCCCCAGGCCTAACCTTTCATGAGCCCCTCGTCCTAATTGCTTCTTGAGAGCAGAGGAGGCACAAACATAGGTAACCTTACTGTCTGCTTTCAATCCTTGATTCAAGTATTCCTCATTTTGAGAGAAAGGGGACATGCAGACCGTCCCTTTATGGAGGAGATGTCGCTTCTCACACAATGTCATAGCACATAGAGTTTCCGCTGGATTTCCGTAACAGGATTGAGATGCACACTCCTGGGGGGAAACGGGTCCGCCCCAGCACAAGAGCACACATGAGGCAACACACAGCGTTTCCTGCGCATCCCAAGAGAAAAGCGGGGAGGCACCAGGGAGATGCTCTGCATTCTAGATGTGGTGCCTTTGGCCAACCTCTGGCAGAGACGCTGGGGTCGCTTTCCTGACCATGTCATTCCCTTGCTCTAAATGTTTATTCACCCACTGATTACATCTAAAGACCTTAGATGAGCATAAGGGACCCTCGTGATCTGCCCAGCCTCCAACTTAGCTTCATCTCCCCGACATCATCCACACCAGCTTCCCTAGCCCCTACACGGCTCCGCCTGTCACACCTTCACCCCTTGCACTGCACGTGTTCCCTCTGCAGAGAGAATTCTTCCTTTCTTCTCTGCCTGGAAAACTCCTATTTACTCTTCAAAACCCAGCATAAAGGTCACTGCCTCTAGGAAGCCTTCACTAACTCCCCAGCTCCTAAACGCCAGGGGGAAAGTCACCTTTCTGTGTGGTATCTGGAAGCAGGTAGGCCTGACCATCCAGGTACCCTTCCCCCAAGGGGTGGGTCTGAGGATTTCAAAGGACCTATGTGTGAGCAAGTTCCACATGTCCTGTTTCAGTCCATCCGTGGCTCCCTGAAACCTACCAGGTCCATTACCGATGTGTTGCCAGAATGGCCTACCAACCCCACACCCCATCCCCATCCCCACCCCTGCCATTTCAGGTTGGGCTCTGTGAGGCAATTCTGACAACCCACAGACGGGGCTACGGGCCCCAAGGCCCAGGGGCTTTGTAGCGGCCCTTCCTCAGAACATTCTGAAAAAGTCCCATCACCACCACCACAGCATCCCCCCTTGGCGGCCACCAGGTGCCAACACTGTATCCTGCGGAGGCCAAGGGATGGACAGAGTCCCACAGGACGGAAAGGGCAGGGAGCGGCAGGCTGTCATGCGGCCTGGTTAAGAATGCGACTGGAGCAGGCCGCCTGGGTTTGAATCTTGGCTCCACTATTTACCAACAGTGTGATGTTGGGCAAGTTACTTAACCCCTCTGACCTCCGCGTCTTCCTCTGTAGTATGGGATGATAATAATCCCTCGTCTCAGGGGCACTAGGAAGGCTGACCAAGTTAGTCACAGAAGAGCTCCTGGTGTAGGTCCTAGCACTCTTCATTCTCCTCTTCCTCATCACATCCAATCTGCCTATTGGATTTCGGCATCCCTGTCTGCCTCTAGACTCAGGAGCCATCCTGATGGGCCAGATCCAGCTACAAGGGGGAGCCCAGGCAATGCTGCTCGCTGGCTTGCTGGCTTCCCTGCCCTGCTCTCTTAGCCAGCAGACAGCAGGGGCCACAGCAGTCAGAGCCATTTGGAAAAGGAGGCGGGAGCCCCCTTGGTGTTTGCTTGAGGTGGCTACTTTGCCTGCAATGTGCTCTAGACTTACCTCCCATCCCAGGCAGGAACCAAGCCAATTTGATTCTGGGAGTTTAACATGCACACAATTCTATTGTCCTCCAGCTTCTGCCTCAGCGGGTCCTAGTGGACCACTCAGAGTGGGCCATTCCCATCAGGCCCAGGTCCCATGATCTGCTCATAGCAGGCGGTGCTTGGCAGTCCCTCAGACCCCAAATAAGGATGAGGATGGATACAGGGAGTCAGGCCCCATGAAATATTCACGTGTAGGGCCCCCCCCCCCCATCAGCCCTCTTACGTGGAACAGCAACACCGAAGTGCTGTGGGCTCTCTGCCACCACCTTCTGCTTCAGCTCGTGCAGCCGGGCTCCCAGGGACCCTGGGAAATGAAGGGAAGGCTGACCAGAGACCCTGCGGAGCTCCCTCCCCGCTCGTCCAGGGAGGAAACCAGCCCACGCCCTGGGGAGGCAGCATCACCTACCGATCAGAACCACCAGGCGGGGCCGCTTACTGGGTTGGTGCTGGTACCTGGTCACCTCCTCATAGGTCAGCAGCTCCAGAGGCTCCGTTCCTGCAGACGTCTTTCCTTCCTGCGGGCTTCCCAGTCTCCCCCTGCGGCCCAGCCGGAAGCTCCTTCGAAGACCAGCTTTCGGGGAAGGGCAGGGGACACCTGACATTTGTCCCAGGACCTCCCACTAAAGACTCTTCCCACCTGGCCTAACCTGGAGTGGGTCTGAGGCCCACTGGCCTCTCCCAACCGCCTCCAGATACAGAAGGGGTTGATCAAGACTCACAGTAACAGGGTGAAAGGGTGACCACCCAGCATCCAAAAATAGGGTCCCAGGTCCCTGTTTTACTTGGCATGTGACTGACCTTGAGTAGGTCATCACCTCTCTGAGCCTCAGTTTCCTTGTTTGTGAAACGGAAATATAAATTTACAAATGCAATGTGTGGATTGGGTCCCGGGTCAGGGGAAAATGCTCTAAAGCAGTGGCTCTCAACCTTCTGGCCCTTTAAATACAGTTCCTCATGTTGTGGCCCAACCAGAAAATTATTTTCGTTGCTCCTTCATAACTGTAATGTTGCTACTGTTATGAATCGTCATGTAAATATCTGATATGCAGGATGGTCTTAGGCGACCCCTGTGAAAGGGTCGTTCGACCGCCAAAGGGGTCGCGTCCCACAGGTTGAGAACCGCTGCAAAGGATGTTATTGGGACAGTTGGCAACATTTTAATATAAACGGTATTATATATAAACACGCATATAACAGAATTGTGTGCATGTTAAATTCCCAGAGTGTGATGATTGCCCTGGGTTATATAAGAGAATGTCCTTGTCCTTAGGGACCACATGCCGAGGTATTTAAGGGTGAAGGGACAAGCTGTCTGTGGCGAACGCTCCCACGACTCAGGACAAGATGCATATATGTAGAAAACGGAAATGACACAGCAAACGTGGCAGAAACCAACTGGTGAATCTGGGTGCAGAAGTTCTTTATACAATTCTTACAACCTGTCAGTAAGTTTGAAATTACTTCCCAATCAAAAGTTAAAAAAACTCTTTGCCTGCCTCTCGGGTCTCTGAAAAGACTGACCAAAATGCAAGAAGCGAAGGTACTTGGGAAACTAGGAAAAGGCTCCTTTATGGTACGGTGGTGGCGTAACCACTGAATAAACTGCAGTTGAGATCACAAGACTAGTACAATCAGTATTAATGGAGGGTCCGTGTCAGGGCTCGGCTGTCAGCAGCTGGTGAATGTTGAGGTGGCGGGCAAGGCCTGGGCAGGCCAGTCCCTCCTCTGCTGACAGATGGAGGGGAATGTGGGTCCCACAGGCCCCAGCTGGGCACTCAGATGGCTTTGCTTCTGCCTCTCCCTGCCCCGGGAGCCTGTGGTGGGCTGTGCATGGCGCGGAAGAGGATGTTGGGGGAAGACATTTGTCCCAGGATCTCTCTGCTACTTACCCACATAATGCCCTTTGAGGTACCCCTCACAGTCACAGGTCTCTGCGAATCAAACAGAGAAGGAGTCCAGTGAGCCATTCTGGGCACAGACCCAAGCCCAGAGGTGCCGGCCCCTGGATGGTCAGGAAGAGCCCCCTGGGATCATGTTTCAGGGGGCTCAGGAAAAATCCCATGTCCTGGCCCCGCCCCCCCAAAAAAACACAAGTTCTTCTGTTTAGCTCAGTTCTCCATGCTTATTCCTCAAGTAACTTTTCCAGGCCCTAGCAGGTTCTGGGCCAGCAGACCCCATCCCAGTCCCTCTGAGTCAGGATCCCTGTGAATAAGGAGGGAAGATTCACTAGCCCTGCCCCGCTCCTGTCTCATGCCTCCTACCCAGCCAGTTACAATCAGCCCAGCCAGAGTCCTGGGAAGGCTGAGCTCTGTCCCCACCAGCTCTGCAGCCTCAAGGAGCAGGCTGGACCAGCTGGCAGAGTAGGGAGAGGTAGGCAAAGAGCAGGAGGGCACAGCCACCCCAAAGTTAGGGGGGGCAGGGGGGAGAGGAACAAGCCCCTCCGGCCCCAGACGTTCCACAGAAAAGGGGCCTTGTCCATGCACACAGGGGACAAATGCCAGGCCTACCTTTGTCACAAGGCTGATCATCTGCGGTTTGCACAAAAGACAGATGGAACAGCGTTAGCGGAGGGGAACAGGAGGCCCTGAGGCCGCGAGACAGCCATGGCCTCGTGTGCCTGAGGAGCCCTCCATCTGTCCCCCCTCTCTCTCCTCCGGCAAACCTGTGATCCGAGCTGGGCTGCATTATTAAACCAGGACTTCTCTAATTAGTCTTCCTGTGTGTGTCTCATTAGCAGCTCAAAGAAAGCCAGCTCATCGCTGGCGTAAGCAGCCTCAAGGCCAATTTATTCAGCAGCCCTTTGATGGAGAGCACGTGTAGAGGAGTGGGCGTGGGCAGCAGCCGCCAAGCCAGGAGAGCAGCTTGCTCTAGTCTAGGAGCCCGCAGCGGGCAAGCGTCCTCTCCAGGCCCTCCCTGGGCCCCTGATCACAGGCCCCCCTCGTCCCACTCCCTTGGCCTCAGGAGCCTGTTTTCCCCTCTTGGAAAAGGAGGTGCTCTGAGCCCCCTGCTTCACAGGCTGTTGTGACGATTACAAGGAAGAAGGTCGGTGGATGTGCTTCCTAAAAGGTAAAGTGCTACACGGAGTGGAGTTGGCAAAAAAAAATACAAAACACTGGGCTAAGTTTGAATTTCAGAAAAACAAGGAATCGGCATTTAGTAGACGTATAGCCCATGCAGTATTTGGGACAAGTGTCTTTATGCAAAGAAATGACTTGTTGTTTATATGAAATTCAAAATTAATTGAACATCTTGGTTTTTATTTGCCAAATCTGATCCCTAACACAGAAGCACAAGATATCCAGAGCTGTCTCCCCAAATCCGAGGTTCCTAAATGGACAGGACCAGTGTGCCCTTTGGGCATCTAATGAAAGCTGTGGACCTTCTCTCAGACACAGACCAACAGCCAGACACACAAACACACACACACACACACACACACCACACACATTTGCACACAATTTTGGGAGAGGTGCTAATTTGCCCCCTAATGTCATCCATGAGCTCCTCTCCAGGGAATAGCTCCCCCCAACTTAACCCCCATTTCCTCTCCTCACCCCTCTCCCCACCCCCTCCTTCCTCTGGAGGCTGGGAGGTCAGAGAAGGCCCTTGGTGCTGCCTCCTGCCCAGCGCCTGCTTCTTCTTGGCACAAAGCCCCCAAGTCCTAACCCCGGCCCCTCCCTTAAGTACCATCCCTGCCAATCTACTCACAGGGGGGCTTCTTGAGGCTCTGGGGGCTCGGCAGGGTGCCCGTGGCTCTCCGGTAGCTTAGGCGCCTGTGGACAAGGAGATGGACAGGCCCATGAGCTGGGCCACGGAACCAGTCCGGGGGGTCTTACAGAAAAGCTGGAGAAACTGATGCTGGATCCTACAGGTGGGCACAGCCTGGCAGCCTGAGGGCCTCCGGCATCACACCGAGTTCCAGGGAAGAGGGACACGCACTGGTTCACGGGAAAGACACGGAGTCTCCTGCTCTGGAAGACGCCTGCCCAGCCCTAAGGTCACACAGGGATCCAGCCCAGTGCCCGGGTCAGCAGTTGGCTGTTACTGTCCTACGACCGATTCTCAAGAAAGGGAGGCCCCCTCTCCTCTCTCCTGGCCTCCATTCCCGAGGAAGCTGGAAAATAGCAGGACTCTCAGGAGAGGCTGAGGGTGAACGTGACCCTGACTTAACGCCCTTCTCCCACCGGAGACCTCAGCCAGACACATCATCTAGCCGGGTTGTCAGTGGAGAGGCAGCTGCCAAGGTCTCACCTCTGACTGAGAAAACGCCAGGGCTCTCGGAGGTGTTTCGATTTCCACATCTGAATGCAGCTAAAGAGCCTCCCCGCCCCCCGCCCCCAAGACCTGTGAAGCCAAAGATGCAGATGGGTCTGAGGCTCCCCCGAGGAAAGAGAGCAGGTTCTCAAGCTGCAACACCTCAGAATCGCCTGGAACCTCGGTGAGAACAAAGAGCGCAGAGCCCACCCCGGGGGACCACTGAAACGCTTGAGCGAGGTCTGTAGGACTTCAAACCTCAGGCGAGGCCGATGCCGTCTTAACTGCCAGCCCCTCTGACCCAGAACTTGCACTTCTAGAAATCTATCCTAGGAAAATAATTTGAAATGTGAGGGATATTCTATGTGCAAGATAACAATTGCAGGCTTGTAGCTGTGAAACACGGGAGAAGACTGAAAGGTGGAGAAGGGGAAGCTTTCCAGCTAAACTGTAAGCTCCTCCAGGGCAGAAAACAGGGGTTCACAGCAGCCCACAGGATGCCCAGCACAGGCCAGGTCCATTCACAACAAATCCATTCATGCTGCCTATGAATGAATGGTGTCGCTCCTGATGAACTAGTACGTAGCCACTACAATGACACAATAACTAATAGGCAATATGTGGAAAATGCTGGCGTCAAAATGTATAGTTAAAAAAAAAAAAAAGCAAGATCTCAAAACACTCATGTAAAAAGCACAAAAGGAAATAATTATGTAGTTTAGATGGTGGTGAGACTTTGGGTAGTTTTCTTTTCCTTGTCCTCTTCTTCCATATTTTTATAGTTTATTTGTCAACTTTCTCTAAGAATGTCTTATGCAATATACATTAATAACAGAGATTTCCATATACAGACAGCCCTTGGGTTACTTCGAATTCGACATAACGTCGTTCCGTGGTTACATCGCCATCTCCCATTTATTTATTAAAAACAAAGTTCCGTCATTTCGACGTATGTACATGAGTGCTTTATGTTTTTTATTATTTATTTACCACAAGTAAAGGTCAGGAATTGTTATCTTTCTTCCAAATTTTTTTTTACTGTTTCACTTCATTACTGCTGTGTATGTGCTCCCTGTGAGTGACGTAGGTGCTTATGTAGGTGGGTTCTGACTTAAGGCGAAAATCGCGTTATGTCACACCATAAGAATATATCTCCAACGTATTTCTTTAAATCTCAAACAGTCATTGCCACTGGTTATGGGTCAAGAAGGACAAACACAAGTACAATTGGTACTTACCTCAGGGAACAACACACATTGTGTCCGTCTGGCTGTGGTGCAGAGATTCGTGGGTTTGCCATGTACCCATTCCTCTGCCACTCCAGAACCACCCCCTTGCAACCCCCCCAGACCCACCTTTCCTGGAACTGCTTGGAGGGAATAAGGCCAGCTCGAAGGTTGGTGTCCCCCACTCGCTTGGCCTGCCACCACGTAGGGTCATCCTGGCTCACCACCTCCAGGACCTGCCTGCGCTGGAAGGGCAGGCCTGCCTCCTGGCAGGGAATGGCCCGGTCCTCCCGCGGGTTGTAGTGGAAGAGGGCCCGCATGAACACCTGCAGGGGACGGGCTGGGTGAGGCGACCCTTCATCGTGGAGACATGGACATGCCTATGCCACGTTGAAAGTCAAATGACAACTACCGTTCACCGTTAGGAGGCATAAGCAGCCTTGAGAATAGCTAGCTAACCAGAAACATACTGCACATATTTTCTTATTGTTCTTCAACCATTTTGGATATTAGAGTCAGGAAATCCCTCAAGAATCAGAAAATTAACAGATGGGCCCCATGTCTGAATATCTTTCTCCAGCCTAAACGTTTCCTTAATTACCTGATCTGCTGTGCTCAGCATACACAATGAACAATTAGTCCTGGGGACAAAAAGTAAAGGCAAGCACAATCCCTCATTCAAATGTTATTTCTGATATGCTAACTGCCCCTAATGAAGGCAGCAGCCATCTGTTAAATAAGTGATCTAGATGTTTGGTAAGAACACAAATCCCAATAAAACTACTGCTACTGACTCCTCACCATCATTTCTCAGTGGGTACTTGACGCCCACATTTTTTACAGTTCAATCCTGACTCATCTGTCACACGTTTGGCTAACCCCCAACTCTCCCCTTTACCTTGAAGTCACCCCTCCAGAGAGGATGGTGGGGAGACACAGCATTTTGTCACACTTCCTGGTTCTCTTCTATAATTCAGTGGCATGGGTTTATTTATTTCTATTTGGGCCCAATTACTTAACAGCAAATAGGCCCCCCAAAAAAGGCCAGAGGGCTTCCTTAGGGCAGTGATTCTCAACCTTTTTCATCTCAGGGCACACATAAACTAAGTACTAAAATTCTGTAGCACACACAAAAAATATTTTATTTTTGGCCAATCTGAAAAACAAAATAGGTATAATTTTGATTCATTCACACTGGATGGCTATTGTTGTGTTGGCTGTTGTCATATTTTTATTTGACAATCTAAGGGAAAAGAGGTCAGTGCCCCTGACTAAATAGTCAGGTATTGCATGTTGTAAAAATTCTGTCTGCAAAAAATGAAATAAATAAATAAATTCTGGCAGCACACTGGTTGAAAATCACTGCCTTAGACAGATTCGAATCATATTCTTTTATGCCCTCCAGAAAGGATTCGGCTAGTAGCCCACAGTAAGAACCTTCTGGCCAGGTATTGCGAGGACAGATACCCTCATCAAGCCACCGGTGTCACCAGGGTCCCAAACACTCAGAAGAGTATAATCCTCAGATCAAGCTTCTGGCTCAAGAAGAAATACTTAGGAAGGATGAGCTAAGGGACTGGAAAACCAGGTTCTCCCCCTGTATCAAGTGAAAACCTTCAGCAGCTGCATCTGGAGACCACATTAACTGATTCCAGAAAGAACCACCTTCCATCAGGTGAGAGCCCATATATGGCTGCCCTGGGATGCAATGGAAGAGTGCAAATAAGAAACTAGCCACAAACACCTTATTTCTTCGTTTGTTAAAAAAAAAACCAACAAAAAAAACCTGACATCAAACACAATGTCCATTGTTAATCCTATTCATCAAGATATTTATTGACATCTATTCTGTGCCAGGTGCTGGAATGACTCTCTTTCTTGCACTTAGTACTGGGAGGTGGGGCTGGGAATCAGCTTTCTTGAAACATTGGCATGCTCCCTTCCTTCCACTGATGAAAAGCATGCAATTGCCCTAGCTGGTGTGTCAGTGGATAGAGCGTCGGCCTCTGGACTGAAGGGTCCCAGGTTCGATTCTGGTCAAGGGCACATGCCTGGGTTGTGGGCTCGATCTCCAGTAGGGGGTGTGCAGGAGGCAGCCAATCAATGATTCTCTCTCATTGATATTTCTCTCTTTCCCTCTCCCGTCCTATCTGATATCAATAAAAATGTATTTAAAAGAAAAGCATGCAATTCATTATGTTATTTCTGCCTTGGCTGCGAGGGTAGTTCAGATCCAAATGTTTTTGAAATTAATTAATGCCCTCATCTGTCCTCTCTACCACCACCCTAAGCTCAGGTCTCAACCCCCTCTCCACTGGGCTTTGACAACAGCCTGCAACCAGGTCTCCCTGCCTCCAGTCTCCACCTGCTCCACCCTCCTCCATGTGCCTACCTCGGGGAGCTTTCTAAAACACAAACATGGTTGCATCACTCCCCTTAAAACACACACACACACACACACACACACACACACACACACACACACAAAACACACAGCCTGGCCAGTATAGTTCAGACGGTTGAGCGCCAACCTATGAACCAGGAGTTCACGGTTCAATTCCGGGTCAGGGCACATGCCTGGGTTGCGGGCTCGATCCCCAGTAGGGTGTGTGCAGGAGGTAGCTGATCAATGATTCTCTCTCAACATTGATGTTTCTCTCTCCCTTTCCCTTCCTCTCTGAAATCAATAAAAATATTTTTTAGAAGCCACAAAACTAAAACACAAGCCTTAAGGTAATTCAGAAGACAGCCCTAACCCACCTCCCCGACTCCCAGACACCACCCCAATATATACTCCTCTCCATTACTTTGAGCTTCTGTCTATGCAGACCCGTCTGCCTGAACTTCCTTCCACCTCTTCTTCACCAGGGACCCACTCATCTCACCCTCTTTAAGCCTCACTCCCTCGTGCCTCCCATGCGACACCTTCCACGGCGCCTGTAACCCCGTAGAGAATCTTTCCATAGCATTTGTCACGTGGCAATAAAAGGCTTGCTCCCCGGCCTCCCCCTGAACTAGGAAGCCTCAAAGCTCCTAATCAACCCTGTCGCCAGCATCTGGCAGAGCACCTGGCACAGCGGAGGTGCCCCACAAAGGTAGGCTACACGGCGAAATAAATGGCAGTTACTTAATTGGTCCCAAAGCCAGCACATTGGGTACCTTCTCCTCCTCTTTATGGCCCCAATTTTTCTATTTTAATTAAAATGTATTAGTAAGCTAGGTCGAATCTGGTCTACCGACAGGCAGGGCACAAACAAATGAATCACTTTGTGACAGGATGGCAATCTACTGAGCACATGTTCCGAGGACCAGATGTACAATCTCTTCCCAAATGCCCGTCTCAAAGGCTGGGCTGGAGCCCTCCCTGGCCCTCCAGCTGCCCCCATACCTTGCTCTCCTTTAAGCGGTCCTCCTCCTGGGTGGCTGGGATGATTTTCAGGGTGATGGATCCCTGGGACTGAGCCTGAAAGGAGAGAGAGCACAGGCTCATCATCCCCCAGGTCTAGCCCTTCATGAGTTCACATCTCACTTCCCAGGTCTGAAAACTCACGTTCAGAGGCAAGTCAGACTCACTGCCTTCCCTGGGACCCACCCGTCTATGGTGGCACCGGTTGAACTAACAAAGCAAAACTCAAAAGCCAATACCTGCATTTCAGACAAAGGGGCATAAGATTTTAAATGAGACCCCGAGGACAATGCATACACTGAATCCAGCTCTGCATCCCTCCTGACCTCTCGTGCCCCCCAGGGCTGCCCTCTCTCCTTCCTCTTGGGTTATTTTTAATAACCTGGCCCAGTTTCCTTTTCCTCCTTCCTGCCTGATTAGGGGCTGGTTCCCAATCAGTACTTTCCTCTTTGCTTCCATCTTCCCCAGTGGGGTCTCCAATCCCAGGCCACTCCTGTCTTCCCAGGGGTTCCTCTTCCCATGTGGGGGGCCCAGAAGGAAGAAGCTGTCAGCCCATGAGAGCGCCTCTCACTGGTCTCCCTGGCCCTGCATCGCCCTGGAACACAAGCAGGTCGGTGCCCAGAACCAGGGAAAGGGCTGTAAGACAGGAAGACTGAAGGGGCTGCCTGCAGCCTTAAAGAGCCAGCCTTCTCTCTTCACATCTCAGCCTGCTTCTGCCCCCAAACCATAAGAAGTTAGCTGCCCACCCAGGGTGACACAGTGGTTGAGCGTCAACCTATGAACCAGGAGGTCAGGGTTCAATTCCCGGTCAGGGAACGTGCCTGGGTTGCAGGCTCAATCTCCAGTGTGGGGTGGGCAGGAGGCAGCCGATCAATGCTTCTCTCCCATCATTGATGTTTCTATCTCTCTTTCCCTCTCCCCGCCTCTCTGAAATCAATAAAAATACATTTTAAAAAAACATCAATTATTTTTTTAAAAGTTAGCAAGAAGTGTCATGCGGGGGGGGGGGGGGGGGTGGGCGATGCTCAGGATACAGAGGACAGAACTATGACTGGGGCTCTTTACAATTTCAGTTTTGACTTGAACTCCCAGAATGGACTCTGGAGGCTGTTTACATCCCAGCACAGATGTGAAATGCTGTATCCTTTTCCAGATGTTTACATCCGAATGGTCACCACACATGGGATGAGAAACCATCCCTGTCCTTGCTTTCCAGGAGAGGAAATCAAAACTCAGAATGACTGGGTGACTTGCCCAAGGTTGCACCACTAGGAAGTGGCGGAGGCAGGATTCAAACCCAGGACTGTCTGATCCCAAATCCCTTGCTTGGGTCCTCCCTGTGCTTCAACCTCTTAGTCCATATTCCTTGGTCCTTTAGAAGAGGGGACCCTTTTGAAGGGGGTCTCCCCGTAGGGTCCTCAGGAAAGGGAGCTAGAGGTCAGGGGAATGACTGAAGAGACGGTCTGCGAGAGGCAGATGGACTAGAGCAGTGGTTCTCAACCTTCCTAACGCCGCGACCCTTTAGTACAGTTCCTCATGTTGCGGTGACCCCCAACCATAAAGTTATTTTCGTTGCTACTTCATAACTGTAATGTTGCTACTGTTATGAATCGTCATGTAAATATCTGATGTGCAGGATATATTTTCATTGTTGCAAATTGAACATAATTAAAACATAGTGATTAATCACAAAAACAATATGCAATTATATATGTGTTTTCCGATGGTCTTAGGCAACCCCTGTGAAAGGGTCGTTCGACCCCCAAAGGGTCGCGACCCACAGGTTGAGAACCGCTGGACTGGAAGCTCAACTCCTCCTGTCCCCCACCCGCACCCAGGAGCACTGTAAGGCCACTTTGCCTGCGGCCCTCCCATGAAAACAGGGAGACCGAGCCAGATCCGCCCTGGCTCTGGAAGCACCCGGCTTTGGTCCCCGAAGCACCACCAAACCCCAGCACACGTGCAGCACGGACCAGAATCTGGCTGATCTCGTCAGGCCGCTTGTGCAGGACTGTGATCCCGTTCACTTCCCGGAGCTCGTCCCCAACGTGGACCAGGCCTAGGAGACACAGGGGCGGCCGTTAGCACAGGAAAGGAGCTCGAAGCTCTGGGCACCGCTGGGACCGGGATGAACGGAGTCCCAACTGCGTGCTGGCTGCCTCACTCGGCGTCACAGCCTCACAACCACCCGGTGAAACCTCCAGTTTACAAGTTGGCAGCTGAGATCCAGAAAAAGTATGCAGCTTGCCTCAGGCCACACTGCTCAGCAATGGAGCCAGTGTTCAAACACAGTCATTTTGATGTAGAAAGACTGTGTTCTTTCTGCTGTAACCTCTGCTTCTTTAAAAATTGCATTAACTCTTCACCATCCTGGCCTCCGCTGTCATGACAAGCCTCTCCGGGTACTGGGCCCTATTTGCTACTGAAAGCGGACGCTGGCCCAGCAGTGTTAGCAGCACCCAGGAGGCGGTCAGGGTGCAGAATCTGGGGCCCACCTAAGACCTGCTGAATCAGAATCGCCTTTTAACAAGATGCTGGGGCCAGGGGGAGAGAGGGGTCGTGTGCTTGCTCACGTTTGAGAAGCTCTGGTCTCGGAGTCTCCACACCATGATCCCCAGATGTGGGGATAATGCTCCCCACACCCGGAGGTTTGCCTCCGGCTCAGGAGTTCTTCCCCACACAGTGATTTGCAACTTCTTTCCCACCCAAACAAATCTGGGACATGAGCACCCTCCCTTCCGCAATAGTGCAACTCGGTGGTGGTGGTGGGGGGGGGTGTCCCTGCCCCCCAGTTAGAAATTACCCACCAAGCCCATGCTGCATGCATGAGTCCTGATCCCCTCATCTCTCCATGTCTGAGAGATTTTTCAAGCAATTCAAATTTCTACCAGGCTGGTGAAAGAGAATTCCAGCCCCACTCCCCCACTCCCAGTACCTCCCAAACAGGTGACCACAGAGGAGGGGAAGATGAGACCCGTGGCCAAAGGGGGAAGGCCGGGGGATGAAGGCCATCGCCCTGGCCAGGTGGGCATTGATGCCACTCACCACTCCGGTCTGCTGCGCCCCCTCGCATGATCCTGGCCACCACGACAGCCCCTGAGTGCTCATCCCGTCGGATGGTGGCGCCCTGCATCGGAGACAGAGCAGGCAGGCTCCTCAGAAGCACCCACAAACCTCCGATTCCAACACTCTGGACCCCCCAGAGCCTCCCCACCCCTCCCTCTGTCATCTCAGAAGGCAGGTCAGAAGGGACCTTTCCAATGCTGAGGATGCAATTAAACTGACATCTCCCATTAGTGTAGCACAGCACTTCACAGTTTAAACAAAGCACCGTACGTAACACAGCGCCCATCTCATTTTGGACACGAGGAACTGGGGCTCAGGGAAGGGACGCATCCGCATGGTCACCCAGCCAAGACGGAGGAAAGCTTTTTGTGATGCTGAATCCAGAGCTTTCTCTATCGTAACACAGCCACTGCCTCTTGCAAAGACATTTAATAATGAGGAGAGTATGTGCCAGCAAATTCTCATCCTGCCTCGTCTAACCAATCACAGGGCCTTCTGCTGCCGAAGGGAATCAATTATGCCCCAGCCAGGGCTTCGGGACCAGGACTTGGTCCATGAAGCACAGAAGAGAGGTGATCTAGGATGAGAAAAGTCTAAAAAGCCCTCAATTTCCTGCGTCACACAGGCTGGACAGTGAGCGGCAGGGCAGGGTGGCAGTCAGGCCAAGAGCTGAGCTCCGGAGTTGGACAGCCCTGGGTTTGAATCCACGCTGGCATTTACTAAAAGCATGCGGCCTTAGCAAGGAAGCCCCTTATCCTCTCTGATTCTATTTCCTCTTGGGTGTGGGGGAACATTTAACTCACGGGGTTGGGCGAGGATTACATTAGGTAAAACATCCAGGGCACTTAGCACACAGTAAGTGCTCAATAAATGCTAGCCATTTACCATTGGCTGAAACTGCAGACACTTTGTGCACTTATTAACTTTGTTTGTGTCATCTATTTGAAGTACACAAGATAAATGCTGCTGGAAAGAGAGGCCATTAGCTGAGAACCCTGTGGCTTCTTGCCCCCTAGACCTTCTTGCTTCCCAGCATGTGTCCACCCCTCCCTCCTTCCCTGTCTTAGCGGAGGGGCTCCTCCTGTCTAGGCTGGTCCCGCTGCCCTCCCTCCCTCTCCTACATCCTCAATGCCCCTTCTCTCCTGGACCTGAAAATATTATCACGTCTCTCCCATCATAAAAAGCCTGCAGCCCCGTCCAGCAGGAGCCAGTCTCCATTCCTTTGGAACAAGTTTCTTAAAGAAACAGGGTGCATCTGCTCTCTCTGCTTCCTGCCCTCAGAGTCACGCAGCCCTGCAACCTCAGATGTGCTGGGAGCCGGTCCATCCTTGCTGCTTGACACAGTCGCTGCAGGGAAGAAACATCTGCACAGCATATGTGTCAAGGGACCTGGCGTATATGGCATACTGTTCTTAATATGTTTGCTCACCTTCTTGGCGCTATGTGTTTTAACCAAGGTCACCTCTCTGAGAAAGGTTGTTTCCCCAGGTGGGGATTTTCCCCTGAAGTTAGGGAGGGAATAAAACCCCTTAACTAAGTGCCAGGCGGGTAGTTAATCACTTTAACTGCGAACAATCACGCTTAAGCTACATAATCTTTACTCCCTGGAATGGAGATAAGAAACGCCCTAACCTTTGGAATAGAGATTGAAAGGATTGGAATCAACTGGTATAAATACAGATGTAACAAGACAACAGGACACAGAACCTAGACACAGAACCTAGTGAGAGAACATGGCAAAAGATCCTGGACAGAACCTAGCAACCAAACCTGGCTGGAGAACCTGGAGAACCTAGTGAGAGAACCGAACCAGAACTTGGCTGGAGTTCCTGGCTAGAGATCCTGGCTAGGCTGCTGATCAATTCAATTCAATTGAACACTGTCTCCGTGTCATTCCTTCTTCACCAACTCCATCCACACCTTTGGGAACCCCTGGACCTGCTGGGGCTGGACCCCAACACAGATGCAACAGCAAAAGCACCTGATGGCCCGCCAGCTGCAGCCCTCAGCCTGCTCTCCTCCGATCAGCCTCCTGCCTGACTCTGGTGCTCACCCTCCCTCTGGAATTCTATCTCAGCCTGGGCCCTGGCGACACCTCTCTCCCAGTTCTTCTCAAGGACAAGTCATCTCCTTTGCTGAACCCTCCTCTATCTGCCTTTGAAATGCTGACTACGGGGCTGGGGCCTGGCCCGGCCCTCTTCATGTCTCACTTTGTAAACTCTTCACCCAGGAGGTGTCGACCTCTGAGGTGTGATTTTAACCCCTCCTGCAGCAGGCTGGGGGCTGCCAAGTCTGTAATCTCTGGATACATAATCCTTCCACCTCCTGGACACCCCCCATTCCAGTCGCACAGGCCTCTTGAATTCAGTGGGGCCTAAGCTCCTTCTTATTTCCTCCCCAGAATTACGGCCCCAACACCACACAGTCGTCCAAGCAGGACACCTGGGCATTGCCCCAGGTGCCTCCCCAGACTCCTGCCCAAACGGTGGCAGGCACAACGTGACAACCATTTTGTTTCTGAACTATTTCTTGGATTTCTCTTCCCTATTCCCACGGGTCTAGGTCAAGCCCCATTTCTGAACCTTGTGGGTCTGGCCCCCACCTTCAAATTGGTTTTCTGCTTCAGGCCTCACTCTCTGGATTGCTTTCCACTGGGTAGCCAGTGTGATCTTTCTGCACTGCACTCTGGCCATGCTATTTCTTCCTTAAAACCTTTCCATGGCCCCCCCCCCCAACCCCCCCTTCAAGGTCAAGCTAAGTAACCCTGCGTGGACAAGCAGGTTCTTTTATGATCTGCCACTGATCTGGCCTCACCCCTGTCGCTCCGTACCTCAAACTTGGCATTCTATGTCCACACCAGGCAGCTCCGATGGCCTGGATATTCCAGGCCATTTACCTTCCCGGGGCTTTGCTCGTGCAGTCTACTTTGTGGAATGCCCTCTCCCTTTTCCTCCTAGAAAATTCCTGCTCACTTTTTTTGGAATTCAGCACAGGCATCACCCCTTCCAGGAAGCCCCCAGTCACCACCTCCTGTGAACTCCCAGGTCTTAATCATCTCTGAACTGCCTGCATCCAACAGGGTGCCTGGCACACAGAAGGGTGCACGAGGTGTCTGCCCAGTTGGTGGGTGACTGCCCCGTTTGGAAAGAGGGGAAACAGAGGCAGAGGGGAGATCTCGCTCTGTTTGCAGCAGGGGTTCATCTGAGGTCATCTGGTGAAAGTTGGCTATAGAGGGTGCCGGCAGCGGTGTTCTTCCGGGCAAGCACTCAATTCTCTGGACTTCCCCTACTTCCCTCCTTCTAATAAACAACCCTGTCCCTTTGCCCAGTAATCAGTGCTGAACCAGGACCAGCATGATAACCGTCTGTCAGCTGGGGAGAAGAATAGCTGCTGCCTGGGCTTCCTTGGGATTCAGAGCAGGGCCTGGCAACCGGTTTGTAAAGAGCCAAATGTAACTGTTTTAGGCCACGGGGGCCGCATAGCCTCCTGTGCAGCTACTTAACTCTGCCGTTTCAATGTAAAGGCAGCTGTAGACAATACGGAAAGGAACAGGATGGCCGTGTGCCAATAAAACTTTATTGACAAAATCTGGCTTTGGCCCTTGGACCGTGGTTTGCCAGTTCAGAGCACGATGATCAGAGCTGCTCTGTACAGTCGTGCAGGTTATTTACTGCACAAAGGAGCTTGGCCACAGTGGAGGGAGGCTGTATCCACCCAAAGAAAGGGGTTCCCTGCGCACAGAAGCGTTGCAGGGACTAGTGACGGCCTGGACAACACTGCCGTCACTCACTCCAAAGACTTCAGGAGGCTCCCTTCCCAGTTTTCTGGGTGGAACAGGGAAAGGGGGCGGGGCTGGGTGGCCACATACCAGGGGTTCCTTGTTCTTTACCAGGCGGACAATCTTCACTGATTCTTCATCAAAGTCCTCATCAATATTGTCAGGCAGAGGGGGGAGAACAGGGTCGAAATTCTTCTGAGCAACCGTATCATGCACCATGAGCATGGCCTGTCAGGAAAGCATGAGAAATGAAAGGCTGGCCCAGAGCTCCCAGGGGTCAGGCAGGGGGCCTTGGCCGGGCAGTGGGCAGGGGTGGGGTGGGGGGTGGGGTCTCGGATTTCATGCCAGACAACCACCCCGGACACTGGTACTTAGGATCTCTCACTGAGGAGCCCCCTTCCTCAGTTTCACGACTGAATGCTTAGGAGACACAGGGACCGCAACATGACTACCCTGAGGTGGGGGGTGGACAGCAGCTGGAGCAGCTCCCTCTCGTCGCTGTGCACGGAGGTGGCCTGCAGCTCCTCCATCACCTGTAGGGCAATGAGACGGTGGCTGTGGGAGCTTCACGCCTGCTGGGAGTCCCCAGGGAAAACCCTGCTCCCTGGACCCAGACCCAAGAGCCCTCCCAGCCGCTGCTACAGCACCCAGGGGCACATGGGACCCTCAGCCACCCAGGACCGATACTCCCAGGGAACTCACACCGGGGATCAGAAGAGCTTGAGCAGCTTCGCAGGGTAAACCTAACGGGCACTAACTTATGAAGCCCTTCCCGGGTGTCAGTTGCTCTACGTGGGCCTTCTCACTCAGCGCTCACGATGAACTAGATGTAGCGGGCACTATTGTTTTGCCATTTTACAGATGAGAATTAAATGAAGGATTAAATATCTTGCCCAAGGTCAGAAAGCTCGGAAGTGGCACAGCCAGGACTTGAACCTGGGCTTGCCTGGCTCCATTATCTGTGCCCTCATCACTACATTCTTTTATAATTGAGGAAACTGGGGCTCAGAGAGGTTGAGTGACTTGGTTAAGGTTGCAGAGCTAGTAGGGAAGGCAGGGCTGTGCCTGGGAGCCTAGCAACCTGCCATGCTGCTCATCACCACATCCCACGGAGGAGAAAGGAGAGGGAGGTGCGCCCACAGGCTGCGGCCTCCCCCCAGCAGGCCATCTCCGGGGGTTACGTGAGTTTATCCAGGAGCTGGACTTAGTCAGCAACAGGGACAGCTTTCCCAAATCATGCAACACAGAGAACAGGCCCACAGGAAATCAGGACGCCTTCCTTTAAACAACGAGAAGCCTGAGCCAGGAAGCGGGGACGGACGGCGAGTCCCTGCCCCCAGGACTTCACATTGGGCCTCTCCAGACACCAGTCTTGTTTGACCTGTTCCTACTGCCCGTCCTCAACAGCTTGGAGCTGCCGATCTGATGCAAATGCTCTCATTTCACAGCTGGGGAAGCAGGCTTTCTCGGGAACACACAGTAAGTGGGCGTCATCATGTCACCATGTTCCCAAGCCCAGTCCAAGGCTCACGAGTTCCTCCCCGCCTGTTAGGAGGCCCAGGGAAGAGGAGGAGGAGGAGGAGGAGGAGGAGGAGGAGGAGGAGGAGGAGGAGGAGGGGGAGGAGGAGAGGGAGGAGGAGGAGAGGGAGGAGGAGGACAAGGAGGGGGGAGGGGGAGGAGAAGGAGGAGGAGAGGGAGGAGGAGGAGGGGGGGGAGGAGACACTTCACCTTGGGGCTCCCCAGGCGCATGGCTAAGCAATGGTGATGAGGCAAGAACACAGCACTACAGGTGGGGAGAGGCTGACACCAGAAGGGGAAACTTGGGGCTTACATCTTCGGCGAGGGCCACGGCGCCGTGCAGAACAGGGGTTGGACTTTGCCTCTCGTAATAGCGAAGCTTCTCGTGAATCTGCGAAGACAGCGATTTCCGGCTGGGGCCTCCCAAGCCAGCTGCCTAGCTTTACCCTGGACACCACCCGGCCGCCCGGCTGTCGGGCTGCAAACTGGGTCATCCACAGGGCAGCTAAGAGAAGGCCCTGCATAGGGGCTCCTGAGGGCCTCCCTGGGGCAGCGGGGTGGCCAGGGTGACCTCCAGAAACCCTCACAAGACGGGATGAAAGGGGGCTTTACCTTCATTAAGTAACTGAGGCTCTTTTCACTGAACACATCCTTCAGGAAGCCCATCTCTTCCTTGTGGTTGGAGTCAGGTCTGAGTTGAGAGGTCAGCAGCGCCAGGGTTTCATGCAAGCCTGCCAGAGTGAAGGAAAACAGTACAGCAAACACAACGGTCCACGGAGACCCCCCAGGGAGGCCCCCAGGGAGACCCCCAGGGAGACCCCCAGGGAGACCCCCAGTGGGCCCTCAAACCACACATCAGCCTGTCCTGTGAACATTCCCTCCCAGGCTCACATTCCTGAGAGCCAGCTGACAGCAGCCTGCTTTCCCTCCTTCTTATCTTGGGGCGTGGAGACCAAGCCCTGCACTCACCGGAGTCCTCGGACAGCACCGGCATGTCTGTGCTGGCCAGCTCCCCGCCTGCCTGGATCCTGGAGGAAGAGGGGGAGGAGGGGGAAGCTCCATCAAGCATATTCATTCAACAAACAGTGATGACACATCTACTGTGTCTGTCTGTGGCCAATGTGGGGACAGAGGGGGCGGGAACCAACAACCCCGCTCACTTTTTGCAGAGCGGGGAGCACACTGCGGTCTGCTGAGCGCCTGCAGTGTGCCCAGCGCGGTGCCGGGTGATCGCCTCTGACATTTGTCTTAATCTGCACCAGGCCCCGAGGAACGAATACTAATACTATTACTCTGCTGATGGAGAAACAGAGGCACAGAGGAATTCGGTAACGCGTGGCCCCTGGCTGACCGTGGGCGCTCTCCTCTACAACACCCCCTTCTCCCGTGACCTTCTGTGAGGCTCAACCAAGTCCCTTGCCTGTCACACCTTCAACAAGTTATCTGGCTGGGCCTACAAGCTCCCTCCTTTCCCTCCATCCCCCCAGCCCCAACCGGAAGGAAGCCTCCCCCCCCCCCCCACCCCACCCCCAGAACAGAGCATACAGAGGAGGAGCAATGAGAGCGCAGGGGGGCCCTGCCTCAGAAGGCCCCCCAACTGCTCTGCAGCACGTGGACCTCAAAAAGTCCTCCTTCAGGAGGGGACGAGGAGAGGAATGATTCATTCATTCCGGAAACACGGGGCCAGCCCCTCCGCGACTGCACGGGGGACACTAAGATGCATAAGAATGGTACCCGGCCCTCCAGCCACCGCCCCCCCCCCCCCGCCCCGCCCCAGCCGGACTTGCCCTCTGGCTCCTTCTAGCCCAGCACCCCGCCTCTCCCCCGGCGGCAGGCACAGACTCCAGCTCGCCCTCAGAAGGAACCTGTGGGACAAACAAGGAGCGAGGCTGAGCGGAGGAGAGCGGAACCTGGGGGCGCTGGGGGCGGTCTCGCAGGATGCCGGCGGCTGGGAAGGAGCCGGGCGCCAGGGGAGGGGGGGTGCGGGAGGGGGGACCGGCAGCCGTGGGGCGCGGACTGCGCTCCCCCTGCCCCCAGCGGGGGGCTCTGTGGGCCGCGAGGCTGCGGTGGGCACAGAGGCGGTCTCGGCCCATCCTCCGCGCCCCGCCCGGGCCCTCCCCGCGGCCCGGTCCCCTGCCTGTTCCCGGCGGGTTCCTACCTGGGCGCCGCCGAAATCTCCGCTCCAGCCCTGGAGCCACGCGGGCCGGGCCGGGAGCCTGGGCCGCCGCTGGCTCCGCCTCCCGGCCCCTCCCTGCCAGGACCGGCGAGGCGCGGGGAGGGGGAGGAGGGGGAGGAGGGGGAGGAGGGGGAGGAGGGGGAGGGGGAGGGGGAGGAGGAGGAGGAGGAGGAAGGAGAAGAGGGCGCCGGAGGAGCAGGGGGAGGAGCCAGGCTGCCGGCCGCGTCTGGCGCTGCCGGCCCTCTGCTGGCCCAGGCTTCGCCTCCTGCGTCCTACCCCCTCCCCACGGTCCTCCCACCCGAGCCCCGAGGAGCCCTCTGCCGAGGCCCCCCCGCCCCCCGCCTGTGTCCCCCCACAACCCGGGCGCACAGCCAGCGTCCCTCTGCCCCCACCGCCACACACACGCGGCGTATTGCGGGTGGACGCTGGCTTAGCGCATCGTTGGACTCTGCAAACACCGATGGCGCCCCGTCCGAGGGCCCGGCGCTGTGCAGGGGCTGGGGGTCCGGAGACGACAGGGACACAGATCCCGGACTTGAGGGGCTCCCGGGCGGGGGCGGGGGCGGGTCAGACGCGAGGACGACCCTGTAACAATGCAAGGCGCTGGGAAAGCCGTCGGCGCGCGCGGCCCCGGGCGCGGGGAAGTCATGGGGGGAGAAGTTGGGCTGGGAGACCGCAAGGCTCCGCTCCGCTCCGGTGCAGGCGGAGGGGTGGCCTGTGTGCAGGCGCGTTTGTGGGGACAGGCTCAGGAATGGCGTGACGATCACTGACTTCTGTTGTGCTGTCCCTCTGCCCCCCGCACTCCTCAGATCCCCTCGCATCACACTGACCCCTGAGGCCGAGAACATCATCATCTCAGCTCTGTAACTGCGGAACCTGAGGCTCCGGGGCGGACGGCTGTGCATGAGGAGAGGGCAGGAGCTGCCCGGTGAGTGAGCAGGTGGTTGGGGGTATTAGAGGGTAGGGAGTGGGTGCGCACCCTCGCCTCTCCCCCAGCAGCAAAGACAGAGAAGGAGAGGAAATGGGTCCACATTCCCCACCCCCACCCCCACCCCCACCCACCAGGGGCCGGGACGGTGGACAGTGTTGTCAGTGGCAGAGCAGGTGGGTCATGACGACATTTTCCCTCCTCCCTCAAACATCTACACCAGGGTTTCCCGGATGGAAGGCGCCTAGGGGTTGTGTAGGGCCGGAGTCTGCATTTCTAACAAGCTCCCAGGGGATGTGATGCTCCCTGTCTTAGGACTTCGCTTTGAGTAAAGAAACACGCTAGGAGACAGTTTACCTGTGGTGCTTAGTGTTACATATCAAGAGCCATCTGATAGAGGGTCAAATGGGTGTTGACAAGGGCACCAGCAAAGGATGCTGGGACAGCTAGACATGCAGGTGTGTCTGGTGTTGGGGGTGGGAGCCCTGCTTCATACCATATGCAAAATTCAATTTAAGAAGGACTAAACGTAAACTAAATTGATAAACGTTCCAGAAAAACATAGATGATTATTTTCTCAATTTTTCAGTAGTCAGAGATTTCTTAGAAAGGACATAAAAAGCATAGACCCTAAAGAAGTTGATAAATGAACTTCATCAAAATTTTAAACTGCTGTTTATCAAAAAACACTATCAAGAAAATAAATAAGTGAGCCAAAGACTGAGGGGAAATATTCATAACGGATATACCTGACAAAGGACTTGGTAACTCGATAAAGAACTTCTGTAACTCAATAATCATAATAACCAAAATAATGGGCAAAAGATGTGAACACACCTCACAAAAGATGATGTATAAATAGCCAATAAGCATATGAGAAAATGCTTACCCAATATAATTTGTCATTAGGAAAATGCACATTAAAACCATGAGCAGGTATCACCATACATCCACCCTATGATCCAGCAATTCCACTCCTAGGTAGTTATCTAAGAGAAATAAAACCATCTGTCCACAATACCTATACAAGAATATCAATGCATCTTTATTCATAACTAGAGGCCTAGTGCATGAAACTCGTGCACAGGTAGACGGGTAGAGTCCCTAGGCCTGGCCAGCGATCAGGGCCGATTGGGGCCTTCCAGCTGCCAGCCAGGGCCTTCCTTTGTTCCATGCTGCCCCCTGGTGGTCAGCGAACATCATAGCGAGCGGTCTAACTCCCAGTCGGGTGAACTCCTGAGGGGACCATTTGCATATGAGCCTTTTATTATATAGGATAGCCAAAACCAGAAAACAATTCAGATGTCCATCAACAAGTGAATGGATAAATAGATTGTAGTATATCTGTACACTGGTATGTATATTCACTCATCAGTGGGGGAAAAAACCCAAGCTACTATTTAAATATTATTTCTACCATGTTACAACACGGTCGAATGACAGGTGTGTTAAACTGCACGATAGAAGGCAGACATGAAAAATACCCACTGTCGGGTGCCTGGGGGGTGTGACCTTGATGCTGCCGCTGCACTCACAGACCTTGACTTGGCTGGTCCAGGGACCCAGCTTATTATCCTTACACAAACTAGCAAAAGGACCCCAGAAGAGACAGAAATAGTAACAGGCCAATTTCAATAGATTGTCAAATAATTGCTCCCTCAAAAAAATCAGGTAGTTCTGCAGGAGAGTTCTACCAAACATTTAAAGAACAGATATCTTTAACTCTTCTAGAACAGCGATTTTCAACCAGTGTGCCACAGCACACCGGTGTGCCACAGGAATTTTTACAACATGCAATACCTGACTATTTAGTCAGGGGCACTGACCACTTTTCCCTTAGATTGTCAAATTTTAAAAAATCACAGCAGCCAACACAACGATAGCTGTCCAGTGTGAATGAATCAAAATTATACTTTTTTTTTTTTGTCAGATCTGCAAAACAAGAATTATCAAAGCTATTCAAGAAGAAATAGATAACCTGAATGGTCATGTATCTATTAAAGAAATGGGGGGAGGGGGGGAAACCCCGCAAGAAATATTTCCAGGGATAAGGGGGGCTATTCCACAGTGATAAAGGATCAGTTGATCAAGAAGACATTTCAAGCCTAAATGTTATGAATACAATAATTAAACCTCCAGGTGCCTACCATCACCAGAGTCCTTTAACATGGCTCTGGGTGTGTTGGCTGATATGAGACAAGAAAAAGAAATAACAGGCATAAATACTAGAAGAAGGCGGCTCAGGTGATACATGGTATACCTAGCAATTCAAAAGTATTGACTAAAAATAGAAATGATGAGTGCTATCAAGGATGTAAGGCAATAAACATGTTTACACGGTTGAAAAGAGTGATAATTGGTATTAAATTTGCTGGAAGATGATTTATCATTATTCACTAAAAGGTTCATGTGTATGTATCCATTAGCCTAGGGAACATTTGGGCAGGGAGGTTAGAATGAAAAGTAAGGAGAGAGAGAGAGAGAGAGAGAGAGAGAGAGAGAGAGAGGTGTTTGGGTGAATGAGGGTTTAGAACTGGAGGGCTGGGGAGAAAGCTTCACTCCAAGGCAGAAAAAGTGGCTCAGGACAGAGCTGCCAAGATGGCTAGAAGCCTAGGCAGGGGTCCCCTCACCCAGCCAGGCCAGGGCAGCCACAATGGAACAGGAAGATGAACTCAACACCCGACGAATGAACAACTTGGAGTCCATCTCTACAGGGAGAGGAGAGTGTAGGAGGCACGCTCTGGAAAAGATAGGAAGTTGATGATCCTCCAAGAGGTGACAGAAAGAATCTGCTTCAGGCTACAGGTCTGCATCTGCAGGTTTGGCATTCAGCCCAGACGCTGAGGGAGCAGGGAATAATTCCAAGGTGAGAAATGGACTCACTCCCAGACACACCTCAAGAGGGTGAGTCAGGAGGGTCTGGAAAAAGGGCAGCTCAGTCCATTTATTTACATCTCAGTGAGAATCAGGGAGGCTGTAACTGGGTTGAGGGGCGGGGGGGGGGGGGATTTCTGGTAACTTTTCCTATTTGTTGTTTTTGTTATTCTGTCTCAAAAACCAACATTTAGATTTATGAACTAGAATACTAGACACACAGGAGAGTGCACCAACAAGACAACTTCACAAATTAATGAACACCCGTGTAGCCACCATGCCTATGAAGAAACTAGAGGCCCGGTGCATGAAATTCGTGCACTCGGGGGGGCGGGGGGGGGTCCCTCAGCCCAGCCTGTGCCCTCTCTCAGCCTGGGAGTCCTTGGGGGATGTCTGACTGACGGCTTAGGCCCACTTCCCTTGGGAGCCTCTGTGGACATCCTTAGCGCTGCCACAGAGGTGGGAGAGGCTCCCACCACCACTGCTGCACTCGCCAGCTGTGAGCCCGGCTTCTGGCTGAGCAGCACTACCCCTGTGGGAGCCCACTGACCACCAGGGGGCAGCTCCTGTGTAGAGCATCTGCCCCCTGGTGGTCAGTGTGCGTCATACTGACCAGTTGATCCGTTGTTTGCATATTAGCCTTTTATTATATAGGATAAACTCTGCCAGCCCCAGAAGCCCCTCACAGATCACATCTCCCCACAGAGATAACCACTACCCCAACTCTCCTAGTAATCACTTCTGCTTTCTGGTTTTGCCATCTACATGTCACAATCCAATACCATTTCGTTGTTTCCTTTGGTTTGCTTTCAGACATCTAAATGGAATCTTACAAGATGTCTTTTGTACACATGGCTTCTTTCACTCAATATTATCTTTTTTTTTTTTATGATCGATTCATGTTGTCTGTGATTTGTGTGACTGATATTTCCTCCCACTCTGTGGGCATGTCTTTTCATTCTTCATGGCATCTTTTGATGAACTGTTTTTATTTTTTTTTATTTTTTTTTAAAATATATTTTATTGATTTCTTACAGAGAGGAAGGGAGAGAGATAGAGAGTCAGAAACATCGATGGGAGAGAAACATCGACCAGCCGCCTCCTGCACATCTCCCACAGGGGATGTGCCCGCAGCCCAGGTACATGCCCTTGACCGGAATCGAACCTGGGACCCCTCAGTCCGCAGGCCGACGCTCTATCCACTGAGCCAAACCGGTTTCGGCTGTTTTTAACTTTAACACAGTCTAATTTATCAGTCTTTGCCTCTGTGGTCTGTGCTTTCGGTGTCTTGTTTAAGAACTCTTTCCCCACCCCAGAGACCATGAACATATGCTACATTACCTTCAAAAAGCTTTATCATTTTGCCTTTTTCCTTTAGTTCTGGAATCCACTTCGAATTGATTTTTGTGGGTGATGGGAGGCAGGGGTCACATCCCGCATTTTTTCCATGTGTTCCAACATACTTACTGAAAAGCCCATCCTCTCCCCGCCCCACTCTACTGTGCCACCTTTGTCACAGATCAAGCGTCCACACTGTACCCAGGCAAGAGAGGCCCATGCCCTGGGCACAGGCTTTAGCACCCCAAATATTATAATCATGTGCATATTAAAAAACACATGGTGTGCTTCTTTTTAAAAAAATTGATTTGAGAGAGAGAGAGAGAGAAACATTGATTTGTTGTTCCACTTACTTATGCATTCATTGGGTGCTTCTTGTATATGCCCTGACCAGAGATCAAACCCTCAACCTTGGCATATCCGACAACACTCTAATCAACCTCACAACCCGGCCAGGGCCCATGGTGCATTTCTTCACATTTGGAACATTCTCGCAATTATTTCTTTGATCACTACTTGTGCCGCATCCTCTATCTTCTTTCATTTTCGTCTCCAATAAAATGTATGTTGGGCATTCTAATGTTATTCCCCATTTCTCTTACCCTCTCTTCTTTATTTTCCTTCCATTTATTTCTCTCTGCTTCATTCTGGATGATTTCTTTGGTTCACTATTATCATTTCAACTGTGTCTCACCTGAAGCTCATTTGTTGAATTATTAAGTCTAATGATTGTATTTTTCAGTCCTAGAATTTTATGTTGTTCTTTTTAAAAATTGCTGGCTCATTTTTTTATACTTTCCAGTTCCCTGTCAACAATTTCAAGCTTGACTTTTACCTCCTTGAACACAGTGAGGATGGTTGTGTTAAGGCGACTCTTGCTGCTTTCAATCTCTGTAGTCTCCACAGGTCTGCTTCTCTTGTACATTCTCGCTTAGGAGTCTTGTCTCCTCAGACCATATCTGGTTCTCTTTCATTGTATACTAGAGGCCCGGTGCATGAAATTCGTGCACTCGGTGGGGTCCCTCAGCCCAGCCTGCACCCTCTCGCAATCCGGGAGCCTGCAGGGGATGTCCGACTGATGGCTTAGGCCCACTCCCTGGACATCCTTAGCACTGCCGTGGAGGGGGGAGAGGCTCCCACCACCGCCGCTGCGCTCGCCAGCCATGAGCCTGGCTTCTGGCTGAGCAGTGCTCCTCCTGTGGTAATGCACTGACCACCAGGGGGCAGTTCCTGCATTGAGCGTCTGCCCCCTGGTGGTCAGTGCACATCATAGCGACCAGTCATTCTGCTGTTTGGTTGATTTGCATTTTGCCCTTTAATACATAGGATTGGGTTGTATTTGGAGGGAAAAAAGGTTTTCAAATATTTGAGGCTTAGGCTGATGCTATCTTCTTCCAGAAAGGATTTTCATTGGTCTCTTTACGGTACCTGGGGATGGCAGGGGGGGAGAGGGTATTACCAGACCAGGACCAACTTTTTTAATTCAAGTTCAAAGCTTGAAGTTTCCTGGGACACCTAATGACCGAGCTGAGCGAGCGCCCACGGTGGCCTGGTTACCTGCAGTTCACCCTTCTCCCAAAGTGCAGCCCTTTGGCGTCCTGGTCTAAGGTGATTAAATGTATGTAAGGCTAGCCCTAGACTCCGACATCCCCTTAGTGGCTCCTCCTGAACCAGCCGGTGCTCCCCAGGCCCAAAGCACCTTGCATGCTCAGCTCATCCTCCTGGGTTTCTATTTGCAGGCCTCAGCCAGGCAATCACTCATGTTTTTGTTGGCTGTTCACTGCTTTTTAAAACAACAACAACAACAACAAAAACTTTACGCCCTAGTCAGTTTGGCTCAGTGGATAGAGCGTTGGCCTGCCTGAGGACTCAAGGGTCCCCCAGGTTCAATTCTGATCAAGGGCAAATGCCCGGGTTGCAGGCTTGGTCCCCAGTAGGGGGCGTGCAGGAGGCAGGTGATCAATGATTCTCTCATCATTGATGCTTCTCTCTCTCTCCCTCTCCCTTCCTCTCTGAAATCAATAAAAATATATCTTTAAAAATAAATAATGCCAACCGGTTTGGCTCAGTGGATAGAGCGTCGGCCTGCAGACTGGGGGGTCCCAGGTTCGATTCCGGTTGAGGGCATGTACCTTGCTTGCAGGCACATCCTCAATGGGAGATGTGCAGGAGGCAGCTGGTCGGTGTTTCTCTCTCATCGATGTTTCTAACTCTCTGTCCCTCTCCCTTCCTCTCTGTGAAAAATCAATAATATATAAATAAATAAATACATACATACATAAAATAAACTTTACATTGTGGAATAATTTTATACTTACAGAACCACCCCCCCCCCCCCCGAAGGTCCTTCATTCTGTCTGTTCCGCCTAACGTTAACATCTTATGTAACCGTGATACATTTGTCACAACCAAGAAATTCACTTTGGTACATTACTAGTAACTAAACTCCAGACTTTATTAGTATTTGACTAGTTTTTCCACTAATATCCTCCCAGTATTCTGGGTAAGAAGCAGGACACATGTGTTCTCTCCTCTCAGATCCCCAAACCCACCAGGGGACACATCTTGCCCACCCCATTGCTCTCCCTCCATCCATCCCACGGGGTAGGACCCGGTGCAGGGCCCATACTAACCCCTCACTAGGCCCTTCTCCCCGGCTCTTGCAATACTTTTAGGCCTGGAGGATCTGTTTCTAACGGAGTCCGCAAACCTGGCTCCTGGTTAGGTGTGGGGCTGCGGAGGGAAGGACCTCGCCATACACATGAAGGGAGCAAGGATGATGCACATTAGACCCAACCCCCTCTACATGAAAATTCACATTTTGGTAACACTTCTTTTACTCTCCGGAAATGCAATCGTAAATAATATGTCTTCTCACACTTACTTTTAAAAAAATCACAATACAATGCCTGAGCTGTAACAGAGGGAACAAATAAAAGGAAAACGACTTGTCACCAAATAAAACATTTCAAAGTGTCAACGCACAGGCCCTGAGACTCTGGAAAACGTGACCGTCTCAGATGCTCATCCCTGCCTATAACAAATAGTTAGGGTTTGAGATAAGCAGGAAGGTCAGAAACTATTCTGTATAGGACGGACAACAGTGAAAGAACAGAGATACACTATCAAACGCTAGAATAAATATTATTTTCGTCTGTGTTTTTAAAACTGCAGAAACCGGTTACCTTTTGCAGCCTATACATGTAATGGGAGTGAGGTCCTGGGCTGGGCTCATCCTTACAGGGTTTTCGTTGATGCGAACCTCTGTCCTGCCCAGCAGTGCCCACAATCACAGAGAAATTAAAACCTGTCTCCCACATCACCAGAATATCACACACACACACACACACACACACACACACACACACACACACACCTCCCAGAATCAGTGAATTATTACTTCAAATATTAGCCCAACAAGTGGATAAAATTCTGGCTGTCTGTATGGATGGATGTACACACGCCCAAATGTAAACAGCGGTTTTCTGACAGAGAAGGGGAATTACAGGAAACATTCCCATTGTTCTGTTGTTTTTTTATAGCATTTCTGTGCTGCGTAAAATTTTGCTTACAAGCTGCATGAACTTTGCAATCCAAAAAAACACACCGACAGGCCGATTTTGGAAAACGATGTGTCAGGGCTCCCTCTAGTGTCCGTGTGCATTTTGTTCCTTTCCAGAAGGATTCAAATCTACGGTGGGAAACCGCTAATTCACTTTTTTGGATGCTAAGACGGCTCTGCGTGCGCGCGCCCGTGGGAAGACCAGCCTTGCAGCACCGCCTGCAGATGGCTCCCTCTCAGCCCAGCCCTGCAGCTTCTGACCCCTGCCTGCGCCGCCGCCTGGTGGCCAAGAGCCGTACTGCGTCCTCTAACCTCTACCATTGACCTATTCTATGGCCCCCTCTCAGAATAATGGTCTTTTTTTTTCCAGAGAGGAAAGGAGAGGGAGAGAGAGATAGAAACACCAATGATGAGAGAGAATCATTGACAGGGCTGCCTCCTGCACGCCCCAGACTGGGGATCCAGCCCGCAACCAGGGCATGTGCCCTTACTGGGAATTGAACCGTGACCTCCTGGTTCATAGGTCAATGCTCAACCATTTAGCCACACTGGTCGGGCAGAATAATGGTCTTTTAAAAATATAAAATACACATGCTTAGCAGAAAACCAACAACACTGAAGTGGCTATCAAAATGTGTATGTGTGTAATCTAGGAGTAAACGTGCGTCTCCATGAGCGCTTTCAAGAGCCAGCTCTAGTGGCAAACCTAATTACTAAAGATTTTTCCATGCCATGAGGAGCATCCACGATATTTTGAGTCATCGGTGACAACGTGCTGTGCTGGTGTCTGTGATTTGTCTTGGTGGCAAAGTCACAGGTCCTGCTAACACTCAGAAGGAAAAGATATCACTTGAAGGTCAATATGTAATTTTTCTTCTCATCCCAATTCATGGACTCCCTGAATTTTACACACAGACCCCCTTAGGTGTATGGCTGTGGGCATGGTTAAGACTCCTCTGAAGGAGGGGAGGGAGGTAATTAGATTGAATGGCGAAGGCGGATCCCTGGGCTGGGTGCCCAGGGGTGACCCACACGGCCCCTCCCCTCCCTTCCTCATTTGGATCCCACTCATCTGGAGGAAGTTAAAGCTCATGTGCTCCCAAGAGGCGCTCCCAGTTCACCCGCGTGTGCTCCTGCGTGTCCTGTGCCCACCATGGGGCCCCTGGTCCTGCTGTGGGGCTGCCTCCTGCTCCCAGGTGAGATGGGGCAGAGGGCGTCGTAGAGGGATGTGGGGCTGAGGCTGTGAGTCTGCAGAGAGAGGACCCCCCCCCCAACCGGCATTTCCTTTCCCCCCCGCTGTGCGCGTGGCTGTGACCAGCCCTGCCGGATCCTTCCAGGCTTCACCCCACCCCCGTCCTCCTCAGCCTCCTCAGCCCTCAGAGGGCGGCCCTTGCTGGTTCTGGAACCCAGAGCCGGGTGCTGTCCCCAGCTTGGGGTTCCAGCTTCTCCGTGTCTGTGTGGCTGTGAGAAGCTTTGCCTCTCATCACTCTCCCACTCGGAGCCAAGCCTGGAGGCAGATCAGACATCCCCCATACCGTTGCCACCTTAAACTCAGCAAATATTTCTTGAACTGCTGCTAAACTCACAACAACCCTGAGAGGCAATTTTCACGTTTCATCAACTCACAGACCTGCTTTATTTTTAACCTTCTAACATCAACAATCAGGATGCATTTTGTAAGTGAGGCCAGTTGTTCGAATGACAATGTTTTCCTTAGTAGCACGTAAAATGGTAGTGTGCCTTACATGTGATTGCATCTTACGCTAAACGAGAACGAAGTCTTACCATCTGGGGCAGCATGGATGGGCCTAGAGGGTCTTATGCTAAGTGAAGTCAGTCAGTCAGAGGAAGACAAACACCCTCTGATTTCACTTATATGTGGGATCTAAAGAACAAAATAAACAAAGAAACAAAATTGAAACAGACTCATAGATGCAGAGAACAGACTGATGGTTGCCAGAGGGAGGAGGGAGGGAGGACTGGGTGAAAAGGGTGGAGGGATTCAGACGTACAGATTGGCAGCTAAAAACAGTCACTGGGATGTAAGGACAGCACAGGGAATACAGTCAATGATATCGCAATAACTGTGCTTGGGGCCAGGTGCGCACTGGAACTAGCAGGGGGAGCACTTTGTAAAGTATATGGCTGTCCCACCACCATGCGGTACCCATGAAGCTAATAAAAATAGTATGCAATGTAAACTGCAGCGGAAAAATAAAATAAGCCGTAACCAGTTTGGCTCAGTGGAGAGAGCGTCGGCCTGCAGACTAAAGGGTCCCAGGTTCGATTCCGGTCAGGGGCATGTACCTTGGTTGTGGGCACATACACAGTAGGGGGTGTGCAGGAGGCAGCTGATCAATGTTTCTAACTCTCTATCCCTCTCCCTTCCTCTCTGTAAAAAAATCAATAAAAGATTTTTTTAAAATATATTTTATTGATTTTTTACAGAGAGGAAGGAAGAGGGATAGAGAGCCAGAAACATCAATGAGAGAGAAACATTGATCAGCCGCCTCCTGCACACCCCCCACTGGGGATGTGCCCGCAACCAAGGTACATGCCCTTGACTGGAATCAAACCCGGGACCCTTGAGTCCTCAGGCCGACGCTCTATCCACCGAGCCAAACCAGTTCTGGCAATAAAAGATATTTTTAAAAAGGAAAGAAAACAAAATAATAATATTTTAAAAGAACAAATTACATAGTGCACATTTTGGAGAAGAAAATGTCACCAACCGAGCTAACCAATGTTAATTGGCTGCCTGTGTGAGTATTGAAAGTATTTTTTCTTAAAAAACAAACAAACAGATAATTCAGGATGTATGCTTTTGTATCCTGCCTTTTCATTGATTATTAGTTTTAGCCCTGCCTTTAAATCTGAGTCTCCAGTTATTAACATGACCACTTGTTAGACACCCAGGCAGACTCCAAAAGTCCATATGAGGAGAGGAGCCACCCAAATACCTTATCCTATTTGAGCAGGAGGTCAGGGACCCCCATGACCAAGTCCTCACTTGGCACTGACCTGTGCTGTGGGGGACTCTCCAGAGGCTGCAGAATTCCCTGGGTTTCGGCCGCGATCACACCTCTCCAGACTCTACCTGGAGCAGCTCATGGTGACAGGCCAGGAGGCTGCTTTTGCATGCACCTCGACAAACAGGGGATTTTGTAGATAAATGTTTGCCCTTGGGTTATTATGTCTATCCATAAAAGTAATTCTTTTCAACGTCAATAGCAGAAAGATATTGTCATTACCTATCGATGAGAAAAATCAGAGGCCCAGAGAGGTCAAGCCACTTCCCCAAGGTCACACAGCTCCTCAGTGGCAGTGCTGGGATGCAAACTCCAGACTGTCTGAGGCTAGAGCTCCCCTTCCCCATAACCCTTTAATGTGTCAGGTTTAGGGAAACAATTATATAGCAATATCTATATTTCAACAGCCCGGTCCCAAGGTCCCCTGGTGGGTGGGGAGTACCAGCTCCGACAGGGCTGCCCCCAGAAGGGGGTGATTGAGAACAACCTCTGGTCTTGACCCTGGTGCTTGACTGCGGGGAATTCTGACCTCTGTCCCTGCTGTGGTTTCAGGTTATGAAGCTCTGATGGGGCCGAAGGCGATCAGAGGATTCGAAGGCGGCACTGTGTCCCTGCAGTGCACCTACGAGGAGAAGCTGCGGCAGCACAAGAAATACTGGTGCAAGAAGGGCGGGCTCCTCGTCTCCCGCTGCTCGGGCATCATCTACGCGCGAGAAGATGGCCAGGAGAGGACAGAGGGCAGGGTGTCCATCCAGGACAACCCCCAGAAGCTCACGCTCAACGTGACCCTGAGGGAGCTCACGAAGGAGGACTCGGGGGACTACTGGTGCGGCATCACCATCCTGGGCATTGACGAGGCTTTCCTGGTCTCTCTGCTCGTCCTGCCAGGTAAGTCACGTCTCTCCTTCCCTGGCAGGAGGACCGGAGACGCCGAGGGCAAGGGGAGGGTGGGCCGGTAGTGGACCCAGTTCCCCGGCACAGGGTGCAATGCCTCATGGGAGTGTGTCTCAGGGACTCGGTGAAACCACACAGGTCAAAAGCGCATCAGCGTTTGGGGCACAGAGGTTGCCGCCTGAGCCTCGGATGTCCTCTCACTCTTGCTGCCCAAGGTCACGCCACTAGAAGGTGGCAGAGCAGCATCAAACCCAGGTCTGTCCAACGCCAGGCTCAGTGCCCTTCCTCTCTGCCCAGATGTGGGAGAGATTGCCACGGCTGGAACAATCAAAAAGATTCCCTTCCTCTTTCCCTCCCTGGAGTCAGAGAGCGTCCAGAGGATTCCTCTGGCCGGATCCATCGTCACTGCCTCCTGGGCCCTCCCCACACATCGCCTAAGCCAGTGGTTCTCAACCTTCTGGCCCTTTAATACAGCTCCTCATGTTGTGACCCAACCATAAAATTATTTTTGTTGCTACTTCATCACTGTAATGTTGCTGCTGTTGTGAATCGTAATGTAAATATCTGATATGCAGGATGGTCTTAGGCGACCCCTGTGAAAGGGTCGTTCAACCGCTAAAGGGGTCGCGACCCACAGGTTGAGAACCGCTGACCTAAGCCATGGCCACAGGGGCCTCAGCTCGTGTAGCTCCCTCGGCTCTTCCTTCTCGCCTCCTCTTCCCAGACCGTGCAGCCCCATGGACAGGTGTGCGGAGTGCCTGGCAACCAGCCTCAGAGGGGCTTGTTGAGCTCAGAAACATTAGGGGGCTGGGGCGGGAGCCACGGGGCTCTGGCAGGGGATGACTCTGAGTGCCCAGAACCCCACCTGGACCTGCTGAGCCGAGGAGGAGAAGCAGCCAGAGGGGGCCCAGGGGAGTGGGCAGCCCAGGCTGCAGATCAGTAAGGGGGAGGTAGGTCTTTGTATCGCATGTCACATAAGGGGACGGAGGCTCCGAGAGATCAAACGATTTGCCTGGGGTCTCCTGGCAGGAAGTGGTGGAGCCAGGAGTCAAAAGCAGGTCATTTCTGGCCTTGGAATCTGCTCTTTCCCTCTCCTGGCCCCAGAGCTGGGACCCATCCCACCCAGGCCCATCCCCACTGCCAGAGCCCCCTCATCCATGGGTCTTTATTCTAATCCTACGTTTGAGTTCTACTGTTTTCATTGTACTACCCTCCTGTATCAGACCCTGCAGGCCTCTCTGACGGCGGTTGGGGTATTGAAAATAAGGAAAGCTAATGGCAGTGGTGGGCTGGTGAAGGTACATAACGAATGGCAGGGGAAACTCCGGCTTGTAGTGTTTGCCCATTTCTGTGGTGTAAACGCCCCTGCGATGCCAATTTCCAGCCACCAGCAGTTCAACAACCAGCTCACAAAATTCCCGAAAAGCTACGTTTTAGCTCTCACGAGCCAGCGTGCGTGTCTGCACACCATAGAGTATGGCAGAGCATTAGAAGAATTTCTAGGAAGGTCAGAGCAAGGCAAGATGCCCACTACCATCACTACTATTCATCATTACCTGGAGGCCCCAGGCAATGAAATGGGACACAATTAACAAGTACACATAGTGGGAAGGAAAAGAAAAATATTCTTTATCTGCAGATTTGATCATTTACTCAGAAAATGTGGAGAAAAACTGCCTTAGATAAGAATAGAAAATGGTGGGAAACAAGAGTCCAGGATGGCATACAAGTCAGAAAGGAGGCGCCTGATGGACGTGGGGGAGGCAGGGAGCTCAGTGGCTGCTGGGAGCTTGGCCCCGGTAGGTTTCTGCCTACTGTGCTGGGCATTTTGCCCTGGGGAAGTCCCAGGCCACTGGGGAGTCCCAGGCTAGTGGGGAGACCCCATAAATGAGTTATTGCCACAAATGGAGTATTAGTTCCACTGGCGCCATGCACAGGGTGCTGTGGGTACACGAAGAATAAAGGATTGGCTCCTCCCACCGACTTTTGAGCCGGTGCTTGGTGAGTTAGGTAGAGATGGGAAGGAAAGGCAGGGCACACAGGAAAGCAAGTCCAAGGTATGGAAGCAGGCAGGCGGCTAGCTTAGAAGGGACTAGAGCAGTGGTTTTCAACCTTCTGGCCCTTTAAATACAGTTCCTCATGTTGTGACCCAACCATAAAATTATTTTCGTTGCTACTTCATAACTGTAATGTTGCTACTGTTATGCATCATCATGTACATATCTGATATGCAGGATGGTCTTAGGCGACCCCTGTGAAAGGGTCGTTCGACTGCCAAAGGGGTCGCAACCCACAGGTTGAGAACCGTTGGACTAGAGGGTAACTGTCTGGTTGGCCCACGGGACGGGGAAGAGGTGAGGTTGGCACAGTGGGTTGAAGCCTGAGTTTAAAAGGCCTTGAAAGGCATGAGAAAACATTTGAATTTCAGCTTATGGGCCATGGGGAGTCCCTGACTGCTCTAAAGTAGAAAGTGATGGGGTCCCATAGATATTTTAGAGACAAAGCTGGCATCGGTGTGAAGGGCAGCCTGGAAAAGGCCAGTGGGCAGTGGGGGACAAGGGAAGCTCAAGGTCTGCGCTGAGTGGGAGGCCAAGGGCCTGCAGGAGCGGAAGGCCAGCAGTCTGCTGGAATCGGCCATCCGTGGCTCCTGAGTGGCTGAGGGGGAAAGGTGGCGATGGGCTGAGCAGAGATGGTGGGGGCGGGGGGTGGTGGGAAAGCTGCCGGCTGCTCCCAAGGCAGGAAATCTGGCTCAGAGCAGTGATCCCTGCCTCCCTGAGACCAGCCTTTCCTCTCCTCTAGGTCCCTGCTGTCCTCCCTCCCCCACCCCCTCCTTCCAGCCTCTTGCTACAAGCCTCCAGCCCAAGGCCAAAGCTTGGCAAACTCAGCCCCCAGCATTGAGTGAGTGCATGGGTTTCTGCCCCTCTTCGGCCCCTTTGTAGAGAAACAACCAGTGGGTGCCTGCCTGGTGTCGGACACTGCGCTATGCGGCCCCACATCCTGGGAGCTGGATTGTCAGCTGAGCAATGGGAGGCTCCGCAGGGTTAGGCCATTGGCTCAAGGTCACACAGGAAGCAGCAGAGCCAGGAAGCAGATACAGCCTGCGGGCAGAGCTGCCCTGTGTTCTAGGGTGGCTGAGGGGTGAGCAGGAGAGGCTGGGCCTTTTGCCTGACCTCTGGGCCTGTCCCTGCCACCCTGCAGGAGATCAAGGACGATTGAGACCTAGGTGGTGGGGGTGGGCAAGTGATGGTGACATGAGGACTTTCAGGTGAGAGCAGAGGTGACAATTGTCCAGGACTGTAGCAGGAGGGCAGGAAGGCATCTACCGAGCGGTCACTAGACTGGGTCTTGGAGGAGGGGGTGGAGTGTGCGCCTCCCCACAGAGAACAGGCCGCGGGCAGGAAAAGGCTGGCGGCTGCGCACAGGTGTGGGGCTTGCTCAGCGCGGCTTTGCTAGGTCTCTGCTTGCTTCCTGGGGTGCCCTTTACCTGGGGGTGTTCTGAGAAACTGGTCCCGGGGAGGGGAGGGGAGGAGACGGGAGGGGTCGGGGGTCAAGGCTCAGCGGTCTGGGGATGGGATGCAGGGGCCAGGGAAGGTGCTGAGGCGTTGCTTTTGGACTTGTAGCTTCTCCTGGTGTCCACCCGACAGTCACCAAGCAGGGGAAGACGGAGGCTGAGGCCTCTCCGTTCGCAGGGACGTCCCCGCCCGAGCCCGCAGGAACCTCTCTATACACAGGAACCTCTCCGTACGCAGGGACCTCTCCGAACGAAGAGCCCCCCCTTCACAGAGCCACCTCTCCTCATGCAGGGACCTCTCGGCCTTCCACGTACCTGGACTCCACCTCTACGGAAGACCCCAAGTCCAGGTGAGCTCCAGGGGACCAAGGTCACCTTGCAGGCCATCCCCAACCCGGAAGGAGCCTGTGAGCAAAGGAGAACCTAACATTCCTCCCTCCAGGTGAAGACAGCCTCTGGCCACGGCCACAGCTGGAGGCAGTGAGGGCAGATTCAGCCCTCACTCCCCCCCTCAGCAGGGCCCTTGAGCTGTGAGCCACCTGCCCTACAGGGGCCAGCAGCCCTGTTGCCCTGGACACGCAGTCCCACCCCAGGTGAAGGGCCCACCCCTCTCCCTGCCCCAGCCTCAGGGAAGCCACCCCAGTGCAGTAGCTTTTGCCTGTACGCTTTGCATTGGGCCCTGTGCCAAGCATGAAAATAGGGAACAAAAACATCTTTCCCACCCAACTGCAGTCCAAGCCTGAAGGATTGTTCTTGGGGGTTCATGCATCGTTGCACGCAGTTACTGACATCGGGTAACTGCTGGCAAGTGCAGACCCAGCTGAAGTGTCGCCGGGGATGGGCCGTGGAGATTGGGGTCCTTTGGGACTGACTAGTGTTTGGTCCCTGGTGCCCTCTGATCTCCTTGGGAAAGACAAGGGACATGGCTGGGACCCAGAATAGGAATGTCAGGTGCACCGCGTGCTGCTGGCTGGTGACAGCCCCTGGGCGCCTTCTGCAGGGCGTCCCACTCAAAGGCCCACATCCTGGCGCCGGTCCTAGTGCTGCTGGTCCTCCTGCTGGCCGCAGGCCTGGCTGTCGTCGGCAGGTGCGTGCTCCGGTGCAGGAAGGAAGGTGAGCACAGGTAGACGGGAGTGGGCGGGAGGCTTTCAGCCGGGGACCTCACTGAGACCAGCCGTTCCCACCATCACCCCAGAGAAGCCCTGTGGCGCAGTGTGTCTGTCTGAGATATGGGCATCACGAGTCCTTTCTGAGGCTGCCACAGGGCCACCGGCATTCGGAAAAAGGTAATTCAAATGGGGGAGTGAGAGTGAGAGCGGGGCTCTCGGCTTGCTCACGCCCATCCGAGGTCATCAGTCGCTTCCCTCCCTATTGTTCTTGGGGGTTCCTACGTAATTACACACAGTTACTGACATCCGGGTAACTGCTGGCAAGTGCAGACCCAGCTGAACGTGTCTCCAGGGGCTGGCAGTGGAGATTGGGGTCCTTTGGGACTGACTAGATGTTTGGTCCCTGGTGCCAAACATGCCTTCCCCGAGAATCCATGTTCAGTGTCTGCCGGTCCGGCTCCTGTGTGAGGACTGACTATAGGGGGGAAGGCTGGACCCAGCACTTGAACTTGAGTGTGACATTCATTGTGGCCGCTGGGTCTCTGGAGTGTCCAGCTTCTGTGGAGGCGTGGCTTCAAACCCAGGGTCTTCCATCTTTTTAGCTGTGAGACCTGGGGGGACTCATCTAACTTTCCTGAGCCTTCGCTTCTTCAGATCACAGGTATATGTCTAGAAGAAATATTACACAAGCCACATATCTACTTTGCAATTCTTCTAATAGTCACATGAAAACAATAAACTAGTGAAGTTAATTTTAATCATATACTTTATTTAACACGCTACAACCAAAATACGATCATTTCAGCATGGAAACAAGATAAAAATGTTAATGATATATATTCTACATTCATTTTTTCATACTGAGTCTTTGAAACCCAGTGTAATGCGGAGTCACATTTCCAGCGCTCAGGGGCCATGTGTGGCCCGTGGCTCCTGGGTTGGACAGCACAGATAATAACTGAAATAGCAGGAATAGAAGCTGCCAGGTGCCAGGCATGGGTGTGTAGCTTATGTTGCTTTCATCTCCTTTAATCTCCTCAGTACTGTGGCGTTAGGAACTGCTTATTGCAAGTACTCCCATTATACAGGGAAAGAGACGGAGGCCCTTTGCGTGCATAGCTAGGAAGCCGTGGAGACAGGAAGATGTTTGGGAACGCACTTTGCAGATTGGCAGTGTTGTCTCTGTGCAGATGGCCACGGGCCAAGGGGACATCCTGGGCTTGCCTCCCAGCTCCTCCCTGTGCGGCCCCAGGAAGAAATGTCAGCTCTGCCCATGTCCCCAAATCCCCACAGAGGAGTCGGGGAGGAGCATACAGGTGGGAGCATTCCTGGTCACAACCTCAGAACCTCTTAGCATTTTGCCTCTCCAATCGTGGTCCCCAGCCAGCAGTCGTGACCTCTCCTGGTCGCCTGGTAGCAGTGCAGACTCTTAGGCCCCAAGGCCAGTCTATTGAATTAGAATCTGCATTTGATAACATTTCCTGGGGCCCTGTAGGCACGCTGAGGTTTAAGAAGCAATGATTTTAGCCCTGGCTGGTTTGCTCAGTGGTTCGAGTGTCGGCCCATGAACCGAAGGGTCTCTGATTCGATTCCTGGTCAAGGGCACATACCTTGGTTGCAAGTTCAAGCCCCACCCCCCCGGTTGTGGTGTTGGCAGGAGGTCTCTAACACATTGATGTGTCTCTCTCTTCCCCTCCCCCATCCTTCCCACTCTCTCTAAATACCAATGGAAAAAGTATTCTCACTCTTTGGGTGAGGATTCAAAAAAGAAGCAATGGCTTTAGCACACAGAATTTCCCTTCTCCAGCCTGGCTCTGGCCCACATGAGGAGACGTCCATGTACTGATCTCCAAAGGCCCACTCATTGCCAAGGGGCTGAGCTAGAAGGGGCATTTCTGCCCAACCTGCCTGCCAACTCCCTCTAGGAAGCCCCTGCCCGAAGATGCAGGGAGGCCAGTCCACCTCTGTGGGAGCAGCTGCAGGCTACTCCTGGCTACTCCTGGCCTCAAGGTACTCCTTCTGATCTCTTTCAGTTCAACTGGACACGGAAACACAGAATGAGAAGGTCCACCTCTCACACTTGGTAAGTCAGGAGGCAGACAGAGGCCAGGCTCGGACCCTCAGACTCTGCAGGGCTCCGACTCCACATCTACCTGGTCCTCCATGGCTGACCTCGAGGCAGGGATGGCTTCCCACCTCCAGGGAATCTCTGAGCCCCAAGACAGCCCTTCAGGCTGTGAGCTGACAACCTTCTTCCTCCCCCGGGGCCAGGCAGGGCTCTTCCCCAAGCCCAGCACCCTCCTCTCCTCCCCCTTTTCTAATCAGAGAAGATCGGAGTTGGATCCAGAGCGGGCCTTCGAGATCATCTAGTCCAGCCTTCCTCTAAGTTGGGTGCACACCCCCTTTCAGAACTCCTGGGGTTGGTGGGCAGGTGGTGTCAGAAAAAATATCCTCTCCCACCTGCAACCCCGAGGGGTGGGGCCCTGTGGATTCTGACGGCACACCAGAGTATGACAACTGCAGGCTCCAGTCTGCGTTCGCAGAAGAGGAAACCGAGGCACAGAGAGGGGCAGCATCTTGCCCGAGGTCACACAGCAAGTGGCGGCCCAAACAGAGAACTGGACCCAGATTGCTCACCTCCCATCTCTCCTCTTTTCAGAACACCCTACTGTTCTCTCTGAGCATTTTCTTGGCTCTGAGACACAGCCTGAAGGTGGTGCTCTGGGAGCCAAGGGGAAGAAGGAATGGGGGTAACTTGCCCATCTTCCTGGAGAGGGGAACCTGCCCTGGCCCTTCCTTCCCTGACCCCTGCAAAGAGAACGTCCCTTTCCACGGGAGGAGAGGGCTGCGGAATCACGGGTTCAGGAAACCGAAGCCCCACCTGCCTCACCCACCCCCTCCTCCCTGGGCTGTTTACTGAGATGCCTCCGCTCTGATTCCCTAAACTTGGGGGCAGGAAAGGGGCTACTCCGCCTTCTTTCCTGGCGCCAGCAAAGACAAAAGCCTCAGGCCTGATACTTCTTGGGAGGGGCCGGGGTGGGGGCGGGAATGGGGTACTGGGCGTGGCTTAGGAAGCAGCTGTTGTTGTCTCAGGAAACTCTACAAGGCTAAAGGTGGTGGACAGGAGTGAGGGAAAGGTCAAGGAGATGGACAGGGCTGCCACTGGCCACTTTCGGAGCCCGGCCTCCAGGCTATTCCTCCTGGGGCTCACTCCCACCCAATGCCTGAGAGGAGCTGGGGAGGAGAGAGGACCCCCCGCTGCTGTGGGGAGAGCCTGCCCCAGGCCGGTCCCCTGCTCTGCTGCTGTCCAGCCCACACTGGGAGGGCTGCCCGCTCTGCCTCCTGCCCCGCACCTGTGGGAGGGGCGCTGGGCCATGAGCAGAGGAGCTGGGGTGGGGGGCTTTGTTAGGAGGATGGAACAGGTCTCCCAAGAGGGTCGGAGGCCAGATCCTGTGAATGGGATCAGCCGAAAACTTCTGCTTTTCTCTGGCTTCTGTCGTTTTGAGCGGAGTCTGGAGGTGGAGCTGACGGGTTGGAGGTTTGCCTGGCGGTTTTCCTCCTCGGTGCCCAGAGCATCAGCCCGAGGACTGAAGGTCTCAGTTTTGCAGTCAACGTGCCTCTCACATTGCTGTTTCTCTCGTTCTCTGTCTCTCCCCCTCTGGTCCACTCTCTCTCTCTCTCTGAGAATCGATGGAAACAATATCCTTGGGTCCTCAGGTTGGGATGCCAGGCCCCTCCACTTCCTGCTCCCGGGTCCTAGCCGCTGGGCAGAGCACAGGCTGGAGTGGGCCGAGGCCCCGGCCAAGTCTCTCCGGGGCACAGCTGTCCTGAGGTGCCTGGCCAGGAGTCTCATGGCCTGATGGGCCCTGAAGCCAAAGAGAGGAGCTCCCGCTTTCTGGATGGTCTCATCTCACACTTTCCCACCTCCAGCCCTGTCAGAGGGGAAGGCTGGGGCTTAGCGAGGTTATGTGACTCGCCCGTCTCTCCATGTGAACGTGTTGGGGAGCCCCCGTCTGCTCTGGACCACCCACCTCTCTTCCCTGGGCCTGGGTTTCCTCATCTGATCCAGGAGGGGCTGCTCAGACTTAGGATCTCTGGAGAGTTCTTCTCGTGCTGTTTGTTACTGGGTGAATCTTTGAGATGTCCGATTCTGCGCTCTCTGAGCCTATTGCAAAGAACCTGCAGCCAAAGCTAGAAATAACAATCATGAAAACAAATTCATCGTTGCAGGAGTCCCCCGTTGCTGAGTGATAAAACATTATCATGAAGCGTCATTATGACCCTGAGGGAAAAATTCTTATCCCCATTTTACAGCTTGGGAAACTGAGTCTTGGGAAGGTTAGGTGTCTCGCCCAAGGTCCCACTGCGACAGAGGAAACGGGACGCAGGGACTGTGACTTCACAGCCCATGCTCTCCCCTTGCCCACCCCTCCCGCCTTTCCCTCCACAGACCACCCCTGCTGCCAAGAACGGGCTGTTCTGACCACGTCTCTATTTCAGAACCGCCAGGCCCCGGAGTACGCTGTGGTCAGCCTCGCAGCACCCCCTGGGCCTCGAGCCGGCCCCAAGCCCTCCACCAGCCCCTACACGGAGATCCCGGAGATCCGGCGCCAAAGCCAGGTGTGGACACGGCCCTCAGGGTCTAAAGCCGCCCGGCCTGGCCCCGCTCTGACAGTGCGGGGAGGTGGGGAGAGGCTCTTTCCTTAGCATTGCTCCCCAAACCCTGCCCCCCAGCCCCATGCACCCACCTACCCCCCATAACCACAGGCCTCGGCCGTTCCACTCAGAGCCAGAGCTCTGGACCTTATTTCCTTTTCCCATATGGAACATTCTGGACTCACTTGTTGGGAATCACAGCGTAAACCAGCGGCCACCAACCTTTCGGACCTCACGGACCACCGGTTGGCGACCACTGGCTTAAAGAGCTGGGGGCTGGCAGGATTCCAGCATCTAAAGCCAGAGCCTGGCCTGGGCTCCCTCAGGGGGTGGAGGGAGGGCTGGGGAGGGAGGGCTGGGAGGGCTGAGTCAAAGCCTGGAGATTCTGGGGAGAAGTTGCTAGTTCCTGTGACCCCGCAGATGGACAGAGGCCTGGAGCTGTGGGAGAGGCTCTGGGGTGGACCAGAAGCGGCGCAGATCCATCCCTCCCCCACCCCCTACCCCCACCCCCAGCCCTAACTGCGCTCTGCTTCCAACCCCACCGCTGTCTTTGCAGACTTTGAAGAAAGAGGAGGCCTCCTTCCAGGACCCGGCGGGTGAGGCGAACCCAGGGCCTCCCCTTCACATGTCCGAGGAGGAGCTCAGATCCTCCGTATTCATCCCAGTCTAGCCACTGGACGCCCTCCGGGCCAGGCCTGCCGCGAACCGTGACCTGGAGTGGCTGGATTTACACGAATGGCAATAAGCTTTGGGCCGTGGCCTCTGCAGGCTCCCGGGCTCTCCTGCCTGCCCAGCCGGGCCCTGGACGCCTGTGCCAGCCTGCCGCGGGGCCCCGCAGTTCCAGCGGGGACGGGACCTCCCCAGCACGGTCACATCCCCTGGCCCTCGCCAGGGCCAGGCTGGGCTCAGAAGACCTGGTCTGTGTGTACCTGGAGCAGGCAATCCCCTGGGCCTGGACCCAGCAGCAGGCTTCCCTCCGCCCCCTGCAGACCCCGCCGGCTCCTCCCTTCCCTCCATCCTCAGACTCAGCACCACTGGCTCCTGCAGAAGCTGGAGGGAGGAGCGGGCCTGTTGCCCGTTAGACCAGTTCTGATTTCTCCACGTGCAGCTGTGAACCACGGCATCCCCGGCCTCAGGAAGCTGCCGAAAGGTGATTCCTGGGCTCCATCCCATCCTTCCGAGCCAGCCCTGGGGCTGGGCCCAGGACCCGGGATTTCTAACAAGGACCCGGTGATCTCAGGTGGAGAACCCTGGGCACCCTGAACGCTCAGCACTTACGTTTGGGATGTGGGGTCTTCCACCCGCCCCATCGGGATGCTCTGCCCACGAACCATGACCCAGCGGGAGGCTTTCCTGCCTGAGTCAGCCCAGGGCAGGTACACAGTGGGTGGCAGGGAGTCGCCTCTCTGATCTCCCCACCCAGCCAGGCATTCATTCCAGGCTTTGGAGGAAGGATGGAGACAAGTGTGGCTCCTTCCTGGTCGAGAAAGAGTTAATTGCCTGTGGGTGCTGGTGAGGGGCTGGGGTGAGGGGCAGAAAACCACTGGTCAGGTGGGTCTCTAAAAGGGAAGAGGAAGGGTTTAGGGCAGGAACCTACGGGGAACCTCAAGGTGACCCTGAGTCTGGCCCCAGAGCTACTATTATTTTTCTTTCTTCTTTTTTTTACAGTGAAATTGGGGGCGGGGGCTAGGGGGTGGAGAGGGGAAGTCTTGCCCCGTATACAGAACTTGGAGGGAAAAAGAAGAAAATAAGTCATTCATCTTCTCACCGCTGCCCAGAGACCCTCATCACTGCATTTCGTTGTGTTTCCTTTCAGTCTTTCTTCTCCGCATCATTTGCTGGTGTTCTTTTACAAATCATGTTGCCTATACAACTTCATATCCTGCTTTTCCCACTTCGCTATTATTGCAGATAAGCATTTCTCCATAAATAGTTTATCAGCTGTGTCATATTTCGCCATGTCAGGGCGCTTTAATTTCATTGTTCTCTTCCACTAGATAACCATTTTCCACTGTGCTTTGTGCAAGGCTTTATCTGCACTTGGAGATTTCCTTAAGAAGGATTTGCGTATGTGAAAGTGCCGGGTCATAGGGCATAAATATTTTTGAAGTTGCTAATACCTATCGCTAAACAGCTGACAAAAGAACAAAGCTGAGATGTTCCAAATTAAATTACAGCCGGCAGGAGAGTGAGCAAGAGAGACAGGAATAACTAACCAGTGAATTATTATACTAGTAGTGGTGAATTAATTAACCAGTTAATAGCTGCGGGCCAACTGACAAAAGACTGCTGACATTCCTGAATGTTTTTGGAGCTTTGGGTCAACCTCCGGGCACCGACCAGCTGACCCCAGACATCCCGGCATCCTGCGTATGAACGAACGAACGTTCTGGACTGCTGCCCGAAACCAATCAAAAGAAGCGAAGATTTCTTCCTTCCCGGGAAGGTGCTCCTATCACAGAACTGTCCCTGCTTCCCCTTATCTCAGCCCCCTTCTGTAGCCAATGCAAATTCTGTCCAAACAAACTGCATCTTTCTTCCCCAAAACAAAATACAGAAAAACGCTCGTGGGCTCCAGGATGGGGGACACGTTGCCTTCCCGCCCGAATCATGTTGTTGGCGGCTCAGGCCTCATGCCCAGGACCTGGCCCTTCTCTGGCTGCAATATGGCCCAATACCCCCTTTCTTTTCAAAAAGGCTCCAGGTCTCTAAGGACAAGGGGGCCCTGCAATTTGTCAAGAAAAGGGTGGGGACACACATCCACACCAAGAGGAAGAGAGAGGAGCTGAGCAATGTCCTCGCAGCCACGAGGAAGACAGCAGCCAAGAAGGACTGAGCCCCATCCCCGTGTGATAAAACCTGTTCAGGAAAAAAAAAAAGGCATTCAGCCACGGAAGTTCGGTTTTCTTTGTGGCTGTTTAACACAGCTTCCTGAAATGGCAGCACCAACTTCGCTCCCACAGGGCCTCACCATCAGCATTTCTCACAGCCTCTGCACCCCCGCCCCCTCCCCCCGCACCCCCCCCAACCCTGTCCCTGTGGGTGTGGCCGGAGGAGCTGCCCCTAACCTAGCCGGCATATGGAGCCCAGCAGGTAGTCTAGCCTAGAGTAATCTTTTATGTCGTTTATAACTTTGCCTTGATCTAGCCCTGGAATTTATAAGGTTTGTGTAATGTGTAGCTTGTCATTTGCTAAAAGTTTCACAAAAAGACCAAGCCGTATTCAGCTAAAACTGCTGATGATTGCTAGTGAAAGGTTAAAGTTGGTGAGGCCCGGGCAGGCTAAGTAAGCCCTCTCAGATGGAGGACAAAGAAAAAATGAATTTATTTAAGGAAAAGAGGACGGGGGGGGGGGGGGGGCGGGGGGGCGCGGGGGGGTGGGGGTGATGGAGATATCCAAAGGGAAGGGCTACACAGCACTGAGCCAAAGGGTACTGGGTCCATGATGGCAGCAAAAATACACATAGGACAGTGAAACCAGGAAGGGCATAGGAGAAGCCACAGGAGAGCCTCGGCAGGGCTGCTCTGGCTCACTGAGAAGTCAGGGACAAGGGGGCCTTGGAGACAGGCTCAGGGGGTGAGCCCGGGAGGAGCTGCCGCTGCCCATTGCTCTCCCGGTTGTAAGTGTCATGCGGTCCCTTACAGCAGGGGTCGCCAGACCTCTGGTGGTCTGTGAGGTCCGAAAGGTTGGTGACCCCTGCCTTAGAGGTTAGGAGATATGTCCCTGTTAGGGAAGGCGAGGGGGAAGGGAATGGCACGGGTATGCATCTTGGGTCCTTTGTCCTGAGCATATCTCTCTCTCTCTCTCTTCTCTCTCTCTCTCTCTCTCTCTCTCTCTATCTCTATCTCTCTCTCTCTCTCCTGGAAATCTTAGGGAGGTCTCAGGGGAGGTTCTCCAAAGAATATTCATCAGCTTGCCAGCTGTGCTCCTTCAGGGTCATGGTCTCCACTGATTGGTCGGTGTCAGGGCAGCTGGTCCTGAGGCAGCCAAGGTGTCACTTGTCTAGTTTTGCTGCTTTTCTGGGCCTGGAGCTGAACTATAACTGAGGCCTAGACGTTATCTTTCGGGAGGAAACGGTCAGGGGTCTAAACCATAGACAGCGATATGCTAGGGGAGGAGAGGGTACCCTGGGGACAAGGTTTTTGTTTGTCCGTTTTGCCCCTTGCCAGGCCTCCAGAGCTTTCTGCCCTGAGTTTCTGTACCTGGCCTGTCGTCCTTGCTCTGCGCATGTCTATCTAACAGCCAGGACTGCTGGTCAGGCCCAGGCCCAGGATGTTCTGAAGGACCAGGGCGTGAACCAGCTGAAGCAGCTGGCAGGACCCTCTAGGGGCCTCCTCATGAACTTCCGCATTGTACCCTCCTTATACCCTCAGAGGTGCTTTGGGGCACCTGTGAAGTAAGAGTGAGGTGCTCTTCACCTACAAAACTTTGAAAATATGGCAGGCACCCAGCACTGGCCGCTGGGAGGGGTGCCACAGTGACCTGAGTGGGGCCTATAAGCCTGGTGCAAAAGCAGCAGATCTGCCCATCTTGATGGGACCACATAGGTTTACCAATCTATACCCCTCCCTCCCCCAAAAAAAGCTTGCTGACGCCCAGAGAAGTAGAGGGACCTGCTGAAGACCACAGAGCCAGTTCTAGGTGATGTTGAGTGGATTAGCCATGGAGTCCCAGTTCCCTGGCCCTGAGAACGCTCCCAGGCTACTGGATGCAATCATTTAGAAAGAGCATCTTGGGGGAGGGGGAGGTGGTAGAAAGAGCATCTTGGGGGAGGGGGAGGTGGTAGAAAGAGCATCTTGGGGGAGGGGGAGGTGGTAGAAAGAGCATCTTGGGGGAGGGGGAGGTGGTAGAAAGAGCATCTTGGGGGAGGGGGAGGTGGTAGAAAGAGCATCTTGGGGGAGAGGGAGGTGGTAGAAAGAGCATCTTGGGGGAGGAGGAGTGTGGAATGGCGGGACTGGAAATTTCAGAAGACAGCACAGAACACAAGACATGTCACTCAGAATCCGTTCCAGAACCATCTGTGCCATGGTCCCTGCTTTCGCCCTCTCCAGAAGCCATCTGCCGACCCCAACCAAAGACAAACAGCCCATGCCCTAGCCCAGTGGTTCTCAACCTTCCTAATGCCGCGACCCTTTAATACAGGTCTTCATGTTGTGGTGACCCCCAATTCCATTGTTACAAATTGAACATAATTAGAGCATCGTGATTAATCACAAAAACAATATGTAATTATATATGTGTTTTCCGATGGTCTTAGGCGACCCCTGTGAAAGGGTCGTTCGACCCCCAAAGGGGTCGCGACCCACAGGTTGAGAACCGCTGCCCTAGCCAGTTTGGCTCAGTGGGTAGAATATCGGCCTGTGGACTGAAGGGTCTCAGGTTCTATCCTGGCCAAGGGCACATGCCCGGGTTGCAGGCTCGATCCCCAGTGTGGGGGGTGCAGGAGGCAGCCGATCCATGATTCTCTCTCATCATTGATGTTTCTATCTCTCTCTCCCTCTCTGAAATCAATTAAAAAATTAAATAAAAAAATTTAAAAAAGGACAAACAGCCCAGATGCCTTTGCTTTCACATTTAATCAACGGAAAAGAAAGAAAACCAGTCAGACAGAAAGCTCAGGAACTGGATGGCTGAGGGAGGGGAGGGGGAAGGGGAAATGGGTTCAGACTGTGGGGGGCAGGGGCCTCATTATCCTGAGGCCCCTCAAATACAAGCGTCCACAGTGGGAGGAGGGAGGACAGAGTCAGAGCTAACTCGTGGGTGCACACACCTGTTCCATGGAGTGGGGCTTATGCAGGGGAGGTAGCACGCTGTTCAGAGAGGGATGGGGACAGGAGAGGGGCCCAGCCCTGCCCCCTGGGGATCACTAGAGGTGAAGGTGCCAGAGAGCATCAACACTGGAGATTCACCCTAAAGGGCCACCTGCCAACCCCCCAGCAATGTGCCCAGCTCCCCCCCCCACCCCATCTTTTGGTCAGAGGTTAACCAGGTGAGGTGGGACCTGGCAAAGGACACCCCATTTTCCTCCCACTCCCAGTCCCCTTGGGCTGAGGGTGAGGGTGATGTAAGAGTTGAATTAAGGATAAAAAGAAGGCTGAATAAAGGGAAAAGAGGAGTATAAAGATGACTGCATAGTGGATGTGGAGCTATGCAAATGAGATGGGAGCAGACTTGACCCTGACATCTCATTTGCATATCTTATGCAAATGCAATGAGATCCCTAATATAATAAATATATTTCTAACTTTGTAATAAATATTCTGTTTCTTCTCCCTCCCCTTCCCTAGGAAATGGGCACACAGTGGTTCAGGGCCAGCTTGGGCTGACGCTGCAGCGAACATGACTGACATTCAGAAGGACTGGGGGGCACAGGGGCTGAGGCAGTGATGGCGAACCTTTTGAGTTTGGCGTGTCAGCATTTTGAAAAACCCTAACTTAACTCTGGTGCCATGTCACATACAGAAATTTTTTGATATTTGCAACCATAGTAAAACAAAGACTTATATTTTTGATATTTATTTTATATATTTAAATGCCATTTAACAAAGAAAAATCAACCAAAAAAATGAGTTCGCGTGTCACCTCTGACACGCGTGTCATAGGTTCGCCATCACTGGGCTAGGGGACCCCCTAGCAAGGACAGGCTCACCCCAGGAAGGATCACAGAGAAGGATGAGGGATGAGATGCCTGGGGAAGTTGAGGACAGCATTCTTTTCTCAAAAGGGATTCTCACCCTGGCTAGTATGACTCAGGTGGTTGCAGCATCGACCCGTACACCAAAAGGTTGTGGGTTCGATTCCCGGTCAGGGCACACACCCAGGTTCCAGGTTCACTCACCAGTTGGGGCACATGGGAAGACAACCAATCAATGTCTCTCTCTCTCTCTCTCTCTCTCTCTCTCTCTCTCTCTCTCTCTCTCTCACTTTCTCTAAAAAAAAAAAAGGGAGTCTCCTATTTTACACAATTGCCCTCACCAAGGACAGGAGAGTGGCATTTAGGGTCAGGGGACAATAAGAGCTGGAGGAAGACATCTGGGCGGGTCAAGGCTCTAGAATCTGGGATAAGTGCCTCATAAGACAGGGGAGCTGCTGGGAAACCCTGAAAAGGGGACCCAAAGAGTGACCTCCAAAGTGTCTCTTCTCCAAAAACCAAGCCCGACACACACATGCCAGTGGCAGAACCCAGACCAGGGGGGTCGCATGTGGACGTAACCTGCACAGAAACAGTATGGATGGCACCCCCTGGCGCTGGGCAATGAGGAGCCTATCAGAGCAAAGTGCTCACAGCTTCCCTCCGCATCCTTCCTGAGCCCCCCCACCCCCCATCAGTCCTGACACTAGTGGACCACGTGGACCTGGCCAGAGCAAAGACCACATGGACAATGGTTGTGAACAGGGAGCCCAGGCGTGTCCTCCCCATGGGCCCTGGAGAGCTTGGAGCTCTTCGGTCAGTAGTAGCAGGCTCCTGGGGACAGGGCTCAGCCTCCAACCCCCCTGGCCTGGGCTGTGCCTGCTGCCCCCTGCCGGCCTGGCCCTGCAGGGCGCAGAGCTGACCTGCGGGCACATTGGAGAAGTCCGTGGAGAGACTTCGGCAGTGAAAAGCTGTGGGTGAGGGAGATACCGGGCAGGGTCCATTCACGGGACTCTGCCTCGTTCCCGGGAGCAGAGAGCTGCACTGCTCCCGGCTGTGACAACTGGCTCATGCTTTGGCTCCTGCAGCCTTCCGGATGGCACCAGGTTGGCCCCACTGCCAGGCCTGCCTGGCTGCCAGGGGGCCTTGCACTCCCCTGGCCACATAGAAAAAGCCTAAGGCCTGCTCCTAGGACAGAGGGGTGAGAGGTGGGAGGAGCTCGGGAACAGGGTGGGGTGGCCAGTCCAGAGGAGAGAGGGTGACTGGAGAGGGGTGGCAGGGGCAGTGCACCTACTGACCACGTGGGTCAAAGCATCTTCTCTTCTCTGGTCTGAGCCTTGAGCGGTGACTCTGACACACTCCTGGGCACAGCGTGGCCCTCCAGGGGAACATCTGGTGGCTAATGGGCATCAGGAGGGGGCAGCACCTGGGCACAGAGGTACCCCACGAACACCCACCTCCCTGGCAGTGCGTGCCTCTGCGCCGAAGCCAGTCTCGGGACCTGCGAGGAGCTGCTTCCCAGGGAGCCAGAGCCCCAGGGACTGGAGCTCAGGACTGTGGTTGAGGGTCATGGTTGGGAAAGGGATGGATTCAGGTCTCTGGGTCACAGCCCAGAGGGGACAAGGTCCAGTCGAGCAGGCTCAGTACACCCAGCTGACAGGCACCCACTGGGGCTCCGTCCGCAGCTTCTCCATGGCGGCCTGGAGCTCGCGGAAGGTCCTCTCCAGGTTGCAGTTGACCAGGCTGAGGTCAAAGTAGTGCCCATAGCCCCTCTGGATGCGGCTGCTCTCCTCCACCGTCCGTCTCAGGTCCGCCTCCTGCCAACACAAGGGACCTCCCGCCGGTCAGTGTCCCCCACTCACCCCCATCGTCAGAGGGATCTACAGCCTGCCCCGCCTAGTCCCCTCCCCCAAGGCCAACCATGGTGGGCACAGACTGCCTGGCTTGGAGCCCCTCCCTACATGTCCCAAGGCGCTCGCCTGCAACCATGGACAGACACACAGGTAAAAGGAAGGAAGGAAATAGCCCTTAGTAAGAGCCAAACTTGGCACTAACATCTTAACAACTCGCCAAATTTTCACTACGGCTCTGCAAAGCAGGACTCATTATTCCCCATTTACAACAGAGAGAACGGAGGTACAACGAGTTCACACCGTCAGCCAGCTACACAGAGCCTGCCTGACTCCCAAGACAGTGCTCCCTCCAGTCCGATCAGGCAGCCCGAGAGGCACGTGTCAGACCTGGTACTGGTGAAACCCATCAGTGCCCGCCCGAGGCAACCCCCACCCCAGACCCAGTCCAAGCTGGTCAGGCAGGGTGAGAGGGGACTTGAACGCTGACTTAAATAAGCGGAGATGGGAGCGCTGGGCTGGCCCAGCGTGTCCCAGCAGCACCAGTCCTCGGTGTTTGTGGCCAGGGTGGCATGCAGCGGAGGGCAGCCCCGCCCCAGCAGCCTCTCCAAGGCCTTGGCAATGCTGCCATGAGGGCCCTGAGAGCGGCAGTACCAGGTATGGCCAGCAGAGGGACACCTGCGCACGGAGCTCTGCAAACCCTATACCTCTAGGAACAGGCTGCTCCAAGAGGGGGGTGCCCTGGAGTCCTGCAATACCTGATTTGAACCCTCTCCTCCCAGCACCGCCGCCTCCCTAAGGCGAACTCATCCCGCTAGCCAGCCCTCCAGCCTGTTTTCCTCCCTCCCTTCAGCCTTTCCCAAGTTGTAAATAGCCCAGAGTCCCCCTGCCTCTGCCCACAGATACCCCGCTGGCCCTCTGGGCTCCCAGTGGGCAGCACTGTCCCCACAGAGTGGATCGAGCAGTGAGCCTGGCAGAAGCTCCTGCCCCGCTGGCTGGCTGTGTCCCTGAGCCTTTGGGAATCTGGGCACTTCACCTCCTTGCTCAGGCTTCCGTTTCCACACCTATAGGTGGGAACTTCGAGTCCTCCTTCACTGATACCTGGGGTGGGTGCCTCTCCCCTCCCTCAACACCCCTTCTCCTCATCAACGCTGATCTGCCCCCTCCCACCGCACCTCAGAGCCCCTCACCGTGAGCTGCTTAGTAGACACCCCACTTTCCAGTGCAGCCCGGTTCATGGCCCGAAGGGTCTCATAATCAGGGGCCTCGATGAACACCACGTAAGGGACAAACTCCGCTGTTCTCAGCACCTTCACTGCCTGCAGGAGAGAAAGGTACATGTGGGGTGATGGGGGTGAAGATGGGAATGAATGGGACATCCGTCCTGGAGGTGGATGCTAGGTGAACAGCTGGCAAGTAGCTGGGGATGGGGTAACCGGAGGAGACTAGAGGAGCTGGGGATCTTGGAGGCTGAGAGAGAGGGTCTAAGGGGGCTTGGTCCCCAGCAGTAGCTGAGGGGGCGCTTGGGAGATAAGTGCCTGGAAATATAGGGAGGAGCACTGGGGGAATCAGAGGACCCAGGGGGGATACTGGGCAGACTGGGAAAAGCAGGCCAGCAGTACCTGGGGGTTGACATCCAGCACGCACACCTTGCCGGCAGCGACCACACCCCGGATGGAGTCGATACGTGTGCCATACAGGTTGCCCTCGTATTCGCCATGTTCCAGGTAGCGCCCAGCACGGATGTCAGCCTCCATCTCCGCTCGGGACACAAAGCTGTAACCCTGGCCTTCCCGCTCTGAGTCTTTGGGCCGCCTGGATGTGTCTACAAGGAAGGAGGGGCCGAATGGGCACTGCTGCAGACACACATGCCCCTGTTCTACTTGCATCCCACAGCCCTGGGGGGGGGGGAGGGCATGCTGCCCTCACATGCTCAGTCCTGCTGCCTTCCCACACTCCGTGCCCTCACCCTCTCCACTGGCACACACAGGCTTTAGACATCCACATGGAGAGAAACCGGCCCAGTGCTCACAGAGGGGGAGCTGCGGCCCAGAGAGGGCAATGTGGAGCCATAAGCAAGGCCAAGCTGACCTGGTTCTTGCCCCCAGGAAGCAGGCGCTTTCACCCCAACGGGTTCTGTCACCGAGAAGCCCTGTCTTTCGTAAGGCCACACTCAGCTCAGATCCCTGCTTCACATCAGTGCCCAGCTGGGCTTTTAGCAAGTGAAACGTGAGAAAAGGAAAGGCAAGGCCAGGTCAGCCCGTCTGGCCACAGGCTCAAGGGACAGCTCCCCAAAACATCCCAGCCTGCAGTTCCCCCACCAGCCCATAGAGGGCGCTCGCCCCACACCTCACACGCAAAGTGTTACTTAACGTGGTGCCCATGCATATGCCCATTCAGTGGACCCAGTGCTGGCCTCCAGGGCAGTCCCACTTCCTGACCCCCACCCAGCAGGCCCAGCTCCCACTCACAGGGCACCGTGGTGCCATAGCGGTCTGGATCCCACATGATGAGCTTGTTCTTCAGGCTGCGCCGACCCACACCCTGAGCCCCGATCAGCACCAGGGTTTTCCGGCGGAAAGGAGGCATGCGGGCCACCTCCTCATAGATGAGCAGCTCATGGCGGTCAAACTCTGGACACAGGGAGATGGTGCTGCTCAGCAGGCTGTTCATCAGGTGAAAAGGGGTGGGGCAGGGTTCTCAGGGGTCAGGGGCAGCAGGAAGAAGCTGGGCAGGGTCGAGGGACAAGCCTGGCAGCATCAGAACCAGGGGAGCATATGCACAAGTCAGTGGTGGGGGCAGAGAGGGGATGTGCCATGTCAGAGGAGGACAGGGGGAGGGCGCCTACAACACCCACCTGCATTCTTGGTAGTCAAATACATCATTCGTTTCTTTTTTTTTCCCGAAAGGCTGCCGCACAGGGTCCCTGGCCATAGAGAGATGGGTGAGTGAGGCCAGGCTGGGATGCAGTCAGATCCCAGAGGAGGACCAGGGGTCATACCTGAGTTGGGCGTCAGCTCCAGATCCCGTTTAACGAAGGCTTTGCGCTTCTCCTCCAGCAGCTGGCTGGGGATGAGCCCAGCACTGCCTCCTTCCACGTGGCATGCCTAGAATAGACATGGGCAAAGCTCTGAGTGAGAGGACACCTCCTGAGCCCTGACCTACCCCACACCATACCCAGAGAGACGACAGGGGCACCCAAGGCTCACCTGCCACCAGTTAGCATCATCCTGGTTTACAATCTGGAGTAAGTCCCCGGCGTTGAAGCGCAGGCCCGCTTCCTTGCAGGGGATGAGGCTGTCTCGGGCCGGGTCATAGTCAAAGTGGCATTTCACAAATACCTGGACCAGGGATCAGGGAAGGGTCAAGGGAAGAAACAGGGAAGGCTGAGGGGATGGGCCCTCTCCCATCTCCCACCCCACCATCCCCAACCCCTCGTGGAGAGGGGGGGTGTCATACAGTCCACCCTCTTCCCCCCTTCCCTCACAAAGATGAGAGAGGCCCTGGTACTGCCCCTTTAATAAAGGCATGATGCCCCCAGGCCTGCCTGGCCCGCCTCTCTGGTACCAGCCTCCCTTTGCATCTAGAACAAAAGGTCTCAATCAGAAGGATGGGAAATGTGCTCAGATCTGGGGCCCTGGCCCCACCTACTGAGGAGGCAGGGTCACCTGGTAAAGGATAGAGACTCTATCACCTGATGCAGGATCCCTCCATCCGCTCACCTCCTCCCCTTGGAGGTAGGGGCTCTGGCAGACGCTAGAGAGCCAATAGAAGTGGGCAAAGCAGCCAGACCTCCACAATCCACCAACAGAGAGGCCGCTGTACAGGACACCTGGCAATCCGACGCTGCGCACCCACACAGACACACAGGCAAGCATGCAGCCGCACACCAGGCACTCGCTGGTACACTTGGGTACCACAGGCCTTGAGTGCACACACGTCCCTTGCACATGCACGCGGTGCCCAAGACGAGGGCAAATGCGAGTGTGTGCACGACACGCAGATGCCTGCAGGTGTCCTGGCCACTTGCCTCCCCAGCCGCAGATCCTGCCGCTAGCTTGCTTTTCAACGCTGGTTGAAGAGTTGCTCCCACCCCAGGCCTGTGACCCTGATAGGGAGGTTCAGCTACCCCTCAGGCCTGGTGCTGGATGGGGACCTGGGTGGAGGGATTCACCTGGCGGGGCAGATGGGGCTCCTGGTAGCTGGGCAGGATCTTGAGGATGACGCTGCCGCTGGCGCTGCGCAGGAGCTCCTGCAGCGCACGGGGATCGCTGCCCACGGGCTGCCCATTCACCTCTTTGATGATGTCACCCACATGTAACAGGCCTTGCTGAGCCACCATCCCCCCGTGCAGGATGCGTGCGATCACCAGCTCGCCACCCTCCACGCGGAATGTCACGCCCTGGGAGATGGAGAGAGGGTAAGATGAGCCCCACTGCTCCACGTCAGAATCCTCTAATGGAGATTGGAAGATTCCAGTACCCCCATTTGGATCTCCAGGACCCCCTGTTCCCATCCCACCCCCCCACATAGCCCTCACAGACTTCCCCTCTTCCATCCTCTGCCCAAATTCTTCACTTACGGGAGCACTAAAGGCGGGAAAGTGGGCAGAACGAAGAGGGTTCTGGCACGTGTATGTATGCAGCTCATATGCAAGGTCTGCGAGCCCCTGGGTCTGCATGGGCAGATCCCTGGGCAGAGCTGATCCTAACTACTAGTTACTCTCAATCTCCCGATCCAGACTGCACATCTGGCCCTGCCCAGCACCCTCACCAGATGTTCTCCAGCGGTCTTGCGGATGCCCACCATGCGCACAGCATCAGGAGGCACCGGCTGGTTGCTGAACGTGGGATCCAGGCCGGGACTGGGGGGCGGTGTCTCATAGGTCTTTGAGGCAACAGAGTCGTGCGTCTCCAGGAGGGACTGGGGAGGTGGTGGGAAGAGAAGGGACCATGGGCCAGTGCCCTGCAGTCCCTTTCCATTCCACCTCCAACTTCCTGCCAGCCCCTCCCCCAATGGCCTGCCCCAGTTGCACCCCAGCCTGGAGGAAACCTGAAAGTGAGGCTCCTGGAGAATGCGGGCCAGCTCAGCGGCTGTGCTGCTCTGTTCGGCCAGCTGCGCCAGGTCCCGTAGGATCTCCTGCACCAGCTCCAGGTTGTTGTCCCGAACAGCCTCCAGCTTCGTCTCCTCCAGCCTCTCATGGGCCTGGGGGTGAAGGTGGAACAGGTGAGACCTGATGCTTCCCCAAGAGCCCTGGTACCAAACAGTGCCCCCCATTTTCCCTCAGGTATCTCCCCATCCCCAAATCCTGATTTTAGACCCTTACATAAAAGGGAGAACACTATATACACTCTTTGACCTCTTGGGTTTTTTGTTTGTTTAGTAGGTTTGGTTTGTGTTTTGGTTTTTTTGTTTGTTTGTTTGTTTTTGTTTTTTTTGTTTTTTTAATATATTTTATTGATTTTTTTTACAGAGAGAAAGGGAGAGAGATAGAGAGTTAGAAACATCGATGAGAGAGAAACATCGATCAGCTGCCTCCTGCACATCTCCCACTGGGGATATGCCCGCAACCCAGGCACATGCCCTTGACTGGAATCAAACCCGGGACCCCTCAGTCCACAAGGCCGACGCTCTATCCACCGAGCCAAACCGGCCTCGGCTGGTTTTTTAACTTAATATGCCCTGGAAATCACTCTATGCTACAATATGGAGATTTTCCTTTATTATTATTATTACTATTATTATTATTATTATTATTATTTTAATTACTGCACTTGACTCATTGTATGTTTGGAGTATCATAATTTATTCAATCAGTCTCCCCGGGTATTTAGGTTGTTCCAATGTTTTACTATTCTATATAACAGTGGTCACCAACCGGTGGTCCACGGACCACTGGTGGTCTGTGAGGTCCAAAAGGTTGGCGATCACTGCTACATAATAAAAGGCTAATATGCAAATCGACCGAATGGAATGACCAGTTGCTATGACACGCACTGACCACCAGGGGGCAGACACTCTCCCACAAGGGGAGCACCGCTCAGCCAGAAGTTGAACTCACGGGTGGCAAGGACAGCGGTGGTGGTGGGAGCCTCTCCCGCCTCCGAGGCAGCACTAAGGAGCAGTGAGCCTGGCTTCTGGCTGAGCGGCGCTCCCACAGGGGGAGCAGGCCTAAGCCAGCAGTCAGACATCCTCCAAGGGGTCCTGGACTGTGAGAGGGCACAGGCCAGGCCAAGGGAACTCCCCATCCATGTGCACGAATGTCATGCACCGGGCCTCTAGTAACAAAAAAAAGCTGCAGTGACTAATGCTGGCATAGCTGTTCTAATGCTGTGGAGAAGCTCTTCCATGTAAACACCTAGAAGCCTTGCTGGGTCAAGCAGTAAATACATATGTGGTCTGACAACTCCCCTTTATGGGGCTTGGGCTGCTCTGCCCTCCCACTGACACTGGATGAGAGACTTTCCAAAGCATTACCACCGAGTGCCTGTGCTTGAACCCAGATATGCCAGCTCTTGCTCCAGAACCATAAGCCAACTGCGAATACCACACTGCCAGTTCTTTGAAAGTTATTCCGTCCGCGGTCCCACTCCAACCTCTCTGATGTTGCCAGAAGACGCCTAGGGTCATAATTAAGTAGTTCAAAAACTGAAAGTCCCAGAGACTGGTGTGCCAGACAGAAACATCACTCGCTCTTCAATCTGGATGTGACCATGTGATTGGCTTTGGCCAATGGGACATTAGCAAGTGTGATACAAGCAGAAGCTTGGAAAGTGCTTGGGATTTGGAGCTTGTCCCCATTTGCGGCTGAGACTACCATATGAAGAACCCGGCGCCACCTCCCAGAGGATGAGAGACCTTGCCATCCCAGATGCCACAGCCTTCCAGCTGACTCAGCAGGCATGTGAGGCCATCCCAGAGCACCCAGCCCCAAGTCAGCAAGCCCATACCAGAAAAGCCACCCCACTGACCCCCAAAACCATGAGAAATAAATAACGATCGTTTTAGGGCACTATGCATTGGGATTGTTTGTTACACAGCAGAGGTTAACTGATACACTAGGCTCCTCACCACTGTAGCCTCTGCTTGTCATGTCTGCTGGTCAGTGACCCCTGTGGACCCTCATTCTTCTGGGGCCGTGTCTTGCTTTGCCATCTCTCTCACCCTGGCCTGACCACAGGAGTAGGGTCCTCCCTGTGAACTCTGGCTAAGACTACATTGTAACAACTCTTTATGATTTAAAAAGCACCTCCATGCCCTAACCGGTTTGGCTCAGTGGATAGAGCGTCGGCCTGGGGACTCAAGGGTCCCAGGTTCGATTCCGGTCAAGGGCATGTACCTTGGTTGTGGGCACATACCCAGTGGGGGATGTGCAGGAGGCAGCTGATCGATATTTCTCTCTCATTGATGTTTCTAACTCCTATCTCTCTCCCTTCCTCTCTATAAAAAATCAATAAAATATATATATATATATTTTTAAATAGGCATCTCCACATCCATGACCTCCCTCATCTAACCACACCATGCCTCTGACAGATCAGCATCATTATCCTCACTTCTCAGAACAAGTAACTGAAGCTCAGACAGGCTGTCAGGTGTCCTAAAGCCACAGCCGACCAGTGACTCTTCCGACTCCAAACTCTGTGTGCTTTTTCCTGCACCTCATGTGGCGGCCTCCCAGCTGGCAGATGCCCCTACTGGTAACCGTTTGCCTGGACTTCTGAGCGTCGCCTACATTGGACTCTTCACCTTAGCCTTGGCCGCCGTTGAAACACCTGCTGCTGGACCCATGTCAGGCCTCCCAGATGCCAACCACCTGCCAGCCACCTGCTGTCCGCAGCCAGACCCCTAGGTTTATCACCTTCCTGCCAGATTTGACTTCCCTCCAGCGCCTTTACTTCTCTGGGTTAGTCCCTCAGGCCCTGCCCCTCCCTGGTCCCAGACCTAACCAGCCTGGCCTCTCCCACACTGTCTGGATCCCCAGAGAGAGGAGGCAAGCCCAGCTCCATGAGGGTAAGATAAAAAGGTTAATAGCTACCACACGCAATTCCACTCGACTCCATTCCTATGGGTTTCTGGGCCACGTTGCCGGGAGAACCAAGCCTTTACAGCTGGATCTTTGATAAAAGCACTTTGTCTATTAGATTAGAAATGTACTGCTACATACATAATCATTAAAATCGGTAACAAGGAGTCAGAAGTAGGTCCCGTTATCCAAAGCAAGTCACATGGTCAAGCCCAGATTGGAGAGTAGAGACAGCCCTTTGATGTGAGAAGTGGGAAAGTTACATCGCAAAGGGTCGCACCGGAGGAGATGGGAAGGATTTTCCTGAGCTCCGGCAGGAGAAGGGCGTTTATTTACAGCCTGACACAGTCCGTTGGCAACCTCTCTGTCAGGCTGCACTGTGAGGTCCCAGGAGGAGATGACAGACTCGGGCTCCATCCAGAGAAGAACAAGCTGACAGTTCATTGCCATAGCCCTGGTACATGGTGAGCACACAATAGTATTTGTTGAATAGATGATGGATGACTGAGTGACTGAATGATTAAGTGGATGACAGGGCCAGCCAGCCAGCAAGCCCATCATTGGAGAGCCCATCAAATAGGTTAGACAAAGCCCCAGAGAAGAAGGCGACTGAGGGGGTCATGCTTTGGAGGGGACTGGCTAGAGGACCTTCTAACCCTGAGCTTCTGTCAACCCGAGTGACTTTCCTTATGTCACTGGCAGTCTCACTGTCAAAGCCATAGCTAACGTGACCCAGAGCTGATGAGGTCTAATAAATCCAATTCTGAAATCAGCTTTGGAACGTTCACAATTGCATACCAGCAATTCCATTGCCAAGGGCCCGCCCTAGAGGAACTCTCACAGGCAGAAGCAGAGGGGTGTGAGGACGTGCACATCCTCATGCGGCACTGTCCTGAATAGAGGCAAATAGGCCACAACGTCCCTGCCCTTCAGTGTGGAAACCAATGAATATATACACTGGTCAGGGCACATGCAGGAGGCAACCATTTGATGAGTCTTTCTCACATTGATGTCTCTCTCTCTCTCACTCTCTCTCTTCCCCTACCCTTCTCTCCCTGCCTTCCACTCTCTTTAAAAAGCAATAGAAAAAAATATCCTTGAGTGAGGATTAAGAAAAAAAGCACACAAAAACGTTAAAAAATAAAATAAAAACACATATAAAGGGGCATTTACATCTAAATACATATATAGGCAAGCTATGCAATTCAGGATTATGACATCATCAACCTCAAGTCAATCCTGCTCCCTGGCTTTGCTGAGTTCCCGCTCTCCTCCCCTTTAGTGATTAGTTGAACCTTTACTTCCAAATTCCTCCTATTTTCCTGCTCAACCCCCGATCCCGAATTCCCAGCAGATGACTGCCCCACCTCCACTGGAAAATCTGAGCAATTACACATGATTCCATGCAAAGCCCAGTTTGCCTCCAGCACAGCATTGGCACCTTTCTCGCCTTCCCTCCTCCTCCTCGGAAGAGGGGCTCCTTCTTCACCTGCCCCTCCCCTCGTCCACGCTGCTTCTCTCAGCTGAAGGCAGCACCGGCCCCACACTTTCCCTCTGCAGAATCCAGGGTGCCTTGCTACCCTCCCCCCCTCACCTCCCATCCCCAACACCAAGCACTGCCAATTTTCTTCCTAAATATTTCTTCACCCTCCCGTCCCTCAAGCCCTGTTGTTACCAGAGGTGTGGTTCAGAGCCACCCCCCGCCTCAGTCTCTCCAACTCCATGTGGCTGCCAGAGGGATGCTCCTAAAATGGCCATATTCCATCATCACCCTCCTGCTTAAAGCCCATGGAAGACTCCATCCATGTGACTCACAGGACATCACAGGACAATGTCCAAGCACCCGGGCCCAGCCCCCAGTGCCCTCCACCACCTGCCAGCATCACCGAAGCTCCCACCCCGTCTCACACCTGAAGCTCCAGCCTCACGCCAGTCCCCTGTACACTCACTCCTGACTCTTCTCACCTTTGCTTCAGCTTCAGCTCTTCCCATGGCCCAGGATGCCCTCCCCTCCCTCCTCATTCATCAAGACTCAGCTCAAGTGGCCCTTCCTCCAGGAAGCCTCCCCTGCCTAGCCCGGGCTGCGTTAGGCAACTGTCCTTTATGCTCCCAAATGCCGACTGCATCTGCCCTGTCACTGCTGTTACCAACTGTTTAATAACTCCCCCGTTTAGTGAGTCTTTTACCCGCCTGATGCATGGCAGGTGACCTTGTAAAAATGTCTGCACAGAATGCCCAATGACAGAGGGACAGGCAGGATGAACTCTGGAGATCCCACACAGGCATGCTCTCCCCCTCCCAACACAGTCCACAAGCCGGCAGACACCACACAAGCTTCCACATGGGCATGCCCCACACTCAGCAGCCAGGCCTGGCACCGCTCCCCGACCTACAGTCCCCCAGCTACCATCTGGGCATGGATGGTCATGTGTACCCCCCTCCAGGGGTCTCTTGTGCCACATGCCCCATTCCCAGGGCCCTGTATGTCCAACACCCCATCCCCCGCTGTGCCTCCCCAGACACAGTGCCCTGGTACCTGCCTCCTGGAGCACTATACCTTGGCCAGGGATCTTACTATGGGACTTTCCATAATGCCTCGCAGGAAGATCAGGTCCAGTTCTGCAGCCCCCGTGGCATTGGGGAGGGATCCCAAGTTGTCCAGGACTTGCTGCATGGCTGCGGGGAAGGGGTAGGCAGTGAGACACACAGGTACCAGCTAGGCACCAGAGACCAAAACACACCACAACCACCCCACCTCACACCCCACAGAAGGCAGCCCCGCCCCAGCAGCACCTCCCTCTCTGCCAGGCACGGGAATGCCTGGGGTAGGGCCCTAGCGGGGAGTGGCCGTGGCCTGTTCTGCAGGCCCTAGGTAATGCCAGCCTGGGCAGGTGGGAGGCCCCAGGCAGGAGGAAGTAGACTCTAATGTGGGAGGAGAGGGGAGAGGGCAGCAGGTGTCAGGTTCTAGGTTCTGCCCTGCACCAGGGAATCACAGGCTCCTCACTCCAACTCTGAATGGGCTGAAGCCCCCAGACTCAGCCACCTGCCCCTGAAGGGCTCAGGAATGAGAGAGAGAGACAGTGCTGGGTCATGTTCCTGACAACAGGCAGCCATGCAGGAAGCCAGGGCCCACACGTTAGCTAGTGCAAGCCGTGCCACGAATTCAGTGTGATTTTGCATAACTCACTGTTTCTCACTGGTCTCCATCTTTCCCTCCTATATAACAGGTGGGTTGGATTAGATGGTGTCTATAAGCCCCTCAGCTTTGATAATGATCTATAATCATTCAGAAATTAATATAGATCCTAGGAAGCCAAAGCTGAGGCCCAGGACATTGGCAGGAGCTGGGAAAACAGGCCTGGAATGGCTGTGGGCGCCCAAGGCCAGAAGTCAGACTAAGTCGTCCCCGGGATCCGCAAACCCTCAGCCGGGGAAGGGACATAACCAAGGACATGAGGCCCCTGATGCTGGGCCCCAGCAGTATCGCTGAGACCTGAGGTAGGTGTTGCCATCAACCCCAGGAGAGGAGGGAGCTGCCAGCTGTGGCAGGTTCTGGGGGAGGAAAGGAGAAGCAGAGTGTGCCCAGCTGGGGGCCAGAGATGGGCAGGGGGTATCATTAACCTGCCACCCTGCCACCCACACTTACATCTGCATAACAGCCCCCAAGCCATGGAGGAGGAAGGGTGGAGACCGCCCCTGGCACCCCTTACTGCTCTTGCCAATGCCTCCTCCTCCAGGAAGGAATGGGAATGGGGAGGAGGAGGCACTGAAACTGGAGCTGGCAGACATGGTTCAGGGGCTCCTGGACTCCCACCCTCTTCACCCCACCTTTTCCAGAAACAACATCCTAGTCTGTCCTTCAGACCCCTCCTGCCCAGGCCTGGGCTTGCCATTGGTCAGAGACCTGTAAGACCCCTCGGGGGCTCAGAAAGATGCCAGGGCATGGACCCTTCCCACTCTGCAGGGTACCTCGGGGTCCACCCGCCTTAGCTGTCCTCACACACAGACTGCCCAGCCTGCCAACCCCGAGGAAGGACGGAGTCAGGGAGCTGGCGCCCTCTGCCTAGGCCCGCTCTCCGAGGGGCTGTGCCGCCCGACCCTCAGGCTCCCGGAAGCCCGTACCTGGGACACCCTCTCCAGGTGCCTACAGACCCTGTGGGGCCAGCTTTCCCCGCGGCCTCCGCACCCTCCTTCCTACCTTTCCTTCGGAGGTCGGCTTCCTCAGAGGATCCCCGGGATGTAACCCCCAAGGAGGCCCCGCTGCCTGGGCTGCCCGCCGTAGCGGCCCCCCAGCCGGCCCCGGACGCCAGGAGCAGCCTGCACTCCGGCTTCGGGCCGCCTTCCCCGCCAGGGGCTGGCAGCGCTGGAGGAGGCGGGACTCCGGGAGCGCCTTCTGCAGGATCAGCCAATAGAAAGGTCCAGCCGCCCTGACCGCCTTGCTGATTGGTCAAAGGCGGGGGCGGTGGGAAAGAGAGTCCCAGTCCGGCCGCTGGCTGGAGCCCCCTCGGTTCAGTACCAGCCAGTGGGAGGGGGGAGGAGGGGGCTGAGAGAGGGGCCGGGGGTGCTGCCCCTTCAGATCTGGGGCGGCGCTCAGAGACCTTCCCCTCGCTGCCCGGCTGCAGGACACTCAAGGCGGGTGGGGACTCGGCCCCACCTTGTTCCCGCCCTCGCTTCTGAAGGTCTGTCCTCTAATACACACCCACGCCGCCTCCTCCCCGTGCCCTCCGACCTCTACTCTGTGTCCCCTCTCCAGGCCCAGTTCCCTTTACAATAACCCCTTCGAAGCAAAGGAAGCCCCTCTCCCACCCCCTCACCCCCAGAGCGACTCAGTCCCCCGCCTAACTCAGCCACTGGGGGTGAGGGGTGGCAGGGAGAAAAAGGAGGGGAATGAGAGGTGGCACCACTGTGCCTGGGAAGGGTACCTTAAGCCCTTCTGACCCCACATCTCAGCTGTAGCTTCTCCAGGTCCCCCATCTCCCATTAATTCCTCCCCTTGGATAAGAGGTGACTACCTGGTGGGCAAGTCGGGCGTCTTGGAATTGTGGAACGGAGAAGTGAGGGAGCATTCTTGCAGCAGGGACAAACAAGGGCGGTAGAAGGGAGAGAGTTGGCATTTACCCCAGCCCAGCTCCTCCATTACTCTCAAACCCTGTACCCATGAGGCCACCAGGTGCTGCTCCTGCCACCAGCTCTCCATTCCCGGAGGAGTGGCACCAGCTTGCATTGCACCCCTGGTTGCCATGGCAACAGGAGGGCTTACACACCAGGACGTTAACCCTGGGATGCAAGAAAGATTTAAAGGGACAGCTCCATCTGAATTCAGCCTACATCCCCTCTGGAGTCAAAGAAAGAAAGGAATCAGGTAAAAGGAAAAGACAGGCCCAGGCTGCCAGTCTGGAGACTCCAGGGGCAAGTTCTCTCCACTCTCAGCCCATGCTATCACCTACATATCTCTCAGCCCACCCCTAATCCTCAGGAAAAGGGCCACTCCACCTTCCTGGGAGTACAGCTGGGGGTCTCTCTGCGAGAGGAATACACCCATCCCACGCCCCCTCCACAATGACAATGACCATCTTGACCAAGGGGAAGGGTGGGAGGAGGACCTTGCCAGCTTCACTCTCTGCAGAGCCCAAGGCTGGGATCTCTCCCGCAAGGAAGAGGCAAGTGGGAGGGTAAACCTGACCTCAGAGGCTGGGGCACAGTTGTCTCTCAGGCCTGGAGGAAGTGTAATGGCCACCAAGTGAGGAGGGGCAGAACCCACCGTTAGATTTTTTAGGGCAGAAGCTACTCCTGGGCACAGAGGGCTGCCTGCAGGAAGGGCTAAGAGCCTCATAGCCTCTAAGTCCTGCATCACCTCTTCACAGAAGATGAAACAGGCTTCGGGAGGTGCAGCAGCTGACTCCTGTCCTTTAGGTTTGGGAAGGCAGGAGCAGCCCAGGGAAGCAGGGGCCCCAGGAGTCCTCAGAGGAAATAAGCCCCATAGCCACACCCCTGGGCTCCCCTCCCTGCCCTGACCCCCCCTCACCCCACCGATGCCCCCATCACCTGGCCTGCAGCAAGGGAGCTAAATTGGTGAACCTTCTCCTCCCTCTACACCCCTGCCAGGCACTATTAATGGGTTTACTGGGCAGCCCCAGATTGAGAGGCCTTTAATCACAGGCTCAGGGATGGGCTTAATTAACCCATAAGCAGCTTACAGTGGGGCCCAAGCATGCCAGAGCAGGAGGGGCGGGGCCAGGGGACCCAGCAGGCTGGACAGGAAGTAGAGGCACTGAGCCTTCCAAGGCTGCAGAAGCTGGGGACATTGGTGCAGTCCCTCCACAGCAGGAAGAAGAGGCCTTTCCTGGGGGACAATGGTGCCACAGTTTAGGTTCTGGCCCCTCACAACAGTCTTCACTTTCCTGGTTCAGTTTCTCAGAGGAGAGCAACAGTCATTTTAACACCATTAGGAGCCTGGGACATCTTGCAGAGGCAGCTGCAGGGCCTCCAGCAAGGGCTACTTGGGAGGGAGGCACCTAGGCCATGAGAAAGACAGACAACTCAGAGCAGGTTAGAGTTGTAGGGCCTTTAGCCTCTAGCACAGGGAACTTCGCCTGGTGGTCCCTAAAGCGGCCATGAACCCCAGAGTGGAATACAGATTTTGTGAAGAGAAGATCTCTATATATAAAGCCCAGCAACCGGAACGGCGGAACAACCAGAACAACCGGTGGCTATGAAACCCACTTTGGCAGCCAACCAGCCTGATTCAGGCCCTGATTGCCCCCCCCCCCCTCCCAGCCTAATCGGCCCCTAACACCCCAATGGGGGCGGAGCTGGCCACCAACTGCCTGCAGCCCCTCCCCCCACCGGCCTGGCCCGACGGGCCCCCACTAGGGTGGCCCGCCAGACCCCACCCATGCATGAATTCGTGCACTGGGCCTCTAGTTTGTCTATAATGAAGCCCATGGCTGTCATCAGGTTCTCAAAAGGATCCAGGATCAATGACCTTATCCCATCACCTCATCTTACAGATGGGGAAACCTAGGTCCCAAAAGGGAGGGATGACTCAAGGTTACAGGTCAATGAGGTAATAATTTGGAGCATAGCATCGTGAGTGACTGTTCCTAACGGTAACTCTCATTCTCTGACATGGCCTTGGAGGCTCCCACCAACCTCTTTACGGAACAGAAACCGGGCTCTGGGAGGTTAAGCAGCAGCTTGCTCCTGAGGCTTCCTAGCTCGTCTGGGTGGCCCATTCCCTTGCCCTTTAAAACTCCTACAGAACCAAGTTGAGGCTTCCTGACCCGGCATCCTCCCTGCATAGCCTCCTACGCCCCTGCACACACACACACACACACACACACATCTCTAGCTGGTCTACTCCACCTATCTGGTGGGCACCGCATCATGGACTTCTCATCCCCAGGCTGGGCTGCTGTTGTCCCTCTACCTCAGCCATCCTCCAAGGCCCAGCTCCTAGGGGTCACTTTCTCACCAGCCAGGTCCCATGCCATAGTCCTCCAGCAACAGTGAGTGTGCGTTATCTTTGGAGCATTCATACCCCTGCTCTCCGAGGAAGTGTGTTAAGCTCTGTCTCCAGCGCTACCCTGGGGCAGGTGTGGGAGGGCCACCGAGTTGCCTGAATGGATGGCTGGGTAGATAGTGGTGTTCCTACAGGGACCTGTGGGAGTGCCTGGTAGCTGCTCCCCACCCTGCCTGGCACCCTCTGAACCATTAATATTAACTGACTTCCTCTCCCTTTCTTACCAGTCTCAGAGTTGGTGGCGGCAACCGGCATGGTGAGGTCGGCAAAGGTTCCGAAATGCCTCTCCTAGAGGATGGAAAAAGGAGGATGAGAAAGGAATCTGGAAGGAACTCCCACTCACAATTAGCCAACAAGGTAAACGGAATGGTCCCAGAGTCCTGGGAGGCAGGAAGAGCAGATATTTCGTGCCCAGTTCTTCGAGGAGGAGGTGACAGAGGATCAGAGAGATCAATTGATTTGCCCAAGGTCACAAAGCTAATAAAGAGAGCTACAATGAAAATCCAGGCTTTATGACTCAACAAAAAAATTAAGCGTTTATGCCCACCATCTGTCCTTTTTATTTTTTTAAATCCTCACCCAAGGACATGTTTATTGATTTTAGAGAGAGGGGGAGAGAGAGGGGGAGGGAGAGAGAGAGAGCCCTGAATCCAAAACCTAGTATGTGCCCTGACTGGGAATTGAACCTGCAACCTTTAGGTATACAGGACCATGCTCCAACCAACTGAAGCCACACAAGTCAGGAGGCTGTCCTGGATGTCTTTATTTATTTATTTTTTTTAGAGGGGTTGGGTAAGAATACAGAATTTGAGTCAAATGCAGGAAAGATGGGTGTCCCCAGACAGTAAGCTCCATGAAGTCAAAAACCACATCTGTTTTATTTTGCCTCTGGATCTTAGGCCTAGCCCAGTGTAGATAGATGCTCCACAGATGTTGTCAGTCTGTCTGATAGAAATGATGTCATACCTCCCTAAGGCCTCTCTGGGTTCCCCTTCCCCCCTTCTCCCCTTCCTAGCCCAGAGTTGGGACTAGGAGAGCAGGGGGCTTTGGGCAGAACCAGGTGTAGAGTTTACAGCCCTAGTTCCCATTCCAGAACCTCCCCAAGGTGGCGTTGGGTCTCCCATTTTTCAGGGAAAGGGGTGGGAAGGATTGAGGCGGGGCAACCCATCACCCTCCCTCCCTTTGCCTTCCTGGGTCTGTGCTGCTGAAGAAAACGCTAATTCCCAGTTGCCATGACAACAAAAGGCAGTGGCTCACAGCAGGGGTGGGGCGTGGAGGAAGTTCCTGGCAGTGCCCACTTTAGGCCTGAATGTGTGCTGGGCCCCGGGAGTAGGGGAGCCACAACTTCACCTCCCTCCCAAAGAAAGGATTCTTCCCAGAGACACCACGCCCTGATTTTAATAATATCCTCTCCCCTTCCCCTCCCAAGCCTGGGCGCAGATAACAGAAATTACAAAGATGGCAGGACGACTCCCCTTCCTCCCGGATCTGCCCCTGAAGATGTGGAAGAAGGCAGCTTTCGGGGAGAGGAAGGGCACCTCCTGTCAGGCTGGCATCAGGCTGGGAGAAATGCTCAGGATCCAGGGTGCCGGCCGGCGCCCCCAGCGCCAGGCCCCGCTGTCCCTGTTCCTAGAGAGCAGCGGGAAGGGCTCTCTTCCGAACGACCGGGAGCCTGGCACCTTCTGGCGGCTGGCGCTGCTCTCCGGACAGGGGTGCGGACGGAGGACTCCGGTGGTCCGCCTTGGGTAGAGGCGGGAGGGTGGGAAGAGGCAGGGGGATTCTGGCTCCAGAAGCCTGGCCCGGCTGCCTGCGTTTTCTCCCCGAGGAGTCGGTTCCCACGGCAGCGGCTCGCCTTGCCCACCCCCACCCCGGTCCCCGAGAGGGCGGGGTCCGGCCGTGCCCACGGAGAACGGCAGTGCCAGGCGAGCCGGGCTGGCTCAGGGCCAAGGCCCGGGGCCCGGGCATCTGGGAACTCGCACCGCGGCTTCCAAAAGCCAGGGCCCGGGTGCCCTCTCACCCCCACCTCCAGGCTACCCACCTGACCCGGAGTGGGCTGGGGGTGCGGGCCCGCGGTGAAAGGGGAGGTTTTCTCCAACCTCACACCCACCCCTCCATCGACACACGTACAAAGAGACGTGGGGGAGAAGGTCTGACAAAGGCGCTTTGAAGACCCACAGGTCGCGGGGGGTGGGGGTGGACAGCCTGAGGGATGGGGTGCTGGAGGCCGGCGGACTGCGCGCAGCCACAGCCGGAGCGCCCCCGCCCCCCCCCCCCCGGGCCGGCCCTAACCCGCGGGGCGCTAGGACCTGGGGGCAGGGGGGCGTGTTTCGAGCCATCAAAGAAGGCTCTTTGCTCGCGCGCCCGCGGGAGACCTAGGGATGAGGTCATTGAATGGCTGTCCCCAGCCCCGTCCTCATTCCGCCCCCCTTAGGTGACCGAACTCTCCGACCCTGGCTCCTGGTTCCGAACACCGATCGCCTCCCCAATCTCCAGGCTCTAACCCTGGCCCCCGACCCGACCCAAGCCCCCCACAACCTGGGAGGAGGAAGCAGGAACGCGCCCCTTCCCTAGACCCTACTCCCAGGGAAGATTGAGGTGTGAGCCTCCCAAGGGGGGCCGGGGAGCCGCGGAAACCCCCGCAACCTCTGTCTCGCGTCCGCACCCCCGGAAGCGCTAGCAGCGCAGTTCTTACGTAATGCCAGGCTCCGAGGTCCCCCGAACCCGCACAGCCCCCGGCCCCCGCACAGCTCGCCAGCTCTGTGCCCGAGGTCACGTTGGAGCCTTTGCCGCAGGGGCCGGGACCAGTGACAATGGGCAGTGGGGTTTGGTCTCTGGGGGGCACCCGAGAAGGAAGGGGGGACGGGAGGTGGCGAGGGAGGAGGCGAGCCTGGGGGACGGGCCCCGGGGAGACTGGACTCGGAGAAGAGGACCCCAAGTGCCGCGCCTGGATGTGGAGGACACAGAGGTGGGTGCTGGCCCGGGGTCGGGGGTCGCCTACCTGCGCGCGGGGGAGCCCCTAGCTCCGCGGCTCCAGCGCAGCCCGGCGCTACGCGCTTATTGCTGTCAGTCGCTACCCCGGCTCTTAAAGCGGCAGGGCCTCCTCTGCGGGAGGGGGCGGGGCCGGGAGGGGGAAGGAGGGGGCGCGGGGCAGCCCCGGGGAAAGCGGTCTTTCTGAGCAGCTAGTGGGCAGGCCGGGAGGTGGCGGTAGGAGAGACGTCGCACAGCCCACGACGCCCCGCATCCTGCCCACTCAGGGGAGCACGAGCTGGGATTTGCGCCACCAGGGTCCCCGTCGCCGAGAGATCCCTTAAAAGGGCGATGATGAATGAACGACCACTCCGCCCGTTTCCCGCAGTTTAGATCCGTGTTCGAGTTCCGAGCGCGCCTCGCTTTTCCTCGTGATCCTCCTTTCCAATCGGGAAAGGGAACAGGGGGAGTTTAGGGAGGCCGCCAAAGAGCAGGAGATCCACCCCCCACCACCAGGGCCTCGGGCTCAGGGGCAGTTTTTAAAGACTCGAATGATGGATACCTGGATGCCCGACTCTCTGGAACAATTTGCAAAAAAGAAGCGGGGGGGGGGGGCGTCTTCGTGAAGGGATTCAGGACCCTATATTAAGCCTGGATCAGAGACCTGGTCCATACCCCTGTCTACGGAATACAGAAATTAGTAACTCGCTACCCTTCCTCAGAGACCCATCTCAAGAAGTAAATAAAGGGTTAAACCTACTTGCCCGCCTTCGCCAGCCTCTGGCTCCACCCCAGACCTTCTAGTGGAAGACACTGTAAGGCCTAGGAATGCTAGAAGCTCCCATTGCCCACCCTTTGCTCAGTGCATCGAGCCTTTGGGACCAGCCGCGGCACTGGCCTGGCCTGGGTGTCTCCCCATCCCCTCCACTTGCCCTCTGGAATATGCAGGAGTTATCCCTCTTACGTACTTACTGCGCTGCTAAGGAACTTACCCTGAAAACTTGCTTAGAAATCTCAGAAATGGGTTTGACTTGGGAATTCATCCCAGAAGCAGAAGACTGACTGGTCCCTGGGTCCCTGGAAACTCCGAGGGCACAGGTGTACAGGTGTACAGGCAAAAGCCGTAGCACCAGGCCACACGCTACCCAAAGCCCTCTCTGCCTTCACTGAGGGAGGAGAAAGGAGCCAGTGACTGCAGGCTTCTGTCTCAAACCAAACAGGCTCCCTGGAGACACTGCTTCTAACTCTCCCCGTCTTCAAGCCAGAAGATCCTCCTAATTCAACTCAAAAAGAAGTTCCCTTCCCGTTACGAAGGCTACCCTCCACTCTCACCTGACAATCTCTGGGCAAGGAGTCACTCTGCCATTTGCATTTGGTTGGGAAGTGGAAGGATCCCGAATCCCCCCAAAACATTAATTACTTCTCAATCAAGTAACTGTTGCTACACAGCAACCCCCAGCTTCAATTCCATTCAGGGTCCCTAAGTCCAAGTGAGAGCCCAGATTCTGGCCCACTAGGAAGGGGGAGCCCAACTCATTATTCTTACTAGCTGCTTCCCCCATTAGCCAGTCAACAGTATCTCTCTGTTAAGGACTTCGTGTAAAAGGCTGGCCCCTCCCATTTGTTCAGGACCTTATAAGTTATTTGATTCTCACGGAATCAAAGCTGTATTGAGTCATGTTGCACTTTTGGAGTCCTGTGAGGTTGCGGGGCCGGCGGGGGGGGGGGGGGGCGCATTTCTGGATGCAGATACTCCTATTCTGTTCCAGACCAAGCGTCAGCTTCAGGGATACTGAGTCAGATAGCAGCTTCAGTGCCCGTTTCAGTGACTCCTGGTTTCTTGGAGCTCACAGCCTGGGTAGAGCTCACCACCCAGAGGGGTGTGTCAGACACCCAACACTTTCTGGTGGTATCACTGAGTGATATAACAGAGGTGCAGTAAATGTTCTAAGCTGGGCCCAAAGGAATGAGGGTGCTACTGGTGGGGGATAGAGTATCTGGGAAGTGAAGCCGGTTTGAGGGGTCCACAATGCATGGCAGTTAGGGGCTGCCACTCCGGTGGTGGTGGGGTGGGGTGGGGTGGGGTGGGGATAAGGAAGTGGAGGGATGAGTCCACCCCCTCTGGGGTCTGTAATTAGCTCTGCCTTCCTCCCTGCCTCATCCCAGAGGTTACAAGGATGAAGGCAGTGTCTCTGCTTCCTCAGAGCTTTGGGAGTCAGGGCACAGAGAGGAATAAAACTCAGGGTGGGTATTCTGAATTTCAGTAGATCTGGAGCTGTACTGAGTAATGCTGCACTTTTGGTAACGGCCAGCAGGGGCCGCCAACAGCTATCTTGAGTCTATCTTTTCTACACCCACCCCCTAGGACTCCTCTCCCCCACACCTGCAGTCTTGTTCCGGTAACCTTTTATATTGGCTGCACTTCTCAGTAAAAAAATTAAAAAAAATTTTTTTTTGAAGTTTGAAACCCTCAATGCATATTTGTTTTTATGTTTATGTCCTATATAATAAAAGGCTTACATGCAAATCAACCCAATGGTGGAACAACTGGTTGCTATGACACACACTGACCACCGGGGAAGATGTTCAATGCAGGAGCTCTCCCCTGGTGATCAGTGCGCTCCCACAGGGAGCACCGCTCAGCCAGAAGCCCTGCACACAACTGGCAAGCTCAGTGGAGGTGGCCGGAGCCTCCATGGCAGAGCTAAGGATGTCCGACTGCCAGCTTAGGCCAGCTCCCCACAGGAAGCGGGCCTAAGCCATCAGTTGGACATCCCCCAAAGGCTCCCAGACTGCGATAGAGGGTGCAGGCTGGGCTGTGGGACCACCACCCCCCCACCCACTCCCAGAGTGCACTAATTTCATGCACTGGGCCTCTAGTATTATATCTGTGCTGTTGAACTAATATGTGTATTTTAAAAATTCACACACCAAAAAAGAATTTTAAATTGATTATTTAAAACTATAAATAGAAGTTCCAATATTTTCTTACTACACTCCAAAGGATTTTCTAGGTGTATCCCACTTTGGAAACCACTTTTCTAAAGGAAAAGACGCACCTCCCCCCCCCCCCCTTAATCCCAGCCTCAACAGGTAGCTCTGCCTCCCCTCCAGGACCAAATCAAACCCTCCCTGGAGAATCAAGTGTCCTGGCCTCTTGTTCTTTTCACAGCCTCCTGACAGCCTGAAACCCCTCCACCCTCCCTACCACAACCACCACCACCACCATCATCACCCCCAGCCAGTCACACATCAGCCTGCCTTGTACCACATCAGACTGCTGATCTAGAGGATAAAGACGGAAAAACTCTCCCAATAGCAGGAGAGCACCGCTCAGCCAGAAGCCCTGCACACAACTGGCGAACTCACAACTTGCCCTCTCCCGCCATCCCAAGAGCAGCTGGCAGGGATACCCTAATACAAGAGCCTCTGGCTCTCAGACACCACCTTCCTCCTCCAGCACAGAAAACTTAGTCATTTGTCCTTGGTTTTCTCATCCGTAACATGGGGGGTTGGGCCATTGGGACTCAGTTACTAAATTCCCTTCCAACTCGATCAAGGTAACAACTTCCCGCTCTGCTCATATAGGAGATAAAAAGCTCTTCTTCCCAACAGGAATTTACAAGAGGTGGCCTCTTGGTAGGTATTTCTTAAAATATTGATTATCCCACTCAATAAATACCCATTCCCACTACTGTGAGGTTGAGGACAGTGGCTGTACCTCACTACCCCTGTCACTCCAGCACCCGGCACAGCGCCTGCCTGCCATCGAGTGGGTGCTCAGTTAACACGTGGTGCAGACTCTGGGGGCGGGGCCACATGACAGTAGTTTGGGAAGCTCCCAGTGATGCCAATGTACAGCCAGGGCTGGGAAAAGGTGTGTGTAAGGGGTCACCAGCAGGAGATGTGGCCCGTGGCCCTCGGGTATTAGACTGGGCAGGTGTGCTGCACAGGTGAGGACTGCTGAGAGGACCCCTGAGGGAGCTGTGGACGTGCAAGGCACTCAGGGAAGCAGGTAGAGCTGAGGGAACCCAGGGCAGGGGGAGATGAATGTGCCCCTCAGAACAAGGGAAAAGAGGAGGCCTACAAGCATGGTGGCCCCGCCCGGCCGGTGTGGCTCAGTGGTTGAGTGTCCACCTGTGAACTAGGAGATCACGGTTCGATTCCCAGTCGGGGTTGTGGGCTTGATCCCCAGTAGGGGGTGTGTATGGGCAAGAGGTAGCCAATCAATGATTCTCTCTCAACATTGATGTTTCTATCTCTCTCTCTCCCTCTCCCTTCCTCTCTGAAATCAATAAATACGTATTTATAAAAAAATAAGAATGCAAAAAATATCATCTTCAGTTTAGGATGGGGAAAGAAATGATGGTCTGGAAATTATTGGCATTTTGTTGTCCAGAGAAAGTGAGGGTCAGATAACTGGTTCTCGCTCTGGTCTGGCTGAGGAGAGGCCTCGCTCCGTAAGAGTGCAGGGAGCAGATGGAGTAGCCCCTGTGGGAAACAGTCTGGCAGTCCTCAGAAGGTTAAACAGAGAGCTATCATATGACCCAAGCAATCCCACTCCTAGAGAAATGAAAGCCTATGTCCACACAAAAACGAGTACACAAATGACCACAGGAGTATTCATAATAGCCAAAAAGTGGAAACAATGCAAACATCTAACAACTAAAGAATGAATAAATAAAATGTGGTATATCCAGACACTGGAATATTCAGCTATAAAGGAATGTGTGGCGTAAAGAACTTAACCTTGTCCAGAGAGATGTCCCTTGTCTTCTGAGGATCGCTAAGCCTGTGGAATGTCATACCTACCAGGAGTGTTTCTGTTTGCTAGGGGACCTTGGGTCACCCCAGGTAGTTTAACAGTGTGATGTGGAGTGGGAGGGTCACATGGTATCACCTCAACCTCTGGAGGGGCTGGATGGAGACAGATCAGCCATACGGGCAGTCAACCATGCCCACGTGAGGAGCCCATAAACACTCCGAACACCAGTGTTCAGGTGGGCTTCCCTGGGTGGCAATACCGTGCATATTGTTACATATCGTTGCTGGGAAAGCAGTGCTATCCATAATCCATGGCAGAGGACAACTGGAAGCTTCATGTTAGAAACTTTCCCAGATTCTGCCACCTGTGCCCGTCCCTCTGGCTGACTTTAAGCCGTATCATTTAGCTGTAACAAACAATAATCATGAACCTAACAGCTTGCAGTTTGTTCTGTGAGTCCTTCTAGCAAATTATCAACTCAAATGGTAATCTTATGGAACCCCCAAACTTGCAATTTATGTCAAAATTGAGGGTGGTCTCACCCTAACCGGTTTGGCTTAGTGGATAGAGCGTCGGCCTGCAGACTCAAGGGTCCCAGGTTCGATACTGGTCAAGGGCATGTACCTTGGTTGCAGTCACATCCCCAGAAGGGGGTGTGCAGGAGGCAGCTGATCAATGTTTCTCTCTCATCGATGTTTCTAACTCTCTATCCCTCTCCTTTCCTCTCTGTAAAAAACCAATAAAATATATATGTTTTTTTAAATGGAGGGTGGCCTTAACACCATCTTCAGGGTAATCCACGGTGGACGTCTTCAGAGCAGCCTAACTACAGCTGGTGTGCCCTGCACTGTCCCCTGAGGATGCCGGAGCCGGCTGCGTAGCTTTCTCCCTGAGTCTCATAACCATGTCCACCAACAACAATGCTCATTCACCAGATGCCCGCCTGAACAGACTCAAGAACCCGGAGAAAGAGCACAGAAGGAGGTATCACCGCGTAGAGGTTAATGTGGAGCTGGGAAAGCTAAGAAGGATGGCCAGATGCTGAAAAGGAGAAATGTGAGCTCCTTTCCTGATGATGCTACCTCTCCCCTGCAGACAAACCACAACACGCGGGGCACGGGAAATTGGTCTGCCGAGGACACTGTCAAAGGCATCCACAGCAACCGTTTGGAAAGCCAGCTCCGAACTACTCAAACCACCAGGAAACTGCTTTCTAGGGGAAAACAGCCACCCACAGGCAGCATAACCTGGGCTGGGTTGACTACAAAAGTCATGTCCTTCATGGACAGAATTGGTTGCAGTCCCACCCAGTTTGAATCTGCTTGGGCCCTCACTAACATTGCTTCTGGGGCAAGAGAACAGACCAAAGCTGTAGTAGTAGATGGAGGTGCTATCCCAGCATTCCTTTCTCTCTTGGCATCTCCCCACGCTCACATCAGTGAGCAAGCCACAAGTGCATGGGCTCTAGGAAGCATTGCGGGTGATGGTTCCATTGTCCGAGACTTGGTTATCAAATATGGTGCAGTTGACAAGAGGCGCAGGAACCCAGGGCCAGGCAGGGAGGGAACCAGGGAGGCTTCACAGAAGGGGAATTGCCAGAACCGTGGGATTTTGCCGGGCAGAGGCGCAGAAGCAGCCCATCCGACACAGAAGCGGCAGCACGAGCAAAGGCTGGGGGTTGTGAAAGTGCAGGGCTGCTCAGGAGACCACTGAGTGAAACGGGTGGAGGCTCGGACAGGTCCAGTGAGGGAGGAACAACAGCCGGAGATGCAGCTAAAGAGAATGGGTGGGAACAAACCTGGAGAACCGGGGTGTGACAAATTGTGTCTGTCCCCACGAAGGAACGCTACAATTCAGCAACGAAAGGGCACAAGTGGCCAATACGCCTAAGAACACAGAGAAATGTCAGAGGCATTGTGCTGAGTGAAAGAAGTCAGGCAGAAAAAGAACATACTGTTTGATGCTATTTATATGACGTTCTAAAGGAATCCACAGAGATCAGAGCAGCAGTTGCCTGGGGCCAGCTGAACTGGAAAAGGGCAGGAGGGAACTTGCTGGGGCGAGCTGTTCCGTACCTTGACTGTGGGGTGGGTACTTATTTGTCAAACTTATCCAACTGTATACTTAAAATTGGCAGCTTTCATCGTGTGTAAATTATACTTCTATGAAGTTGACTTAAGAGGTTTCTGGGGTGGTTTTCCGTGGCTGAGGACAAATTGTTAAGGACTTTAAATGCCAAGCTCCGAAGTTTGGGTTCTCACGGCCAACGCTGCAAGAGGAGCACATCATTTGAACTCTTCCGGGAACGCAGGCATCAGCCTTGGACTCGTGCCTAACTGGAATAAATTTCAGCCTGTTTGTTGGGATTTGGGGTACACTGGCCCCTAGATCTCTCCTTCCACCTTATACTGTGGAATTTTATCATAGGAATCTCATTTCTTTTTCTGGAGATTCTTGGCTCCATGGAAATGCAGTAATGGTCTCACTTGGCTACGGAGCCATCCCATTAACTTCAATGGCATTGACGTTGAGTTTCTCACTCCTTTCCCTAGAGATGGGGGGAAAGAGTGCACCCAATAGTGGAGAAGCTCACACATGTTAATCACCTAGGAGGCGCCAGGAACTGCCCAAGGGCTTCAGCTACATTATCGACTCAGTCCTCACAGCAGCGCGTGCTACAGGCGCAATCGGCTCCATTTCACAGATGAGGACACAGAGGCTCAGAGATATAATGGCCCTTAGTCAAGGTCACACAGTCAGAAAATGGTGAAGTCAGGATTCCTTCCCAGAAGACCCTACTCTTCCTACTGTGCCCCTTCTGCGGGTGGGATGGGCAAGAAAAAGTAGCAGTCCCCATTTCATAACCTTGTCCCAGAAAAGCAGCAAGACCCCCCACCCTTTAGAAGGCTCTGCAGGTCAACCATCAGGGGCTCTGAAAGTGTGAGGCAGGCCAAGAAAATCTTCACCCCCCCTCCCCATACTAGCGGGCCTAGAGGCCAGGAATGAGGGTGCTGAGGCCTCACAGCAGCTCAACAGGGAAAGGAGGCACCCTAGATCAAGCTGGATGGGAAGGTCTGGTCTCTCAGCATAGCCGCCCTCCCAATGCTGAGAGAAGGCCCCTGGGAGAAGCACAGCCCCCTCTTAACCTGTGTCGGTTCCTCCTTAGTATCCGTAGACTTGAAGCCAAAAGTTACCCTACTCCCCAGTGCCTCCACCTCTGCCACCCACACCTCTGAGCCCCTGGCAGGGACTGTGCAGGTCAGGACAGCTAGCAGTCCATGTGCTTCCACCCCCACCGTCTCCCTGTTCCCAACTCCCAGGTTATAACATAGGGGCAGGATAAGGAGGTCAAGCTGGGGGTGGGACCTTACAGGGAAAGGGACATAGACCTGAAGAAATATAAAGGGCCTCGGACGTCCTGGCCAGAGACCCTTTGCTGTGCTGCTCTGCACCTGCTCAGCACCATGGTAATGTCTGGTGGGCCCTGTCAGCTGTCTTCTCCATGACTGTGGGGATGGACACTGGCACCAAATGCCCCTCCCCAGGGCATGAAGGATTGAGACCAGGGCAGCCTCCTCTGCCAGTCCCATGGCCAGGACAGCTGCCAGGTTTTCTGTCCCTGCTCTGGGTGGTGGGGATGAGGGGATTTTCTGGTCAAGAGAGAATTGTCCCAGGGGCTCCAGGGAGGGGGTGGGGAGGTTGTATCATGTTTATGGGCATCATGATATGTGAGTTGCTGTGTGTGCCGGCACAAACTTTTCTGTGCTTGGCTGGGGGTGTGCGTGGAGGTATATGTAACTGTATTAGTAATTATTCATTTAACGTGTATGATTTAGCACTACTGTCAGGCACTGTTCTAGGTTCTTGTAATACGTCAGTGAATAAAACAGGCAAAGAGCCCAGCTATAATGGTGCTTACATGCGTTGGGGTTAGGGGGCATTTAGGAGGGACAAAGAGAATTTAAAGCACAGAATATAGTAAGTTAGAAGGTGAACGGAGCGGGGTAGGGGAAAGTAGAGCAAGATGAATGAGTAGGTTGCAATTTTTAAAATAGGGGTTCAGGCTCACCCGGCTGATGTGGCTCAGTGGTTGAGCATCGACCCAGGAACCAAGAGGTCGCTGATTCCCAGTCAGGGCACATGCCAGGGTTGCAGGCTCCATCCCCAGTAGGGGGTGAGCAGTAGGCAGCCCATGGATGATGTTCCTCTCTCATCAATGTTTCTCTCTATATATCCCTCTCCCTTCCTCGCTCTCTCTAAATAAAATTAAAAAAAAACACTTAAAAAAAATAAAGGTATCAGCCCTAACCAGTTTGGCTCAGTGGATGGAGTGTAGGCCTGCGGACTGAAGGGTCCCAGGATCGATTCTGGTCAAGGGCATGTACCTTAGTTGCAGGCACATCCCCAGTGGGGAGTGTGCAGGAGGCACCTGATCGATGTTTCTCTCTCATCAATGTTTCTAATTTCTCTATCCCTCTCTCTTCCTCTCTGTCAAAAAATCAATAAAATATATTTTTTTAAAAATAAGGGTGTCAGAGTAGGACCTTCTGGAAGCTGAATTTTGAGCTGATGCCCGAAGGAGGCAAGGCAATTGGCCATGAGGAAATCTGGAGAGTTTAAAGGAAGAGGCATTTTAAAGGAACTGCCAGAAGGCAGGAGAGGCTGAAGTAGGGTGAGCAAGGAGCTATGGGAGAGGTCAGTGAGGTTAGGGCGCTGACCAACGGCTCTGTGCCAACCTCGTGTGTGTGTGCGTGTGTGTGTGTGTGTGTGTGCGCGCGCGCGCGCGCCTGCGCGTGCCCCTGTATGTGTGCGTGTGTGTGTGTGCGTGTGTGTCCATCTCAGGGCGTGCCTCGCAGTCCATCCTCCCGCCCCGGTTCCCCTGGTACTTTGTGCGCGTCACTGTTCAAGTCTAGGGGCACCATTGGGCCTGGGCACCTGGATGCCCCTAAGGGCGCTCGTGAACGTGTGTACCCTCCCCCCACCGCCCCCCTTACCCCACGCAGACCCGTCCCTGGACCTGAGCGCCCAGCTCACCCGCACGCGCGGTGTCGGAGGGGTGGGCTCACGTGACCGCCGCGGCTCTGTCTGCCCCGCCCCCTCCAGACGCCGACTCTGCGCTGCGCGTGCGCCCTGGCCCTGCTGTGCCTGGCGGTGCTGCTGCAGCCGCCGGAGGGCGCGCTGGGGGAGGAGCCGCAGCCGCATGCGCAGCCGCCCCGCGGGCCCCGGGCCGCCTATTGGCTGAGCACCTTCGGCCACGTGGGCAAGTACATAGAGAAGCTCTTCAACAGCAGGTGAGCGGGCTGAGAGCCCGAGGGAGGGAGGGAGTGGGGAGGGGCCGGACGCCACCTGCCCCCACCCCTCACCCCCGCGCATCGCAGCCCCACGACTTCTGCAAAGACGTGTTTTCCAGCGTGAAATCTAAGGATATTAAACACCCTAAGAAAGCCGACAACAGCACAAAAGCCCCCCCAGTGAACGCCAGGAAACCCCCACCAGCAAACACCACGAGCCTCCCTCCACCGAACCCCGCCAACCCGCGGAATCCCACTAACCCCGCACCGCGCGGCGCCACGAAACCCTGACCACCGCGCTGCTCCCAGGGTCGCAGGTAGGAGAGCCGGGCACAGCCGGCACCAACCAGTCAGGGGCCTGGGAACTGGGGGCAGGTTGGGCGGGAGCGAGAGGAAGACCTGGGGAGCAGGGGTACCAGGGCCACAGGGACCTCCTTCTCCAGGCTGGGCTTTCCCCTCCAGATGCCCGACTCAAGTCTCCTCGCGGGGCCCACCGATCTCCTTCACATTTTTTATGAGAGGGGCCCTAACTCCTCCCACCCCACCCCCAGTGAGAACAATAAAGAGAAATGGAATGTCTGTTGCTTCGTGAGGAATGTGAGCCCGGGACGGGAAGGGACCCTCCTGTCCTGCAAGGGGGAGGGGAGCCTGGAGCTCCTGCTGGGAAAAGGCCTCGGCTTTAGGGGCTTCCCTGCCGGCTCCTGCAGCCCATCCACCGCACACACACACCCCACGGCCAGGAGAGGCAGAGCAGAGCGACTGAAGCCCATTCCAGCAAGCTCAAAGGGGGGCTTCAGCCAGGCCCCCACCCCAAGTTTCTACACAGCAGGGCGGCGCCATCTCCATGACGGGCCCTGGACCTCAGTGATGGTACACGGACAAGCTGCAGCCCCTTAGTGTGTACGGCAGTGGTTCTCAACCCTCCTAACGCCGCGACCCTTTAATACAGTTCCTCATGTGGTGGTGCCCCCCAATTTCATTGTTACAAATTGAACATAATTAAAGCAAAGTGATCAATCACAAAAACTATGTAATTATATATGCATTTTCTGATGGTCTTAGGCAACCCCTGTGAAAGGGTTGTTTGACCCCCAAAGGGGTCACGACCCACAGGTTGAGAACCGCTGGTGTAGAGCATAAGGTCCTGCCTTTGCCTCCTGAACCCTGCCAGCCCCGCTGGCAGCAAGCAGAGCAGGGGAAGGGCTGGGAGCCCAGCCAGGCCTGTTCCTGGGAAGCTGGTGAGAGAGTGGGGCTCTCCTCCAGAAGCTGGTGGCCATCAGAGAGGCCTGGGCAGGGGCAGATCCAACTCACAGGTGTGTCCTGGGCAGGGCCCTAATTCTTGATGCTGGGAAGTGTCTACACCTCTCCCTACACAGAACCCATCCTCTCAGCTGCAAAGAACATTCTGGGGCAGGTCTTCAGGCTCCATCATCCAAATCCAAATTCTGATCTGCTGGGACCAGCCCCACTCCCAGACACGCCCTTGGACTTAAGAATCAGCCTGAGACATGCATTTGCCTGGCAGCTGCTTCCTCTCCAGCCCTTTGCCTCTTGGGGCCTGGTTCTACTTTCAGGTCCTTTGCACGCACCAGACACAGCCAGACTGGAGGGGAAACATGATGTGGTGCCATGGCTGTGGGTCAGTGTGAGGAGCTGAGCCCAGGAAGGTGCGTCCCCTCATCCACCAAGCCCACAGGCCCCCATCCCTGCAGGCTGAGCATGTGAGGGGAGCAGGAGAAGCCATTCCAGGAACCAGGAAAGTTCTAATTCTCTCGTTTCTCCCTCCCACCCCTACCCCCATGACTCTCCCTTATCGACAGGTGCTCCTAGCCCAGGAAAGGGGGAGAGACAAGCCCAGTCACACACACACACACACACACACACACACACACAACAGGTGCAGGATTCCTTCTGGGCCCTCCCAGAGCTGCAGTGTGGAATCCACAGGTTAGCCCACTCCCTGGAACCTCAATTCCCCATGGCCCCCCTCCCATTCCCTCCTCTCCAGCCTCCCCCCCCCCTTCCTGAATGGTGCACCCAGGAGTTCACAACCTCTCAGGACAAGTTCTCTCCAAATTTCTGCTTCTTCAAGGATATTTCTTATAGTCCCCCAGAGCCTGCCTCCCAGAGCCCCTGAAATGGGCCTCTCCTCACTCCTTCCACGTCTGAAGAGCTTGTTATCTCGCTGTGGTCTTTCCACTTATTCATGGAAACAGCCGGTTGGCCAGTGGCTACATCACAAGTCTGCCCCTTGCAAGCTCCCGTCTACCTGGGTCAAGGGCCCAGTTAATGTTTCACCTGCATCATTTCATGGCATGCTCACTACAAGCCTGTCATTCTGTCCATTTTACAGATGCAGAATCTGAGGCTCAGAGAGGTTATATCCCTGCCCAAAAGCACACAGACAGCAAGTGGCAGATTTCCTGTGTGAACACGGACTCTCTGACTCTAACGCTGGTGCTAGACCCTCTATTAGAATGCCGTCTGCGGCAGGACCTCGGACAACCTGCGGCACTTCTCTCGGCTTGCTTTCCCCTCTGTAGGGTGAGGATAACAGTGACCATCCTCGCAGACGTGCTGTGAGGTTCAGTAGCCCTGGCACACAGTAGGCTCCTTTTCCCCACGATCTGCACATGACACCATCTCCAGACCCCTCCCCTTCACAGTCCCCCTCGTGGCCAGGCTGCTGCTGAGCCTCCTACCCCTTACGTGCTCCAGCGGACCATGCACAGTAACCGGCCAGAGGAGGGCAGCTCTGGAGCCATCCTGCAGCCAGTGGCTGTCTTTGCTCCAGTCATTCCTCTGGGCTGGGCTGTCTCGCTGCCCCCATGCCAAGGACACTAAACTATAGGGAAGAATGGGAGGCGATCCATTTGGGCACAGGCCTGTTATTGGGCCAATGATCAGGAGAGTCTGTAGGTGCTGAAATGGAAGATTCAGGCTCCAGCACCACTTCCCTGACTCGCTGAGTGACCCTGGGGGGTCGCTGCCTCCCTCTGGGCCACACTTGCCCCTCCGTGAAGTGGAGCTGAGCTCAATGGCTCTGATGGCCCCATAGATGGTCTGTCCATTCCTAACACCCTTCTTTCCCTTCCCCTCCGTCCCCTCCCCCTTTCTCTCCTGCCTTTGGCTACTCCTGATGCACCAGGGTCCACAGAGACACGCAGAGAGAGGCAATGTCTTTGATTTGCTTTATTCAGCCTGTGGGAGTGGGGAGCAAGCTTTGGCCAGAGCCACGGGTGTGGAGGAGAGACCTGGGCCGGCACTGCCCTTGGAGGCGGAGGAGGCGGGGGTGGCTTACACGTCCATCTGGCTGCGCTCCCTGTGGGGAGAGGCCCGCACATGGCAGGGGAGTGGGCAGTCCTCAGACCTCAGGAGGCCTCAGGCAAGCCCTGGGCCCCTGTTCTCCCCCCAAACCCCCAACTCACCTCCACCCCCATTTCAGCCCCAGGGAGCTGGCACAAAGGGCTGGGAATCAAACCTACCTGGGGGCAACTTTGTTGGGGGCTCCCCACTCCAAGAAGTTCCGCGGCGTTTCTTCTTGGTCTCTTTTCTCCTCTCTGGGAGGGGAGAGGCAGCTGGGGCTAGCCAGCACTGTGCCCAGGTGCCAGCCCACCTGCCTCCTGCCCGCCCTTGGGTACCATCCTCCAGGGGCACACGGGCCGAGGCCTGGTCAGTAGAGTGGTTCAGCTTTCCCAAGAACGTGGAAGGGGCAGGAGCCGGGACCGCTCCCCCTCCCTCTGTACACACCTGGGCCTGGTCAGCTTGTTGATGTGTCTGCGGAGCTCAGCTGCATACTGGGCCACCTCCTCTGGTGTGGCTTCCTCCCCTGGGAACACTGGCTCCATCGTGTCCCCTGAGGCACCCAGCGGCGGCTGCAGCAACAGAGCCACACACGTGGACAGGAACAGCAGGGAGAGGCAGCGGCGTGCAGCAGCCATCTGAGGAGCAAGGAGTGGGAGGGCATTGGAGGCAGAACCCACCCAGCCCCTCGCCCATCACCTGCTTCTCCAAGCCTGGGGACAAGAGGGCGAAGCAAAGAGCCCCTGGGACCTGACCACCCCTGGCCTAGGGCCTAGGCACTGCCTCAGCAAGTGTAGACAGCTCCTCCCGTAGCAGTGCAGCAGCCAGAGCTCAGCCAGGACCTCAGCAAAGTAGAAAAAGGGAGCAGAGAAGGTGGGACAAGGGGCAGGAGGCACAGGACGCATGAAGTCCAGGGCCTGATGGCTCTGAGTTGGCAGATGTGGGGTAGGGGCTGGAGGGAAGGGGTTGGGGGAGTGTGCTCCTGCGGTTCAGTACCTCCCGAACCCCCACCACCCATCCACCAGGGCGAGACATGCAGATACAGAAAGTCACGGTCATACACACACACACACACACACACACATACACACACGGATCCCAATCACTCACAAGCTCAAAGGCACTCACACATTTGTGTTCACAGCCACCACCAACCACTCCCCACACACATTTGCAATTAGGTCACGGACTGCTCTTCCAGGGTGCGAGGTTCGTCCAGATGTAGAGGCAGACTCACACAGGACCTCAGGCCTCCCGAGGCCCCCCATCCTGCAAACCATCAATTCTTCCCCCCATCCCAGGCCCTAGACCCAGGGAGTCCCCCAGACCTTGGGGCAGGCTGAGCCCACTTACCCTGAGTCCTGAGCAAGCGAGTCCTGGACCAAGCAGGTGCCTGCCTCCGGCTGGATGCGTCCCCTGCTCTCCTCCTGGCCCCTTTATAGTCCTCAGCCCCCAGAGTCCCCGCCTTCTGTCAACCCCTCTCCCTCCCCAGCCCTCACACCCTCCTCCCCGTGGTCACCCTGGTACCTGCAACGCCAGCCAGCTCACTGGGGCCAGGGACAGGGCGGGACAGGCAGTGCTGTGAGGGCCAGCCTCAGCAGTGTAACGGGTAGAAGGGAACTACAGTGAGTCTCCTGTGGGCCCCCATCTGCCATTGGGCACCAAGAGCAGGCTTGGTCCAAGGAGGACGGGGTTCTGGGACCTCAGGGTGAATGCAAGGTCCTGGTGGCAGCACCCATACCCAAGGATTAGCCCCAAGCATCAATAGAATTCTTTCAGGGCAGAAGATTGAGGCTGGGTCTCTGAGACCAGGGGTGAGGGGTGAGACTCGGGACTCCCTTCCCAGTCTGTTCTTAGAACAAGGTGGGAATGGGGGAGGTGCCTCAGGTAGCTAGGAAATATGACAAGGAGTGGGGCCCGGGTAAGGAGAAACCACTCTCTGGCTGGAGTGTAGGATGCAAATTAGAACGATGTGCCTGGGTTCAAGAGAACTGGGGGTGTCAGTTTCTGGAGCCACCTCAGAGCTGCATTCCAGGGGGATGAGTGATAAAAATCACCATCATTTGTAAAGCCTTGCATTTTCCAGAGTGCTCCCAGTTTAATCACCTCACTGAGTCCCTCTGAAACAGTAACCTCCGTCTTTTTGGTATAAAACTGCTGTTTATGTTTAACCCTGCTATCTTGGCTTCTGTACATACCTGCTTGCCTTAACAATAGGGTAGCTACCTCAGTTTCCAGATTGAGACCTAGAAACTCACATAAATCACCCCATTATGTTGCCAGCCCAAATCACAAAGGTTATCTTCTGTGCCTGAGGACCAGAACCACCAAAGATTGCTTCCCATTGGTTCAGTGGCTCCAGGAACTGAGATTGTAGATGACCTTTAGAGATGATTAACTTTGCTCAATTCTGCTTCCGTCCAAACTGCTTTCACAAGTTAGCTCCACATTCCAACGTCTAGCAGGATGTGGTTTTTACCTTTATAAGCTCGGTACAGTAGTCACTCGGGGCTGCGAGATTGGCCGGCATTTGAATAAATGACTCCTTAATGCAAATTCTTGACTTGGGGTGTCCTTTGTGGGATTCGTGGGATACATTATAACACCTACAACAACCCATTTTACAGATTCAGAAACTAAGGCTCAGAGCCATTAAGTCTGACATAACTGCTCAGGGTAGATTCAGGGTTTGAAGTAAAGTCTAACTCCAACACCTGGACTCTCTTTTTCTAAGTGTGGCTGTCAACGTCCTGTCTAATAAAAGACAAAGATTGAAATTAACCGTACCTCCACTACGCTTCCCATTGGCTAAACAGGGCGATATGCAAATTAACTGCCAACTAAGATGGCGGTTAACCGCCAACAAAGATGCTGGCTGATTCGCATACTGCAGGCAGGGCAGGACAGCGCCATCCCACCTGCCCTGCCACAATTTTGGCCTGCTATCTGTGACCCGGGTGACAGGTGTCCAGTATGGGACCCAACCCAGGGCTGGCAGGCGGGACCGCGGCGATCCGCCACCAGCCAGGGCCCCAACCACCCTTCCAGGGGAAATCTGGGGCTGGCGGGCACCACCACAGTGATCGGCCACTGGCCACGCCCCCAACCAGCCCTCCCGCCTTTGACCCAGGCGGCTGGGACAGTGTGGCTCCTCTGTCATCCCAGCTTCCTCATGACAGTTTTGGAAACTGACAGCAGGGAGGAGGAAGTCCCACCCCCACAGAATCATCCAGAATCAGCCATTTGTCACACAGCTCTTGCTTTCTCTCAAGTTCAAAGAGCCTGTGATGTTAAAGTTAAAGTTATAAATACTTTATCCCAAGGGAAATTAGTCAAGCACTCTGAAAGTGTTTTTACTCTTAATGTGATATACAGGGAGATATTAGAATAAGTTTAACCACTTTATCAGTCATTATTTGCATCAGTGTTGTTTTTATATCATGAGTTTGTTGTGGTTATATCATTTTATTGCTTCTTTATTAATAAAATTATGTATCATTTTTATATACATTGTATTCATTTCCTTTTATCTCTCACACTTTTATAACAGAGAAAGGGCAAATAGCAATATTAAAATATTTCCGCTAATTAATTCCTTTTCTTTTTTTTTTTTTTTTTTTTTTTAATATATTTTATTGAGTTTTTTTTACAGAGAGGAAAGGAGAGAGATGGAGTGTCAGAAACATCGATGAGAGAGAAACATCGACCAGCTGCCTCCTGTACACTCCCCACTGGGGATGCGCCCGCAACCCAGGCACATGCCCCTGACCGGAATCGAACCTGGGACCCTTCAGTCCGCAGGCCGACGCTCTATCCACTGAGCCAAACCGGTTTCGGCATTAATTCCTTTTCAATGTGCATGAATTTCATGCACCAGGCCACTAGTTTTGCGATAATTGCCCATTTTGGGGGCTGAGAACCATGTGGCTCACAGAGGTGAAAACATTTGCCCAAAATCACACAGCTGTCTAGGACTCAAGTTCTGGCCTAGATTCTCCGCCCCAGGGGCCTGCAAGTCTCCCCTGCTCTGTGTGCCTTCCCCACCCCAGGCCAAGGAGCAGCAGCTGGCCCTGCCTGAATGGCAGGCAGAGCCTGAGAAGAAGCAAAGGACCTCTCACCCCTGAAGGTCTGCTTCCCAGATCAAGACATGGAAAGTGTGTGTTAGGAGAGGAGGTTGGGGTGGGAGGAGTGAGGAGTGGAGGTGATGCCACAGGAACTGAGCTTTGATTTTCCTCAAGGTAGCCAGGAAATATTGGTTCTGCTTGTCTGCCGTCTCCCAGCATCCAATGTGAGACTGGATCTGGTGGACCTGCTGGTACAGCGGTTCCACGTTACCGGCCCAGCCAGGTGCGGCTCCAGCTTCTTCCGAAACTGATTCTGCTTCTTGAGTGTGTCCATTTATGCATGCGAGGAGTTGAAATCTGCAATTTGTTGGGTTGGGCTGCAAAAGCGCAGGTGGTTCCTTTTGTGCCACCGGTACACTTTGGGCGGGGATGTAAATTGAGTAGGGAGGGGTCTCTGGGAGTCCCCAGGGCGGAGAAAGGGGCAATGGCATCTCCGCGACTCCTTGCCTCTCCGCAACTCTGCATTTCCATGTCCTCAAGTGTCCCCGATTGCCAGCGAGCACCTCCGTGAGAAAGCCACCCTCGCTCTCAGTCCTGCTGCAAGGCAGTCCCCCCTCTCCCCATAGGGGTCTGGGACCTCAGAATCCCGCCCCAAATAAGCTCAGTGGATTCGGGAGTCTGTAACCCCTTCCGATTGAAAAAAAAAACGCACATCCAGTTGCAGCCCACCTGGCGCGCGACTCTGCACCTGTTCTTAGCGCCTCTGCAGCTCCTACTCAGTCTCAATGCTCTTTTTTCTTTCCTTCCAGTTGTAGAGCTTTCACTGGGCCAGCCTTCCCATGGTTCTGAATGACAGCTGTTTGTCGGATAGTTGGTAGTTTCGATGTTGTTGTGGGAGGCAGCATGCACAGGTCTGTACCTTACTCTGCCATCTGTGAATCTCCCGGATGCGATTTCTAAACAGTATGGCCATGTCCGGAACAGTGATGGTTGGTTCTCCCTCATCTTCATAAGTTCCCAGGACTTGTCCTGGAGCCCTGCTTAGAGAGACACCACGTGCTTACCTGCAGGTGGACGAAATGAAAGTGACAGTGGTCCCTCTCCCCCTGCCCACCTTCAGGACAGGGTGATGGCCATTGGGCAGTGTTGAGGATGGAGTGAGGGCGGAGACTAGGAAAGGAACACCCAAGACCCCTGGGGTCACAGGATAAAGACAAGTGTACATCCCTAGCCATTTGGCTCAGTGGGTAGAGTGTCGGCCTGTGGACTGAAAGGTCCCAGGTTTGATTCTGGCCAAGGGCACATGCCCGGGTTGCAGGCTCGGTCCACAGTAGGGGGCGTGCAGGAGGCAGCCTATCAATGATTCTCTCTCATCACTGATGTTTCTATCTCTCTCTCCCTCTCCCTTTCTCTTTAAAATCAATAAAAATATATTCAAAACATAAAATAACATAAAATGGGATATACTGTATATACTGTGGTTTGGCTTGCTTTTTTCTTTTTCTTCTTTCGTTTAATCCTCACCTGAGGATATTTTTTCCCATTGATTCCCACAGAGAATCTCAAACTTTACTGGGACGTATGTCTTCTGCTAGGTAACATCCTAGATCATGGACCCCAGATGGTGTGAGCCAAGCAGCAGGGAAGCAGCGTGAAGAGTCCTGGTCATCCCTGAAGGGGTGAAGTGGGTGGAGCTAATTGGGGGGGAGGGTCTAGGCTCACTTTAGGGAGCACAGGGTCCCATAGCTGCTCAGAGTTCAGCTCTGGAGTCAGACAAATCCTGGTTCAAACTCGGCGTTAGCCGCTCACCCAGCCTCTGTGGCCAGAGCCAGTTATTTCATCTCTGAGCCTCAGCTCTGTCATGTGAAAAGTAGATCATAAAAGTCCTTGTAGCCCTGACTGGTTTGGCTCAGTGGATAGAGCATCAGCCGAAGGATTGAAAGGTCCCAGGTTCGATTCCAGTCAAGGGCATGCACCTTGGTTGCAGGCACATCCCCAGCTGAATTGATGAAAACGTCAATGTTTCTAACTCTCTATCCTACCCCCTCTCCCTTCTTCTCTGTAAAAAATAAAAAAATATATATATTTTTTAAAAAAATAAGGTTGTCAGAATAGGACTCCATGGAAGCTGAATTTTGAGCTGATGTCCAAAGGAGGCAAGGCAGTTGGCCATGAGGAAATCTGGAGAGTTTAAAGCAGGGGTCCTCAAACTTTTTAAACAGGGGGCTGTCCCTCAGATCGCTGTAGGGCCGGACTATAGTTTAAAAAAAACTATGAACAAATTCCTATGCACACTGCACATATCTTATTTTGAAGTAAAAAAACAAAATGGGAACAAATACATTATTTGTATTTGCGTGTGGACCGCGGGCGGTAGTTTGAGGACCTCTGGTTTAAAGGAACTGGCATTTTAAAGGAACTGCCAGGAGAGGCTGAAGTAGGGTGAGCAAGGAGCTATGGGAGAGGTCAGTGAGGTTAGGGCGCTGACCAACGGCTCTGTGCAACCCTCCTGAGTGTGTGTGTGTGTGTCTGTGTGTGTGTCTCTGTGTGTGTCTGTGTGTGTGTGTCTGTGTGTGTGTGTGTGTGTGTGTGTGTTTGTCCAACTCAGGGTGTGCCTCGCAGTCCATCCTCCCGGCCCGGATCAAGGGCCCAGCTAAATGTTTCACCTGCATCATTTCATGGCATACTCACTACAACCCTGTCATTCTGTCCATTTTACAGATGCAGAATCTGAGGCTCAGAGAGGTTATATCCCTGCCCAAAAGCACACAGACAGCAAGTGGCAGATTTCCTGTTTGAACACGGGCTCTCTGACTCTCACGCTGGTGCTAGACCCTCTGTTAGAATGCCGTCTGCGGCAGGACCTCGGACAAACTGCGGCCCTTCTCTCGGCCTTGCTTTCCCCTCTGTAGGGTGAGGATAACAGTGACCATCCTCGCAGACGTGCTGTGAGGTTCAGTAGCCCTGGCACACAGTAGGCTCCTTTTCCCCACGATCTGCACATGAAACCATCTCCAGACCCCTCCCCTTCACAGTCCCCCTCGTGGCCAGGCTGCTGCTGAGCCTCCTACCCCTTACGTGCTCCAGCGGACCATGCACAGTGACCAGCCAGAGGAGGGCAGCTCTGGTGCCATCCTGCAGCCAGTGGCTGTCTTTGCTCCAGTCATTCCTCTGGGCTGGGCTGTCTCGCTGCCCCCATGCCAAGGACACTAAACTATAGGGAAGAATGGGAGGCGATCCATTTGGGCACAGGCCTGTTATTGGGCCAATGATCAGGAGAGCCTATAGGTGCTGAAATGGAAGATTCAGGCTCCAGCACCACTTCCCTGACTCGCTGAGTGACCCTGGGGGGTCGCTGCCTCCCTCTGGGCCACACTTGCCCCTCCGTGAAGTGGAGCTGAGCTCAATGGCTCTGATGGCCCCATAGATGGTCTGTCCATTCCTAACACCCTTCTTTCCCTTCCCCTCCATCCCCTCCCCCTTTCTCTCCTGCCTTTGGCTACTCCTGATGCACCAGGGTCCACAGAGACACACAGAGAGAGGCAATGTCTTAGATTTGCTTTATTCAGCCTGTGGGAGTGGGGAGCAAGCTTTGGCCAGAGCCACGGGTGTGGAGGAGAGACCAGGGCCGGCACTGCCCTTGGAGGCGGAGGAGGCGGGGGTGGCTTACACGTCCATCTGGCTGCGCTCCCTGTGGGGAGAGGGCCACACAAGGCAGGGGGAGTGGGCAGTCCTCAGACCTCAGGAGGCCTCAGGCAAGCCCTGGGCCCCTGTTCTCCCCCCAAACCCCCAACTCACCTCCACCCCCATTTCAGCCCCAGGGAGCTGGCACAAAGGGCTGGGAATCAAACCTACCTGGGGGCAACTTTGTTGGGGGCTCCCCACTCCAAGAAGTTCCGTGGCATTTCTTCTTGATCTCTTTTCCCGTATCTGGGAGGGGAGAGGCAGCTGGGGCAAGCCAGCACTGTGCCCAGGTGCCAGCCCACCTGCCTCCTGCCCGCCCTTGGGTACCATCCTCCAGGGGCACACGGGCCGAGGCCTGGCCAGTAGAGTGGTTCTGCTTTCCCAAGAACGTGGAAGGGGCAGGAGCCGGGACCTCTCCCCCTCCCTCTGTACACACCTGGGCCTGGTCAGCATGTTGATGTATCTGCGGAGCTCAGCTGCATACTGGGCCAACTGCTCCGGTGTGGCGTTGTCCCCTGGGTACACTGGCTCCAGCGTGTCCCCTGAGGCACCCAGCGGCGGCTGCAGCAACAGAGCCACACACGTGGACAGGAACAGCAGGGAGAGGCAGCGGCGTGCAGCAGCCATCTGAGGAGCAAGGAGTGGGAGGGCATTGGAGGCAGAACCCACCCAGCCCCTCGCCCATCACCTGCTTCTCCAAGCCTGGGGACAAGAGGGCGAAGCAAAGAGCCCCTGGGACCTGACCACCCCTGGCCTAGGGCCTAGGCACTGCCTCAGCAAGTGTAGACAGCTCCTCCCGTAGCAGTGCAGCAGCCAGAGCTCAGCCAGGACCTCAGCAAAGTAGAAAAAGGGAGCAGAGAAGGTGGGACAAGGGGCAGGAGGCACAGGACGCATGAAGTCCAGGGCCTGATGGCTCTGAGTTGGCAGATGTGGGGTAGGGGCTGGAGGGAAGGGGTTGGGGGAGTGTGCTCCTGCGGTTCAGTACCTCCCGAACCCCCACCACCCATCCGCCAGGGAGAGACATGCAGATACAGAAGGTCACGGTCATACACACACACACACACACACACACACACACACGGATCCCAATCACTCACAAGCTCAAAGGCACTCACACATTTGTGTTCACAGCCACCACCAACCACTTCCCACACACATTTGCATCCAGTCATGGACTGCTCTTCCAGGGTGCGAGGTTTGTCCAGATGCAGAACCAGACCCACACAGGACCTCAGCCTCCAGAGGCCCCCCATCCTGCAAACCATCAATTCTCCCCCCCATCCCAGGCCCTAGACCCAGGGAGTCCCCCAGACCTTGGGGCAGGCTGAGCCCACTTACCCTGAGTCCTGAGCAAGCGAGTCCTGGACCAAGCAGGTGCCTGCCTTCGGCTGGATGCGTCCCCTGCTCTCCTCCTGGCCCCTTTATAGTCCTCAGCCCCCAAAGTCCCCGCCTTCTGTCAACCCCTTTCCCTTTCCAGCCCTCTCACCTCCTCCCCGTGGTCACCCTGGTACCTGCAACGCCAGCCAGCTCACTGGGGCCAGGGACAGGGCGGGTCAGGGCAGTGCCGTGAGGGCCAGCCTTAGCAGTGTAAAGGGTAGAAGGGAACTACAGTGAGTCTCCTGTGGGCCCCCATCTGCCATTGGGCACCAAGAGCAGGCTTGGTCCAAGGAGGACGGGGTTCTGGGACCTCAGGGTGAATGAGGTCCTGGTGGTAGCACCCCTTCCCAAGGATTAGCCCCAAGCATCAATAGAATTCTTTCAGGGCAGAAGATTGAGGCTGGGGCTCTGAGACCAGGGGTGAGGGGTGAGACTCGGGACTCCCTTCCCAGTCTGTTCTTAGAACAAGGTGGGAATGGGGGAGGTGCCTCAGGTAGCTAGGAATATGACAAGGAGTGGGGGCCAGGTATGGAGAAACCACTCTCTGGCTGGAGTGTAGGATGCAAATTAGAACTGATGTGCCTGGGTTCAGGAGAACTGGGGTGTCAGTTTCTGGAGCCACCTCAGAGCTGCATTCCAGGGGGCTGAGTGATAAAAAGCAACATCATTTGTAGAGCCTTGCATTTTCCAGAGTGCTCCCAGTTTAATCACCTCACTGAGTCCCTACAGCAACCCATTTTACAGATTCAGAAACTAAGGCTCAGAGCCATTAAGTCTGACATAACTGCTCAGTGGTAGATTCAGGGTTTGAAGTAAAGTCTAACTCCAACACCTGGACTCTCTTTTTGTAAGTGGGGCTGTCAACGTTTTGCTATAATTGCCCACTTTTGGGCTGAGAACCATGAGGCTCACAGACGTGAAGACACTTGTCCAAAATCACACAGCTGTCTAGGACTCACGTTCCGGCCTAGATTCCCAGCCCCAAGGCCTGCAAGTCTCCCCTGCTCTGTGTCCCTTCTCCACCCCAGGCCAAGGAGCAGCAGCTGGCCCTGCCTGAATGGCAGACAGAGTCTGAGAAGAAGCAAAGGACCTCTCACCCTGAAGGTCTGCTTCCCAGATCAAGACATGGAAAGTGTGCGTTAGGAGAGGAGGTTGGGGTAGGAGGAGTGAGGAGTGGAGGTGATGCCACAGGAACTGAGCTTTGATTTTCCTCAAGGTAGCCAGGAACCATCGGTTCTGCTTGTTCCTCTCGATTCTGATTTCCGGCAACAAGAACAATATGTTTCACCTGCACTTACTTTCCACAAAGCAAATATGGAGATGGTTCTGTCTCCGCCAGTTCCTGCCTTTCTCTGGTCCTGGGTTCAGCAGAGGCGGCAGCGTACCACCAGGGGGCGCTAGCTCCAACCGCAGTTGGAAGGGTCTGAGCTCCCACAGGACTATAGCCGGGTGGGACCTGTTCTGGCCACTGTCCTGGTCAGGCCCCAGCCCCCACAGACAGATGGTGGATCTGGGGATTGACTCAAGTGCTGAGGCCATTTATAGTTTTGTAAACAGCTTTGTCACTGCCTAAGAGATGACAGGCACTTCACAATGTCAACTGAACCTATAGCTTTCATCTCTCTCCTTTGCAAACAACAGATTTCATCTTCTGGGTCCTCTCCGGACGTTGTGACAATCGGATGCGATTTCTAAACAGTGTGGCCATGTCCGGAACAGTGATGGTTGGTTCTCCCTCATCGTCATACGTTCCCAGGACTTGTCCTGGAGCCCTGCTTCGGGAGGCACCAAGTGCTTACTGCAGGTGGGCGAAATGAAAGTGACAGTGGCCCCTCTCCCCCTGCCCACCTTCAGGACAGGGTGATGGCCATGGGCAGTGTTGAGGATGGAGTGAGGGCGGAGACTAGGAAAAGAACACCCAAGACCCCTGGGGTCACAGGATAAAGACAAGTGTACAGCCCTAGCCAGTTAGCTCAGTGGATAGAGTGTCGGCCTGTGAGAGACATGAAAGGTCCCAGGTTCGATTCTGGCCAAGGGCACATGCCCGGGTTGCAGGCTCGGTCCACAGTAGGGGGTGTGCAGGAGGCAGCCTATCAATGATTCTCTCTCATCACTGATGTTTCTATCTCTCTCTCCCTCTCCCTTTCTCTTTAAAATCAATAAACATATATTTTTTAAAAATAACATAAAATGGGATATACTGTATACTGTGGTTTGGCTTGCTTTTTTCTTTTTCTTCTTTCATTTAATCCTCACCTGAGGATATTTTTTTCCATTGATTCCCACAGAGAATCTCAAACTTTACTGGGATCTATGTCTTCTGCTAGGTCACATCCTAGGTCATGGCCCCAGATGGTGTGAGCCAAGCAACAGGGAAGCAGCGTGAAGAGTCCTGGTCATCCCTGGAGGGGTGGAGTGGGTGGGGCTGATTGGGGGGGGGGTGTCTAGGCTCACTTTAGGGAGCACAGGGTCCCATAGCTGCTCAGAGTTCAGCTCTGGAGTCAGACAAATCCTGGTTCAAACTCGGCGTTAGCCGCTCACCCAGCGTCTGTGGCCGGAGCCAGTTACTTCATCTCTGAGCCTCAGCTCTGTCATGTGAAAAGTAGACCATAAAAGTCTTTGCAAAGGGTTATGAGGATTTAATGATATGATGCCTGTAAGATGCTCAGCACCATTGCCAGCTCATTGTAAGTGCTCAGCTCATTGTAAGTGCCCAATAAAATGCTACCTTTCATTGCTATTATTTGCAATAAAGAGATTGGCAGATAGAATTGCACACTTGAGACCTACTAGTATATAATTTTATTAACCAATGTCACCTCAATAAAAATGTTTTAAAGAGATGGGCAGGTAAATGTGAACAGTGGATTTACCTTTTGTGGTGGGATATCTATCCCCAACATTTTATTATGAAAATTTCAAAGTTACAGCAAGTGGAAAAGACGGTTCAGTGAGTGTTGTTTGTGAGATTTAGGCTGGTTTTTTCTTCCTTTTTGCTGACCTATAGTTTGTATATTTCTACAGCAGACATATGTGACAGGTAATTAAAAAAAATGTTAACAGAACAGAACCAAAGACAGACAGCCCCACAGTCCAACGTCACTGCCTCGCACTGACGGGCTCACTCGGCTCTGCCATCGACCGTCATTAGAATCTGCCCCATCTAATTAGGAACCCTTCCAGCCGTTGAGCCATTTCCCTACACATCACCTTGTGTCCACAGGACATCAGGAGAGGTTTTGCCAGAGGCCTTCTTGAAGTCCATCGTCCAGACACAAGGAGGCTGTGGCACCTCCACCCCCAACCAAGTAATTCCATGAACAGGGCAAATCAGATAAACCCTTTCCACGTATTCGTGGACCAGGGATAGTGGGAAAGAGCCTGGATTCCAGAGTCACGCTGCTCTGGGTTTGCATTTCACGTGCCTTTCTCAGCTGTGTGACCTTGGGAAAGTTGCCTGACCTCTCTGAGCCTGACTGTAAAAGGGGAACAATAAAGCTTGTGTCATAGGCTGCTTTTGACAATGAAAATAATGGATAGATCTGTCTCCCTCTCCATCCAAACTGTAGTCTCCTCAGCCTGGGGCTTCCTACCCAGGGTCTGGTGCAGAGGGGGGCCCTAACTTCGCCCCCTACCCCCAGGTATCCCTTCCCTCGCTCCCAATCTCTGCCCGCCTTTCTCCACCTTTCTCACCAACTCCCTCTCTACATATTTTCCTCTCCTCCTTCACCCTGTGCCTCCCCCGTCTCTCCCCCCACTCCCTTGCCCAGCTCCAGTGACAGGCTCCATCCCCTGCCCCATTCCATGTCCCCAGAGCCCGTGAGCCACCCCGCAGCCTGTGGCCTGCTCCGTGCCCCTGGTGGAGGGGCTGGCGTGGGGAGAGGGATAAAGTGGTGCCGACTCATTTACTGAATTGTCAGCAGCTTCATTAGTTCTGAGGACGCCACAGAAGCCATTAGTAGTGACAGTCTGTGTCAGCCATCACGAGGGGGTGAGGGTGACTGCGGAGAGAGGAGACGTCAAAAAACACCCCAACTCCTACCCTCCTGGTGCCTCCCGGGGAGACCAAGGCCCTGGCCAGATGCACAGAAACTGGGGTCTTGGGGCCTCACCTGACACCCCTCGCACCAGGACTTTTCACCTCTTACAGCACATAGTGGGGTGTCCCCAACTGGAGGACCCGGGCCTGAAGCCTGTTCTGATGAGGGTGGTGACCCCAAGTTCGTCGCCTCCAGCAGCATGGTGCAGGCCTGCAGGCACCTGGCAGCAAAGAAGGGGGGGCCAACGAGGAGTTTGGGGGCAGAACTGACAGCCCTGGTTGAAGGAGGCCGTGAGGGGGTTCCCTTCCCGGCTCTCCCGCCAGGGCCCCCGCCTGAGGGAGCCCCCCTCTGGGGCCTGCTCCTGTCCGCTGACCCCTCCCCCGGACCCAGAGGCCTCGCTGCCTGCCGGGGACCAGGGTGCGGTCTGTTAGGGAGCAGCGGGAGGGCCCTGTGAGGAGCAGGGCCTGGCTGCGGGGGGCACCGCGGGGCCACTGGGAGGGCTGTGCCAGGGGCCACCCCACAGGGATGGTCCCTCGGGCCCCACTCGTGCCCCCGCTGCCCCCTCCCTCCACAGCTCGGGCACCGAACTCTCACCCCCAGGCACCTAGAGGCTGCCCGTGACCCCAGCCTCCACCCTGACCCCCGCGCGGGCATGGCCACAGCTCCCGGCCTGACCACACCCGCGGGCCCCCCGCGCCCCCCGCACCCACTCCACACCCCGCACCCCCGGCCTGACCACACCCACGGGCTCGTTCACCCCCGCGCCCCCCGCACCCCTCAGCCCGCACGCTCCGCTCTGTCCGGCGACCGTCACTGTCGCCCGCCCCCCCCCCAACCCCCCACCCCAGGGGGCCGGGGCCGCGGCGGGCGGCGGCGGTGTTTGCGCAGCGAAGCGCCGTCTGTGTACCGAGCAGCGGGCGCGGGGCGGGCGCTCTCTCCGCAAACAGGGCGCCCGCGGCCGCAGCTCCATTAGCGCCGCCGCCGGATCCGGCCGCTGATAAGGCCCCGAGGGAGCAGCGGGGACCCCCCCCCCCGCCCCCGCCTCCCGTCGCCCTGCGGATCCGGAGAGAGGACGGGGTCGCTGATAGGGGCCCCACCCAGGGGAGACCGGGACCCTCGCCAGCGCCTCCCTCTGCTGCCAGCTGCTCAGTGGGCCCCTCCGCCGGGCGCCCCCAGGGCCGTACAGCCCAGGGCCCCCCCTGTCTGTCCTGCCCCCACCCCCACCCCGACCCTGGGATCAGCTACACAGTCAGGGACCCACGTCTCTTGGGGGTTTAATATATTTGTATTGATTTCAGAGAGGAAGGGAGGGGGAGAGAGAAACATCAATGATGAGAATCCCTGATGGGCTGCCTCCTGCACACCCCACACTGGGGATGGAGCCCGAACCGGGGCATGTGCCCTGACCGGAATCGAACCGTGGCCTCCTGGTTCACAGGTGGATGCTCAACCCCTGAGCCACCCCGGCCAGACCAGGGGCACAGCCTGGACCCGGACTCCCAGCAGGTGGGAGCAGGCGGCCCCCGGAGTTCCTGAACGGACCACCACCCCTGCTACTGCTGCTAACACCCAACCTGGCCCAGGCGTCACTGGGGCTCAGGGCAGCCTGAGAAGCAGGGCTGTCATTTGATTTCATTTTCCCAACCATTTCCCCACAGCTCAGGGAGGGCACTGTTAGTCCCCATCGGACAGGCCGGACGCTGGCTTCCCTCCTGTCCCGGGGTTCCATTTCTGCGAGTGAAGCCAGTGAACATACCCAGAGGTAAACGCAAGGATACCCATCTGAGCAGCGATCAACAACGGCACCACACAAAGAGGGACACGACACAGATATTCAAAATGCCCAACTACAGGCAAATGATAGTATAGATGAAGGTGGACTATTTTCGTGGGCATTCAAAATCATGTTTTAGAAAAATGTTAAATGACACGAAATATTTATGAATATCTCTTGGAATGGCTTTACAGGTGGTTTTTTTCTTTATACTTCTCTGCAATTTTTATTTTTAATTTTTTACAATATATTTTTATTGCTTTCAGAGAAGGGAGAGGGAGAGAGAGATAGAAATATCCATAATGAGAGAGATTCATTGATGGGCTGCCTCCTGCACGCCCCCTACTGGGGATGGAGCCTGCAACCCAGACATGTGCCCTTGCCCGGAATTGAAGCCAGGATTCATCAGTCCTCAGGCCGACGCTCTATCCACCGAGCCATACCAGCTGGGGCTACTTCTCTGTAACTTTTATAGTTTACAATGAGTATTTATTACTTTCTATACTCAGAAAAGTTTTCATTGAGAAAATTAAAAACAAACAAGAAATGAGAATTTTAAAAAAGTATCATCTGTAAAGCAGTGTTCCCTCCACCTTTTTGGCAATCTAGCCCAGGCCAGGGAACCATGTTTTTAAAATTTGCTCAGGGATAGGACACCCCACTTGCTCCCTCAGGGGGCCCCCAGACTTCCTGAAAGCTGCCCTCCGGTTGGCCGGCCCCCAGGAACCTTCACCCCAGAGGCCATGGGTGTCTCGCCCAATCTCCACCTGCTGCCATGCCCATCTCTCCTGCCTTCTCTCTGTGAGGCAGGGTTGTTCAGTTCGCCAGCTCCCTGCCTCCTCTCCCCCATCTTGTCATAAGGCCCCAGGACTACAGTCACCACTGCCACCACCCCCTGCCCCAGCTCCAAGGCCCGGTTCCAGCTTCTGGCCAGGGATGAGGGCCTGAGGGGCTGGGGCCTCAGCAGGGAAAAGGCAGCGGCCAGGCCCAGTGGCTGGGAGGAGCAGATTTAAGATTCTCCAGGATTAGGCACCAGAGTGGGGACACCCCCTTGGCCCATAAAGAGAGGTGAGTGTCTGGGTCTTTCTCTCCTGAAGACACCTGCCCAAGTGTATGTTCAGGAGGGATGGCATTTTGCCCATCGTCCCCCATCATTCACCCCAGGACTGGGTCACGGGATTTCTGTGTCTGGTGCACCCCGGTTTCCACAGTCTTGCAGCCGGAAGGCAAGGATCATGTGAGGACTGTGACAGGAGACGAGCCGAAACTGGAATCCCAGCTCTACAGCCGACTGGCTCTCAACAAGACACCTTGCTCTCCCGGCCTCGGTCTCCTCACCTGTGCATGGGGAACTTTACCCCTGCAGAGTCGCTGTACGGACCACAGATCACGGAGAGCCGGCCAGAGTAGGTGTCCATCGCCCCGTCCCTGAGGCTCCAGGCCTGTCCCTGGACTCGGCACCCTGGGCCGTTGTCAGGGGCCCCCTGTTTCTGCCCCTCTGCCCAGTCGCCCACTCCCATGTGGGTCTCGTGCCCAGCGGCACCAGCTTCTTTTTCAATCCCAGCTCTGCATGTGTGTGCTTCGTGGCAGGCCCATTGCTAAGCATTTCACATGTCCTCTCCAGAGCCATCCTACGAGGTCCGAGTCCTTAGCTCCATCCTGCTGATAAGGAAACTGCGGCTCAGAGAGCAGCCTGCCCCAGGTTCCACAGCAGGTGAATGGCAACGCCAGGGCTCCAGCTGGGGCGTCTGGCTCCGGCCGGAGCGCCTTCCTCTAGCTCAGGCTGCCTCGTGGAGCCCGTTGCCAGCACATTGCTCCGGCCCGTGTCCACTCCTCCTCTGCGGCCAGCACAGAGGTGGGTGACTGCGGCCCTGAGCCACGTCTCTATTACCGATACCCCAGACGGGGCAGAGCTCGCCCCTCCCTGCCCTTATTCATTGCACAGGAGCCTCCTGAGAAAATCAGCCCTCCCCACCCCTCGCTGCTCTCTGGATTAATTACTTCTCCTCCTGGCTGTAATGAATGTCTCTGAGCCCCTGAGACAGGAAACTTCAGCAGGAGCAGTGCCTCCATGACTCAGCGTGCCCACCGCCCCCAGCCCTGTGCTTTGAACCCAGACACAGGCCCAGCCCCAGCTTCAGCCACCGAGGGCATCTGTGTGTGAGACTCCCAGCCCCTCGACCTCCCTGCCCCGGGTGGAATGCAGACCCTAAGATCAGACCATGAAGGGTCCGCTCTAGACTGGGGGTCCAGACCCCCAGCCCCTCACCCAGCAATCCACCCACAGGCATGGGAGCAGCAGCTCCTCCTAGCTTCCCAAGTGCGCACACCCCATGGGGCCAGCGCAAAGAGGCCGCTCTCCTCTTATTCAATCAGCCCAGTATTCCTTGAGCACCTGCTCTGTGCCAGCCCCTGCTTCAGGCACTGGGAATAGGACAGGGAGACAGACGGACAGGTGTTTGCACGCCAGGAGCTTATTGTCTAGCAAGGACACAGCCCAAAACAAGTGAACAAACAATAAATAAAATGTTTCACACGGAGGGGAAAGCAAGAGGAGAGAGCGAGAGCGAGCGAGAGAGAGAGAGAGAGAGAGAGAGAGCAAGCTTGGGTAGCAGGGGGTGAGCAGGGAAAGATGGCACATATACCTCCATCCCACCCTGTTTAATTCCATGTTGAAAGTCCTTACTACGGTCTGCATCCCCCATTCTTCAAGGCCAACATGGTCTTACTGGATCATCACCTCCAATCACCCAGGTCTCAGCCACATACCCAGCTCACCCGTCACCACAACAACCACAGGGAGGACAGAGGGCGAACACGGGAGCCCAGAGCCATCAAGTCGAGAAAGAGGGCAGCTGCCCAATCCTCCCTTTCTTCCTTCCTTTCTTTCCTTCTTCCTTCCTTCCTTTCTTTCTTTTATTATTTTTTAAATATATTTTATTGATTTTTTACAGAGAAGAAGGGAGAGGGATAGAAAGTCAGAAACATCGATGAGAGAGATCGATCAGCTGCCTCCTGCATGCCCCCCAGTGGGGACGTGCCTGCAACCAAGGTACATGCCCTTGACCGGAATCGAACCCGGGACCCTTGAGTCCGCAGGCCGACGCTCTATCCACTGAGCCAAACCGGTTCGGCAGCCTTTCTTTCTTTTAAAGAGGGATTCTTTTTTATTATTATTATTGATTTCAGAGAGAAAGGGAGAGAACGATATAAGCATCAATGATGAGAGAGAATCATTGATCAGCTGCCTCCTACACGCCCCACCCTGGGGACCGAGCCCACAACCCAGGTATATGCCCTGACCGGGAATCAAACCGTGGCCTCCTGGTTCATAGGTTGACACTCACCACTGAGCCACGCCAGTTGGGCCCAGCCCTCCCTTTATGCTTCTCCACCCTCCCACCAGGGTCCCTCATCTCCCTACCAATCACCAAAATAATTTCTGGGCAGATTAAAGACTTAAATGTAAAAATAAATGGACTCATAGAAAACCAAGAAGGAATAAAATGGTCAGGCACCTTTATGAATGTGCAAACACTGGAGGCAATCAACCACAAAGAGAAACGTCAACAGTCTTCCTGCGTAAGCGTTAAATGTGTGTGCTGGTCACAAGCACAAAACTGAAAATAGGAGCTGACCCGCCTCTCCTAATTTGTCCGAGACGCAGATCCACGAGGAATTCTCCGTGACTGCCCCCACGCCTGCCTCAAGACTCTGAGCTGCCTGCTGCCCCTGAGGGCTCCCTGCACCGCTGCTCGAATCCCTAACAAAGCAAAGATGAAATTGTGCCGTGAATGTTGGTTTCTATTTCCACCTTCATGGTCCATGGGCCCCTTGACATCTTAGCATTTTTATGATCTCCATGCCCAGCGCAGAGATACTTTATACCGAGTGGAACTCAGTAACTTTTTTTTTGGTGGGTATCTGCTATGTTTTCCAATTACATAGCTTTTGGTAAAAATTGTAGTTAAAATACACATCACATAAAATTTACCATCTTCATTTTTTGAGGAACTGCCATGTTATTCTCATAGCCCTACCAGTTTACCTCCCCACCAACAGTGCACATGGTTCCAATTTCTCCTCATCCGCACCCACACTTGTTATTTTCTGGGGGTTTTGATAGTAGCCATCCTAATGAGTGGGAGCTGGCATTTCACTGTTGTTTTGATTTGCATTTCCCAATAAGTATTTTTAAATATATTTTTATTCATTTCAGAGAGGAAGGGAGAGGGAGAGAGAAACATCAATGGTGAGAGAGAATCATTGATTGGCTGCCTCCTGCACACCCCACACTGGGGATGGAGCCCACAACCTGGGCATGTGCCCTGACGGGGAATCAAACTGTGACCTCGGTTTATAGGTCGGCGCTCAACCACTGAGCCACACCAGCCGGGCCCAATAGTATGTTTGTTGTTGGTTGTTTTTTTTAATGAAAGAGTCAGCAGGCTAAAAGAAAAAATCCATATGACAGCAATGATCTTTTAGATGTAAAATGATTATACAAATCTTTAAGTAAAATATTATTAGGATCCCCAAAAGATAAATGGACATGGACAACTCCAAAAGAGGAAAGACAGCGTAAGAACAAATAGTCAGCATCACATGTAACCAAAAAGGACAAAACATGATACCATGTTTTACCTGGTAAGATTGTAAAGATAAAAAAATAAAGAGCCTGGCTGGTGTGGATCTCAGCGCTGCTGGCTGACCACTCCTGCCTTGAGGACTCGCCCGGGCCTGGTACCGCGTGGCCAGGCCGACATTGCCCCCTTGTGGCAATAGTGTGAAACTACAACCTGCCGGATGCCGGATGGAATCTCCGTCTTCTACCCACTGAAGACAGAACAGGTAGTTTAGGATCTAGACCTGAGTTCCCTTCGTCCAAGAGGCTGACTATTCATCAAACTGTGACAGCTTCCTGAGCCCTGATACTCCCAATCCCCTACCTACACAGTAATCTTACCTTGGGATATGCACATCATAGGATTAACCATATGAACTTTCCGGTAGCTGACCGTTCGCGTTTAACATGTAAAAACACACAGAAACACACAAGACACACACACGAACATTGCCCCAGACCTCACCCTCACACACACACACACACACACACACACACACACACGTGCAACACCTCCACACGCTCCTCTCCTCTGGGGCGCACACAGACGGATAGCCCTCAGAGAGCTGACAGCCATGGGACAGGAACTACCACCGAGCTCTACACGACCTCACCACTATCTAATTCACACACAACACCCCTTCGTCAGCTCCACTGCGGTATCGTCACCTCTCCCTTCCCACCTCCTCCTTGCCCTCAAACTCACCAGGGACATCCCATGTTGAATACCACCTCTTTCATCTCTAGGGACCAGCCCACATCTCTGCTCCACTATTTTTTGTACTTAATACACCCTGGGGTCTAGTTAAAATGCAGGTTCCCATTCAGTAGGCCGAAGGTGGGCCCCAGATTCTGAATATCTAACCAGGTCTTAGGTGGTGCCATGGGCCACACGTTGAGTCACAGGCTTTGCTTCTTTCTCTGGCCACAATTTCCCCAGGAGTTCCATGCGATGGTCTCATCCCAGGCCCCTCCCCGACCCTCTGCCGCCTGGCTTCCCCACCCCAGCACCCCACCAGCCCACTGACTCAAAAGAGTCACTGATGAGTGAAGCCAATGGCCTTGCCTCAGGCTTTGAGGTGTCTACATTTGGGCTGCCCCTTCCTGCCTGAAACATCTCCACCTGTAGATTCTGGGTGATGCCTGGTGGGCCTCCTTTTCTGCATCCCTCTGACACCCCTTGTGGGCTCTGTGGCAGCTCATGCCCACACTCAGGGGCCGCGAGGAAGCTCTGCCTATGCCCTAACAGCTCCTTATCGCCACTTGGCTAAGACCAGACTCCTCGGATAGCTGTGATAATGGCAATGCCTATTTCATGGTATGATTGTGAGAATTAAATAAGTTAATATATATCACGTGCTTGGAACAGTACTCGAGGAAGAGTTTGCTATTATTACCTTCAAGATAGTAGCCTTTGCTAAGAACCCCAAATCTCCAGAGATTGTGACCTGAAGGAAGACCTTCCTACCATAGGATTGTGGACTAATTCTTTTTTTTTTTTTAATCCTCACCCGAAGATATGTTTACTGATTTTTAAAGAGAGAGGAAGGGAGAGAGAAATATCGATGTGATAGAGGTACATTGGTTGGTCGCCTCCCAGACCTGCCCCACCTGGAGGTTGATCTCAAAATTTAGGTATGCACTCTGACCGGGGATCAAACCCACAACCTTTTGGTGTATGGGATGAGGCTCCAACCACTGGGCCAGGGCTGGACAAATTCTTTTATCGACCTACGTACCTACCTATTTATGTCTCTTTTCTCCTAAATATCTCTGAGAGGTCTCTATTGAGATGCTAATCTCTCAGCAATATCTCTCTTACACTTCTTTTTTTAAAATATATTTTTATTTATTTCAGAGAGGAAGAGAGAGGGAGAGATAGATAGAAACATCAATATGAGAGAATCATTGATCGGCTGCCTCATGCACACCCCCCTATTGGGGACCAAGCTCGCAACCCAGGCATGTGCCCTTGATGGGAATTGAACCCATGACCCATTGACTTTATCCACTGAGCCAAATTGGCTAGGGCTCTCTTACACTTCTGAAAATCTCTTCCTTTTAACAACCCCCAGGCCAGTAGCCAGATAGAGAAGCAGAGTGTAGGGAGCCCCCTGCTGGACAAGAGGCTCATAGCACGCTTGGAACTGAACATCTTAAATCGGTGAGTCAGAGGGCTCCCTCCTCTACCTTGTACTATGTATCTGTGCAATATCTAGTATTTCACAGGCTTATGACTTGGAGGAAAACTATACCTCGAAGAAGCAAGCTAACTTTGCATGATGCCAGACTGGGAACTTTCACATACGGCAATTCTTTGAATCGTTTTTATTTTGAAGATGTTGAAGCATATATAAAAGTGGAGAGGGCCCTAAACAGTTTGGCTCAGTGGATAGAGCATAGACCTGGGGACTGAAGGGTTCCAGGTTCGATTTCAGTTAAGGGTACAGACCTTGGTTGCAGGCTCCTCCCTGGCCAGGCCCTGGTCAGGGTTCGTGTCGGAGGCAACCAATCAATGTGTTTCTCTGACTTTCCCTCTCTCTTCCACTCTCTGTAAAAATCAATGGAAAAAATATCCTCAAGTGAGGATTTTTTTAAATCTATTTTTATTATTGATTTTTAGAGAGGAAGGGAGAGGGGGAGAGAGAGAGAAACATCAATGATGAGAGAGAATCATTGATTGGCTGCCTCATGCAAGCCCCATACTGGGGATTGAGCCCTCAACCCAGGCATGTGCCCTGACCAGGAATCAAACCCTGACCTCCTGGTTCACAGGTCAATGCTCAACCACTGAGCCACACTAAAAGCACATTCTTAAATAGATACATATTCATCTTTCCCACTCCTGTTATTTTTTTTCTTTGCAATATGTTTGTTGAAGAAACCAGGTCATTTGTCCTATAAAGTTCCCCACAGTCTGAACGTGCTGACTGCATGCCCACAGAGAACTTCTCCTTCTCACCACAAGGCAGTGAGATGAAGTTTTATTCTTTCCCCCATTTCACAGGTGAGAAAACTGGGGAGTTAAATGCTCAGAGAAGCCGAGTGCCTCGCCCAAACCGTGGCAGCCTGGGAAGTGGCAGCGCTGTTGACTTCCGCCAGGAAAATAGGACGGATCCTCGGAGCACCTGGCTCAAACTGCGGTTGAGTGAGAAGACCTCCGTACACGCCCCTTTCGCACCTTCCAGGTGCCGCTCTGAGACAGTGCCCACCAGCCTCCACCTCCTCTCCGATGGAAGGGCCGCCTGGCCAGTCCCAGGGCCAACCCCGCAAACACAGAGTCTACAGACCCTGCAAACCAGAGCCAAGCTCCCCTTCCCGCAGGCTCCACTTCTTCCTACTGGTGTGTCCTCTCCTCATTCATTCACTCAATACGTACTTACTGAGCACAGCTCATGTGCCAGAGAGGTGTCTGGCATGTGCATGCATGTGGCCGGTGCCTCTGTACGTGGACAGATGGGTATGGTCTCAGGGGGGATGTGTCTGCTTCTAACGCTGTATGGTGTGTGTGTGTGTGTGTATGTGTGTGTGTTTACACAAGTATACAGTCACGTCCCCAGATCTAAGTGTTCCTGTAGTTGTCAATGACTACAGCTGGGTGTACATGTGTGTGTTCTCAGTATCTTTCCATGTATGTGCGAGTGTTCCTACGTATGACACAGTGGCTGAGAAAGCCTGTGTAGACATGCACAACTCTGCATGCAAGCTTGTGTCTGAGAGAACCTGTGCCTGCACAGCGGTGTATCTACACACACATCTCTATGTGCCCGAGTCTGTGTGACTATAGGTGGCATGCAGTCTGTGTATCTCTGTACACCTGTGTGTCCACACACCTGTGTCTCTGTGTGCCTCTCGGTAGATGGTGTGGGTCTCTACATTTGTGTTCTCTGTACCTGTGGCTGTGTCTCCCCTCAGATGCTGTGATTGGGACTCTCAGTTGTCAACCTGGCCCCTCACCTGCCCAGATTCCTGTCACCCCCATGCGCACCCAGACTGAGTGGCAGCCAAGAAGGCTCTGATAAAAGGGAAACCTGGGCCCTTCCCGCCAGCTCCTGTGCCCAGAGCCGAGGTCCCTACTGAGGGCAGGTGTCTGGAGGTGTTGGAAGGCTGTGTCTGCTCCCAGCATCTCCAACGCCCAAGGCCTGGAGGCAACCTGGTGAAAAGCCAGAAACCCGATTTTGGGCACATTGACAACAGGCTTTGCTCTGAAAAACAAAACAACAGCCAGCGTCAGAGAGGAAAAAAGAAAAATAGAGTGGAACTACAGCCCAACAATGACCCTATAGGCCTTCAGGTCAGAGGGGTGTGGTCAGGGTTGGGTGTCGACCTCATACACCTATCGATGCTCATCTCCTCCAGAAAGCAGGGCCGGTACCCCAACCAGGCTCCTGGCCTTCTCCAGGGAGAGGCAGTGGGGACACAGTGGACCCAGGGTCACCTGCTGGGCCTGCAGTTAATCATCTACTTGGGGTATCCCTGTGACCCATTGGCTGCCTAGGGCCACAGCCCTCTGGGCTGAAGCCCAGAGTGGGAAGTAGCTCTCCAGTCAGTGTCTGCCCCATGTCCTGGGGAAATGGGCTGATGTTATTGGCTAGTGAAATGGGTGGCCCTCGAGAAGCCCGCCCCCCCCGCAAGGGCGACATCAACCCTGCCCTCAGGGAGCCCCAGTTTGAAGGAAGAGACCATCCTAGCCCTCACTGGGACCCCCGAGTTGGCAGGAGGCAGGACTCAGCCACAGCTGGGGAGAAGGACTGGAAGGGGCGTACATTTAGGTGGGAAAGAGCAGAGAAAAGCCAGTGCAGGGAAAGAGACCCAGAGAAGCAAAGGGGAGGGACTGAGGAGGAATCCTGGGGGGTGGGGGGCGGGGAATGTGGATGGACATTCTGTTTAGGGGCTCCCACAGAAAGCCCAGGAGGGGGCACATCTGAGGTTGGGGGCTCAGAGGGCAAAGAGGAGGAAAATGATTGTGCTCCCGGGGCTAGGACCCCCTCATCTGGTGGATTCAGGGAATGTGTGTGTGTGTGTGTGTGTGTGTGTGTGTGTGTGTTGGGGTGGAGGGAGGAGCAGCAGTGAAGCAGGAAGAAAAAGAAGGCCCTGGAGGTGGCCCTACAGGGTAGGGGTACAGACCCTCCATACCACTGCCTCACTTCCTTAAGGGGCCAAGGATTTCTAAGTAGGAAAATGGAAACGTTAATGGAGGAGGCCACAAAGGTCAGCCCCCCGCCAAAGGCCTGCCTGTGAGTGCATGTGCGCGCACGCATGCCCGTGTGTGTTGGTGGGGAATCCCCAGAAGGGGTCGGTGTACTCTCCCAGCATCCTCTGGGACACTCAGGAGAGACCACAGCCCAGGCCATTGATCCCCATTCAGGCGGAGCCCGGGAGGCCGGTCTCCCAGCACCGAGAAGGAACGAGCAGGCGGGAGGGGGCCAGGGGGGGGACGGGGAGGACGTAGGATGCCTAGGACCTGGCCATGACGCTGACGCTGTGTGACCCTGGCCGAGACACCACCCCTCTACAGGTGCCTTTCCTCCTCTACAACAACAGAGGGGGGACTCCATGGACCAGCGTGTCCCCGGTGTGGGATGTGGACAACAGGAAGTACACCAGGTGCTTTGAGCAGCACAAGGGTGCAGCCATAGGAACAGTGAATCACATCCTGTGGAAGTCTGCAAACCCTTTCTGATTCCTGCTTCAGAGCATGGACGGGGAGCAGAACTGCTTTGCTTCAAAGACCAGCTCCACCGCTATGAGCGGCGTGACCTTGGCCCTCACATACTTCTGTGCCTCGGATTCCCCATCTGTAAAATGGGGATGATAATAATAATACCCATGCTGGGTTACCAGGAGAGTAGGTAACACTTTCTAGCTGGAATTTAATAACATTGTTTTGTTCTTACTTTATTCTTAAGACTTTCTTCTGGCCTGGCCAGTGTGGCTCAGTGGTTGAGTGTTGACCTATGAACCAGGAGGTCAGGGTTCAAGATGTTTCTATCTCTCTCCTCTCTAAAGTCAATAAAAAATATTAAAAAAAAAACAAAACTTTATTCTGGCCCTAACTGGTTTGGCTCAGTGGATAGAGCGTCGGCCTGTGGACTGAAGGGTCCCAGGTTCAATTTGGGTCAAGGGCATGTACCTGGGTTGCGGGCACATCCCCAGTAGGGGGTGTGCAGGAGGCAGCTGATCGATGTTTCTCTCTCATCGATGTTTCTAACTCTCTATCCCTCTCCCTTCCTCTCTGTAAAAAATCAATAAAATATATTTTTTTAAAAAAAGGAGTGATTTGAGGATATGACAAAAATATTCAAGGTCGTACTCAGTGGCTGGTGTGCGAATAACCCTGGTAACTTCATGATTCCAAACGGCTTTGAGCCGGGACAACAGGACAGCGCCCTCCCGACCCCCAGCAGGACTGGCTCCCCCACCTCGGTGCCCTCCTTCTGTCGGGGGAGGAGTCCCTGCCACCTGCTCTCCCCTCTGGCCTTAGTCAGACTCCCCTGAAATCGTCCAAGACCCCGCAGGACCCCCGAAGTCACCCCGGGTCCGCGGAGCCCTTCCTGAAACCCGCCTTGGCCGCAGATCAAAGCCGCCGCCACCCTTATCTCGGTCACGTGACCCTGGCGAAAGGGTTCCGTCCGACCCCCCCCCCCCCGGGGCGGGGGAGCCTGTGGGCCCGCCCACCGACCCGAGGTCTGACCCAGAGGCGACTCCGAGCCCACTGCCAGCCCCGCCCGCCCCGCGGCCGGTTAAGAGTCCCCCCGAGCACGAAGCTCGGGACAGACGGCCGCTCGTGGGGGGCGAGCCGGAGCGGGTGCCGCGGCGATGATGCGGTGGGCTTGGGCGGCGCGGGCCACGGCGGCGGCCGGGCGGCTGCGCGGTCCCCGAGGCCCGGGGGGCGCCCGCAGGCTGAGCAGCACGCGGCGGCGGGCAGCGAGGGCCGCCAGCCCGGGGCGCCTGCTCAGCACCGCCCTGGAGGAGACGGCGGGTGCCGAGGACGAGGCGCCCTCACCTGCGGCCGAGGAGCCGTCGGGGAGGCCGCCTCCGGCACCCCCGGAACCCCCGGAGCCTCCCGGGCCCCCCGGCGGCCGCTCCCAGGTGCAGCGGGACATCCACGCCTTCCTGAACCAGTGCGGGGCCAGCCCCGGCGAGGCGCGTCACTGGCTCTCCCAGTTCCAGACCGGCCGCCCCTCCTCCGCCGACAAGCCCTTCGCTGTGATCGAGGTGAGAGGAGCCGCCGCGGGCCGAGTCACGGCGGGACCTGGGCTGAGCGGCGACGCGTCGGCGGGCGGGCAGGACCGGCGGCAGGCTCTGCACGGCGGAACCGGGAAGGGGGCCCCAGGACCGGGCGAGGCTTTGAGCTCTTCCCAGAGTCTGGCGCCCAGTCCGAGAGCGGAACCGCCAAGGGTGATGCGCTGGAGAAGGCCCCCCACCATGGGCACAGTTAGGGGTTCCATGGCAAGTGGGGAACCTGGGCGGGAGTCACTTCCGTCACCCCTCCCCCCGGTGTCCTAGAGTCCAAGGTCGCAGGGAGGAGCACTAGAGTGAGATAAGGGGATGGCAAGACCCGGCGGGGCAAAGGGCGGAGCAGGTGGGCCCCGGTAGCCAGAAATGGCCTGGGCAGGGGCGGGGGCGGGGGGGACTCCTCGGGGGCCCTGAAGGCCAGGCCGCGGGGCCCAGCGGGTGCGGCAGGAGTCCGGCCAGTGCGGCTCTCTGACCGCCCGCTCCCCCGCAGGTGGACGAGGAGGTGCTCAGGTGCCAGCAGGGCGTATCCAGCCTGGCCTTCGCACTGGCCTTCCTGCAGCGCATGGACATGAAGCCGCTGGTGGTGCTGGGGCTGCCGGCTCCCACAGCGCCCTCTGGCTGCCTTTCCTTCTGGGAGGCCAAGGCACAGCTTGCTCAGAGTTGCAAGGTGCTGGTGGACGCGCTCCGGCAAAACGCGGCTACAGCTGTGCCTTTTTTTGGTGGCGGGTCGGTGCTGAGCGCGGCTGAGCCAGCCCCTCACGCTAGGTCAGTGCCAGCCCCGCCTGCCCCTTAGCGCTCAGATCACATGGCCCGTCTGCTCGGCCCCAGCCCAGCGGGCCTGGAGGAGGCCTTCTTGAACACCACGTCTGGCCCACAGCTATGGGGGCACCATCTCGGTGGAGACCGACCTGCTGCAGTGGTGCCTGGAGTCGGGCAGCATCCCCATCCTGTGCCCCATTGGGGAGACAGCCGCGCGCCGCTCCGTGCTCCTGGACTCGCTGGAGGTGACGGCCGCCCTGGCCAAGGCGCTGCAGCCCACCAAAATCATCTTCCTCAACAACACGGGCGGCCTGCGGGACAGCAGCCACAAGGTGCGTCCCCTTCCTTCAGGCTTCACCCACGGCTGCTGGCCTCGCTGAGCCCCCTCAAGCCGAGAATGGAGGGTCCGGGAGGGGCTCAGCTCGGCTTGAGCTCTTCCCAGAGTCTGGCGCCCAGGCCTTGCCCATTCGGACCTCAGGCCCAACAGAACCCCCCACTCCTCTCTTTCCTTCAGATTTGAGCCCTCTCTGGCCAAGGATTCTGGGAGGTGGTGAGGGTAAGGGGGTCAGCAAGAAGAGGTCCCTGGGGCGGGGTGGTCCATGGCCGGCTGCGGTCAGAGGCTCAATTCCTAGCCCCGACGCAGGTCCTGAGTAACGTGAATCTGCCCGCTGACCTGGACCTGGTGACCAATGCGGAGTGGGTGAGCACCAAGGAGCGGCAGCAGATTCGGCTCATCGTGGAGGTGCTCAGCCGCCTGCCCCACCACTCCTCGGCCGCCATCACTGCTGCCAGCACGCTGCTCACCGAGCTCTTCAGCAACAAGGGTAAAGGCAGCAGCAAGGGGGCGGGGACGAGCAAGAGAGGGCGGGGCCCAGGGAGTGAGTGCATGCCCCCGGGGTGGGGAGCAGGCCGCAGGGGGACTCCTCAAAGGCTCTCAGCTCTGGCGGAACTTGGCGGGAGCGGGAGGTTGAGTGGAACTAGAGAGGTGGGCGTGGCTTGGGAGAGTGTGGCAACTCCGTAGAGGGCGGAGCTTGGAGGGCAACACGAAGGGGAATGGACCGGACTAGGAGGGTGGGCGGGGAGGGGGCGGGACTAGGTGAAGTAGGTGGGACTCCAGGCCGTGGGCTGGACTGCAGGGACAATCTGCCTGGGGAATGCATTTCCCTGGGAGAAAATCGCCTTCAAATCTATGCAGACCACTGAACCCATTTCGCCGGGGCGATCTCCCGAAGCGGGTGATTGTCCCATCAGCCCCCGTCCTATCTGGAGCCCCCCAGGCTGCCCCAACGGAGCGGAGGAGACCTCGCTCTCGGGCTGAACTAACCCCGCCTCCTTCGTCCCACCCCAGGGTCCGGGACCCTCTTCAAGAACGTGGAGCGGTTGCTGCGAGTGCGCAGCCTGGACAGCCTGGACCAGGGCCGCCTGGTGAACCTGGTCAACACCAGCTTCGGCAAGAAGCTCCGCGAGGACTACCTGGCCTCGCTGCGCCCGCGGCTGCACTCTGTCTACTTCTCCGAGGGGTGAGCCTGGGGGCGCAGAGGGCAGAGGCCCCGGGACACAGCCCGGCCCTTCGGACCAAGGAGAAGTCCCAGCCTGACTTTCCCCGCCGCGCCAGGTACAACGCTGCCGCCATCCTGACCACGGAGCCCGTACTGGGGGGCACCCCGTATCTGGACAAGTTCGTGGTGAACTCCAGCCGCCAGGGCCAAGGCTCCGGCCAGATGCTGTGGGAGTGTCTGCGGCGGGACCTGCAGACGCTTTTCTGGCGCTCCAGAGTGACGAACCCCATCAATCCCTGGTAGGTTCTGCCCCTCCCAGCCCGGAGCTGGGCACCATCCCCCTCCCTCACCAGCCCTCGCCAGCCACACCCGGTCCACCAGGCAGGAAGGCGAGGCGCCCCCTTCTTTCACTAGCTGTCCTTCCCCAGGGAAAGGCCCCGCCCACTGTGGCCCGCTCTCCAGGACCACACAGGGAGCCTGAGATTTCCTCCCAGGCAGTCGACACAGAACAACCCCCCTTCCCACCCCCACCCCATCCCCCCATCCCCCCGCGCTGCAACAGTGGATCCTGGAAGCAAGCGACAGCCCCTCCCCCACCCCCATCTCTCCCAGGGTCCTGAGAAATTCTGATCATTCAGGCTCTACTCCAGGCCCAATTGCCCGCTCGGACCTCAGGCCCAGCAGAACCCCACTCCTCTCTTTCCTTCAGCAACTCTCCCCTCACTCCCCATTACTCTGCTCTGTGGGCACCAAGTGGTGAACAGAACCTCTTCCCTGGCTGCACAGCCAAGGCAGTGTGGAGAGAGCAAGGGGTGTCCTCATGCTCGCCCCTGCTGTGAGACTGGCAAGCTACCCCGCTCCTCTGAGCCTTGGCTGCTTCCCTGTGAAAGCACACCACCTCCAGGCTCTTAGCTGCTGAGGATAAAATCAGGTGACAGACCGCAGGTCCCAGCAGGGTGTCTGGTATGTAGGAGGTCCTCAGTGAATGAACCAGTGAGAAATGAGCACTGGCCTGGCGCTAAAAGCTCCCACCACCACCACCACCAGGTACTTCAAGCACAGCGACGGCAGCTTTTCCAACAAGCAGTGGATCTTCTTCTGGTTTGGCCTGGCTGATATCCGAGACTCCTATGAGCTGGTCAACCACGCCAAGGGGCTGCCGGACTCCTTTTGCAAGCCAGCGTCTGACCCAGGCAGCTGACCCTCACCACCAGCCCTGCAGGCCCTGGGACAGCCAGGGTGGACCGAAAGCCCTGTCTGCTGGAGGTGACTCCCGGCAGCCACAGGCGGGACCAGGTTTGTTGGCGGGTGATCTGGAGGAGGAAGCAGCCCCTCCTGGACTCTGCCCGAGGCGGGAGGCGAAAGGGGACAAGCACAGGAAGTCCATCCAAGGCCTCCACTCGCTCCACAGCCACCAGCAGATGGCCTTCGATTTTCCGTCCAGGGGTCTGGGGGGGAGAGGAGGGGTTGCCTTCCCGGGCTCTACTCAGGGCTAAACTTTAGAGCAGGTTAGTTTCTGTGGCTTCTGTGCTGTTTTGAGGCTCCCTCGTCGATCTTCTACCACTCATTTTCATTCCTTTGGGGGTTGCAACTTTTCAGGAGGCCTTGATTAAAATGAAAATACTTGTCTGAGAGTTAGCTCACACTTGAAAGGAGCAGTGACTCTCTGGGAGCAAGATCTTGTGGGCTGGGGAACCAGGGGACTTGTAGAGAGAGTAGCTAAATGAGATGGAGGGCCCCCACGATGAATGCTGCCACCATGTCCCTCAATGCAACCCCAAGGGGCTCCCCTATTCCTAAGTTGGGGAACATCCTCCATTCCACAGACCAGACCGACAGCAGTCCCAGCTCCCTTTCAGGCAGGACACAGAACCCCTGCAGCCCCCTAGAGGCTGTGTCCCCATCTTTGTGGGAGCAGACAGGCAGTAGCCCAAAGCTGGAGGTTTCATTGAATATTTTTGACCCCCATGATGTTCCAGGTACCACACTGGTTGCTGGGACTATCTTGTGCCAGGAGGTGCATGGATGAGTAGGGAGAGGGCCCATTAAGAGGCCACCATAGCACAGCAGGGACTGTGAGAACCAAACCCCAAGAGCAGCCCGTCTCCCTCAGAAGGGTGATGTTCAGTATAATCTGGGCGACGGCATTACACGGCCTGACCTGCAATCCGGCTCCGTGGCTGGGTTTGCCCTGTGGCTTGAGGCAAGCTGCTTACCTTCTGGAGTCTCCATTCCCCTTGGCCTCATAGTGGACACTTAATGTTAGTTCTCCCCCTCAAGGTTGCTCTAAGGATTTATTCAAAAACAGCTGACATCAAATGGGGAGGAAAAATAAGCTACAATAAGGATTGAGGTGATAGGTCAAAAGAACATACTACAGGGAGGATGAGGAGATCCTTGAAGAGAGCCAAAGGACTGTGGGAACTCTCAGAATAGGAGCAAGATTACAGCAGGACCTTGATGGAGCTTAACCAGATATGTTCTTTCAAGAAACCCAAGATCAATCCCAGCCAATGGCAAAGTGTCCCATGGGGAGAACAGAGAAGCAAAGCCAAATGTCTGTATAAAATGTTTATTTTTGGAGGACTGTGTGGTCTGGTGTTTGGGAGGGCACTCACCCCCACCAGGCCATCCATGGAGCTGGAAACAGAAGGCAGGAGGCGGGAAGTTGGCCGCTGCCTGCCCCACCCCTTCACACCCCACCCCTTCACACCCCACCCCTTCACACCCCACCCCTTCACACCCCACCCCTTCACACCGGAGTAGACTGTGGCCTGCTCTGCTCTCAAACTAGTGTTATTTCTGCCCCTGGCACATCCTGAGAACCCATGTGACTTCTGTGGCGACCAGCCCCTCTGCTCCTCCAGGGCCTGATCCACTTGTCAGCGTGCATGCTCGTTTGCACAGCCTCGCTGCATCTGCCAGTTCAAAAGGAATTTTTCACTTTTGCTCTCTTCTTAGTTCTTCCTTCCTGTCTCCCACACCCAGAACCCCTACCCTAGTGCTGCCTTACTCTCTTCTCTGGCCTCAGCTCTCCTCCTAACAAAGGGAGAAAAACCCTGTAAGGCATCATCATCAGGGCTCCCCCATCAAGGGCTGAGCCCAGGAATTGGGGAACAGACCTGTCTCTTACCAACACAACCACATACACACAGAGCAAAGAACCAAACAAACAGACCAAAAAGCATAAATAAACATAACCGGGCCAGCAAGAAAGGTAGGGTGACCCTCAGTGGTTCCCTGCACCCATTTCAGCTTCTCCCAGTGCAACTCAGCCATCAGTGGCTAGGATGACAGCGGCCCCAAAGATGCCCACACTCTCTCCAAGGAGCTTCATCTGGTTCCAGAACTCCACACGCCGTGTGTTGTGCCAGTAGGCAACATTGCCGTCAATGAGCAGCATGACCGGGGGCAGCAGGACAGCCAGGATCTGGGCAGCCAGGGTCACGTAGTAGCCAGACAGGAAGGCGAGGGCCAGGATGCCGTACAGCAGGAAGAACAGCTGGATCATGAGCTCCCCTCCTGGTAGATGGTTCAGATACGCCAGCCGGTCCTCCTTGCTGTGCTGCAGTGAGTAGGCCTAGAGACAGACCATCTTTTAAGACTGTAACAAGCTGAGGAGCCTGCCGGAAGCCCACCCGAGATGGCACCTGCAAGTCAGCCTCTGCAAGGTGGGCTTCTGACTCCTCTCTCAGACTTGGGGCTCTCTGAAAGTGGGACCTACATCTCCCCATCAGACTAGGGAGCTACATGAAATGAAGGTCTATGTCTTTCCTCTCTCGGGGAGCGTAGAAGATAGCCGGGGCTCTTACCTCTGAATCCAGAGCTCTGCACCGGAATATGGTGCCCAGTAACTAAGATGAGAGCAAGGAGCCTGGGGCCTGTTCATGTCCCCATCCACACTGGCCTCCCCTAGGGATAACCATAATTGGCTAACTAGGCATCCCCCATCAGTTCTTTTGTTTTAAATCCTCAGCTGAGGATTTATTTACTGATTTGAGAGAGAGAGGAAGGGAGAGAAACATCGATCTGAGAGAAAACATCAATTGGTTGCCTCCCATACATGCCTCGACAGGGATCAAACCCACAACCTAGGTAAGTGCCTGACTGGGAATTGAACCTGCACCTTTTTGGTGTACAGGACAGCACTCCAACCCAGCCAGCTGACCCAGGCTTTTTTCTTTTAATTCAATCCCCATCAGTTCTAAGTGGCACAGTCCCAGCTGCTGCCTGAACCCACCAAACCTCTCCTTTGCCTCCTCTCCCAGTCCTCTATGAGAGGAACAATCCATCTTGTTCTCCTGCCTCTCAGGCTTGGGAGTGAATGGCCAATTCAACCTTTTCTCCCCCTGGTGGCTATAATATTGGAAGAATACTGGCCAGGTCTCAGGCCCTTGGAGGGCCTCTGAGGCATGGCCATCAGGATCTACAGGCCCAACTCCCTGAGTTCTGCCAAGCATGGGCTCACATTTTACTCCCAGTCAAGCACCTCCAGCCAACAGTCCCAAAACCTACCACACAGATGAGGTAGATGCCCAGGAAGACCTGGCCCGTGGACTGGAGGGAACGGCTGCGGGGTTTCCGACGGTAGAGCTCCCCAGCACCGCTAGCCAGCACAAGGAATCCGCCAATGATGGCAACTGTGCGTGAGTACATACGGACCTAGGCCAAGGCAAGGGGACCCGTCAGGAACTGCAACTGCCACATATTTCCTGACTGCACAGAGCACAGAACTTCCTCTCTATACCTTCCCTTCCATGTGATGAGCCCTCTTACCATTTCCAAGTGTGGTGAGCAGGTACGGCAGAAACATAATTCTTTTTATCAGAGTGCCCAAAGGGGTTAATTAAATTGTTCAAGATCCTACAGGAAGTGGCAGAACCCAGTTACCAAGTGTTGTCCCCTTCCCACCCCCAGGCCTGCAGCCCGGAATCCCCATGTTCTTTCTGCTATTTAGCATAGTCTGTTCCATAAAAAACCCATTGATCTCACTTTCCTGTAGCCGCTCACACAGCTGCCTCTCCGCCTGGACAGACAGCCTTCCTTAAGGGCAGTGCCTCTGTCCAGGCCTCTCTCCAAGCCCACAATGCCTGGAGGGGTTCTGGCATTTACAGGCTTATGTGCTGCACTAGGATTACTTAAATTTCACAAAATTACATCTTTGGATCCGACACCTCCAAGGTTCCTTTAGCCCTCTGAGTCCGGGATTTCTAAACTAACGGTTTAGGGTCCCGGAAACCAGGTGACCTAGGTCCTGGCTCCGCCTGCGCTGGTAACTGTGGTGTGACTTGGGGTAAGTCTGTTTCCCATCCGTGGACCTCAGCTCCCACACTCTGGAAGGAAGGTGTGTGGGGTCTCTCAGCTCCGTCCATTGCAGTCTGTAAAACCCCCGCACGCCCAAGGCTCGCCATCACCCCAGCCAAGTACTCCGCAGGCCGGCCGCTCACCTTCAGCCAGTCCCCGTAGTGGACGTAGCCCCCGACGTAGGCGGCGTAGGTGCTGACGGCCAGCTGCAGGGCGGCCCCCAGCGCGAACCAGCGCCGCTTCACCCCGAAGGACATGAAGCTGGCGCACAGCACGGCCGCCCCCATGTCGAAGTACAGGTAGGGCACTGGTATGTCGGGCTTCCTGCAAGCCGGGAGGGGCAAAGAGGTCAGAATGAAGAGGGGAGAAGAGCCTGGAGCCCCCCTGACTTCCCGCCAGCTCCACTGCTCCTCCAAACCGGAGACCCCGCTCATGGCCGTGACCCCCGCACTACGCTCGATGTCCACCGTGCTCCGGACCAGAGCCCCTAACAGTCTGAGATCCCAGGTCCTCCCAGCCCCAGGCCCAACTCCTTCCCCACCTCACCGCAGCCTCCCACCGCGGGGGCCCGCTCACCGGCGCGCCTCGGCCCTCTCGGCGTACAGCATGAGCTGGCTGAAGCAGCCCCAGAAGGGGCAGCGTGTGAGCAACACCGAGCCCAACTGCATGAGCAGCTGCAGTAGCCACCGTCGCGAACCCACCTTCGACGCCATCTTGGGGAAGGGCAGTCCGCCGCGGCCTCAACCGGGTCTGGGAGGCCGGCGCGGGGGTGTGACACGCAACTTCCGGTCTCGCGGGGTTTGTTTTTACCTCTTCCGTTGGGAAACAAGGCTCGCGTCCTGTAGTTCTGGACCGAAGGAGATTTCTAGCAACAGAGTTCAGCCTTTCCCTCTGCCCATGGAGGCTTACGGCCCCCTCTCTGTAGATGCAAAATTGAAAACTAGACTAAAGGAAGGAACAGTGGGAAGCCTTGAGTCATAAACTTAATGAAGCGAACTAGTCTTGGAATGCAGCTAGAAGATCCTAACTCCAACCCTGTTACTTAGGGGATACTGGCTGTACTTCCCAAGATTGCTCTGAGATAGAAATGACTTCTACTTTAGGGTTGCTGTGAGGTTTAAATGTGACCGTGTTGGTGCTAGCACATAATAGGGGTTCAGTAAATGCTGTGCATACGCAAGCCTGAGGAAATCCTGCTTTTGTTTAAATTCAAACGGGTTCTCCAAAGTTACCTGTAGAGAAGGATGGTCTTGGTCTGCCCTTCTTACATCCCCTAAGAGAAGAGATCTGAGGTGTATATATGGGACATCTCACTATCAGTCCATATTCTTCAATTGCCACACTCCCAATCTAGCCCAAACTACCATCTTTTGTAGGTTTAACTGCAGCAGGTTTCCAACTGGTCTCCCCCACTTCTCCTTTGGTCTCATTTGTTCTCAGCTTCCTATTTTATTTTCATAACCATCAGGCACCCTTCCTTTGAATCACTTGGCACACAGGCAATTATGTATCTGTCATTCTTCTGTTAATGATTAGAGTAACACTAGTTTGTGAGCTCCAGGCCAAGGACAGTGTCTGGTGTCTGTTTACTACTATATTCGCAGGCCCTAGTATACAAGATTCATTCAGGACGTATGTGCTGAATAAAGTGAACTAAAGATGTTGCCACTATCCTATTCATCGTAGGTACTTAGTAATTATGTGTTGGATAAATAAATGGGCAAAAGTTCTGGGCATTCTGGGATTGCCCCCACAAAGCTGCCCCCACATAGCTTCCTGCACCCCACCCACCACCCTACAATATAAATTTATCTTCCAATAATGAAGTTAAGGTTCTATAAGCACTCCCACTAGGCCATTTAATTCAGGTCTGTTTCTAGTTCCCTTGGGGGAAAAGGGGTCTCACGTCCAAACAGCATTCTGACCATGTGAATTAAAAATTTCCCATCAGCCCAGCAGGCGTGGCTCAGTGGCTGAGGGTCGCCCTATGAACCAGGAGGTCACAGTTCAAGTCTGATCAGGGCACATGCCTGGGTTGTGGGCTCAGTCCCCAGTGCAGGGCGTGCAGGAGGTTGCCGATCAATTATTCTCTCTCATCATTGATGTTTCTCTCTCTCTCTCCTTCTCCCTTCCACTCTGAAATCAATAAAATTCTATTAAAAAAATAAAAACTTCTGCTCAGCCAGTAAAAGCTAGACTACAAACACTTTTTCATATTTAACTTTTTACATAGTCACTAGGATAAAGTCTGGGTATGTTAGAATGTGAGAGAGTGATATATCCATGCAAAAACAAAACAAAACAAAAAAACAGAAACAAAAAAATCCTAGGGAATGGAATTATGTAGGTGTATGGTGGGGCAGAGGGTGGGGAGGTAGGGTCTCCAGGTAAGAGGAATGAGAAAAAGCCTGGATTAAAGGTCATTTTGGCTCTAGCTGGGTTGCTCAGTGGTTGGAGTGGTAGCAGGTTAGATTCCGGTCAAGGGCATGTACCTCAGTTGCAGACTTTAGTTGGGGCAAGAGCGGGAGGCAACCAATGGGTGTCTCTGTCTCCTCCACCCCCCTTCCACTCTATCTAAAAATCAATGAATAAAATATCCTCGGGTGAGGATTAACAACAAAAAAGTCATTTTGCCTACCTTCCCTGCCCACCAGTGGCAACTACATGAGAAAGTTTTCATCACCATAACACAAGCACATAGTACAGAATAATCTTTCCAATTGACTTTATTTCCTAATCTCCTCACCCATCCCTGATTCAAATGGGACAAGATATACAACCTTGGGAAGGAGCTAAGGTATTGAGGACTGGAAATGGGATCATACATGTCCATGAATAGTTTTAGGAGCCTGCACCTGGAACAATCCCCTACCCCAGACCACACCTTCCAATTAAGTCCCCCAAAACAGACGGCAGGGACATGTATGAAGGAGAATAGGATTAATGAAGGTTTTCCCTGGTACCCACCCCATCCCATCCCATTCCCACCCCATCCCATCCCATCCCATCCCATCCCAATCCCCTCTGGTGTTCAGTCTCTATCTTTTATTGCTTTCTCCCCAGAGGGGTACTGAAGGCTAGAGGCCAAGTCCCTCTTTATAGGGCTAGGAAAGATGCTGGCATTTGTGCTAGGTCAGAAGTGGTAAATAAGTGAGTAGTGGGGTTCTAAGACCTGAGATGAACATAGCCATTTGTCCTTCCTCTCTCCACCCCTGCCTGGACAGACAACAGCTCATAAGACTCCTGAGGAACATTCCTTCTCCTCAGTCCATCTGCCCTCCCCAATACAGCTGCCTCCGCTTCCCTCTAGAGCACACCCTTCCTCTCCAGAGGGCTTCCCTGTTCCTCTGGGGCACCCCCTCCTGCACTTGCCCTCGGCCATGCCCACAGCACCATGGTGACTAGCATGGTGCCTATGATACCCAGCACAGTAACTGTCTCAGATAAGCAAAGCCAGGCCTCCACACTACTCAGCTATGCCCCCTACCAGCCTCCCAGGTCCAGCACAAGTCACGTTGCCCAGGTTGGCCACATACAAGTGCCACAGATGGTCCAGCTTCTGGAAAGCCTGCTGCAGAGATTATTGGCCAGCAGCAGCTGTGTGCATGCTGTCCGGATGCCTGCCATCACCTTAAATTCGAAGTGCTGAGTCACCTGCTAGAGAAAGGAGGCCCAGCATGCACAGAGCTGCAAAGGCCTCAGCCTCTAGCTTGCTGATGTCATTCCCAGCCAGAGGACCTCCAGGCCTGGCATGGTGGCCAGGGCCACATCCCCAACTTGCTGTAGCTGGTTCCCAGTGAGCAAGAGCCAGTGTAAGCAGAAGTGGCCCCCAAACTGTGGCCAGGCTGTGGCTCAGGTCAAGCTGTTCCAGGTTTCCCAGGCCCCACAGGCTGCAGGGGTCCACGTTGGGGAGCAGGTTGTGAGAGGTGTAGGCGGAGCAGAGCCCAGGGTGGCTGAGAAGTCCATGGACAGGTGGGCCAGCTGGTTGTAGCTGACATCCAGCTGCTCCAGAAAAACCCAGGCCACCCAGTGCTCTACCAGCCAGATCCCATAGGACATTGTGAGAAAGCAGCAGCACTTGCAGTCCCCACAGGCCCTGGAAGGAGCCGCCTGGCAGGTGGCTGGATTATTGTGGCTCAATTCCAAGAGCCAGGCTGTCAGGAAGCCTGGGAGGGAGACTGAGCAGGTGGAGGCCTCCACAGTCCACCACTCCGTGGCTAGCCAGGTGCATGGTACTGGGTATGCTGCCACCAGATTCCCAAGCAAGGCTGATGCTGCTATTGTAGCCATGGGAGGAATGGCCACACCTGCCCTGTCCTTGCCCCACGAGCGGCTGGGGTGAGGATGGCCTCAGGTGCTCATGGATGCTGAGACCTTTATGCTTCACTCCTCCACCCAGAACCCTGGGCAAGCATGGGAGCTAGGAGGGAAAAATAAAAGCAGACACCATCAGGGGTCTTTTCACTTTCCGGGCCCCAATGTGGTCTCCAGGAATCTCCCCTCCATCCCCTCTGATTTTACCTCCTACCTAGGTTCTGGCAAGTCATCTCAGCTGGAAACCCCAGCATCCTGATCCCCTACCCCCAGCCACTATCATTCCCTTATTCCTACCAGAATGAAAAGCTATCAGGGAAGATGGACTTTTTAATCCTTTGGGTCCCTTTTTCACTCCAATTTCACACTTCACCTCCCTTATTTCCCATACAGTCCCAGTAGAAATGCCTTCTCCTGCCTGCAGAGTAGAGCCCTGGCTAGATCCTGGCCTAATCTAGCCACTGAACTTGTCAAGGCCTCAGGCCTCAGAAACCCAGGGCACTCACCTGTATTCCTGCCACCATCTGCTGAATGCAGTCCCAGCCCAAGAATGGCAATGGAAAGAATCTCAGCTCTGGTTACCTGCCCTCTTGGCCTCAGGCCGGAGCCCCACCCCCAAAAGCTGTAGAGAGGTCAGCTTTCAGGGAAGCCATAGCCCCGAGAGTGGGGATGAGATACAGGCTGAGGAAATCGCCAAGGCCTTGTGGTCTTATATCTTGCCCTGTTGTTCTAAGAACAGGTCCACCCCCTCCCCTTTCTCCCTCCTAGAACCCCACACCCCGCTCTATTTCATATCAGAATAGCAGCTTGAGGCTCCTTGGAGCCCACTCTCAGTCAGGAAGGAGCCAGGTGTCTCATTCTATACTGCCTGCCTCATAAATCTGCCATCTTCTATATAATTCACCTAAGTCTTGTCTAGACGCAAAGGAAGGGCATGCTCTCTTGTTCTCACTAGTTCAAAGATCGAAATACTCAACTCTGGTTTTCAAAGAGAGCCCAGCATCTCCTTCTGAAACAAAGAGGGCTCTGGGGCCAGGTGTCTGTACCCAGTGCTTCTACCTGGGCTCAGGAGGCCAAACAAATTACTTTCTATGTTCCCCAGTGTGCTCATTAGCTCCACCCAGCAAATTCTTCAAAGAATAATGACATTTGGAGGAGATGGTTACTCAAGGCCAAGCATCTCATTAAAGGCTTCATTTAAGACAGTGGGGCCTTGACTTACGAGTTTAATTCGTTCCGTGATGGATCTCGTAACTCAAAAAGTGAACAAGTGAGACACGTGATGCTGGGCTGATGTTGTGGCATTTACTGTGACGTTTGCTGCGCCAACTAGCGGTGGGGTATCTGAAGCTGGCTCATAACCCGAATTTTAGCTCACAACTCAAAGCAAAAAATCGGCCGAGAGATGGCTCGTGTCTCAAAAAACTCGTAAGTCAAGGCCCCACTGTACTCAAATGAGACACTCATTTTACAGATGAGGAAACTGATGCTAGGCAAAGTTAGCTAAGTTGCAAAGTCATATGGCTAATTAGTGGCAGAGATGAAATCTGACATAACTCACACCTGTCTGAATCCAGCCATGCTCCTAACCACTAAGCTACAATGCCCCAGACAGGGCCACTGTCCCTCATGCCAGCCAAACACTCCTCTAAGAAATCATCTATAATAAGAAAAGCATCATATGCTAATTAGACCAGATGGCCTTCCTTCTCGACAAAGCTGTAGCGGGCAGGGGCCGAGGCAGAGGCAGCAGAGGCCCCCCAGCCGCAGTGGGTGGGGCCAGGGCCAAGGCCCTTGCATGAGTTTCGTGCATCGGGCCTCTAGTTTCCACAGATTGTCCCCTGAATGGCAAGAGCACCTGAGCCACCACCAACCTAGGATATGAATCTGAGCCTCTGGTTGATCAAACTGAGCTGCTCTGAATTAATTCAAGTAATCTGGTTCAGCAAATTATACTGGAAAAACTTGAGGAATCACTGCCAATATTCTTTGAGAAAACATTACAGATTGCCAGACTTGAGCTCAGCCCAAGTTCCAATTTTCAAGTCAGACAAGTAAGTGTTAACAACAAAATTCAAGAAGGGCTCATTGAACATGTTGACTAGTCAGCTAAACATGATGACCACCAGGTGCCCACATGACTTCATTAAAAATAAGTGATTCTCAAACAACTTGATTTCCTTTTTTAACAGGGTTACTGGATGGTTGTCATAGACAAACATCTGGAGCTTATTAAAGTCTTTCATGATATCCCTTTGGAAGACAGTTTATAAAAATTGGAACTAACACAGCATTGGGAAGGATAACTAGTATATTTTAGAATCAAGATTTGTAAAAAGCTCTTAATAGGCTGGAATAGTTGGCGAAAAATAAGCCATTTAACTGAAGACAGTGTAGCAACTCCTCTGGCCCTCACCCAAGAGCTGCGAGACAAAGGAAACATCCTAAAGGGCAAGTACTTGCATGCGGTTCTAGAAATGAGCAGCTGCTTGGAGGACAAATGGGCACAATACAGCTATCACATGTTGTTTCTCAAAACAGTAAGCTCCTCATCAACCAAAGTGCTCAAGCAGGGGCCGTCTGTGGCTGAAGCTAGAGATAATTCAACTGGGAGGCTGGACTGTTTCACATGAGCTCCAAGATCCCGGGCATCTCTAAGCGCTGGGACATTTGTGCTGAGCTTCCCATACCACACCTGCGCCGGCTCCGGCACTAGTAAGGATCCTATATTTTTGCACACTTTCACATACTGACTCCTAGATTTACATGGCTGCCTATCTTTCCTGTAGCCAGTACAGGGGGGATGACAGCAAGACACTTTCAGAATGGCTAATCTGAACAAAAACGGAAGTGTTTGATGACAGCATCCATCTGTAGGGATAAAGGATCTATCACTGTGACTACTCCCTTGCAAATACCATCAGCTGAAATCCCTTCTCCCTCTATACCAGTGGTTCTCAACCTGTGGGTCATGACGCCTTTGGCGGTCGAATGACCCTTTCACAGGGGTCGCCTAAGACCATCCTGCATATCAGATATTTACATGACGATTCATAACAGTAGCAACATTACAGTTATGAAGTAGCAACGAAAATAATTTTATGGTTGGGTCACAACATGAGGAACTGTATTTAAAGGGCCGGAAGGTTGAGAACCACTGCTCTATACAGACCTGATTAACACCCTGGTTGTACCCAACTATCCACCTTCTATGTCTTCAGCCAAGTCACTCAACACAAGTCACACAATGGACACCTGGCTGGCTGCACCCTAAATGCACAAGCACACACCTCTAAAGGGAACTCAGCTATTTTACGTACTTCCTTATGTCGTACTTCCTTATGTGTTTAGGACACATCTTCCCTCACCCTCACCTCCCTGCTAAATGTGCAAACTCACCTTCAATTGTACTACTGTCTTCTTCCTTCCTATCAGAGGCCAAAATATCTACTGTGGCCATAGATCTCATCCCCCATCTCCATGGAGTTCATGACAAGGTAATAACTAAATGTCTAGCTCTAGCCCAGTCCTCTCCTCTGAATTCCAGGCTCATTATCCAACTGCCTTCTGCTCTTCGGTGTTGCATTAGCAAGACAAAATGGCAAAACAGAACTCTTGGTTTTTCCTTTCCCATTGTTTATCATCCACCTAGAAGTCATTCTTACGTTTCTCTTTCCCTCACATCCAATACGTCAGCAAGACCTATCAGTCCTGAAATCACTTCAGTCACTACCATCTCCTGCCTACATATTGCAACCATCTCTTAATACAACTGTCTTCATGCTTCCACTGTTGCCACCTAACATCAGCTTAAATCCCTGACAGCTTAACATCCTCCAACAGCTTCCCCATTGTGCCAAGAGCAGATTCCAGTCCCTACAATGGCTACAAGGCCCTGCATGAAGTGGCTCCTGCCCACTGCTCCATCCTGACTTCGCTTCAGCCACCTTTCTTCTAGCAGTTCCTAAACATCCGAAGCTCTTGTCAACCTCAACTTTAGCACTTATTGTTCCTTCTATCTGAGCACTCTCTGCAGGCACCTTGTTCTTCAAATTTCAGCTTAAATCACACCTCAGAGGCCATCTCAGAATATTCTCTTTAAAGCAGTACACACACCTTCTTAAAGCATAAGCAACTACTTCAAGCCAGAGACCAGAATAAAAGGGACCAGATTAGAAAAAGAAACCATTTGTTAGTCCCTCCACTGCAGACTACCTGCTGGAATTAGCATCAGAATGATTAGTCGGGGGGGAAAGGGAGAAGAGGTTACTTAAGTCACTAGAAATATGCCTTACCTTCACCTCACCAGTTCAGAAATAAACTTTGTTCCACTTCAGACTTTTCAACAAAATTGAAAATTAAAGGAAGGGGGTCAAGAGTGGACTGGAGGGGGTCAATGGGGGAAAAAGGGGGGAGGGACATATGTAATACTTTCAATAATATTTATAAAAATAAAAAGAGAGAGCCCTCACCAGTTTGCTCAGTGGATAGAGCATCAGCCTGCGGACTCAAGGGTCCCAGGTTCGATTCTGGTCAAGGACACATGCCCAGGTTGCGGGCTTGATCCCCAGTAGGGGACAAGCAGGAGGCAGCCCATCAATGATTCTCTCTCATCATTGATGTTTCTATCTCTCCCTCTCTCTTCCTCTCTGAAATCAATAAAAATATTTTTTTAAAAAAAAAAAAGAAAGAAAAAAAATAAAGGAAAATGGGACAGAGAGGCCACGATCTGACCAGCCGTGGCCCCAGTTGCCCAAATCTGCTCTGGAGAAACCTGGGGGAGAGCCCGCTGCTTCTCAAGCTGGAATGAGGTTCCCTTCCCTTCCCCTCCCCTCCCATGTCTCTTACTGGTCTCCTGTTCTCTCTCCAAACCTGACTTCAAGCTTTCTTCAAAACCCAGTCAGTCCTGGATCACTTTTTACTGTGGCTCAGGCAACTCAAGTTATTAAACTGATGACTTTCAAACTTCTACCTTCAGTCTTATCTCAATGGCTGGGTCATAGGGAATAATACAAAAATGTGTAAGCCATAATCCTTGCCTTAGAGTCTCAAAATCCCCATTAGGCCACTAAAGATAAACCTAAACAAGTAACTATATTACAAGTCATACATGCCACAACTATAATATGCTAATTAGACTGGACATCATTCCGGATGAAGCCATGGCTGCGAGGGAAGCCAGTGCTGCCAGCCAGGGGAAGGCAGGCCTATTCTTGCCCTAATTTCATGCATTGGGCCTCTAGTATGATATAAAATTACGGGAACTACTTTCCATTTTAATTGTTAAGGATGACTTCAGAGGTGACTCTGAAGCAAGGCATTGCAGAATAAGACAGAGAAGACAGAACTAATTATTGAGGTTGGAAGTAATCTCAGAGATCACCCAGCCTCATACCTTTTATATATACCATCTAACAGATTATAGAGTGCACCTTGTGGGCTAGATATGAAGGAATGAGTTGATAAGTTTCTTCTGACATTGTGAAGTGCACTGCATTTTCAGCAATGCAAGAGAAAGGAAGCTGGGGGGAAGCCAATGGGGGGGGGGAGACATATATACTACTATTTGTAATACCTTAAACAATAAAACATAACAAAAGAGATAGGAAGTATCATCTTAGAACAGTGGTTCTCAACCTTGGCTGCACATTAGAATCACCTGGGAATCTTTTTAAAATCCTGATTTCTGGGCCTCATCCTCCGGAAATTCTGTTTCTTTGTTACTAATGTTGTGGCCCCACCCCATAACAAAGAAACAGAATTTCTGGAGGATGAGGCCCAGAAATCAGGATTTTAAAAAGATTCCCAGGTGATTCTAATGTGCAGCCAAGGTTGAGAACCACTGTCTTAGAACCGAGAATATGTTAACAATGTCTTAGGTGGTAGATGAAAAAATTTTGCCTTACTTTCTAATTTTCCTGTAATGAGCCATATAAGAACACAAATGAACTTGTTTTGAAACTTTATAACCCAGCAGCAGCCCATCACCAGTGGATGGCAGCCCAATAGCACCCCTTTTTCACCTGTAAGGTACTTCATGGTGTTAAACCCCTGAAGTTTACGTGGTACGAACTGATGATTTCAAGTTTCTTACTTAAAGGGAATTCTCTGGTACCCACAGAACTGCAGCAATGATGGGAAAACAAACCCACCACGTAAACAATGATCATTTTCCAAATGACATGACCTTGCCACACATCTTGTACACTGTAACTTCTAACACTATACAGTCTCACCACAGTATCCTGTCAACAGGACAGCAGATTCTATTTCTGTGTATGACTGAAAACTCTCTCTACTCCTTCCTTAACCAGCATATCTTAAGAAGAGATTTTTTTGGGGGGTCAATCTTCACCCCACGATATTTTTTCCATTGAATTTTTTTAGAGAGTGGAAGGAGGAAGAGAAACATGGATGCGACAGGCACATTGATTGGCTGCCTCCCACACACCTCAACCGGGCCGGGTATCGAACCTGCAACCCAGGTATGTACCCTTGACAAGAATCAAACTCTCGAGACCCTGCTGTAAGTTGGTGCTCTAAACACTGAGCACACGGGCCAGGTAGGAGAACATATTTTGACACACACATTCTGAGCTTTAAAAATGTCAAGGAACCTTTACCTTGTATCAGTGGTTCCCAGGTTAGAGCCCCTGAACTAGTATTGAAGTGCTTGAGCAAACTTCATGTTTTCTAAACACTAATCAGTAATGAGCTACTCAACTTACATGGCAGATACTATATCAACTCAGTGTGGTAAGGCTGTTTATACCAAAGGAACTGGATGCTCTGAAAAGCAGTAAAGGCACTGTAGCAATGAAGGGGTAATTGGGTGCTGGGGTATAGAGCTGTGTGTGTATTTGGAGAAGAAGAATGTCTCAAAGCCAAGACAACAGTGCAAAACTACCTGTATGTTTCATCATAAATGGAAGATTCCGGCACCACACTCTTCAACAGTCCAATGTTCTTTCAAACTAGGGGGCAATTTCTGCCCCTCTCCCGTCTGCTCTGTGTTCCACCCTAAACCTGGCAAACCAAGGTGAGCAGTACACATGCCAATCGCTTGGAAACTCACAAAGCAAGAGTAAGAGCCCACGGATTTTGTTCTAGTTCTGCCACCACAGGCAGCAGTGGTACTCTCAACAGGTCCCTCACCCAGGTGGAGCTCTTCCTATAAAATGAGTGGTTTTCAAATTATAGTCAAAGAAATTCCTCAGGGGCTCCAGGGAAGAGGTGGGGATGAGACCTGTGAGAGACAAGAGGGTAGGGCTCTGATGCCCCTACTCTACCCCTGCCCAAATGTGTGTGTGTGTTTTTTACATATTAGCCTTACTTAAAATGCCATCTAAACAGACTTCTAAAACCAAGTTGAAGCCTCTGGAAATCATCTAATCCAATCTCATCTCCAGATTTAACTATCTCAGGACCAACCTAACATTTATATTAATATTTACACAGCACCTTCTAAGAATTAGGCATTTAAAATATCTTATTTAACCCTTAATACCAATTCTAGGAGATGGGTATTAGTTCCATATTTTAGATTCAGACGGGTGAAATGACTTATCTACAGTCAAAGTGAGGAAATAAAGATGTGAGCCCTGGCCAGTGTGGCTCAGTTGGTTGGGGTGTCATCCTGTAATCCAAAGGTTGTGGGTTCGATCTCTGATCTGTGAACATGTTAGAAGCAGCCGATTGATGTTTCTCACATTCATGTTTCTTTCTCTCCTTTCCTCTCTCTAAAAATCAATTTTAATATATATATATATATTTTTTTTTTAATATATTTTATTGATTTTTTACAGAGAGGAAGGGAAAGAGAGACAGAGAGTTAGAAACATCGATGGGAGAGAAACATCGATCAGCCGCCTCCTGCACATCTCCTACTGGGGATGTGCCCGCAACCCAGGTACATGCCCCTGACCGGAATCGAACCTGGGACCTTTCAGTCCGCAGGCCGACGCTCTATCCACTGAGCCAAACCGGTTTCGGCAATATATATATATTTTTAAAAGATGTAAGGATGTGAACCCAACTATTTGTCTCCAAAGCCCTTGTTCTTCTACACCTCACTGCCTGTCTTTCCTACCATACTAACGCTCTCTCTTAAATTGCTTAAAGTTCCCACACATGACTTCATAAACTAAAACAAGAGTCAAAAGTGCTTCCTACCAGAAACGGTACTGTCTCCCAGGGACCGATAGGGCGGAAGTGATAACACATGAGACAGAGTGCTTCCCCTGGGCTTGCTATTTCCCACTAATCACTTTCACTCCTTTAATCGTACCTCTTAGGTTCTCTAGATCTTACAAGGCCTCTTTTCCCTCTTTTACCTTCTCCAGAAGTTTACATTTCGGTGCATATAACTCAAAGGCATGGTACTTCAAATGGTTTTAGGCATGTACCCAGCCTCTTTATTCTGCTACTCCACTTACCCACAACTCCCAACCCTGGATACCCTTCTTAAATTACACACCCTGTACCGTATTTCTGGATGAATTCTCAAGGAGTGGAGAGAGGGTTAAGAGTAGAAAGCAAAGAAACTAAATGGAAAAGTCAAACCAAACACACATACTCTCAGATTCTCTCCCTCTGGGGCCTCTAAAGCATACACAAACCCGAGACATGAGTGATGGTTAAAAAAATTTGGGTTTTTATTGTTTTTTGCTAAACAATACTAAAAAAAATTTCATTTTGAAGGCAGGGCTTGAATTATTTAATTTTGATCCATTTATTTAATTAAAAAAAAAAGGAAGGGGAAAGAGATCATGGCCAAAAAAATAGTAGTTAACCCCCACCCCACCCCCAAAGCTCTAGCCAGTCACATGAGCATCACCCACATCCCACTCAGTGCCCGACACTCAGCCTGTGGCACACTCTGCCCCATTGGGTGGCCCTGAAGGCATGGGACAACAGGTGCCAGTTTTGGCTCTCAGCAGGTTATCAAACCAGACAAACTGGTGGGCTAAAGTCCAGAATTCTTTTCAGGTTTTCTGCCCAATGGCTGAGCACATACAAACTATCATAAGCTTGTAAAATTTAAAGGGAGTGGGCATGGGCATAAGAGGAGGAGGTTGTCAGAAGAGAAACTATAGGCAACCCAAGCTTTCTCCTGGGCTGCTGACTCTGGATACACACTTAAAGAGAGGTGGAGATCGGTGGACTCCAGGTTTCTGATAAAAGAATATCATCCCTCAAGGAGGAGCCGAATGTGCCATGCAAAATAGTTCTGCAGAGGACACTGGAGAAAAGGGCAGCTGACGCTCTCATGTAGGAGACAGGAGAGTAGTGAGGAGGTTCTTCTAGTACCATGAAGTAAGCAAAAGGCAGGAGAATCCTGAGGTTTCAGCCAAATGTGAGACTGGAACAAACACAAAGACTAAAAGCCATCAGGAATCCTCAAAGCCAACTCCCATCTGCACACACGGGCTCTACAAAGTGCTGCCGGAGATTCTTGCTGTGAATAAGCCAAGTTAGTTGCCTGGCTATGGATGGTGGGGAGGGCAATACATTTTTATTTTCAGAGGGATGAGGTGGGAAGAGTGGCCATGATCTAGTAAAAAGAGACCTGCAAGAAGCAGAAAATATTTAGAGAACATTTTAATATATATTTTCATATATATATTTAAAGTTAAGAAAAATAAAACTAATTCAAGCCATGCCCTGTGCAAAAAAAGAAAAAGAAAAAAAGGGGGGGGGAATTTAAAGTGAGACCTCTGTCTGCTGTTCTCAACTTCAGTATCACAGTCAGCTTGTTACTTTTATTTTGGAAGATGTAAAAGTTTCTTTCAATCATTCACAAGGTAAGTGTAGCCACTTATAAAAACAGAATGACAGGGACAGACTAGGAAATGAAAGTCAGAGGTGAAAGGGTAGAGCCAGAAAGAAATGTTCAAAAAATAAATTTAACAAGGTGACTGTTCCAGAAGGGAGCTGTGAAAAGGACATGGTGGACCAAAGTCTGTTAGTCAAGTAATGATTCAACTTTTAAATTATTCTCTTGTTCTTTTTGTTGGGTGTTTTGTTTGTTCAAGTCTAAGATTTAGAAACGCTGACCCTCTGTTAACAAGAGCCAACGGGAAATATAGGATCCCTTCCCTCCCCCGGCCTGCCTCCGCTGAAGCCGCCACCATCGCCTCCTTGGCTGGATGCTGGAAGAGTCCTCCATGTATGTGGACTCAGGATGACAGGGCAGCCTCCTTCTGTGGTTGTTGGGCTTGTGAACGCTGCAGTATCTTTTGGCTTTCCACATCTCTAAAATGTTTTTCAACCTGAAAGAGACCAGTCAGCCTAGGTCAGAAAAGGAGTTTGTCACACAAGGCCTCTCAAACAGTCCACTCCAGGTTTCCACAGCCCCCTCCTGGCTGACCAGCCCACAGATCATTCAGGCGCCTTTGCTTTTGCTGTCTGATGGGGGGTCACTTGTTTCAGCCACAATTTTTGCAGCTTCAGCTAAGACTGGCTAAAATAAGATGAATCTATAAACTAAAATAGAAACTGAAAAGAGATTATTATGATCCAAAAATCCCTCTACCCTCTTCAGACAAGTACAGAACAGAAAGCTGGTGGGGAATTAGTCTTAAACTTTTCACATCCACAATGTTGGTCTTTCAATGCTGTTTGTTTTTATAAATGCTACAACTCAATCTAAGAAGTCAGGTGACATATGCAGGGTCAGAGATGCCAATGGCAACTGATTTATACCAACCAGCCCTTCTGGGAAGAACCCTGCCTGAGGTGAGAGGAACTGCTCAGGCCAGTATCATGCAATTCCCAAAAGCCACACACTAAAAGGACCACACTGCAAATGACCACTCGAGTTATTCCACACTACCGAGTGGTTCCACCCCTGCAGGAGTGTCTAAGCCACAGCTGCAGAGCAGCACACTGCACGGAGGCAAGGCGGCAAAGCAGGCCTATTCACAAGGTGGTTGTGTCAGAGGAGGCAGGACCTGCAGCACACTGTCCTGCCCTGATGCCGGAGGGTGAAGGCCAAGGAATCATTCTCTACTTCAAGTTCCATGGCTCCTTTATACTTACTATTTTGCGTACATGGCTCAGTGCACTCCCCTCTTTGCCTTTACAGTTTTCCACTTGATATGGGGGTGTAATAACAACTTCTTCCATGACTATGATGTTTTTTTCTTGCCATTTACAATCTTTAATGCTGGAAGGGAGAGAGAACAGGTGAAAGTTACCTCTTGCAGGCATCCCACACCTCCTGCTGACCCCAAGTTCCCAGCTCACCACTCAGGCAACACTAGCTGCCAGCAGCCCATGGGGAGGAGTAGCCAGGAAACATTTCCTGGGCATCACTGGCTGGGAACAGCAAGGAAACGGATGCACATGTACTCAGAGGAGGACCCAGAAGAGTTGCTCTGCAGCATTAGGGACCCGGAAACCCATAGAAAACTTAGTGGCAGCCCCAGAAGTCCAAGCCAAATTGAGTTCAGCTGGGCTCAGGCCACTAGCTTCAACCTGGTAAATTTTTTATATAAAAGGTCAGATAGCATATTTTTAAGCTTTACAGGCCATACAATCTCTGTCACTGTACCACAAAAGCAGCCACAGATGATATATAAACAAATAAGCAGAGTTGGCCTGCTGGCTGTAGTCTGCCAGCCTTTGGCCGAAGGGGAAATGGCACCTTTAGGAAGACAGAACAAATTCCCCACCGTGTTGTGATCTGTACTCTGCCCACCACCTACAATGGAAGCTGCTCCTCAAAATGGTCCTTCTCAATTATCAGACAGCTGGGCACTTGCTAGACTGGGAAGGCCCATTCCAGTTCACACTTTGGGAGACCCAGGACAGCTGATACTACTAAGAGAATTCCTTCACATACCTGTAAATGTTCAGAGACTCACACCATGGACTCAAACAGCTCTGATGCCAGCTGCCATCTGTGCACCAGACCCAGGTGGTTAAATAGGGTAACAGAAGGCAGCAGGGGGGAGGAGGAGTGTCAAATGTTCAGTTTTTCAGCAACTAGGGAAGCTAGTGGAGTCAAATGACTTCTGCTGTGACAAAATGTCTTTTAGAAGGTGGTGATAAAGTGGCCTTCTGCTCTCCCTAACTCCCTGTGTTCACCCCAATGTACCAATGGGACGGGCAAAAGAGAGAGAACTTTTCCTTAATAAAACTGCATAAGCTGCCCTGCCCGGTTTGGCTCATTAGGTAGAGCGTCGGCCTAGGGGCTCAAGGGTCTCAGGTTCGATTCCGGTCAAGGGCATGTACCTTGGTTGCGGGCACATCCCTAGTGGGGAGTGTGCAGGAGGCAACTGATCGATGTTTCTCTCTCATCAATGTTTCTAACTCTCTATCCCTCTTCCCTCCTCCCTGTAAAAAATCAATAAAATATATATTTTTTAAAAAAACTGCATAAGCTTTTAGAGAAAGGTACAAGATAAAATAATAAAAGACAAATAGATCACTAGTTCTAAATTATGGAATACTAGGTATGGAAGGGACCCTTAGGGACAACCTAATCGAAAACTAAGTCTTACAGATGAAGAAACTGAAGCCCAGAGAAGACAATTTGTCCGCAATTACACCATTTTTCTCTATGGAAAAGCAACAAGTACCCATATCCCTGGATGTCGAGGTATTGCCAACACACTACCCAGCTTCCCTGGTTACTTTCAGGAACACAACTACCTGAAAGTAAGCCACCAGACAGCACAGCCAGGCAGCATCACCCCCGGGACAAGGGATCTCTATGCTCCCCCAACTCACGTCTTGTGAATGGTCTGGAAGAGCTGCTGGCCCTCTAGGGAGACACCAGCGCTGATTGCATAGGCCTGGCTCAGCTTCTCCTCCTTCTCTGTCCGTGCTTTGCTGGCAAGCTAAAGTGGGGGAGAGGAAAGAGACTCAGAAAATCATTCACCTTCATTTTTCCCAACTGTCAAGCCAAAATTGAGGAAAGGAGGCCGGAAAAGACAGGTTTGGGTAGATTCAGTTTTCTCAGAGATCAAAAGCGAAACAAATACACACAATATACCTGAATAATTACTGCTTTTCCTGGCAAACATTCCTTCCTCCCAATATTTTGAATGTCTACCATGTGCCAGACATTCTATGTTAAGCTAGAGATACAGCATTGAAGGGAGGGAGTAGAGATAAGACTATAAACAAAAATATAAACCAGGTTAACTTTATACAGTGGTAAGTGCTAGGAAGGAAACAGAGCAGGGTAATGTGATAGAGTATGATTGTGGAGCTACCTGATGGGAAAGTGGCAGTCAGAGTTAAAAGGTAATACAAACATTTTTACGAAAGGAGAGAATTAAGAATAGTTATCAGCTACTGTGCTAGAGCCTCGGGTTTGAAATTAATGTCTCACCCTGCCTCTGAGTTTCAGAGACTATCTGAGGGAGGAGGGGAACTGAGCACAAAAGACTCTACCTTTCCAGCACCATTATCTATGCTCATACAGGGAACCAAGACTCAAGTAAACCTAACCCTGGATATTGTCCATCTTCAGCTTGAGCTGAAAAGAGATCCTGCTCTTTAGAAAAAGGGCCAGCATTTTACTTCATGTCAGTCCTTAATTGCCATCTAGTGGAACAATCACAAACTGATCAAACAAAATTCTACTAAAACATAGGAAATTCCTCCGAACAGGGGCAGGGCCCCTGTCGATCCTCTAATACATTTTTTACCCCCACCCCACAATATTGGTTGCTAGAGACTTGGAGTACAAATCTGTTTGAGTATAAGACAAACACGCTGGGCAAGATGGTTAAAACAAACAAAAGACAGATAATGCGTCTGAAAGTCAAATGAATCGGAGATTTTCAGAAACATGAACAGCTTAGTATATTGATGCTACAGCACATTAAAAACATGTGCAAACACACAATTTGTCCTGACACACTAGCTCCTCAAATACAAAGCACATCCTCCAGCACATTCGCAAAGTACCTACATGCTTGGAATTCTTAAACATCTGTATTCTGTTTTAACAGTGACCTTTCAAACCATAAACCAAATATTGTTCTACTGGCAGAAAGTAAGCAAAGTATCTGTTTGCTGGTAAAATGAAGCACTTCATTGAGGCATGGGTTTGACTATGAAGATGAAACAGGAGGCCTTCAACTGGATTATGAGGAACTGGGGAGTCTCATCCCTGCATCTGAGTTTCAGAGACTGGCTGAGGAAGGAGGGGAAGTGAGCACAGAAGAGCAAACTCAGAAACACTATTATCTCAGTCTCCCTAAGTCTAAGAGGGAAGAAAAGCCAAGACTGCAGTGATCTGAAGCCAGAGCTCTGCTTTCACATGGTCCCCAGGACATGGAGAGACAGACAGCAGCAGTAAATAATCTTTCAAGCCCAGTCCTGCCATTTGGCCCCACCAAGCTACAACTTCACAAAGAAATAAATGCACAGGGCTGACAGCAATCCTCTGATAGTGACAATCCCACCTGCAGCAAGAAAGCACCAGTTTCTATGGAAAGAGAGCTCTTGGTGGTATATTTTAAGTAACCACAAGCAAAGTTTATTCAGTCACCAAGAAAACCCTGGTAACAGGAGTTTTCTTGAGTCTCACTTTCCCAACAACCCTGTAGAAAATCGGAAATCTCCAAGGAAAGAAGGAAAATCAGAAAGGCAGCAGAGCTTCCCTGGATTAACCGAGCTCCTGCAGAGCTCCTGGGAAGAAGGGCCCCGTGGTCAGGCAGGTGTTTACCCCATGAGCATGCAGGAGAATCTCACTTTGAGGTCTTTTTAAAAATGCTTATCCCTGAAAACCAAAGCATCTCCCAATGTTGGGTCAGACAAAGCTGCTCCTACAGAGCTTATGATAATTAGATAGTCTGGGTACTCAAAGTAAAATATCCTTGCCACCTCCATAGGAGGTTAAAAACATAACATCACCCATTCAGTAAGAGAGAAGAGTTGGCTCAGAGAAACCAGGCATTTATGCAGAATGTTTAAAAATAGAACTCATAGCCCTAGCTGGTTTGCCTCAGTGGATAGAGCATCAGCCTGCGGACTGAAGGGTCCAGGTTCGATTCTGGTCAAGGGCACATGCCTGTGTTGCAGGCTCGATTCCTAGTAGGGGATGTGCAGGAGGCAGCTGATCAATGAATGACTCTCCCTCATCACTGATGTTTCTCTCTCTCTCTTTCTCTCCCTCTCCCTCATATATAATAAAAAATATATCTATCTATCCCTCCCTCTCCCTCATATATAATTAATAAAAAAATATATATTTTTAAAAAGAATAGAACTCATAAATCAAGCCAAAAGAACACAGAGAGGGGAGCCACTTTTTAGTAGAGGCAGAATAAAATGGATATACATTTCAGCCAGAAGTGATTAATTTGGACAGCCTGAATAACAGCAACACAATGGTTACAGAACAATTATTTCAAAATACACACACACACACACCCCAAAATACCAGTTGCACAATCTCTTCTAAAGGCTCTGAAAGCAAAGGAGAAAAGATGATTCTCCATGTCAACTCATAGTGCAAACAGATCCCAAATGCTACATGACCTGAGAGCCTTGGAAAAGTCAGCAGAAATCAGTGTAAGTTGACTGTATTTAAATTTGCTCCGATATCCTCCACCTGTACCTACATTTGTGCTTTGGGCAGACTGGACTCACAGCAAACCCTGAAAACTCCAGTTGTCAGTTTACAGACTATATTTTCACGGCAATCTGAAAAATGCTTGTATCTGATATTCAACAGATCAGCTTCCACCAGGAAGTTGTATGGGGTAAATTTCTCCCACAGAGGACCCCATAAACTAGGCATGAGGAAGATTATCCTCACAAAAAGAATCTAAAAGTGTTTCTTTTCAAAACTGGGAGTAAAAGCAGAGGGAGATTACTTTGTTCTTTTATGACATGTTCCTAAAAACTGATGAAAAATGTGGATAAGCTTCCTTTGGTAAAGCAAGTGGCTATCACTCTACCCTCATTAGCTGTTATACAGATCTAAATTTCCCCACATCGTATTTTGTAAATTAACACCTATCTGTATATGGTTCACTTATTCTATTATGGTCATTGTCAAACTGCTAGAGGGAACCAATAAGCTGCCCTTAGTAGAGAAGGTGGGAGGGTCATCAGGACCCACCTTAGCTTGGAAAGGTGGGTCAGTCATGAGGACTACAATCCCGCCCCCCCTCACCTGAGGATATGTTTTATTGATTCTTTTTTTGAGAGAGGATGGAAGAGGGAGGGAGGGAGGAAGGGAAAGAGAAACATTGATTGGCTGCTTCTCGTACATGCCCCAGGGGGCCAAACCCCCTCCCCCCCCCTCCAACCCGGATATGTGCCCTGACCGGGAACTGAACCCATCACCATCACCGTTTGGTGTACGGGAGAACGTTCCAACACTAGACAGGGCAGGATGACAATTTTTTAAATTCAATGGCTAGCACCATACTACATTCAGTTTCAATGCAAATATGTAGGCTGCTGGCCTCTCCCAATCAAAACTGAAGCACTATGTGGTTAGAATCTCTAAGAATACTAAAAGCACCAACTTTAAGAGTACACTGGGTTCAGGCAAACGGAGAGACACAAACCTACAAAGATTTGTTACTAATGAGCATGCAGATGAATTGAAACGACTGCACAAGACAACTTGTACTTACCTGCCCCTCTATTTTGTGTTCCCCAGTAAAAACAGTTATTCCTAGTCTACTAACCTGTGCTTCTTCCTGTGACCATTTTACATATAGCACCTTGATGTGGGCAATGGAGATAAGTGCATGAACTTGATATCAAAGCACATTAATATTAAAAGGCTTCTAGTCATGCCTGCTGTTGGCTACCCCTGGAGTCAATGAATTAATGAACACCAACGGAACACATCTCTTCCTGCACTCAGTGACATGAGGAGGAAGCAGACACAACAAAATCCAAACAATATACACTTCATCTTGTTATTTAGTAACCAGCGAGGCCATTTTATTTCCACACACCCAGTCCAGGAGAGCACAGGTGCTGTGGGAAATCCAGGGGGAGTCTTACTGCAAATATTTAGCAGGCTGTGACAGCTGATACAACATGGGAAGGAGAGCCCAGAGAGGAACCTGCTGGATGGGACCTATGACTCCAATGAGCCACACAGTTTGTCTTCTGTGTACATTCGGCCCTTCCAACCAGCTGCCCTCACAGAGGGGTTGGGAAGCACTGCAGCTGCTGCCCTGGAACTGCCAGTGCTGCCTGCAACGCTGGTGGAGGCTGAGGGATGGCAGACCAGAGCAGGCAAGAACAACTGTCATCCCAAGGGCCCAATGCTTGCTCCTACTGCTTCAATTCTGAGGTGCACGCTTGGAAAGCCCTCATTCTCAGCAACAAGCAGTCTCTTAAAGTATTTCTTCCAACCCAGCTGGGTGGTTCAGTTGATTAGAGTGCCCTCATCACATACACCAAAAAGGTTGTAGGTTCAATCCCTGGTCAGGGTGTGAATGGGAGACAACTGATCGATGTTTGTTTGTTTCTCTCTCAAAATCAATAAACACATCCTCAGGTAAAGATTTAAAAAAAAAAAAAAAGTATTTATTCCAACTACCAATATCTCCAAGTCTTCTTATTCCCTAACTGCTCCCGTCTGAAAGTTTCTAATAAAACTATTCTTTACAACCTTGGATAGTTGGGAACTAAAAAATTGAGTACCCCACCTGAAGTTGTGTTCTAGAATACATAAAAATTAATCAAAACATTGAATCAAACACCGGAATGGTGGAGCAAAAAGGCCTGGTAGTGAACACTAAAATTCTAAGAGCTAAACTTGTTGAACAAGAGTTTACTCCACAGTAGGCACCAAGCTACCCACTTGGCATGTATTAAGCATTTTATCTGCACAACAATCCTATGAAATGGGGACTAAAATTACTCCTACCAAATAGGTGGAGAAACTAGGCACAGCTGTTAAGAACTTGCCCAAGTTTACCAAGCTACAAGTGGGAAAGTGGATTTGAACCCAGTCTGATTCTGGAGGCTGTGTTCTTAACCCTGCACTACACTCAAACAGTTCCACCTAAGAGAAACAAGCCTAAATTATTGTTGAAAATAGTTAAATATTTTTAAAAGAATAAGTATCTTTTTGTTACTGTTGTTAATCCTCACCCGAGGATACTCTTCCATTGACTTTTAGAGAGAATGGAGAGGGGAAGAGACAGAAACATCAATGAGAGAGACACATCGATTGGTTGCCTCCTGCATGTGCCCCAACCAGGGCCAGGGATCAAGCCTGCAACCGAAGTATGTGCCCTTGACTGCAATCAAACCTGGGACCCTTCTGTCCACAGCTGACACTCTATCCACTGAGCCAAACCGGCTAGGGCGAGAATAAATATCTTAAGACTCTGCTGCCATCATCTCTTTTTATCAGTGAATTCTGGCATTTCCATCAATGTCCCCAGCACAGAACATAATTGTCTGCCTCTCAGTGAAGGGCCTCTCTTTTCTGAAAAGGGCCCCAATCTCACCCTAAACCTCAAGGACATCTTTATTTCTTTTGTCAAAGGTTAATTCACAGGAATACTTTCAAGAACAGATCCTGTGTAAGAAAGCATTTTAAGTCAATACTGATAGGCATTCCCTAAACAAGCCTAAATTATTGGATCCATCATTTTCTGATGTGCCAAGACTAGAGAAGATAAGTCAAACAACTCCCCTAAACTAGAATGTTAAGATATGTTGAGTGCTTTTAGGTATGATGAATAGCTCAAATCCAGGGGCTACAGCACTACCTCAATCTCCAGACTTTAACACGGTACTTGTCAAACCAGCATATTGCTGCTGTACAATAGAGACTAGCCTCTAGTCAGTCAGTATATCCTATAGGCAAAGTTTTAACTTTCACAGGTAGTTTGCCCACAGCCTGTGAGTCATATTCTGCCAACCACCTGTTTTAGTTAAGTTTTATTGGAATGGCCATGCCCATTTATTTACATACTAGAGGCCTGGTGCACAAATTCGTGCATGGGTGAGGTCCCTTGGCCAGACTGACGTCAGGGCAGATCTCTCACCCAGTCCCAATCTGATCAGGGCCTGCCGGCCGGGGGAGGGACCACTGGAGGTTGGCTGGCCACGGGAGGTTGGCTGTGGGCACACACTGACCACCAGGGGGCAGCACCTGCATTGAGCGTCTGCCCCTGGTGATCAGTGCACATCATAGTGACCCATCGAGCAGTTGATCGATCATAACAGTTGCTTAGGCTTTTATATATATAGATTACCTATGGCTGCTTTTGCTACAAAGGCAAAGTTGAGTAGTTGTGACAGATAATGTGTAGTCCACAAAGCCTAAAGTATTTACTATCAGAATCTTTATAGAAAAAGTTTGCTTCCCTATCATAGCACCTTGTTTACACCTCCACAAACACTGATCCTGCCATATTGTTACCATTAAGATAAGTGTTGCTGTCCCTCACTACTTCCAACATGAGATTCTTAAGGGCAAAGGCAGTGTCTTAATCATCCTATATTCCTAGCACCTGGAAGGGAGGGGAAAAGAGGGGGAAGGTGGATAAAAGATAAAGAAACCTTGACTGTTAGTGATTCATAGAAGAGTTCTCGGAGGTTAAGTGACTGACACAGGTCACACAATTCATTAGCAGACCAGTTGTAAAAAGAACCCAGTTCTTCATACTCCCCACATTCTACCACACCACCATTAGCTCCTGGTGTACTAGGTAGGTCCTTTAAATTTCTAGTTGAAATGAAATTTGCTTGTCTCTCTAGGATAGTTTCTGGTACTTACCTAAGTTAGTCTCAAAATTCCAACTTCCATGCCTATTCTCTGCCAGGGAAATTAAACCAGTTAAATGCCCCCTTAACACTGGAAGAGATACCACGGCTGACCCAACAGTAAAGTCCTTATTTTGATTCGTCTCGGTGTCAAAGAGGTAGAGTGCAGAAGTGGCTGCAACAGCACACCTATGGCACCCAGTATCTTGAGCTCAGCAATTTGTCTTTTCAGGCAGACAGTAGCTCTTCCCAGACCCCCATAATATCAAGAAAGCTCCCTTCAGAACCAAATCCTTGACCTAATGAGGGAGAGCCCTCAGTACTGAGTCAGCTGGCTGCCATGCACTATAGCCTGAACTTAGTCATGAGCCCTAGAGCACTGTACCCCCAACTACGGCTATCAGTTTGACCCCAAAGTTTGAATGCCACTGAGTGTGACCTACTTCAAAAGACTAATGTTTTTTTTAAATGGCAACCATTCTCTCTCTCTGACTTGATCTGACAAACACTACTTAACATGCTCCGTCACTCAGCAGCAATGAACTCTTCCTCTTCACCCCCCATTTGTATCTTCATAATACTTCTGTTAAGGAAAGAGCTGTCTGCTCAAAGCCAGGTGCAAAACTGAGTGGTGGACTCTAACCTTGGACTGTGGCCTTGACAACATATTCTAATTAAGTGAACGAACAGGTTATATAGTATAGCTTCTAGAAGCCAGAAAATTTTTATCTAAAAAGAAAGTCTTGCCCTGGCTGGCTTGGCTCAGTGGATAGAGCGTCAGCCTGCGGACTGAGGGGTCCCGGGTTCGATTCCGGCCAAGGGCACATGCCTGGGTTGCGGGCTCGATCCCCAGTGCCGGGTGTGCAGGAGGCAGCCGATCAATGATTCTCTCCCATCATTGATGTTTCTATCTCTCTCTCCTTCTCCTTTCCTCTCTGAAATCAATAAAGAAATATATTTAAAAAAAAAAAAAAAGAAAGTCTTGCGCCGAAACCGGTTTGGCTCAGTGGATGGAGCATCGGCCTGCGGACTGAAGAGTCCCAGGTTCGATTCCGGTCAAGGGCATGTACCTGGGTTGCAGGCTCATCCCCAGTGGGGGATGTGCAGGAGGCAGCTGATCGATGTTTCTCTCTCATCGATGTTTCTAGCTCTCTATCTCTCTCCCTTCCTCTCTGTAAAAAAAACAATAAAATATATTTTAAAAATAAATAAATAAATAAATAAATAAATAAAAGTCTTGTGCCGAAACCGGTTGGCTCAGTGGACAGAGCATCAGCCTGCGGACTGAGGGGTCCCAGGTTCGATTCCGGTCAAGGGCATGTACCTGGGTTGCGGGCATATCCCCAGTAGAAGATGTGCAGGAGGCAGCTGATCGATGTTTCTCTCTCATCGATGTTTCTGACTCTCTCTCCCTTCCTCTCTGTAAAAAATCAATAAAATATATTTTAAAAAAGTAAAAAATAAAAATAAAAAAAGTCTTGCTTTCGCTAGACAGTAGTTATTTCCCTTCCCACATATACACCTAATATACCCACATTTACACATAAACACCTTCTACCTCCTACCAATATACACATACCTAAACATAAGGTGGCCAAGTCATGTGATTTTCCTTGGAGATGGTAACTCCATATCTCAACACATTAGGGTCAAGATATACGGTCAAGGGCCCAGCTAACAGGATAGATCCATGAATATAGGCCACAATGCAGTGTTTATCAACTACCCCAGGAATTCACTCATACTTGAGGATTAATCCTCAAATAACCAGAAAATCTTAAGATTATACTAAATCGTTGCTTTGAAAATGGTGGAACTCATACTTCCCTCAGTGTGACATCCTACCTACAAGTAAGGCACTCATGTCCATTTATTTTATTATTATTTTAATGTTGCTGTTAATCCTCACTCGAGGATATTTTCTCCATTGATTTTTAGAGAGTGTGGAAGGGAGGGAGGAAAGCGAGAGAAAGAAACATTGATGTGAGAGAGATACATGGATTGGCTGCCTCCCACATGGGCCCAACCAGGTCAGGGATTGAACCTGCAACCCAGGTACACACCCTTGACCAGGAATCAAACTTCAGTGCATAGGCCAACACTAGCCAGGGCATCATTTCTTTTAAAAGTGAACTTTTGTGTATCTTCTTTCTTTTTTAAATGTTTTTTCATTGATTTCCGAGGGAAGAAGGGAGATCCATCAGCTGCCTCCTGAACTATTGGGGATAGAGCCCACAGCCCAGGCATGCGCCCTGCGGGGGAATTGAATCGTAACCTTCTGGTTCATGGGCTGACGTTCAACCACTGAGGAACACTGTCCAGGGTGTCCATTTCTTTTAAAAGTGAACTTTGTCTCTTCTATTTTCTCAGCCTTACCAAACCCCTCCACTCACTGACCAATCTCCAAATACATTTTTAGCCAAAGGTAGTCAACTCATTCTTCATGACCAGGAACTTAGGATAAGCTCTTTGAATCTCTTTCTGGTTCCATTTGATCATTCACTTTATGTTTGTTTATAAGAGGCTGACAGTTTATCTGTGGATTTCAGTTTTCTATGCTTTGTCTCTTTTCCTGCCTCCCCCAACACACTAATATCTCCTCCAGAAAGTCTTCTCCAACTCAGCAAAGTGAGAAGACTTACATCTCGTTCAATGCACTGGATCCATTTATCGAAACAAATGAATTCATCCACTTGTCGTGGCTGTGTCAAAGAGTTCCTTCCTAAGAGTCTCAGAGGTTGAAAGCATAGCCTCCTACGTTCTGTGACTGCTCACTCCAACCTCCAGTACTCAAGCAAGTGTTCACTTAACTATGCCACCTCATAACATTGCCCTAGAAATTCAAGTTAATTCTGGACACCACCAAGAGGTCGCCTGAAAAATCTTTTAATTATTAGATATTACATATTAATGGTATCTAATATAACTCTGACTTTCCCAATTTGAGGTTGGCAAGTTCCAATATCTGAACACATGTAGATCCAATGCCAGGAAAGACTGACATAGTAATAGCACCAATGTTCTTGGCTGTCTTCCCTTTAACATACTGCTCCCCTTCCCCATCTTGCCCCTTATCCCATAATTAAAGGAACATCAGTTGGCTACACAAAGCTGATGAGGAAGAATAAAACTAGCATCTGCCAAGGCTAGTCAACTTGACCTAATTCTCAAAACAACTCTGAGATAGGTACTAACAGCCCATTTTTACAGTGAGCAAACTCATGCTCAGTAAGATTAAGTGGCAAAGAAGTGACTTTAAAAACTTATCTGCTTGGTCCCAATACTCCTTCTACTAGACCACGCTGCTCCTGACCACACAACACAGATGTTTCTTAGAAACAGTATTTAGGATTACAGATATTTAGGTCCTCATTTCATTTCACTAAACTACTCTAAAAGCTCCCTAGGCTAAAAACACGGATGTAGAAAAAACAATGGGACTTTGCCATTAAAATATCAGACCAGAGTTCAAATCCCAGCTCTATTACTTACTAGTTGTATTCCCTTAAGCTAGTGACTCATTCTCTGTTGTTAGGATTGAATGAGATGTCTAACAACTGCTAGTTCAGAGGGTGGCATGTGAAAATATTAGTTCCCACACTACTTACTAGCCATATAACTTTGAACAAGTCACTTAAATGGGTAAGACTATTTTTTCATCTGTTGAAAGGAAAAGAATACACTCTAAAGCTCACAGTGTGGTTGTGAGGATGAAATGAGATGTCATAAAAATTTTTCAATAAAAGAAATAAATATGGAAAGAAATGAGATGTCAAAGTTCTCTGTAAACTTTAGCACTGAAAAACGTAAGGTATGGTCCCCAGCAGAGCTTACCACAATGCCTTGCATAAGAGATTTCAGTAAATGTTTGATAAATGCTACATAAAAGAGAACTGTTCATGTTGACATACCCAAATCATCTTTTGAGAGCACTATCAAGCCATGCGCAATCTATCCCCAGAGAACAAGCAGCGAAGTCAATTCAAAGGACCTTAAGAATCACCGTAATTCACCCAACCATGAGGGCCCTAGGGCTCTCATCCTCCAGCAATATTTAAGCTTTCCTCATGACAGAGTAAACTATAAGCTACATGGCAAATAAACTGAACCTCACTTATGATTGGCTTTGGTGTGCTTTTGTACTTTTATTTAAATGCTTTTTTTCTTATAGTCAGAAAATCTGGAACATTTTAAGAGGTACAATGTTACTGTGGAGAAGATAAAAGTGATATTCAAAACTTCCGTTACTGTGGAGAAAATGATATTCAAAACTTCCACCTTCTGCAACTCCACTGTCCTCTTCCAAGCTTCCTCTTACATCCCACTGTTGTGGATAGACATAGGACTTCTTAGCCTGCAGTGAACTGCCAATAGAAAGCAAAACAGGCTCATCTCCAATTGCTAGTTCATACCTTCTCTAGTTGGGCTGGAATTTAGTATTTCCTTTAAAAGGCCTTCTCTTCCATTTCCTGCTGGGTCGGAGTAAACAAATATACAGTTTATATCAACAGGTTTAATTAAACAGAGCAATTACTACGTCAGCAAGATGAGCCAACATGTGATGGATCTTCCACTGGAAGTGGAAGTCACAGGTAGTGCTCCCTAGACTATGAGCATCAACAGTTTTCTTTTAGGGGTCTCAGGGCACGTCGGTTCTCGTCTAACATGCTTAAACAATCCTCCATTTTAAAAAACCCTAAGTCCATGCTCTTAAATGAAATGAACTTTTCATGTCATCTAAGCAACATGTTAACAGCTGCTGCCCAGGTTAGCTGTTTTCAGTAACAGCCCAGCAGGCTCTTCTAATCCTAACTGAATTCAAAAAGGAATCACAAAACAGCTTCAAAGGTTGGTTTCAAGGGAAAGCCAATAGAGCTTACTCATAAACATTTCTACAAATGGAAGAATTAGAAAGAAATCCAAAGACAACCCTCCAACCTCATTTTAGTTTTTAGTTTCTGACTTTTCTTCCCAGCAAACTATTTTCAAGACTTGGCAAGCAGACCACAATGTAAGGAAAGTAAAGATTTATGGTATTCCTCAATCTATTACTTCCTATTTCTTTCTTGAATGAGTAGCTAAACTATTAGTTTACAACAATGTTAGTAAACAACTAAAACTGACCAGCAGAAAGCAAAATCATAAAAGCAAAGATAATCCACAAAGTCAATAACCACAAACTACAGGGTGGGGCAAAAGTAGATTTACAGTTATGAGTATTCAAAACAATTTATTCTTGTATTATTTTTTTTTAAATTGGGAGATTGGGCAGTTTATTTACAAATAAATAAATATTTTTAAAAATTGATTTCAGAGCCGAAACCGGTTTGGCTCAGTGGATAGAGCGTCGGCCTGTGGACTGAAGGGTCCCAGGTTCGATTCCGGTCAAGGGCATGTACCTGGGTTGCGGGCATATCCCCAGTGGGAGATGTGCAGGAGGCAGCTGATCGGTGTTTCTCTCTCATCGATGTTTCTAACTCTCTATCTCTCTCCCTTCCTCTCTGTAAAATATCAATAAAATATATTTAAAAAAACAAACAAAAAAAACCTAAAAAAAAAAAAAAATTGATTTCAGAGAGGAATGGAGAGGGAGAGATTGAAACATCAATGATGAGAGAGAATTATTGATCGGCTGCCTCCTGTACGCCCACAACAGGGACTGAGCCCACAACCCGGACATGTGCCCTGACCAGGAATCGAACCGTGACCGCGTGGTTCATAGTTGGACGTTCAACCACTGGGCCATGACGGCCAGGCGTATTATTATTTATTAACTACTGTATTACTTTCCATAAGAACAACTGTAAACCTACTTCTGCCCCACCCTGTATTTATATTTGAGGTAAAATATATGAAATCTTCTTAATCCTACCCATACCACTCCAAGCCCGCTCAGATAATTGGTAGCACTTTAATTGGTCACAGAGCAGAAAATAGTATCTTGTAAATTTGAAAAAATCATCTCTCGGGTAATCTTTACTACTCACTAAAGGTCCATTTATTTAGTGACAGACTTCATATACCATATAAATAAATACTAAAGAATAACTTAAAGCCTATTTCTCTCGACATACTAGCAATAAACAATTTCACTTGAATCTTTTTAAAATCTCTTCAGCTAACAGAAAACCACCCAAAGAGTTCCTACACTCTAGTAGGAGGTACCTGACTAAACCAGGGCTTCAAAAATCATTCTATTTCTAAGAATGGGATGTTACATATACAACAGCCTTTAATATAAAACCTAAGACCCTTTCGAATCTGTCCTCAGCCATCATTAAAAAACATGTGGTACTTCCCTGGAAAGGGAAAGGGAGCTCTGTGTCTGAGTAACCGCATCCTGCTGGCCTGTTACCCTCTACTGTCTCAGCTGCCCGAGTACGCCCTTGCTTTGTTCAATTCTTAGCAAACACACCGTACTCCCAGGACAGTCAAGAGAACACACATTGTTACAAGACTCCTCTAAAGGGAAAACTTCCACCACACTAATTCCAGAGACTTAAGGAAAGGCAGCTGCCACTAAAATCAAAAGCCTAACTTACTCACTCAACGAATATGTATTAAACACCTACTCTGGCAAGGCTCTGTATATTCAGTGATGAACAAAACAGGTATAGTTCCCATCCTGACAAAAGAAAGTTTGGTGAGATAGAAAAGTAAACAAATGGTATACAATTATAATTACCAAAAGGCTATGAATGGGCTAACATTAGTCCCAATGTGCCCAGGGCACACTGATCTCTACTTGTCCTAGTGTAAAACAAAAGCAGTCCCCTTTACTCTATGAAATGTCCCAGGTTGGACGCTAAAGGCTATGTTACCTTAGCTTGAAGGATAAGGTACTCTAAGAGAGAGTAATGGGAGCAAATTACTTTAGCCTGGGTCATCAAAGACTTCCTAGAAGAGGTGCCATTTAAGTCCTGATGGATAAGGCTCCAGTCACTTTGGAAGTAGTGTTCCAAGTATACGGGATAGCAAAGGCTACAAGTCTTGGGATAATATTATTAATCAACATGAACTTTGACAGAATTGAAGAGTCAAAAAAGTAATTTGGGGGTTCCCAGAGATCAATTTGTACATCTAAAATTAAAATATCCTAAACTTCTAATTTTGTTTAGACCTCAAAAATTCAAACATAAAGACCAAAATGAAGCTCTAAAGCAGTGGTTTTCAAATTTTTGTAGATCATGAATCCCTGAGAATCTGAAGAATATTCATATCTTCACCCAGGACAAACATATGCATATTCATGTGTGCACACATATGCAATTTCAGGCTGCACAGGCCACACCCTTACCCAACCCCACCAAGTCCAGAAGTTCACTCACAGACTCCAGAGTTTTTTAAAAAGCCCTCTTTCATAAAAGACTAAAGCAAGTTCTCAATTCTATTTCTCTATTTGGGCATTAATATGTTCTTTAAAGTCTTCTGAAGATATCCAGGAGTAAAACTAAACATATTTTTTAAAAAGATATCAGAACATGCAATTGTAAGTCAATGACAAAATGAAAAACAATGGACAATGTGTATATTTCCAAGAGTCAATGAGACTCAATTTTCCCACCGTTTTTGGAGAACCAGAACTACCCTCAAGTCCTTACCTTACTAACATTGAGTGAAGCTAGGGGAGGTGGGGTTTCTGTTCGGTCATTAATTATTTCCACTTCTGAAACATACTGTAAGTTTATGAGCAAGATGTCTGCATGGTTGGGCTTTCCACTGGAAGAGGGGCATTCTGGTGAAAAAATAAAGTTAAGGAAAACAGGGGCAAGCAGAGCACTGACAACATACCAAAAGGAGCATAAAAAACACACCAATTCTCACAAGGCCTATGTAAAAGGTGTGCCTCAAGCCAGAGGGGGAAGCCTTACAAGCAGCACAACTCTCCTCAGGAAATCTCTGCCTGCCACCTTCCTCCTGCGCTACCTCGTAAGCTCACAAGCTTTTCGAAGCCATATACAATTCAAAATTAGAAGCCTCAAAAGGATTTCTGTCACCTTCTCTCTACCAGAGAGGAGGAGACGCGTACGCAGTTTTAATGCCCATACGTACTGTTTGTTTTGAACCGAATGAGCCACACAGAAGAGGCAGAGCTCTCTGCTCTTGGTGTAATACTTCTTTTATCTGAACAGTACTCTTATCATTTTTCAGATGTGACATTTCCCATTTTGCAGAGGAGAAAACTATAGCACTAGAAAAGAAGCTGACCCAAGGTGACCCAGCAAGTTAAACCATTTATTCAATCATTCTCCAACCATTTATTGAGAGCACACTGTATGCCAATTAAAAGCAGAGTAATTCCTCATTCCCAAACCCTTCCAACTAAACCACTAACGTAAAAAGTAAAAAGGTCTTATCTGGTCCAGGTATGAATTCTTGTATTAAAACAAACAAAACAAAACAAAACAAACAAAAAACGTCCTGGCTGGATAGCTCATTTGGTTAGAGTCTCAACTGGATACACCAAAGTTGGTGGTTCAATCCCCAGTCAGGGCACATACAAGAATCAACCAATGAATGCATAAATAAGTGGACAACAAATCGATGTTTCTCTCTCCTCCCCCCCTTCTCTCTCTCTCTCTAAAATCGATAATTTTTTTAAAAACGCAACTATTGCCCTGACCTGTTTGGCTCAGTGGATAGAGCGTCGGCCTGCGGACTGAAGGGTCCCGGGTTCGATTCCGGTCAAGGGCATGTACCTTGGTTGCGGGCACATCCCCAGTAGGGGGTGTGCAGGAGGCAGGTGATTGATGTTTCTCTCTCATCCATGTTTCTAACTCTCTATCACTCTCCCTTTCCCTCTGAAAAAAAAATCAACAAAAAAATATATATTTTTAAAAAGCACACGCAACTATTCTTGCTGCATTAGTGTCAAAGGCCATTCCTAAGCTAGAACTCTACGACTAGTGGTAAATGAATTAAAATATTTGCCACTCAAATGCAGCAGACTTAGTAGAAAACCTCCTTTTGAAAGATGCTAGTATAAAGGATTACTCCTCCAAAAAAAAAAAAAATGCAAATAAACCCACCTGTGGCTCAAATAAAAGACGAAAAGGTGGCACATTTATTACAACCAGGAAGCATTTTGTTTCCAAGACTGAATTTCCTGGAGCAATTCAGAAATCATTTCCACCCCAAAGCAGCAGGCCACCTTTTCCATTCTGTGTACTACTGCGACTTCCAAAAGGGGAGGCGATTTCTATGGAAAAGCCAGGGCTCCATGTGTGCTCGGCTGAGCAAGAGAACACAACTCACTCCTTCACCTGTAACCCACACATCCCTACAGAAGTCCCGGAAAAACGTGTTCCTCTATCTGGGCCAGTTTTCCAATGCAAACCTCCCCCAAACAGCAATTTTCAAATGACTGAGAAGCCTAAAATTGAGCACTCCCTCCCCCGACCATGACACCACGCATACACACACAAACCGGCAAAAAAAAAAAAAGAAACAAGCCCCCAGCCCCAATTTACATACAAACTCTGCCTTAAGGTTACTTTCCCCCCAAACAGGTGAGGTCCATCTAGTCAACACCCCACCGCCTTTCCTTGGACCAAACCCATCAGCAGACACCCCGTCCTCAACTCCATCGTCTTCCCTTGCCCTAAGCAGTTCCTCACTCCACTCACCCCCTCCCCACCCACTCGATTTTATCAGCCCCCCTTCCATCCGGGAACCCCCTCCCACGACCACCTCCTCTCCCGATCGCTGTGTCCCCTCTCACAGCGTCCCCACCGAAAAGCCATCCGCGTGCCCTGCACCCCCTCCACCCACCGACTCTCGCGTGGGGCCCAGTTCCCACAAGGGGTGGGAGACAGAGTCCCCCAAGAGGACCGAGGGAGCCCCGAGAGGGGGAGGGGCGCGCAGGGCCGTGCGCATGCGCTACGGGCTCCGCGGTGGCCGGTCGCCCCTAGGCCCGGAGAGGGCCCCAGCCTCCGCCGTCGTCCCACTCCCACCCCCACCACCCCCCACCCCCACGACCACATACACGCCGGCCCGGCCTCGGGCTCCGCGCAGGGAAGGATACTTAAAGCCAGCATTTTGGACTGGTAGTCGAAAGCTACCACCTCGCCCTGCAGCCGCTGCTCCTGGCACGTCCGGCACGACACCTGGCTCCCAACACTGAAGTACTCGCCCGGAGGAGCCGCCATCTTGGGAGAGCAGCCGCGGCCGGCGGCGGCGGCGGCGGCAGCAGCGGCGAAAGCCGGGCGCCCAGTGAGCGCCGCGACGCGACGCACGGGACGTGCTGACATCACACGCCGAGGCGTGGCCTGGTGCTGGGTGGGGCGGGAGCCTAGGTGAAAGAGGAAGGCAGAAATAAAGGAGACTGAATGGTTATCTACAGTGATTATGACTGTTTCTTTTGCCATTTGTGGTACAATGGTCGCAGGGTCCGTTTTAGAAGTTAGAGACAAATAACCTACTGGAATGAAAAGGGCAAGGAGGAGGGGACTGCAGTCGTCATTATGTGTACACCTGGACACAAGAGTTTGATGAATGAACTCTGTATTTTACACGTGAGGAATCCGAGGCCCCAACGACTTAACAGGAAACTTGCCCAAATGATTACACCTAGTTACAAAGTGGTAGTGTAAAGAATACTGGCTATGGAATGAGCTAAACCGGAATCAAAATCCTAGGTCTACCACTTGCTAAATTACATGACCTTGAGCAAATGAAGAGAGTGGAAGGAAGGAAGGGACAAAGGGGGAAGAAGGGAGAAGAGAGAGGCAGGAACAGAGAGAAACAATGTGAGAGAGAGACATCGATTGGTTGCCTCCCTCATACGCCCCACCAGGTACGTGCCCTTGACCCCGGAATGGAACCAGAGACCCTTCCGGTGTGTGAGCTGACACTCTAACCGCTGAACACACCGGCCAGGGCTCCCACAGCTTTTTAATTCATGAAATTAATGTCTTTCCAAGAAGAACCCAGATTTGCATTCTCGTTTACATTCACTCATCAGAAAACTCTCCAAGAACAAAGTTGCTTGAGGTAGGAAGGAACTGAGGAGTCACTTCCACAGCCTCCTCCCTCAACCCCCTGGTGCCTCTATGCAGGGCATTACCTAGAATAGCTGAGATTACAATTTTCTGTATGTATTCCTCTATAAGATCATTCCTAATTTTGTCGTGGGTGTGTGTCCCCTCTTCCAACACACTATCTCATGGTTTTGGAAAGCAAGAGGATGCAAGGAGGGGGGGCAAGACAAACGTAGAAGTGGAATTATGACTTAGTAGTGTGTGTAAGCATTCACAAGTCTTTAGGAAAGACTCCTCAAAATCAAAAGGCTGATCTGTCAGCCACCAAACCAAATCAGTAGTGGATTAATTCGGACCCGAGAGTCACAGGCTTGCGGAGAAGTCACGGACTGATTGCCGATGTATGTAAATTCAAGGTCCCACTCCAACGCCTAGCGACTATGCCTGGCGCCCCGGAGGAGAGGGTGTCCGCAGCACTCTCTTCAAGAGATCTCGGAATTTCCTTGGAGGGTAGCGGTACTGGAGAAGGGAGGTCCGATCTGGACGCCATCTGGCCCTGGAGATCACACATGCATCTTCGCAAGCAGCAAAGCAAACCCCTGAGCGCGCCGGTGAGCCGGTCCCTCGACCCGGAACAGCAGCGGTAGCCACCTCTGCTCCCGGAGCCCACGTGCGGGGAACAGCGGCCACGTGGGGCTCTGCGGAAACGCCTTCGCAGAGATTTGTCCCCTGCGCCGCCCAGTAGAAAGGAAAGCCGAAGACGACGGCCGGAGGAAACGCTCCAGGCAAGGGCCGGGCTCGCGGGAGCCGGGGACGGCCGGGGGCGGGGCGGGGGCGGGGCTTGTGCGGCCGCGGGCGAAGGGGGCGGGGCCTGGGTCTCCCTGGGTGGGCTTTGGACGGCGGTTGGTAGGCACGGCCCAGCCGCCGCGATTCGTCCGCTTCTGCGCTAGAGCAAACCCGGCTCCTAGGTCGCCATGGAGTCCGTGCTGAGCGCGGGCATCGCGATGGCGGAGGCGCTACAGAACCAGCTGCCCTGGCTGGAGAAAGTGTGGCTTTGGGTGACGTTTCTGGGCGATCCCAAGAGCCTCTTCCTCTTCTTCTTCCCCGCGGCCTACTACGCCTCTCGCCGCGTGGGCGTCGCCGTGCTCTGGATCAGCCTCATCAGCGAGTGGCTCAACCTCGTCTGCAAGTGGTGAGATAGCGGAGCCCTCGGCGCCCTGCTCTCCCGTCCCCCACGGCCCGGAGTCCTGCGCGAGCCCTGACCACTCAGCAGGTGCCTCAAAGGCCCGCACCTCCCACCCTCACCAGCGAACTCCAAGGCCCTAAGTCCTCCCATCTTGGATTCAGACCTCAGCATCCCGTCATACTCAGAAGAGTAGACCAGTGCTTCTCAAAAGGCCCTGATCAGAACGCCCCTGAGGGCAATGTTTAAAATGCAAATGGCCCGTCCCACCTCAGACGTACTGGTTTAGAAACTCCAGCGGAAGGGCTGGGAATCTGTATTCTAACCAATATCTATGGTGACTTAAGCAGCCTGTAGTCCTGCTTCTCAACTCACTTTCATTCATCTAGTCATTTATTTGGCATCATTTTTTTTTAAATATATTTCTTTATTGATTTCAGAGAGGAAGGGAGAAGGAGAGAGAGATAGAAACATCAATGATGAGAGAGAATCATTGATTGGCTGCCTCCTGCACACCCCCCACTAGGGATGGAGGAGCCCGCAACCCAGGCATGTGTCCTTGTCCGGAATCGAACCCGGGACCCTTCAGTCCACAGGCCGACGCTCTATCCACTGAGCCAAGCCGGCTAGGGCTTGGCATCATTTTTTGTTTTGTTTTTTCCCCGAGGGGGTGCACCGTTCCCGGAGGTACTGCAATACCGGGTCGATGCGTGGAGTGGACGGAGCAAGCTCCTATTCCATCTCCCTGCTCCAAAAATACATTTAATATAATGTCCTCGGATAGAGGACGTATCAGATATTAAACTGATAAGAACAGATACTACACTTGATCTTAGCCAAAAGGCCAAGAAGCGATTGGCATCGTTTTTTAAGAAGCATGCTTCGTGACTGGCTTTGCATTCACTGCTGAGGTCAGAGGAGGCTTGCCAATGACGAGTAAGGTGGAGTCCCCAGGACATGACCAGCAGCATAGGGAGCCCTTGGAAACTTGATAGAAATGGAGAACCTCAGGCCTGGGGCCAGAGCTACTGTATCAGAATCTGCATTTTAAAAAAGACCACCCCCCCCACCCCCACCCCTCGTCCCCCCCACCCCCACCCCCACCCCCTTGATTCCTGTGTAAAGTCTGAAAAGCCCTGAAATCAAGCACTGCCATCCAGGGAGCACGTTCTCTTCTTTTTTTCCACTCATTCACCAGTAGGCTCTTCACACAGACTGATAAGCCAGGAATCCCAGGCAAGTGGGTGGGGCTCTTGGGGCTTACCTCTGTGCCACCTGTTATCCTTCTTGCTGGGCATGTAGCTGCACCTCCCTTCACCTCAGCCCCTGTTGCCAGATCCCCAGCCTGGCAGAGGGAAGGGAGGCTCATAGGAGACGTTTGAATGGGCTGGAATGTGTTGCTAAATAACGGCACTGGAGTTACCTTCCCTTGTACTCTTCTCTGCCAGGCTTTCACCCCTGCTGTAAACGGAAAAGCCGTGTCTAATACTTTTCTTCTAATTGCCCTTCGCTTTGTGTTCTCTCCTCCTGAGAGTCTGTGTAAGCATTCCTCTCTGGACCTGTTCCCCTGAGAATCAGACCGCCTCCTTAGGTAGACACTCGTAATGACCCCCCCCCCCCCCGACTTGACACAACCCCCATTCATTTGCTAAGTATGTATTGAGCGCCTCATTGGTGTGAGAACAAGGCTCGGTTTTTGGTGGAGAGCAGCAGTCCCTTCTGTACTTCCCTCCCCGGCACTTGATTTTCTGCCAGCCTCTCTTCTGCTCTCCCACCTCTTCCCTTTCTGGCCGCAGCAGCCTTCCCACTGTGGGATTTCACAGGGTCCAGCCAAGCATCTCCTAGGCCAGGGGATTTTGAATATTTTGTCTTCCTTATTCTTCCTCGGCCTCCTCTGCCCATTCCCCACTCCCATTTCCAGACACAAGAAACTTACCTCCTAGGTAATTCAGGTGGAGGCAATTCAGGTTGGAATTTGGGAAATGGAAAGAGGGAGAAGCAGGAGGCTCTGGGAGGAGCCCAGTGAGAGGTCCTGGGCTCTCTATGGATTAGAAGAGCAGAGCTGGTCCTGCAGTGGGAGGGGTGAAAAGTAGGACTTCTGAGCATCTCAGAGCATACACCCGCCCCCCACAATCTCTTACCTCCTTATCACTTTTTAAAAAATATATGTTTTAATGGTGTTAGAGAGAGAGGGAGATAGAAACATCAATGCTGAGAGAGAATCATTGATTGGCTGCCTCCTGCAGGCCCCACACTGGGGACTGAGCCAACAACCTGGGCATGTGCCCTGATCAGGAATCGAACCGTGATCTCCTGGTTCATAGGTTGATGCTCAACCACTGAGCCATGCCAGCCGGGCTCCTTACCACTTTTTTTAAAAATAGTGTGTTTTCTACTGTTCCAAGGTAAATATCCATGGCAATGTAACAGCATAGAATTGGACTCCCTTTGTTTCTTTTCCTTTTTTTAATATATATATATTTTTTTATTGATTTCAGAGAGGAAGGGAGAGAGTGAGATAGAAACATCAATGATGAAAGAGAATCATTGATCGGCTGCTTCCTGTATGCCCTCTACTGGGGATCAAGCCCATAACCCAGGCATGTGCCCTTTGCTGGAATCAAACCCAGGACCATTCAGTCCACAGGCTGACACTCTATCCACTGAGCCAAACCAGCTAGGCCTGAACTCCCTTTCTGACTCTATCTCTAGAGTACCCCCAGATGTTCTGCCCCTCTCTTGTCCACCTGGCTCTATGTGAGCACAGTATCATCTTGCATCTGTTCTCCTCCAGGTTCCTTTTTGGAGACAGGCCATTTTGGTGGGTCCATGAGTCTGGGTATTACCGCCAGGCCCCAGCCCAGGTTCACCAGTTCCCTTCTTCTTGTGAAACTGGTCCAGGTAAGAAGCCTCAGATCTCCCTTTTCCTGTGTAGTTAGGATTCGTGTGAATGTTTCGAGTACTTTTCAGCCAGGGTGGCCCAACCAAGAGGCCCACCTCACAATTACTGGGCCAGGGATTAAAAAAGCTCTAGGAGGACCACGTTGAATTCTGGAAGGAGAGCACCTATGCCAGTGTGCCAGCTGCCCACCTTGCTTAGAGTAGAGCCGTACCTGAGAACAGTGGCCACAGGAGGGGGTGAGGAAAGCTTCAGGGCGGAGGGCATGGACAGTGCTGGGGAAAGGTTCTCTTATCACCACGGGGAGGTAGCTCTGGTGAGCTATCACCAGGGGCACCTGGGTTCCACCCCCATCCTCTCACCACAAGCTTCTGTTTCCCCCACAGGCAGCCCTTCTGGACACTGCATGATCACAGGAGCAGCCCTCTGGCCCATAATGACAGCCATCTCTTCCCAGGTGGCCACTCGGGCCCACAGGTACACCTGGGCATTGCCCACCAGTGGGGTCAGAGGCAATGGTACCCTGGACCCAAAAGGCCCAGCAACAGGGCAGCTTGGGAGCTGGAGTTCTGGAGACCCTGGGCATTTGTGCTGTGGGAAACTAAACTGTATCCAGATATCCCCTAGACCAGCGGTCGCCAACCTTTTGCACCTCACCACCGGTTGGCGACCATTGCTCTAGACCAGGGGTCCTCAAACTATGGCCCGCGGGCCACATGCAAATACAAATATTGTATTTGTTCCCGTTTTGTTTTTTTACTTCAAATTAAGATATGTGCAGTGTGCATAGGAATTTGTTCATAGTTTTTTTTTAACTATAGTCCGGCCCTCCAACGGTCTGAGGGACAGTGAACTGGCCCCGTTTAAAAAGTTTGAGGACCCCTGCTCTAGACCAGTGGTCGGCAAACTGCGGCTTGCGAGCCACATGAGGCTCTTTGGCCCCTTCAGTGTGGCTCTTCCACAAAATACCATGTGCAGGCGCGCATGTACAGTGCGATTAAAACTTCGTGGCCCATGCGCAGAAGTCGGTTTTCGGCCTGGGCGAGTCTATTTTGAAGAAGTGGCGTTAGAAGTAGGGGGTGTCGGTCGGTCGGGCGATGGAGACACAGCACAGGAGGGCCGCAGGATACGCAGGGCAGGGGAGGTACATTGTTTTGAGGTACATTCGCTGAGGTTGACCCAACTCTCCTATCCACACTCGTCTATCTGAAACAAGTATACAAGATGAGTGTGGATGGGAGAGTTGGAAGGGGTTGACCTCAGCGAACGTACCTCAATCAGATTGAGGACGTTTTTAGCAAAGGCCAGCTTAGGAGTACCCTAATTAAGTTAATAACAATATACCTACCTATATAGTTTAAGTTTAAAAAATTTGGCTCTCAAAAGAAATTTCAGTCGTTGTACTATTGCTATTTGGCTCTGTTGACTAATGAGTTTGCCGACCACTGTCCTAGACCACTGGTTAGCAAACCGCGGCTCGCGAGCCACATGCAGCTCTTTGGCCCCTTCAGTGTGGCTCTTTCACAAAATACCGACTTCTGCGCATGGGCCACAAAGTTTCAATCGCACTGTACGTGCGCGCCCATACATGGTATTTTGTGGAAGAGCCACACTGAAGGGGCCAAAGAGCCGCATGTGGCTCGCGAGCCACGGTTTGCCTACCACGGCCCTAAACCATTTGCCTCTCTTCTTTCTAGCCGCTGGGTGAGGGTGATGCCAAGCCTGGCTTACTGCACCTTCCTACTGGCTATCGGTCTGTCCCGAATCTTCGTCTTAGCACATTTCCCTCACCAGGTGTTGGCTGGCCTGATAACTGGTGAGCAACTGGAACAGGATGGGCCCAGAGGGTGCTGTCGGCAGTGGGAAGACCAATCTGTTTTGCCAAACTGCATTGTAGCTCAGGGTGGGTCATGTCCCCAAACACATTGAAGCTGCTGTCACTCCACTCCTTCAGGTGCGGTCCTGGGCTGGCTGATGACCCCCCGGGTGCCCGCACAGCGGGAGCTAAGCTTCTACGGGTTGACTTCTCTGGGCCTCTTGCTGGGTGCCAGCCTCATCTATTGGATCCTCTTTACACTGGGCCTGGATCTTTCATGGTAAGTCCTGCTTTAAAGCCTGGGCAGGCTGGCCTGTCCTGCCTTGCCTGTACCCGTCCTGTACCTATACTAAGAAAGGCCACATTACCTATTCACAAACATAGACTGTCCTGGGGTCTCAGAAGAATATGGGGGTGGAGTAGGCCCCAATGCGGATGAGAGCCAGTGAACTGGCCCCCTGTTTGAAGCCTGGGGATGGTGGATAGGGTTCTAGGTTCTAGGCTAGGGGATATCTCTCCTGGCAAAGACTTTCCCTCCCAACAGGTCCATCAGCCTAGCCTCCAAGTGGTGTGAGCGGCCTGAGTGGGTGCACATGGACAGCCGGCCCTTTGCCTCTCTGAGCCGTGATTCAGGGGCCGCCCTGGGTCTGGGCATCGCTCTCCACTCTCCCTGCTATGCCCCAGTACGGCGAGCACACCTGGGAAATGGACAGAAGATAGCCTGCCTTCTGTTGGCCATGGGGCTGCTGGGCCCCATGAATTGGCTGGGCTACCCACCTCAGATCAGCCTTTTCTACATCTTCAATTTCCTCAAATATACCCTCTGGCCATGCTTGGTCCTGGCCCTTGTGCCCTGGGTGGTGCTCACATTCAGTGCCCAGGAAGCACCACCCATCCGCTCTTCCTGACTTCAGGTGCCTCCTTCAAAGCCAACACTCCGTGACCTCCACACTCCAGGAGGCAGCCCCATCCTCTTCCAGCCCCCCAGAAGGCCCTGCTCATTTGAATTTCCCACTTCTCCCACCACCTGGCTTAGCGCCAAATAAGGGCCTTCCCTTTCCCAGAAAGGCTAGCCCTCCTCCTGCCCTCCTTTCCAAGTCCCCAAAAAGCAAAGGCAAGAGCAAGACCAGTGGGTTCCTGTAACACTGTGAGGGGCTCAGAGTGGCCCCAATAAAGCCCTTAAACACTTCTGGACTCTCTTACCTACGTGTACATGTCCACTAAACTTGTCCATGTGCACGCGAGGGGGATCCTGGCTGGGCCGCCTGTTCTCCACCCCATTCCAACCCTGTTTCCACGGAGGCAGAGAGTCAAAAGGAGAGGGGAGGCTGTAAATTCATTTGAGACCTTCAGCCATGGGCACCATCACCACCTCGGCCATATGAGAGGTCTTCTGTGATGCTGTGGCTACCTTCAGTGAAACCTTGTCTTTAACCTACTGGACAGAGATGCACCCAGCCTCCTGTTTCCTAAGCTGGTTAGTCCAGGGGCTGGAGAGAAGAGCAGTTTTTTTGGCCAAGAGGGGAAACAAGAACCTCTGCTCCATTTGGGAGCCCAGAAGACAGAGACACTGGCTCCAGAAGGCACTGCGAGAAACAGATTTATTGACACAAGGACACACAATGTTATGGGTTACAAAATACTTGAACTGGAAACCATATCCAAGAGACAAAGCGAGGAGTGGGTTTACATGAGAACCAGACCAGCCACGGGAAGATGGGAGGTACGGGGTCCAGAGCTGGGGCTCAGCATGGGGAGGCCTGACACTGAGCCCAGCCCAATCCCCATCCCCCAGGAGGACCTAGGACACACAACACGTAAGACAAGTACACAATGGATTGATGGTGGTGGGACTCCTGCCCCTCCCCTGACTCCCTCAACCCTGCTCAGACCCCGTCAGGGTAATAAATATGTAAACAGATTGGTGGGGCCCAAGGATGGGAAGAAAAAAAGTGTATGTGGTATTGGGAAGGAGGAGAGAGGAAGACTCACCCCCTAGGAGCCACTTCCCATCTTTGGTTTCCTATAGGCTGGACAGCATTCCCTAGAAGCCTTGTGGGGCCCCAGCCCCAAAAATGGGACTCGGCTGGGCTTCTGGGAAAGAGAAGGGGCGGCGCCCCCTCCGATCTTAGCTTCCTTGGGCTGGTGGCCCACAACGAAAGCCCAGGAGGAATGGAAGCTCCAGCTGAGGGCAGACTTCCGTGTCTCTGGTTCTGGCCCTGACCCTTCTAGGGCCCCCATTCTCACCATCCCCAGGCTTCAAAGCAAAAGGTCCCAGAGAGGTGGGCCACGAACCCTCTGCCTGCAGCATGCTGGGTGACTAGGGAGATCTGGTCCCGAACAGCAGGGGCACTCTCACCAGCTTACAGTGCCCCCTGCAGGGACCACCTTCTTCCCCTCCCCAGTCTGTGCCAGCAGAGGGGCAGGAAGGCCAACAGAGTCAGTTGGAAAGCAGGCCTGGAGCTGAGGCTCTTCCAGGCCCCTCATAACCCAGGAGTCCAGCCCCATCCCTCCCCGCCCACTCCGGCCCCTGGAAGGGGAAATAGCCCCTAAGGAATGTAAAGCAAGACAGCCCTGCCCACAGACTCCAGGCCCACATCCCAGGGCATCCGCCTTCCCTTCAGTGCTGAGGCCAGGAGAAAGGCGGAGGAGAAAGCCATCTGTGCAGAGATGGTGAGGACAATAGAGTGGGGAAAAGGGTGGGGAATCGTTGGTCAGGAGCCCACCTCCCACCCACTCTACATCCTAGATGGTAGAGAGACCCTTCAGGACCTCCCAAGGCTAGAGAGGAGGGGGTGAAATTAAGGCATTTCCCCCCCAAGTCAGCTGAGACCAAGGCACCAAACTTCCTGTTCCGTCCTCACTCAGGGAGACTCCAGAAACAAAAGGTACTATCTGGCCCCGTCCCCACCTTGAGCTGGCCCAGGCTCCAAGGGGGAAAAGGATAGAATCTGGGAAAGTGGGTGTTAAATACCACATGGGGAGAGGCTGCAAAAGGTAGCTCCATATCCTACAGAGGAAGCAAGCTTCTAGAGCTGAGATGTGGGCTACAGGGGAGGGGGCCTGAGACAGAGGAGCAGCAGGGGCGAGGCTGAGAGACCCACACGGCACACGTCATTGAATGTGTGACTTTTTGTTTTTAATAGAAAAAATAAACAAAATCACAATGATGAAGCCCAGAGGACAGGGCCGGGGCGTCATAGGGCGGGCTCCTGCTCCATAGGTTCCTCTGCCGGCCTGTGGGGACAAGCACATGGAGGGGCCCTGAGTGGGGTCCTCGGCGTGGGGGAGGGCACAGGTGGGAGGAGCCTCACCTGGGGCTGTGCTCCCTGGCTGCCGCAGCCTGGGCCTGCTCGGCCCCCACGGACAGCAAGGCCATGGCGCTCACTGTCTCGGCCTCCTCCGTCTCCCCCGCCTGGGCCTCCCGCAGGGAACGACCCAGACCAGCAGCAAACCTCTGCACACAACTCCAGTGTTTGCCTGTGGGTGAGAGACGCGCAGGAGGTCAGGGAGGGCAAAAACCGCCCTATGAGTCTGTTCATCCCCGGCCCTGGCACACCCCTCAGCTCCGCCCCGCTGGTAAGGTCTGAGCCCCTCCACTTGTCCCCACGTACTCTGGATCTCGATGACTTTCTCTAGCGTGGCCACTGCGTTGATGTTGGGCTTTTGCTGTAAGACTGTCTCATCCAAGGGCTGTAGCTGGCAGTAGAAAGAAGAGAAGGCTTAGGGTGGGGAATGGGTGGTGGTGCCTGCACCTTCTAACCACCCCATTCAGCCTCAGACATCTCTCAGGATAGGAGGAACCCCACTCAGAAAGTTCTTCCTGGCCTCTAGCTGTCCTCAGGACCCAGGAAACCTTCCCAAGGGCCCTCGGTACTGTGTGACCCAGGAAGGGGCCCTTCCTCCCAGCCTCTCCGACGCTGGCCTACTGGCCCACACCCCAGCCCCTCCCTCCACCCCTCACCTCCACGCTGAGCAGAGCCGAGACACAGGCCTCAGAGGCATCACAGATGGCGGTCAAGTCGTGGCCTCCCTCCAGGGCCAGCACCACCCGGCCCCCTGCCAACGTCATCAGCTGCCTGGTCAAGTGGCCAAAACCTTTAGGGGTGAGTGAAGAGAGATGAAATGGTAAAAAAAAAAAAAAAAAAAAAAAAAGAATTCAAGAGAAGGTAAGAAAGGAGAGAAACAGAAACAAGAAGTGGGACAAACAGCACAAAATAAGATGGAAGCCTTCAACTCAAATGTGTGTATGTATCAATAATAAAATTTAATGCCAATGGACTAAATGCTCCATTAAAGACAAAACGTAACAGACAAGCTTAAAAAATGCAATCAGATGTCTTTTAAAGAACACCACTGATAGAGGATGGATCAACAAGCTCCACGCCGAGGACTCCGGGAGGAGATACACCCTCTGCTATTCCCCCCGCCTCCCTCCCTGCTTGCCTCTCAAGGCCAGGATTGGCAGAGGGAGACTAGGGGCACTGCCAGGATTATTGCAAGTCTTGGACCTGCCCCAGCTCTCCTCCCACCTGGCAGTATCAGTCTATACCTGCTCCACACCCCACTTGACCCCATCCTTACTGCCCGCAGCCTCCCTTCCCCCAGCAGGCTCACATCTGGCGGTGACAGAGTAGCCGCCCAGCGGAGACAGGTGACCCTCAACAGCATCAAACCCGGCGGAGACTAGGACCATGTCAGGCGAGAACTCGTGGGCAATGGGCATCACCACTGTCCTGCAAAGGGAGGGCCCAAGCTGACCCTGGCAGGAGGCTGAGCCAGGCCTCGCCCCACTGTGCCCCCCAAGACAACCCCCTCCACCTACACCAAACTGAGTGTCTCTACCCCTCCCACGGCAGGGCCCGGGGGCTCCCACCCCTCCCTTGGCCCTTCTCAGTCTTCACCTGAAGGCTGTTAGGTATTCCACGTCTCCGATGGGGGGGTCCACACCTCCCGTCCATGCCACGTTCACATTGTACCCCATGCCCGGCCCTCCGCCAACCTGGCAGCACGGTGGGGGAGGGGTTATTCTCACTGCCTAGGCATCCCAGAAGTTGCCCCCACCCTCAGCCCTACCTCCAGCCCTCACTCCACTGACCTCTGCTCTGCATGGAAGGGCAGTTGGCCGGTGTGGTCCTCCCACTAGGAGCCCAGACTCCCCAGGTACCAGCACCACCAAGGGCCTCCAGGACTCCCTGCCAGGTCCCGTTCTGCTACCTCCCCAAGGGGCCCCACATTTGGGCCCAGGAGCTGTACCTCTTCAGGAGCCCCGGAGCCTGGAAAGAAGTTCCCATTGTCATAGCGATGCAGGGAGATGTAGAGCACGGAGGGGTCATTGTAGAACGCTTGCTGGGTGCCGTTGCCATGGTGAATGTCCTAGTGGGAGGAGTGAAAGCGTCAGGAAAATGGCCCGGGCTCCCAAAGGTAAAAATTCCACTTGTCACCCCTCCCTCCCGAATATGGAGCCTGGGGTACAGCCCACCACTAGCTACAGGGCATCTGTGTTCTGTTCACAACAGTATCACCTCATGCTTCTCTAACCGGGATCTGTACAGGGTAGATGCAAAGCCATGAGGCGAATGTGGCTACTCTCCCCGAGGGCCCATTCTATACAACAGTGTGGAGGGCAACGTTAAGGCTAGTAAGCATTGGAAAACACATAGATATAGCGCAACCCACATGGCTCAGTGGTTGAGCATCGACCTGTGAACCAGGTCATGGTCCGATTCCCGGTCAGGGCACATGCCCGGGTTGCAGGATGGACTCCCAGCGTGAGGTGTGCAGGAGGCAGCCAATCAAATGATTCTCTCTGATGTTTCTATCTCTCTCTCCCTTCCTCTCTGAAATCAATAAAAATATATTTTAAAAAAAAAACACACAGATACATTCTGAAGAAAAATCCAACATTAACAATTTTTAAGCCAAAGTTGGTCTTCAGAGAGATGTCACCCTTGATGAGGATTGCTCATGGCTACTTCCCCAGCTCACAGGGCGTGGTGGGTGCCTTTCCCTCTGCCAAGAGAGACAGGGTTTGAGAAGCACTGTGTAGGAGCAAGAGTACAAGTGTTGGGGTCAGAAGGCCTAATTTGAAACCCAGTAGCAAACTCCCCAAATAAGCGACTTTGGTTGGGTAAGTCACCCAGCAGCTCAGTGTCTCCATATATAGAAATGGACGTCCTAATTCTTCCATCCTACATTAGGTGGCGTGAGGACACTGTGCCGTGACATTACGGTGGTATTGGTCTCTACGGTTTAAGGTAGGAAGTCCTTTCAGTTACTTGAAGCTGCAAGGTGGGGGCCAAGATGGACCAGGGGCTAAAACCACTTTCGAGTCTCCTAGTGAGGAGGGAGTCCCAAGGAAATGGAGGGTTGGGCTAATGCTCCAGGTGGAAGATGTAAAGTAAGCCATCAGGCCCAGCTCCAGCGTGGGCACCCGAGGAAGAGGAGGCAGGGTTGTATGGGGGCTTCCTGAAGGGTGACCCTGGCCCCGGCAGCTCACTGCTTACCCAGTCCACGATGAGAACCTTGCCCACGTTCAGCTTCTGCTGCAAGAGTTTGGCTGTGATGGCTACAGAGTTGAAGAAGCAGAATCCCCTGAGGGAGGGGGAGAAAAGGGCGGGGAGGTCAGCGGTTTGCTCCATGAGCAGGATACATGCATCACCTTGGTGAGGGGGAAAGGGGTGAGGACTGCAGGTCTAGTGCAGGGCTGGGGTGGCACTCACATGGCTGTGGATTCCTCAGCATGGTGTCCTGGGGGCCGGATGATGGCAAATCCATTCTGAAAAGGTGCAGATAGGGGGATAGAGATAAGAGACAGACAGGCAGGCAAGGTGGCCACAGAGGGGTGGACACAGAAAGACAGAAACATAAGCCAAGCAGGGAAGAAAACACAGGTCAGAAACATGTATCATACACACCTGTGGCCAGCTGTGGGCCACGTGGGCAGACAGGCAGACCATCCCAGCTCTTGAGATGCCCATGAGAGCACCAGACACTAGTGCCACTTTGTTGGTCCCTCTTTACCCCTCATCCCCCAGCTGGCCTTAGAACTGTCACCTCCCCCCCACGCTGGCACCTGAAAGTTGAGGTTGCAAAGGACCATGCCTTCCTGAAGGGAAAGCTAAGGCTGCCCCATTCTCGGCTCCCGAGGATACAAGACCAAGCCAAGCAGTGCTTAGCTCCCCCTGCCAGTACTCACCTTAAGTTCTCCAGCTGCCACCTTGAAAGCCAGCTCCACCAGGCAGCCCACCGCCATGCGCACGGCACTGGAGGAGTGCATCTCATTCCACACAGTGTCACTGTCCACCTGCAGGGGCAGGAGAGCAGGCTTCAGCGTGCCCCCTGCAGGGGGAGGGCAAGAATGGGGATGGGCACTTGGACAGCCAGCAGCTATGTTGGGCAGGAGGGAGGGACCAAAATTGGGAGAACCATTCACCAACCCCCACCGGTAGGTGCCCTACTCACCCCGATACCCCCACAAGGCAGCATGGCGTACATCTTCTGGCTGATGGGGCCTACAGGGAAGAGAAGCAGAGCTACTCCACTGCCACGGCTGTAGGTTGGGGTGTGCAAGGGCAGTGAGCTCAGTCACAGAAAAAGACCCAAGCACACGACAGGCTTCTGCAGCCCATACCAATTGAGAGATGTCTGTGCCCTGTTCTGGGGGTCCATCCTGCCTCTGGGGCAGACAGCGGGGAGAAAGGGGCAGAAGAGCAAAACACTCCCCCATCACCAAGCCTGACCCCTCACCTTCCACTCTGCAATGCACTCCCACCAGCATGCTCTGATGTCATATTCTACATGAACGGCGTCCCTTGGAGGCATGCAATACGGCACTGTCCCACCTCTGCCTTGGGGATGACCTGTGCTCAATAGGACCCATTTGCCTACCCTGGCCGAGCAGTTTCCTGACAGCCCCCTATCCCACCCAGGCAGCGGACAAGGCCTGGCCCACACCTGCCCGTCAGCCTGCTGACTCACCGAGCAACTTCTTGCTGTCCAGCTTCTGTCGGTTGAGGGGGCTGGTCCCATAGAGCAGGGTATGGTACTCAGAGTGCACCGTCTGAATCTCGTCCAGTGTGGCTTTCCGACCGCGGATCCGCTGGCAGGGGAGATGAGGAGAAGGGTGGCATGAAGGTCCAGCTCTCCCTGAAGCCCAGACCCTCTCTCTGCACCACAGCCTGGGGCACATGGAGCCATTCTGACCTCAGGAGATCCAAAGGCTTTTGAGAAAATATAACCCGCCCCCCGCCCCTGGGGACCGACCCTCCCCGCTTCACTGGGGGGCCTCAGGGGAAAACAGGCTGTGAGGGATGGGGGGACTGGCCCTGAGGTCAGGGGTTGTACAGAGACACGGAAAGAGGCTTCACCAACAGGGAGACAAAAGGGCCTCCGCTGGGTTTGAGTTGGGGTTTGAGGAAGGAGGGCTCCCTTACCTCACACTTGCTGAGCAGGCCCGTCTCCTGCAGCCGGGACCAGATGCTCTGGATCCGGCCGGCATGCTCAGGGTGCACGTGTGTGTTTCCGCACATGCACTGGTGCTTCAGCATGAATGTGTCATAAACCACGCCTGAGCCAGAGACATACCTGTCCGTCAGCTCTGCCCTGGGCCATGTGATCCTGGCCACCGCACTCCTCAGGAGAGCTCATTGAGCTCTCCCAGCCCACCCCGCCACCCTCCCACACACCCACCCCTCTTCTCTCCTCCTGAAGTTTTGTCCTCCATGACTGCCTGTCCAAACCTCCTGCTCCTCACACCTCAACGAGGCCGCCCTTGACACTCCCACTGGCTTTTATCTCTGCCCACTATGCCCCTAGCACCGTACCCTCATGGCACAGCCTCCTTTCCCCACTCCTGTCACAGCCCTTGTGTGCTGCTCCCCGACCCCACTCCCCACCTGTGACCATTATCATCACTTCAACATATAGTCAGTACAAAGGTGAGACCATCCTCAGGCATTGGTGGCCCAGCACAGGGCGGTGTCAGTGGAAGGGCTTTCTAGAATGGACAGAGGCCTCACTCTTGCCCTCACAGGGAGACAGGGGAAGCTGGAAGGGCAGGATCCGACTGAGAAAGTGGGCACTCTCCACCCACTGGAGGGCTTGTGGGGTGATAGCACAAAATCAGGGGGTCCCTCAGCAATAGTGGGTGGGGGCCCTGAAAAAGACGCGGCCCCAGTGGGTACGGACAGGGGATCACCACGCTCCCTCGCAGTGGGGCAGAGGATGCCCCCACTACCACAGGTGGCTGGTGGCGCACAGGGAGAGGACGAAGGCCTGTTTTCCCTCCCTGCAGGGCACTCTGAGGGGCCCTGGCAATCCCTCAGGGCAGGGACTGTATCTCTTCACGATTCCCACCAGGCTGAATGCCATGCACAGGCCCCTGGCACACGGAGGAAGGACAGACGGCAGTAGTGGGGCTCACCTGTGGTGAAGAGGTGCTTGGTGGGCTGGTCTGGGGGGCTCTTCATGCCCCCAGGAGCAGCAGGTGAGGACTGGGTTCGGCCCAGGGCCTGGTGGGGCACAGTGGACAGGCTGAGGGGTGCCTGGTACACCTGTAGTGGCTGCAGCTGCTGGGCATCTGAGAATACCTGGGAAGGAGGAGAGTAGGAGGGAGCCTAGGTGAGGTTTAGCCTGAGACAGATGTGAGGACAGGTATCCTGGGGCCTCCAGGAGGGTCCCCAAGCCAGCCCTTCTAAACCTTCTCTCCCCGCCCCCCGCCCCCTCCCTCCAAGAACAGAAGAAACTCTAGCCTTCATTGTCTCCTCTCCCAGGAGAAGGGGAGGGATGGGAGGACAGTGATGAGTCATGCCAGAGAAGCATTGAGGTAAGTGTGTGGGAGGGGTGGGATGAGTCAGGCCCCGAGGGCTCCGCTGTGGCCGCAATGAATGAAGTGCGCACTAGGCACAGGGCATACTGTAGTAACAGCGAGGGTGTGTGTACACACGCACACATGCACGCACAGGGACCAGCGCACAGCCGATCCTACGCAGGCAGAAATGCAGATACAGCCACGTACGTACAAACACACACACACAAGCAGACAGGCGGGGGCGGTCACAGACAGAGGCAGGGAGGGGTTGGCGGCTGGTATTGCCAGCCCTGAGACCAACACCAGCAGTCCCCCCTTCCACAGCTCCTTGTCTTTTCCTACTCTCTTCAGAAAGCTGGCCCTGCACAGCCTGGCACTGCAGACTGGGAGAGGGGAAGACAGGGTGGAGAGGAGGAAGGACAGAGGGATGGTGATCAAGGCCTGGGGGAGGGGGCACCTTTTTGTAACCAGTTCTGGACTCCTCCAAGTCAGGTCCCTCCTCAGCGCCACTCTCGCCCTCCTCATCCTTGACCTGGATGCAGTCCTCCTCCTCCTCCTCATCCTCCTCCTCCTCTTCCTCCTCCCCTTCCTCCTCCTCCAGGTCCTCCTGCGTGCTCTCACTCTCCGTGGAGCCTTCTCGGGGTATGGTGAGGGCTCCCTCCCCCAGCAAGGCCTCCTGCTGCTCTGTGAGCTCCTCTTCTGTCTCCTCGGGGTGGGTGGTGGGCTGTCGAGGCAGCTCCCCAGTCTTCGTGAGGATCTGGGAGGGTGCAGAGCAGAGAGAGCGCATCCGCTGGGAGGGGGAGCAGCCGTGCAATCTGTGGCCCAGGAGGGTCAATCCTTCCCTCCCCTCCCCCCTGCAGCCACCCAGCCCTTACAGAGCTATGTGAATTAGAAAAAGGCAAGGTGGCTCCTCTGAGCAGATACGGCACCAGGGAGTGGCCTAGGGTGTCAGCTCCCTCTCCCTTCCTGTCAGCCTGGTCCTGCCCCCAGCACAGCCCTGCACATTCGCTCCTCCCGGCTCACCTTGCCCAGCTGCAGCTGCTGCTGCTTCTGCTTCTCCAGGAACTGCTGGTGCTGCTGCTGCATGACCAGCTGCTGCAGGGCCTGGGGGCTCTGGGGTAGCGGCGAGGACTGAGTGCGGCTCAGGGGCCGGTGCCTCGGGAGCTTGCCCACCGTCCGCATGCTGGTAGCCACTCGCTCACCCGTCACCAGTGGGGACTGCCCGTGGAGCGGCACTGTCAGGTGCAGGGAGGGTAGTGACCATTATTGTCAGGCCCCTCATCCCATCCCAAGACCCTCCCCATCCTGAAACACCACCACCTATGCACTCAGGAAAAACTGTGGAGGGGCCTGGAGCACCCTGCCCCCACATCTGAGCCCCATTCTTCCTCCTCCCCATCATTAAACAGTCGCACAGCTAAGAGCCACTGCCTCCAGGAAGCCTTCCTGGATTCTCCATTCTCTCCCTTCGATTCACTCATGTTTGCACATACAGTCTTGGGCCCTCCATGTGAGTGAAAACGACGACTAGTTCTTCCTATCTACAAGACCTCCCTGCTCATGAGCACGGATCCTGGGCTGGGAGCCCGGGAGCCAGGACCACGTGTCTTTTAAGCAGAACCTCTTCTGATGCCACTGGCTACTTAAGGGCTGACTGTCCAATCCCACAGCTGCCAGCCACACATGAGCACTGAGCACTGGAGCTGTGGCCTGTCTAAACCGAGATGTGCTCTGAGTGTGAAACACGCACAGGTCTCAGGAGAGTGTAAAACACAAACCGAAACATCTCACTGGTAACTCTTTGTATTGACTATATGTCGAAATGATATTGTAGATACAGTGAGTTAAATATATTATTAAAATTAATTCCACCTGTTTCTTTTTATATGTCTTAATGCAGCTACCAGAAAACTAAATAGCTGTGTTATCTTTCTCCTGGACAGCACGGCTCTGTGAGCGCCAGCATGGCCGCAGAGGTTGCGGAGCACAGCATCTGCAGGCTGCAGACTGTGGGGGAAATCAATGATGCCACTGAGGGAAGCTATGACAGGGCTGGAAAGAATGCTTGACTGCTTCTCAAGCATATCCCACTCCAGGGCACAGGTCTCTCCAGCCTGTCTACATGGGAAGAGAGGTCCCTGCTGGGCACTCCTGCCTTGAGCCCCAGAAGTGGGGCCTGACCCCCCTCCCTTGCACAGCTGCCTGCCCACTCACCGGCGATGAGGGTGCTCTGCTGCCGGGCCTGCTCCAGCAACAGTACGTGCTGCAGCAGAGACGCGTGCCCGTGGGGGCTCGAGTCGCCCTCCAGTGTCACGCCCAGCAAGCAGCCGGGGATAGAGGATGTGCTCATGAACTTGCCGGTCAGCGCGCCACCCTGCCTCAGGGATTGAAGGGCCTGCCGCTCAGCCTCCTGCTGTGCTGACAGTTTCGGGGAGGCCTGGGGTGGAGAGGGGAGACCGATGAGGGAGGGGCTGATACAGCCCCGTCCTGTCAGCTCTGGACCAGCACCCCTCACCCACCCCTGCCCACCTCCCAGCTGAGGTGTGTCTCTGATCTCCCTCAGGGCCTGGAGGACCAAAGCTCTGGCTGGGGACATCCAGGACGAAAGAACCCAACACCGAGAGGACGGTGCGTGCCCACACTTACAGTGAGGTGCGAGTTGGTGACAGTGACTGTGGCCTGCAGCCCTAGGGAGATGTTGGGCAGAGAGGGAGACGTGTAGAGGCTGAACTGGTTGGGAGAGCTTTCCAGAGGGAGGGCCCGGTGCTGGGGGAGCATCTGGGGAGCAGTCGGGAGAGACAGGCATGAGCGCAGGCAAAGGGGGGCCACCTGGGGCTGAGACTGAGGGCTCTGAGTGGTGCCCTGCTCCCTGCTACCAAGCCCCACCTGGGGACGGGCCAAGAGCCACAGCCCTTCAGGGACCCATGGGGCATATCCCACTCCAGGGCCCAGGTCTCTCCAGCCTGTCTACGTGGGAAGAGAGGTCCCTGCTGGGCACTCCAGCAAGACAGATGGGAAGGAGATGCTGTCCTGCTTCCAAGGGAAAAGGGGTACCTCAGGCCCACCCCGCCGCCGCCCCACAGGCCTGTACCTCGGTGGGGATGTTGGGGACTGAGCCAGTGAAGCCGTTCTCAGCGATGGTGCTGTGGGAGCTGTTGGGGGAGCTAGGGCCAGAGCCTGGCGCGCTGTTACACACGGATGACACTACGGGAGAAGTGGCTGTCAGCTAGGCCTGCTGGGAGCCACCTCCACTCCCGGCCCTCAGAACAGGGACAGGAGAGGAGTCCTTACCGCCAGGCCCGGCACCTGTGATCTCAACAGCTCTCTTCTTAAAGGTGCTAATGACAGTCCCATCCTTCCGACGCAGAAGGGGACTGCTCCTCCGTTCGGCCACCTTCTGCTTTAGCCTTGAACGCACTTTCAGGTTAGGTTCAGAGGCTGGGGAGAAGGTGGCCAGGGCTCAGACACATCCACACAAATGGGCACACGCTACAGCCCCGCCCTCCTCCTCCCAGGAGCCATATTCTGGGAGGCCAGGCGGGGCCCTTACCTGTTTTGCGGAGGGGGAAGTCGTCGCGGCTGTCATAGGGCCCAAGCAAAGGCAGTTTGTAGGAGGGAGGCGTCCCAGGGGGGCCACTCTGGGGAGGGGAACTCTGGTCCAAAGAAGCATGGTGGGCTCCCCTAGGGGACAGAGACAGACCCTAAGGCATCACCTGTCACCTAGCATTCTACGTTTATGAATACCCACTGTGTGCAGCGATAGAAAAATGGATCCTGATGAGGGAAGCGAGAGAAGCCAGGAGTGGGATTTCCTAGGAGGGACTGCAGGGCCCACATATGGCTTTAGGTCAGGAACCTCTTTCTAGCCTGCAGGCAGGCAGGCCCTGAGCAGGGCACCTCTGCGACCCATGCCGGCCAAGGGTCATTACCAGCATTTGGGATGCTGCGGGAGGGAATGGTTGAGGCCGCCTGGCGTGGGCTCCTTTGACTTCGACAGGAGGAATTCCTGGAGCCTCAGCTTCACCTCGGTGCTGGCGATGGCACCTGTGGGACAGGGCACAGCTGACCTGGGTGCTCGGGCCAGGACCCCACGGCCTGGGGGAGACGAACAGGAGTCCCGGCTGGCCCCAGGAGGCCCCAGGCCTTACTCTCTTTGCTCTTCTCCTTATTCCGCAGGATGAGCAGCTGCTGTTCCAGCCGCTGCTTCTCCAGCTCCTCCTGCCGCTGCTGCTCCCGCTGCCGCTGCTGCTCTAGCTCCTGCTGCCTCTTGGCTGCCAACATCTGCTGCTGCTGCAAAGGCACAGGGGCGGGGGCAGGGGGAGGCAGGGTGAGCAGGTCCAGGCGGGGGTCAGAGGTCTGGGGGGCCCCCCCGCACCCCCCTCGCTCACCTTGAGGTGCTTCTGCAGCTGGACCTCATGCTGCCGTGTCAGGTGGTCATGCTGTTTCTGGAACTCAGCAAACAGGAGCTGCTTCTGCAGCTGCTGCTGCTGCTTGAGCGCCAGGAGCTCCTGCTGCAGCTGCTGCTCCCGCAGTGCAGGGTCCACAGAGCCTGCCAGAGCACCCCGCAGCTCCACTGGGCTGGGGCTGCCTCCACCCCCGCCACCCATGGAGCTGGGCATGGCTCCTGGCAACACCGGCTTCACCTCCACTGTGGGGAGAAGAGACAGAAAGGGGTCAGGAGGCCTGATCCCAGACCCCACTAAGCCCTGGCAGCCATGCCCGGCACCCAGAGAGCTATCAGGCAGGAAGGACGACTGGACCAAGAGAGAACAGAGAGATGGGAAGTCAAATCCTCTGCTCTGGGGATAAAGCCTTCTGCCTCAGTTAAATGAGGTAGAACCCATACACTTCAATAAGAAAAGATGCATAAGCATGAAGCACAGTACCTCGAAGATTGTGAGTGCTCAAAACGTGCTACTGTCATTGACAGTTAATGCCACTGGGTGTTTTATATGAATTACTTTATTGATGAGGAAACTGAGGTTTCAGGAGGTTTAACTAATTAATATGACCACAGACAGACAGCCAGGTGACCGATGAACCAGGATATAACTCCTGTCCTTCCTGTGCCTCCTCCCTCACCTCTCAACACCACACACTCCCCACCAGAAAGTCTGTACTAGAAGAGACACTGAGGCACAGAGGTCAGTTCTAGAAATGACAGGACTGGCCGCCAGGGCCCTCAGTACACCCAGGAGAGGCCCTTGGGGACCCTCTAGACATCCCTACCCGCTTCCATTTTCTCTTCCCCACACCCAGCTATGGGAGCTGAAAGGAGAGGCTACGGGAATGGGGGTGAGGTGGAAGCAGGAGGCCTCGGGGGAAGGGGGTGCAGCGCTGCACCAAGCCAGGGACAGGAGGGGGCTGGGAATCAGACTGGCTTCCTTTGCTGGATTATCTCCTTTCAACAGTTTTATTGTAATTACCCTGAAAATGCCGCTATATATAGAGTGAGCCAAACAGCAGCTGTGCCTAGGGGGAGGAGGGAATGAGAGAATGGGAGAATAGGAGGGCAGGCACAGGGAGGAGGGAGGAGGAGACAGGAAAGGAAGGGGAATCAGACAGGAAGAAGGTAATAGGGGGGGGGGGCGGGGGGGGGCCGGGGGGGGGGAGCGGGCTGGAGCTGAGGCAGAAAGCTCAGAATTCCAGTCCCAGGGACAACCTGCTGGGAAGGGAAAAGGAGTCCAGGGCCTGCTGGGTCCCAAGACCTTGGGTCCAGGCCCCCATATGGACAATGGGCTGATGGGCCCAGGGAGTGGCAGAAGGTTCCAATGGGAAGGCTAAGTCTCAACCTCTTGATCCCTAGACACACACTGTCCTCCGGTCACTGAATGTCACTTCCCATCACTGCCCTGTGGTTGCCAGGGCCAACACCGCACCAGCAAGGAGCCCCAACCCAGCCCACACCCCACAGAGCCTCCTGACGCCAGCAAAGGGAAGGCCGGCTACCACTGCCTGGGAAGGAGGAAGTGAGAGAGGCAAGGCCAACCCATCTTATTTCTTTTTCATTTCTTTCTCCAAAGAAAGCCCTCACTTTCCTCACTCCAGCCCCGGGAGGCCACAGGGAGTGGATGCCAAGGGCCCACTCCTGCCCAGGCCTGGAGGAGAAAGGACCCCAATATCCATGCGGCTGCCAGTGTTTCCTGCCCTCGTGAACAGGCTTCTGCCCAGGTTCCCCCCAACCCCTCATCAGGAGTACGGGGGGCGGAGGGGTGGAGGTGGAGGGCTGAGCTAAGAGAGGCTCCCACACCCTGTGCAGTCAGTCTATGGGCCTCGATCTGAAAGAATGTCACCAAGGCAGGGGCTAGGCCGGCTGACGACCCTCATGCCAGAATATGGCCTCTGGGATCCACTGGGGGAGGGGAGGTGAAGCCTGAGCAGAAAGTCTCTCTCAGTCCCCATCGTCCCTTCTCCCCCAAGCACTGCGAGGCACATTCCTCTGTGGTTTGCCCGCCAGCCACACTGACGACTCTGCGGTCAGGAGGCCAGAGCCACATCTGTAGGAGTGGCCAGATGTGGCCAAGAGGGTGGGGCTACACACACACACACACACACTCACACACACTCATTACTTTTCCTCCTAACCCATGTTCTGTCCCAGCACCAGGACATTTCTGGAGGTGGCCGGCACCATCCAGGGTGCAAAACAGGGTGGCAGCAGCCAGCAGCCAGCCTCAGGTCTCCTCAGCTCTGGAAACACCCAGCGAGGCCCCAAGCTGCCCTGGCCAGTGTGGCTCAGTTGGTGGAGTGTCGTTTCATGCACCGAAAGGTCGCTGGTTCCATTCTTGGTTGGGCACATGCCTGGGTTACCAGCTCCATCCCCTGTGGGGGCCTGCAGGAGGCAGTAGATCGATATTTCTCTCTCTCCTCCCATCCTCTCTCTCTAAAATCAGTAAAAACTTTTTTAAAATGAAACTTTAAAATAAAGGCCCAAGCTGGCTGGGGAGTTATGTTCCTAGGTAAGCCTGGCTAAGCCCGGGACACTCCAGCCAAAGGTGGACAAGCTTCAACCCGCTGCTCCCAGCAGTGTCGGGGCTGCAGGAGCCAATGCCAGCCGCCCGCCCAGAGAAGGGCAGGGGTCCAAGTTCTCCTGGCTCCTGGCAGTTCTGGCTTCCCTTGCAGGAGCCCTGCAGAGAGGGCACGGGCTCAGGTGAGGGGAATCTCCCACTACGGCTCCCTCACAGCCACCATCACTGCTGCCACCAAAATGCCAGGCCCTGGGCTGCAGTTAGAGCTGCAGCCCCATTGGTATGCAGGTGGTGGGGCAGCCAGCAGGCTCCGGCACATAGCATTGTTCCCACGCAAGCAGGAAGCACGGGCGACTGGAGACTATTAATCCGCAGGCCCTGTGGAGCCTGGACAGGATACAGCACCCCAGGGGTCTGCCAGGTAGTTACCTGGCTCCATCCAAGATGGAAGGGGCTGCAGCTGAGCAGCTGGAATCAGAGAAAGGGTAGGGGGGGTAGGCACTGAGCCCCTGCATGTAGTCTGCTGGGCACAAGATCTGGGGCCTAATTGGCCTTGCACCCCCTCAAGGATCTGTGCCCTCTGCCAGACTGGCATGAGCAGAATAGGTGCAGTGGCTGCCCTCAGAACCAAGTGCCTGGAAGAGAAATGGGTGTGTCATGAGAAGAGGCTCTTGATCGCCTCCTGGTGGACCAAGAAAGGTGCGCGGACCTCTGGGAAGGGAAGAGAGTGGGCTGGAGGACACTGTTCCTTAAGAAGACAGTTGGGAATTTGCCAGCAAGGAGACCACTGAGAGGCCAAGTGTGGGGTCGCGTGGAAGGGCAAGGCCCTGGGTCCTCCCTTCACCCCACTACTTCCTTCTGACAGAGAGCTGTAGGGAACAGAAAGTAAGCCAGACAGCCTGCACAGCTATCTCCGACAGCGGGGAGCACTGTCTACCCTGCTCCAGACTCTCTCCTTCCTGGGGACTCTGACCCCTTCTCCTGGGAATGGTGGCCTTGGGAGCAAGCAGCTAGCACCATCCTGTCCTCTGGCCTTCTGCGGGCTTGACCAACACTACCCCTGTGGAGAAACCCAGCCAGGCAGCTGGGTGGGCAGGGCTGGGTACTTCTGGCCATCACAATGACCCCACATATACCAGGCTCGGGCTCAGAAGGAACCTCCCTGCCCAGCTCCTGGGCACAACTGGGCAATGGCGAGACCTTAGTGACACTTTCTTCCCATCTAGCTGGGCCTCCTGCCTCTCCACGAACCCCTTTAGTCCATTGGGGGCTCCCACAGCAGATTCTTTGGGCAGCACAACCAGATAGCCTAGATCCTTGGGGGGAGATAAGGCAGGTACTTGGGGGCCATCTTTGGGACAACTGCCGGCACGGCCTTAGACTACAAAGAGAGTGTCCAGGCCACGCCTTCCTCCTGCTCTGAACACACCACCGGCCATGCTCCAGCTCCAAGCCCTCTCCTGGGGACGTCACCAACTCCAGAATCCCCGTGGCCCAAACACTGGCAGCAGGGACATGGTGCCTTTCGTTTCCCTGGAGAAGCCCTGGAGGCCGCAGGGCAGCACAGTGTATGGACCTGCCCGGCAGACCTAAAAAGCTTAACCGCTGGCTCTAAAGAGACCCTCCCCCAGGAGTACCAGCCACAGAAGTCGGGGGAAGAAGAGGCGACCACGTGAATGTAGACGCTGAGGGAGGTGTGCACTAAGCTGTTTGGAATGTCTACACGGGACCAAAATGAGACTTTGCTGAGAAGCCCTGGATCTGAGGGGCTACCCTACGGAGAGAGGAGAGAGGGTGAAAGGGGCTTTTGAGATCATCTGTTTCAATCCCTTTGTTACACAGATGAGGAAACCAAGACCCTTAGGCTCCTGTGCAGGAAATTCCACCAGCTAAGGAGCAGGAACTCAAAACCAAGTGTCCCGACTCCCAGCTCAGGCAGCCTGTGCAGCGTCTACACACCAGCCTATGCAGCCCGGCTCCAGTGCGGGCACCCCAGGTGCTCAGCACCCCCAGACCTAAATAACGGCCCCTCTGGAGAGCAACAGGCTGGCGGGCTACCCTGGAGGGCAGCACCTCTACCAGCACCAGCACCCTCAGGAGCAGGCTGGGGAGTCAGCAGCTTCCTGAAATGTTTAATGACCTCACTCTGTCCCTCTGGAGAAGGGGAAAAGGCTCTTGTCCCTTTGCCGGTTTTGAGGGATTTTGGTAGGAGGCAAAGAACAGCATTTCACACTCCTCCCCGTGACGCCGATGACCCCTCCCCACTAAGGATGGTTTCCCATGATCTATTTCTGTGCCCTTACGTGATGAGTGAGGCCAATTTAGGCTCAACAGGTTCTACCACAATTCAGACAGCATTTCCCCATGTGCAAACTGGGAGGACTCTCACCTAGCAATTTTCACAACGCCTCATGTAACACGCAGCACATAATGGGTAGGAACAAGGGCTGGAGTAAGAAGACCAGGGTTCAAGTCAGGCTCTGCCACCTCCTAGGACAAGGGGCGGAGGACCTCCCCGTGCTCCGTGCAGGCATCTGTGAGATGGGAGTAAGAACAGCACCTACCGCCCAGAGCTGTCGGGCGCAGGAGAGAACAGGCAGAGCGGCTTGGCACAGGGCCTGGGAAAATCTCAGAGGTGCTCGTCAGGGCTGTTATGAATGACTCCTGACACTTCCTGGACCCCTTTGCCAATCTAGTTAAGCCTACGGACCACTTCTCAGAATGTTTCTAAAGTGAATGAAATCAAATACTTAGAATGACGTGGGGTCAGAGTCGCAGACCACCTGAACTCCAAGGAAGTCAGACTCCGACCTCTGAGGAGGAGGGAGGCTTTAGCGCTCTCATTTTAGACTATCCCAAGGCCACTGTGGCCCTGTCCCAATCAAAGCCCTTCCTGGGCCACGCACAGCACACGCCGGAGTCACCAGCAGCTGGGTCCCAGCGCTGCCGAAGGAATCTCTGGGAACAGACTCTTCCCACAGGTGGCTCTTCCAGGCTTTCCCTCCTGCCCCGCTACCTCCCAGAAAGGCCTCTCTGTCCTCTGCGGCGCGGCCCATAGCGGTGGAATCCCTTCTCTCCCTCAAGAGCATTATTTAGCGCAGATGGGCATGAGTGGTGAGCCCTGCTCTCAGGCCCCAGTTGCGAGCAGCCAGAAAGTCTTCCCTGGTCTCTAACCTTAGTGCGCCCGCTGCAGGCGACACCTCCCTCCCCAGTACTATTCCACGTCTTCCTGGCCCCTCTTCCTGCAAGGCAGAAGCAACACGAACTGACTTCAGAAACTCTTAGAATGACAGTGCAGGAAGGGCCTGCAAATCGGCAACTAACTTCCCCAGGTGACAGAGGAGGACAGCAGGCCCAGAGATGTAAGAAATGTGTCCAACGACACCTGGAAAGGAGGGGCAGGGCCAGCCAGGGCTTCTGGCTCTCTACCTCCCACTAAAAAAACAGGAGAAATCTTGAGGGCTGCTCCTGAATTTAATGAGAGATGGAGTAAGGAGCCAAAGTCAGTAGTAAGGATCCAGGGGTCTTGGGGCCCCCAAAACACCAAAGAAGGGAGCCATAGGAGAAGGGAGCCAAGTGGATGGAACCCCCAGAAACCCTGAGGCAGACCGTGCCTCTACAGCCTTGGGGGTCCAGAGCCCAAGTGGAAGGCACAAAGTGTCTCTCACTGGTGAGAATGGAGGTCGGCTTTGATCTTGGGCTGCCACGTGAGGGAGAAGGAGACTCACTTCTCCCAGCCCAGCCATTTCCAGGAAACACTTGGGCACCGTGCTAGGGGCAATTAAAAGGCAGGATAACCATTCACAGTCTGCAGCTGTTGCGGAGAATGTTCACTCCACACCTGGGGTGGACAACAGGGGCCTCGGGACATAACCCAGCCCTGAACGTCCAACAGAGCGGCCTGCCCACCTGCCCACCTGGCCACTTGCCAAAATCCCCCACCCCAGCTGGGGTTTAGCCACCTGCTCCCCAGCGTCTCAAGACATCCTCCCTCTCCAGACTGCCAGGCTGCTAAGAGCTGGATTTGACTCTGACTGGGGTAACAACCTCCCTCCTTTTGCACTAGGCCCTTCTCTCAAGAATCTGAAAGCCCACTGAGGCCTTCCAGGGATGCTGGTGACACCCGCCGGCGGCTACTGGGCCCCATGACCACTGTCCACATGATCCCTCTCCACACAGCCTTTACTCCAAGCATGGCCTGCGTCTGCTCCCATCAGCATCACCAGAGATGTGCTACCACGCTGGTTCTGGGCTGCCCTAAAGAATCCGAACCTCGGAGAGGGAGGGGGTGGGGGCAAGCCTTGGGAACCTGCATTGAAATATATTCCTTTGGTAATTCTGACACAACTGAAAGTTTGCAAACTACTTTCTCACAGTGTCCCGGGGCGGCTGCACTCATTTTTGCTGCCAACCTGACAGCTGTTACAGCTGTGTGTGTGGACACAGTTAATCGGATTTCCTATCTGGCAGCTGTGCAGCAGGGAAGGGACAGCTGAGGGTCTCAAAAACAAGAAGAGGGGCTGAGGTAGGAGGGAATGGGGGCAGGGAAGGCTGTCTGAAGGGACGGGGTATGCAACTCTGTTCCTGAGCTCCCTTCTCCTGTTGGGCTGAAATCCCTGCAGGAAGGGAAACAGCTGACCAAGTGGTCCCCAGTATTTTTAGAAAACAATCTCCTCTCTGAAACCTCACAAGTCCCCCCAAGGCCAGACTGGTCTCTACTGTCTAGGAGCACAACTTGGAGGTACAAAGGCAGGCCTACCACATACGGTTGTGCAGGTTATACATTGCACAAGGGCACCTGATTGAAGGGACAAGCTGGGGCTGAGATCCAGCCCACGGTCCAATTGCTAGGCCATGCCCTCTGGCATGAAGGTATCTATCTGAAAAAGGGCCACTTTTTAAATTTTGCACATAGGAGCTCTTCTTGTGTGCGCTGGCAGTGGCCCTCCCTAGAGACCTGAATCCGAATCCCAGCTGTCTCTGTGACCTTGGGCAAGTTCCTTAACCTCTCTGATCCTTCTCAATTATACAACCTGGCTATTAATACCTCCCTAGAAGAGGTAAGGTAAGGAAAGCACCTGATATCCCGTCACTTAGTACACTGTATTAATTCTCTTCCCACCAGTCTCACCCTTCCTTCCCTCCCCACACCCTACACCTACACACCCACACACCCAGCCAAGCTTGGTATGGTCTGAAGAATGTGAATAATATCCAGGGGAAACCCCAATGCCAATCCACGGCACTTCTCAAACTCCCAATATCCACAGCATCTTTTCCTGGCATCAGCAGGATGCACACCCTCCTGGCTGGGAAAGGAGACTCCTCTTCCGTGCCTGCTCAGAATATCCTGCCCAGTCCAGGCCAGAGGGGAATCCAGGGCTCACAGAAGGGAGGCAGGGGATGCCCCGGCATTGCATTCTGGGGAATCCCACCCTGGAGTTCAAGTTCCCAGACTCCCCAAGCTGGGACCAGGCCTAGATGAGGGGGTGCCCACTGTGTGCTGGGCTGTTGTGGGGGATCCCTCAAGGAAGACCTAAGATGGCACGAGACCTAAGCTATGACCTGTACCCCTCCTCAAGCAAGAGCAGCAGAGAGAACCCCACATCCCTCACGGGCTCCGTCTGCCAAGGTTCTGGCTCACCCACTGGGGCAACCATATCTGTCTATTTACCCAGAGGGCCAAGCCCCGGAATAGAGCCTAGGAATCCTGCCATCAGCCCTGGACGCCAGCGCCTCAAGCATCATTCATTCATCCATGTGCCAGGCACTGTGCTAAAGCTGGGAAACGGCTGTGAACAAGAGAGCCAGAGAGCAATGGATGCCCCTAAAATGGGGTTCCATACCTGCTGCTGGAGTAGGCAGAGACCACCCCGGAAAGCCCCACTCCCCAGCCCCTCAGCTGCAGAGGACTGGCAACACTCACTGCCCAGAAAGCATCCCCGGACACCTGCTCTTTCAGCCTCCTGCTCTTGCATCCTGTCAAGACACTGTGGGGAGGAGGGGAGACCAGGGTGCCTGGGCCCTCATGGCCATGTTTATCCAGGGTGGAATTTTTTTAACCCAAAGGTTAAAGTGTTTCTATTTGAAACATCTATTTACATTCCAGAGTAAAAAAAAAAACCAAGGCCTCCGAGCTCCCGGCCTATATCTGTCCCCAGCCGCGTCACAGACACGGCATCAGAGCTGCGCAGGGGAGAACATTCTTAGCCCTCTCCCCGAGCCGCCGAGGTGACTCACACCTCCCTGCTGCCAGCATGGACCACGCCACCGCCACCGCGCAGAAGGCTAGGCAGAGTGTGTGCCATGGGGGGACGAAGGGGAGACAGGGACCTGGAGAGAGAGACTGGCGGGGGGGGGGTCTAGGCAGTCTTAGGGAAGAGATGTGGGTAGCGGGGGTCCAACCTGCAAGGATTCTGGGGTTTAGCTTGAAAGAAGGTGAGAGAACATGCTGAGGAGGAAACCTCAGTCTGACCACCAGCTGCTGCCGGAAGGCAAGGGACAGTGGGAACAGGGCAGGAGGGGTGAACGGACATGGCATCTGCCAAATGGGGTAGAGCTGCCCCCAAACAGATGCTCTGCAGTCAGTCCTTTACTTCCCAAGAGACCACCTTGCCTGCTGGAGGCTTTGGGATAGGGGTCAGCAGGTAGGGTCTTTAGCCAGAGCTATCGACTCAAGTAGACCAAGACTAGACCAGCCCTCCATGGTTACACTCCCTCCCAGGGGACTGTGTAGGGACTTTGCAGGGCTGGTGCCCAGGGTTGTGCCCCTACCCTAGGAGACTACATGGGCATCCCTGCCCAGGCAGATGGCAAGCCTTATTCCAAGGGTTTTCCAAATTTTGCCCAAACAGTCACCCTCTGACACATGTCAATTCAGCTGCAACCTTATCCCTGGATGGTTTAAAGCCAAATCACACCAGCTCCCACCTTCCAATTCAAAGCCTGGGACCCACGCCCACGTACCCAGAGGCAAAGACTCCCCATACATACACACACAGACACCCACACCCAAGTGCCAAGCCACTGTCAGGAGGGGCCAAGCGGGCGTGGATCCAGCAGGCCCCTCCCTCGAGGAAGCATCTTGTGGTGCCGGCCTGGTGGGAAGGCTGTGCCAGAAAGGCTTTGATGCTGCCAACAGGTTCCTGGGAGGGAAGGAAGGAGTGGCCCAGCTCTAGGGCACCCCACCCCCAGCCAAGAGCCAAAAAAGTCCCTGCCGAGAAGGTGGCGGGGCTAGGGGGTCCCCAAGCCTGTATGAAGGCATCTCTTTGGCCTCATGAGATGGGAACAAACCAAGGCCTGGGGGAAGGAGGAATATGGGGGAGCAAAGACCTAAGGCAGCAAAGGCCCCCTGATATCCCAGCTGCCAGCCTCTGCCCAACTCTACACAGCTGCACAAGCCTCCTCCTTAGGTGTCTGATTCCCAGGGGACTCCTGACGAGGGACTTGCAGAAATCACTGCAATGGACCCTCTGCTCCTCAGAACCCAGCCAGAGGAGCTAAGGCAGCCTTTATTTGTGTGCACACTCAGCTATGGCTTCTGCCCCGGCCCAGACCTGGGGGGCGGGCAGCCTGGAGGCAGGTCACTGACCCACTTCCTCCCCTCTCACCATGGTGCCAACTAGGCCAGGATCCTCTAGCAACCCACAGCCCCCAGCAGGCAAGGCTGACCCTGCTGGAGGCCAAAGGGGCTTGAAGAGATGCAGCACAGTGCAGCCGAAGGGAGGGCAGGAAATCCCACCTCCCTAACTACCCATATTCTCAACACAAAGCCCCTAAGCAAGACCCTATCTGGGCGAGGCTCAGAGCCAGATACTCAGCCCCAGAGACAAGGATGCCCAATGGCAGAGGACAGGTGGGATCACCGAGGCACTTACCTGCCACAGGGATGCCGTGTAGAGGGGTCCGAGGCAGGATTTCCAAGGATGGTTCCCGGCCTGACATCCCATCTGCTGAGAAACAGGATTCCGTCTCATAGATGGTTTGCAGCATCTCCACGAGCCCCTGAGCCTTGGGCACCAGCAGCATGCCAGAGAGGGGGCCGCCAGAGGCGGGAATCAGCCAAGGGGAAGGTGGTCGGGCAGGCCCTCACGGCTCAAGGGCTCCCTCAGGCCACTGCTGCTGGGACCCGCACTTGGGGCGGCGCCTCAGCCTCATCCGGCCTGGGCACTCCTGGCAGCAGGAGGAGCCAGGAGGCCCCAGAGCTCCAGGCCCAGCTCGCCCCTAGAGGGGCATTGGACCACCGGCCTGTCCCCAGCTCTCAGGAGCTGGAGTATGGCAAAGCACTCAGGGGACAGGAAGGGGAGCTCAGCAGGCAGGCGGGCTCTGTGTGTTCCCTCCCAGCCCTGGGTGACAGCTCTGGGACCGGCTCCGTGCTCCTCCTTCCCGAATGAGCCGCCGGCAGCTGGCAGGAGACTGAAATAGCAGTTGGGGGAGGGCCCTGTCTATAAATAGGTGGAGCATGCTCAGGGAGCTGCAGGCTGGCTGCCAGGAGCCAGGGCCTGGCGGAGGCCCCATGGGGGGAGGCGCGTTCCACCCCAGGAGGAAGCGCCAGGCAGGGGGATGGGAACAGGGGAGGGCCTGCACTCAGGGCCAAGGCCACAGAGCCTGGTGGCCAGAGGCTAGGCTGGGGAAGGGCAGCACTGGAGGATCCATGCATCTGGGACAGCTCTGGTGCTGCTCTTGGCAGGCGAGGGGCTGGAGACCAAAACACAGCTCCATCCTCTATCTTCCCTCCTGCATCCAGAGCATGTTTAGAACAGGAGAGGTCTCCAAGAGGGCAGACAGGGCCACCTGGCCTAACCTTGCATCTTTCTTGGAGTTCTTCTAAGAGCTTGATAGAAGTTTGTTTAACTTCTGCTCTCCCTCAGAGCTGAGAGGTGCCTCTTCAGCCCCTCAACCAACATGGAGACCCCTGGGCAGCAGCTAAGTGGCAGCTTCCTTCAACATATTGGGGTATCACCTCTGGCGGCTGCTCTGCTTCCTTCTAGGGGGCAGGAGACTCTACCTGGACAGGACTCATCCCCGCCCAGGGAAGGGGACCTGGGCGCACCTGCCCATTCCCAGAGCACAGGTAGTTTCTCCCCTGCAGTGTGCCAGGTGGAATGCTAACAGCAGCACATACATCACCTCATTTATTCTGCATGATGACCTCAGGAGATAGGTGCAGATGGGGAAACCAAGGCACTGAGAGCGGAAGTCACTCCCCCTTGGTCATATAGCCGCTTAAATGGTAGGGCTAGACTGCTTAGCTCTAACTGCCACAGCCCACTGCCGCCTGCACAACAGAGCGAAGCTGTCCCAGGGTTTCTATTAACAGGTACCCAGAGAGGAGCAGACTTGAGGCTGGAGGCCCTCTAAGAAGAATCAAGAGGCTGCCAGCATCCAGCCTTCCTCACCAGTCCCAGACCTGACAGGTCAGCTCCTGTTCTGGGGTGCTGCTGGGACCTTGGGCTGGTGCCCCGTGAGAACTGGCGATACCTACCTGCCCTGCCCACTGCTGGCCCATCCCTTCTCCTCAGACTGTGCCTCCCACTGGTACAGAGATCCCACTTGGCCCCCTGACCTCACTGGAGCCTTTTAATAGCCTGGTTATTCCTGGGTCTGTGTCCCCCTCCCCCTTCCTGATGTCACAGTTGCTATTTTGGAGCCCCCTCCTGGCCCCTTCTTGCCCCCAACTCCAGGCATGGAGCCAGGGACACCTGTCCTCTCCCTGGACTGGATGACCTCACCCTCTTGTCGGGAGTCCGGGGGGAGCTGGCCAACCAAGGACACAGTGGCTGTGGGTCCTGAAGCCCATCTTCCCACCAGCTTCTGCCAGCCAGGGACAGCAAAGGAGCCTCCTGCCTCAGGTGGGGTGCACACTGACAGGGCAGGTGGCAGAGGTGGGCATTCCCAGGCTATATAGACTGGCTGGCAAGATGTATATTTGGGGGGCAAGGGGGAACAGGACCTAAACAAATATCTGAAGCCTCAGCTTCTTAGCCAAGGCAGGCTCTAGAAAAATGGTGATAGAGCAGGACCCCCACAGGGGTCTGAAATTGGTGGATACCTCAAGGTAGGTCATGGGACCTTGTTTACCACCCCCAACCACAAACTCATCCTGGCCAACCAGGTTCTCTAAAAAAGAAGGGAAGGCCAAGGTCTCCTCAGGGGGGTGACGGGCAGCAGACTCCAGGAAGCCCAGAAATAGCCCCTCCCAGCCCAGGACTCCACCCACCCACGCTGGGAGCAACCGGAAGGGCTGGCTGGCCCTGTCCCGGCTCTCTTGCCTGCCCCAGGCACGGGAGAGTAGGCAGGGGAGCCCTGTTCTGGAAGAGAGGAAGTCACCAGTTATGATGATTCAAAGCAGGGCCTCCAGAACCCGGAGCAGCCAGAAACCTAAGGAGAAAACCCTCTGCTTAAGGAAGACAGGGGCACCCAGGAGACTGGGCATCCAGAAGTGGCCACCGCCAGGGGCTTAGGGCAGTTCCCAGCACTGTTATGATTCACAGTAACAGCCAGAGTGGGAAGGGAAGTGTCACACACAGCCAGACAATCCTCTGCAGTTCCAAGGGGATAAGAGGGGAGGGCTGGGATGGAAGCAAGTGTCTTTGTTTACTTCCGAGATTCAAATGATGCCACAGTATCTTCCTAATGCCTAACCTTAATCCTTCCTGCTCTATAGCCCCTTTCCTTGTGGTTCATGTCTCTCCTGCATCCCACTCACCCCATGTGTCACCCTACAAACCTTACAGAGCACCCACCAAACATGGGGTATCTGAGCCTCATCCGGAGCCAGCACCATCCCCTCAAAAGCACAGTGACCTTGTTCCGTCCCTCGGAGGCTTAGGGTCAGGCCTCCTAACCCCCTACATCTCGAGGAAGGGAACCCACTCCTGGCTCCTTGTGCTCCTCCAGGCTTCCTTGTCCTGGACCCCAAGACTGGGGTGGGGCCTGACCCAGAGGAAGAAAGCAAGGTTGGCTTTGTGTACAATACGAAAGCCAAGGGCTGGCCCAAGAGCACCCCGGATGGAGTGTGGGGTGCCAGCTTCCCTGGGGTCCTAGAGACATTAGGCCCGCCTGCCCTCCAGTTTCCTCCTGCCCTTTGAGCCCAGTCATGCTGGAGCCCGCTGGCATCGCCTGGGAGCTGCCATATGCCAGGTCCCATGCTAGGTGCTGGCTGAACCCTCTCATTTGAAACCAAGCCCAGGAAAAACATAAACACCTACTTTGGCATCTTCACATCCCCTCAGGGTTGACCCTGCCTCCTCCCACCATCCCATCTGAGCCTTCCATCCCTTTGCAAGGATGGAGCAGGGAAGAGGAAGTGGAGCAGACCCGATCTCTAGTGAGCAGAGGTGCGCTGGGGGCTCCTAAGTGGAGAAGTGACAACAGGAGTCCACTTCCCAGACCCCCAGCCCACACTGGCTCTGACCCACTTTCTCCTCCTCAGGGCTGGCTCCTTCCCCAGGGGCTGACAGGCAGAGCCTGAGCTGGAGACTGGGAGGCAGGACGCCGAGGTTCCTGGCTCCACCCCACGCCCATGCCCCAGTTTCTCTGGTCACCCAGAAAGGAGGGGGCAGCTGCCCGCCCTCCCTCCCTCCTGGGAAAGGGAAGGAGAGAAAGTGTGGAGTATGCTGGGAGGTGCTGGGCAGGCAGGTGTTGTCATGAAGCTTGTCTCCCTCCCACGCTGCGGATAAGGAGCCTGGCTGCCTTCTCCTGGGGCCTGTCACCATCTACACTGGGCCTCACTCCTGCCCTCTCCTCTGGGCAACAGCAGAGAAGACAGGGCAGAGAACAGCAGGCAGAAGACCAGAGCAGGCCTAGGTCCCAGGTCTCGGGTCAACCCCAGGCAGGGGGCAGATTCCGCCAGTCCTTCAATCCCACTGAGGGCAGCAAAAGTGACCAGTTCCAGAAAAATAAAGAAAGCCTAACTCCTCAAGCGCCCTTTTTCCTGAAGAGAAGCCAGACACCGGGGAGTGGACTCCTCAGGGAAGCGGGCAGCCCCCTCAATGGGCTCTGCCTTTACCCAGGTGACATGCTGGCATTTGGCCCACCCTGGAGGCAAGCTGGTCAGCTCCCACTACCCAGGGAGGGGAGTTAAGGCCCAGAAGCAAGCAGCCTCGAGTCTCTACCTGCCGCCCCTCACCCAGAACTCCCTCTCACTGGCTTGTTTGCTAGGAAAGCAGAGATGAACCACCTTCTATTTTTCTCCTGTTTTCCCACAGGCTGAGCTCAGGGTCTCACATGTTGGGGGTAGTCAGCAAGGACTTATCAAATAGGAAAGCTCCTGCACTAATAGAAGTTCAAGGGAACCCCCAAACAGTGTTATTCTGTGTCCTAAGGAAAGAGGAACGAGTCTTTGGGGATTTGGGAGAGGGTGGGAGTGCTCAGGCCCTGGGGACTAACCATTGTCATGGTGCCCACCTCCCTCCCAGCCTTGTGGTCCCTTGCTCTTCCTGGGCCTCTCTGGAGGGTGTCCACAGGGGAAGTAGACACCACATGCTCCAGCTACAATACCTGGTTTCATTTTACTTCTGTGAAGTCCAAAGGCACATGGTATCCAAGGCTCTGCCTGGCGCAGGGCACCTGCAGCCCCAACCCAGATGCCACCCTGAGCTCTGGGATTAGCAGATGCCAGGCCCCTTGAAGAGGACGAGCTGTGTGGAGGTGGCTGTCCCCGGAGCAGCTCTAACCACAAGTGGGAGAGCCAGTCCTGGAGCCCCAGGAAAACCCAGCAGGAAGGGCCTCAGGGGGGTGCTCCCAAGGAATGACCCCAGTTCTGAGGCCTCTCCATGGTCCTAAAATGAGGTCCCCAGTCCCTACTCCCCTCCTTCTCTCCCTCCTTCCCAAACACGAGAAGACAGCATCTCCCCCTACTGGGGGGAGCTGGAAAGCCAGACAGAAGGCACAGCCGTTCTATAGGCCCCACTCAGGAGGCTCCTCCTGGCAGGGCTCAGCAGCTCCCAGGCTGCCAGCCTCCTGGGCTGGTGGAAGCCCCAGCCACTACCACACTCCTGCCAACCCTGGCAGAAAAGCTGCAAGGGGAACTGGGACCACCAGAATCTGAAAAGGCAGCCCAGTGACCTCATCCATCCAAGGTTGATTATTTTACCCTTTTCTTAAGGGAAAGGTCCTTCCCAAGCCATCAACAGATACCTCTGGGCAGCTCTGTTCCCTTGGCCACGGCTTAGACCCCAGGCCTGGTGTGACTGGAGATGGCTCCTGGACAGGTCAGCATAGTAGCCCAGATGGCACTCCTCCCAGGCACAACTGACCCTGCCAGGGGGCAGTGTCCAGCTGAGATGGGCAAGGGAGTGATGAGAACCCACCAGGCTCTCCTCTCCCTTCACCAGCCCAGTCTCAGGGGAGGAGGCAGGAAGTCAGAGCTCAACAGCCCACCCTCCAGCATGGGAATCACACACACCTCTCCACGTCTAACAGCTGGCACGGCCCCTACAGGTGGAATGAAGGCAAGGGCAGAGGTGGGAGGATCTGAGAGGGAAGCACAACTCCCGAGGGGGTCATCAGGCAGAGATGCCTGGGTGGGTCTCAGGAGTGCAGCCTCCTCCAGCTGGCACTCCCCTCTGCCTGCAGCCTATGCCCTGGGCACGTGCTGGGAAGGGAAAGGAAGGAAAGGGGGCGCAGCCTTGACCAAAACAAATGGCACAAAGCCAAACATCGCCACCAACCTCCAGTTTCCCTGAGTCTGCTGGGCCCCCAAGACCCTGCTCAGGGCATCTCCCACATATCGTCAGCACCGGGGCCCCCAACAGAAAGCACTAGTCCAGCAAAGTGACGACGAAGGAGAGGAGAGGGGCCTGGGCTCCTCCTTGGTGCTGCTTCTGTGTCTCCTGTAAATGGGTTTCATCTCTGGTTTCCCTAAAGAAGAAAAAATATCCCTCCACCTCTATAGACCAAGATGTGGGGCACAGGATAGGCTTGTTGAGCAAGAAGGGCTCTGAGCCTTTAAGACTGCACAGAAGAAGACGGCCACGGAGAGAAGGCAGTCATTACTTTGACCACACTGACCCATGACCCTCCTGTGAAACTCCTGAGGGTCCAGCTCAGGCCACTTGGACACATCCTCATGGGCACACACCCAGACCCACCCACACAGAAAGCTGCCTGGGTCCCACCCAGAGACTATTTCTGGCAGCATGAGGCAGGCTCCTAGGAGCGGAGAGGAATAGGAAATCTCAGAGTCAAAGACCCCAAATTAGGAATCTACCATGTCTAGGGCCCAAGCGGAAAAGGGGTGGTGGACCTGACTCAAAGGAGAGAGCCAAGAGTCTTCTAACCCACCCCAATACCACACACCCCAACACAGACCAAGGCCAAAGACCCCGCAAACCTCCCCTAAGAAGAAAGTATGGGTCACAGAGAACCATGCCACCAGGAAGAGAGCCACCACCACAAAAAGGAAGCCTGGCATTCAGCTATTGTAGGATCTTCTTCCAACAGCATCTCCAGGCGGCCCAGAGAGGCTCAGGGCTCCACACCCCCTCTCAGGCCTTGGTGAACAGGAGCTAAAACTAAAGACCCCCTTGTTGAGAGGGTAGGCATGGGGACAGAGCTGGACTCATGCCCTCCAAGGGCCAGTCCAGACTGCTGACCCATCGATTCTCAGGTGTAACCATGATCAATAACTTCAGGTTCACCTGTCCTTTTCTTGCAATGCTTCTCCACTCCTGACGCCCTTGTTCCCTTACAGCTCAAACTGGCCTAGACTCTCAACATGCACAGCCCATTGCAGCCAAAGCCACCCGGGGTGCCCTTCTCCAGCCTCCCAGCTCTTACCCGACTCGGTGGGAGAGTTCATGCCGGCTCTGGGCCTGCAGGAAGCTGGCGTTGGGGGCTGGGACGGGAGGGAATGGAGCTGCGGTGATGTCAAGAAAGACAGACGATAACAGACAGACGGACGGGACAGGAGCCCGGGGCCGCTGTGCCTCTAATGCCCATCCGAGGCCATCCTTCGGGGCGAGGAGGCAGTCAGGCACTCAAAACGGCATCCCTGGGGAGAGAGGGAGCAGGGTTAGAGGTCCCCAACTCAGGAATCTGGGAGTTGAAGACCTCAGAGCTTGTCAGTTTACACCTGGGGAAGAGAAGGAGGGACAACTGCCCAGGGGCACAGAGGAAATCGGCAGAACTGGACCCAAGCTTTCTAACTGGTGAGGCTGCCAGCACTCAAGGGAGGGGAAATGGCTACAGCAGTCCCTCCCAAATAAACGCCTTTTCAAATGGCAGCGCCCACTGCCAGGTGGAGAGACCTTATAGACTCCCAAGGGCCCCCAAATGGGACTGGATGTGCACAAAGGAGACAGTGCAGGGAGGCTTTGAACTCTGTCCACAGCCGTGGGGAGACGCAGGGCTGACCCGGAGTCCCTGGTTACGGGAGAAACTGGCATCCCAGCCCCAGCAGCCTGAGTTGGGACTCTCGGGTGAGTGTCATCTCCTCCTACTCTCTAATCCCTGTGCCAACTCTCGAAATGTGAGGTGCTTCTATCTTGGTCTCCCCCACTTAACCACTGGTCAGGGAAAGAGGGAAACCCTCTTCTACACATAACCCACGCTGTTTCCAGGAATTCGGAAAGGCAGAGGTGTTCACCCCACATCCAGCGCCCCCCAGACTTGGGTCCAGGGCCGAAGCCCAGGGCTCTGTCTGTGTTGTACAGGTTGTGCCCTGTGCAGGGTCTGAAATCCGGCCTGTAGTCTCCCTGCCAGGCCATGGGTCACCCAGGCTGAGTCCAATCAGAATAAGAGACACATTTTTCCCGTCTGTACAAAGGCACCAAAAGGCCCAGCTGTAGGGTAATATAGTAACAGAGGATGTCCCAGTATTAAAAGACCATGAGTTTGACAACCTGTTCCCACTCCTCCCAGAGCCAGTACTCAAGCCTCAGATACTACACACTCACCCACCCCCTGAGCCCATCCCTAAAAGGCCCATTTCCACCCCAGACATGATCTCATTCATTTTCTTCCAAATGAAGGTAAGCCCTCTAAAACCCAGTGAAGTTGAGGTAGCAGGAAGCGATCAGATGAGGCTGAGAGGAGCTGGATGTTTAAGCTCTAACAATGCTCCCAGCCAGGAACAGGCAATCAGCCCTGCCTCTGGATAGCCCCTCCTCCTGGCAAGAAAAATTCTCAGTAAGCCTTGAATTCTCATCAAGGATTCCCAGGAGTAGGGTCCATATGGAACAGAATAGCCTTGCAGTCAGCCATGGCGGGGACACAGAACACACACACGCACATGCACACATGCCCATGCACGCATGCACACACACTAGGAAGACTCCAAGTCTTCATAGGCCTACTTGCTGCTTGCTCTTACCCACAGGGTTTGGACTCTGTAGCTGGAGAAAGGTGCACGCAGATTGGGGAGGTGGGAGGAGGCAGAGTGAAGGGGCTGAATGGCTCTCAACAGGCACAGGTGTGGGGCAAGGACAAACCAGGCTGTGCAGGGCTGGGGCCAACCTCAGGAATGCAGCAGGTGGAGCTGCTGGTGCTGTGGCAGGGCCAGCGTGGGCAGGCAGCTCAGCCCGTGCCCAGCCTGTGCCCACCCGGGCTGGCGCCCAGTCCTGCTCACACCCTTTCCCGTGGGCTGTGGTACACAGCTTCAGAAATTCCCACGATTCCCAGCAGCCCAAGTGGCCCAGCCCATCTGCCTAATAAAAGACACCTCCACAGCGGGACGCTCAGAAGGGGCACAGCCTCAAAGGTACAAAAACTAAGTCAGTATCAGTCCTGAGCCCCCATCATCCTCACCCCCTGGGGAGAAAATGAGGGGTTCCTAGAACACCCAAGAGCTCAGGATTCCTCCCCACCCTGCAGGATGCAGCAGACCCCTGGACCCTGTCCACCTGCAGAGTGGCTGCCAATACCCCCATGAAGCCTTCCCACCAGCCCAGGAGGCCTCCCTCCACGGGAAACAAAGCCGCATTCACTGCCTAATCAGGACAAGTGCAGATTCTTGTCTGGGGTGGGGCATGAAGTGGAAAAAGGGCAGCGTGATGGTTAAAACCTGAGCTATTTGGTCCCTCCTCGGCCAGAGAAAAATCAGGGCTAAGTATTGTTACATGAGGGTCTCCGTGGGCAGTTGGGGACCAAGAGCTGTGTGGCTCCCGAATGGCAAATCAGTGAGCAGCCCAGCTTCCTTGACACAAGTAAGCAGACCCCAGGGCCCTGTCCCCGCCCCATCCACTCTCTCAGTCAGACCCCTGTCCCTCCCCAGGATCCAAACCCACCTCCAACGTCCAGCCAGAATGGCAGGGCAAGGAATGAGGAAGCCGCTCACCTGTCAAGCTCATGGCTAAGCCAGGGCAGTTAAGGCAAAACTCCTCCCCACCCCATTCATGAGCAATAAAAACTCTGGCAGAGGGTGGGGAGAGAGGGGCAGACAAGTGAGGGAGATACCTGAGTCATGTAATGCCCCAAAGGCCACAAGTTTACAGTGCTGCCCTGCAGGGATCTCGTCCCTCAAACAACTCCCTCAGAATTCCTGGCGAGTCAGGTGTCCACTTGAGGGCCTCTCTGGAACCAGCACCACCTGGCAGCCTTCAAACACACCAGCTCTGGCCCTGCTACAGACAGGCCCAAGCTCTGAGCACTGTGGCCAGGGTCCCTCCCCAGGTCACCGGCGGCCAGGTGAGCTGTCTGAACCAAATCCTGTGAACCTGAAACTGCCCACAACCTGATATCTGCCCCCAAAGACTTCATCAGAAAGCTACAAGCCCAGATATCCCGTCCGAAGGTGCAAAGGACCTCTCCTGACTTGGACATGGGAGACCATTTCTCCCAGCCTCCCAGAGCTTCCACAGCCTTGTACCTTCCCCAAACTGGGCCACCAGAAGCCTGGGATTCTCCGAGCCATGAGGGGTAGCTGACTTGGATGCCCAGGCCCCAAACTAAGAGGTGGGGGGAGGGGGAGGAACAACAGGGGAGGAAAAAAGGCACCAGGCTGACAAATTCATTTTTGCAATCAGCCCATTTCTGTTTGTCTGCTCAGACGCAGCTCCAGGCATCTGCACAAACCAGATGGAGGAGGCTGCTATTTCTAGAAAAAAAAAGGGGGGGTGGGGGTTGAGATGGGAGGGAGGGAGGGAGGGAGGGAGGAGGCAGAGGCAGAGGGCAGAAGACCTGGTCTGTTTGCCCTAAAACCTCAGGCAGAATGATACCCCCTCCCAGCACTACCAGACAGGGTCCCCATTCAAGATAGGGCTGGGGCCGGGGCTGGGGTGAGGTGGGGTAGGGGAGAAGAAAGGCAGAGAAAGTTTAATTAGCCCAAGTCGGCTATAGGCTACAATAGGCCCCCTCACAGGCTGCATCAGGTTTTCATTCATGAGCAAGCGACAGTGCTCCAAAAATGCCAAGAACCGCCCCCCCCTTGCAGTCCCTCCCCCACCCCCCCACCAACAGGAGTGCGTCCTCTAGCAGGCTGGCTGAGCCTGATGCCGTGTTCCAGACATCCCTCCTCAAAGGGATGTGAGTAGGAAGAATTAATTATTAAAGAGCAGCTGGTACTTCGGCACCGACTGTACTCCCCCCCCCCCAAGCTCCTATAGCTGGCCCCCCTCCCCCGCTTAAGGAGAAACACAAACTACACCCCCTCCCCCCAATCCTGGGCCCCATTTATAAACACACAGCTAAAATGCCACCCCTAGGGAAGGGAAAGCAAACCTTTGTCTCCGCAGCTACTTGGAGGGGGTGGGGCATGTGATACTGCTGCCCCCCCCCCCCCACTCCCTCCAAATTACGGGAGCCAGCCACAGAGGAGGAAATGCTGGGGAGGAAGGAAAGGCTGGCACAGAGCTGACGTCCTCCATCCTTGCCCCCAAGTCACTTGCACCTGGTATCTGTCTCTGGCTCCTGGTGAGCATACGGAGTGGAGAGACTGGGGGCCCATTCCTCTAACTCAGAGAGACCCCTGTCGGCCTTGCCAAGACATGGCCCAGATCCAAGTCCAAGGGACGACAGAGCAAAGAGAGGATTCCAGAGAAGGGGCAGGAGGCAAACCAAGATCTCCCCAAGCTCTGTGTCTGGAGTGAGAGGTGGGAGGGAAGACTGGAATGACGAAGGAGGCAGCCCCCAACATGGCTCACCCACCATCCCTAGCCCAGCATCTCAAAGCTAGTAGACTCAAAGGTCCCGGTACCTGGAACACAGATTGAGGACCCTCTCGGGCTATATCCTGTGAACCTGAAAAGGCCCAGGGCAAGACCCAGACCCGAGCTCAAGTCCTGCAAGTCCGTCTGGTCAGGAGAGGTCTCGCTGGCCAAGACTCCTGGATCTCCCATCCCCTGCCTCCTTTTGTTCCTATGATCTGGCTCCCTTCTCCCCTCCCAGTTGGACCCTGAACCCAATCACCACCCCCAATAGCCAAAGCTAATTCCAAGCTCCAGAAGAACAGTGGTCACTGCCACAGTCTCTTGAGCATCCTCCAAAAGCAACTGCCGCTGCTACTCATCACCTCATCTCAGGCGGCCAACAGTGGGGGTATCAGGTGGTCACCTCCTCCCCCAAGTGGGGCACCCCCATCTTCCCTTCTTCTCCCCCACCAACCAGACTCCCAGATGAATTACTTATCACCCAACCAGTCTCATCTTCCCCAGGGACCCAGAGAAGGGTGAGGTAGGGAAGCAGCCTCCCCCAAGTTAAAAGACACCGGCAACATCACCGCCTCCATGAGACACAGGCCCAGGATGAAAAAATGAGGGGCATCCACCCCAGGCCAGAAGCGGGGAGCTCGCATCTCCTAGCTCGCTCGCTCTCTCTCCCTCTCTCTCTCTCTCTCTGGCTTCAGGGTGTCAGACGCGAGAAGAGGGTGGGAACAAACGCAGTAAGGCCTCACGGGGGAGTGGATGAGAATAATGGAGAGAGGAGAAGTAAGGTGGGCCCGTCGGCCCCCTCCTCTCGCACGAACTCAAGGACACAAAATGAAGACTGCGTTCGTAGGTCTGGGGAGCAGCGCTGTGAGGTGGGCAGCGCTCCTCAGAGTGCCCAGAAAGGGGTGTCCAGCGAAGAGGGGTCGGCATAGAATCTGGGTGCAGCACTCAAAATCGCTCTGCAACCCAACATGCGCCACTCGGTAGGGGGCAGATCAGACCCATCCGGCCGTGTTCAGGCCGTTTGGGACTGCGGGTCGCGGGAAGGTGGGCCCTTCCCTTACCTGCATGGGAGGGGCGGGGAGGGGCGCGCGCAGCAACCCCGAGGCCCAGCTCCCGGGCTGGCGATGCTCCCGGGGGACGCCGGCCAGCGCCAGGAGCCGGCAGGAAGGAAGGGGGCGCGGGGCGCGGAGCGCGGGGCGCGCGCGCGGGGGGCGCCCGCGGACAGCGACGGCAGGAGGAGGTGCGCCGCCTCGCGTCCCGGGGGCCCGGGGGAGGTGGGACCCGGGTGGTGCGGTGCGCTCACCCCCTGTGGATCGAGCTCCAGCTTCGCGGACGGCGGCGACAGCAGCAGTGGCGGCGGCAGCGGCGGCAGCGCCTCCCCGACGGCTCCTCCATCTTTGCGGCGGCTCCTCCGGCTCCGATCGCCGCCGCCACCAACAACAACATTCGGAGACGTCACTCCCGTCACGTGACCCGACCCAGAGCTAAAAATAGGCATCGCCCCCCCCACCCTCCCGCCGCTTCATCCACCTCCAACCCCTCCCCTCCCTCTAGGCCCTCCCTGCAGGGCGGGGCCAGCGGCGCCACTGGAACAGCTCCTTAAAGGGCTGGTACCCCGCGCAGAGCGGGGCTGGGAAGGGGGTGAAGGGCAGGGATCGAGCCCCGCGAATGGTGCTGGAAGGGGCGCTGCGGGCGGCCGGGTCTGGCTGCTGGGGCTCCGCCTTGGGGACGCCTGATTTTCCTCCCCGCGCTTCCTCGACTTCCTTTTCGAACCGTGGATGGTGCAATCGTCGCCTGCTTAGCTTCTTCCTAACACGCCCTACTGCGGTGGGGGAGGGGAACTGGGGGCGGATTACTAGGGGCTAGGGGGGTCCTCGGAGGCCCCAGCCAAGGTGCCAGGCTCGGGGTGGGTGGTTGGGACGGATCTTGAGCTCTGACCTCACACACTACATCCGTGTCAGGGGGGGAAAAAAAAAAAAAGATTGGGGAAAGCCGGGGGGATATGGTTGTAACAGTCCAAGGCCTTGCAAAGGGAGACTTCCGGTCTCTGATGCCATGCTTATCTACAACCTGACTTTGGTGCCATTCTCATCTACAGCTCTCCTTAGGACACCATATGAGTATGTGTGGTTAAACCTAGACAGTTTGTCAATAGTCCAGTAATTCCACTAGCAAATTTTATTCTAAGGAAATAAAAATGTCTCCAAAAATGAATATGGAAGGAAAGAGATTGTTTACAATGACATGAAAAGTTGGAAACAACCTAAATATCCATCAGTAGTAAGGGACTGGCAAGTAAACTAGGGCACGTTCATTCAGTGGAATGCTCTCCAGACATTAAAAATGATATGTCTATAATGACCTGAAAAGATGCTTATGCTATATTGTTTTCTTGAAAATCAGGATTCAAACTAGGAACTATAGAATTGCTCCGTTATTGTAAACAACAAACTAGATCCATATGTCTGAGTATGTGTGTATAGGAAGAAGCCAGGAGAATAAATACCAAAATATTTACCTTTGTTTTCTTATTTATCTTTTCCTGTATGCTGAAGTTTTGCAACTATCATGTATCATCTAATCAGAAAAAGTGACATACATAAATATTTTTGGAGCAAATGACAAAGATTGTTTCTACAAGGTATCTCATAAAGCAGTTCCCTCTCCAGCCCCAGACACAACTACAGCCCCACCCCTTGTACTAAGCCAAATCACTCCTCAGCTCAGATACTACGTCTGCCTCCCCAATTAGTCCACTCCCTGCACCCATCCTAGCCTTCTCCCAAAACCAGCGTGACTTTTTAGAACACAAATCTAATCAAAGAGAGGGTTTAAAACCGTTCCGATTTTCTCACTGAAATCTGTATCTGGCCCAGAAAAGTGGATTTTAAACTTTAGGGTTCTTACAAATTAACTGAGGAGTTTGTTCAAAATGCTAATTCCTGAACCCCATCTGCAGAACTAACTTCATATATGCTTTTATTGATTCTGATAACAATTTGTAAATATATATCTATATATGGCATTATTGGTTCAGTGTCCACCTCTGTACGCTTCTTGAGTGCAGAACCCACACATTTCCACCCAGCAGTGCCTGGAACAAAACAAGATTTAATGAATATTTATTAAAATGGAATGAATGAGTATTAAAAGGTTAAGCCGCCCTGACCGGTTTGGCTTAGTGGATAGAGCATTGGCCTGCGGACTGAAGGGTCCCAGGTTCGATTCCGGTCAAGGGCATGTACCTTGGTTGCGGGCACATCCCAAGTAGGGGGTGTGCAGGAGGCAGCTGAATCGATGTTTCTCTCTCATCGATGTTTCTAACTCTCTATCCTTCTCCTTCTCCCTTCTGTAAAAAATCAATAAAGTATATTAAAAAAAAAAAAAGGTTAAGCCAAGGTGAGCATTTTTTGACTGGACAAGGGACTCTGAGCAGAAAGCCTCCCCCCCCCCAAGTTATCCCATGTCACTCCAAGACAGGGATCCTCCTGACAGTTCTGTATTGATGGTGCCACCCATTTGCTGTTACTTTTATTCAACCTATGTTGTCTCTTGTTGGGTTGGGTTGGGTTGGGTTGGCATTTTGCTTTCTCGGTCCTTATGTTTTGCCTCCCCAAACAGAGTGTGAGCCACTTGAGAAAAGAGGTAAGATCATATTTCCTGTTGCCTTTCCAGCACCTATTACATCATAGCAGGTACTCCATAAAGACTCTGGGATACTGAAGACTGGAATTTCTTCTCTTGCGATCTCAGAACATGAGGACAGAATCCTCCATCTGGTATGACATATGTCAATGACTATCTTGCAGAACACCTGCTAGGCACTTCTGATTCCGTAGATGAGAGAAATAAATAACTTGCCCCAAATCACGGAGTTCATGCAAGCAAGAACAGGGATTCAAATCTAGTCTCTCTGTCCCCTGAACACAAGGAACAGGGCCTAGGGCAGCTGGGCTCCCAATTCCAGCACTCTAGCCCCCTTTTCTGGAGGTCCCTGCGACTAATCGCCTTGGTCCCCAGTGGTCAAATGTCCTAGAAGTTAATATAACTCACCATATGGGGCCCTAACTAGCCCTCAGGTTTCCCCTTTTCAGCTAAGTGTGGGTTAAATAATTCCGCATTCATTCTACATGTTTCTTGAGTACCTGGGTGCTAGGAATATAGAAATGAATCTGTCTTTAAGGAACTTAGAGTTCCTCACAGAGAATAAAATGTCTTTTGTTATGAGTCCCTAGGGCAGGCCCTTGCTAGGACCATTTACCATGGAAACAGGTGTCCTGAGGCTGTCCTGTTAACCACGCCCTCAGTGCCCCGATGTAGACCTTCTGACCCTGGGACCCAGTGGTGAATTTGGCTTCTTAGTAGAAGAAAATCAGTCTTGGCGGAGAGCCAGGTATGTAACCTGGCAGGTGGAAGCACTATTGGACTTTGAGAAGAAGGCATCAGGGCTGGGGAGGGGAATGAGGAGTGTTAAGCAACACCATTAGGGGCTCGGGAGTCACTACTCCTGCCTGGAATCACGAGAAGAGTCCTGGCCAGTACTTGGAGCAGGAGAGAGAGCAGTGTTCCTCCCTGCTTGGTGGACACTGCTGTACTGACCGCTAACCCATCTCCTCCACACCCCCTCTCACTCACCCAGGGTCTATGCCCTCTGAGGTTAGCATTGCTTGGGGAACAGGCAGGATACCCAGTTCCAATGTGCCCTCCCTCACCTTCAAACTTTCACCCAGAATTTCTCCTGCGGTGGAAATCCTCAGATCCATGGGCAGGATTCCAGAGGCCCTGGGATCCTCTGGCCAGCGTGGTCTAGCTCACATTTCCCTTCTCTGGTGGGACAATACTTAAGGGGCCCTGATGGCCTCCAATGAGTGTCTGGGGTGGAAACAGTCTCGTTCTGCCTCAGTACAGCCTCTGGCAGGAAATCATACAGAGCAAGAAAGAACTGAGCTGCTAAACCCAAGCAATTCACTAGGTCTCTGTGAAAGGAAGTGTGCATTCTTTAAGCTTTTACATTTACCGAGGGCAGCTTGTACCTAAGGCACCTTGTTCCTATTCCATTCAGCAAGAACGCATTGGGCACACTGACATTATGGCATCGGCCGGGGGTTGGGCTTCATGTCAGGGACGCCTCTATTGAGGACATCTCCACGATCTCTGGCCTCTGAGGACAGGTCACTGGCCTGGGTCTGCAGGTGTCTGACATCTGCATCGACTCAGGGGCAGGGTTGGTGGGTGGTGGGGACTGTGGCGCTTTGCGGGGAGGGGGAGGATCTGGGTTCCAGGTCTTTTTTAGTTTGGGTAAAGCGCAGTTCTGTAAGTGGGAGCCTGATTGCGCCACTTCTTATCTGTGTGTTTTTGTTAAATGATGTTATCTCAGGCGCCTCAGTTTGTGCACCTCCCTTATAAGTCTGTGGTGACACAGTACACACACAAAAAAGCTTAGCACAAAACCAGACATAGCGATAAATGGTCATTAGGATTGCTACAGGGGGGAAAATGAAAGAAAATTTATGAGGCCAGCACAACGCTAGGGACTGTGGGGACGACACATAAACAAACAAACAGGATAAGAGATGAGAAAGCCTGGGTCCTAGGACCAGCTCCATCCCTGTGTGCTGTTGGATAAGTCGTTTCCCCTTGGGACCTTAGTGTCCTTATCTGGGACACAGAACTCGGACTTCTACTCTCTAAGGTCCCTTTCAGTGCGGACACTCGCGAATTCCCACTTGGATGTGATGGCAGATGTGACCACATCCAGCATGGCACTAGGCTCCCATGTTGAAGCTGGGCCTTCATTCTTTCTGGATGCGTTAAGGTCCAGTCCTGTCAACAGGCTTTTTACAATAGGCTCAAGATCCAGAAGAGAATTTATTTCAGGGAAAAACAATTCATGTGCCCCAGGCACAAAGCAAAGGCGTGTCTTTGAGGACCCGAGTTGTGCGAGTTGAACTCAGGATGCCTGAGTTTGGCCCAGGTCTCCCTGTGTGACGTTGTACAAGTCCCTTCCTCTCTCTGGACCTTTTGTTTCGTTACCTGTAGCAAGAGGGGGGCGGACTAGATGTCCTTCCTTCCAGCTAGAGGCAGTTCTGATGGGACCATGGGTGACGTTGAAAAGGAAGGATGGGAGAACTGTCCCCCCTCCCCTCCTTCACTCCCCCCTTCCCCTCTGGGCGTAGGGCAAAGGGAAGCTGGTTCCAAGCCAGCATCCAGCATCCAATCACACGTGACTGAGATTTTGGAGGAAGAGCAACTGACAGGTTCCTAGGCAAGCCTTCACCCCTCTGGGCTTCATTTTCCTCATCTGTAAAATGGTATGATTGGATGGATGACTTCTGAGGATTTTTCTAGCTCAGATAGCTAACAGTTCTAGAGTTGTGGCTAACAAGAAAAGGAAGAAAAAGGGAGGGCCTGTTGGAGACAGAGCCTCAGTCACTCCTCGCTCGAGAGCCTCACTTGTCCCTTGACACTTTCTGTCCCTCCCCAGGCCTCCTAGCTCCCGCCTTCCTGGGGGAGGTTGGGAGGAGGCCACTGTCTCTACACTCAGCAGTGACCAAGCCTGGGGAAACCAGCTTCTAGAACAAGCTGTGAAAGAAGACTATTCTGGATGCAGCTACCATCATTTTTCATGGTGCCTTAAAAAACAAACAAACAAACAAAAAAAAAACGCGGAGAGCAGAGAAGAGCTACAGTCCCCTGGTCTATAGTCCACAGCCATGAGCTCCCACAGCAGCCACAGCCACCTGCTAGAGGACAGCCGGTGACCAGAGGCCTGGGACAGACAGAGGTGGGACCCTAGGACAAGGCTTCTCATCCTTGGAGTGGCCCACATGGAGCCTGCTTAGCCCTCTAACAGCAAAAAGAGCGGGGGGTCCAGGGGGATGACTGAAAAGGGAACCTGGTCTCTTCCCCACCTTCCTCCTGGGACCTGGAGCCGAGGCCCAGGATGCCCCAGGATTCCCTGGACTGGATGTGGCCCCTGGCTGCCTGCTGAGAAGCCAAGGCCACACGAACACAACAGTGCAAGGACAGCTCTGGCCGGTCACATCCCACATGTCTACAGGCTCCTCCAGGGTGTCGTCTCTGAGCAGGACATGCATGTCAGGGAGGGGACAGAGGGTATAAATGTGCCTGCCCCCCGGGAGCTTATGATCCTTTGGCAACAACAGCCCCCCAAGAAGCAGGGTTGAGCAGTGGGGAAGGAAGGAGCCTGGGGGGCATAGGCCAGCTCTGCCTATAGAAGCTCAGACAAATCGTTGCCTTCTCTGAGACTCAGTGTTCCGTCTGTGATCGGAGGGTTGGACTGTGTGATTCTGGAAGGTCCTCTTGCCCCTAAGGCCATGAGAGAATAGAGGTCAAGACGCAGTGTACTGACATGACATATGGAGGGGCGTGACTAGAGCCACAGAAAACTGGCCCAATTGCCTTTCTTCCCTGGGAGCCGCACCCAGATGAGGTCTCTCTAGGTTTGAGAGGTCTCCCCAAATAGACAGAGAGAGTCATGTCCTTTTTCTCCTGGGAACTCTTTGAGGACCCAGGACATCCCGACAGGAAGTCCTTGATCCACGTGTCTAGAAGGCACATTCCATCATCCTCAAGCAGTAGGGTCTCTGCACATCCACGAGGACACGTCCTGCCCAGTGAACAGACAGAGCAGCAGACAACAGACTTTCATTTCATCCTCCCAACCCCACAGGTATGCATTCTTATTCTTATTCTTATCCCCAGTTGTAAGATGGACGACCTGAGGTGCAGGAGAAATAAGGAACTGGCCAAAAGCCACAAATCCAGTAAGTGAAGAAGAAGAGATCTGACCCAGGTTATGGGAGCCCAGAGCCTGTTTAGTTTAACCACTGGATTTCAACCCAATAAAAGAGTGAAGACATTGACCTGGATTGACGCTCAGATACTTAGCTGTGAACTTGGAATAATCTCTTAGAATCTATTTCAGCGGTTCTCAACCTGTGGGTCAAGACCCCTTTGGGGGTCGAACGACCCTTTCACAGGGGTAGCCTACGACCTTCGGAAAACACATATATAATTACATATTGTTTTTTTTTTGTTTGTTTGGTTTTTTTTTAAATATATTTTATTGATTTTTTCACAGAGAGGAAGGGAGAGAGATAGAAAGTTAGAAATATCGATGAGAGAGAAACATTGATCAGCTGCCTCCTGCACATCTCCCACTGGGGATGTGCCCGCAACCCAGGTACATGCCCTTGACCGGAATCGAACCTGGGACCCTTCAGTCCGCAGGCCGACGCTCTATCCACTGAGCCAAACCGGTTTCGGCTACATATTGTTTTTGTGATTAATCACTACGCTTTAATTATGTTCAATTTGTAACAATGAAATTGGGGGTCACCACAACATGAGGAACTGTATTAAAGGGCCGCGGCATTAGGAAGGTTGAGAACCACTGCTCTACTTCCTCATCTATAAAAATGGACAATGACATCCTCCTCGGTGGGCTGCTGGGGCATGACATGGAGTACCTGCGTGAAGGGCCAGCACAGCACGGCAAAGGGTAAGCCCCACCCTCACCCCAGCCTTGGTTTTACCACTCCTTGGTTCTGAACCAGCTGAAACGGTATTGACCACTTCATTCCAAGCAAGATACTCAATGTCCACGCTAGAAATGGTCGCAACCCACACCCCCTCTCACCTGCAGTTTCCAGTCCTGAGCTCCCAGCTCCTTCTCCCAGGCCCTGTAGAATTGCCCTGGGAGTAAGTACACCCAGATGGCCATCCCCAAGTCTGTTTCCCTGCCCCAGGGGTGCAGCAAGAGCAAAGACTCCAGATTGGGGTTGCCAGAATTAGCAAATAAAAACACAGGATGCCCAGTTAAATTTGAGTTTCAGATAAATACTAATTGTGTAGAGTTCTCATATTAAGAATTCATGACTTGCCCTAACCGGTTTGGCTCAGTGGATAGAGCGTCGGCCTGCGGACTGAAGGGTCCCGGGTTCGATTCAGGTCAAGGGCATGTACCTTGGTTGTGGGCACATCCCCAGTAGAAGGTGTGCAGGAGGCAGCTGATCAATGTTTCTCTCTCATCGATGTTTTTAGCTCTCTCTCCCTCTCCCTTCCTCTCTGTAAAAAAATCAATAAAATATATTAAAAAAAAAAAGAATTCATGACTTTTTTTTTTGAAGTGAACATATCTAGATTTTATTGTCATATAATAAAACAAAATATGAAGCTGAGAACTGGATCACTTGACCCTTTCTCTTCTTATCGCTTCCCAGTGCACAATGCTTGCATCCCTTAATAGCCAGCGTTCTCTTAGACCTGCAGTCAGGCTCAACGCACTCAAGCTCGGCACAATCTCCTTTGTAGTTTTAGCCTTTTGTCAGAAAATCGGCTTTGTCTGCGCACCATAGCCACTCTGCCTCCTGTCACAACGCCGCTTTCCCCGCGCATCCAGGGAAGCCTTGCCCTTCTTGTACTGTGTTGCTTTGTGGGGTTGATGCTTGCCACACTTCTTACAGAAAGTTCGGCGGGTTTTAGGAACGTTCACCATGTTTGAGAGCGCTATCGGCAGGGAAAGCAAGAATTCATGACTTTTTAAACTTTATTACTTATTTTATACTTATATTAAAAGTTATTCCTGCCCTGGACGGTTTGGCTCAGTGGATAGAACATCAGCCTGCAGACTGAAGGGTCCCGGGTTCCATTGTGCCTGGATCTCGGGCTCGATCCCCACTAGGGGGCGTGCAGGAGGCGGACGATCCATGATTCTCTCTCATCGATAAAGTTTCTCTCTCTCTCCCTCCCTCCCTCTCTCTTCCTCTCTGAAATCAATAAAAATATATTTAAAAGAAAAAAATTATTCCTTATCTGAATTTCAAATTTAAGTGGGTGACTGCTATCCCGACTACTCCCAAACTTTGAGATTAGGTTGGGAGACTGACCTTAATGGTAGGCAGCCCAGCAAATGACTTTTTTTTTTTTTAATATATTTTATTGATTTTTTACAGAGAGGAAGTGAGAGAGATAGAGAGTTAGAAACATCGATGGGAGAGAAACATCGACCAGCTGCCTCCTGCACATCTCCCACTGGGGATGTGCCTGCAACCCAGGCACATGCCCTTGACCGGAATCGAACCTGGGACCCCTCAGTTCGCAGGCCGACGCTCTATCCACTGAGCCAAACCGGTTTCGGCAAGCAAATGACTTTTGTTAAGAGTTTTTAGATAATTTTGGATATAATTTAGATAACATAAAATTTACCAATTTTGAATGAACAAGTCAACATTTTTTATTAAATTCACCAAGTTGTACAACCATCACATAATCCAGTTTTAAAACATTTCATCACCCCGGTGTATAATACCCATTTACAGTTAATTCTCATTACCACCTCCACAAATGGCTTTTTAAAACATTTAATAAATTAATTACTTTTTCTGCTATCAAAAATTACAAACTTTTGCCCTGACCGGTTTGGCTCACTGGATAGAGTGTCGGCCTGTGGACTCAAGGGTCCCGGGTTCGATTCCGGTCAAGGGCATGTACCTTGGTTGCAGGCACATTCCCAGTGGGGAGTGTGCAGGAGGCAGCTGATCGATGTTCCTCTCTCATCGGTGTTTCTAACTCTCCATCCCTCTCCCTTCCTCTCTGTAAAAAATCAATAAAATATATATTAAAAAAAATTACAAACTTTTAATGTAGAAATTCTGGGGGGACTCTGAGAAGTACAAAGAAGAGAATAAAATTACTTCTAAATCCATAATCCAATGAGAACAATTATTAATAATTGGGTGAATACTTTTCTAACCTTTTTTCCATGCTCATATTTTTTCAAGAAAAACTGTATCATACTGGACAAAACATCTTACAATCTAATTTTTCATGAAAATATTCCCAGGGTATTGAGTCTTGTTCCACATTAATTTCTTTGGTTGCCTTGTCTCCCATTGTGCTCTTCTACAGTTTCTCTATTCAGTCCCTTTCGGTGGACGTTTGGATTGTTTCCAATTTTATACCATTTTAAATAATGCTGTGGTGCACATTCTAGTAGCTAAATTGCTGCATATATCAATTATTATTTTCTTAGGACAAATCCTTAGAAGTGGAGCTGTTTTATCTAAGAGTTCACACATTTTTAAGGCTTTTGAAGGTATTTTTACTTGATTTTATTATTTTTTTCATTAGTTTTTTTAAAAAGATATTTTTATTGATTTTTAAAGAGAGGAAGGGAGGAGAGGGGGGAGAGAGAGAGAGAGAGAGAGAGAGAGAGAGAGAGAGAAATCGATGTGAGAGCAAAGAATCAATTGGCTGAACTAGCACCTTTTGATGCACAGGACTATGCCCAACCAACTTAGCCACACCCACCAGCGCTATTTTTATTGATTTGAGAGAGAGAGACATCGATTTGTTGTTCCACTTATTTATGCATTCATTGGTTGATTCTTGTATGCGCCCTGACCAGGGATCAAACCTGAAATCCTGGACCATGGAGAGGACACCCCAACAACCGAGCTACCCAGCCAGAGCTGGTGATATTTTTCTGACCTAGTAATGACCCAAATGTCCAAGTCAGAATCCTCAACTAAGGTTCCCTCCAAGAGAAGAAGGCTGATTGATGGGGAGTAGTGAGGTACAGGTTGTGGGGAGCAGGTGAAGGAGTGCAGAGGAGAGAAGCTTCCAGGTTCTGAAGATCATCAGGTCCTGGGGAGACCCTGTGTGGGCCTTCCCTGAAAACACATAGGATTATTCTTGCCCTCTCCAAACCCCCTCCTCTCCACCAGCCACAGGTGCTCCAGGCAGCAGCTTCAGCAGCTCCTTCCCCGCTGCCCTCATGTTTGTCTTGATGCTCCTCCAAGCAAGCTGGACGCCAGCTCCGGATCCAGCCAGCAGCCTGCACCCAGCCCTGAGCCCCGCCCACACCACAGCCCTGAGTAGGTCAGCCTGGCTTCCAAAGGCAGAGCATGGTACCCCACCAGGGGCTCAGCTCCCCGCCGCACACCCCTCCAGCCTCCCCCCAGCTTTGGAGGAAGACCAGCTCAGGGATGCTTAGGGCGGTGGGGGTTTGGTTGGGGGTGTAGATCTTGAGATGACTCACATGCCACCGGAGGGGAGAAAGGGGCTGGGCGGTGAATGGATTGCAAACCAGAGGGAGGGGTCGAGGGGATGAGCTTTGGTGCCTTGATTCGCTCGCGTCATTTTCTTCAACATCTGCAGTGCGTGGGGTTGCGCGATCCCACTGGGGGGTTGGAGGGGAGGGCTGGGCGGCTCGCTGACGTTTGCTTCCCGCCTGCTGGTTCGCCGGGGCAGTTCATGAATGACTCACTTCATTGTCAGGCTGATTCACTGCTCGCCTGGGGCCTGGGGAAGGAGGGAGGCGGATGGCCCCCTCCGTACATCTCACGCGCGCACACGTGCGTTCGCGGGCGGGGCTCCAGCGGGTCCATGGACCTGCTGGGGTCAGGACACGTCAGATGCGTTTCCCTGTTAAGAGGAACGAGAATGCACACCACTGGCCTGTGGAGAACAAGTTTGAGGTTTCTGTCTACCTGTGACGATTTCCATTCAAATTAATTAAAATTAAACACAAGTAAAACTTTGTTCTTCAGTTGCTCTAGCCACGTTTCCAGTGATCAATAGTTCCATGTGTCCCGTGGCTGCTCGAACAGTGCAAACAGAAAATATTTCCATAAACACAGAGAATTGTACCCCACCGCACTAGTCTACCCAGCCTTTAATACACACGAAGCCACCAGCCCTTCCCCACCTCCATACACTCAGATCCCCACCCTCGTAGGCAGCACACCACACACATCTTATTCCACACACATTTTACACACTCACTCAACATGCGTCACCCACCAAAACGACCATGGAAGACTCTTGTACTCATGCCAGTGTATGCCACTTCCCATACCAAGGTGAATGTCAATAGAAACACATAAAGACATCCATCAGCACACTGACCAGCATACCCCTGTACGTATGATAAAAACACAACTTAGGACAAAATGCATTGGCAAGTACGCTGCAATAGATACAAACGCAAGGCATGAGGTCCCCATAACAAACCTCAGCACATGTTTGCAAACTCAAGTAGGGGGAAGGAACCCACATTGTTGAGCCCTTGCCAACATGCTGTGGAGTTGGCCATTTCGGTGCCTTAATTTATTTAATCGCATAGCAATCCTGTGAGGAAGAGGTGTTATTCCATTTTCACAGATGAGTCAACTAAGGTTCAGAGAGATAAAGTAACTTACTCAGAGTTACACAGCCAGTTAGCCACAGGGTCAAATATGAACCAAGATTTGTCTAGCTCCAAAGCCAATGAAAAAGGCTGCACACACACACACACACACACACACACCAGGCCTGCTCTCCTTGGTCCCTAAGAAGATGAAGCTCCCCATCCAGCAACTGCAGGCATTTGTGTGAGTGAGTATGGAGTTGCTCAGGCTCGTTCGCACTCTCTCCTGACAAAGGGCATTAAGTCATTCAACAGATGCTGGTTGAGTGTCTTGCATGTGCCAGGTCCTGTGCCAAGTGTGGTTCACAAAGTGAAAAGCCATCATGGTTGCCCTGTAGGGATTCGATGTCCAGCAAGGGGGTGTGAAGAAATCTGAAGAAAACACAGGGCATACAGGAAACCAAGCCAACCTGGAGCCAGGCCCCAAGTGCAGGGAACCAAGGAGAAGGACGCCTGGGTCTGCCCGGGGCAGGTAAGGAGGCGGCCTGGGCCCTAGGGCATGAAAACCAAGTGGGGTGAAGAGGGGTTGATCGTGACTGGGAGGTTGGTTGAAGGCAAGATAGGGCAGTGAAGCAGACGCCAGGGCATGGTAGACCCTGGGGATCTCATATGTCACCTCTGGTGACAGGGAGGGATTGAAGAATTTTTGTTTTTTGTTAATCTTCACTTGAGGATATTTTTCCATTGATTTTTAGAGAGAGTGGAAGGGAGGGGGAGAGACACACAGAAGCAGCCATGTGAGAGACACAGCGAGTGGTTGCCTCCCACACATGCCCCCACTGGGGCAGGAATCGAGCCTGCAACCGAGGTACGTGCCCTTGACCGGAATCGAATCTGAGACCCTTCAGTCTGTGGGCCAACACTCTATCCACTGAGCCAAACCGGCTAGAGCTGAAGAATTTTTTAAAAATATTTTTATATGTTTTTGTTAACTGATTTCTGAGAGAGGAAGGGAGAGGAAGAGAGAGAGAGAGAAACATCATTTGTTGTTCCTCTTATCTATGCATTCATTGGTTGCCTCTTGTATGTGCCCTGACTGGGGACTGAACCTGAAACCTTGGTATTAGGACAATGCTCTACCCAACTGAGCTATCCGACCCATTTTTAAATCCCAGGCAGCCTCCGTATTGTGTCCTGTCAGGCCCTCCCCAAAATGTCCTGGGCCCACATTTTCCATTTGCTCCAGCCACTGCCCCCACCCTCCTCTAGGTTCTAACAGGAAGTGGGGCAACAGATGCTAAATGTATTTCACTGAGAACGGTGATGGAGGAAAAGCGTAGGATTTCCAACCAGAAGATACACCACCGAGCGGCTGTGTGATCCTGAGAATCCCTCCCCACCCTGGGCCTCAGTTTCCTAACCTTTAAAGTAAGACCTGCCCCTCACTCTGTACGGGATGTCTGTGACCACAAACTGAGCTATTGGTTAAAACTGGGAGCTGCGGAGCATGCTGTGGATAGCAGTTTCCATGCTTCCTCTTGGCCCTGGGCTCTGTGATCTCCTGCCGACCTGAGCTGACCAGGGTCAGAGTCACTGGGAGCCCTAGAACTGGGTCTCGGGGACCGTCCACCGTGGTGCAGGGTGAGTTGTACCTGGGGTTCCTGTGAGGAGAGGAGGCCTGTACCTGGGAGGGTTGGGATTTTGTCCCCCAGTTCAGAAGCACTGGGAAGATTGCTAACTTGGATGAAAGTTAGGAGTCCAGGTTCCCTTTCCCAATGCCATCCTGGCCTCCATTCTGACACATGACAAGGAAACGGGTCCACATGAAGCTATGATAGAAGCCATAGGCTGTCGGAGGGGAGGCCAGGCCAGGCAAACCTAGGAAAGATTCAGGACTGGCTCAGATCAGATGGTTAAGAAGTCAAGTCGGAGACCTTCCTCCTGCCTTTTGATCCTCAAAACTGTGCAGCCCTAGCTGTCATTCTGACTAGCCCTGTGATGACAAGCATAAGAGAAACTGAGGTCGGAGTAAGGGTCGTTAACCACAGCAGGCTTTAGTGACAGAAGCTGGCCTTCCCAGCTCCCTAGGCCCCTGTCCATCTCTCCACCCAAATCTCCTGGACTCTTTTTGGATCTGTGTCTCCCTGACTTGTGTGTGAACTTGAGGGCACAAGCAGTCATTCTTTTCTCTATCCCCAGGACCAAGCATGGTGCTCAATACATAGTAGCCATTGTGTCATTCAATAACTCTATTGTGTATTGTGCTCAGTGCTGGGGACACAAACTTGAACAAGCCCAACAAGGTCCCTGCCTTCAGGGACCTCATATTCTAGTGAGAAATAGACATAATAGAGATGTAAACCATGACAATTATAAATTATGAAAAGTGCTGAGAAGAAAATAGTGATGGGGGGTGGGGGGATGCTACAGGAGAGAATAGATGCCAGGGAAGATCTGAGATCTCAGCTGAAACACCCAAGGATGAAAAGAGCCAGACCGAGAACATCTTTACTTAAAAAATGTGTTGCCAAGATAGATGGATGGAAAGATGAACAGACAAACCAACGGGGTGGCTTCTGGTGCGAATGAGTCATGCTCAAGTACCCACTCCCTAGTGCGCTTAACACAATAGAGGAGGATGGGCAGGATTGGGCGTAATACGCCCCAATTGCCAACCTTGCTGTCCTCAGAACGCTTATTGAACCAGCCGACCCAGCCCGAGTGGCCGCTGGAGGGCGACCGAGAGCCCAACCGTTTCCCTTTAAGGCCGGGGCGGAAGACTGGCGGATGTAGTGCTTTTGTGTCGGCGGGATAAAATAGGCCCGCCCCTTTAAGAGGGCGGAGACGCAGGAGTGGCGGCGGCTTCGAATGCGACCTAGGGCTCGGGCCCTCACCTTCCCGGCGACCCAATCTTGGCACCGGCCCGGGTCTCAGGGACCTCTCCGATCTCGCCCCAGAGATACTGTCACCCGGACTCCGACCCTCCCGCCCCGGGCCACGCCCGAGGCCCCGGCGACCACTGAATTGGGGCCTGTCGGCTAACCCTTTAGCGGAAGCGCACCCGCCGTCGCCATGGTAATGCCGTGCCTCGGGGCTCTGGGTCCGGGGCCGACAGCTGCCCTTCAGGCTCCAGCCCCTCCACTGGGCGAGCTGCAGGGCCGGTTTAGGGTTTGGGTGAGAACAAGGTGAGGTCGGGAAGCCAGGGTTTGGCATGGACGCGCCCCGAGACCCTGGGCAGGCTCTCTCTGCACCCACCGCCCTCTGGGCCTCAGTTTCCCTCCCGTGGCCTTCCAGCTCTTCCCCCAACCCGTCCCGTCTGATCCTTGGACCCTTGGGGGCAGGCACAGGCCTTGGCTCTGAGTCCCTGGCCGTAGCTCTTGCTGCTGGAGCATCGGAGGGTAGGCACAGCCCTTGGCTCTGAGTTTGACACACATCGCAGAGCTGGCCGCTGCAGCCGTGCTGCCTAGAAAGCAGGAACTGTGGCCTGGGGCATCCCACCTTCCTGGGACCCTGGCCTTTGGACATGGGATCAGATAGAAGGAAACCCCTGGCTTGGCTTTCAGACAAAAAGGTCCCTCTGCTAGGCATGTTTGGACTTACGGTTGTGTCTTATGTGTGACAAAGGTTGCTCAGGCCAGACCTTTGGGATGTTGCAAAATCCTCATGCCCATGTGTGCGGTGCTGAGTCTAAAGCACGACCCATGCTTCCTTTGGCAGCCTTTCCTTTGCCTCTTCCCCTTCCAAGATTAATGCAGACGGACCCGAGTGGGTGGTTTTATGGAGAAAGGATTTGAAATCATCTAAGTCTCTAAGTAAATCCCACCTCTTCTCATCCCTTATTCCTCCCCCAACACTAGCAAAACAAACAGACCAAAAACAGTACACCTGCTGGTCTTGTTAGAATTGGGAAGAAGCAGAGTGAGGACAGAATGTACTTGCAAATGGCATTTCTCCTCCAACCTCAATTGCTATGTTTTCCTTTCAGGCATGCGGTTTGCAGAAGCTGTTTGCTGTGGATGAGGAGTTTGAAGACGAGGTAAGGAAATGTTGGTGAACCCCCCTTAAGAGGGGGTCTTAAGATGTCAATACCCAGGGACATATGTAATACTTTCAACAATAAAGATAAATTAATAAAAAGATGTAAACACCAGGCTCAGAACATTTTGAAACAACCTGCCCCCATCTCCTTTTACTTGATACATACATTTATTTTTGTCTGTGAGAGACTGAGGGATAATGCGAAATGTAAACAACTTATTTAACTGTCTTAGAAATAAAAAGCCAGAGAGGTGAGCTCTCTGATTGTCATACCTGTAAATTATAAGGACCCCTGCCTGGAAGCTGTGTCTGTAGATGATTTGTTTTTTTCTTTCTCAATCCTCACCAAAGGACATGCTTTTCTGTTGATTTTAGAGGAAGAGGAAGGGAGAGGGTGAGAGAGAGAGAAACATCGATGTGAGGGAGGAACATCAATCAGTTGCCTCCCATTTACTCCCGGACTTACAATTAAACCCGAAACCTGGGTATGTGCCCTGACTGGGAATCAAACCTGCAAGCCTTGGGTGCACAAAACAACACTCCAGCCAACTGAGTCGTATGTCCAGGGCTGGTTCATCTTCTTGATGACATGCTTGAAGTGGGAAGAAAGTTGATGGAGAGCCAGACACAGCACAGCTATTGGACGGCAGGAGGCCTGGTGTCACCAACCGGCCTTCATTCTCTGGCCTTCCATTTTCTCTTCTGCAGCATGCGAGGCATTCTGCCTCACGTGTTCTTTCCATCCCTCTCTCCTCAGAAGATAGGGATTAGACTAGATCTGAAGCTGGCACATTAGAATCACCCCTATGAGGGCCCTGTTACACCAATTAAATAAGAATTTTCTGGGACGGACCCAGGCAGGGATATTTCTAACCTCCGGGTGCAGCCAGAGACTACTGAACTAGTGACCTCCATAGCTCTCTTCCCACTCAGAGCCAAAGGATATAGTTTCATTTGGGAGGCCCAAAATTTCTACCTCAAATCCTTTTCACAGAGAAGTAGGACTTAAGTGAGTAAAGCCCAGAAAGGGAAATTAACCTGCTTAAGAATAAAGCACCAACAGCCAGGATGAGGTCTTGGCCCCTGACTCGAGTCTTAACATACATGGAAATGACTAAACTATGTTATAGAATAAAATTATTGCCAAAACCGGTTTGGCTCAGTGGATAGAGCGTCGGCTTGCGGACTGAAAGGTCCCAGGTTCGATTCCGGTCAAGGGCATGTACCTGGGTTGCGAGCACATCCCCGGTGGGGGATGTGCAGGAGGCGGCTGATCGATGTTTCTCTCTCATTGATGTTTCTGACTCTCTATCCCTCTCCCTTCCTCTCTGTAAAAAATCAATAAAAATATATTTTAAAAAAAATTATTCTATTTTATCAATGACAAGCCATTCAAACCTACTTTTTGTGTCCCAGCGCTTTGCTTTAAAAATCACATTTAGAATTTGCCCAGATGTCAAGTTTGTGCTGAGTACGATTGTGCATGCTGCATCAGGGACCTTTCTGGCAGCCCACCCCCATACCCTCGTTCCTCAGAGGCTTTTGGACCATGAGGTTCGAAGGGGAAAAATCTTTGTCAGACCTCTTCAAAATCAGTCTAGCCTCGCTAGTGTGGCTTAGTGGATTGAGCCTTCTCATGCACCAAGAGGTCACCGGTTCAATTCCTGCTCAGGGCACATGTCTGGGTTTTGGGCTAGATCCCCCGTTGGGGGTGTATAGGAGGCAACCAATTGATGTTTCTATCTCTCTTAAAAAAACACACAATTTTTAAAAAGATCATTCAGTGAGACCCTATGACACAGTGACAAGGGCACATGTAGGTTCTAGTTGTGGTTCTGTGAAGTTACTTAACCTATCTGAGTCTTAGGTTCTGCTTCCAAAAACCAGGAATAATAACAGTACCTATTCATAGGGCCAATGTGAGAATTCATTGAAACAATTCTGGTAAAATATTTACATGATACCTGACACCTAGTGAGGTTTCACATGTTAGATATTTTTATTATCACTTGGGGACTTGACTGTTATTTTTACAAATAATTCAAAAGTTCCAGCTTTGTCAAGAAGATGTGTCCTTGCCTTTGTCTTTTCGCTTTAGCGATGTGTGACTACAGAAAAGGTGACTGTTAAATTGACCCTTTTGAGTCTTACCGGGTGATGGTAGGGCTGCTAGGCCGGTAGTGAAATTAAGAGTGAAGAACTCTGACAACTCAAGTTTCTGATCCATGACAGATCCTTTTCCCCTTCCCAAGGCAGATAACATCACATCTGAAAGTGAGGTCTTCCTGGGAAAAGAGATCTATCAACCCCCAAGGTCATCAGTCTTTTACTGCTACAATAATTCTAATGTTATTAATATTATTGTTAAATCCTAAGGCAGTGGTGTTGGAGTATGCTAATACACAAAGCAGGAAAAAAACCTTTCTCTAGCCCAGACAACCCAGTGCAGCAGCAGGGGGTGGGGGCAGCGGGGACCTTCCTGTCAGTTAAATCAGCAGTTCTGACTCAAAAACACCCTCGGAACAGGTCTGTTGCTCTTGAAGATGTCAGTCTCACCTTGCTTCCCAACTGGAGCCCATACTTAATTTAACTTGCCTGTAAAGCTATATTTACCTGCTGCCTATTGGGCCTCTCTGGCTTACTGAAGGCCGTGTGTGTGTGTGTGTGTGTGTGTGTGTGTGTGTGTGTGTGTGTGGTGGGGTAAGGACAAGCAGCATGACCAGCTGGACAAATCCCTATTTCACAGGCTGGATAGCAGAAAGCTAGACTCCTTGTGACCTTGGGGGATTTGTTTGACTCGTTGGTGCCCTCGTATATTTACTTCAACGGCTGCTCCCCCAACTGCCACCACTGCCCACCCCCCACTTCCCAGCGCCCGCTCAAGGTTGACTGAAGCTACTTGCAGACTTAGCCTGTGAATGTTTCGGGTAGAAGCCGGGAGGTAGTGGGCTCAAGGGCAAGGTCAAGCGTGGTGAGAGACCCCACCATTGCCTTTCATGCTTTGGGTTCTTGCTTTTGTGCAGCTGCACATATATACACACCACGTGCCTGAGCAGTAAAAGCGGAGCGTTTCTTGATTTCTCACTGTCTCTGCTTCTTTGTAGGATTTCTTGTCTGCTGTGGAAGATGCAGAGAACCAAGTTGCTGGCGCGGGGCCTGTGAATGCTGGGTGCCTCCGACCTGCCTCTTCCAGGCCACAGGACACGGTGCAGGCACGGTCTTCGGGGCAGCTGCCATCATGCCCTACTGCTGCCTCAGAGGCTCTGGACCTACCAGCCCTGGGACTCCGCCTTCCTGCCTCCGGCCGGGGTGCCGCTCCCACAGGAACAGCCCTCCTCAGGCCTGTCTCCACTCCCAGCAACTGGACTGGCAGTCAGCGAAGAGTGACACTGACAGAAGTGCTCAAAGAACCAGCAAGGCCACAGTCCTCGGCCTCCCACCCCCTGCTTGCCTTTGAGAGCAAGCAGCAGGTGATTGGTGGCTTCGAGGGACCTGAGCAAGATGAATTTGATAAGGTCCTGGCAAGCATGGAACTGGGAGGGCCTGGCATGGAGCTGGAACTTGGAGCTAACAGTGAGGCAACAGGAATCCTGCCCACCGGGCAGCAGGAAGACTCAATATTGACTAAAAAGGCTCGGGTAGCTGCTCTGAGCAGATCTTGCCAAAAGGGCCCCATGCCTGCCACCCACATAACTGGTATCACATCAGCCCAGGGTCAGCCTCCAGGTCCTGCCGTCTACTGTAGGACTCCACAGCCCCACTGGAGGACGGGTGCCATGGGTAACCTGCCTATCCCAACTGCCTCGACACTTCCCGCTCAGCAAACCCACTGGGAAGTCTGCCCCAAAGCTTCCCCAGTTCGAGGACCCCAGCCTCTCCAAGCTACCGGGAGGCCTGTTCAGAGCAGCCCTCAAAATCGTGTCCCCAGTCAGCCATTCCAATCTCCAAATGCCCACTTAAGTGGCAAACCTAATTTTCTACGAACTCCCAACTCAAGCTGTTCTACTCTCTCAAGGACTGGCTCTGGATTTTTCCCTCGGGGGCCCTTACAACCCCGAGCTCCACTGTCTTCAACTGAGTCTCCTGTCAGCACCCCCAAGGGTCCCCAGGCAGCGCTGCAGACACCCATAGTCACCAACCACCTGGTACAGCTGGTCACTGCAGCCAACCGGACACCCCAGCCGCCCACGCGCACCACCACCCGAGCCAAAACACGCCGCTTCCCTGGCCCCGCAGGGATCCTGCCTCACCCAGTGAGTGACAGCTTCTCTCTGGCAGAAGCCAGAGCCCTCCAGGATGTTGGGGGGAAGGAGAGCAAAGGAGAGAAGCAGAGTTGCAGCACTGTCCAGTCCCAGAATATCTTCACTCCTGGGGGAGGGAAGGAAGGAAGGAAGGGGGGGGGGCGCTTCAAATCTGTGGCAGAACCAAAAGAAGTGGGAAGGAAGAATTGAATGCTTGGAAAACCACACATGATAGGGGTGCTTAAGGCTCTGAGAACTTCACAATTTTCTCTTTTAAAATATTTTTATTGATTTCCGAGAGGAAGGGAGAGGGAGAGATAGAAGTATCAATGGTGAGAGAGAATCATTGATTGCCTCCTGCACGCTCCACGCTACACTAGGGATCGAGCCCACCCCGCATATGCCCTGACCTGGAATTGAACTGTGACCTCCTGGTTCATAGGTCGGCCACTGAGCCACGCCAGCTGGTGAGAACGTCACAGTCACAGTTTTCATATGTTTGCTGAGTAACTGCTGTTTGCTAGCACTGAGAAAGGAATATTCCCTCACTTACATTTGCTAAGTTGGGCAATTTGCTTGGAACTCAGAATGCAGATTAAAATAGAAATGGTTTCTGTCCTGAGGAGCTTCTTCTAGGGGAAGAAAGAAATGCAAACAATTACACACAAAATGCACAGTGTGAGTAGAGGTCATCTCTGGGTGCTAAGAGAGACTGGGTTCCTTGGGCCTGCTGAGTGGGCTTTGGATGGACAAGCAGGTTAACTGTGTGTCAGAAGGCTGGGCTCGGGGACATTTCAGTGGGAAGGCAGGAGGAGCAGGATGCTCTCAGGGAGCCATGGGACAGTTCGCTGTGACTGGCGTGTGGGATCCACGTGGGGAAGCTGGGGCTGTACTGAGAGTTTGGATTTCAGCAGTGGTGGGGGGACAGGACCCCTCAAACTAGTCTTGAATCAGATCGTAGACCACTGGACTCCGAGGGTCTGGTCTGGTCATGGTAGGCGCACCCCTTTCCTATCATTTTAAAGGTGTTGGAGACAGTTTCTACCTGTTAGTTTCTCTTTCCTAGCACTTTAAGAGAAATCCAAGGGGGCCATATACATTCCTCCTGGCGGGAAATCTGCAGGGAAGGATTAGGTCCCGGAGAAGGGAGTTGGGGAAAGCTGTCCTTTTGCATATCACTAGCCTCTCTATTCAGGTCATCGCCCCCTTCAGGAAGCTCTGGGTTTTGCTCCTGGGCCAGCTCCATCTTCCTCACATTCCCAAAACTATCCCCAAAGCGTCTTTTTTGAGCTGCCAGTGAGGCTCCTGAGACTTTGTTAGGAGAGATGTAATATGTGTTAATTGTCCCTGATAGTTTCCTGAACTCATTATGTAACCCAGACAAGAAGCTCCACTTGTAAATAACAGCTGCTGAGCTTGCTCTCACCTCCTTCTCTCTCCCCGTGTAGTTCAGTGGGAAAAATCTGGAGGAGATCATGGTTTCCACGCCCCAGACTCCGACTCATGGTGCTCTGGCTAAATTCCGGACAGAGGTAACGAATTCTGTGCAAATGTCAACTTCTTGGGCATCATTTAAGAGTGAGGGACATCCCTGCATCTTTCAGGAGTTGAGAATCAGAGTTGATGCTGCGAGGCCTTCCCCTGGGGTCACACACGAAAGGGGAGTTGGGAAAGGCAGTTTGGGGAGGTGGCAATTTTAGTGGCATAAGGTGAAGCCTATCCTGATGCCAACCGGTGATAACCGATGCCATGAGCCAGCTTTCTTCCCCAGCTACGAGGAAAGGCCCAGCGAACGCCATCTTTTCTTGGGAGAAGCATGAATAAGTATTAGGAAATTGTATCTCAGCAACACTTCTCAGGTTGCTGAGAATTAAGCTGAGAGGGATCTGCCTTCATCTTGCCTTTCGGTAGGTGAGACTCAGCCTCCCTCCTCCCTGGCATTTTGGTCCTGCTCTGCCCTCAGACTTACTTTGCTTCTAATTCTCTATGGCAGTTTTTCTCTTTACTGCAGCTCCACAGACCAACCAGCCCATTTCAGATCCAAAGCAGTAAATACTCATCTGAATCAAAGCATTTTTTGATTAAGAGGGCTAATTGTTAAAGCCAGAGGCATCCCAAATAAAATATGACGGGTTTCAGAATGCTGAGGCACTCTGCAAGCCTATAAATGTATGTGGGGGTTCTCTAGCCTGAGACTTTTCCAGTCTGATACAAGAGACAAGCACGGATAGCCTTTTGCTTCAATATAATTAAAGTCAGGACCTGATTTAATATAAAAGAAAAGAAAGGGTGCCTCTGCTATTGTTTCTAAGTATGATGTTATTGTGATACAACAAGATTTCACCTACCATCATCTGACCTTAGAGACAGAAGACACTGTGGCCACCACCCTACAGGGAACTTGCCCTTTCTCGTCCCCCCTCCATCCTGTCTCAGCTGAGGTCTGTCGCAAGGTGGACCATTCATGCAGGCTCCCCCTCTGCTTTGTGGTGCCAGATTGTTACTAGTTCCCAGACATCCGTGGAAGAGGATTTCGGGCGAGGGCCCTGGCTGACCATGAAATCTGCTCTGGGCCTGGATGAGAGAGACCCCACCTGCTTCCTCTGTACCTACAGCATCGTCATGGTGCTGCGGAAGGTAAGGTCCTGGGTGCTGAGACCAAAAGGAAGACCTTTTTGTCTTCTTCACCAACCTGCCCTGCTCCACCTTACGAAGGGGCTTCTGTTTGCGCCCTCCTACCAGGCCTTTTTCTGAATGGCAGCATGAAGTCCCTTCAGTTATCTTTCATTCACCTACTTTTCCACTGTCATCACAGTATTGGGCGCGGGCAGAAGGAGAGAGTGCATTAGGGGCATGTCTCTGCACAGTCAGGCCCTGGATCGGGGAATAAGCACACTGCTCCCCAAAGGTCAAGGGTCACATGCAGACACATGTTAGTACATGTGCTAACATACCCTTGCCTGTGGCCTAACATGATAGAGCTCTACATAAATACATGGACATGAAAAAAGGAGGCGGGGGAGAGAAATGAAGGTCTGCCAGAGGGAGATGAAATGAGCCCTTTAAACTGCTTCTTTGCCCGCCACAAGGGAAGATCATCACCACACCTGTATTCTGTCCCCTCCCCCCGCCACCCTCCAGTTTGCCCTGGCACACTTGGGAATCTTACAACTGGGACGTGGCTGGCTCAGCAAATACCTCTCCTTGCAACCAGGCAGCCCTGAAGCAGCTTCCCAGGAACAAGGTCCCCAACATGGCAGTGATGATCAAGTCCCTGACTCGGAGCACGATGGACGCCAGTGCGGTTTTCAAGGACCCCACGGGTGAGGAGTTCGGTCCCGGGAGTGTCTCCATTTGTAGATGAGAAAATGGAAGTAGTGAGCAGCCCACTTCCCAGCCAGGGCCCAACCAGTCTCTGTGCTGCCCTTGACCCCAACCCTGATGGGCCATGCCTTTGCAGGAGAGATGCAGGGCACGGTGCATAGGCTGCTGCTGGAGACCCGCCAGAATGAGCTGAGGCCTGGCTCCGTGCTGCTGCTAAAGCAGGTATGGGAGCTGTTCGCCCCCTCCCACCCTGGAGGGGCCCCGAGCTGTCTGTGTGGCTCTTTTCCCTCCCAGTGCCAGGCAAGGAGTTGTTGGACTGGTGCTGACCCTGGCTTACTAGAGCTGAGTAAAGACACAACCCATTCTTTGGGGGTGGACGGGATGGGGTTTGTGCTGTTGGGGGAGGAGGGTGTGGTGAGTGGTTCCACTCTGACATCAGGGCTGGGGCAGGATGATTTGTGTGATCCTCGTGCAAAGACTAAGAAGGGAGAAACAGGTGGGGGCCAGGTGGCCATCTGGCAGCATCTAGTGCTGCAGCAGGGCACTGACCTTCCTCTTCCTTGACTCCAGATTGGAGTGTTTTCTCCTTCGCTCCGAAACCACTACCTCAATGTGACACCCAACAACCTGGTCCATATTTACAGCCCAGATTCTGGGGATGGGAACCTCCTCAGGTCATCTCAGCCCTTCCCCAAGGTAAGAAGAGCGGGATGGAATGGGGACTGGTAGAGCCACTTTCTGCCCGGGTCTTCTGATTTCTTCCCCTCCACCCTGAGCTGAAGAGATGCCTTTAGGGACAGGGCCATCTCTTCCTGTCCCCGATCCAGCTGCCTGCCAGATGGCACAGTAACAGGACCTAGAAGAATAGCTGGCTTCTTAGTGATCCCTGAGAGACTTGAACATTGGAGAAGCCGGAGTCACTTGAGACCTGACAAGTTGAGGGTCCATGGGTGGAGGGCAGGGTGGCCCTCAGAGAGTGACTGAGGGCCAGATCTACTGCAGGTGGCAGTGCAGAGAACAGTGAGCCACAGGTGGCCCGTCCGGTGAGCCAGCACTTGCTCTGCATCTTCCCTTTGCTGAGTGTGGGGATACCCACACAGAACTCAGGTGGGGACACCCCTTTGGGAACTGAGGGAGACTGGGCTTCCAGACGACTCTACTCCAGGCTGTGAGCAGAGCCCGGCCTTGACTTGGCACAGCGTCTCCTCTGTGGCCACTCCCACCCTTCCTGGGATCCTGGGCTGGTGTCATGGCCTGGCCCAGGGTCAGGAGACCTGGGTCATGTCCCCACTCTGCTGGCAATTTGTAATGTGACCTTGGCAAGTCCTAGCTTCTCCCCTGCTGTTGCTTCATCTATAAAACGAGTGGGTAAGAATCAGTGGCTTCTAGTCAAGTTACACCCTTAGTTCTAACTTGCAACTTCCATTTCCCTCTTTCTATTTAACCTTCCACCTCACTCCAAAAAAATCTTTATTTTTCTTTTAAATTTAAAGTCATCAATACTCACTGAAAAAAATTGAAATGGTACAGAATAAAGCAAAACATGAAATTTAACCTCTCCACTCCCATTCCCCAGAGCTAACCATGGTTAATGATTTAGTTACAAGTTTTAATTACCTGTCCATATATTAGCTAGTTTGGGGATTAACAGCTAATTCTTAATCCCAGGCTAACTCCTCAACATATTTCTGAGTAACCCCTTTACTTTCTGCTCCAGTTATATAGATTCCCTAAAATATCAGATAAAAATAGAATTAGGTTCAGGGCGCATGAGGCCATATTAAATTTTATTGACTATTTAAAAAAATAGAATTAGGAAAGAAAATCAGCCAGAAAGGTTTTTTTGTTTCTGTTTTGTGTTTTTAATTATCTGCTGTTTTGGATGTCTGGTGTTTCGGAATGGGCACGGATGACTGGCCCTTGCCACAGTCCTTCGTCCCATCTTTCCTAAGCCCCCACCTATTCCTTTGAGGTGGTCTGGGTGGAGCTAGTACTAACCAGGGGGGTTTCAGGGGCACGGGCATTGGTAACCAGATCCTGTGTCCCCAGGAGCCAGGTAGCTTCCATGGCAACCTCCAGCATGAGACTGCAAAGCCTGGGGAAGACCTCAGAGCAGCACAGAACCCAGAGGCAGGGGCATTCCCGCAAGAAGTACCCCCGGAAGCAGGTAAGACAATCAGCCCGCCCGGGAGCAGAGGAAATTCTCCTATTCCTCGTGAATTGCTTACCAAATTCTTCCGGCTGCATCTTGTTCCTCCTATTAATCTTTGGATCTTATGGAATCTTACAGAAATCAGATGTGTGCCCTCTCTGGCAAACCTGGAGGCCACAAAATAATTAACAGTGTGATAGGGGCCACATAGAGCAAGTGGAGTGTTGCCCACTGGTCACCCCCCGTTTCCAGGCCATGTACTGTTAGTCACAGGAGGAGATGGAGCCCTGACCGGTTTGGCTCAGTGGATAGAGCGTCAGCCTGCGGACTGAAGGGTCCCAGGTTCAATTCCAGTCAAGGGCATGTACCTTGGTTGTGGGCACATCCCCAGTGGGGGGTGTGCAGGAGGCAGCTGATCGTTGTTTCTCTCTCATCGATGTTTCTAACTCTCTATCCCTCTCCCTTCCTCTGTGTAAAAAATCAATAAAATATATTAAAAAAAAAAAAAAAAGGAGGAGGTGGACTGACACCATCCTTGTGCCGCCCTCGAGTCTTCTGTGGGCTGATGGCCAGACCACAGAGGCAGGTTCCCATCCTGACCAGATTCACAGTAGACCAATGGATAAGCCGCAAAGCCCACTTACTTATAGCCTATGAAGAAGTATTCCTTATACTGGAAACTTCTCTAGAAACTTGCACTCTGTCCTTGTAAGTAAGCTTGATGACAGACCAAACCATCATCAGAAGGTTTCTGGGGTCATGGAATAAGAGTGAAGACGTTGCCTGTAGGATATTGCAGCTGGTATCACATCTCCTCTGTAAGGGCAGACCTGCCAAGCAGGCAGCTGCTAGTGGTGGCTGGACAAGCTCAGAGACACAAATACTAATTCTCACTCTGCTTCCCTGTTTCCTGACTATTCATTTCATTTAACACAGTGTTTCTTCAAATAGTCATAATGTAGCTAGTGAGGGGCAACCTTTTGGTTATAATCAAATTCCAGTCCTGCTTCTCTGAGAACAATGCTGGTCACCTTAATTAAAGCGTAAGTGCCCCAAACTGACTGTCCTTCTAGCAGCAGTGTTCATTGTGTGCTCGGTGCCAGCCTGGGAGCTGGGCTCTGCAGGTGTAGCTTCCAGTCTGACTTCCTCCTACGGCTGCCTGACCCCGTCCACGAAGCGGGAGTTTCTGTTGAAACTGTGACTGTGGCATCAGGTGGAGCCTGAGTATGCTCACCCCGAGCAAGCAGTTTGACCTCTTTAAATCCTGTCCTTTCAGGTAAAGGGGATTATAACAGGAACTACCATGTGATGCCCTAGGAAGGGGTACTGTGCGGTGTGAATGAAGTGATGAGTGTAACATATGTGACTGGTACAGAGCACGCACTAAGTGTTAGCTGCTATGACTAACCATCATAGGAGCAACAGCGATTATTATCAGCTCAGTTTCCAAATTCTCATTCACAATCACCCCACCTGAGGACTAGTCAAGAACAGTTACTTTTTTAAAAAAATATATTTTTATTGATTTCAGAGAGGAAGGGAGAGGGAGAGAGATAGAAACATCAATGATGAGAGAGAATCATTGATCAGCTGCCTCCTGCACGCCCCCTACTAGGGATTGAGCCCGCAACCTAGGCATGTGCCCTTAACTGGAATCGAACCTGGGACCCTTCAGTCTGCAGGCCGATGCTCCATCCACTGAGCCATACCAGCCAGGGCAGGAACAGTTACTTTTATTCCCTACCTCCACAGAGGCACTTTGGGGGACAGGATAATATCTCCCACTCTTCAGAGGAGAAGTCAGATGAATGGACTCTGTGATTCTGAACACATCTGATGGCTTTCCCAGCCTTGTTCCTCCCTCTGTCCAGGAAGAGGGTTGCACCAGGAGACCTCGGAAGCCTTTCCGTTCAGACATTGTGCCTCTGGATGGAAATAGAGGAACCAGCCCTGGCTGGGTAACTCAGTTGGTTAGAGAGTCATCCTGATATGCCCAAGTTGCGGGTTCAGTCCCCAGTCAGCATATACAAGAATCAACCAATGAATGCGTAAATAAATGAAACAACAAATCTATGTTTCTCTCTCTTTCTCTCTCCCTACCTCTCCCTCTCTAAAATCAATCAGTAAATTTAAAATAAAATAAAATAAGGAACCACTGAGGCCCAAGGGGAGCCTTTTTCTCAGCAGGATGGGCTCCTGCCTCTTGTCATTTGTGAGCACGTGGGGAACAGAGGGACGATGGAGGTCAGGTCAGCCCTAGGCCTGTTGGCCCAGACACCACTGCCCAGGGAGAGCCACCTCCTAACTGTGCTGCCAGGTCCGGGCCCTCCTAAATGGCAAGAACCTTGGACTTGTCAATCTTCCCATCCCCCTGCAGATGACCTGGACGGACTCCTGAGTGAGCTCCCTGAGGACTTCTTCTGTGGAACCGGCACGTGGGACTGCCCGAAGGCAGGGCACCCACCATGAGCAGGCAGCCTCTGAGCGTCAGGCAAGGCTCTGGTGTCTGATCATGCCCAAGAGGAGGAAGACCAGCATGATCGGAGATTGGCAAAGCTCGGGACTTCTGTGGTTGCTCCCACCTGGATGCCTTCCCCGAGAACACCCTTGTCCCTTGGAATCTGCACTGTCGTCACTTTGGGTCTTCATGGGCATACCAGAACTCGGCCCAAGACTGGCTCTCCTGCCCTGCTGTCTGCCAAGCCCTGGGCGCATCGTTGTGCTCCTGCCAACAGGGAAGGTGTGTCCCCTCCCACCTCATCTTGACTTTGCAGGACGTTGGATCTGGTTGGTCCCTTTACTCCTTAGTCCCTGTACAGCTGAGGAGCTGGGAGGAGCCACACCACAGCCGTGGCGCTCTGTCCCTGTGGACAGGGGAGGAGCACACTCAGACTTCCCTCTGCTTTGTCTCTGGAGGCCTGTAGCTGCCCAGCTTACCTGTGTCCGAGGGTCACAGGTGCGGGGCAAGGGGCGTGGCTGTGGTATCTTGTTCTGAAATAAAGCAGCTGCCTGTTTCACCTGCCTCTCTCCTTTCCTTCCTCACTGCTCCTTGCCCTGTTCACTCTGCCAGTGGTGCTTTGACCAAGCAGAGCTAGGCTACTCGTTTTCTCTCTCTCTCTTTTTTTTTTTTTTTTTTTTTAAATATATTTTATTGATTTTTTACAGAGAGGAAGGGAGAGAGATAGAGAGTTAGAAACATCGATGAGAGAGAAACATCGATCAGCTGCCTACTGCACATCCCCCACTGGGGAAGTGCCTGCAACCCAGGTACATGCCCTTGACCGGAATCGAACCTGGGACCTTTCAGTCCGCAGGCCGATGCTCTATCCGCTGAGCCAAACCGGCTTTGGCTCTCTCTCTCTTTTTTTAATAAACTTTTTCTTTTGGACAGTTTTAGATTTATAGAAACATTGCAAAGATATTACAGGGAGTTCCCATAATACCCCACACCGTTTCTCGTCTTATTATCATGAGATATTAGTACGGTAGCTTTGTCCCCGAGAACCAGTGCTGATACATTACTATTAACTGAAGTCCATACGTTGTTCACATTTACTCCATTTTCTCCTGATGTCCTGTCTCTGTTCCGGGTTCCCACATTACATTCAGTCATCATGTCTCTTTAGGCCCGGGGTGGGGAACGTCTGGCCCTGAGGCCCTGGAAATCATTGGGTCTGGCCCTGCCAAGGCCTCAGGGGTGAGTTAATTAAATGTTTGACCAAACATAGCAGGCTGATTTTTAAGTTGATAATTCTGTATGGCCTGGGAATGATGTTATAAATATCCAAATGGCCCTTGGCAGAAGAAAGGTTCCCTACCCCTGCTCTAGGCTCTTCTTGGCTGTGGCTGTCTTAGACTTTCCTTGTTTTATGGCCTTGACAGCTTTGAGGAGAGCGGCTCGGGCATGTTATAGGGTGTAAAGCTACCCTGCTTCCTTCTCCCTCTCCGTGCTGTCCTCTTTGGAAGGCAGTCACGGTGTGCAGTCCACACACAAGGCATGAGGACTCATACTTTACCTCCTTAAGGGAAGGGTATTCGTATACATTATTTGGAATTCTTCTGCAGGAGTGATTGGCCTGTTCTCCCTCTTTTTCTTTTAAACTTGGAAAACATTTATTTTCCCACATCAGTAATCATTGATATGAGCAGCTAAATTTTATATCTCCTCAGGAAAACATGGCACTATTGAGTGTCTGTTACATCCTGTGGAGAACTTAAATCTTAGGTCACAGCGTTAAGAGTTCCTGGTTTGGGTCCCATAAGCTCTTTTTGAAATGACCTATCCCTCATTTTTTATTCATTCATTTATATCAGTATGGACTCCTGGGTATTTATTCTATGCTTTGGGTTATAACCTAATAATACTTTATTTTGTCAAGCAACTCTTGGTCACTGTAGCTTCTCTATACCACCTTTTTTCTTTTTAAATATATTTTATTGATTTTTTCACAGAGAGGAAGGGAGAGAGATAGAGTTAGAAACATCGATGAGAGAGAAACATTGATCAGCTGCCTCCCGCACACTCCCCACTGGGCATGTGCCCGCAACCAAGGTACATGCCCCCGACCAGAATCGAACCTGGGACCCTTGAGTCCGCAGGCCAATGCTCCATTCACTGAGCCAAACCGGCTAGGACTGTACCACCTGTCAGACCAGAGCTGCGCAGGGCCACGGGTGCGTGTAAAGGCCTAATGGTACCAAGTTGCCAACTTTGTTTTCTTTTCCTGGAAAAAAGGGAAGAAAGGATGATTCTCTCAACTCATGGAAGAGGGGGTGTGGGTTAAAGACCCCACTTTGGCCCGGCCAGTGTGGCTCAGTAGTTGACCATCATGCCCAGGTTGTGGGCTCGATCCCCAGTAGGGGGTGTGCAGGAGGCAGCTAATCAACGATTCTCTCTTATCATTGATGTTTCTATCGCCCTCTCTGAAATCAATAAAAATATATATTTTTAAAAAATACCTCAGTTTGACCACCAGCCTCCCCTGTTGCCACCTGCCTCCACTAAGCAGCTGAGCCAGGGACCTCTCATATGCTCGGAGCTGTTCTGGGGGGAGGTGTTAATCTCCCTTTCTCCTAAGGGGCTGATCCCATGGATCCCCCCTCAAGCCTGAAGTGAACAAGTGCTTTAAGAACTCCGTGCTCAGCTAGCTGCTGGTTGCAGTGGGGCCCTGTTCTGGAAGGCTTTTGTGTTCTAAGCCCAGGAGCAAGAAAGGACTAATCCGCCAGCACCCTTGCCCCTTCGCACTCCCATTTGGTCCTCCTACCTGCACATCTTTCTCTTCTACCCACTGCTAACTCCCCAGCTCTGCCTTTGTAGCTTAGATCTGTGGCCTTCATGCACCTAAACTACCCCCTACCCCTGGCTGCAGTGCCCTTCCCCATTCAGCCCCCTACCGCTCACAGTCCTGGCTGATGTCCTGGTTTCTCTGGATGCGCTTCATCTCCCCACAGGCTCTGAGCTCTGAGAAGGCAGGCTGGGTGTCCCATCACCTGGCACTGCTCCTGCCAGTAGAACTGGGCTCCCTTTGAGCTCATGTGTGGGTTGAAGTATAGGTCTCGGGAAGTTAACCTTAAGGACAGTTTTTCGGCCCTTAGGAAGTTAAGGCGAAAGACAGGAGACAGAACACATGGTGTCTCTGGGGACTGAGCTGCAGCCAGAGCACCTCCAGGCCTGTGTGACAAGAAGGTTACAGAGAGGCTGGGAAGGTCTGCACAATCGTGGGCCCACAGGCCATGACTGTTGTGCACCTCGCAAGGGAGGGGACGCCCACCCCACCTTGGCCCCTCTTGGCCCCACCTGGCCTTGCCAACTCCCAACCCTGGGAACCCAGCTGTGGGTGCTCAGTCCAGGCCGTTGGTGGGGCAATTAAAACACTGAATGGGTTCCAACAGGGTTAATCACTGCTGTGTTTATAGAGGCGTCTTTCTCTGAGGCTCGCTAAGCCCTCGGGTGCATGATCTCATCCCTCCTCTGGGATCCCTCACTCTGGAATACCACCAAGAAGCTGGGGCCAGAGTGGGTGAACAGCAGGGTAAAGGCAGTGCCGGAAACAGCCCGGCTGCTGCCACCCACTTGGGCAGGCTGATGAGTGTTTGCTCTGGCAGAGAACAGGGGCCCTCAGTCAATGCACTACACATAAGGGGCCAGCCTGCTATGTGCCAAGTGCCCCTAAACACCATGTCAAGACCTACTGTGTGCCAGGCCCTGCTGGGACCAGAAACCTAACTGAATAAATTCCGAGCCTCCTCTGGAGCCCACATCCAGCACGGCAGACGGGCGTCTACAGTGCACGGGGACAGGTGCTTTACAAAGTGCATGGGTTGGGAGTGGCTGGAACCGGAGGAGTGGGGGACCTGGCGCTGCTGCAGAGATGTCCCCCAGAGCAGGTGACCTTTGAGCTGGACTTTAAGGAAAGAGCCAGAAGAGAATTCCAGGAAGAGGGAACGTCAGGGAAGGGTGAGGAGCAGGATGCCATGTGGAGTGAAGCCAAACGAAGGAGCAGGGGCTCAGTTGGAGAGGGGAGGTGTTGGAAGTCAGCAGAAGTTTTCAAGCTAGGAATGAACCGTGTTAGTTAGTTCCTTCCATCCAGGCAGTGAGGCAGAGGGGTGGTGGCCAGAGGGAGACACAGCTGGTAGCAGGCTGGGCTGGCCCAGGGTAAAGACATCGAGATGGTGATTGACAATGTGGGGACGGGAGCTGGAACTCCCTTGTGTGAGGGGACCAGGGAGAGGAAGTCAGAGATGACTGAGCAAGGGCTGCTGCCGAACCAGGGAGGGGAGGCCGCGCAGGGGCAGAGGAGCCGGGAGGAGCCTGCAGGGCTGAGGAGGCAGCCAGGGCAGGTTGGGGCTAGGCCAGCCCGCCTGCAGCTGCGCTTCTGAGGAGCCCTTCCCATGCAGGGACTGGCGTCCCTCCTGCATCAGCCAATGTTATTTCACGGCCTCAGTCCGCCCCCTAGAGGCTCCGGGAAGCAGAGCCCTTTCTCCTGAGAGTGAATAGGCTCCTGGCTTAAAGGTCTCATTGGCCTGGAGCCCCCAGAGTTGCAAGGTCAAGCCCTTGGCCCTTAGGCAGCCATGTGAGCCCCTTCAGGAGCTGGGGTGGGGTGGGGTGGGGTGGGGTGGGGGGACTCACTGAAGGTAGTTTCTATAGACCATGTTGTCCCTGCTACGAGGGTGGGGAGAGGCTCACAACTGTCTTCGCCGTCACCTCCGACCTTGCCAACCCAAGGTGCTCACTCCTAGGAGATGGGAGGATGTGGACCCCGGGGGGCAGGGATGGCCTTGTTTGAGGGCCTGCTGCCCAATGGGAGGGTATCAGCAGGGGCAGGGGCAGGGGCTGGCCCTACCCCTGGGCAGGTGAGGGGTTGGCCCAACACCTCTGCACCAGGATCAGGACTCTGGGCAAACTGTGTTTACCAGTGATCCGAGGGCCTATTTATAGTCTCAGCTGCTGCTCTCTCTGGGCCACGGGGGAGGGGCAGGGTGGCTCCTCACAGCAAGGGTGGTAGTCACTGGGCTCTGCCCACCTGCCGCTAACCAGGCCCCGGGCCCCTTCCTATGGCAGAAGGGACCTCCCCCTTTACCTCCGCCACGCTGCGCTCCCTCCGCCTGCAGCGGGAGTGGCTGGAGTGGGAGGACAGGCGCAGGGCAGCAGCCCAGCTCTGCCGGAGCCAAAGGTGCCCCCCAAGTTCTCTGGCCCGACTCACTAGGCCTCGCCGCTCCTGCCGAGACCCAGCGGTCCAGAATGCCCTGTTCTCCGGCAACCTGCAGCAGGTCCAAGCCCTGTTCCGAGACGAAGATGCCGCCAACATGATTGTGGAGACTGAGAGCAACCAGCTGGCCTGGTCGCCTGAACAGGGTAGGGAGCAGCAGGTGTGGGCAGAAGAGGGAAGAGGGAAGAGGTGGGGGTGGGGAGAGGGGGGAGCGTCTCAGCCCCAACCCCTCCCTCCAGACCATGAACTCTGCTATCCTTTCCCACTGCCCGTTCCAGTTCCCTGCTAAACAGCGATGAGGCATGGTTAGTGGTTTGTATGTTTATCAAAATTAGTTATATTAACATATCAATTACATAAGAATACAATTATATTCTTATGCAATTTTTATGAATATATAGTCACACACGAATATTTTTCTTCCACAGAATGAAATTATAATCCACATGCTATTTTTAACCTGATGTTTTCATATAACATGTCAATAACCATAAGTCAACATAATATGTTACATAGGGGCATAAATTCTCCTGTATGGAGATACCATGATTTATATTAACTAGCCCCCGAATAGATTGGAGAGATTGGGTTCCTTTTAAAAATATATGTTTTTAATGATTTTTAAAAATATGTTTTATTGACTTCAGAGAGGAAGAGAGAGGGAGAGAGAGAAAGAAACATCAATGATGAGAGAGAATCACTGATTGGCTGCCTCCTGCATGTCCCCTACTGGGGACTGAGCCCACAACCAGGATTGAACAGTGACCTCCGGTTGATAGGTCAATGCTTAACCACTGGGCCACACCAGCCGGCTGGGCTCCTTTTTGTAAAGACTTTCTAAATAGCAATATGATGAACATCTTTGTGTACTTGCCAGCTGATTTTCAAACTAGATCAGGATCTATTCTGACCAGGGGGTTTGTCCCCTGTAAACCAAATACCTCAATTGAAATTGTCCTGTTTGAGTGACAAGAGATTGCCTCCATCCTGGCCGGGTAGCTCAGTTGGTTAGAGCCTCAGCCCCATATGCCAATATTTTGGGTTCAATCCCCGGTCAGGGCACATACAAGAATAAACCAATGAATGCATAAATAAATGGAACAACAAATTGATGTTTCTCTCAAGAAAGAAGGAAAGAAAGAAAGGAAGGAAGGAAGGAAGGAAGGAAGGAAGGAAGGAAGGAAGGAAGGAAGGTGAAATAAAAAAAAAGAGATTGCCTCCAACCCCACCCATGGATTTGGGGTTCAAAATCCTTGGTGAGCATATGTTCTCACAGTCACCACAGGCTCCAAATTCCTGTTTGGCTTCAACTAATAGAGATGTGACCCTGCCCAGGGCATCCCTGTCTCATCCTGTAGCATGTCCATCATCCCTCAAATGGCACTTGGCCTTATTTAAATTCTAATAATAAATAAGGCATGCTTTATCCAAGCGTTGGGAAACCCAGGACTTACTTCACCATAATCCATAATAACTTACTGATGGGTATTAGGCATCTATGCCCTTTAGACAAGTCCTTGGCCATTTCTACAATTTGGATCCAACACCAGTCCCATGAACAAACTCTCTCCACACTCTTCCTTTCCCCATCCCCACCTTTCACTCTCCCCTCTCCCTCCCCCTTTGCTTCTACCCTCACTTTCATCTCCCCACTCCCACCCCAGAAGTGTCCCAGAACTCCAAACTCGTGGCTCCTTCAGCTCGGCTCACTGGCCACTCCTAGGCTCAGCTCCAGGACCTCCTGTTCATAACTCCCCCCATCCCCAACGCCAGAGCCCCAAGTGAACCAAAAGAGGCAAGAACTCCATCAGCAGCTCAAAGACCCAGATCTTCCCTTCACAGAACTCACCCTCCTTAGTGGCCCTTATGGTTTTAAAGAGCAATTAATTTTTTTCTATGACACACATACTCTGCTTTGTTACAAACTGACAAATTGTTCTAAAAGGCTGTTCTGATTTACTCCCAAATCAGGGCTTGAGTGAACCCCTCTCCACAGGTACAACCTGGCACAGAGCTTGTGCTCAGCCAGGGGTAGAGCAGGAAAACTAGCATCAGCTGTTCACTACCGCCTGCCCTGCTTCCAGGTCTCACCCCCCCCCATATGTCTGCTCTCCACAGGGTTCTGGGTACTGACCCCCAAGACCAAGCAGACAGTGCCCCTCACTATTGCTGCGGCCCGAGGCTATACCGACTGTGCCCGCCACCTCATCCGGCAGGGAGCTGAGCTGGATGCCCGGGTTGGGGGCCGGGCTGCCTTGCACGAGGCATGTGCCCAAGCCCACTCGGACTGTGTGCGGCTGCTGCTGACCTTCGGTGCCAAAGCCAATGTGTTGTCTGAGGAAGGCACAACCCCCTTGCACCTCTGTACAGCGCCTGAGTCCTTACAGTAGGTGCTCAGGGTTTGGGACGGTTTGGGGAGGGTGTGTGTGTTTGTGAGTGTGTGTGTGAAGCTCACGGCCTGGAAAAAGGGGAAGCACCTCACATACGTATGTCCTCACAACCACCTGGGAGACAGGTCTCATTCTACAGATGAGAAAACGGAGCCTCCAAAAGGTTTAGCGATTTGTCCAAGATCGCATCAGCTAAGCCCTGAAGGCAAACGCCCTGTTGCTTTTTGGGACAACCCTGTTCCAACTGCAGTCTCTTATTCCTTGTGAACCCACTGTAGCCAAATTCCGAGCTGTTTTGAGGTAGGCATCAAGAAAGATCTAGCCCTGGCCAGTTTTGCTAAGTGGGTAGGGCATCGGCCTGTGGACTGAAGGGTCCCAGATTCAATTCCAGTCAAGGGCACATGCCCGGGTTGTGGGCTCGATCTCCAGTTGGGGGCATGCAGGAGGCAGCTGATCAATGATTCTCATCATTGATGTTTCTATCTCTCTCTCTCCCTCTCCCTTCCTGTCTGAAATTAATTTAAAAAAAAAAAAAGACTCAAGGGCTCCTAAGAGACACTCCATGGCCCACATGCTGGGAACCTCTCTCTTGCTTAGCTCTAGATCAGTGATGGATCCAGAGTGATCTAAATTTTCCAGCTCTTTCTTGAGTTCTTATGGGCACGTGGTACACTTTCCAGCAGACTTTATCCTTTAAAAAGAAGTGAAAATAGTTTCACTTACTGAAATCCTACTGCGTGAGCTTTTCAGTGTTATTTAAATTTAGTATTTGGAAACAAAATTTAGCCCATGATTAAATTTACCGAGGAAATAAATTCAGTAGTTATGGGTGACTGGCTGCTACTCAACTCTTGGCCACTGAGCAAAGTGCCTACTGAGCATGCGCACTGACGGAGAGCTGAAATCCGGGGGAAGGACACTTGGTCATCAGGGTTTCATTGGAGTTGATGGACCTGCTCCCGAGTTCCAGTGGCTTCCTTCCATTCAGGCTTTTTAATTCCAAATTACTCTTAGTGTAGTTTCATCATTAATTTTGTTTGTTGTGTATTTGGTTTACCCCAGGGTGGTTAATGATGAATATTTGCCTGTACGGTGTTCTGGCCTATAATTTTTTCCAGGAACTAGAAGACTGAAAAATGTGTGCTTCCTAAAATCTTCTTTTTGTTGTTTGGTTCTGTTTGTTTGTTTTTAAATATATTTTCATTGATTTCAGAGAGGAAGGGAGAGGGAGAGAGAGATAGAAACATCAATGATGAGAGAGAATCATTGATCAGCTGCCTTTGCACACCCTACACTGGGGATCAAGCCCACAACCTAGGCATGTGCCCTGACCGGGAATCAAACCATGACCACCTGGTTTATAGGTTGACACTTAACCATTGAGCCACACAGGCTGGACTAGCAGTGGTTCTCAACCTTCCTAATGCCGCGACCCTTTAATACAGTTCCTCATGTTGTGGTGACCCCCAACCATAAAATTATTTTCGTTGCTACTTCATAACTGTAATTTTGCTACTGTTATGAATCATAATGTAAATATCTGATATGCAGGATGTATTTTCAGGGGTCGCGACCCACAGGTTGAGAACCACTGCTTAGAGGAAAGTGGGGGGTCCCCAAGTGCCTTCTTTTGTTGGAGTGGGTGTGGCTGGTCTGGAAGCGTGGTCTTCAGTTTGGGAGGCAGGAAGAAAATATTAGGATTTCTACTTTTTCTTTTGGACTCACACTCATTAATTTTCTGCGTTTCGTAGTGTACACAGTTGTGGGTTTTCCATTTTGTGTATGTGTGCTATACACTCACAAATGACTCAGAACCAGGCCTTGAGCTCCCAGTGGGACTGGGGAGCCAGGTTAGACTTGGAGGGACTGAGGCAGTGAGTACCAGATCCCAGGTAGCCACTAGCGTGCTGTGTCCTTGGCTGCACTGAGTTCTTTCTGGGCTGGTTTTTCACATGAAGATGCGCCTGGTGACTTCCATGGGCCTTCCAGCTCTCCCGTCCGTCAGGGGCCTCCTGTGAGTCTGACGGTGGACACCAGGTTCGCCTTCAGGTGCAGGGGGTGGAAGAAAGGGGGTAAGGGATAACAGAGGGGTTCTCAGGCCAGGCCTTGGCCCCTCAGGATTTGCCGTGGTGCCTTGTGCCCTGCCCCCAGGTGCGCCAAGCTGCTGCTGGAGGCAGGAGCTACTGTCAACATGGCTGCGAGGGACAGCGAGATGACACCCCTGCACGTGGCGGCGGCCCGCGGCCTGGAGGAGCACGTGGCTCTCTACTTGGCGCATGGAGCCAACGTGGGGCTGCGCACCAGCCAGGGGGAGACAGCGCTGAACGCTGCCTGCGCGGGGGCCGAGGGCCCCGGCAATGGCCGGAGCCACCAGGCTGTGGCGCGCCAGCTCCTGGAAGCTGGGGCTGATGCCCGGGCGGCCGGGCGCAAGCGCCACACACCCCTGCACAACGCCTGTGCCAACGGCTGCGGGGCCCTGGCCGAGCTCCTGCTGCGCCACGGGGCCCGCGCTGGAGTCTCCAACGCAGCGGGCCACACGCCCATGGACTGCGTGCTGCAGGCGGTCCAGGACACCCCCAACTGGGAGCCCGAGGTCCTCTTTGGGGCACTGCTGGACTACGGGGCCCAGCCAGTGCACCCTGAGGTGCGTAGGGAGAGCCTGTGAAGGGAGGGTCCAGTTGGGTGGGGGGGTTGTGCCTGTGGAATTGCCCCACGCAGCGGAAGAGAGGGGGCCAAGAGACTGCGAGCCCACCTTTTGTGGCCAGAGGTCTGTCCCCATCTTGGAAAAGACCAGTGGGGGCTATGGGGGAAGTTATGCAAAGGAGAAAAGAGGTCCCAAGGAAGCTAGCCAGGAGGTGGTGGAGCAACCTTGAAGGCAAGGTGAACTGCGCATGGGAAAGTACGAGGAGAGACTCCCACCATAGTCTCTGGATTTGGATCTGCCCCTAGTTGGGAGAGGCAGGGTGCCCCTGAGACCCTCTTTTGATTCCTAGATGCTGAAACACTGTGCCAACCTCCCTCGGGCACTAGAAGTCCTACTTAATGCCTACCCTTGTGTTCCATCCTGTGACACCTGGGTGGAGGCAGTACTCCCAGAGCTGTGGCAGGTACGTCCACCCCAGGGGCACAGATCCATCCTGGACTCGGGGTGTGGGGGGAGATGGAAAGAAAGGTTGGGCCCTAGGCCTAGCCCTCCAGAATGGGCTTCCCGGAGGGAGGGTCAGGAGGGCCCCTGGGCTGGAGGAGGACAGGCAGAGTGAAACCCCTGAATTCTAGGTTCCCTCTATCCCCTAGCAGCTCAGAGCAACCTCTCATTCCACACCCCTCTCCAGCCCCTCTCTTACCTGCATCAGCACAGACATTGCTTAGGCATCTCTGACTCAGTGTGCACCGTGCCAGCATCTTTGGGGTGGGGATGGGTGCAGACAGGACTCTGCAGTGTGGTCCCAACTCCCATGATCCCTGCAGGGCCTCTCTGGCTCTGAATCTGAGTCCTTCAGGATGCATCAAATTTTACATGTTGCAAAATCCTAGAGCCCTACCACTACGTAGCCCCCAGTTGGAAGGGCAGAATTAAGGGTATTGGGCTATCTGACCCTGTTCCACTCCTGGCCTAGGAGCATGAAGCCTTCTACAGCTCGGCCCTGGCCATGGTGAACCAGCCGAGGCGGCTGCAGCACCTGGCCCGGCTGGCTGTGCGTGCTCAGTTGGGCAACCGCTGCCGACAGGCTGCCGACCGCCTCCCGCTGCCCCAGCTCCTCAGGGACTACCTGCTGCTGCGTGTGGAGGGGCGCATCCAGTGAGCACCAGGCCAGGCTGCCCCCACAGCTTGTCCTGCTTTCTCCGTCCATCTTACTCCCCCCGCCCCAACCCTGGACGACCAGACCCTGGGCCTCTGTTTATACTCCACCCCCCTCCACTGACTCCTGACCAGCCTTACCTGAGCTTCAGCTCCTCTCTTTGAGGGGAAGGTCTGCAGACTCAGGCCTCAGCCATCTCATCCTCTTTGCCTAAGTGGATGATGCCTCAAGCCCGGAGGTGGTGACTGTTGTTGTAACCCCTGATCTTCTGCCACCAATGTATCTAAAATCAGTTTCCTATAAAGAGTGACAGACTCTGCCTCTAGTTGTACTGCCTCTGCCCAAATTGTCATTGTCATTTGAAGGGAAAACCTCACTGGTCTTGAAACCCATGCTCTTGAAATCCTTATTCCCAGGTGTTCCCCCTCCTTGACATAGCCTTCCCACATTTCTTTTTCTTCCCCTGATTGAAGCTGATATCCTCAAGACAACTCAATAGCACTGTTTGATCAACCTAGCAGGTAGCCTTCCTTGGTATCGTATCTATTTTAAAATATATATATATTTTTATTGATTTCAGAAAGGAAGAAAGAGGAAAAGAGAGAAAAAATATCAATGACAAGAGAGAATCATTGATCGGCTGCCTCCTGCACACCCCACAATGGGGATCAAGCCCATGACCCAGGCATGTGTCCTGACCGGGAATCAAACCATGACCTCCTGGTTCATAGACTGATGCTCAACCACTGAGCCAAACTGGCCGGTGGTATCATACCTATTTAAGAGCCTGTGTCTGCCTCAACTAGGCTTGAACAGGTATTTCAGTAAATGGTTGTTGGAGGAATAGATACAGGATGCCTGGGACCCATTTATGGTTGCATTGTGCTCCCCCCTCCCCACACACACCCCAGTGATGCATGGTGTCTTAAACAGTGGTCACCACACTTATGACCTCTGAGGGTCTGTGACCAGAGGACCAGCCACCAGCTGTCCCCCCTCTCTCTCACTTCCTCCTCTGGTTCCAGAGTCAAATGCACCACCATCTTTAAGCCAAGCTAGTTTTTATGAACGCAAATAAATGATTTGTGCACAGTACCCATGTGTGAATGTTGTTAGGTTGAAATGAGACTGAGCTACCTATCACTCCATGTTTGTTTCCCCCACTCTGTACTCTTCCATGGTTCCCAAATTTTCTGCCCTGAGCAGCTGTTACTCTTGTGATAGCAAAAAGAGCATAAGAACAACACAAGACCCCACCCCAGCCCCTGAGCCTAAAGTACCCACTGTGGGAGGGAACTGAGGAGGGACCCTGGGCTCGCCAGTGCCATTCCCATTTGGAGTCATGTGGTAAAGACAAGCCAGGAGTCCTAGAGCTGGCTTCCTGCAGCGGCTGCCCAGGCTCCTCTTCTATGTGGAGTTGTATCCGCAGAGATGCCCTTTGACCAACACAAAGACAGGCTTTTACCTCCTTATGTAGAGCAGTAGAGCAACAATCTTTCCTTTCTTGACATTTTCAGAGCCAAAGGCCCAAGAGGAGAGAGGGAAATCCTCTTTAGTCCTGGGCCCACGCTAGGAGCCTGCTTCTAAGGGTAGGATGCTGAGTTGTCCACCCTCTCACAGCAGGCTGTCCCCACTGAGCTCAGCTTTTCCTGTTATATCTACAACTACAAGATTTCTGTTTAAATAAAACAAAAGAGCCCTAACCGGTTTGGCTCAGTGGATAGAGCATTGACCTGTGGACTGAAGGGTCCCAGGTTCGATTCCAGTCAAGGGCATGTGCCTTGGTTGTGGCCACATCCTCAGTAGGGGGTGTGCAGGAGGCAGCTGATGGCTGTTTCTCTCTCATCAATATTTCTGACTCTCTATCCCTCTCCCTTTCTCTCTGTAAAAAAATCAATAAAATATATTTTTTAAAAAATAAATAAAACAAAAGATACATGTGAATATGTATATTATTTAGGGGTAGGGCAAAAGCACAAAAGAAAAGATTAATAGATGTGGATACAGACAAAGCTTAATGAAAGCACCAAGTCATAAATACAACTAAAAGGCAAAATATTGGAAAATGTACTATAGCTAAAAGATTTTATTCCCTTGATCTGTGAGAGAAAGAAAAACATCTGTTGTATTACCAGTGTTGATTTGGTGTCTCTGTAGTGCCTAGCAGAGAGTGAACACTCACATATCTGTTAAGTAAATGAATGATAATATCAGCGATCAGGGAAGTGCAAATTAAAACAGTAATATGATACTCCACTAGGTTCGGGAAAATTTTTTTTAATGGCGGGAGTATTTTTAAAAAATATTTTTTTATTTCTGAGAGGAAGGGAGAGGAAGAGATCAGCTGCCTCATGCACGCCCCCTACTGGGATGGATCCCGCAACCACAACTGGGACATGTACTCTGGGAATCAAACCGTGACCTCCTGGTTCATAGATTGAAGATCAACCATTGAGCCACACAGACGGGCCATTTTCTATTTCTTGATCCAAGTGCTAGTTCCACCGATGTGTTCTGTTGGCGAAAATTGCCTGAGCTCTTCGCTTGAGTTTGCCCCTGTTCGCATTATTTATACTTTAATAAATTGTTCACCAGAAAACAAAAAAACCCAGCAGATCTTTAGAAAAAAATTTAATTGCAAAAATCTGTATAAGTTCTTGGAAGCTGAACCTTTTCTTGGGCTCCTGCACTTCTTATGTTCTAAACCTCCCCTGAATCTGTGTCTTCTTTGAAATGCTTTCTTGCATAATTTACCCAAGTCCCACGCTACCTGAGGCCGCATTCTCGGAGCACCGGATAGTAACTGGTGTCTCCCTGTTTGTCTCCCGATTAGCCCTGAATTCTTGGAGCTCAGAGAGACCAGACTTTACCGATCCCGCTAACCCGGAACAGTAATAAATCCTACCAGACAGGGAGGCTAGGAGCAGGGCCGGAAGAACTAGATTGGAAAGAGGGAAGTGCTGCTCGGGTTCCGCCCAGCGGTGCCAGCCTGCTCAATCCGCCAGACCCGAAACCACGCCCCCTACCAAGCACCGCCCCCAGCTCCCTCCTGACCCCACCCCTCAACCCAGGGCTCCTCGGACCCCGCCCACTAGGCGTGGCCCTCCCGAGGCGTGGCCCTCCCGAGGCGTGGCCCTCCCAAGATCCCGCTAACAATGACTCCGCCCCTCCTTCCGCTGAGAAACCTGTCCCTTTTAAAGAATACGTTTACGCCAGCCCGCCTTACGTAGCTTTTGCGTCATCAGTGCAAGGCGAGGAGGCGGGACTTCCTGTCTCTGGTTCTAACAGCTTCCGGGAGAAGCCGGAAGAGACTGGACCCTGGACAGAATCGGGGGTAGCCAGTCCCTTCCCCGGCCCCTACGGAAAGGTGAGTCCATCGGCCGTCCTAGAGAAGTCAAAATACTTGGTCTGGCCGTTTCAGGTGAGGTCCTCTTTCCCTATCCTGGCACAGTACCGGTCCAATCCCTTCTTAATTTCCCATGACTCCCCGCGTACACAGGCCCCGCCCCCAGCCCCCCGGCCCCGCCCCGAAGTTTGAGGGGTGTGGATGGTTTGTGACCCACTCACCCGATTTTACCCCTCACCGGCCAGGAGACGTGGGCTTGGGCTCGGCGGCTGGGACCAGGCAACCTTTCGGCTCGGGTGGGCCCGCGGAACCCTCTCCAGTCCGCGGGCATAGGACCGCGCAAACGCGGAGCCTTCGCTTCGAGAAAAGGCAGGGGACGCCCCCTCACCGGCCGGCAGGGTCGCTCCCCGGCTGAGCAGAGGGCGAAGGCCTCCGAGCGGAGGACCTGGGGTCTGCCCGGCCCCCTGCCCACGAAAGTTTCCTGTGTCAGTGCCTGTCTTTTTCGCCTCTTCGCCCGTTTCCTTTTCTGTAAATCGGGGTTAATGACGTTAACCTTCTCACCATCAGGGGTTAGTTGTGGGAGTGATAAATAATTACCACTATTTATTTACTGACCAGTTGCAATGTGCCTGTGCCAGGCACTCTAAGTATTTTGCTTCGATAATTTCCCGTCATCTTTAAAACAACTTGATGAGAGGTAGGTACTGTTTTTAGCAGGGCAATAATGGGATCAGGTTTGTTGTTTTTTTAAATAATCCTCACCTGAGGATATGCTTGCATTGATTTTTAGAGAGAGAGGAAGGGAAAGAGAAAGAAACATCGAGAGGAACATCGATGGGTTGCCTCCCCTACGCGCCCCAACCAGAGATCGGACCTGCAACCTAGTTATGTGCCCTGACTGGGAATCGAACCCACAACCTTCTGGTGTAAGGGACGGCGCTCCAACCAACTGAGCCACCCAGCTAGGGCAGGTAGGTCCTGTTTTTAACCCCATTTTACTTACGAGAAAGTGGAGGTTCTGAGAAAGTTGTCTGAAATTACAGAGCTAGGAAGGGGCAAGACCAGGATTATAAATGAGTGGGTTTTTCTCTGACTCCAGGGCTCATATATAAATAAGAATGTGGACACTGGGCAGACGCTGATACATTCCACACATATGTTTTGAGCAGCTACTATGACATGCTGGGCACTACGGCACATGGAGAAATCCATGCGATCCTTGCCTTCCAGGAGTCTAGCAGAGAGAGATGGACAGATAGATGCATATGAGTCTTAGAGTTGCTGTGAGAATAGTCTGGTAATGATAGTCATTAGACTGGATTTGCCCAGGGACAACTGTGAAAGCAGCAGATTGTCCAGGGGAAAGCGTAGGTACTCCAAGGGGCAAACCGTGATCCTTGCCTTTCTAAGAAACTGCTGAGGGAGAACCTACACAATAGGAAAAGAGGTTGAGGTGTGGATTGAGACAGCTATTTTGGGAACTTTCCAAATCTCTTCTACTCTGGTAGTGGCGTTTTAGTTGTGAGCCTGTAGGGATCCAGTCGGGTGGTATGTCTGAGGTCTGTCCTGCTTTGCTCCCCAGAGCTTGCCAGGAAAGTTTCATAGGAAGCAGACACAGTGCCTGCTGTATAGTGTTTGCTGATAACCTCCCCCTGTAGGGCCTGTGGGGTTTTCTGACTTTTGTCCCTTGGGGGAGATCTGACTATGGCTTTTTAAAAAATATGTTTTTATTGATTTCAGAGGGAGGAAGGGAGAGAGAAACATCAGTGATGAGAGAATCATCGATTGGCTGCCTCCTTCCTACATGCTCCTGGCGATCGAGCCCGCAACCTGGGCATGTGCCCTGACCGTGACCACCTGATTCATGGATTGACACTCAACCACTGAGCCATATCGGTTGGGCTGACTCTGCTTTTGAGGATAAATTGATTTTCTTTGGCTCTTGACATCCGGACCTAGATATGTGACCGTAAGATAGGTTCTTTTATTTTCTTTCTTTTTTTGAGATGGGGTTTTAAATGAGGTACTCTGGCAAGAGTGATTGCGGTATGCCTCCAAATGGGCTCCAAAATAAAATATAGGCTATTTGGTCTCTCTGAGGCCATCGTGGAGGCTCTTCAAAGAGGCACAGTTGCTTGACTAAGTGATAGAAGTCCTAGAGAAACTCAGGGCTCAGAGAAGCAAATGTTTTCCCCAGCTACCAAAAAAACAACAAGCAATTGCAACAGCAACAAAGCTGTAAGGTTTTCCTTATGATCCATGTTCATTGGGTGGTTGGATTGTGAGAGGAAGGGTGTGGAACTTGAGTTTCACAATAGAGATAAAGGGTAAGTCCTTCGCTTTAAGTTGGGAGTTCAGAGTTAGGAAGGTTTGTTTCCCCTTCTGCAGGACAATGAGCTCCATTTTCTTTCAGGGCTGGGTTAGTTAGAAGCTAAACAAACTAGAAACTGATTATGCCCTAGCCAGTTTGGCTCAGTGGATAGAGCGTCAGCCTGCGGACCGAAGGGTCCCGAGTTCGATTCCAGTCAAGGGCACGTACCTCGGTTGTAGGCTTCTCCCTGGCCTGGCCCTGGTTGGGGCACGTGCAGGAGGTAACCAATTCATGTGTTTCTCGCACATCGATGTTTCTGTCTTTTCCTCTCTTCCACTCTCTCTAAAAATCAGTGGAAAAATATCCTCGGATGAGGATTAAAAAAAATAAAGAGAAACCTGGCTGCAACCCCACAGGCCCTGCTGATGTTATCCCCCTTTGTTCCTGCAGTGTGGACCCCGTCAGCAGCCAGGCCATGGGACTCTCTGATGTCACCCTTATTGAGGGTGTGGGTAATGAGGTGACTGTGGTGGCAGGTGTGGTGGTGCTGATTCTAGCCTTGGTCCTAGCTTGGCTTTCTACCTACGTAGCAGACAGCAGTAGCAACCAGCTCCTAGGCACTATTGTGTCAGCTGGCGACACATCCGTCCTCCACCTGGGGCATGTGGACCATCTGGTGGCGGGCCAAGGCACCCCAGAGCCAAATGAACTCCCCCATCCATCAGAGGGTAATGATGAGAAGGCTGAAGAGGCTGGAGAAGGTGGTAGAGACTCTACAGGGGATCCTGGAGCTGGAGGTGGTATTGAGCCCAACCTTGAGCATCTGCTTGACATCCAAGGCCTGCCCAAAAGACAAGTGGGCCCAGAGAGCAGCGGCCCAGAAGCCCCTCTGAGATCTGAGGATAGCACCTGCCTGCTTCCCAGCCCTGGCCTCATCAATGTGCGGCTCAAATTCCTCAATGACACTGAGGAGCGGGCCGTGGCCAGGCCAGAAGATACTGTGGGTACACTAAAGAGGTGAGTGAGCTGAAAAGTGGGAGACTTAAGCCATGTCCCCAATTTTTTCCCCATTGCCCTGCTTTGTTAGTCCAGACCTGTTTGTCTTCTCATTCTTGCTTCTTTCCTTCTTTCCTCTTAACAGTAAATACTTCCCTGGACAAGAGAGCCAGATGAAGCTGATCTACCAGGGCCGCCTGCTGCAGGACCCAGCCCGCACACTTCGCTCCCTGAACATCACCAACAACTGTGTGATTCACTGCCACCGCTCACCTCCAGGGTCAGCTGTTCCAGGCCCCTCAGCCTCCCTGGCCCCCTCCGTCACTGAGCCCCCCAGCCTCGGTGTCAGTGTGGGCAGCCTCATGGTGCCTGTGTTTGTGGTGCTGTTGGGTGTGGTCTGGTACTTCCGTATCAATTACCGCCAGTTCTTCACAGCACCTGCCACTGTCTCCCTGGTTGGGGTCACTGTCTTCTTCAGCTTCCTAGTATTTGGGATGTATGGACGATAAGGACGTAGGGAGAGAAATGAAAGGCATGGTCTTCCTCCTCTATAGCCTCCCCCTTTCCTGGCCAGAGCTGGGCCCAAGGGCCTGGGAGGGAGGGAGGGGTGGAAAGGATATGTTGGGTCCTCTTCCATAGGACAAAGGAGGCCGGTGTGGGGCCTCCCCTTCATGTCCACGAGGGTGGAGAGATCCCCTCTGTGCAAGCACAACTCAGGTAGAAACGAGGGTGTCATCTTCCTTTTTTAGGGTCCCGAAGTTCAGAGCCACCCTGGTGGCCCAGCTCAGTGGGGAGCCTGGGCTCTGAGGATTTCCTCCTGTGACCCTAACTCTTCCCATTGTCCTGCATGTTTGTTCCTCAGCATTCAGGGCCGCCTGCCAGGGCAGTGTAGCATGGCCCCAGCATAATTCTGTAGGGAGCCTGGAGTATCTTTCAGTTTAGTGGAATATCCATCTTTTGACTGAAATCACACAGGCAGGAATGAAGGTTGTGTCAGCTCGTCCTATAGGCACCTAGCTGCCCTCTCCCTTCTCCCTCTACCCCTGTAGCAGGAATAGTGTTCTCTATGTTCTGGACAGTTTCCAGTGTTCTCCCTTTTTTCAAAGCACTTTGCTTGTATTTTTTTTTTAATAGTCCTTTATAGAGCTCTGTCAGGAAGGGGATTGGGGCACAAAGCCAAGCCCCCAGCATTGGGAGAGGCCAAGCCACAGCTGCTGCTACCCTAGGCCTGAGGCTGTAAGCAAGAAACGGCTCTGGCTCTCAGCCAGTGACCTGCACTGCCCAGCTCCAAGGAGCTCTGGGTATGGAGCACTGTGCCCCAGGCCCTTGTCTCTGGGGCTGTTGGATGGAGGGCCAGTGTCTGTGACTGAATAAAGTTCCATTTTGTGGCTATGGAGCTTCCTTTTGTGACATTGAGAGAATGGCTTTGCTCTGCCTCCAGCAACATGGTAATGAGGGTGGGTAGGCCCAGCTACCAACGGGAGATGCAGTTTATTTACACCAGCAGCCATGAGGGGCAGGGGAAATACACAGCGTTTACAAAGTTAGCTACCTGTACAAGATGGATTACATATGCAAAAATAAAAATCTCAAGACCACAGGACAGCGTGAGCCCCCACCCCCCTCCCCCAATGACCCCAGCATGCGGTAATGCCAGGCGGGTGGCCCCTGGGCATGCGGGGGGGAGTGATGCATGGAAGGAAAAGCCACCGGCCATGGAAATTAGTACAGAACCCCCCCACACACACTCAGACACATGATAGGATACAGGGTGGACGACACCTAGCCAGGGTGGGGAGGATGGGAATTGAAACCCACACAGCCTGCTGTTAGAGGGAGGGGACGGGGAGCTCTTAGCCCCTGTTCAACTACATGGTAGGGGGGCATACTCTCCTGGGAAGGAAAGGGATGGGGACTTGTTCTCTCAGGGTCCCTGTTGGACCAAGCCCATCTCTCACCCAGGCTGGGCAGGGGGCTCTGCCCTAAGGCGGCCTGAGGAACAATAGGGAAGTGGATGTGGACAAACCCGTTCCCAAACTACTTCCCACTTCTCTCTCCTCCAACCAGAAGGGGAGAATGGGAGAGGCCAGAGGGGAAAGGGTATATTAGGGCCTGAACTGCAGCTGCCTCTCAGAAGGGAGAATGGCCCCTGGCCTTCCTCCCTTCACCTTCAACCTACTTCCAGGACGTCATTTGGAAGCAGGCTGGAGGCTGGCTGAGATCCTCCTTTACCTCTGGCTTCCCCTTAGAGGGAGAAGACTGGGGGCGGGGAATGGGGGTAGGGTGTCAAGAACAGAGGAGCCCAGGCCCCAGAATTTATTCTAACTCCTGAAAATTTGTTTGGCTTCTTAAAAAATAATCACAATTCTCGGGTTAAAAACAAATTTGCAACCAGGCATCAGCCACAAGTAGAACCACCCCAGGGGGAGGTTGGGGTTCCAGACAGGGTACTATAACCCCATCTATGTTGCTCCCTTAACCCTCTAGGATCCCTAACCCAAATCAGTCCAACAAGTCCTGGGTACTAGCTACCCAATGTGGGATAACTCCTCCTAGGAGGAGGGCAGGGGACACATCCAGCAAATGCCAGAGAACTTGGCTTAGGGTCAACTCCACCCGTGTCAGTCAGCTCTGCTCCCAGCCCAGTCTGCATTCCTCCAACTCAGCTCCTGGGAGTGACGGTGCCCGCATGGAGGTGGGATTGTACATCTCTTCAGGATGTAGACCAGGTAGGTGGGCACACTGGCATGACAGTCCACAGAAGGGCAATGCCTAGACATGATACCCCTTCCCCTCTACTGATAACCCAGAGCACAGAGACTACCCTCTTCCCACCCCACTCCTAGCAAAGGGGAAGAGGTAAAAGATCAGGATTTTCCTCAGAGCCCCAAACCACAAGTACAGAATAAATAACTTAAAAGCGGCTAAGGAAGGGGAAACAGGGCAGGCTTTGGAGGCAGGAGCATCGAGAGAGGAACTGAAGCTGGTCAAGGTGAAAGAGGGGGTAGCAAGCAGCAGTTGGGAACATGGGCTGCCCTGGAAGGCCAATGGGGCAGGGTAGGCAGGAGGAACATGGGGCCACCCCAGGAGGGTGAGGCTGAGCCCCTTCCTGGGGCAGGGAATGAGGTAAGAAAACATTTCAAATAAAGCAGCACCGTTCCCTCTCACCTTGGGGCCCCACTCCTCACCAGCCCTGGATCAGGGAGAAAAGGTAGGGGGAGTCATTTTGATACACAGCTCCCTCTCCCTCCCTCCCCTTGCCCAGTCTTTGAAGCTGTAGAGGCTGGAGGCCCTTTCCTGGCACCCAACAACAAAAGGACAGCTCCTGCTGCTGAGGAGGCCCATGGGACTGAGGGGAAAGGGCTGCCCTGTGAGGGCAGGGAAGGCAGCGGCAGTTCTGGACGCCTACCTCAGCAGACAGCTCACTGTGCCTGCCTACCCCTGGGATTTGGGGCATTTGATAGGATTCTGCACACAGACAGGACATGCCCAGCCCTGCCCCTCAGCTCCAAGCACCGGACCCATTCACATTGCTGAGGGCAGCTGGGGGAGGCCCCCTCCAGGCTCAGCTTCTAACCCACAGCCTCCCAGGTAGCCACAATGCTCCTCGGCACGGCTTAGTCCAGTTCCTGGGTTGGGGGCAGGCAGTGCCCTGGCAGAGTGCCCAGGTCAGGCCCCTGGCCTAGCTGGACATCCAGTAACTCACAGAATAAATATGAAAACCGCCTCCCCACCAAACTTATGTCCAAGGCATAGTATGTCCAGGTCTGAGTCCTGCATGCCGAGGGTCGTACTCCATCGCAGAGGATCCTGACACCCCCCAGGGGCGCATAATTGAATCCTCTGCCTGCCTGGCCCACCAAGCTTCCCAAGCCCAGACCCCCAACAGCCGTCCATTTGCCAGGCTATGCCACCTGGGTGGGGGTCGGGAGAGAGGGCTCTGCTTAGCCAAAGGCTATCACTTGCACCCAAGTCAGTTGATGTCATCGTAGATGCTGGGTGTTGGGGGTGCCGGTGGCTTTGGCTTTTTCTTCTTGTTAGAGCCCAGGCCGGAGGCAGTCCCTACCAGGCTCAGATGGGATTTCTTTTTCTTGGTTTTCCGTGACTCAGAGCTGTTGGTACCTGAAGAGAAAGAGGCACAAGGAATGAGGGCAAGGTTGGAGCAGGAGAACACAAAATGCCCCCACTCCTTTGCTTTGGGCCCAGCTGGATCACCTACCTAGACCCCATCCCTGATTCTCACTCGTCTTGGAGGAGCCTGAATCAGAGGGTGAGAGGTCAGAGGAGCCATCCCACTGAAGCCGGCTGATCAGGGCCTGGCTGTCAGTCATGTCAAAGCTGTCATTATCCAGGGAACTCTCGACCTCTGGAAGGACGCTGGAAAGGGGATGGGCCAGAGAAGAGTTTTACAGACACCAATTTTCCTAACCTTTCAAAACCCACAACCCCTCTTGGAAGGTCACTTACGCGGAGGGTCCAAGGAAGTAAATCCGCACGGCTCGCCGCTGCTCATCCGTATGCTGGGGGCAGCGCAGGGACCTGGTGGGGAGAGAATGATCAGACCCTGACAAGGCAGGAAGGGTCTAAGGTGAAGCCCCTCCCTCATCAGAGGTGGGAGGGCGGACAATAGGGAAGGGATGAACAGAGAGCCCCCAGATTGTGGCCTAAGGCCTGATCATTAGAGGAGGGAGGAGAAGGGTGGGAGTCCCATTGCTCAAGTCCAGGGGTACTCCCAACCCAGGCCCAGGGTGAGTGCAGGAGGGCCCCTGGCCCCCTTTCTAGGTTCTGAGCTCACCTTGTGCACATCTTCTTGGTGTGTTCAGAAATCACCCCACATTGCTGGAAGAGGAATATAAGCTGAAAGGAGGGATGGAGGAGAACCTACTCTAGACACTAGATGTTTTCTTCTATATAAATGCTAGACTGCACATGCAGAAATGGCCCCCAGGTGTCCAGAGCAGACGGTCCCAGACCACCATCGGCCAGGAAACCCAATTCCAGAGAAAGAAGTATATGGCCCAATTGCTATGTCACCAGCTTTCTCCAGGGCCTTGACCACTGCCTGTGGCTTCAGCCCACTCCCAAAGGCCTCCCCTTCCCTGGTTCCTCACCGTGGTGAGCAGGCTACGAAGCTCCTCCGGTCCCAAGGTCTCGTAGCTGATCCCAGTTGAGCTGTTATACTGGGGGAGAACCAGAGGCACAAGTTAGAGAAGCAGCAGTCAAAGAAAAGAGGGTGGGGATGGGGTGCAGACCAGTCCCTCTCAACCCTTTCTAAGTAAGGAAGGCTTAAGACTTCCCAGCAGTTTTTCAATGATTCCTTCCATCCCGCCTGCACATGGTAAGGGGCTGGGGCCCAGAAAGAACATAAAGATCTAAATACCCCATTGATCGATTCTGGCTGTCAGCATTCTGATCCCCACTTGTCTAAATCCCACCCAACCCACAACAAGGAAAATGAGAGGGAACCTAAGAGGGGCAGCCCCTACTCACTCACCTTAAAAGGATCCGAATTGCTAAGTTCCCCTGAAGAAGAAAAAAGAAGGGGAAGGGTGTTTGATGCAGAGGTACAGACAGAGAACCCTGAAAATAACCAGAGAGGAAGTGGGGGTGACAGAAGGATCACAGGCCCTCCCTCGATACCCGTCCCCCAAGCCTCCCACCTCCCACCTCCCAGCAATGAATCCCAGAAAACACAGCTAGAATCACTAAAGTTATTACAGCCCCACTTACCATTTTTGTGTTTTAAAGACTTGGATCTTCGAGGGGAATTGGGGTTCTGGAATGGGAGATACCATAGCTTTGGGGAAAGGGTAACGATAAGGGGGAGCCGAGAACCCAGGGAAGGAAAAAAGATTTGACAAAGAAACATCCTCAAATTTCTACTCTTTCTACCCATTTCCACCCCCATCCTCCCAAGGCCTCTGCTGCCCTCCTGCCCACCACAGACACCCTCATCCCAGAACCCAGAGGTACCCAATGACCTCAGACTTGAGTCAAGATACCCGAGGACTCCCTGCCCAAAGGGGAGGGTATCTGTCCTTCGCCCAAATTTCCCTCATGCTTGCCCCGGCTCTCACCTTGTCTGATTTTCTCTTCTTGGCTGTGTAGGACAAAAGGATAAAGGGCAGGGTCACTTTAAGTTCCCAATCTAAGGGCACCGAAAGAAAAGTACAAAACTACAGTCTCTGCCCTCATTCAAGATAACAAAATGTAGTTTTGTTACCCAATTCCCTCTGGCCCATCTTACCCCCAATGCCCTCCAAGTTTCCCCAGATCCCCAAACACCTTTTTTCTCTGAGCCATAGGACCAGTCGTTGTCATTGATGTCATCATTATCCTCTTGGTCACTCTCAGACTTGTTCATGCTGTTGCTATTGGCAATCCTGACAAAGGTAGGAAAGAGAAAGGCAAAGGCTGCCACCTCTCTCTTACCTCTAGATAGTGGAGCATCTGGGGCCAAGCATCACCCACCCACCCTATGTACCCTACAAATGCCCCCAAGGGACTACACCATGTTACCAGCTGCAAATGATGAGCAGCTCTGGTTTTACCAGGAGGAGAAGCCCTCACCGGCGGTTGGCGATTCGGCTGCTGTTCCGACCCATTCCTAGGCACTTCTCCAGATGGGGAGCAAAGCGGGAAGCGGCAATGCTGCGACTGCAATTGGGGCAAACACACTCCTTGCTCTTCCACTGGTTGAAAACCTGTCCAAAGATGTCCAACCCCGGCTGGTCCACGATCTCTGGGGACAGGAGAGGCGTGGCGATCAGGGCGGGCATTCCCACCCATGGCCTCTTCCAACTCCCTGCCGAAGCTCACAGGAGCTCCAGGCTCTACATGTGATGTGATTTCCAGAGGAACCTCCACGCACTACCAGGACTGCTCTCCTTCAACCCTGAAGCTCACCAAAATCCTTCATGCTATCAGGATCCGTGTCGTCCAAGAAGAAGTAGCCACACTTGACAGCCCGGTGTACCTCAAAGCAGAATCCCAAACAAGAATCCTCGACCAGGTCAGCGTATATCTCCTGAGCGATGGCCTGGGCGCAGGGGAGAACATCCACAGTCACGAGAGTCACGGCCCCGTGGACTGAAAGCAACCCTCACCAACCAAACCTCCTGCCAATTGGCCCTGGCCAAAAATAATGCTTTCTTTGCCATTTCCCCCATCTTGACTTCGCCTTCTTTCTTCTGAATCCTTGGGCCTTTTCAGCTGGCCCTATTCCCTTTAAGGAACAAGGCTGACTACCCAAATTCCTCTTTGGCTTGGATGTCAGTTACAACAACGTAGAGACATCAAGAGAAAGAACTAGAGGCGCCCGTCGGGGAGCCCTCACCTCTAGTTTGCTGTTATCCAGGCCAGACAAAGACATTTCCTCCATTTTCATTTGTAAACTCTTGTGGAGACGGCGCTCTGACTGCTCATAGCACAGCGGGCGGCAACACGGCTGCACACATGGGGGTGGGGGTGTTGGTATGAGTCCAAGGCACCTCTGAACACTGCCACCTCCCCTCCATACCTCCATGCCCAGAGCTTAATCCTGGCATCAGGATATACCCCCCTAAGGCCTAGGCTCACGAAGACTGGATGGTCCTTCAGGGCCTGAAACCCAAGGACGGCCTAGTCCTTCCCAGGCCTTAACTCAGGCCCTGGCTCTACTGCTCATCAGAGTCTGGGTCTATAGGAGGCAGCAGCTCACCCCAGGTCCCCAAAACTCAAAACCCTCTTTGATACCCATGGTGCAATGCAGCAGGGGGAGGAGAAGGAACTCTAAGGCCCCACAGGGTGTGGCAAAGAACTGCACAGACTCCTAAATGCATCCCCCCCTTCCCCAGGCTCTCCTCGGAGTCACCTCTGCTTTCAGCCAGGATGTCCACTTGGGGGGGTACTGCTACCAGAAGTAGGAACGGCCCTAAGACCCTACCACCTTCACCCCAATGACTTCCCGTGGAACAAGCCTGCCGCTCTGGGAGGGGAACAGAGCCCACGGGAACCGGGAGCCAAAGGGGCATGCCTCGCCACCACGAGCAGGAGGGGCAGAGCCCGTGGGCTGACATGCCAGGAGTGGGCACTCCCCTTACCTGTTCTTCTCGGAGATAACCCCCTCCCTCCCTCCGGATCTGCCCGGAAGTCTCTCCAAGAGCCCCAAAGTCCAGGAATCCCCACCGAAGGGCTCGGGAACAGTGCCCACAGTCCGGGGCCCCTCGGAACGGTGGGTGCGAGTTGAGGGAGCCGCCGGCCGCGAGTGGGGTGGGGACTGACAGACGAGCCAGGGGCGCTGGGGAGGGGAGGGTGCCCGGCCTCGGCTCGTCCCCCGTCCCTGCGGCACCGCTGCTGCATCATACCGACGGGGAGGAGAGCCGGGCCGCCGGAGGCCGGCGCCGGTCCGGGACAGGCCGACCCTCCGAGTGGGCAGAGCGGGACGCCGCCGGCCCCTCTCCTCTCCCACCCGCCGGCAGCCCCGGACGGCCGGGCGAGGAGTCCGGGAGGGTGTCGCTATTGTCCCGGGGGCTGGGGCCTGGCTTCCTAACAAAGGCCCCGCGCCCCCTCCCCGGCCGGCCCTGCCCCGCCCCGCCCGAGGGGGACCCAGACAGGGGGAGAGCAGGGGCCCCCGGCCGGGCCGGGAAGCCGGGGGAAGCCGGGCGTTTCCGCGTCGGCCCGGGGGGAGGGGAAGGGGCGCTGACCCAGACCTGGGGGGAGGGGGCCCAAGCCCCGCCTCGGACCCCGCCCCCCGCCTCCCGCAGGCCCCTCCCCCGTCCGTCTCCGTCCCGTACTTACCCCGCCCGGGGGGCCGCGCCGGGGCCCGGCGGCCTCTCAGGGCCGCGTCCTCCGGCGACGGCGGCGGCGGCGGCTGCTCCGGAGCCCCATGTCCGTCGGTCCGTCCTCGCCTCTCCCCGGGGCCCAGGGCCCGGGGCCGGAGGGTCGGGCCGCCCCCCCGCCTCGCCGCCTCACCGGGCGGCCATGGCCCCTTCCCCTCCCTTCTCGTCCCGTCGCCGCCTCCTCCTCCTCCTCACCTCACCCCGCCCGCGCGCAGTCCGCGCGCCGTCCGCGCGCCCCTCCCCCCGCCCCCCACTCCAGCCCGCCTCTCCCGGGCGGGGGGTGCGGCGCGAGCCCAGAGCGCGCGCGCGTGCCGCGACCGGAGGATGGATGGATGGAGCCGGCGAGAGCGCGAGCGTGCGCGCGCGCGCCCCTCTCCCCCTCCCTCGGCGCGGGCCCGAGGCCAAGCGCGAGCGCGCTCCAACCTCCTCCTCTTCCTCCTCCCGCCCCTCCGGCACACCCCGCCCCCGCCCTCCCTTCCTCTTCCTTCTTTCGCTTTCGCGCGCCCAGCGATGGCTCGCGCCTGCTACAAGGGCCCGAGCGCGTGCATCTGCCCCGCGGCCGCCGCTCGGCAGCATTTGCTCCAGGGGGCGGAGACCGAGCGGGGAGGAGGGGCGCCACGCCGCCGGCCAAAGTACCGGCGGATGGGGCCGGGGGCGGGGCCGAGGGCGGGGCCTCCTGGAGTCCCCTCGACCAATCGCCGTCTCGCCGCGGCCGGGCCGGCCCAATAGGTTGGCGGTGAGTGGGGCGGCGTTCAAGGTGAGGTGCGCGGTGCGTTGGGGGCGGAACTTGGTGCCGTCCCGGCCGGCTCCGGGGCGGGGGCAGCGGGTGGCGTCTAAAGAGAGCGCCGGCTCCCAGCCGAGCCTGGGACGCCTTCCGGCCCGGGCTCCCCCGCCCTTCCCTCGGGGCTCCCGGCTCGCCCCCCATTTAAACGGCCCCCCCACCCGGCATTTACGCTTAAACGTGCAGCCACTTCTGCGAAGAGGCCAGAGTTAAAGTGGGGCGCAATTAGCACCTCAGGGCAAACGGAGCCGTGGCGCTGAAGGTGCTCGTCTGAACCTCCGTCCCCCCATTTCTGGATGTATCTCAGCTGCCTCCAGGCCTGCGAACCAGCAGACACCTGAAAGGAGGGTCCTCCCCTGCGGGTGGAGGCCGGTCTGTGCGGTTCTGAGCAGCGCGTCCTCCCCGCCCTCATCCTAATATAGATCCCACACCTGCTCGCCTTTCCTGCTTCCGGAGCCCACGCTGGACTCCCCCCCCCCCCCCCCCAACCTCCTAGACAGACTGCCTGGCACCGGCCCACCCTCCCCCGACCCCGCGCTGGTCTCCGGGGTGTGCCCGTCTCCGCCCGCGCTCACGGTCCCCCTTCACCTTCGGGACGAAGGGCCTTTCCCAGCCTCCGAGCCGCGGGAGGTTTCTAGCCCGGCGCGTCCAGCTCGGTCACGCTCCGTGTCTGGAGTCCCGGGACGGGTGTATGACAGCCCTCTCCCCTCGGAAGATGAGATTAAACGAGGAAAGACTTAAAGCATATACTGTGGGACCATCATTGGCTCTTTCATTTTTAGCAGACATTTATTAGAGAAGACTGTACTAAGTGGTTAAGACGAGAAATCAGATAGGAATTTATTTTTTTTGAGAAATCAGATCTGAATTTAAATCTGTGGCCTTGACACATGAGCTTAGGCAAATGGGCTCTGTTGCCTCAGTTTCCTCTGTTGTCACAGGGTTTAAGTTGTGCGGATTGTCACGCCAGTGCAGTGACAAGTTACTCAGTGTAAGTGCCGGGTCAATCTTTTTTTTTTTTTTTTAATATATTTTATTGATTTTTTACAGAGAGGAAGGGAGAGAGATAGAGAGTTAGAAACATCGATGAGAGAGAAACATCCATCGGCTGCCTCCTGCACATCTCCCACTGGGGATATGCCCGCAACCCAGGTACATGCCCTTGACCGGAATCGAACCTGGGACATTTCAGTCCGCAGGCCGACGCTCTGTCCACTGAGCCAAACCAGTTTCGGCGTGCCGGGTCAATCTTAACTGTCATTCTTTTGGAGCTCTGTAAGGATTCTTATCCGTGCTGGGATGCAAACATGAAATACAACAATTATACTCCCCCAAGTCACAATCTGCGGTGTAGACAGACTTGTAGGAAAATAATAGCCAAACCATGTGATAAAAACAAGAGAGATATACATAGGAAACAGAGGTGGCCAGGATGAAGGATCGAGTGATGGAAGAGAGATGGTCGGGGAAGGCTGCTTGTAGTAGGAAATGAACCAGGTCCAGGTAAGCCAAGCTTCAGAAGTGTGGCTCAGTCTGGAGACCAACTGGAAGGTAGGAATGGGCGGGGAAGAGCAGGAGGTGAGTATGTCCGATCACACAGGACTGAGGGCGTGCTGAGGGGTTGGTGGGCTTTCACGCGATAGGCCATGAGGAGTCTTCAAGGGGAATCCTTTGAGCAGACCTGCATTTCAAGTAGGTCGCTCAGGAATGTGGAGTCCGGATACAACCTTAGAAGCAGTAGGTTTTTATTATGATTGGGGTAAAGGGGGGAGAGAACCTGAAAACTCCATTAACCAAGATGGGTTAACTCCGAGGAGATGTGAGGATACAGAAGAATGACTAAGTTCATTTTGGGATATGTTGGACTTGCTATGCAATCAGCTGGTGGAGACTCTCCGAGGTGGTTGAACTTGGGTGCAGAGTAAAGGAGTGAGGCCGGCCTTCAGGGACCTCCATGGCATGAATCCCCTCCAATGATGTGGCTCTTTCTCTAACTATGCCTAGTATATCCTGCCCAAGGAATTTACACATACCCAGGAAGCCTTCCTGTCTCCTCCATTTGCCTAAATCCTTCATCACTTACCCACCTGTGGCCATCCTCAGACCAAATTCCTTTACAACTGGATTGTACCGTTCATTCCGCACTTGGCCGGGGCTGCTCTGTGGCGGTGACTTCTTGGGCACAGGCCCAGTCTCCACAGTCAGTAAACACCAAGGACTGCACTGGCTGAGGCTCTGGGTAAGGCCCTGGGTTAAAGAGAGACATACTTGTCCTCCTGGAATTTACAGCCTACCAAAAGCCTGAAGAGGAAGAAATAAAATTGAGTGCGATGGCATCCAGGTTGCTGAAGAAACAAATGGCATGGAGATTTTTTTTTTTTTGGAGGCTTCCCTGGAGGGAGTGATCTTTTAAATGGAGCCCTGCCCAGCTGGTGTGGCTCAGTGGTTGAGCCTCGGCCCATGCACCAAGAGGTCACCAGTTCAATTCCTGGTCAGGGTACATGCTTGGGTTTCAGGTTCAGTCCCCAGTAGGGGCTTGCAGGAGGCATGTTGATATTTCTATCTCTCTCCCTCTCCCTTCCTCTCTCTCTCTCAAATCAATTTTAAAAATATTAAAAAATAATCCTATATAATAAAAGGCTAATGTGCAAATCGACCAAAGGCTGAACGACCAGTTCCTATGATGCACACTGACCACCTGGGAGCAGATGCTCAATGCAGGAGCTGCCCCCTGGTGGTCAGTGCACTCCCACAGGGGGAGCGCTGCTCAGCCAGAAGCCGGGCTCACAGCTGGCGAGTGCAGCGACAGTGGCAAGAGCCTCTCCCACCTCCGCAGCAGCGCTAAGGATGTCCGACTGATGGCTTAGGCCCACTTCCCACACTGGCAGTCAGACATCCCCCGAGGGCTCCAGACTGCGAGAGGGCACAGGCTGAGCTGAGGGACCCCCCCTCCCCCAGAGTGCACAAATTTTGTGCACTGGGCCTCTAGTTTAAAAAATAAAATGAACAGAGCCCTGAATTAACCTCGGTGGAGAGATAAATAGGAACATTCTAAGCAGAGGGAACTGTTATGTGGATAGGCCCGGGAAGAGAGTGTGCTATGTGTAGTATGGATGGCTGGTGTGGCTGAATTGGGGCAGAGGCCAGCAGGGGCAACAGATCCCCCAGGGCCACATAAGCCATACTTATTCACTTATTCAACAAATCTTTCTTGAGTGTCAAATGTGTGCCAGGCAATTTTACTTGGCAGAAGTTGGGCAATGGTGTGGACTACTATAATGAACACGCAGATAAAGAGTATCTTCTACTTGGGGAGATAGAAAATAAACAAATACATAAACAAGGAGCTGTAGGACAAGGGCTCTCTAGAGAGGGTGGTCAGGGAAGACCTGTTTGTGAGGTGACATTTGAGCTGAGGCCTGAAAAATGAGAAAACTAGCTTTTTGTTGAGTTGGAGGCATAGCATTTTGGGCAGAGAGAACAGTGCAAAGGCCCTGTGGTAGGCATAGTTGAGGAACAAAAGCCATTACTTGGCTGGATAATTGCAAGTGGTTAGGAGTAGAGTGAAAGAAGGAAAGCAGGCCCAGATTTAGTATGGTTATGGTAAGTAAGGCATGGTAAATTAAGTACAGAAATAATCAGATTTATAATTTTTTTTGGTTAATCCTCACCAGAGGATATATGTATATATTTTTAAGAGTGGAAGGGAGGATAGACAGAGAGAAAAACATTGATGTGAGAGAGACACATTGATTGGTTGCCTCCTGCACCTACCCCAACCAGGGCCTGGGATTGAGCCTGCAACCGAGGTACATGCCCTTCACTGCAATCGAACCCATGGACTTCAGTCCGAGGACAGATGCTCTAACCACCATCTAGGATAAAATTTATTTAAAAAAGAATATTTTTATTGGTTTCAGAGAGGAAGATAGAAACATCAATAAGAGATAATCATTGATCGGCTGCCTACGGCATGCCTCCCACTGGGGCCTGAGCCAACAACCTAGGCATGTACCCTGGTCAGGAATCCAACTGTGACCTCCTGGTTCATAGGTTGATGCTCAACCACTGAGCCACACCGGCTAGGCCAGATTTGTTTTTAAAAGACAACTTGGGTTGCTGTGTGCAGAATGGACTGTGTACGGGAAGAGTGCAAGCAGGAAGACCAACTTTAAGTCTTGGCAGAAGTTGAGCAATGGTGTGATCTTGGATAGTAGAGGATGGCAGCAGTGGAGAAGGGTAAATAGATTTCAGAGAGACAGGAAGTAGGTCTGGGAAAAGGAATAAATGTGGAAATGAAAGAGGGACAGAGGAGTCAAGGCTAAACCGTGTTTCTAGATTGAATAACTAGATGGCTGGTGGTCATTTTGCATCGAGGTGTGAGATGGAGATATCTTGAGGACCCCCACTTCCCCAGGTAGCCCAGAGGATACAAAGAAGTCTGTACAGGCCTGCAGCTTGGGGGAATGTTTTCTGTAGATACCACATTTTGGAATGCTTACCTCTGGGTGATAATTGGAGGTTCATTGAGTGACAAGAACTCCTGAGATAGCAGAGTAGACCAAGTCAAGAGATAGACAAGTACCTGCTGGAGGTAATGAGCATATTAGTGACTTCAGAGTCACCTCAGGAGAGTGGTGAGTGGGAGGTGAGGAAATAGGAGACCGTGAGGGGCAATGAGCTTTTCAGAAGCTTTGCCAAGAATAAGAGGGGGGCGTGGGATTGAGACAAGAGCTCTTGGACAGGGCCTGGGTTTTCAGCCCACGGTGGTTCCAGGAACCCAGACCAGGCCCTGCAGGGAAGGCTGTCTTCCTTAAGGGCAGAGAGCGAGTCATCATGGCCCAGCCCACTTCCCATCAGAGGCCTGGGTGGGGTTAGCAGTCACTCCTAACCTTGGGTGAGGCTGACTCAAGGTGGGAAGGTTGCCCCAGCTCCCAGTGATAAGCCCTTGCATGACCACAGTGAAACCCTGACCCGCGGCTCCCCCCCCCCACCCCCACCCCCCCGCAATTTCCCAAGGCAGTGCACTCTGGAAGAAAATAATCTCATTTCTTTTCTTCTCAGTCCTTAGTGGTCTGACCACCCAAGGTGAACAAACTGAAATGAGAAAGTACAGGAACAGCAGCACAAAACAATGTGAAGATAGGTTGCTTATGGGATTTTCAGGAACAAGAAAGATGGTTCTAGAAAAAGAGGCAAACAAGCTGGCTTCAAGGGTCTTCCCATATTGGCCCCTGCCTCCCACTTCCATTGATTCCAGTGACCACACAGCAGTCAAACCTTTTTTTTTTTTCACTTTATTGTACAAAAAAAGGGAAAACAAAACTTCCACAGTTGGCCTTTAGCTTAGGCAGACACCTCTAAGCCACTCCCTCCCCCTCCCATGATACAAATTCAAGTTGTGGTTGTTGTTAAAACCTACAAAAACACTCCTTAAATATTAGAAAAAAAATTGGGGGGGCGAGGATGTGGGGGTCCTCCCACCCCAGCCATCCCATCCCAGTGCCAAAATGCACTCAGAGTGACCTCTTACAGCACCAACACCCCCACCCCCACAGCCCTGTTTGTACTGTAAGAATTTTTCAATTTTTAAAACAGGAAATAAAAAGCGCCCCAAAGTTGTTTTTAAATGAAAACACATTCCACTAAAACACAACAGCACAGGGGCACTCAGACAGGGAATGGGGTTCTCTGTAAGGGCTCTTGGTAAGAAATAGAACCTGGGAAGCCCTGTGCCGAATTCCAGGATAGGGACAAAGGAAGGGGGGAGTGGGAGTGGGAAGTGGCCCTCCCTAGCTCCCCCAACCCCAGCACCGCGTCCAAGGCAAAGATTGTTTGCCTTCCTTTGGGAGCAGGATCCACTTTTCCTATCCCACCTCCTAGGTGGAGTTCCCACTCTTCCCCCGTTGCTTGGCTTTCATTCAGAGGGGGGGAAGGTTGATAAAGCACAGAGCCCCAATTAAATAGCTCGCTGACATGATTGCAAAAAAAAAAAAAAAGCCACAATTCAATCAAAAAAATTAAACCCACAGAGACAAGGTGGCTTGGCTTATTAAGGATCTAGGAATCAGGGTACCAAAATTTTGGGGATAGCTGGTAAGGGTTAGAGGGACAGCTGCAAAAGCAGCTTTTACAGACCTCTCCCCCAGCTGTGGGTTTGGGAGGCGGGGGCGGGGGCAGGAATGGAGCAGACCTGAGAAATCAAAGGAAATGGGGCAGGGGAGCTGGAGGATATGAAGGCAGGAGGGGTAAGAGGTTGCAACACACCTCTTGAAGCCCAGGTCCTGGGCCTAGGGTGGCCAAGGGACCCCTTGGATGGGCTTGAGGCCCTTCCCACCAAATACAAGCTTTAATTCTCAGCTGGTCTGCCCCCCTCCCTGCCATCCTGCTGGAGGCCAGCAGCAGCTCAGAGTCATGGCTCTGGCAGAGGGAAGCTGCTAGGAAGCATCAGAGAGCACTTCAGTAGACCCCCCTTTCACTGAATCAGAGATTAGGCAAAGCAGAGGAGGTGAGAAAGGGGCCGCCCCAGCCTGTTCCCACCAGGATGTCTCCCTGGCCTTTGTCAACCCTTTTACCAGATTCATGGACTGATGTGGGTTCCCCCCTCTTACACACACACACATATACATGTGCCTTTGCACACATCCACAGGTACACCCATGCTATGTACAGGACACACACACACACACACACACACACTCACTCACTTTTCCATACGTATCAAGTTTTAAAAAGTCCCAAACTTACCCCCCTAAACCCTCCCTCCCGGAGAAATGACAACAGAGACGGCAGCCGAGATCGGTAGGAAACGTCTCGTTGACAGCTCAGAGCTTAAAAAAAAATATATACACATATATAAAAAACACCTCTGCCCCCTCCCCCCAAGAGTGGGTCCAGGTAGCTCCTTCCCGCAGGGGGCAGGGGAGAGGGCAATGGGGCAGGGCCTGTTTTCTCACAGGCACATGCCCTCCTCTCTCCACATTCCCTGCCTCCAGTTCCAACGGAGGGGGTCCAGGCAGCAAGCCCCTCTGGAAAGGGAGGGGTCCTCCCCAAGCTTCCACCCCCCTTTAAGTTGGGCTGCAGGTTAGAGGGCCTCACTGAACTCTTTGGGACCCCCACCCCACTCCCAGGTCCATTGTCCGTGCCAGAACCGCAAGTGCAGAAGAGTGGTGGGACGGTCCAGTCCAGTGGTGGCTCAGTCTGACGGTTGCCCTCCCTGGAGAGTCCCCAGGGCTGATGTCTCTGAGGCTGCAGAGTCCTGGCCTGGGCTCCTCCAGCCCCTCCCCCCCCACCATATTTTGTTTAAAAAAAGGAAGAAAGAAAGAAAGTGGGGGAGGGCAGGGGACAGAACAGGGGGAAAAACAAAGGCGAGGGGAGCCCCAGGTGGGGCTGGGCCTCAGTTGGAGTCCGAGTCCGAAGAGTCCCCTGAGGAGGAAGAGCTGGAGCTGCTACCCTCAGACTCGTTGTCTTCATCCTCGTCATCATCCTCATCATCATCTTCATCCTCGTCATCCTCCTCATTCTGGGGGCAAGAAACATGCCATCACCAGGCGGCCACCCTGGCAGGGCCTCACCCTCCCTCCCCACCATGTCCGTCCACCCCACCTCATCCCCATCCTCGCTCTCATCCTCGCTGCTGGACTCTGAGGAGTCCCCGCCATCCTCAGAGGAGTCCCCATTCTCATCATCTTCCTCCTCTTCATCCTCGTCCTCTTCATCCTCGTCTTCATCCTCATCCTCCTCAGACTCCTAAGGGGGACAGAGCTGCATCAGTGGTCTCTGCCGCCCCCCTCCCCGCCCACCCCCTGCCAGAGGGATTCCTTACGGATTTGGACTGTAGGGTAGTCCGGCTGGACTTGGGGTTCGGGCCTCGCAGCTTGGTCATGCTCTTACGTTTCTAGAGGAGAGGATGCAGACACAGACAAAGGGAGCAGCCATGAGTCCCAGACACCCCCAATCACTCCTTACCCCAGTGCCATCCTGCTCCCAGACTTACATTGGAGATGTACTCTTTATATGCTGCACGGTCTTGGGGAGACAGACTCTGGGAGAGACAAAGGAGGAGGTAAGCACTGGAACACCACCTGGTGGGCCAAGCATGTACCGCTAACCATTACTCTTCCCGATCTCCCTGTACCTTGGGTCTCCGCAGAAAACCCCTGGGATCTGAGAACCACGTCCCAGTATTTCTGCTGAAGATGCTCGGAATCCTTTTCTAGGCACCCTACCCTAAGACTGTTGTTTAGACTTGTTTCTCATGTCCCCCCGAATGAAAGCTCCAGAGTCAGGGCCTTCCTCGATTCAGACAAGTCCCCCATGACAACCCCCTCCCCCCGAGCCTGGCATCATCACTCCCACCCCAACACCAAACCTGGAGCCACTGACAAGGCAGTCTGGGGCTCACCAAACTTCTTGAGTACCTAAACCCTGCTACTTCCCCAGGTCCTTGGCCGTAAGTGACTCCACGTTACAGACCTGACTGCTAAACCACGGCACAGAGAGGGGGCCACGCCAGAATCGAGGAGAGGTCCCCTGGTTCCAGATGGGAAGGAAAAGGCAGTCTGATTTAGAGTTTTCTTACTAGCTAGCTGTGTGATCTTGGGTAAGTTACTTAACCTCTCTGAACCTTGGTTTTCTTATCTTTGATAGCAATCATTACCTTGTAGGGCCCCGAATAAAATCATGAATGCAGACCAGCCAGCATGATGCCTCCCTCTTCCCAGGGCCCCCTGCCCTCTCACCTTGACCCAGAGGTCCAGGTGCACTTTGTACTGCTTCTGCTGCTCCTCAGCCAGCTTTTTGTAGTGCTCCTTCTGGTTCTGGGAGATGCGCTGCCAGCGGCTGCCAATCTCCACCATGCGCTCCTTCAGTGGCAGGTGGTTCAGCTCCCCGTTGGACAGCAGCTCCTGGGAGAATTTCTGGTAACCGTTCCTGAGAAGTGGGGGTGGTGCAGGGAGGGTCAGAACACCATCCAAGCAGCTCTCCAGCTCTGGCCCTCCTCACCTCCAGGCTGGGCTCCAGACTCACATGGGAGGCTTCTTGGGTTCTCCCTGGAACTTCATCTTCTTGGATGAGTTTGCAGCAGCTGGCGGTGCCCTCATCTCACTCAGCTCTCTCTGTGGGGATACCCAGAAAGGTTACAGTCACCCCACCCCCACTCCCCAACATGTTTCTGTCTCTTGTCCCATGCCGTGAGTGTCCCAGCTGACTCCTTTTGTGTGCCAGGAAGGAGGAGAAACTGAGGCACAGCCAGGGAGCAACTTCCTAACAATTCACACCTGTGGTGGGCACTGCGGCTTGAAAGTGCTGCCATAATTGCACTCGTGTGACTTCCATTGCCAGATCCCTTTTACTGATGTGTGACTGAGGCTCAGAGAAGGAAGTTAAGAGACTTGTTCTGGGTCACACAATCAAGGCTGGGATCTTAGGCTCCCAGCGCCAAGCAGCGAAGAAAGCTGCACACCAGAAAGGGGGCCCCCAAATTTTAAGTGGAGGGTGACAGCCCCAGCTCCACCCCACCCCACTGCTCTCCTCTAACCAGCAGCCCCTTCCCACCTCGTATCGCTTTTGGTCTTCGGCCGCCTTCTTAATCCACATCAGTTTCTCCTTCTTTTCCATGTTGTTCCAGGTCATCTCCATGGCTTTCAAGGCCTTCACCCGATCATTCTGGGGACAGACAGGGGTGTCAGCCGTGGGAGGGGTCACCTGGGACTGGAGGCCGCCTGCGTGGGCAGGCTGCAGAACAACCTTCCTGCCCCTCTTTCCTACCTTGAAGCGGGCCAGGTAGTCCCCGATGACGCTCTGCTGCCAGATCTCCTCGGCCCTCTTGGGTGACTCGGGCAGTTTGCCCCTTTCCTCGCGCTCCCCAGCCGGCTTCCTCTCCGACTGGGCCTTCAGCGCTGCCTCCCGGGCCTTGTATTTGGCCTGCAGAGGGACGGCACCAGGCGTCAGCCTCGCGGCCACCCCCAGAGGGCGCTCGTTCCCCATCCAGCTGTGGAGGTTCCCACCGCAGCCAGGGCGGGGCCAGCAGAGGCTGGGCCGGTGCAGGCATCTCCAGCCTCGGGCAGCCCCGCCCACCAGCGCTGCTCCCCCGGGAGCCAACAGCCCTCAGCGGACAGCTTCCCGCCTTCCGGCTCTCGCTGGGCTCCCAGCCCCAGCATCTGCGCCCAGGCACAAGAGTGGCCGGCACAGGGCAGGGGCCAGGGCAGGGGCGAGGCAGTGCGGCCAGGCCCTAGAGGAGAGGCGGCCCACATTCAGATGCCTGGCAGCCCCTCTGGTCTGGCCAGCCTGACCTTCTTCTTCTCGGATAAGTCGTTCCACATGCGGGCCAGCAGGCGCGTCAGCTCGCTTTCCGAGAGCTCTGGCCGCTCCTCCTGCAGTTGCCGCCGCTTCTCCTCCGAGAAGATGAACATGGCTGACACTGGCCTCTTGGGCTTCTCTGAGCTGCCCTGTAGATGTGCAAAGAAGGTCAGAGTCAACGGAGTGTTGGCGGGGAGCCTGCCTGCCCCCCTCCCAGCAGCTCAGGGGTGCTCCCTGCCCACCTTGCCCCCTTCCTGGGAGGGCTTCTTGGAGGCGGGGCTGGTGGTTTGCTTCTTGTTGATGTTCAGCATCTTTTCTTCCCCCAGGACCCGCTGCTGCTCCTCCTCTGGCAGGCTCTGGTCCGGGGAGAGAAGGTGGCATGGGGTTGTGTGCCCAGTTCCCAGTCCGCTCCCAAACTGTCCAGCGGGTCTTGCACGCTGCCTCGCCCACTCACCTCTAGAAAACGGAGCAGTTCCACCTCATAATCTTTCTTTTTCTGGGAAAAGAAGGGGAGCCAGGGTCAGTCTGGGGGCAGGCTCGCTGGGAACCCTCTATGGATGGTAAGCATAAGGCCCAACGTTATCTGTTGGTCTGTCCAGGGGCTAAACCCAGCACACCAACTTTGAAGCAGGTGCCCGAGGGGTCAGGCCTCATGCTTCAAGGCTCCCAAGGATCTCCAGGAATCCTCCCTCTCCAGGGGGGCTCCCGCCGCAGCTCACCTGGTCACACTTCTTGTGGTAGGCATCCTTCTCCTTCTGGGAGAGCAGCTTCCACTGCTGGCTGCATAGCACCATGCGCTCTGTGCTGGGCACATCCTTCATGTTGGCCATCAGCTCCGCGCAGTACAGCGAGTAGCTGTTCCTATCAGAACCAAAGCCAGGGAGGAGCATCCCTGTGAACAGGGCGGCCCAGGGCAGCAGAGCCTGGGCCCAGGTCCTTCACCAGGCAGCTCTCTGCCTGCTCAGGCGCCCACTCACCCGCCCCCCACCCCCACCCCCCAGGGCAGTGCTCACGGAGGTGGCTTGGTAGGTCGCCCATCAAATTTGTCCTTGAGCTGGCGCTCAGCCTTGGTGAGGGTGGACTTGGTGATGCCCTCCTCACTGATGTTCAGCTCAGGGTGCTTCTGGATATAGTCACGCATAATCTCCTGCAGAGTGAGGTGGGAGGATGGGGGGCAACGGGGTGTGGGGTTAGCGGGGGCCAGGAACGGGGGGAGAGCCGCTGGGAAGGGGAGGCAGGGAGCAAAGCTGGGGGTGGCCGTGTGTGCTGTGTCACACAAGTGGTGCCCTGCCCTGCCCTAGCCTGCGATCTCATGGGGAGGGGGTGTGGGGAAGGTAGGGGCAGAGGCGAGGGGCCCAGGAGGCCCCTCCCTCAATGGGGGGACGGGGCGTGACCGCCTCCCGCGGAGTTCACTGCGGGGGCCACAGAGTCAGAGGGCAGAGGCTCATGAAGAGCCGGATGGGGAGGAGCGCAGCGGAAGCCTAACCTCGTACTCCTTCCGCTGCTCCAGGGCCTTATGAATCCATTTCAGCCTCTTTTTGTCCGAGAGCTGAGACCACTGCTTCCCCAGGGAGTCCTTCACCTCCTTCGTAGTGGCCTGCAAACCAAAAGCCGTCAGACACACGCAGGCAGCCGGGGGCAGGAGGAGGGGAGGGGGGTGGGGGGCGCAAAGGCCCCGCCCCCTCGGGCCACAGGAGGTCACAGGCGTGTCCCCCACAGGCCAGGAGGAGAAGGCAGAGGCGGGGTCCCGCCTGGGTGCAAGGGGACAGGCTCACTCACACGCGCACGCACACGCTTGCACGCCAGCTGGCCCCGGCCCTGTCCATGCAGCCCACCCCTGGGGAGGGGCCTCCTCTCCTGCTCCGTGCCCAGCCGACCTGGCGCGGCTCCCCCCCTGGCCACCGCCATGTGCCCTCTGCCCCCACCCCTTGGCCGGACACTCACATCTGGCCGAACTTTGAGATACACTTTCTTCTCGTGGGTGTACCACAGCTGCTGGGGGGTTTTGGGCTTCTCGGGGATGTCCGACTTCTTGGCATTCTGGATTAAGTCAGGGTGATCCTCCCTAGCCAGGGCGCGGGGAGCAACAATCAGCAACTTGGAGGGAGCTCCCGCCAGGGCAGACCCAGCTAGCTGCCCGCCCGCCAAGGCCCCGAGGACTACCGACTGGAGACCAGGGGGACAGCGGCTGCCTGCCTGTCCCTGCCCTTGAGCATGAGCCACTAGGGTTTACCCAGGACCCATCATCTTCCACACCGCATGGATGGCAAGCTTGAGGCTCTGGTCGGTGTTACCCTATCCTGTCACACCCAGTGCCCTGTGGCCCTTCTCTGGGCTCCACTGCCTTACCTGAATCGGGCCAGGTTTCGCTCGAACTCCTGTTTCTCCCTCTGGAAGTCCTGAATATACTTCATCTGGGGGGGAGGAGGGGACCGGGGTCATCCACAACCCAAGGCCTGAGCTACAAAAGCCACAGAGCCCTCCTGGCTAGCTATTCTGCCTCCCAGTTTGTGACATGGATGAATGGAGGATGGCATGGGCAGGCAGGGGATGCTGGCCTGCCTTCGTGGGGGGGGGGGGGGGGGCAGGGCTCAACAATAGCCCACATTAGTGAGAGCTTACAGGGGTCTCCCAGAACACATCCTATTCCTTTTGTTTATGACACCCAGTCACACAGTAAACAGTGACAGGGCTGGGACTCCCCCAAACCTACCCCTCCGCCTTTCCCCAACACCTCAAAGCTCCCACAATGAGTTGTCAGGTGTAGGACTTGCCTCCATCACTCCCTCCTCCCATGTCTGTGGCAACTGATATTGTCTAGTCCAGTGGTCGGCAAACTCATTAGTCCACAGAGCCAAATATCAACAGTACGATTGAAATTTCTTTTGAGAGCCTAATTTTTTAAACTTAAACTATACAGGTAGGTACATTGTTATTAACTTAATTAGGATACTCCTAAGGCTTAGGAAGAGCCACACTCAAGGGGCCAAAGAGCCGCAGTTTACCGACCACTGGTCTAGCACTTGATAGTCAGTCCTGCTTCCAAGGCAGGAGAGGAGTGTACTGAAGGGAGCTGAGTGAATTCTTGCAATGCAAGTCACATTCTAATAGATGTCTCTTGAATTGGGATATTTCCCACCTCCCACCACCTCTGAACCCCTGGCTGCCTTTCACCATCCTGGTACCATCCTCCTCCCATCCTCAGCCATCGCCTTCTCCTCTGCCATTTGGCGTCCCCATTTTCTCCTCCACCCCTTCCATCAGCCTGGCCCTCCTTCCCAACCATCACCTGACTCTTCCCCACTTCTCCACACTCCTCTCTGCTTCCTTCCCAGTGTCTTTTTCCTTCCTGATCTGCCTTCGGTCACGGAACCCACTCAGCGTTCACCTCCCTCCCTCCTCCTTGCCTAGATTCACAATCATTAGCACTGGAAGGGGCCAGGGGCTCAGTGTTTGAGCCCAACCCCTGCCTCTCGCGGGAGAGAGAGACACCAGGTGCCCCGCGTTCCTCGGGCTCCCACAGAAAACTGGGAGCAGAGCCCAGCCTGCTTGACCCCCATCGCAGCCCTCCTCACACAACAACAGCAGCTTTTCGAGCTGGATGGCACCACTGAGCTCAGGCTCAGGCTCCACACCTGTCAGATAAGACCAGGTCTGGAGAAGTAAAGTGACTTACCGAGGGCACACACAGCAATTCAGGGGGAGCCAGAACAGGTCCGAGTCTCACGGCCCCTAGGCCAGCACACTATCCGCTCTACCACACAGTTTCTCCTGCCCCTCCCTGGTCCTCAGACCCTCTGTCTCTTCCTCCCATCCCATGAGCGACTGGGTGTCGTTTGTATAGTTAGCTCTTCAATATCCCCATCAAAGGGTCAACAGCTTCAGCAATTCAGGCTCCTGCTCGTCTCAGGCAGCAGTTGAAGACAGCTGGTTTTATCCAGCCAAATTCGCTCCTTTTTGGAGCCCAGAACCAAGGGCATGAGAGTCTGCAGCCAGGGTGCACAAACCAGGCAAAGGGCTACTCACAGTGCACTGGCCAGTGCCACCTCCTGAGAGCTGGTTGTAGGCAACTCTGATGCCCCTCATCACCTCTCTAGCTCCATCTTGGCTGTCTAGCATCTCTTCTTTGCGTCCCTCTCTCCCTACCCCATCTCACTCATGTCCCAGCTGCAGGATCCTCCAGTGCTTTGCTGCCTCTCTCTTTGAGGGACTATTGATCTCACTGTACTTGACCATCTATCTCTGCCTGGGAGGCTAGGGCAACCTCTGCTCCAGGTTGACAGCCTCCAATGGTCTGGTATAGCATGAGGCCACCAGAGACCGTGTGTCCTTGGGCAAACATGTGTGCATGGGAAGGAAACCCACCTAACACATGGGTGTGGCCATGAGAAGAGCACTAGGCAGGGAGTCTGGAGCACTAAACCCAAGTCCTGCTCCAGCATCATTACTTCAGTGACCTGGGACAGGACACCCTCCAGCACCCCAGTTCCTCGCTCACAAAATCGGATAACCTGTTCTTCTGGGGTTGCCTTTATGAGGATACTGCAAGCATCAAATGAGACCATGTCAGGACATGTCAGAGGGTGAAGAACTGCTGTGTGAAAGAACACTGGATTGTGGCTGGTCGCAGCACCTAGCTCAGCCTGGGCAACACCCGTGACAGTGCCTGTAATTTATGGTGTGTGGGCCGGGAAGTGGGTGATCAGGAGCAGCTGCCCAAGACCCTACTCTGCTCTGCTGACCTACCCACATCCCTGATACCAAGTCCCTTTGTCTGAGTCCCCCCGACCCCCCCCCCCCGACCCCCCCAATCCCAGCAGCTGACCCACACACCAGCTGCTCCCAGCCTTTTCCCTCCCAGCCACTTTGGCCCCCCTCCCCCCACCTTCTTCTTCTCGGGCAGTTCCTTGTATTTCTTGGACAGAATCTTGGTCAGGTCCAGGTTGCTCATCTCAGGGTGAAGTTTAGCATATTTGGCCCTCTTTTCCATGAAGAAGCGGAAATAAGGGGTCAGGGGCTTCTTTGGGAAGTCTGGGTGTTTCTGAAACGAGGGATAAGGACACAGTGAAGGTCAGGCACCATCCATTCTTTGGATCATGCCTCTCCTGCCCCTTGTGCTCCTCCTCCTGGAAACTCACCTTGAGTTTTTTGCCTTTGTAAGGATTTTTAACATGTTCCTGAGCGTCGAGGATCAGTTCTGTCAATGTACGGAACTTTCTCACCTGGAAGAAGAAGGGAGGTGAGTGGAAGGGGAAGTTCAGAAGAGGGGACACTACCAGGTAACATACGCCCATTTTCCAACCGGTTTCCTCTACTTTCCATTAGACTAAACTTATCCAAAGAGGAGGGGCAGAGGCCAACTGTCACAACTCAGGTGGCTCCTGACATCAAGGCAGACACCCGGGCACCGGCTCATGCCTCCTGCAGAGGCCCTGGCAGTGAGACACACCAAAGGTCAGCAACAAGGTGACCACCTGACCTCACTGTGGTTATCTATGCCAGCACCCCCTCAAACCCCCAGAAGAGCTCAGGAAACAGAAGCTCCAAGATGGTAAGTATCCAAGGCCACAAAGCTAGAAACTGGCAGAACTGAGAATTCTAGGCCAGTGCGGTCAACTGTACCACCTCCCAAAATGCGCCCGGTCTTCTCTTGCCTTCCTGTTTATAGACTTCTGTTTCATCTCCCACACCAGGAAAGTTAAGGCAGGGGTCCCTATAGATGTGTGCTCCTGTGTGTCAGGAAGGGGGGGGGGGGTATCAGTTACCTCGTTAGAAATCTCCACCCATTTGAGCTTGCACATGTCTCCAGAAAAGTCTTTAAATGCTACTTTTTCCCAGTCCATATGTGACTCAGTGGTTTTGAACTTGGAACTGTCATTGGATGGAAGGTTGTTCTTCATGCATTCTAGCAAAGTCAGCATGTCTTCCTGAGACCAGTGGTCTGGAGAGGGGTAAGAAAGGTGATCATGACTGGCTCATGCTATCCCTCCCATCAATTCCCCAGTCCCTACGTGCTCCACTCTTCCTCCCCAGAGCTTCCGAGTCCCTGGCTACTTCCCGTCTGAAGACAGACAAAACACGGCCGAGCCCTAAGGAGAAACTGTGGCCATATGAATTAGGGCAGGGATGCCCATCCAGACAGTGTCATACCTAGAAAGCCAGACTTGAGTGCCACAAGGTACTATTTACTGTAGGGAAGGAGGAAATGAAGCTACTGTGATTGGGGCCCTGTGGGAAAACAGATAGCTTATCAGAGAGGGAAGGGAAGCAAGAGGCAACATTTCCAAATGTGTCGCCAAGTTCAAGTCCAAATTCTAGGCAGATACCCTAAGGGTGGGATGTGGGTAGTGAGGAGACCCAATACAATGTTTCTCACCAGCACAGCTGGAAACGAACATTAGAGAAATGGGTATTCCATCATCTCCCTCCCTCTTGGCCTCTGAAGGAAGGTCTAAGGAGAATTTGGGGCATGTAAGAAAAACTGAATGGAAATGGTAATTTTGTTTCCATAAAAGAAAGCTTTAATGCAAGGCAGGCAGGAAGGTGGGCAAAGACGCTCAGGGCCCTGCTCCACGGAGGACCCCCCCCCCCCCCCCCGGAATTCTGAGTTGTCTTCTCAGCCTAACTCCCACATGGGCATCAAAGGGGTCTGGGCCAGTCACCGAAATGCAGCTGCAGTGAGGTCTACCCCAGAGGGCGAGCTGGGAGAACAGCTATCCAAGGCTCGCAGTCAAAAGGGCTCTCATTTGCATTGACATCTGGTAACCTGGGCCTGGGTTTCTGTAGGGCAGGCCACATAAACCCACAGTCCTCTCCTCTCCATGGCCCACAAGCCTTGCCAGATGCTCAGCTCCACCTTACCCGCCCCCACCCCCGCTGGAGCCCTACTGGTTGGGGTAGGCGCTAGTGATAAAAATAACTCCCGGGTGTAGGGTCTCAAACCATCCCCATACCCTTTCCAAGTACCTCACCAAAAAACGCGTCCTCTTAGTAATAAAAAACCCTGAAAATCCTTCCCAACCCCCGTCTGCTCCCCCTGCCTCCACATTCCTCAGCTTTCCTCCCATTCCTGGGGGTGGACACATCCCGGGCTGACTGGGAACCCCAGAAGGCAGGCTTACAGGGGCCTCCTCTCTCCCTCTAACGCGAGGGGGAGGGGGGAATATGGAGTGTGAAAAATACAAGGCTTAATAATTCGGACTGAGCCAAACCCCGCGTGAGGGGCGCTTGACTCTTACAGACACCCTTCCCTTATCTCGACTCAGAGAATGCAGAGTGGAGAAACCCTGCAGAAGGGGAGTGGGCCCTGGAGACAGCCATGTGGGAAAAGAGGATTTAAGTTCAAGAGGACTAAGGATGGGGGCTCCTACCTTGGCCTTTGGGGGCGGCCATTTCCAGGTCTGTGGGGCAGTCTGCTTCTCCGTTCATTCTCCAGCCGTCCAGCCCAGCCACCTCCAGCCGCCTCCTCGGTCACGCTGGCCGGGCAATCCGGGTTCAGAGCCACCTCACCCTTTAGAAGAGAGACCAGCCTCTACTCAGGCGGGCAGAGAGGTGGAGGGAGTTCCTAGTCCTCCCTCCCCCAGAGGGGAGGGGGGCAAACGCCCCCACTCTCAGCGAGACCCTCAGGACCCTAGTAGATGTGATGGGTAGGTGGGTGTGAGAGGACTGCCCTCCTCTTCCCCGTACCCCCACCCCCAGCCCTTGCGGCCAGGCTCAGCGGCGTGCGCCCTCCCCTGCCCACGCGAGAGACTGCTCGCAGCTCCCAGCTCCCGCGTGCAGCTAGCGCCCGCCTCCTTCCCCCACCCAGGCCCAAGGAAGAACTCCTCCTCCCCGAGCGCCCGCCCGGGGGAGGCCCCAGGCTGGAGGGCGGGGGAGGAGGAAGGGCGGGTAAAGGGCGCGCGCGGCCGCGGAAGCGGGCACGCGCCGCAGTCTCCTCCTCCCGCCTCCCCCCAGCCGGTTCCCCCCGCCTCCGCAACCCGGCGGGGACCCGGACGCCACGCAGCCGCCGCCGGCCCCGGAGAGCAGCGGCCGCACCGCCCCCGGGGACCGGATCCGGATTCCCGCCGCCCCCCCACTCGGGCACCCGACGCCGTCCCTGCCCGCCTGGGCGGGCGAGCAGCCGGAAAGAAGCGGCCTGCCCCCCACCCCCGAGCCACCCACCCGGGCCAGCGGGGCCGCCACCGCCCAGCTTCCCCGAAGCGCACGGAGGAACCCGGCGCAGAAGCGCGACCACGGCGGGAACCGCCGCCTTCTCCCCGAGCTGGCGGCCCAGCCCCGCCGGCGCCCCCGCCCCGGCCTCCGGGGAGCCGAGCCAAGGAGAGGGCGGGAGGACGGCGGCCCGGAGGCGGGGGCGCAGCGCTCACCGGCCCCGCCGCCCCCTCCGGCGGCCGGCGAGAACTGCGCCTGCCGGCTCGCAGAAGCGCGGCCTCCTCCGCTCGCGGCCGGAGCTCGGCTCGGGCCTCGCTTCCTGCCCTCCCCTCCCCCGGTTCTCGGCGTCCTCTCCAGTGCCCTGGTCCTCCCTCGCCCCGTGTTCTGCCCGGAGGTGGCCCGGGGACCCCTCCGAGCGTTCACCGCACCCGCTGTTCGCTCCCCGCCGCCCAGTCCTGATCGCGGATGCGTCCCAAGCCGCTTCGGTTACCCGGCTCAGCGCGGCCTCCGGGCTTCGCGCTCCGGCGGCGCCCTCCCCGGTTCTGAACGGCGGCGCCCTCCCCCGCTCGGCCGGGCACAGCCGCAGCTCCCTCCCGCGGCGGCAGCAGCTCCTCCTCCGGGCGCGGCGGCAGCGCTGGGGCGGCGGCTGCTGCTGCTGCTGCTGTGGCGGCGGCTGTGGCTGCTGCCTGCTGCTCCTCGCGGCGAAAAGCACAAAGCACAGCGCCCTCCGCCTGCAGGCAGCCCGCCCGCCGCCCGCCCGCCCGCCGGCCCCGGCCTCAGCTCGCACACCCCCCGCCGCCGCAGCAGCCTCCGCCGCCGGAGCGGGGAGGAGGAGGGAGAAGGGAGGAGGAGGAGCGGGAGGGGGGCGGGAGAAGCGGGGCAGCGAGCGCGTCCTTCCCCGTGGAGCGCACACCGACCCCCGGGGAGCGAGCGCCAGCCCGCCCGCCTCGCCGGCTCCGCTCCCTCCCACAGCCTGCCCGGGCGGGCTCCGCGGGGGGCAGCTGGGAGGAGGGGCGGGAGCTGGGGGGACCCGGGCGGCCGAGGCGGAGGGAAGGAAGGAGAGGAGGGGGGGTGGTGGTGGCGGCGGCTGCTGCTGCTGCTGCCGCCGGGGAGGGGGGGGGGCCGGGGCAGGGAGACACGCAGCCGCCCGGATGGCGGCGGAGCTCGGAGCCCGGGCGGGCGGGCGCCGAGAGCGACCTCGCCAGACCCGCGGGGGAACTGGCATGCTCGGCCGCGGGGAGGGAGGGCGCGAGGCGCGGTCTGAGAGGGTGCCCGCAGGGGCCCCGGCGGCCTGGGAGGCTTAGGGGTGCCCGTAGCCCTGCTCCGGAGCTCTCCCCCAAGTCCTCTCAGCTCAGATTCGGGCTTCCACGCCAGCTCTCACCCGCTCCCCGCTCCCCGCTCCCGCCACCCGAAGCGGGCGGACCGCTCCCACCCTCATCCCCGGAGCGTGGCCACCAGCTTGGGGCGCACGCAAGTCGGACGCGGCGCCAGGCTTCGGCGCCTACCTCGCGGTTCCCTTGCTGCCGAACAGAATTCACACGAAACTTAAAAAAAAAGAGGGGGGGAAAAAAAGACAGCAAACCTACAAAATTCCCTCTCTGTAGATTTCAGAAACAAAAACCCTTGGCTTCCGACACCCCAGAAAGGGCGAGGGAGCGACGGGCTCCGGCAGAGGAGCCTCTCGGAGCCGGTTCAATCCAGCCCGGCATGTCTCCCCAGGCCTGCCCGGGCGCATGGAGATCGGCGCCGCTGCCGCTCGCAGCAAGCTCTTCCCCCCGAAATCCACGGCGCCGGGGCTCACTTACCGAGCGTGTGAATGGGAGCGCGGGCCAGGGGCACCTAGGGGTGCGGCGGGCCGAAGAGCCGAGCCGCAGCTCCGCCGCAGCCGACGCCGGGGCAGTGAGTCGCCAGACAAAGCCCGAGATGGCGAAGCGGAGCGACGGCTAATGGCGAGCCCCACGCGCCGCGCTCCGCCCGCCCCGCTCCGCCCGCCCGCCCGCCCGCCTCGGCGCAGCGCGGCGCCGCTCCGAGCGCTCGACCGTCAGAGCCGCCTCGGCGCCGCCGCCTCCCGGGCCACCCAGGCCTCGCCTGGCCCCTCCGCCTCCTCCGGGCTGCTCAGCCTCACCCTTTCCCTCCCACTGCGCTGGGGGCTGCACGAAAAGAAAAAGGAAAATGCTTTTCTTTCTTTTTTTTTTGTTTGGCTGGGCGGGCGTGTTGAGACTTTTGGGTCTTGGGCCCCCAGCTCGCACTCACCTGCGGAGCTGCCGCGAGGGCTGGGGGTGGGGGCTCGCGGGGTTGGAGCCGGCGAGCGCGGGTTGAAAGCTAGCCAAGCTCTGCAGCGCCCGACCCGGGCGTGTACGCCGCCGCCAGTCCCCGCAGAGAAATCGTCCTCCTACCCCCGCCTCCATCGCTCTGCGTTTCTCTTCCAATCAGCCGGTCGCTTGGCGGCTCCTCCATGCTCCGGCCAAGCCCGCTGCCTGGAGCGAGCTTCGCTCCATCTGCTCGCCCGGCTCCTCGTTCCCCTATCGGGGCCGACGAGGCGACGTGGGGCCGGAGGGGAATCTGCGAGGGAACCTTCCTGCTTCCCGCTCCCATTGCTCCCTCCCGGCTGCCTCCTGCCTCCTGCTTCTCTCCTGCGTCTTTCCAACTCTCCCCTGTCGCCACTGGTGTGTGTCTGAGTGTGTGCGCGGCTTTTTTTTTTTTTTTTTTTTTATTGCTCTTTGCTTTTGCAACCCTAAAGCCAAAGCAGGAGGGGGGGCGGGGGGGGGGAGAGAAGGAGAGCAACGGGGAGGGGGGTGTTAAAAAAAAAAAAAGGCAAGAAAGAAGCTCTTAGATTTGCAACACATGGAAAAACCCGGGGAGCACCCCGCCTCGTCCGATCTCGGTGCGCCGCGGGAGCCTTCCGGGTTTTAGATCGAGCCTCTCGTCGTCCTCCAGGCCCCTCCACCTCCGCCGGGTTTAGGATCCGAGGAGTCCGAGCAAAAAGTTCTCCCCCTGGGAGCCGAATCAAGGGGTGTCAGGGTGGGAGTTGGGATTTCTCAAGAAGCGGTAGCCATTCCTCGCACCCAGGCTTCGTTAGCTGGGCCGGGGTGGGGGTGGAGAGCAAAATCCCGGTGGGTTTTCGGAAGGGCTTCCCTTCTCGGGCGAAGTCGGAGCCAGGAGACAAGGCTTCGCACATCTCCCCTTCGGTCTCTGCCTCCAGTCCCCTGCCAGCTCCCCCTTTAATTTTTTTTCCTCTCCTTTAATCTAATTTCTTCCAACTCCACCTTTGTTGTTAATCGGCGTCACGCCGGGATCAGCCAATCCTCGCCACGCAATCAGCTTGTCAAAAAGACTGGGCCAGCCCTGGGAAAGCAGGCCACGGGCGCTGCCCCCACTCCCGTCCTCCCCTCCACCCCACCGTCAGCCGGGAGCCCCGAGGGGAGCCTAGCACCCTGGCCTCGCCGCGCGAGCCGCAGCGGGGCAGCCTTCGCCGAGGCCTCCCGCACTCCAGCACCCTGCGGACCGGAGATCGGAGATCGAGAGGCCTGGGCGGAGGCCACGCTCTACCCTCCCACTGCAGGCGGCCGTGGTTGTCGGGCTCAGCCTTCCCTCCTCCGAGGAAGGCTTATTAGGACGCAGGGAGCCAGAAGATGGAAGAACGCCTGACTCCAACAGGCGTGCCCACGGTTTGGGCCATAGCATTGGAGGCAGCCATTGCTCCTGCTCCCAGGCCGCCAGTCTCCCTCCCACACCAACACGGCTCCAGCCCACATCTCCGCCAGCTGGGTCACCAGCCCCTTTGGACTCTCCCCTGGCACGCAGCCTTCTCCATCCTCACAAAACCGCCTCGCTGCTGTTGTAATTCCTCTTGTCTCCTGGGAGGGATGAGATTCCTTTCCCAGGACTTCCACAGCCCTCATCTGCCACGTCTCACAAACAGGGAGGAAAACCCTGTCAAGATCTGGTGTGTCCAGATTTTTTCATGGGCAGGGCCTGTAAGAGAGGCGCATTTACCTTAATGCTAATGCAGCTGAAGTTGCAGGGCCCCTTGTTTGTAGGGTTGTCTAAGACCCTGTGCTTAATTTTGACTCATCATTCGATGTTTTTTAAAAATGTATTTTATTGATTTTTTACAGAGAGAAAGGCAGAGGGATAGAGAGTTAGAAACATCGATGAGACAGAAACATTGATCATCTGCCTCCTGCACATTCCCCACTGGGTATGTGCGGGCAACCAAGGTACATGCCCTTGACCGGAATTGAACCTGGGACCCTTGAGTCCGCCGGCCGATGCTCTATCCACTGAGCCAAACCGGTTAGGGCATCAATATTTTTGTTAATGAGTTACCCCCTCACCCCCTCCCAGAAAAAAAAAATTTAAAACAAATTTCAGCCCCAGAAATCCAATTCTGCCCTTGGAACATACACAGGACATTTTGTGTCACAGGAACTGATTTTCTTGTTTTGACTGGGAAACAGCAAAGGATTTGGGAAGAGAGGTCTCGGCTTTCCCACCACGATGATAGGGTGAGTTTGATGCAGTCACCTGATCCCATTTTCCTTATCTATAACATTAGAATAGCAACCCTACATCCTCTGCTTTCCTCACCAGGGTTAGAGGGTCAAGCGAAATGGTATGTAAAACTGTAAGATGCTACTCACCACAATTACAGTGGGAGAAGCTTAAACCCCAGGGAATGTGGAAGTCTTCCATGCACAGGTCTGGAGTCCAGGTGAACATAGTGGCCGGGCTAAAGGACCTTTCGGTAAAGGGCTTTGGAATAAAGCAGGTTGAACATGAATCATAAGAATGATTATTATTGACTTTTCATTCCTTGGGCAGCAAAAAATCATGGCTGGCACTCTTCCCACTTGGAAACGGATGGGCTTGTTTTACATCTATTGCGTCCCTGGTGAGGTCAGAAGTCTAGGTCTTGGGCTCTTGGGCCAGAGCATGAGGGAATCTGCCCTTGGTCCTTTTTCTTTGCCCCCTCTCCCAATTTATCCATCCCTCCCTTCCAGTTTTCTGCCCTGTGACTTGGAGCAGAGCCTCCGCATTCCACAACCCCAGCCCAGGCTGGTGACAAGGCATAATCCTAACTACAAGCTCTCTGCTTGGCCCCGGCCTTTTCCCGGGTTGCCAGTACTTCAGCAGCAGCTCATATAAAACCCCTAGTGTGCCTGGAATGCCTTAACCAAAATGTGGCACTTGAATTCCTAGTGTTCGTGGAGTAATTTTAGACAGTGAATAGATAAACATATTATTTTTAAAATCATATATTTTTATGTGTTCTGGAAATGTCCTGTTTAAGTATATATATTTTGACTTCAGAGAGGAAGGGAGAGGGAAAGAGAGAGAGAAACATCAAGATGAGAGAGAATGATTGATCAGCTGCCTCCTGCAAGCCCCCTACTGGGAATCGAGCCCACAACCCAGGCATGTGACCTTGACTGGAATTGAACCCAGCACCCTTCAGCCTGTAGGCTGACACTCTATCCACTGAGCCAAACCAGCTAGGGCGAAATGTCCTGTTTTTAAATTTTTATTTAAGACTAGAGGCCCGGTGCACAAAATTCATGCAGGGGGGAGGGGGGGGAGTTCCTCAGTCTGGCCTGCACCCTCTCCAATCCAGGACCCCTTGGGGGATGTCCGACTGCCTCTCACAATCTGGGACCGCTGGCTCCTAACTGCTCACCTGCCTGCCTGCCTGATCGCCCCTAACCACCTCTGCCTCCCTGCTTGGTTGCTCCCAGCTGGCCTGATTGCCCCTAACCGCCTCTGCCTCGCCCCGCACTTGGGACACAGGATTCCCTCCTCCAGCCAGTCTCAGGTACCCGGGACCCGGGCTTCTCTCCCTCTGTCCTGCCACAGGCACCCAGGACCCAGGTTGGCTTTGCCAGGGCCGGCCGCAGCCACAGGGGACCATGGGAGGGCAGCTTGTCCCTCTCCCAGGCCGTAGCCTGGCTGGTCCCCATTCCTCTCTTGTGAGCTCATTTGTGCCTGGCTGGTCCCCATTCCTCTCTCCCCAGTGTTGAGTGTCTGAGCCGTTACAGTGTGACGGCATGAGGGTGTGATGACCATTTGCATATTAGCTCTTTATTATATAGGATAGTGACATAAAGACTTCTTCTGTCTCTTTTCTTTCTTTTTTTTGGGGGGGTGTACTGTCCCTTATTTCTTTTTATTTTTTTTAATTGAGGTAGAACTTACAGATAAATAAGTATACACATCTTAAGTGTACAGCTTGATGAATTAGTATACATGCCGTGTGTGTGTGTGTGTGTGTGTGTGTGTGTGTGTGTGTGTGTATAATGTAACCGCCACCCAGATAAAGATATTGAATATTTCTAGCATCTAGCAAGCTCACTCAAAGTCCACATTCATCTCCAAATGTCACCAGTATTCTGAACTCTTATTGCCAAATAGAAGTTGAGCCAGTTTTTGGAGTTCGTGTACATAGAATTATACAGTGTGCACTCCTTTACATCTGACCTCTCATTCACCATTATGTCTGAGACTGTCATGTTGGATGTAGGGCTAGGGCTGAGTTATATACTATTTTAAATATAAAATATAACTATATTTTATATACTAAAAATATCCTCGGTGAGGATTAAAAAGTTCATTCCTTTTCATTGCTATAGTATCCCATTTCATAAATATACCACTATTTATTCTTTCTATTTCTAATGGTCATTTCAATTGTTTCCATTTTTTACTGTTATAAATAAAGCTGCTCCAAACATTCTAGTGCATTCCTTTCGGTAGACATATGGCATTCATTCCTCTCAGGTATATTTCTAGGGGTGGAAATTTCTGGATTAGGATATAAATATATTGAACATTAATTGCCCAATGGTGTTGCCAGTGTTTTTGGATTTTTGGACATGTGAGTGTGTGTAGTGATATCTCATTGCTTTAATTTGCAATTCCTTAGTGGCATATGATGTTGAATATCTTTTCACATGCTTAGTTGCCATCTGTTTATGCTTTCTGGTGAGATGTCTGTTCAGATCTTTGTCCCATTTGTCAGTCAAGTTGTTTGTTTTCTTGTTGTTGAGTTTTAAGAGTTCTTTGTATGTTTTAGATGATAGTCCTTTACCAGACATGTCTTTTACAAATATCTTCTCCCAGTCTGCAGCTTGTCTTCTCATTCTCTTGATATTATCTTTTGCAAAGCAGAAGTTTTTTATTTTAAAATTGAACTGTGACCTCCTGGTTCATGGGTCCATGCTCAATCACTGAGCCACACCAGCCCGCGTAATATTTTTTTGTTGTTGTTGTTCGTTTGCTTATTTGTTTGGAGTTCTCTGAGTTTCTTGGATCTGTGATTTGGTGTCTGAAATTAATTTGGGGAAGTCTCAATCATTATTGCTTCAAATATTGCTTCTGTATGTCATTTTCCACCCCATTACTGTGAATATGTGTCGTTTGTGTGTGTATGTGTGTTTTAATCATCACCCGAGGATATGTTTTATTGATTTTTAGAGAGAAGAAGGGAGAGAGAGAGAGAAACATCGATTGAACCTACAACTTAGATTATGTGTCCTGACCAGGAATCAAACCTGCAACCTTTTGATGCACAGGAGGACGCTCCCACCAACTAAGCCATTGGGCCAGGGCTTTGTGTCCTTATATTTAAAATGGGTTCTTGTAGGTAATATATAGTTTTTTGTATTTTTATCTATCTGACAATCTGTTATTGAATTGGTATATTTAGACCATTGATATTTAAGGTGATTATTAATGAATATAGTAGGATTAGTATTTACCATATTTGTTACTGTTTTCTATTTGTTGCCTTTGTTTTTGTTTTTTTTTTTTTTTTGGTATTCCTGTCTTCCACATTTTTCTGCCTTTTGTGGTTTTAACTGAGTATTCCATATGAGTTAATCTTCTCTCCTTCGTTAGCATAACATTATACTTTTTCCTGCTTTTTTTAGTGGTTGCCCTAGAATTTGCAATATAATATTCAAGTCCATTTTTAAATAACACTATACCACTTAACGGGTAGTGGAAGTACCTTATAATAACAAACTATTTTTAAATGTTTTTTGTTTAGTGATATTTTTATTATATGTGAATATTCTCCAGGCGAATTAACCATTTATTTAGTGATATTTTTATTATATGTGAATATTCTCCAGGCGAATTAACTAAGTCCTGAAACAGCAACAAAAATATCTTATTCAGATATTTTATAATTCTGATACCTGAAATAAAGACAAATAGAAAACTATGTTAAAACATTAAAAGTTGCAACTTTTCATTAAAAGGATTTACATTTGTAGCCTAATGCCAGTTTATACATACAATTCTTTTTTTTTTAAATTTCATTTTTATCTTGGAAAAGCAATGTAAGTTTAAAATGAAATAACAAGTACTTTGATATGTCATCATTTTTTATGGTACTACATTTATTGAAAGTGTGAAGATACAGAACCTTTATAAATATCTAGAATGAAAAATTACCTATGAAGATAAAAACGGATTGGTTTTAGCCGAAACCGGTTTGGCTCAGTGGATAGAGCATCGGCCTGCAGACTGACGGGTCCCAGGTTTGATTCCGGTCAAGGGCATGTACCTGAGTTGCGGGCACATCCCCAGTGGGAGATGTGCAGGAGGCAGCTGATGGGTGTTTCTCTCTCATCGATGTTTCTGACTCTCTATCCCTCTCCCTTCCTCTCTGTAAAAAATCAATAAAATATATTTTTAAAAAAAATAAAAAACGGATTGGTTTTAAAAAGTCAATTTAGTAAATATTCTGTTTGCTATGTTTCTATGACAATATTTGGTATAAACACTACAAAATAAGGCAAACTTCTGGAAAAAGTCATTAATAAAATTTTATGAAAAAGCGTTCAGTCCTAGTTTCTTTTAATTTGTAGAGTCACTGGCAAAGTACATCAGGCGAGTAGCGCAGTTTCAGAGGTCCAGTTTCAGACAGAAGGAGCCTTCTCTATTTTGGTGCCAGAGGTGGTCGGACGCCCCGCCGCTTCATTTCGTCGAGTCCTTTCCAGTATTTAAAATTGTTGTCCAGGTGCTGCAGTGACTCCGGTAGGTCTACAAAGTCGTCCCAAGCACGGTACATGTCCGTGACGAAGGAGTCGATGAAGGAGATCTGGGACTGGGGGAGGCTGCAGGTGTTTCGGTCAAAAGCTGGCATCGCCACAGCTAAGTCCAGCTTCTTCTTCGGTCTGAGAAAAATGCTCCTCCGAGATGCGTGCGGCCGGCTCGATGCACTGCTCCAGGGCCGGCAGGGGTGGGACGCCTCCGCGCACTTGATCATCATCCGCTTGATCAGAGTCCGGCTCTCTGGAGACCGGAGCATCGTGTCTACATCACGAGGGTTTGGCTCACTCCCCTCGCTTTCCTCCAGCTCTGCCAAGGGCTTGACGACACTGTTGACAAACTTATTGATGTGCTCAAAGTGTCTGGTCATCTCTGTGGCCAAGACCATGTCGACGATGGCCTGGCGCAGCGTCCGGTAGTCATTCCTCTCCACGTTCTTGAAGATGTTGCGCTTGCCCTCCTTGGCGGCCAGCTGGAAGGCCAGGGCCGCGTGGTGGCTCTCCAACACGGCACGGTCGTACAGCACGGCCAGCGGGCCGCCCGCGTTGCACGGGAAGAGGTGGGTCCTCCCCGGGGGCCCAGGTCGTGGATGGCGGCTGCGATGAGAGCGGCGGCCGCATCCACGGAGACTAACGCTTGCTTGATCCTCTCCTGGCAGAGGAAGGAGGCGGCGGCGTGCGGCACGTGGGCAGCGTGGGTGGCGTTGAGGTAGGGGTTGGAGGAGTGGGAGTGGGCGTCCATAGTCTGCAGCCACAGCCGCAGCGTCGTCTCCGAGCGCTTCAAGAATTCACAGACTGCAAAGCGAGCGAAGATTTTGAGACCAAGAAAAGTCAAAGGCCTTTTCCGAGTGGCAGTCTCCAGTGCAAACACATTCAAGTCCCCGTCGCCAGCGTTTTCCCTGGCCTCGGCTGTCCGCGGTGGGAAAGCGTGAAGGGACTCGGAGGCGAGTCAGCGGCCCGGAGCTTGCTGCAGGCTTTTTGTGGAGAGAGTGTACTCATGCCCAGACAGTCTTCGAAAACCGTCAGACATCAGGCCCCCGAGGAGGTCCTTGGTGTGAGGATCCTCTTCCTTCGCCCCGAACTGGGGTGAATACAGGACGCGGCCGAAGGCTTCCGTCACAGGCATGGAACTGTTCTCCTGGGCAGCACCCGACTCAGAGCCCACTGTTGTTTCAAATGCTGGGTTTACATCCTGTATGTAGTTGTCCTCACTCGTGATTTTAATGGCGTCTTGGCTGTTCTCCAGTGCAGTGAATACTGAATTACAAGCCCTGAGTTTCAGCTGTGACCGCACCTCTCCAAACTCCAGCTGCCGCGGCTCCGCGTAACAGGCCTGGAGGCTGGGGTTCTCCACGTCCCTCCTCGTAACGCCGGCACGAATGGGGAGCATCACAGGCTCTTCTGCATCCCGCCTGCGTACTACACCAACAGTAACTGTGTTTTCTGAAACTTTTGTGGCTCGAATAGACCTGCACAGCGCCAGGGCGTCCAGCGGCTGGGAGTTTCTGTGGTCGATGATGATGATGTCGTGATTTGCAGCCAGGAAACAGGTCAGGGCAGCCTGGACCTCCAGGGCCACCGTGCACTTGAACCCTGCTTTCTCACATGCCTTAGGGAATCCTTCACACTGGCTATCGTCTTTGATAAACGCCAGAAGTACCTGGAGTTGATCTGCATGAAACCTCATGGGGCCAAAATGCACGTGAGATGTTGGTCTCTTGGAGTCGGCGTCCGCGGGGAGGGCGCCGCTGGTGGTGGCCAAGGCTTCGGGCTCCGGACAGAGCAGCGCCGCGGGGTCCTGCACATCCTCGGCCTCCCCGGCGCCCGGGTACACGGTCTGGGTCTCGGGAATGTGGCTGCTCGGGGCGCAGCCCATGCTGGCGGGGCGCCAAGGACACGCTGGCGGCGGCCGCTCTCCGGTCAGCAAACGGTCAGCAAACGGCCTGCCCGGCGCCTCGTGGCCACCGCCAGCGCTGTGTCATCGCCGCCTGGGCACGCGGCCGGGCGGACGGGGGGAGCGTGGGTCTCCCATACAATTCTTTTAAATTCGATTGGTAGAATATTCTGTAATATGAAAATAACAGAAATAAATATTTTTAATTACCCACAACATATTCATGAATAAATTTTCGACTATTAATTATTGTTCCAAATTCAGATGCTTACTTAGGAATGGCTGACAAAGCTTACAGTTCCTTTTACATTTTTACCCTTTATTCTCGGTTCCTTAATAGTACATAACTCAGCCCTAGCCAGTTTGGCTCAGTGGATAGAGCATTGGCCTGCAGACAAAAGGGTCCCGGGTTGGATTCTGGTCGAGGGCATGTCCCTTGGTTGCAGGATCCTCCCTGGCCCAGGCCCTGGTCAGGATGTGTGCAGGAGGCAACCAGTCAATGTCTTTCTCTCACATTGATATTTCTCTCTCTGTCTTTCCCTCTCTCTTCCACTCTCTCTAAAAATCAATGGAAAAATATCCTCGGTGAGGATTTTAAAAAATGTATATAACTCTGTAAAGCAAGTATGTCAAACTGATGGGGCTGCATGCCTGCTTGCTGTATAGCTTTCATGGCCACAACTATTGCCATGGATCATTTCTTTTTTTTTCTTCTTTTTTTAAAAATATATTTTATTGATTTTTTACAGAGAGGAAGGGAGAGAGACAGAGAGCTAGAAACATCGAGAGAGAAACATCGATCAGCTGCCTCCTGCACATCTCCCACTGGGGATGTGCCCACAACCCAGGTACATGCCCTTGACCGGAATCGAACCTGGGACCCCTCAGTCCGCAAGCCGACGCTCTATCCACTGAGCCAAACCGGCTTCGGCACCATGGATCATTTCAAATGCATGATGTTTCTGTGACCAGCAAGACTAACCTGTATTATTTTTTTAATTTTTAAAAATATTTTTATTGCTTTTCAGAAAGAGAAGAAGCAAGAGAGAAAGAGAGAAACATCTGTGTGAGAGCAAAACATCAATTGGCTGCCTCCTGCGTGTCCCCCAGGCGGAATGGAGCTGCATAACCCTTCCACGTGTGGTACGATGCCCAATCAACTGAGCCACATCGCCAGAGCAATAACTAAACATTTCTAATTCCTCTCTCTCTTGTCCCTTGTATCATTGCTGTCATTCCCTTCATTTACACACAGTCAAATACATTTTTGCTATTATTATTTTGAACAAACTGTTTTCTGTTAGATCAATTAAAAATAAGAAAAATAAATGTTTTTGTTCTACCTTTTCTTACCCCTTTAACAATACTTTCCCTTCCTTTTTAAACATTTATTTATTGATTTGAGAGAGAAACATCGATTTGCTGTTCCACCCATTTATACAGTCATTGGTTGATTCTTTTATGTGCCCTGACCGGGGATCAAACCTGCAGCCCTGGCACATCAGGACAATGCTCTTACCAACTAAGCTACTCAGCTAGGGCCTTACCTTCACTTTTGAAGGATAATTTCACAGGGTGCAAAATTCTAGGTTGGTGGTCATCTCTCTGTCAATACTTTATATACTTTACTTTCTCTCTTTGGCTTGTTGGATGCAACTCTTATCTTTGCCCCTTTTTTCCCTCTGGCTTCCTTCAAAAATTTTTTTCTGTACCTTGGATTTTCTGGAGTTTGAATATGATATACTTTTGTGTAGGGTTTTTGTTTTGTTTCGTGTTCTCTGAGTTTCCTGGATCTGTGATTTGGTATCTGACATTAATTTGGGAAATTCTCAGTCATTATTGCTTCAAATACTGCTTCTGTTTTTCTCTTTCTTCTCCTTCTGGTATTTCCATTATGTGTCTGCTATACCTTTTGTAGTTGTTCCACAGTCTTCGGATGCTCTGTCTGCTTTGTTTTGTTTTGTGTTTTTTTCCTCTATCTTTTAGTCATTATTCTCTTTGCTTTTCAGGTTTGGAAATTTTTATTGTCATACCCTCAACCTCACAGATTTTTTTTCTCAGCCATGTTGTCTGTTAATGAGCCCATCAAAGGCATTCTTTATTTGTTACAGTGTTGTTGTTTTTTTATCTCTAGCACTTCTTTTTTATTCTTTTCTAGAATTTCCATATTTCTGCTTAGATTATCTATCTGATCTTTCATGTCATCTACTTTTTTCTATTGAATTGGTTGACATATTAATTATAACTTTAAAAACTCCTAGTTTATTAATGCCAACATTCACGATCATATCTTAGTTCTGCTGTTTATTCTGCCTTTTCAGACTGTGTTTTTGCCTTTTAGTATGCCATATAATTATTTGCTGAAAGGCAGATATGAGGTTCTGGGTAGAAGGAACTGTCTAAATAGGTCCTTAGTAATGTGGTGGTGAGGTGTGTTGGTGAGGAAGCATTCTCCAGGCCTATGATGAGGTCTCATCTTTTGGTGAGCCTTTCTCCTGGACTGTGAACTTTCAGTTAGGATCTGATAAAACCCCAGCAGGTTAGGCTCTGGTAAAATAGTTTCTCCTGAGGGCAAGCCTTCTTAAGAACCGAATGCTCTGCCATATTTAAAAAATGGTTCCTTTTCCCTTCTGCTTGCCAGATGCATGAAGGGAATTTTTCTTTGATCTGCACAGTGAGGACCTGGTAGAGCTCTTGGAGAGAAAACTCACAAATGACTGTGTCCCCTGGAGTTTGTTGGGTTTTTTTAAAATATATTTTATTTATTTTTTACAGAGAGGAAGGGAGAGGGACAGAGAGTCAGAAACATCGATGAGAGAGAAACACTGATCAGCTGCCCCCCGCACACTCCCCACCGGGGATGTGCCCGCAACCAAGGCACATGCCCCTGACCGGAATCGAACCCGGGACCCTTGAGTCCGCAGGCCGACGCTCTATCCGCTGAGCCAAACCGGTCAGGGCGTAGAGTTTTTAAGTCTTAGACATAAACCTCCAGCAATTTGTCGATTACAGTTCAGGCTTTTCTACCCCAGCATTGGTTCTGGTGGAGGTTTCTGCTCAGGTAGGTTGTGACACTCTGTATCCGGCTGTCTGTTTCTCCAATTTAAGGGGCAGCAGTTTGTCCTGTGACCTCACTTTTCTGGTAGATCTAAGAAGAGTTGATTTTTCCGTTTGTTCAGCTTTTTGTTAACAATTTTTAAAATTGATTTCAGAGAGGGAGGGAGAAACATTAATGATGAGAGAGAATCATTGATTGGCTGTCTCCTACACACCCCACACCAGGGATCGAGCCTGCAACCCAGTCATGTGCTGTGACCAGGATTGAACCAGGATCTCCTGGTTCATACGTTCACACTCAACTACTGAGCAACATCAGCTGGGCACATCTCACAAATGTTGATGTTTTCATCTTCATTCAGTTCAAAATATTTTCTAATTTCCCTTATGACTTCATCTTTGATCTATGGATTATTTAGACGTCCTTTGCTTAGTTTCCAATAGGGGTTTTCCAAATGTCTTTCTGTTATTGATTTCTAATTTAATTCTCTGTGGACATAGATTATATCTTCTATTATTTCGTGTTTTTTACAGTTGCTAAGGTTTGTTTTATGGCCCACAGTATGGTCAGTTTTGGTGAGTGATCCATGTGCAATTGAAGAGAATGGGTTTTGCTATTGTTGGTTGAAATATCTATGAATCTAAATTAGGCCAAGTAGGTTGATAATGCCCTTCAAGTGTTCTATAGCCTTAACAATTTTCTGTCTACTTGTTCTATGGATTATTGAGAGTGGTTGTAATTTCCTACTATGATTGTGGATTTATCTATCTTTCCTTTCAGTTCCATCCGTTTTTGCTTTATGCAATTGAAACTCTGTTAAAGATTATATATGTCCTGCCCTAACTGGTTTGGCCCAGTGGATAGAGCGTCGGCCTGTGGACTGAAGGGTCCCAGGTTCAATTCCGGTCAAGGGCATGTGCCTTGGTTGCAGGCACATTTCCAGTGGGGAGTGGGCAGGAGGCAGCTGATCAATGTTTCTCAGTCATCGATGTTTCTAACTCTCTATCCCTCTCCCCTCCTCTCTGTAAAAAATCAGTAAGATATATATTTTAAAAAAATTATATAGGTCCTATTAAAATGTATATGTAGCCTGACTGGTGTGGCTCAGTAGTTAAGTGTTTGACCTGTAAATCAGGAGGACACGGTTCGATTCCCAGTTAGAGCACATGCCTGGGTTATGGGCTCCATCCCCAGTGTGAGGCTTGCAGGAGGCAGCCGATCAATGGTTCTCTTTCATCATTGATGTTTCTATTTCTCTCTCCCTCTCCCTTCCTCTCTGAAATCAATACAAATATTTTTAAAAATATGTAAATTAGTTTTACATATAAATAAACCTGGAGGAATATACTCTAAATTATTAACAGTGCTTACTGGGGATGGTTATTGGAGGCTTTTATTCTCTGTGTTAAATAGTTCCCTAATCCTAACTGTTTTATAATGTACATACATCCTTTTTGAAAGTTAAACATGTAAAGATGTGTTTAAGAAGAGAGATAGTTCCATGCCTATGAATGTGTCCTCTCAGCCTACAAAGCATTCTTTTGTTCATCTTGGAAAAAGGTCAGCTGGCCGCTCTCTGTCTGTCCTGTTCTTGCCAAGCTCCAGACCGTGGTCCTCTCCTCCTGCTTCTGCTTCCTTACCAGCCCTTCCTTCCTCACCGCCTGTCACCTGGCTGTGGGCCCAGGTGCCTGGGAAAGAAACAACATTCTGAGGCCACCATGTGGCCTGTCAACCCATAAGGCTTTCCGCCATGTCATTTGACTTTGCTGAGCAATTTCACCCACTTTATCTTTAGTATGTTTCTTGGCTGTTTTCCATTTTCTAAACCCTTATTCCCTCAAGACATTCCCCCTCTCTCATCACTGGGCCAGCTCTTACTTTGCCCTCAGGAGTCAAAGCAAATGCCTCTGTCTCCAGGAAGTCTTGCCTAAGCCTGCCCCCCTTCTGTTCTCACTACTCCCTGCAGAATACTCATCACTGTTGTTGTTGAATACCTGGCTCCATGCTGACTGGAGGTCCTATGAGGATAGGGGCTATGTCCACCTGCCTGCTACTGACCCACAGGCAGATTCCCAGTTTGCCTCCCTGCAGCCAATCCCTCCTGTAGATAGCTCCCAAGAGAATCACTTCCTATTGCTCCCCAGTTCAAGAACCTGCAATGACTTCCGAGTGCCTGCTGAATCCAGTCGGAAGTCTCAAGGGCTGGTAAATGGGTGAAATTACTGAGCAAAATCAAAGAATTTGGACCAACAGAACAAAGCCTACAACACAGTGCTGGTAATATGTAGACACACACACACACACACCCCCCACAAACCAACTGCAAAGAGACATTTTGAGAAATTTGGTTATATTTAATTACACCAATAGGAGAGTTTTCTGTTCAGTGAGGTGGACAAAGTTTCAAGAGCAAGATGACAAGATGCGAGAATATTTTCACAAGGTCTAAAATCAACAAAGGGCAGAATCTTCCAGAAGCTCTTGCAAATCAACATCCAAAATATTCCATTGAAATATGACCAAATGATATGAAAAGACAATTTATAGAAGAGGACATCTTAAAGAATAATCAGCAATGCAGAGATGCTCAAACTCTTCGGTGATCAGAGAAGTGCAAGTATAACAATAATGAGTTGATGCTCCAGTCAGATTAGCAACAACCAGACAGCTGCATAATGTCAATCACATGGGACTATGGGAACCTCCTGCACTGCCTGTGGAAGCATGAACTGATGCAGACATTTTATTTTTTTAAACATATTTTATTGATTTTTTTTTTTTTTTTTACAGAGGAAGGGAGAGGGATAGAGAGTTAGAAACATTGATGAGAGAGAAGCATCGATCAGCTGCCTCCTGCACACCCCCTACTGGGGATGTGCCCGCAACGAAGGTACATGCCCTTGACTGGAATCGAACCCGAGACCCTTCAGTCCGCAGGCCGACACTCTATCCACTGAGCCAAACCAGTCAGGGCTGATGCAGACATTTTAGAGAAAAATATGGCTGTAGCTAGTCAAATTGAGACAAATATATTTATACCCTATGACCTAGTAAACCTGCTCCTGGCTCCTACATATATAACCCAAAGAAATTCTCCATAAGATCCATAAGAGGATAAGGCTGAGCATCGTTTGCAGGAGGGGAGTTGGGTGCAGTGGGGTGTCCCTCCCTGGAGGAGTGGAGAGGCTGAAGGTGGGGGATGCCCCACGGAGCACCATCAGCAGTTAAAGCAACTCCATGTTCACAGAGCAACCTGGCTGGTTAAAAACCACAGTGCGGGGTCGAAAGAGGACCAAGTCCTACAACACAACGCTGATAATATATAGAAATTCACATACACACACCCCACACAAACCAAGTGCAAAGAGACATTTTGAGAAATTTGATTACCTATTGGATATCAGGTATTATAGCTAATTTTGTTGGGTGTGCAGTTAGGTAAGAAAGTGTTCAGTGTTGGAGGGGATGCATAGCTAAAAAATATAGGGGTGAAATGGCATGATGTCCGGGATGGACTTTAAACTATTTAGTTTAGTGAAGGGAACAATGAGAAAGATGAATCAAAGATTTAAGCAAAACCTCAAGGCAAAATCTTGATAATTATTGAGTTTAGGAGAGACAAGTATATGGGATTTTGTTGTACTATTGTTTATATTTGGTATATGTATTAAAACGTTTATAACAAATTTAAAAATATCAAGGATACATATTTTCAAGACTATGCTCACACAAAAAGATACACATTAAACATGTTTGAGTCATTGTCTATGGAGGGGAAAGAAAATAGGAGTAGGCAATGAGGTCAAAAGGGGAGGAAGGAAGGAAGGGGAGGAAGGAAGGAAACATTAATGTTCAATGATAATTTGCCGTGAACTGAGGAGGAGGATTAACTTAACCCTCTGCACCTAAAGTCCAAAAGAAGAGGAGGAAATGATATCCCCTGTAATTCTCCCCCCATGGCACTTTAATTTTTTCTGTCTAACCGCCTAACCTTCATTCTTCATTCTTGTGTGTACTAGACTTCCCTGCAGAGCTGTCACCAGGACAGTTAAATCACTCTGTGCCTTGCTTAACAGGAATGAAGTTTGGTTCACCAAATGCCAGCCCTGGGCTGGGACCTCTAGGTCTGTGATCTCATTGTCTCCAGTTTACAGATGTGGAAAACTGAGCTCAGAGAGGAGGTTCTTTTCCAACTCCTAAGTCACCAAGCTGGAACTCCAATCCCCTTGGCCTCAAACACCCAGGATTATGTGATTGCACCAAGCTGATCCAACATCATTATTATGTGAAAGGCCTGCCTGTGGTGCCTTTATATTGATGTAATTTACTAACTGCTCTCCTATTTCTGAGAATTGGGGTTCTTTCTAGTGTTTTGCTTTCATAGATAGTCCTGCAAAGAATATCTTCAGGTTTAGAGCTCTTTGCTTCTGTTGAACCTTTTCCTTACCAGGAGTGGGGTTATTTTCTGTTCACCTAAAAGGGTGGGTCTCACTGTGGCCATTAATTCACTTTGAGGGCATTTCCATGAAAGGAAATGCAGGGAGTGGGGGCGCACAGGGCATCTGTGCAGGGGCAGGAAATGCAGGAGGGAGGCCTCAGGCCAGGCAGGAAGTCAGATCCTGATTGATTTCTGTGGTCTTCACATTTTTCTACTGCCTTCCTGCCTCAAGGTGGGGAATGGGGTTCTGGCAGGCTCAGGGCAGAGCCAATGCAGTGGGACATGAGCTGCTGTGCGTGGGAGGTGGGTGGCTGGGGTTGCCTGGGGCTCCTGAAGCTCTCTAGTCCTTTGGCTGCTGCGCTGGCCAGCCTGGGAGGGGTCAGCTGGGGATAGGCAGCAAGTAAATATAGATCCAGGGAAGGAAGCCAGGCGGACCAACCCGCACTGACCTCTGGCTGGAAGGCTGGGGAGGGTGGAGGGGGAGTAGGTCCTGGCATCTTCCTCTCCATCTTGGGTGACACCCTGACCCAGCAGCTCCCTAGAATTGCTGAAGGCGGCCGGGGGCAGGGGGGCGGGATTGGGGAGACAGTGTCTCCAAGGGAATCAGAGTGGGGGTTAGTGGGAAGCTGGCCAAGAGATGCTGTTCCTCTGTGACTGACAGCCAACTGCATTTCCTCTCTGCTGGTCCCTCAGACACGTGCCCCAGCTTGAAGAGGCCAGGCGAAGGGACTGGCTGTTTCAAAGGATGTGGGGTCCACGGTCTAGAGGCAAGGCCAGGCCCCTTTACGGCCCCCTCCCCACCCCCTGGCTCTTGCTTCTTCTGGAGAGGAAGGATGTCCTGAGTGTAAACTTGCTTCCCTTGCTCTCTGCCCCTCACCGTGTGCTGGCCCTCTCAGCCCCTAAAGCTTGGGGGGCCACCAGCCTTGCTCTGCCCCAGCCTGGCTCTCCTTGCACCCGGGCTGCAGCCCTGCACCAGCTCCACACCACACACACCATGTCCGCCTGGCCCAGCCAAGACCCCTGGGACCCCTGGCTCTGGGAGGAGCATTCCAGCAAGGCAGTCACTCCACCACAGAGACATTTATTGGCAAAACCTATTCCCAGGCATCGAGGGGAAGGGCATGAGCGGAACGGGTGGCTTTCTTTCCAGTGTTCGAGGAGCAGAGGGAAGGGGGGGCAGGGACATCTCAACCAGAATAAAGCCAGCAGCGAACATTTATTGAGCTCTTCCTAGGAGGCCTGTACATGCACTGTCTCCCTCAGTCCTTATAACAAGCCTGGAGACTGATACCATTGTCCTTCCCGTTTTACAGAAAGTGAAGAGGTGGGCTCCGGCCGGTTTGGCTCAGTGGATAGAGCGTCGGCCTGCGGACTGAAGGGCCCCAGGTTCGATTCTGGCCAAGGGCACACGCCTGGGTTGTGGGCTCGATCCCCAGTAGGGGGCGTGCAGGAGGCAACTTATCAATGATACTCTCATCGTTAATGTTTCTCTCTCTCTGTCTTCCTTCCTCTCTGAAATCAATAAAGACATATATTTTTTTAAAAAAAGGAAAAAAAAGTGAAGTTGTGGGAGGCTGCTGTCAGCCTTCAGGGATGTACCCAAGGGCCTTCCACCAGGAGCCCAAAGCCCCCTTTCTTTTCTGTCACACCATGATTCTCAGTTTCAACCATCTCTTACCATTTCTAGCTCTCTCGACTCTTTTTATATTTTTGTTTTTTAAAAAAATAGATTCGCCCATATTCTGCAGAACCCACTGCCTCCTGCTTCAACTGGTCACACCTGGGTTCTCCCCAAGATTCAGCTCGGGTGGGGTTGGGGGCAGTGGGTCTCTAATGGGGGTCTGGGCATGTGTGAGGCCAAAGTACAGTGATAGCTCTGAGAAAATACACAACCAATAAATTACAAACTTCCCTCCCCCTCCCCATGCCCTCCCTCCCCCCCCCCCCAAATCTAGAACAGACTGTGAGTTACCCATCACTCCCCACCCCACGGCAGGGTCCTTGGCTCTGTCAGCTCTGTGTCCACAGGGCCCAGGGGCTCAGTAAATGCTTGTGGAATGAATGAATGAATGAATGAATGAATGAATGAGTGAATGAATGAGAGCATGGGGGGAAGGGAACAAGCACTTAGGAGTCCTGAGTCCCTGCCCTGATGGTCTCCGTACCCACCTTGCCCTCACCAGGACACCGCCCTCTGCTCCAGAGAAAAGGGTCCCCAGGTCCGGGGTTGGAGTGGAGAATGGGAAGGGAGGCATCACAGGGCATCGCTAAGCACGGGAAGGCGGAGGACTGAAGTAGAGCACGGAGCTCTGGCCTCAGAATCCGGAGACCTGGTCCAAATCCCAGCCGTAGGGTTCGGGAGCTGTGTGACCTTGGGCAGGCTTGAAGAATGACTACAGCTGCGGTCGCCAACCGGTGGCCTGCGGACCACTGGGGGTGCGTGAGGTCCGAAAGGTTGGCGACCGCTGGGCTACAGCATAATAGTCCTTTCAGAGTTTACAAAGCCCTTTGTTCACATTTATCTTTGGTCCTCAGTAACCATCCTGTAATGTGGGTATTATGATCAATGTACCCATTTTACAGGAGAAAAAGCAGAGGCTGGAGAGGTTAAGGACTTGCCCAAGGTCACATGGCAAGCTGAAACTTGAACCCACCCTCCCCACTCCCTCCCTCACTATTGCCCCAGTCTGTGCAGATCTAAGTGCGGGCTCAGGCCTAAGTCTCCCAGCCGGGTATCCCCATGCGGGGGGGGGGGGGGGCAGCAGGAAGGGGTGCACAGTGGATGCCCTAATGTGGGCTCCACTGGCCATTTCCAGCCAAAAAAAAAGTCAGTCTAGACATCGTGGAAGGTTTTCTAGACACCCCTTCCTTCCCCCACCCACAGCCTCAGGGCCTCAGCTGCTGCCCCAGGAGGGACCTGGGAGTCCACGAGGTGCCCTTGAACTTCCGCTTTTCCGGAGAAAGTGGAGCAGTGGAGTCGGGGAGAGGTCTGGGGCCTGGGCCCTCCTCTCACACAGGCATGGGCACCTCGTCATATTCATCCCGACCTTCCTCCTCATCAAGGCTTGGCTTGGCATCGTCAGCGTCCAGCTGGAGGGCGGGGTAGGAAGGAGACAGGGTGAGTGGCCCAGGGGCCAGATGAGCCCTCCCCCAGCGCTAAGAGGCACCCCAGGAGTGAGGAGAGGGCCTGCTCTCTTTGAACCTTGGTCGGGTCCTGCCCCCAGGGTTGGTCCACATGAGATATTCCCAAAGGGTGGGGAGCCCCTGGGCACCTAATGCTAGAGGGCGGGCAGGGGACTCCCTCCCCAGGGCAGCCCCCCCCCCCCACTCCGTGGCCTGTGTCACATCTTAGAAAAATTCTACTGGAGGAGCAGACTCTTCCAAAAGGATTTGGAAGACCGCAGGACCAGCGGCTCAATGGTCAGGACCGCTCACGTGGGTCACGTCCTGTGTGCCTCTTAACCTCTCCCCTCCCTGTCCTTACTCCTCCTTTTACAGGCCAGCAAACCCACGGCACAGAAAGGTGAGGCCACCGGGATGTGGCAGTGCCAGGATTTGAATGCAGGCCCCAGATCCAGACCTTCTCCGCACCCCCTCTGCCTGCCTTCATTCTGAGACCCACCCCTCTCTCACGAGCCCTCCCTGAGCCAGCGCCGGGGTCCTGCCCTCCAGCTCCGGCTCTCTCTCAGCCTCCCTCCTCCCCCACTCACACACTGTAGCTCCAGGTTCCGGAAGATGAGTGGCAGCAGGAGCCGCCGCAGGGGCACCGTGAGGATAAGGACGAAGGGCAGGGCCAGCGAGGTGGTCGGGAAGGATTTCACTGCCCACAGCCCTGCCAGGCAGAGGATCTGGATGCCGGTGAACAGGTGCATGCGCCAGGTCTTTACCTGCGGGCAGAGGCTGGGGTCATCGCCTGCCCTGCCCGGCACCAAGCACTCCCACCCCGCCCTGGGCTGGGCAGCCGAGGGCCCTGTACCCGCTTGACGTAGGGCACATCCGGGTGGTACTTGGGCGGCTTGAAGAGCAGCAAGATGCGGTCAAAGAGCTGGATGCCGCTGAGGGAGGTGACCCCCATGTAGAGGAAGATGCCGAACAGCACAGCCAGGGGGATGTGGGACAGGATGGGCCCCATGAGGATGGACAGGCCTGCAGGGAGAACCACAGACTGTCAGCCTTGAGGGCCCTGGAGGACCGGCACCAGGGCGGGGAATGAAACCCCAGGTGCCATGTAGAGTCCTTTCTGTGGATTTTTTTATTCTCACCGGCGGATATGTTTTTTTCATTGATTCTAGAGAGGAAGGGAGGGGGCGGGGAGACGAGAGAGGGAGGGAGAGAGAGAGATGAATGTGAGAGAGGAACATCCATCTGTTGCCTCCTGTACATGCCCAGACCGGGATTGAACCCATGACCCTTTGGGCATTGGGATGATGCTCTAGCCACTGAGCCACATAGGCCAGGGCTCTGTGGATCCTTTTAATAGGCTTTACCTGCCTTTTAGAGATGAGGAAACAGACTCAGAGAGGTGAAGCAACTTGCCTGAGGCCACACAGCTAGTAACCGGCAGAGCAGGGAGGGAGTCAAGCTCCGGCCTGCCTGACTTCAAAACCTACTCCTTTAACCTAGGGAGGTCACAGAGTCAGAGAAGCCCAGCTTTTTCCTCACCCCAGCCCAGAATGCCTCCATCACCCTCCATCGTATCCAAATCCTAACCCTCCTCTAGCGAACCCACCTCGCCTTCCTTAGCAAACTTCCCTGGCCGCTCCATCAGCGATCACAGTGAGGCCACACCAAGTCCAGCCGGACTCACAGCGACTCCAGGCTCAGATCACCCCCCCCACCCCCACCCCGTGACCCTCTGCCTTCTCCTCCCCCCCCCCCCCCCAGCCTGGAGATTATGCCCTGGAGCACTCCCCTTTGTGTCAGTCATAGAGCAGCTCAGCTAGAGAGACCTCAGGGGGCACCTAAGAAACCCTCTAATGGTGCAAAAAGGGAAGCCGAGGCCCACAAGGCAGAGCTGGGACTCGCAGTTAGTGAGCTTCTGTCTAGAGAAGGCTTTAGTGCTGGAGGCCCTCCTACCTCCCCTGCTCAGATGCCCACCTCAGCGCCCTGGTCATTTCCGCCAGAATTCCGTCATGTGACTAACCCTGGGGAGATGTGGGCAGCAGGTGTGTCGGGAGGGCTGGAGGGGACTGGATCCTAAGGGGCAGGGGCCGGGGCTGGAGGCCCGGGGCAGGGCCAGAGGGTGGTAGAGAGTGCGGCCAGCCCTCACTCACCCACAAGCACAGAGACCAGGAGCCCGCTGATCCGCTGCTCCTTGACCTCCTGGATCTGGGCTGCAGCCCTGGGGGCACTGGCCTTGCCCATGACGGTGAGGGCGTTGGCATGGGTGACGGAACGCACGGTGGTGGCGCTGAGCCAGGGCATCCCGAAGAGAGTGGCCAACCCGCCCATGCCCATGACCAGCAGCAGGTCCAGGTGGAAGCCGGAGCCCTTGACCAACTTGCGCTCTGGTTTGCTGATGATCAGCCTGGGGGGTGGGAGGTGAGGGATAAGCAGGGCTCTCCCGCCCGCACCCCCCTCGGCCCCTCCTTCCTTCCCCACACTTGAGTCTCTATGCGCCTCAGTTTACCCTTCTGTGCCCATCTCCCTTGGAATTCTTTGCCCCCCTCCCTCCCACCCCACCTTGAGAATCCAGACTCTCCACGGGCAGGTTTGCTCCGAAGCTAATGAAGCGTAGGCTCCAGCGAGCGTCACTGGCGTGGGTCCTTTCCGAGACCCGGCACCTTATTTTGTGGTTCTCATTTTGTGTTCCTTCCCTTACAAAGGGCTCCCTAGGTTATGCACTGCTGGGTCCCACAGAACCTGGCCCCGCCCCTCCCTACCCCTGTGAGCCAGGAGGGCCACACCTCGCACTGAGTCTCGCTAGCATCAGCCCTGGGTGTCTGGCCCGCCTGGAACCTGCCCCTTTCTCTGCCGCGAACCCTCCCAGGCCCAGCCCACCCGGCCCTTACGTGGTGATCTGGGACTCCAGGAAGATGAGGATGAAGACCAGCAGTGCGGGCAGAGCCGAGGCGAACATCATCCAGATGGGGAAATGGGAATACAAGCCCAGCGGGTGGATGATCCAGCCCCGGGCCGAGGAGTTGGAGACTTTGAGGCCCGAAGGCACGCTGAGTTTCTGCGGGAGGGGATGCCATTGAGAACCCTGGGGCAGGGGATGGGGAGAGGTGGGGGTGGGGGAGATCGGGTCCTGGACACGCGGGAGCTCACTTTTATTGCGCATCTGCTGTGTACCCAGGCCCTACATGTATGTAAGACTTACGTACCTCTTACCCCAAACTTTACAGATAAGGGAACAGGGTCAGAGCGGTTGTGTAGCTTGCCTTACATCACACAACTATTTGGTGGCAGGCCTGCCTGGCTCCAGAGTAGATTCTTTCCTGCTGCCCCGGGTTAAAGAGTAAAGGGAACCTGACCCAGGCGCTGGCTTCAGCCGGAGGGGCTCTGTAAGGCTGTGGGAGGACCGTGGGGTTGCCAGGGGAGCCAGGGCTGGGGGAGGTGTAGTTCTAGCTGACTCCAGGTTGGGGACAGCCATTCTGGGAGAGAGCAATTTGGGGAAATGACCGGAGGGTAGAGGAGAGGATCACCTGGGTGTAGGTATCCTGGATGAGAGAATCCACTATGACCATGATCAGGATGGAGATGGGAACCCCGAAGTCCCCGATGACCCGTCGCAGCTGAGGGCAGGTGGGAGAACCAGTGGTTAGTGCCCAGGTGTCCCCACCTCCCGCTTGGCCCCCTTCTGCCCCATCGTCACCCAGGGGGCCCTGCTCTTCCCAGTTCTCTCCCCGCTTCCACGCCCTGTCCCTGCCTCCCCACTGGGTTCTCAGCCTGGGCATGCTGAGAGACGGGGTGGGCTTCCCTGAAAGGTGGGACCTTGAGGAGGAGGGGGCCAGGGAGGCTTGGAATTGGGCATGAGAACCTAGGGTAAGAAGGGGAGCCAATGGTGCCGGGGAAGCTAGGAGGGTGCTTTGGACTGGGATAGGGCAGGGCAGGCACGGGCAGGTGGAGACAGATGCTGACCTTGCCAGGGAAGTAGGAGCTGTTCTTGAACTTGCGCAGCGTCATGGCTAAGAAGAAGGTGCCGGCCATGAGCACAAGGGAGAGGAGGGCTGTGTTGGGCAGGGGGTCCTGAGGCTTAGGGTCTATCGTCACATTGTGTTTGTAATGCTTCTGCAGTGGGTGGCTCTGGAAGATCTGCAGCAGAAAACCAAGGCATTCTGTTACCTCCCATCCATCCTCTGTCCATCACCCATCTAGCCATCCACCATCCGTCCACCTATCTTCTTCCTCAGCTGATATGGTAACAAAGGGGCAATGAAATTCTACAGCTTGGTTTTCAGGAGTGAGGACCAGGCTAGGCTTGCGTGAGGTAGGCCAAGAAGGCCATGATCAGGATGGAGATGGGAACCCATCCTGATCGTGTGTGTGTGTGTGTGTGTGTGTGTGTGTGTGTGTGTGTGTGGTGTGTGTGTGACCACAATGGGCCTGGGAGACATGAGGAGACTAGAGTGCAGGGCTTTAAAGACTTGGAAAGACCCACCAACCTACAGAATCAGGGACACACATATGGTGTCCACCCTTCCTATGAAATGCAGACATAGCCCTAGCTGGTTTGGCTCAGTGGATAAGCACCACCCTAGCTGGTCTGGCTTCAGGCCTGCGGACTGAAAGGTCCTGGGTTCGATTCTGGTCAAGGGCACATGCCCAGGTGGGCTCGATCCTCAGTGGGGGGCATGCAGGAGGCAGCTGATCAATGATTCTCTTTCATCATGGTGTTTCTATCTCTCTCTCCCTCTCCCTTCCTCTGTGATAGCAATAAAAATAGATTTTTTTTAAAACGCAGACACAGAGGCAGGCATAGTTTGAGGTGACAGAGCTGGGGGTCAGGGTGCTCCGTCCACAGGGCCTACGGTTCTTGAGGGCAAGTGCAGGAGAGGGACGGGGGACATCAGAGCCTCAACACCCCTCCACCCCCACTGTCCCCACCACGCATGCAATTTCCCATTTCAGGCTCCCACACACGCTCTCCCAGTAGTCATCTGTGTGGTTATAAACATGTGCACATAGAGGTGCCCTCTCCTTGCCACAGTCATGGCAAGAATACCAGCAGCAGGTGTCAACATGGATGTGGTCATAGTCACACACCATGAGCACACGGCCACACAAGCGCCGTACAGACATGCGCGCAGTGGCCCGCAGCCGCCTAGTCTATGCTCAGTCTCACACGCGCACACCCCCATGCTCGTTCACACTCCCACCTTGACCAGTTTGAAGAACGTCTCGTAGATGAAGATGAGGGAGATGAGGAAGGAGAAGATCTCCTGGGTGTAGCGGGAGATGAAGCGGACCAGGAAGCTGCCCTCGAAGGCCACCACCAGCACCACCAGCAGGATGAGCCACATGCCGATCCACACACGACCCACGAGGTACTCCAGGCCGTTACTGTTGCAGAACTGCGGGGCGGTCAGAGGGAACTGGGGTCAGACAAGCAGGCCCAGCACCGTGCGCCGGGCAGGGCGCCAGAGGCAGGCACAGGGTCACGGGGGCCAGGACAGGGCTACCGAGAAGAAGGCTTCCTCGAACACGAGCAGGGGCCCTGAGAAGCCAACCACAAGCAAGGGCTGAGCCGCCAGCAGCGCGAAGAGGATGCCCTGCGCCGCCGTGGAGATGAGCAGCTCCGACACCCCCATCTGGTTCTGGGTCTTCTCTCCTGTGGGCAGAAGGTACAGTGGGGTCAAGGGCGGGAGACCATTTCCAGGGGCCAGTGGAGCAGTTCGTGGGCAGGCTGGTGCAGGGTCCAGAGTGTCAGATCGGGGCAGGAGTCAGGGCCCACAGTGGCCAGGGGATCAGAAGAAAGGGTTGGGGGGGAGGGGGGAAGGCATGCAGAGGAACTGACCCAGGAGGCCGCCAAAGGTGACGGCAGGTGACAGGGCGGCAAAGTAGATGAAGATGACGGCAGCCAGGACCTGGGGGCTGAGTGCATCTGTGATGTCACTCAAGTAGCGAGGGTAGCGGCGCTTTATGTCACGCACCAGGCCCCCGAAGAGCATGCCTGTTCGTTGCAGAGGGTCATCCGGGCCACCAGGGACCCCTGGACCCCCATTTAAATCTGTAATAAAGAGTAGGACCATGGTCATAGGGGGCAGCAGGGGGAGGTGTGGGGACAGGGGAGGGGAGAGGGGTATTGTCTGATGGGAATGGGGTAGCCAAAGTTGGCTGGGTGGCAAGAGAATAGGGAGAAGGGACACCAGGGTGTTTGATGGGAAAAGGGAAGGTAGGAGCTCACAGGGCTGTGCTGGGGTCTCTGAGGGTCTGTGGGGCCCAGAAAGCCTTGGGCTGGGCAGGGCAGGTACCTAGGCCTTTGTAGAATTTGGGGTCTGGCTTGGCAGGGCTGGGCAGGTAGCGTCTTCGCAGTAGCTCCTTCTGCACAGGGACCAGACTGAGCAGGGCCTGCTCGGAGGGGGCGTCCGTGGGAGGCAGCACCAGGCTGCAGTCCAGGAAGCCCTCCAGGGAGTGTACCAGCTCTTGCCGGCTCTGGGCCAGGTACGCATCCATGCGGAACACCTGGGGGCCAGAGAGCGGGTCAGGGCCCCTGGGTGAAAGGGAGCTAGAGGCAGGCACAGGGTCACAGGGGCCAGGACACAGCTACCGAGAAGAAGGCTTCCCCACAGCCAGGGCCCCCGAGGACAGAACCCTCTCTCCCAGCTCCTTCTTGCTAGGAACTGCTTTTCTTGCCCACCTCCTTTACCAGCCCCCACTGACCCCCCCCAACACACACACACACACACACACTGTGAAAGGGTTGGGGAGACGCAGACCTGGTCCTAAATGAAGAAAGGAGAGAGAACTAAGCAAACCAGATGAAGCCAGAGCAGACGAGGCCATTCCAGGCCAGGCTTGACCAGGGAGAACCAGGCCAGAGTGGGCCAGATCAGGTCATGCCAGGCCAATCCGGCAGGGCCGGGCCAGGTTACTCTGGTCAGACACGCCAGCAACAGCTGGATTAGACTGAAGGGGCCAGACTAGTGACGCTAATGTGACCCCGGCCAGTCCAGTGGAGAATGGGCCTCAACCGCCACCCAGCTGCCCAGCTCCCCCAGCCCTCGCCGGCCCCTCCTTACTCTCTCGGACATGAGGATGGCAGCAGCCCGGCCGAGCTGGGTGTAGTCAATGTGAGAGGCCTCGGGTCCCAGCAACACAAAGAGGAAGCGCACGGGCACGCGCAGCTGCACCGCGTCCACCAGCTCTACGGCCTCCTGCAGCCGCACGAAGCCCAGCACCGGCCGCTCCAGGAAGGAGGCGCGGCCTGTGGGAGGGGGTGGGGGACATGAGGTGGCCTGGCCAAGCTGAGGGGGCACAGCTGGCGTCCAGGCTTAGGGAGAGGCAGGCTGGGCCAGCACAGAAGGTGGAAGCAGGCGTCTGGAGGGTTGAGTAGGGAGGAGCACCACTGCTTACCCACTAGCACCAGGGTGGCCTCCGAATCCGGGGGGATCTTTTCCAAAATTCCCGATGGTGAGTGGCCTGCTGTGCCCCCCTCTCTCTGTTGGAAGGAAGGTGGTAAGGAGAGCATCCGGCCCCCTCCTCCCCTCGCTACTCCCATTTCTAACCACGCTGCCGGCTCTCCCCAAGCACCCCTGGTACAGCCTCACCTGTTCACAGAATAGCTGAATCTCCAGCGAGGGGTGTTGGGGGAGCAGAGGCTGTGAGGGCTCCCCGGAACGTGTCACGACCGTGGGCTTCACACCCCCCAGGTCCTCTAGGTCTCCAGCATGGCTGCAGGACACAAAGGGGACATGGGCTGAGTAAGCTGCTCCGGTTGGGCTCGGTTGGGCTCTCCGGAGAACCAGCGCCTTCTGAAGGGTGTCAGCTGTAAGCTGGTGGCCTCTTTCTGGAACGACTAGGTGGAGCCAGAAGAATGGATGGAGGGAAGGGCCTTGAGAGTCTGCCCTCCTGGGGACCAGTGGTCCCCAAATCTGAGCATGGAGACATGGCCCCCTGTCAAGAGCTGTCAGAGGCAGAAGCCATCCTGGAAGAAAAGTGGGGATGGGGGTGGGGCTTTGGATTCCCAGGGAGAGCCCGGGGCAGATGGACTGGGGAGGCAGCTCTGGGGAGTGGAGTCCAGGGGTGGGCAGGCAGGGGCACCTGTGCTTGAGTAGCAGGACCCGGAGCAGCTCGTCTCGGTCCTGAGGCCGGATCTGCTCCTCGTAGATAAACTGGTCCAGCAGCTGGTTGGCCACCCCAGCCAGGGAGGTCTCCGGCAGATTCAGGAGGACAGTCCCTGCAGGGAATGGAGGGTGAGCTGGACAGCTGACCCGCGTCCCTCCTCCCCACCAAGCCTCGCATGCAGGGGTCACGGAGGGGCCGTCGGGGCTCACCCTTGGTGAAGGCTCTCTGCAGCTCCAGGAGGCTCCAGAAGGTGAGGTAGGACAGGTGCGGGCGGCCCCAGGCCCCGTCCTCCCCCAGGTTCTCCTCCAGCCGCACCCAGCGCGCTGCCTCCATCCATTGCAGCTCCTGGTTCTTCTCGTCCATCACGAGTTCGTGCAGCTCCACGTAGACCTGCGGCCCCACAGACCTGAATTAGCCCATCAGGCTCCCGGCGGGGCCGTGGGGAGATGGCAGCCCAGGGCAGGCGGACAGCAGCAGGCTCCGAGAGATGCTCCAGGAGGCCCAGAGCCCTGAGGCGTTTGGGGGCCGATCCTGAGCTCAGAGGGAGGTCAGTGGGGAACTCCCGCTGGAGTGAGTGAGACGGGAAGTGTGGGGAGATGCTTGAGGGTCCTGTAGGTACGGCCCACACGCTGGCTCTATTCCTCAGCTTCCTAACCGGCCCCGGACTCCAGTTCAGAGGCATTTGGAGAACCTCGGGACCAAAAGGGGTGCTGGAGTGGCCACTTAGAAGGGAAAGGACGGGGAGTCCTGGGTCATTGGGTCATCCCCTGCCTCAAAGATGGTGGAGTGGGTGTGTTGCTTGGCTTGTTCTTGGGTGTCTTTGGGGCCAGGTGGCCACTCTTGAGGGCCTAGCTGAGGACAGAACAAACTCATTAGCCGGCTAGACAGCCTGGGACCAACAGGGATGCAGGGGGCCCGGCAGAGGAGGGCGTTACTTACTTCTGTGCTTCCCCAGGGAGCACCTGACGGCGCAGCCAGAGCCGCAGGGGCGACGGGGGCCGGGGGCTGTCCTCTTTCCTTCCACCAATTTCCCAGGACCCGTCCCCCCAGCCTGCCCTTGGCCTGTTTGGAGCTGTGCCGGTCCCTCCGCTCCTCCCTTCCCCTGATATGATGGTGGGCCCCAGGGCAGTACAGGAAAAAGAGCTGGGGGAGGCTGGGTCCTTACCTCGTGGGTGCCCGGTTGGGATGTGGTTTGGTGGTAGTCTGTGGCTGTTGGCTCGGTGAAGAGAGCTGAAAACCCGGAGGCTGGTTAGTGCTACCACCAGGCGATCCTGCGCCACCCGCCATCAGCCCCAGAAACCAGGGCAGGATGCTGTCCCGCTGGTGCCCCCACCCACCCCTGGGCTCCCCATGCCTGGTTCTTGGCCCCGCCTGCTCTGCCACCCACATGGGAGCACCGTGGAGGCCCCTGGGACTCATCCTCAGTGAGGGGCAGGAGGGTCATCTCCAAGGCGATTGGAGACACCTGAACGGCGATGTTCAGGATTCTCTTAGGGGATCCTCGCCCTCATGCCACCTTCTGGGACCAATTCCCTTCCTTCTCACCTGCCTCAGGAATCCTGCCAGTCCATAGCTTCTCCCCGCTTCCAAGCGGAGCTCTGGGCACCTTTATATTGCCCCCTCGCCCCCCCCCCCACCCCAGCCCTCCATTCCCAGGGGCGCCTCTTATCATCAATGCTAATTGCCTGCACTTAAGTCCTGTTGACAGTAAATAAGCACCTGCCTGGGCTCCCCACTAAGACCTTGGGCGACCAAGGAAGGGTTCCTGTTGTCCCTCTGCCTTGGGGGTCCCCAAGGCCCCCCATTTTTCAGGACCCCTAGACCCCCAAATGGAACAATGTTTCCAGAGCAGGGCCAGTGCCTGGCCTAGAAGCCAGTGTTGGATGGGCATGGGTGGCAAGTGGGCTCCTGCCATGGTGCCAGACAGGCTTGGCTGCCCTCTCACACATCTAAGGGACACGGCGATGGTGACGGGTGACTGGTCCTGCCCACCACCCCCCCAGTCCCCTCCTGTGATCATTTCAAACAAAACTCTGTTTATCCTTCAATCAGTAGGATTGTGGGAGAACTGGCCCTGGGGCTGGGACAGGGCAGGGGGGGAGTGGGGGAGTTCAGAGAAGAAGGGAGGACAAGTCCCTCAAATGTCCCTGTGTGGAGTCAGCAGCTCACCCCAGCAGAGAGAGGGAGATGGGCTTACCTTCTGGCTCCTCCACCTGGGGCACGGGGGCACCTGGATCTTCATACTCCTCCTGCTCTAGGATCTCTTCCAGCCCCTCTTCGTACTCCTCCTGTGGGAAGTGGCCATGAGGACTGGGTGTGAGGGGCTTCCTGAGGCCCCATGAAGGTGGGAATGCAGGGCCAGGACTCCAGAGGCCCCAGGTAGGAGCCTGCAGAGGCCGAGAAGACTCACCTGAAAATCCCCCATGGCGCTGTCCCGATGGTCCGATTATCCGCAGGGATCGTAGCCCCCAGCATAACCCGCACTGCGGGTCCCTGCAGGGAGAGGCAAGGCCGAGTGAGACATGGGGACCCTGTGGTCTCCTTATCCTGCCCCAGAGCGGCTGCATTTGAGTGGACGGTGTGGGGAGACAGTGGGGTCAGAGGGAAAAGGGGGTGGAGGCTTGGAGGAAGGAGCTGGATTTACAGATGTGAGGGCCAGTGTGCGGGGCCAGGAGAGGGGAGGCCGTGCAGGGAGGGGAAGCCTGGCTGGGAAGGGTGTTGGGAAGGATGGGTACATCCACGAATCTGACTCCTTTCTCCATTCACCAGTCCTCAGCTGGCTCATTTTCTTGCCCATCCCTGAGACGCAGCCAACCCCAGGGCGGCATGACCTCTCCCCGACTTAGCTCCTCCGAGAGGCTCCACAGCACACGCTCTTACCCAAGCTTTGCGCTGGGCATGGGGCTGCAGCATCCTTGGGAGTGGCCCGCAGGTCCTGGAGGAGGTGGCCCTGCTTCTCTCTCCCACCTCATCCAGACTCTGCCTCTTTTTATCTCTTCCCGCGTATCTCCTGGGCCTCCTTACCAAGCCCTTATCTGCCCCAGGGCCTTTACATGTGCAGCTGCCCACATCCTGGAGGCCTCTCCCCACCCCTCAGCCCTTCTCACAGCTCAGCTCAAATGTCACTGCTTCAGATTCCTTCCCTGACCACCCTAACGTGCACGAACTACATGTGTCATTTTCTGGTTTCTGGATTCATCTGTGCACATATTGTCTGAGGATCCCTCTAGAAGGGAAGGCTCAGGAGGGCAAAGACTCTGCATGTCTCAGTCCCCAGTGAATTCCCCCGTCCTAGCAGAACGGTTACTCACAGTAATCATTCATAAATGCATGTAGAACGAATGTGAGAATGTGTCCCGCTTGCAGGCATGGGGCTCTGGGACGGGGGAATTAGTATGACTAGGACCCAGCTGGGAGGCCACTGAGTCCTGCGCCTCCATTTCCCGGCTGTGTCTCTAGCAGAGAGGAAGGCATGCCCACCCCAGGAACGTGAGGACAAGTCCAAGCGGGGGTGGGTGGTGGGGGGTGACGGAGGTTCCCTAGGGTGGCCCCAGGCTGGGTATGGAGAGACTTCCTTTGCCCCCTCACCCACTGCAGCACAGGGCATTGTGGAGAGAGATCGGGCCAGGCTGGCAAATGTGCCCACTCTGCACCTGCGGGGTGCTCATCAGCGGATGCTGAGATGAACAACACACCTCCCTACTCTCAGGAGGCTCCCGCCCTGACTGGGGAGACCAGCCAGGAATACGTGACCGGCTCAGTGGTTCAGGAGATAACATGTCCCTCAGACAAACAAGCTATGAGCGGAATGTGCTGGGTGCCAAGGGTCTGTACGGCAGGATCGGTTGGTGGGGTTGGGGGTGGAATGTCTCTGGGGGAGGAGACACTGGTGCTGGGCCTAGAACAGTGGTTCTCAACTTCTGGCCCTTTCAATACAGTTCCTCATGTTGTGGTGACCCCCAACCATAAAATTATTTTCGTTGCTACTTCATAACTGTCATGCTGCTACTGTTATGAATCGTCATGTAAATATCTGATATGCAGGATGGTCTTAGGCGACCCCTGTGAATGGGCCGTTCGGCCGCCAAAGGGGTCGCGACCCACAGGTTAGAAGCACCGGGAGGATTTGAAAGACTGAAGGTGGAGAGGGATGGCCCAGGCGTGAGAAGTGGTAGGCAAAGGGCCGAGCTAGGGCCAGGCAAGGCAGGGAGTGTACACAGAAGGAACTGCACAAAGAACTTTCTCTCTGAGGAGTGGGTGGCTCTGCAGGCCTTCGAGATAGGGAGGAAGGGGGGGTCCCTGGCTTGGGGTGGTGAGGGGGCAAGGATGGCCATGGGGGTGTCCCAGAGCCTGGGATGGGACCGTCCCGACTGCATAGGACATGCCCCTTGAAGATCCTGATCACTTATCTTTTCTCTCTCTCCCTGTCCTTCCCTGTCCCCTTCTCCCCACGTTTCTCTACCTGCCTCTTGTCTCATCGTTATTCTCTTTCTTTTTCTTTTTTTAATATATTTTATTGATTTTTTACAGAGAGGAAGGGACAGGGATAGAGAGTTAGAAACATCGATCAGCTGCCTCCTGCACACCGCCTACTGGGGATGTGCCCGCAACCAAGGTACATGCCCTTGACCGGAATCGAACCTGCGACCCTTCAGGCTGCAGGCCGACGCTCTATCCACTGAGCCAAGCCAGTGAGGATGATTCTCTTTCTTATTCCTTCTCTGGCCTTGCATCTGCCTTGGCCTCAGATCCCTAGAATTCTCAATGTGTTAAAAATCCCACCCACGGCCCTGGAGCTCTGCCTGTTTCCCATCTGAGAGGTGGAGTGGTCAGAGGGGCTCTCCAGGACCAGAGAATCCAGAAACTCAGGCTGCCTCTGCCACTGGACGGCCGCACGGCCTTGGGCAGCTCCCAGCTTCTCTCTAGGCCAGCGGTTCTCAAGGCAGGGGTTCTCAACCTGTGGGTCGCAACCCCTTTGAGCAGTGGTTCTCAACCTGTGGGTCGCAACCCCCTTGGGCAGGGGTTCTCAACCTGTGGGTCGCGACCCCTTTGGGCAGCGGTTCTCAACCTGTCGAATGACCCTTTCACAGGGGTCGCCTAAGACCATCGGAAAACACTTATATAATTACATGTTGTTTTTGTGATGAATCACTGTGCTTTAATTATGTTCAATTTGTAACAATGGAAATACATCCTGCATATCAGATATTTACATGACGATTCATAACAGTAGCAAAATTACAGTGATGAAGTAGCAACGAAAATAATTTTATGGTTGGGGGTCACCACAACATGAGGAACTGTAGTAAAGGGTCGCGGCATTAGGAAGGTTGAGAACCACTGCTCTAGGTCTTGGTCATTCTGCTATATAATAGGGGGCCTTCCCCCCGGGGTGAGCGAGAAGAGGGAGAACAGGTGCTCCCCAGGGCCTTAGAGGGTGCACCCATCAGCCAGATTGCTGCCACCACCAGGCCCAGCCACCTTCCAGCTGCAGGCCTTGCTCTGTCTGACACTGATAAGAAGCTGGCCGCTGATCACTGCCCTGCATCTGGAAGCGTACCAAACACCTGGCCGGCCGGCCCGCCCGGGTGAGGCCAGATAAGGTGAGTGGGGCATCTGGAGCCAGGAGGTGGGGCACACACAGCTGGAAGAGGCTTAGGGGCAGGCGGTGGCCAGATGACAGGGAGGGCTCCCTGGTGGCGTAGCACCACCTTTGCGTAATCGCCCCAGCATTGCACCAAGCCGTACCGTATGCCTTATTGCTTACAATCCCAAACCGCTCTGTGAAGTGGGTAGTGTCACTGGCCGTTTTACAGATGAGAAAGCTGAGGTCAGAGAGCTTTACCTGCTTCGGTCCCCTGGTAGGTAGGCATCATAGACAGGATTAAACCCTGCGGACCTGACTTTAGCTACATCTCGAACCATTAGACTGAGTTGCCCCCAGGAGAGAAAACAGCTATTAGCTGGTTTAGTGATCGTGATTAAGAGCATGGACTCTGCAGTCAGACTGCCCGGGTTCAAATCCCGGCCCCGCCATTTGCTAACTGTGTGACTTGTGTGACCTCGGGCATGTGACTCAACCTCTCTGTGCTTCAGTTTTCTCATCTGTAGAATGGGGTAATGTATCTACCTCAGCCCGGCCAGTGTGGCGCAGTGGTTGAATGCTAGGTATATTTTTTAAAAACTTTGGAAAAAAAATAATATCTACTTCATAGACTTGTTATAGCCCTAGGTTCATGTGTATAAAGCATTTTAAAAAGTGCCTGGCACATTATCATTGCTACTGGGTATCAAGATTGGATTCACTACCCTCATCCCCCTCTAACTCCCCAGTTCCTGTGGAATTAGCCCAAGTGCTTTGAGGTGCTCAGGTGGTAGTGGACTCCTCCTTTCCCTCCAAACACTCCCTAGAGCGGGGATGGTGCCAGGCCCCCCTCGTAGGCTCCCTGAAATGGGAAGAGCTGACAACTTTTCTCCTAGGAGGATGACGAGGTGGCCTAGGGACCCCCATACACGGGCGAAGGAAGGGGTTGGAGCGAGACCTGAGTCTGTGGGATCTGAGGGGCTGGTAAGTAGGAAGCCGCCCGGGACCCACACACACATTACACACCAGCCACACACACCTGTTGCCACGTGCCAGCCTCTTTTTCCCAACACCGGCCAGTTTTCCTAACATTGGCTGCCCTGCTCACCCCAGTGGTAGGTGCCAATGGGCCTGTGCCCTTAGGGGTAACAACACACATTGCAATGTTCTCACCCCACCCACCAACACCCCACTTGAAGGTTAGGGCACCTGTGCCCACTTAGGCAAAGATTTAGGATGGGCACCTGCAGAAACCCTCACCATAGGTACCCCAAGACCAACCCTAACCCCCCCTGGCCCTGCTCACCTGCTCACGAGTCTTGGGGTCCCTCCAGGAACTCCTGCAGCCACCGGTGCCCTCTGCGCCCAGCTGAGCTCACACCCGCTCTAACAGCGCCAGGTTCTTGCTCCTTCGCCCCAGGGGCAGCTTGCAAACCCCTGACTCATGCCCCCGCCTCCTAATCTGCCCGCCCATGGGCCACAGGAGCCCCTTCTCACCCCTCCGCCCCACTTCCACTGGGTGCCCTGTAAACAGAGTTATCTCTCACACACATCTGGACAGCTGTGAGTCTGGCCCACCCCACCCGGCCCGCCAGCCCCCAACACCTCCCTCCTGGCCCCTGGGGTTCTCCTGGTCTTCCTCTGTGGACTCCGGTTTGATGGCTGGGTTCTCAGAGCTCCCAGCCTCCTGGCAGGGCTGGCCCAGCCTGTGGACGCCCCTGTCCGGACTCGCTCCATCCTCAGCCTGGCCAGGCCCCTCTGCTCTGGCCCAAGATGCACAGGCGCCTTCTCCTCTCTCCTCTGTCAGCGTCCTCCCTCGGGACGTCCTCTTCCTCGGCAGCCTTGCTGTGGGGACCTGCTCCGTGCTCACAGGGCCCAGGCAGCCCCCTCCCCCTCTTGTTCCAAGTGAGGGGGCCCTGGCTGTCGTCTCCCCAAGACCCTGCTTGGCTCCAAGAGCTGGCCCCTGGGTGCTAAGATGCTGCCACGCAGCCAACCTGAAACAATGTCAGGTCAACAAAACAACCTGCCCCACACAGGAGCTCAGAGCTCACAAAGCCCCAATGTCTGGGCACACTGGCTCCTCTGTCGGCAGCCCGGCCCAGAGCAGCCCGCATTCTCGGCCCACGCCGTGCCCCTCCCCACACTCCCCCAGTGGGGCAGTCTCTGCTCCTGGGGGTACTGGGGTTGGCCTCCTAATCCTGGGCTCTGGTTGCTAAAGAGGCAGAGACAGAAAGGTGAGTTTAGGTCGACAAGAAAGAAGAGAGGTTTGAAAGCAGACAGCCAGGGGTTCTGTGGACACTGCTCCAGGCAGTGGAGACAGGAAGCCATCCCAGCCCAGCTCTGCCACTGACGGGCTGTGGAACCCGGGCCAGTGCCTGCCCCTGTCTGTTCTTTAGTCTCCCCATCCACAAAGTGAAAGGGCCGGTTCGATGACGGCCAGCTTGGGGGATTCTTCGTTTTATTTTTATTTTTGTTAATCTTCACCAGAGGATGTTTTCCCATGGATTTTTAGAGCGAGTGGAAGGGAGGGGGAGAGACAGAGAGAGACAGACAGACATGGATGTGAGAGAGACACTTCGATTGGTTGCCTCCCGCATGTGCCCCGACCAGGGCCTGGGATGGAGCCTGCAACTGAGGCATGTGCCCTTGACTGGAATCGAACCCGGGACCCTTCAGTCTGTGGGCCGACACTCTATCCACTGAGCCAAACCAGAGGGCAGGACTCTCTGTCTTAGATCCCAGATGTAGAGACAGGGACGATGCGGTGGGCCTATCCAGCAGTCCTACAATCACTTCCTGGATCTCCACCACCAGCCTGCGCTGCCCAGCCCTGGCGGAGAGGAACGGGCAGGGACTGGTGGAGCTGGAACCCTCCTGTTCATGGGGCTTCCGTTCCAGGCACTGTGCTGGGGGCTTCACCTGGGGGTCACACGTAATCCTTCCAGCACCCCCATTTCACAGAGGACGTTAACACCACAGAGAGGCAAGGTGGCTTCCCAGTGAAAAAAGTGACGGGTACTAGCCCGGAGTTCTCAAGCGTCTCCGAGAAAGGCGCTGTTTATTACTATTTCCCTCTCACAGGTGAGGACGCACAGCGCGGAGGGGTAGGCGACTGGCCCCAGGCCCCTGGGCTGGTGGAGCCTGAGCTTCGTTCTGCCTCCTGCGAAGCACTGTGCTCCCTGCAGTCACACCGGCCAGTAACAGAGAGGCCCTGCCCAAAGGGGCCGAGGGATGCTCCCCCTACTCCCGGTTGGTGCTCACTCTCCAGCTGGTGGCTCAGACGGGGCTGGGCCGCTTCCTGTGGCCTTTGGCAGCGAATGCCAAGTGGCAGCCCTGCCTTCCCACCAGAGCCCAGAAGGCCCAGGCGCACTGCCCTTCTGCCTGGCCCAGGAGCCGAGGGAGAGCTGAGTGCAGGAGGCAGCAATGAGCACCTCTTCCAGGTCCCAGAAAGGAGGGACAGCTGGCCCTTGGGGGTGGGGGTGGGGGGTGACAAATGGGAACATCTGGATTAGAGCAGAATCTGCCCAGCTGTTCTGCAGGCACCACGCCCGCAGCCCACCGGACACGCAAGCAGAGCAGAGCAGGCTGACATCTGGTCCTTTCCGCTCACGCCGTGTGCTCTGGGTCATTCTTGTTGCCCTGACTGGCTGAGGATGTTTCCCCCAATCTGCCCAACAGCACATGTTGCGTGTTTGTGCTTCTCCAGGAAGAGGCCATGGCTCCTCTCACTCATTTTATTCCAGTTTGGAGTTGGGTCCGTTCAGTTCATCTGAAGGCCCCAGGTGCCTGGCACAGGGCTGGGCGCTGGAGAAACGAGATGAGAGAGGCTTGCCCCCCTCTTAGCCATGTCCCTGGGGAGGATGGAGATGGTCAGAAAGCCTGACATGTCAGGGAGTTCAGCGGGGACCGACCCTGAGAGTGTATCCTCATTGGCCCCCCAGGGCCTCACGCTCTGTCATCCCCTCCCCTGAGAGTCCCTCTTGCCACCCTATCCTGCCATTGCCTGAAGCACTATGGGACCCTCCTCAAGGTCCATGGGTATGTTGGTCCAAGTCTGTGCTCACAGACGTTGGGGAACCAAGGCCAAATGGGATGAGGTAAGTCCAGGGTGGGCCCCCAGGCTGGGCTGGCAGAAACCCACCCGAACAGTGATTTGGTTGCAGCCACATATGATGATATTCTAGACCCCACAGGGAGGCACTGTGGGCAGGGAGCCAATAGGGAGTGAGTTCTCCTGAGGGGAGGAGGCTTTCTCATCTTGGATCATCCTGGGGTGCAGGCAGCCCTCGGTGCCAAGTGGAGACTTGGCAGTGGGCCTTAGAAGGGGCGGCTGCTTTCTCTCTCTTGGCCTGAAGAAGAGCCTGAGACTCCAGGTGGGAGAGGGGGGGTTCATGGCGATTAGGTGAGCTGTCCCTTGCAATGGGCTTGGCCATGAGGTGTCAGGTGGAGCAGTGTGGGCCTGTGACAGCTGGCTTCACTGGGACCCCCTAGAGCAGTGGTTCTCAACCTTGGCTGCACATTAGAATCACCTGGGAATCTTTTTAAAATCCTGATTTCTGCCCTGACTGGTTTGGCTCAGTGGATAGAGCGTCAGCCTGTGGACTGAAAGGTCCCGGGTTCGATTCCGGTCAAGGGCATGTACCTTGGTTGCGGGCATATCCCCAGTAGGAGGTGTGCAGGAGGCAGCTGATCAATGTTTCTCTCTCATCAATGTTTCTAGCTCTCTATTCTTCTCCCTTCCTTTCTGTAAAAAATCAATAAAATATATTTAAAAAAATAAATAAATAAAATCCTGATTTCTGGGCCTCATCCTCCGGAAATTCTGTTTCTTTGTTATGGGGCGAGGCCACAACCTTACTAACAAAGAAACAGAATTTCCGGAGGATGAGGCCCAGAAATCAGGATTTTAAAAAGATTCCCAGGCGATTCTAATGTGCAGCCAAGGTTGAGAACCACTGCCCTAGAGGAAGGGAGAGGGAGAGAGAGAATTATTGGTCGGCTGCCTCCTGCGCGCCCCACACTGGGGATCAAGCCCACAACCCGGGCATATGCCTGACTGGGAATCGAACCGTGACCTCCAGGTTCATAGGTCGACGCTCAACCGCCGAGCCACGCTGGCCAGGCTCAGAGTGATCTTTTAGAAACAGAAGTCAGAAGACATCACTGCCCTGTACAAATCCTCCGTGACTCCCCCACATGTGGAGTGACACCCGCCCCCTGTTCTGGGTCACTCCTGCCCCCTGCTCACCTCCCGCCTTCTGTTCCACCAGTGCCATTCCGGCTTGTCTCTCCCCACCCTTCCTAGGTGCTCCTCCCAGTTCCCCCAGCTGGCTCATTCTCCCTGTCCAGCCTCAGGGAAAGTGTTATCCCAGAAAAAAAACGCCTCCTTTGACCGTCCATTTAGAAATAACCCCAGCCACTCTGTCACTGGGAAATCAGGGAGGAATGTGGGTGAGAGAAAACCCCACACCTTCGCGGCTTACGCAGGACCGAAGTTTATTTCTCTTTGGTGGAGAAGCCTGGAGAGAGGAGGCCCCAGGCTGGCAATGGTCCGCTGCAGTGTCAGGGGCCCTACCCAGGACCCTCCATCGTGGGGCATCCTTAGCAGGTGGCTGCCTCTTCATGGTCCAATACGGCTGCTTGAGCTTCAGCCGTCACCTCTGCGTTCCAGGCAGCAGGAAGGAGAAAGGGTTAAAAAAGATGTGCCCTCTCTCTGTAAGAATATTTCTCAAAGGCAGGGGAGGGAGCGGGGGTAAGAGATCAACCGGAGGACTTGTATGCATGCATGTGAGCATAACCAATGGACACAGACATTAGGGGGTGGGGCCTGTGCCGGGGGTGGGGGTGGCCCGGGAGAGGTCGATGGGAGAAAACGGAGACATATGTAAAACTATATGCAATACTTTAAACAATAAAGAGTTTTTTTAAAAAAAGAATATTTCTCAAAGGTTGCCTCCGTATCTATCCTATTAGTCAGAACTTAGTCACATGGCTACACTTAGCTTCAAGGGAGCCTGGGAAATGTAGTCTTTATTCCGGGAAGCCAAGCGTCCAGAGTTCTCGTACAGAGGAAGAAGAGGAGAATGGAAATGAGAGGACGCCCCGTCACCTCAGCCAGAATCATAGCACCAATCCTCTTCTTCCTCCCAGAAGGTAGTTTCCTGTTTGTTTGTTTATTTATTTATTATGGTCTTTCTCCACTAAATGTAAACTCCACAAGGGCAAGCTCTTTGCTAGCCTTGACCATCGCTGTGTCTCCAGCGCCTTCCACAGTACCTGGCACAAGGTAGGCTTTTAATTTTTACTAAATGAATGGCTGAATGATCCCCCATAAGAATGACTTGAGGGATGCATTCTCATTCCCATTTTGCAGGTTGGGAAAATGAGGCTCAGAGAGGTTAGGTAACTCCCCTAAGGTCGCACAGTGGGCAGTAGGGCCAATATTCAACCCTTACTCTGCGTGGCACCAATGCTCTTTCCACTCTTGTCACTTCACATGCTGGCTCTTCTGGTCTCTCTGCTCCTCCATAGATCAAGTTAAAGCCAGGAAACGATCACCCGGATTTATTACTGCCATTCCCCTGGGAAATTCACCTCAGGTTTTCACTTACATTAGCCTTTAGCTTCTAATGGGATCAACGTAAGGAAGGGCTGTTTTGGACAAGTTTCCGTAACCTTTCTGCAAACCATTAGGTAAAGATGTTACATAGAATCCATGAAATGAATTCCTCCTGGAATTAAGCTCTAGGATGAAGTCTGGAGCTTCGGGTGAACGGATAGGTTCTTTGTTTCGGACGAGGGAGGACTCCCTACCTCATCAGGTTTTCCTTTTTACCTTCGCTGCCAGGAACCTTGGAGTTTGAATTTAAGTGCCCAGAGGCAGCCCCACCCAACCTCTGGAGAAGCGCCCTAGTGGACAGACTGTGTGTGATTTGGAACCAGGTAGCCTGACCTTGAGTTTCAGCCAATGCTCTGTGAGCAAGACAGACACTTCCCTGAACCTTAGATCCGTGGTCGTAAACTCAAAGCTGTTAGAAGGACTAAATGAGCTAATACATGGGAAAACTCTCTGGTAATGACTGGATGATGAAGAGGTGGTCAGGGAACACGCAGCTAGCCAAGGCTGAGCTGCAGCTTCTCAGGCCCCAGGAGTTCTCCCATAAGAGAATGGAGCAGTCAGGGAAGGCTTCAAGGAGGAGGTGTTTTGAAACACGGGTGGAATCCTCTGGTGTAGAGCATTCGACTGCATTCTCCCTGTAGCCTGCAGTGCTAACCCCTGAGCCCTGCCTCCGTCTGTCCACCCTTTTTGGTTCTATCTCATCCATCACTAATCCCACTGTCTAGCTACGGGGATAAAATACACCACACAGGTGGAGAGGTCAGCTCACAACTCTCCAGAGAGAGCAAGGTTTCCAAGGGAGGAAGAGTTTAGTCTTGGAAGGAGCCCCAGCCCAGGGCAGGAGGCTGAAATCTCGGCCTCATCTCTTCCCCATTAACTGGCCACCTCTGACCCCCTGCTTCCTCATCCATACCAAAAGGCTTAATCAACAGGCACAGAGACCACCCGCAATAAGGTAAACTGTCTTTGCTTACAGGCTGCTCTTGGTTAATCCTCACAAAACTGGAAGAAAAGGGGGCACCATACATGATGTGACCGCCCAGAGGTCAGGCAACGCATAAGCAGGGCAGCTGGGACAGGAGTCCCCTGCGAGCAGCCAGGGTGCAAAGCTTAGGGTGGGGGAAGGGAGGGAAAACTTTCCAGGAAATGGCTCTTCCCGGGTCAGTGACAGTTGGAGGTCAAATTGGTCTGAGGCAGCCAGGCCCACGTGGGACTCTGGGCTGGGGCTCGGGCGGGCTGCAGCCGACCGACCGTAGAGCCACAGCCCGCTGCCCGCCAGAGGCCGGGGGCCCGGGATGGACAGGCTGGGACGGCCCCGTGTTCCCCACCACTCACTGCCCGCTGCTCCTCAGGCCTGCCCACCTGGGCCCAGGTGCGCTGGACACAGGTCAGCACGAGAGAGCTCTTCCCCTGAAAGGACCCGTGGGAGGGAGAGAACCTTCGGGGGTGGAGAGGTGAAACTGGTGGGTGGGGCTGCAGGACGAGGACCCACACCGGGGCCTCTGTGGGGGGGTGGGGAGACCCGCGGTGAGAGTCCCATGTCCCACAGCCGGTAGGGCACGGAGGGGACCATGCTCCTGGGCCAGGAGCCCACTGATCCTGCACTCCCCACCCCACCCCCAGCTGCTCCTGGCCGCCTCTAGGTAAAGTCCAAATTCCTCCTTCTGACCTAGTTTCTGCCAACCCCTCGTCCTGGCCTCCTGGCTGTGAACTTGATCCCAGGCCCTGACCTACTGGTCCTAGTGTCCCTGCTCTGCCTTCACCTGGTTAAATGCTTGAAATTGAGCCCAGTCCCTTCTCTAGTCCAACCACCCAGCTCTCCTCTCCTCTCCTCTCCTCTCCTCTCCTCTCCTCTCCTCTCCTCTTCCCTCCCCTCCCCCCCTCCCCCCCTCCCCTCCCCTCCCCTCTCCCCTCCTCTCCTCTCTTCTCCAGGTCCTCCTCCACCACATATTCCTCCCTTCCCGAGGCCCCATCTCTGACCCCAGCACCCTCTGCTTTCAGGGTGAGCCTGCACCCAGTAGGAGCTAGAACTAGGCACAGCAGGGGCTGACCTTGGATTGGCCAAGCTGTCAGCCACCCCCTGGAAGCTGGCTGTGTCCCTTCCCTCCCTTCCATGCCTGACCCTTTGAACCCTGGAGCGATCGCTCTGGCTGGGGGCTGAGTGCGGGTCAGCCCCAGGCAGTTCCTCTGGGCTGGGAGAGCCATGGTGGGGGTGTAGGTTGTGTCTAGAAGGGTGCCCTCTGGACCTCCTGACAACAGGCCCTGTGTGAGGGGAACCCCAGCTTAAGGAGGCATCTCCCCCAGCCACCCTCTCCTGTGCATGTTATTTAAAGCCACTAAGTGCTGATGAAATATGTACCACTGCAGCCGTGACTCCACATCACACCTTCACAGAAAGACAGGGGACCCGTGGGAAATGCGGGGCTTAGGGGCTCTGAGCCCCACACAGTCAGAAATCCTTGTGTGACCTTTGGCTCCTCAAACGGAATGATGGTCGTCCCTCAGTACCAACAGGGATTTGTTCCAGGCCCCTCTCAGATACCAAAATCCGTGGATGCTCAAGTCCCTTATATAAAATAACACAGAACAATGCATTCTGTGCTGGGAGGTGTGGGAGGAGACCACATTAACCCATCTCACTTTGCAGAAGATGGGGGAGTTAGCTCATGACCCATTCAAGCACGTCCACAGATCCCCTCTGCATCCACAGATTCCCAGTTGGGGATCCAAAATACAGGTTTCCCCAGTGAGTTGAATCAGCAGATGCAAAACCCAAGGATACAGATGGCTGGACGGCCCAATATATATCTATTGAAAAAAATCCGTGTGTAAGTGGGTCCATGTAGCTCAAACCTGTGTTGCTGGAGAGTTACCTACAATGGACTGGAGCACCAGCTCCCTGGGCTGGGCCTGGGCGGTGATTAAAGGGGGAGAAGGGGGAGGGGAGGGGGCAAGGGCATTGGAGCCTGATGTGTCCCTGTGGCCAGACAGCTGCTGGTGTGCCCCAGGGACGGGGAGGATGGGATGATCTGCTTCCCTCCTCCCTCTGTCTTGCCCCGGGCTTGCCTCTCTCCTGCATCCCCTGAGATTTCTCTCTGACTCCTCTCAGGGAAGGTGGGTCTCCCTGTTGCCTCCCCTCACAGCCCCCCCCCCCTTCTCTCTCCATCCCTCCTGACAGAGGGTACAGATGGTTCCCCAGGAAAGGGCCAGGCCTGACTTGAGGGATGGGAACAGCTCCGTCCCTCCTATCTGCTGAGCCAGATGTTTGTGGCCTCTGCCTGACAGCTGATGGCAGGGTCTGTCCCGGGGCCTGGGCCTATGGGTGTGCTCCCCACTGTGCACTGTGAGTATGAGTGTGAGTGTGTGTGTGTGTATGTGTGTGTGTGTGTGTGTGACTGTGAGTGTGAGTGTGTGACTGTGAGTGAGTGTGTGTGTGTGTGTGTGACTGTGAGTGAGTGTGTGTGTGTGTGTGTGTGTGTGTGTGACTGTGAGTGAGTGTGTGTGTGTGACTGTGAGTGAGTGAGTGTGTGTGACTGTGAGTGAGTGTGTGTGTGTGTGTGTGTGTGTGTGTGTGAAGGAGCGCTGTGGTTAAGCTAATGGCTTTGGAATCTAACCAATTGGGTCTGGCCTCGTGCTGGCTGTGTGACCTTGAGTAAGTTCCCTGACGTCTTGAAAGTCGCAGATTCTTCATCCATAACATCCGTCCTCCGAGAGGGGCTGCTGTGGAATGAGATATTGTGCAGGAAGCCCTTAGCCCAGCTCCAGGCACATAGTCAAGTTCGGTCAATAGTGGCCACTGCCACAGTGAGGAGAAAACCCCAATCAGCACGCGGTCTCTTGAGGGGCGTCCTCCGTATGCCGGGCTCTGAGGTTCTGATGCTCCCAACAGGTGGGGGTAGAGGCCCAAAGGCCTGGCTGATGGGGAAGGGGAGGAGCAAGGCCCCTGGGGCCCCAAACCCCTGAGCTTCCCCTCCTCTGTGGACTCTCCCAGTTGGGGACCTTGAGCTGCTCACACCCAATCCCAGCAGGAAAGCGGAGGTCAGAGGAGACCTCTGTCCCTCCCATGTGCCTCTGCTCCCGGCGGGGGAGGCCAACCAGACTCCAGCTGACTCAGCTCAGTAACTCAGCTGTCTCTCCAAGAGCCTGGGGGAGGGAAGGGACGCCCCAGGTCCAGGTTCTCCGACCACTCCTTGTTTCCTTTTGAATAGACCTGGTGCAGCCAATCAGGCCCCGGAGCCTCAGCTCGGCCCCAGGACTGGTTCATTTCAATTGGTGCCTGGCCAGTGGTGCAGAGGGGGCCCTGTGTGGGGTGGGGTGGGGAGTAGGGAGTGGTTTCTGCAGGGCCCAGGCCCCTATCTCAGGTTCCAGTGCTGTCAGCTGGGAGGTGTGGGAGGAGACAACATTAACCCATCTCACTTTGCAGAAAAAAAAAAAATTCTGGGTCTGATATCTTTTGGGTAATGGGAGGAAATGGGGTTTCCTAAGGCTCAACTTTGAGAAGATGGGGGAGTTAGCTCATGTATCCATTCAAGCACGTCCACAGCATTTATTTTGCACCCACTAATGTGTCAGCCGGCGCTGTGCTCGGTGGCTGGGGATACAGAAGTCTGAAACCCAGGCGGAGGGGCCTGCAGCCTCCCAGTCTGGGAGAGGAAACACTGGGGCTCTGGGACTGTGCAGAGAAAGGCAGCCCACGACCCCCGGGGGCCTCCGTGCACCAAGTCACAATCATTTTGGCCAATAAACCCCAGAGTGAGCGGGGATCCCTCCCGTGACTCAGCAAAAAGGTGAACAGAAGCACTCGAAGTGCTGCAGCAGGTGGGTGCGTGAAGGAGGGAGCCGGCAACTGGTGGATCCTGCCATTCCTCCTCCATCTTGGACGGAAAGGCCTGGAGGGCGGATGCCAAGAAGGATTGCCGGGACCTGTCACATATAGGCCCCTCATCCTACTGCCTCATCGGCGCAGCAAACCCCCAAACCTTGCGTGGCCTCACCGTGAGCGCGTCCTCACACCCGGGACTCTCAGCTGGATCACATGTGGCACTTTGGGGAAATAAGCGCACTTATTTCCAAGTAGAAACAACTCCGCTCACAGGAATTAAGACTCCCAGGATGGTGGCGGCGTCTGTGTCCCGGGGTAGCAAAAAGCCTTTCAGAGAGGTCAGGGCAGGGCTCCTGTCTGAGAATCCGGAGGAGAAGGACAATTGGGCAAACCTGCGATTAGACAGGCGTGGAAAGCAGCAGGAGACACAGCAGGATGCCCAGGGTCACAGATGCTTCTGATCATGGGCAGGCCTCCGAATGAGAAGTAGACATCCTTGCCCTGCCAGTTTGGCTCAGTGGATAGAGCATCGGCCTCTGGACTGAAGGGTCCCAGGTTCGATTCCAGTCAAGGGCATATGCCCAGGTTGCGGGCTCAGTCCCCAGTGTGGGGCGTGCAGGAGGCAGCCAATCAATGATTCTCTCTCATCGTTGATGTTTCTCTCTCTCTCTCTCCCTCTCCCTTCCTCTCTGAAATCAATAAAAATATATACATTTAAAAAAAATAGCAGAGACAGGAGAGATACTTCTACATGGTGGCTTTAAGTTCTCTCTCCTCATTGCAAAGAAGCCCCCGTTTGCCTAATAACCAGACCAATACATTCAGAAATAATTTTACTTGTGTATGTTTTGCCAATTGCTTGAGGCGTTTAAAGTGTTCAGAAGAATCAGCCATTTTCTTTTTTTTTAAATATATTTTATTGATTTTTTTACAGAGAGGAGGAAGAAGGATAGAGAGTTAGAAACATCGATGAGAGAGAAACATCGATCAGCTGCCTCCTGCACACCCCCTACTGAGGATGTGCCCGCAATCAAGGTACATGCCCTTGGCCGGACTCGAGCCTGGGACCCTTGAGTCTGCAGGCCATGCTCTATCCACGGAGCCAAACCGGTTAGGGCAGAATCAGCCATTTTCATTGCAGTGCTTATCTGTGGTAGAGTCTTCCTGGCCCAGGTGACTGAGTGTGGCCTTGGGCCAGGCCCTTCACCGCTCTGGGCTTCAGTCTCCTCAGAGGTAAAATGGGAACCAGGTGACAATAATAGTAGCTTCTGTCCAGCTGGTGTGGCTCAGTGGTTGAGTGCGACCTATGAACCAGGAGGTCGAGGTTCGATTCCCGGTCCAGGTTGTGGGATCATTACTGATGTTTCTGTCTCTCTCTCTCCTTTTTTCTCTCTGAAAATCAATAAAAACATTTGTATTTAGACCTTGCAATCAAAGGAGGGACGTAGGTGGGTTACATGAAATTCATTGGTGATAGATTAAGGAGGTGGGAAAAGCAAAGGAGGGGGGAGGGGAACCCCTGGGATTGGATAAAAAGTAAAAGGACGGACACATACTTAGGTGGGTGCGGAAACAATTAACATGATAATGAAGGAATCTGTGGTATCTGTCCTCGTGCCCAGCACATTTGGTTGTGCCCTAAGGGCTCCAGAAAAAGGGAAGTTGCAAGTTACCCGGACATTTCAAGGGTATGTTATCATAGATGCAAAAAGACAGCTAGGCTCAGTGAAGGTAAAAGTTGACCTTGTCAGTGAAGATCCCGGCCCAGGACGTAACTGCCCACCATAACTGCTTTCCGTTAAAGCTTCATTTCAGACCATCCTTTGCGGTGACTTTAGGTCTCTGAGTTTGCTAGACCGCCATGCAGGCCTCTCCTGAGCTTGTCAGGTCAGCCTGTGGCCCCTTTCGTCCACACTTGGGTGAATATCAGAGAGATGTTGCTTGTTTAAAGTAATAGCACGTATTCAATAGATTCAGAAGCTTAATAAACTGAACATGAAACCAACTTCAGATAGGAGAGGGTTTTTCTCTATCAGGAAAGGCCCTTGGACTGAAAATTTTAATAAATCACCTCTCCTCCCCCAACTCCTGTAAACTTGTCTGTAGTGACACCACCCGTCCTCCAGGGGGCCCAGGCTGTTCTGTTCAGTGTGACGCCTACCTCTCTCGAGCACCCTGCCCCCACCAACACCATACACCCCTTCCGCTCTTCCTCCTTCAGTCCTCCCCAAACCCTCTCCCTCTTCTTGCTCTTTCCCTACTGCTCTGATGAGCACAAGCCTGCCCCATTAAAATAACCGGCCTTCCCTAAACCTTCTAGCAATCGCTCTGCTCTCCCCGCAGCTCAGCTCCTCAATGAATAGTACTCTCTCCTCTTTCTCCCTCCCATTCCCTCCTCTACTCAGGGCAGCCTGGCTTTCCCCCTACCTCCCCTTCCACTAATAGCGTATTCGTTGCCAAATCTATCGGACACTCCCCAGCCCCTCAGCTGGACTTCTCTGTTGGATTTCAAGCAGCCTCTCCCTTCTTGGAAACGTCTGCTCTCAGTTCCCCTCCTAACTCTCTAATGGTTTCTCTTCTATCTTCTTGGCTGGCTCATCTTTCTCCTATCGCTTCTGGCCATGTTGGTGCTCCCCTAAGTTTGTCTTTTCTGAGCTATCTTCTCTCTCCACTCTGCAGACTCTTGTAACTTGGCCCTCTTCCAAGGTGCTCTTATCTCAGCCAATGACACCTCGGTCCACCCATTTGCTCAAGCCATAAACCTGGGAGTGACTGAAAACCTCCCACCTTATCTGGCCAGTCACCAAGGAGCCATCCATTCACTTCCCTGTAACCAACAACTTTTTAAAACCCCAAATCAGAACCTGCCACTCCTTGCTTATATTCAAATGCTAATGTTCCAATCCCATAAACTCTAATTTTGAGTTTCGTTTTTTCTCCTCATTCCCTCTACTGATAGACTAACCTAGTAGTCTATAAATATGCATGTGCATGCAGTTCTTGTATGATTTGCACAGGACATGGCACACAGTAGGTTCTTGATAAATGCTTGCTGAATGTGTGCAAGCTAAAAGGTAAATGTAAGAAGGTGAGGAAATACATCACATGCAGCTCCCAATGGCCAAAGCGAAGTGGAATACCAAGTAGAAAAAGAGCTCCAGAAATATGTATCAGAGTGTCCTTGAGACTTGTTTAATACCAAGCCATGCACGAGAAGGTGAAGCTCCACACATCTGAGTCAGTGGTGTTCTGTAAACTAAACAGTTCCAAGAGCTTACAGAAGGCTAGTATACAGCCAAGCTTTGACCACCCAGAGTGGACAATCTTTGTTGAAAATACCTATGGCTTGCCCTGGGCCTGAGTTTCTCAGTGGTTAGAGCGTTGCCTGCGCACCAAAGGGTTTTGGTTTCGATTCCTGGCCAAGGGCACATGCCTGGGTTGTAGGTTTGACCCCTGACCCTGGTTGGGGCCCATGTGGGAGGCAACCAATCGATATGTCACATTGATCTTTCTCTCTCTTTCCTCTCACTCTCTTTCTCTCTCCCCTCCCTTCTCCCTTCCACGTTCTCTGAATATCAGTGGACAATTGTCCTCAGGTGAGGATTAACACCACCAAAAAAATACCCAGGGCACTCAGTAGAGACCTCAGAAAGTAATATGTTAGTAGTAGGGCTATTTTAGCCTTAGGGTAAAGGCGAATTTAGACCTTTCCTGACACCTAAGAAAAATAAACCTCAAATGAATTGTTATTATGAATAAGTTGACTAATGGCCTGTTAGAACGAAGTCCAGCATTTTGGAAAACAACAAAATCCAGTTCCTTGTTCCTTATGGCAAGTCACAGTTTGGGAGAAAAAGTTTGCAATGCATATAATCCAAAAATGTCTTATTTTGTTATCTTACCTAATAATAGACAAACATGTAAACTGACCATCCCTCTGCTATGCTCACCAGCCAATCAGGAGAGTATGCAAATTAACCCAACAAAGATGGCGATTAATTTGCATACATATGTGTGAAGCAGTGGAGTGAAGACTGAAGGCTCTGGCTGGAGCGGCGAAGGCCTGGGTCCCGGGTGCCGGAGGAAAACCAGTGCCGCAGCCAGGGGAAGGGAAGGCCTATTGCACAAATCTCTTTGTGCAACGGGCGTCTAGTATTTAATAAAGGACTTGTATCTAGAATATATAAAGAACTCCTGCAACTCAATGATGAAAAAGACAAACAACTCAATAAAAAATTTGCCAAAAGCCTTGAACACCACTTCACAGAAGAAAATATACAAGTGGTTAACAAGCTCAGGAAAAAGGTCAACATTATTAGTTCACAGTGAGATATCATCACATACCCACTACATGGCTAAAATGCAAAAAGACTGAACATACCAAGTGTTGGGAAGGAGATGGAGCACTGGAAATCTGACACATTTGCACATTGAACAAATGGTACAAGCACTTTGGAGAAGAGGCAGTTTCTTAAAAAGTTAAGCATATACTTATACTATGATTCATTCATTCATTCTTAGATATTTACCCAACGGAAAATTAAGTATATGTCCACAAAAACATTGAATGAAAATGTTTATGGGAAATTTTAAAAATTGATTAGTTGAGAGAAATGAGAGAGAGAGAGAGAAGCATCTATGTGAGAGTGTAACATCGATTGGCTGCCCCCTGAATGCCCCCTACAGGGAATTGAACCCACAACCCAATCATGTGTTTTGGCAACCTTTACAATGAAAGAAGACAGGCATCATAGTACAGCCTATATGATTCCATTTAGATGAAATTCTTAAAAAGACTGGTCTACAGTGACAGAAAGTAGATACTAGCATATGGTTGCCTGGAGTCAGAGGTGGGGCTGGGGATTGACTGGGAAGAGGCACAAAGGACTCTGTTGGTGATGGAAACAGTCCCTATCTTGATTGTGTGTGGATACATTTGTCAAAACTCCTTGACCTGTACAATGAACATGGATGCATTTATTGTGTGTGAATTGTACTTTATTATGTTGATTTTTCAAAATGAAGGAACAAATAGATAGTCAAAATAAAGACATAGAAATAAAAAATAAATAGAATACCTGAATCATCTACAATAAAAGAAATTGAATCAGTAGTCAAAGATATTCCTACAAAGTAAGTTCCATGACCATATAGCTTCATCATTAAATTTAATCACATATTCCAAACATTCACAAATTATTCCAAGATATAGGAAAAGGGAGGATACTCCTTAACATGTTTAACAACACAATATTTTGTTAATCTTTATTGTTAAAAGTATTATATATGTCCCTCTTCCTCTCCCAACAACATAAACTTATACCAAAACCTGGCATGGATAGTACAAGAACAGAAAATAACAGGTCCATCTCACTCATGAACATAAATTTTAAAATCCTAAATAAACAAAAGATTAGCAAACTGAAACCAGTAACATATAAAAAAGGTAATACATCATGACCCAATTGAGTTATTCAGAAATGAAGTTTGATAACATTAGAAAAATCGATTCATGTAATCATCCACGTGAACATGAGTAAAAAATAAAAACCATATATTGATCTCAAAAACAGAAAAAGCATTTGATAAAATTTACCATTGTTAATAATGTACACTTTGAGCAAACTAAGAATAGATGAGAATTTCTATAACCTGATAAGGGATATCTATAAAAAACCTCCAGCAAACATCACACTTAATATTGAAGTTTTTCCTTCTGAAAGCAGACACAGGACAAGGATGCTTGATTCGGTGAGGAAGAAACAAATGAACTAATTGTGTAGCAAGAAAATCCAAAAGAAGCTATAGATAAATTATTTCCATTTATAGAAGTGTTGAATACATTCGCAAAATCAACTTAAAGGTTAATTGCACAAAGACAAACAATCCACTTGAAAAATGGTCAAAGGACTTGAGTAGACATTTCTCCAAAGAAGATATACAAATGGCCAATAAATACATGAAAATGCTCATCATTAGTCATTAGGAAAATGCAAATCAAAACCACAAAGAGAGGGGGCAGGGAGGGGGTGAGAGATCAACCGAAGGACTTGTATGCATGCATATAAGCATAACCAATGGACACAAGACACAGGGGGGTAGGGGAGGCCAGGGGATTGTCAAGGGCGGGGAAAAAAAAGGAGACATATGTAATACTCTTTGTAATACTTTAAGCAATAAAAGAAAAAAAATTTTTTTTAATAAAAAAAAAAAAAAACAAAGAGAAACCCCTTTGCATGTATTAGCATGGCTAGCATAAAAACACACACAAAAAAAATAGCAATTGTCGAAGAGGCTGTGGAGAAACTGGAACACCTGTACATTACTGATGAGAACGCAAAATGGTTCAGCCACTGTAGAAACAGTTTTACGTTCCTTAAAATGTTAAGCAAAGAATTACCATGTGACACAGCAACTCAAAAGAATTGAAAACATAGATTTAAACAGATACTCAAATATTCATAACAGTACACAAATATTCATAACAGTATAAAGAAGGGGATGAAAACGTTTTGGAAATGGACAGTGGTGATGGCTGTGCAGCATTGTGATTGTAATGGATGCCACTTAGCCATTTTTAAAAATGGTTAAGATGGCATTTATGTTAGATAAATTTTAACTAAAAAGCAATCAATTGCTTATCTATATCAGCAACAGTTACAAAATAAATTTTTAACAAGGTACCTTTTAAAATAGCACAAAACTGCCGAAACCGGTTTGGCTCAGTGGATAGAGCGTCGGCCTGCGGACTGAAGGGTCCCAGGTTCGATTCCGGTCAAGGGCATGTACCTGGGTTGCGGGCACATCCCCAGTGGGAGATGTGCAGGAGGCAGCTGGTCGGTGTTTCTCTCTCATCGATGTTTCTGACTCTCTGTCTCTCTCCTTTCCTCTCTGTGAAAAATCAATAAAATATATTTAAAATAGCACAAAACATATATCAATAACTTAGGATGCATCTAAGAAAATATGAATAAGACTTCTTTGGAGAAACTGATATAATTTTGATAAATTTGAAACACAGGGTAAATTAAAAGAGAGATATATGTACTGTACTGACAGATTGGAAGACTCTGGATTATAAAGATGTCAATTTCATCCAAACTGAGCTCTAAATTTAATGCAATCATAATTCCAATACAAATCTTACTACGTTTAATTGGGTTTTGTTGCATTTGTAAAGTTAATTTTAACATTATTATAGAAATGCAGGGGGCCAAGAAGAAAACAAGCCACTTGTGAAGAAGATAAGATGGGAGGACTTGCCTTACCGGTCACCAAGACATTATAAAGTTTTAATGATTTAGACATTAAAACCAAGAGACACTGGAGCAAAATATAGAGCTGAGAAACAGACCCACACTTGTATGGATACTTGATGTGAGAGAGATGGCACTTCAAAGCAGTGGGAAGAGGCCGTTAAAAAAACAAACAAATGGTGTTGGATCAAAATGAACTTGGACACCCATCCTGTGCCATACACAAAATTTAGTTCAAGTGAATTATAGGCTTTAAAGTAAAATGACAGTATAAAACTCTTGTACGGTAACATAAAAAAATACACCATAACCTCAAGTTAGAAAAGATTTCTTACTAAATAGGAGACAAAAAACATCTATTATTAAAAATGATACATTTCATTATATTAAAATTAAGAATTTTTGTTCATGAAAAGATACAATAAAGAGAACCAAATGGCAAGTCACAAAATGTGAGGAGCTATTTGTAGTACATATAAGTGACAAAAGGCACAAAGCAGCTAAGAAACAGTCCAAGAGAAAATGAGCAAAATGCTTTGAATAGGTACTTCATAGTAGAGAAAACCCAAATGACTAATAAGCATGTGAAAAGAATACTCAATTTCATTAACAAACATGGAAATGCCAACTAAAATGCAATGTATACATAACAACAGTATTCAAAGTCAGAGAGAGGAAGTGGAAGTGTGCTTTTGTAGGATTCTTTTTTCTTCACCAAATGAATAGCCACATCCTAAATGTCAGGGGTATGTGGATCTGTTTTAGGAAAACGGTCACATCCTCTGGCACAGCAGTTAAACCGGGGCCGCCTGGGGCTACTGCTCTGTCATGTCCACCATTATCTGGTTGTTGTCAAGGGCCAGATTGATGAGTTCAGTGGAGACATCGCAGGGACCACCACTCCTGCCTCCTTCGTGGTCTATAATCACTATCATTCTACCTCGCATGGGGTATTCCTTCTGATGTGCTATCTAGGCAAGGGTAGGGGGCGTCTCCACTTCTCACTCCCTACTCTAACGGCTCGTATTTTAGGAAACTGAATGTGAGAGTTCTGCTAGCTGTTAAGTCCTATACTCCATTCCCGTTATGGATTCGGGGACCAGGGAAATAATCACCAGGTGAATAAGTGGACCTATTACACCCACTGTGGGATGAACTTGGCCAGGTCTCCTTTTATCGCCGGGCCTGTGTATGTCCTATTCTAATATGTGTTCTTTTTAAAATTTTTAAAAAATTAATTTGAGAGAGAGACAGAAATGTCGACTTGTTGTTCCACTTATTTATGCATTCATTGGTTGATTCTTGTAGGTCTCCTGCCTGAGGATCAAACCTGCTACCGTGGAGCATTGGGATGACACTGACCAATTGAGCCACCTGTCCAGGGCTCTCATAGGTGTTCTTAATGGCATTTTGGTCCCCTAGTATCAGAGTCAGCTCAGACCCTGTATCCAAAGTCTTGAAAGATCTGAGTATTCCCTTTTCCTCAGGGTACAGTTGCTCAGATAAATGGCTATGAGTACCTTTGGGGGAAGAGTGAGATAATTATCCTATATAATTAGGAGCTAATATGCTAATTAGACCGAACAGCAGAACAACCGTCTGGATGACCCTCCGGAGGAAGCCGCGGCTGCGAGGGCCGAGCCCCTTGCACGAATTTCGGGCATCGGGCCTCTAGTTATGATACAAGCTTCTGTGGCATTGCAAGGCTTTTCCTGAAGGAAACTGGCCCCTCTTGGATCAATGGGCTCTGCAGCCAAAAATGCTTTGAGTCTGGAAATTGGGGAGGGATCCTGATTTTCCTTTGCAGTGGGTGACATCAGCCTCCTGCTAACTCCTTCTTGCTCACTTTTGGCCATGTAAGTCATGAAATGCCATCATCGGCTGTCCACCTACCTAGAAAGACCATGGCCTATTGGCCATCGCACTGCATCCCAGCTTGCCATTTGGTCCTTGTGCCCATTACAGTAATTATGTCCACCCTGACTCTGAAGACAAGTACTGTAACCTGGCCTCATTCTGAGCTCCTGTCATACCCACTGACTCAAGGAAGCCCAGTTCCATAGCAGCTTCTGCTACTATCAACAAAGAAGGAGGTTACCATCTGGGGTGGCTGATCTCAAATACCAAAAGCAAACTGGGTGCTACACAATGAAGTTAGGGAGCACTATGTCTGGGACCCGTGGAATTCCCCAATGTGCCTCTTCCTGCTTCCATGTCCTATAGTAAAAGTTAAAGAAAAATGGTAGCAATTCAATTCTGAGGATTTAGAGTCTTCAAAAATGAAGGTTTGGCCCTGGCTGGTGTGGGTCAGTGGTTGGAGCATTGGCCCACGCACTAAAGGGTTATGGGTTCGGTTCCTGATCAAGGGCACATGTCTGGGTGGCAGGTTCAATCCCCAACCCTGGTTAGGGTGCATGCAGGAGGCAACCAATTGATGTGTCTCTCTCACATCGATGTTTCTCCCTCCCTCCTTCCTTTCTACTCTCTCTCTCTAAAAAAAAAGAATGAAGGTTTGGTCACCTGGCCTGGTTAAAAAACAAACTGAAGTGCCCTTTTAGGGCAAAGTGAAAATAAAATGAGTAATGGACGAGGAAAGTTATAAATATCAACTTCTGACAAGTTTCAGAAATAATTATTGCAGAAGCTATGTGTATTTTCTTTCTTGCTTGTTTTGTACCATATACTCTATATATTAACTTCCCCATCCTTTCTTTCCCTTATTATTTTATGTAAGGATTTTTGTTGGTAGTAAACTTTATAATTTAGTCTTGATGTTTACAGAATCCTTAGAGGAAATGTGGCTGAACTACTATTAGGAGAGGTGTTAACATCACCCAGAGATGACTGACTACTGTTACTGGAGAGACTGCATCTCCACTTTATTTTATTTTATTTTATTAATATTTTTTATTGATTTCAGAGAGCAAGATCAATGATGAGAGAGGACCATTGATTGGCTGCCTCCTGCACACCCCACACTGGGTGGAGCATGTGCCCTGGCCAGGATTCGAACCGTGACCTCCTGGTTCATAGACCTACGCTCAACCACTGAGCCACAACAGGTCGGGCTGTCAATATTCTTTAAACTGCACATTAGTGTTCTGTATGCTCTTTTGTGCATAATATATATCTTGAACTGAAAAACAAAAGAACATCATTATTGCCATCGGCTATGAGTCTGAAGGCAGGAGGATGCTGGGAAGAGCTTCTAGAGATGAGGCAAAAGAGGGACAGAAAAGACCAAGTCTAAGGTCCCAGAAGCCAAGAATTGAGGCTGAGTGAACATCAGATGAGCCAGCAGTCAGGACCTTCTCCCCAGCCCCAAGGAAGCCAGAGCAGCACTGGGAACTTCTCATCTCCTCCTCCTGTTGGCGCTGCCAGAGGACGCCTGCTTGCTGGTCATATTCAGATATGGGTGCACATCTCAATCAATGTGGAGATGTTGATCGTCGATTAGCAGAGTAGAATAAATCCAGTAATTAGGTAGAGTTGGTGAATACATATGAGCTGGACCCTGGGACGGACCTTCCTGAGGCCAGATGGGGAAGTTGGGTGAACCCCTTTAATCAGCACAGAAAGGCTTTCTGGGGAAACTGGAGATTCAGCGGGTGAAAAAGAGCAGGTTGAGGTGGGGAATGAAGCAGGTGGGAGGAGGGGTGAGTGAGAACAACTGGGAGGTAAAGGGCAGCGGGAAGCCAGGCTGTGCCTCCATCTCCCCCACCTTCCTGAAAAAGATGCAGCCAGCTTTTCGGGGACCTTCTCAGCGTTGCAGAGAGGATTGATGGCACCATGCAACAATGTTGGCAGCCAAGAGGTTAACCGAAAGCCAGATGCCCCTAGGGCGGTGCGAGGGGGTAGGGCTGCGAGGGGAAGCAGTGCCGTGGTTGCACCCCTCCAGTTGCCCTGAGACTGCTGTGGGCACCAGCTGGATTGCTGGGAATCCCCACAAACCCCAGGCCCCCAGCTGTCAGTCCCCAGCAGTTCCCGGCTCTGGGCTCCTGCGGCTGATGGTGAACTCCCATCCCCCACCCGGGAGCAGTAGCCTCCGCGGGCTGGCGCAGCCCAGTGGAGCCTGGCCTCCGACAGACGCGTAGTCTCTCTAACCGCTCCTTGGCCTCCTGAGTCAGCGGTGCACGGCCTGCGCTCTCTGCACACAGGCCTGGCCCAGGTCCTGTTAAGATACTGAAGGGAAGGGAGGTGCTGGGATGAGGGTACGGCAGGTGAGGACCTCCATTACCCAGGGTGAAATCTGAGATCGACACCGCTGACCGCAGGTCAGACACTGGGGAGTAGAGGAGCTGGAGCTCAGAGACGTAAGACGAGGGGTCCCGGGCTCTGCATATGGGGGTGGGGGACAGGCCAGATACCCCCTCTTACTCCTTCCAATCGCTGCCTCTTCCAGGGACCCCCTCCGCCCTCCCGCAGGTCCTGGTCCTCTCCCCTCCCCCACGAAATCCTGCTTCCTCTGCGGATTGGTCCCTGGCCTGCCGGGGGGCGGAGTCCAAGCGCCGTGACGTCACCGGCCGGGGGGGGCAGGCGGCTAGAGGAGGGGGTAACGGGCCCCGGCTCAGCACCTCGGAGAGCTCCCTCCCCGGCCTTGTTTTGCTCCCAATCGCCGCCTGGGGAGGGAGCCTAGGGGCCGGCACCCGCGCAGTAGCAGGGGATGGCCGTGGAGGGGTGGAGGGGCCCCGATGGGCAGAAGGCCCAGCCGTGATCCGGCGGGGAGGCCGGGGTGCCGGGCGGGGTAAGGGGCAGCTGGCAGCGGCAGCAGGGGCTGCACATCTGGATGGAAGCGAGCTTTGTCCTGTCCACCATGGCTCTGGGGCTGTCCTCCAAGAAAGCGTCTTCCCGCAACGTGGCCGTGGAGCGTAGGAACCTGATCACCGTGTGCAGGTGGGCTCTGCTGGCGGGCGGGGGGCGCGGGCGGGGAGCGGGGTCGGGCGGGCTCTGGAAACCGGGGTGAGCTGCCTGCGGGAGGATGCACGGCAGCCGCAGAGACAAGGAAGGTGGCACAGGGTTCAGAGGAGCGCGTCCACCGTCCTCTGAGGCCCAGACCGGGAGGGGGTTTGGAGGCCTGGTTCCTACCCTTCTAGGCCAAGCCAGGCCTTGCCCAGCCTGAGGCCCGGAGGGTGGGGGGTGTTTAATTGGCGCTGCAGCTTCCTGTGAGAACCAGGAAGTGACACGGTGCAAGGGGGAGGGTGGTGGTTGGCTCCCCTGCTGAGGACAGGGCGGCAGGGTAGGCGATCGCTGCCCTCCAGGCATCCCCGCATTCCCACCAATAGCCTGGCCTCTCTGGAGCGGGCTTTTCTGGGAGGGTTTCCAGTGCTCAATCCTGAAGCAGAAATGGTGTCCTCCTTCTCTGGGCAGCTCCGACCTGTGGCAGAGTCAACAGGGCCTGTGGGCGAAGACCCTGAACTCATCCAGTGAAGGGCGGGGGTGCTGCCCTTGCTATGGGAAGGACCGAGGGCCTGGCCGCAGAAACCTGGGTCTCCTTGGTTCAAGGCGAAAGGTTGGGAGGGCAGGCCCATTGGTCCCTGAGGGTGGGCTGTTGCAGTGGTGAGAAGATCCCCCCGCTTTCTTGGGGCCCAGGAAGTGAACCTCCCATTGCAGCCTGCAGGGACTCACCCTTCCTGGGCTGCTCTGAAGCCAGGCATGGCCATGAGCTCAGCCTCTCCCTCAGCCCTCACTATACTCATCTCTCCTTCTCGGATGCCCATGCCAGCTGCCGTCACCTGCAGTCTCCCTGCTCTCCCCACCCCCGTGCCACCTCTGAGGGCACGGAGCTTCCAGTGCACATCTCAGCTGTTTTCCTTGCCAGCTCCACCTGCCTGTACACAGGAATCAGTGCCCACCTGATGCCCTGGCTACTGTGTCCTGTAGCTCCTTCCAGGTTCCTGGGCACACACCCAGCCACACTGCGCCTGTCTCACACCACTAGATCCCTAGTGCCTGGCACAGTGCCGTGCACATCAAGCCTCTTAAAGATGCCTGGCGTGTTATAGAAGGGATGGGTACAAAGTGTAGACCTCTGCCTCCGCCCTCACACCTCAACTTCTGCCAGTGTGGTGTAAAACCAGGATTTCTGCCTTTGGGGCCAGATGGTCCTAGGTTCAAACTCTTGCTCCATCAGTTATTAGCTGTGCAACTGTGGTGAAGTCTTCTACTCATTCCGGGTCTTGGGTGCCTCATCACCCCCATTATAGATGTAACAGCCATGCCAAGGAATGGCAATGACATAATCCCTGTAGGAGTCTAGCCCACTGCCTGGCACACAGCAGCCCTGTCCTGATGACACCCTTCCCGTCCCTCTCCTCCCTCCTGACCTCCTCGGTTCCTCTTCTTTCTCTTGCCAGCCAGGACAGCTGGGCCTCTTGAGTGTGTGGGGGAGGGGGAACTCCCCTTGGCCTAGGCTGCAGAGCAGAGGTTCTGGTGGGTTGAAAGTGGGCTAAGAGCTGCTGGTGTGAGAGAGAGAGTTTGGGGAGATTCAGGGGCATGACAAAGGCTAGGAAACCCCTCGGGCCTCGGCTGCCTCATCACTGTCACATGGTTTGCCTCCAGCTCCCAGAACAGGTCCCTTTAGCAAGCTGAGGTCTCCCCTGGGCCCTGGCCTCCCTGTCTCCATGGCAACCTGCAGCAGCCACTGCACCTCCGAACAGGGAGCGCACCATGGAGCTCCCGGGGGCGATGGCATCTCTGCAGCACCCCTGAGGACAGATGCTGCGATGCTGAAGCCAGCCCCAGGCCCCCACTGTGGTCTGACCCAGATGATCAGAAATCAGCAGGGTGTGGGGGCTGCATAAGGAAGCCCAGATAACACCCCAACACAGGCTCCTCCTGGCAGGCCCGACCTTCCCATTAAGGCCCAGCCTCTCCGCACCTCAGGATCACACACACTCACCTTCTAGTCCTGTCTGGGACCTGAACCAACATTTAATGAGACAGGTCATACTGTTCCTGTTTGCACCTGAGACAATGGGCCTCTGCGAGAGGAAATGACTTGTCCAAAGCCACGTGGGTATCACCAGGAAACAGGACTGGAGTCCACCAGGCTGCCTTCCCCTAGTGCAACCCAACACAGACCTGGCTCTGAGCTCAAGCCAGACCAGCTCTAAGTCCAAAAGGAAGGAAGGAAGGTCCGTGGACCCAGCTGTGCCATTGGCCTGAGAGCCAAGGATGCCAGTGCCCAAGGGCTGGGGCACAGAGTGGAGGACAGAGGGCAGAGCAGGCAGGGGCTGCTCAGGTCCTTGGGAACTTGACAGCCACCAGGGGACGGAGATATAGCAGAGAGAGCAAGGGCTTTGGAATCAGACATACTTACTTGAGTCCTCAGAAACTGTGTGATGTGACTCTGAACAGATCCGTCGACCACTTGGACCCTCAGTTACCTTCTATGTCAGTGATGGCGAACCTTTTGAGCTCGGCGTGTCAGCATTTTGAAAAACCCTAACTTAACTCTGGTGTCGTGTCACATATAGAAATTTTTTGATATTTGCAACCATAGTAAAACAAAGACTTATATTTTTGATATTTATTTTATATAGTTAAATGCCATTTAACAAAGAAAAATCAACCAAAAAAATGAGTTCGCGTGTCACCTCTGACACACGTGTCATAGGTTCGCCATCACTGCTCTATGTGAACAGGGGATGAGGTTGATGATAAGAGGAACTACTTCCCAGGACTGTTGTAGGGATGGATGAGATGATACTGCAAAGTACAGTGCTTGGCCAATTACAGGGTGTGATAAGCTTAGGGGGGAAGGGCAGTTTCCAGCAGCCCCTGTGTCTGCTCTGCCCCCCACAACAGGGCAGTATGGGATGTTGGGACCCGTGCTCTCAGCCCTGCCCCACAGATTGCAGCATGGCAGGTGGAGATGCAGGGGTTAGGAGTAGGGATTGCAGAGGGAACTGAGGCTTTAAGCAGGACTGCAGAGGCGGATGGCGCTGCTGGGCTCCAGTCCCTCAGCTCCATTGGCTTTCCTGACTCCCTCCTTCTCTGACCCCCAAGGCCCCTTCCACTGCTCCCTCCCACCCAGCCTGTCTGTAGCCCACAACCTGCACCTCCCCCAGCCCAGCTCTGCAGCTCCTGGTTCTGGGCAGCTGGTGTGTGGGCGGCTAAGCTGGGAAGGAAAGGGGACGGGAAGGGGAGGGGGGCTTGGTGTGCTGAGAGCCCACCTGGTCACCATGCATACCCACACCCCATGTTTTCAGTGCCAACTCACAGCCCTGGCACAGGTGAACCCCCCCCCCCCCCCCCCCGCCACTCCAGAAGGTACCGAAGGTTATTCCAGCAAAAGCAGAAGGCAGCTCAGTGCAGGGCTACAAACCAGCTTCTAACTCCTAACTGACTCCCAACATGTACTTGGGAATGCAACTCCAAAGGGTGGGCAAGGAGGGGACAGCCTCCACTCTGGGTGCCTGGACTTGCTACCTATTGTTTCACCCCCTCTCATACCTTGTTCCCAAAGCTTCCTTTCTCTGGCTGTCACCCTTCCTGTCACCCACTTTGTCAATCAGTCTCCCACCTGCTGCCCTAGCACGCCCATGTCACAGCACCTCTATGGTCGCTCTATTCTCACCTGTCTCCCACCCTCTTTCCCTCTGCCACCCCGCTACATCCATGCTCTTCATGACTTCTTCTCTGCCCTTTGTCCCTCTCTTTGCCTGATGCCCCTCCCCCGCCACCATCACCCTGTCTTCTCACCCGACACCCCCCTGCCCCTTCTCCTACCCTCCACCCAGGTTCTCTGTGAAAACACTGCTGGAGAAGTACACAGCAGAGCCCATCGATGACTCATCTGAGGAGTTTGTGAATTTTGCAGCCATCTTAGAGCAGATCCTCAGCCACCGTTTCAAAGGTGGGCCCAGGTTCCTGTGCTTATTGCCCAGCTCTCCCAACCCCCATCCTTTAGCTCCCGGGCACTCCACTCGGATCTACTCTGGGCTCTCTGAACCCTATCACTGACCCTGGTCCCAATTCTGGTCTATGTACAGAAACTCGTGCAGAGTTAGGAAGAGGGGAAGGGGTCTTCTGGACATGCAGTTATAGGGATGTGCCCTTTGTGTACATGCATATGTGTGTGCACACATGTTTGGGGCAGGCACTATGTATGTGCGTGGCTTACACTTATGCATGTGTGTGACCCATTACATGGGTCCTCTCTAAACTCCCTTGTCTCGCTGAGCCCCCTCCCTGCCCTGGCTCAGCCTGTGCCCCAGCAGGTCCGGTGAGCTGGTTCAGCTCAGATGGGCAGCGGGGCTTCTGGGACTATATCCGGCTGGCCTGCAACAAAGTGCCCAACAACTGTGTGAGCAGCATCGAGAACATGGAGAACATCAGCACAGCCCGAGCCAAGGTGAGCGGCTGGCAACGGGCAGGACCAGGGCAGCCTCTCCGAGCTCCGGGTGTCGGGGAACTGCCTGCTCCTTGGTCCTCACCTCTGCCATGGGTGACGGGGAGAACAGCCGCAGGTCCAGGCCCAATGGCGCACACCCGAGTCCCTTCAGTAAAGGTGAGCATGCTTTCCAGGGCCGGGCATGGATCCGAGTCGCACTGATGGAGAAGCGCATGTCGGAATACATCACCACAGCCCTGCGGGACACCCGGACCACCAGGTCAGACCCTCTCGGGCAGCTCAGACCACAGGTCCCGGTGTGCATGCCCATTTTCTAAACACACTTGATCCTTAACTTCCTGCAGCAACCTTTCCTCGCTGCACTACAACTCCCAGCATGCACCTACGTTTCCCTCTCTCCCAGTCTGTCCACAGGTCAGCCTGGTCTGCAGTCAGGATACACACCTTTGGCACCATCATCACCTCTTCCAAATAAAATTCATTATCCCCATCACTTCCCAGCACCAGACTCACACATCGGGACAAGTCTCAACCATGTATCGTTTTACTTGCTGGCCTTGTTCCGTGTCCCACCGCAGCCCTGCCTGTTGGGACTGCAGAGTCCCAGCTCGCGGAGCCTCATTCTCTGCACTGGGCCCCAGGGCAGGGGCAGGCCCTCAGGCGACATGTGCCAGTGGGGAATGGTGTGTTTCCTGATTTTAAGGATCGGGGTGACTCAGTACTTGGTGGGAAACGGGTAGTTCAGAAGACTGAGGAGAGTCTGTTCTCAGGGGACACACGTTCCAATAGGTGGGAGACACAGGTGCTATTCCCAGGGGGCCCCAGTCTGGGGGAGACCAAGACCCACACCTGAGGGATGAGCAGGAAGCAGATACCTCCTTCCTCTAAGAAAGGTTTGTGGTAAACCAACCAGAGAGATCCCGAGGGACGCGGGCTCCAGGGAGCGTGCTGCACCCTAAGTCCCTCCACCCCCACCACTCCCCACAGGCGTTTCTATGACTCAGGAGCCATCATGCTGAGGGAGGAAGCCACGGTCCTCACGGGGATGCTGATAGGGCTGAGCGCCATAGACTTCAGGTGGGGCCTCGGTGTCGGGGCCAGCGTGGTGGCTGTGGAGGGGTGTCCCCACTCACGAACGTACACACCCCCAACCCTCATACCCACCCCATCCCCGTGGGTTCTGTTCCCAGCTTCTGCCTGAAGGGTGAAGTGCTGGATGGGAAGACCCCCGTGGTCATCGACTACACGCCCTACCTGAAGTTCACCCAGAGGTGCGGAGCGGGATGGCGGCGCTGGGTCCGGGCAGATCCCGGGCGGAGGGCCGGGCCGGGGCGGGGGGCTGGCTGGGGGCAGCGCGGGATGCAGGGGCGGGCGAGCCTGCGGTGCCCCCTGCTCCTCCCGCCAGCTACGACTACCTGACCGACGAGGAGGAGCGGCACAGCGCCGAGAGCAGCACCAGCGAGGACAACTCTCCCGAGCACCCGTACCTGCCGCTCGTCACCGACGAGGACAGCTGGTACAGCAAGTGGCACAAGATGGAGCAGAAGTTTCGCATCGTCTACGCGCAGAAGGTGCGCGGCGCGGGTGGCCGGCCGCTGGGGGCGGGGCGGGGGGGGCGGGCCTGGCGGTGCCGGGACCCTCCTCTCCGCCGGCGGGCTCACCCTCACCGGCGCCCCGCAGGGCTACCTGGAGGAGCTGGTGCGTCTGCGCGAGTCGCAGCTGAAGGACCTGGAGGCGGAGAACCGGCGGCTGCAGCTGCAGCTGGAGGAGGCGGCGGCGCAGAACCAACGCGAGAAGCGGGAGCTGGAAGGCGTGATCCTGGAGCTGCAGGAGCAGCTGTGAGCGTCGCCGCCCTGACCCCTGACCCGCCCCCCCCCCATCACATCACCCCAGGGAACCCCCATCACCCCCACTGACTCCAACCTCACCTGTCCTGATACCTGCATCCAACTCAACCAACCACCAGCATCAAACCACTGACCCATCCTCTATCCTGAAGTCTCCCCAGGAACCTTCTACGTTATCCTCAACTAAGATCCTGGGACCTTCCAAAAACCCGTTCCCCACTTCATCTAATTACCCGACATCAGCTAGAAGGGCCATCCACCCAACTTTATTCCAGGGGCCCCAACATTACCCATTACTCACAAGGACCTGTTACTCAGCGACCTTGAATGTCATTGAATTATTCCCTCTGATGTGCTACATACCCCACTGACTGTCGTCACCCACGGTGACCCCTGACCTCACTCCTACCCACCCCTGACATTTACCCACTAAACCTTTTCATCATCCTATGACCTCCCGGCATGATTCCCCAAGCCCCCACCCCCACTAGTTACATTTCAGAATTCCTACACTGGTCTCCTCCGACTCCCACAACACCCTTTACTCCCTCTGGCCCCAACCTGAGGGCACCAATCCCTGTCACCTCTCTGACCCCCAGTACTCTCCACTGGCTTCTAGAATCTGCCCCACTGATCCTCAACATTCTGTCCCCATTTCTGCTACCCAGGTTTCAACCCTAACCCCTCCCCCCTGCTGAGACTCCCTTCCCTACTTCTGTCCCCTCTCCCAGCCAGCCTGACCCCCACCTCCCCATCCCAGGACAGGTCTGATCCCTGGCGACCACGCTCCCCTAGCCCAGGGTTCCAAGGAGCTCACCACGCCCCTGGTCAACCAATGGCCATCACTGGGAACGCTCAATGGGGCTGAGGGTGTCAGCAACCCCAAGCTGTACCGGAGGTAAGCACAGCTGGGCTTCGCGTGGGCCTGAGTGCTGGGCCCTCCGAGGGGAGAGGGGCCTGGGGGGCGGTAAGCCTCAGCCCAGACACCAGCTCTCTGCTCTGTCACAGACACAGTTTCATGAGCACGGAGCGGCTGTCAGCGGAAGCCAGTCTGAGCTCGGACTCCCAGCGCCTGGGAGAGGGCAAACAGGATGAGGAGCCCTGGGGCCCCATCGGTGAGCCCCCCATGCAGCACCCAGCATGCCCCCAGGAAGGGCTCTGGCCTTGGGGCTCGTAGTCAGGCCCTGGTCAATTCCCTTTAACTCAGCCCTTCCGGAGAGGTTAGCACAGCAATTAAGAGCTTGGTTTGGGGTGTAGGGCAGCCCCTGGTGCACACCCCAGCTGCGCCTCCTCTGGTGGAGCTTGGTCAGTATTCACACCCCTGAGCCTTCTCATCCGAAAGCGGGACGCTGACCAGCGACGTTTTGGCAGGCGGTGAGGCCTAGTGGCTTCCTGTCGTGACTGCCTCAAGGGGCTCCAGTGCTCGGGGAGTTCTTTGCCTAATTTGCTCGTATCTCATGCGCTCTGTGAACCGCGTGCCTGACCCTTGTTTCCCCCTTTCTTCGGCTGCCAGGAAGCTCTGAGCCAAATTAGTGGCTCCCTTCACGCGAATGCCCAGGACTTCAACGCATGCATTTTGTGTTGCCCTCCCCGTGGCCTCATCTTGGTTTCCCGCCCTAGTTTTCCCGGTGCCTGGAGGTCATGTCTTTTCTAAAAGCCACTGGACTGGATGACCCTAGACCTCGAGACAAGGCAGGCTGTGAACGTGACCCTGCCACACTGTTTGTGATTGTCCGTGTCTGTCTCCCCACCAGACTGTGAGCTCCTTGAGGGCAGGGACTGTGTCTAGTCCGTTCTCTGTACCCCAGTGCTTGGATCAGAACAAGTGCTCACTATGTGTTTAATAAACGGACGGAGAGAGGGAGAACCTCGGGGAGACAGAAACACACACTGACGATTACAAGAGTGTTCCCTGTGCTGTGCATGGCACAGGCAGGTGCTCAACCAGGTTAACGGAGATGGCAAATGCTGCGGAAATGAGGCGTCTCCTGGTGGGGGGTAGTCTGATCCCAAGGCCCGACCCAGGCAGACGGGTTGGCCTGGCCTCACCCACCCTCTCTCCCCAGGGAAGGACCCCACGCCCTCCATGCTGGGCCTCTGCGGCTCCCTGGCCTCCATCCCCAGCTGCAAGTCCCTGGCGAGCTTCAAATCCAACGAGTGCCTGGTGAGCGACAGTCCTGAGGGCAGCCCAGCACTGAGCCCCAGCTGAACAGTGTGGGTTGTGCCAGCCCCACCTGCCAGGGCATAGCCACCTGCCGCCTTTCCTCAGAGTCCCCCCCATCCAGGCCGCCTGCCAGAGACCGCTGCCCACCCAGCCAGGTGTCTCTTGGCAACAAAACCTTTTGCTTCTGGTTTTAGCTTCCTGCCTAAGGAAGCAGGGTTACCAAGGGAAGCCTGTTGGGTAGGAAGGTGGGGTCGCCAAGGCCACAAAGTCCTTGGGGAAGCTTGCTCCACGCTTCTGGTGACTGTGATGCCTGGCTGCTCCCGCCTGGGACTCTTCCCCATCTTCCCCACCCTCCTCAGGAGCTGGTGGCCCAGCCTCAGCACCTTCATCTCCCCCACCTCTCCTGTCTGTCCTGTATTCATTCCCTGGAGTCACTTCTTCCTCAGCCCCCAGTGCAGGGGCTCTGAGGGGACCAGGCAAATAAAAACCAGAGGACTGAGGGAAGCCTTGTTTGTGGGGGCTGGGACAGGACCCTGTCCTGAGGTTGGCAGGATACGGCAGAACCAGTGCTGAGCCCACAGCCAACAAGATGCTGCACCACAGAATCACAGTGCGCCCTGGGGAGCAGGCGGGTCAGGATGGTTCCGGAGTGGGTGACTTCTGTATGAAGCGTCCTGAGTACTAGTCCACCCAGAGCAGGACCAAGACACGTAAATACCCCTTCAACCTGACACTCTAAGAACTTGCTCAACTCCAGGCAGAAGAGACTGAGCAGGGGGGGGGGGGGGGGGGGAAGGCAAGGCCTGGGAGGGCCCTCCTCCATCATCCTGCACAATTCAGCTTTGGCCCAAAGTTACAGACCCTCCCGTTAGGCCAAAGCCTGGCAGTGAAGAACCCTCCCTCCTGTCATACTCAAGTGTGCCCTTGGGGAGATGCCTCACCATCCTCTACCCTGGCCCTAACACTATCAATGTTACTGTGACCCCACCCCCCAACTCTGGTTCCTCGCTCAACTGGGGGGTCCTTTACATGAGCATCACCCAGGCAGCCAAAGCCTATACCCACCAAGATCCCTCCAAGCCTCCTTTAGGCAAATCACACACCAAGTCCTGCTTCCCCCAACCCCAGTGTCCCCTGCCCCTGTAGTCACAGACGCAGGAGAAAAATTCATCATCTTTACACTCAATGAATTAACAGCAGTAGGTTCAGACTGGCCAGGTCCAGGGTTCTGTGGGCCTTGGGGGGCAGGCCCAGCTACAACGAACACGGGAAAATGGGCAAGAGGGCAGGGGGAGGAGAGAGTTAACAGATTTGGTCTTGAACTTGCGGGGTTGGATGGAAAAGTGATGATCCTTGGGGCTTGGGATGAGGACCAGCAGGAAGAAAGCTGTCTGATGGGGGCCTGGGCAGGCCCGACGGAGGGGCTGGTACCCTTGGGGCTGAGCGGGGAGGGGAAAATGAGGCCCCTCCCCTGAGGACAAGGCACTTGGCTCGGACTCCTCCTGCCCCACGCCATCCACGGGAGAGATGGGGCCCTCGTCCCCACTCCTCTCACTGGCTCAGAGGCTGTTCCAGGTTGAGCCTCTGAAAGAAGCTTTTGCCCAACTCATATGTGCTGATCATGATGGCACAGGAGGGGGCGGCCTTGATGATCCTTGGGAGGAAGCCTGCAGTGGGAGGGCAAGGCTGGGGTCAGAGGCTGGGTCCCAGAGGACCCCAACCTCACCAGGGCCTGGACACAGACACTCACCTGCAAAGAGTCCCCTGGTGCCGGACTCGGCCCGGATCCTCCGCAGCAGCAGCCAGGTGGAGTCGGCGTGCACAGGTGACACTGCAGACACAGGCATGACCCAGTAAGACCTCACGTGGACCCCCACCTGCCCCCACACCACGCCAGCCCAACCCCTCACCTCTCACAGCTTCCACGGCTCCCAGCGCAACCTGGCGTTGAGTCTTCACCACATCAAAGGGTAGAGTCAGGATGGCAGCCACCTGGTGGGGAGGGGAGGGTTCATCTCCATTCCCAGGACCCCCATCCCTTGCACCCAGCCTAAGTCTGCCAGCCATATCACCAGGGAAGGTGAGCTTGCTTCTCAACAGGCAGCTGCTGCACTGCCATGCAAGGATACCTCTGCCAGCCTCACCCCCAGCCCAGTCAACTCACCGTTCCTGAGATGCCACCAGCCACAAAGCTGATGCCCACCGATGTCTGGTCCTTTGGCCTGTGCCCACTCAGCCAGCTCTTTACCAGCTCATAGTTGAACCAATACAGGGCTTGGGGGCACAGGATACACTCATTAGAGATGGGGAAGGCCAAAGGGTGGGCCCCATACTACCCTCTTCCACTGACCTATACCAGGACAACCACTCCCTCCCAGTTAAGAGACCTGTTTGCTACACTAGTTTCTGTAACAGGTTCTCTGCAGGAATCATCTCGTGAAAACCTGGGCAAATACCCTGTGTACTGAGCCCATTTCACAGATGCGATAGGGCTCAGAGGAGTTCAGTGACTTCAAGGTCAGTAGTATCAAAGTTGGGACTGGGCTGTAGACCTCTTGTGCACCACCCAAGGGCTCCCTTACCCCATCTCCCCTGCTCCCTGGTGCCTACCTGAAAAGGGCACATCCCGAAGAGCAGTGGGGCCCCAGCCCAGCCAGAGCGAGCGCCAGCCGCCCTGAGCTACGGAGGTTCGGACACAGGCACCCAACTCCCGGTATGACACGTGCTGAGCCTGCAGCTTCGTCCGTACCAGCTCTAGGGGGCTTATCACAGTCACAGTGCCCACTGTGGGGAACAACGGGGAGGGATCGGCTCACAGGTCCTAATGGCAGTTTGCCCCAGGGTCTGGGAGCCCAAGACATCTCCCCACCCCTAAGTGGGCAGAGAGTGAAGCTGGGAGCTAGGACTGAGCTCAGGCAGAGCTGGGGCCAAAGGGAGATCAAGGGCCCCGGGCTGTGCTCACAGCGGGCCAGTGCACCGGCCACCATGGGTGCACAGAAGTCAGAGGTCAGGGCTCGACCACACAGGAAGGCCTTGAGTTGGTCATAGGCCGTGAAGTAGATGGCGGTTGCTGGCACAGTCATCACCCTGGGGGTGTGAAGAGATGTTAGCTGGGACTTCCAGCGCCCCCGGACACCCCTGCCCCAGCCAGCCAGCCTACAGGGGGGCAAGAGGTCAGCAGGGCATAAGGGAAGACAGCACGCAGGACGGGTACTCACAGGGTGGCTGGGAGGCCACTCCACAGGGTCCTGGTGCCCTCGTGTCTCACAATCTTCACAAAGGCATCCTGGCCATGAGGACATCAGCCCCGAGCGGGAAGGACGAACAAGAAAAAGGCCTGTGAAGGGGCTGGCCCAGGCCGGGCCCTCGCCCGATGCCCTCGCCTCTGCCCACAGCCCTGGGTCCTGCTGGCAGGCGGCAGCCCTCAGGTCTCCACACAGGCAAGTCCCCATTTGGCTCCAGGTGGACTGCTGCTCACCCTTCAAAGCCACATGGAGGGGGCACTACCTCCTCAGCGGAGCCTTTCCCCAACCCAACTGGCTGCCACATGTTTGCTGTGTCCCTTCCTTCCTGGGCCTGCTGCCCAGCCATCTATCCCTCGGGAATTCTGACAGAGCCGGCTGCGGGCACAGCTGCTCCTCACCATGGTGCCGGTGAAGCGAGTGGGGTCCTGAAACCAGGTGGCACAGCGGGCACCGTTTGGGCACAGGTACAGGGGTTCCAGGACGCCATTGCAGTAGAGGAGGCACTTCCCTGTGGGTCGGAGAGAGGAGGGCACTGGGGGAGGGGAGGGTCGCTGAGCGCCATGGCCCTGGAGCCTGGCTGGGTCCTCAGGGGGTATTCTTGTGCAGGGCAGAGGGTGGCTGGTCGGACCTGGAGGCCCGTGCTAGCCCATGGCTGCCAGGCTCAGGGGCCCCGGGGAAGCTGGGGCACTCCCTCCCCGGACCCTCCGGCTCCCCATGGCCAGAGGCACTCACATTTGGTGTAAGAGAGGCTCCAGAGCCTGGCGGGAGGCATCGCATCTAAAACACAAGGCGGCCCCTCAAGTCAGGAGAGCCCCCTCCTCCCCCAGGGACCCCACCTCTAGGAGATCCTTGTGCGCAGGCGCAGGTACCGCCCCCTCCCGGTTCCAGGGCTGGACACTCACCGCTGGTCACCGAGGGCCGCTGAGACTGCAGGCGGACCTTCACCACGTCCAGGGGGGTCACTAGGGGAGAGGGCGGGTCTGAAGACTCCTTTCGAGGAGCCACTCCAGGCACCTCATCCAGGCTCTGCCCCCTCCCCTCCCCCGCTGCCTCCTCCCCTCCCCTCCCCCCTGCCCCCCTCCCCTCCCCCCCGCCCCCCACCTCCCCGGGGGGTCTTACTGAAGACAGAGGTGACCACGGCCCCGGCGCCTGAGGCCACCATCTGCTGGAGGGGGCTGATGCCCCCTGGGCCCCGATCAGCCATCTTGGAGCTTCAATTCTGCAAAGCAAAGCTCCGGGAGCTCCAGCTCACCCACCGGCAACCACAGGCCTCGCCGACTTGACTCTCTCACTGCGGGGAGCGCCTTTCACAGCCGTCCCTGTCCCCCCGCCCGGCCCACGGGCAGACTGAGGCTCGGGGAGGGGAGGCGACCGCCCAAGGTCACTCGGGGAGCCACGAGGACACCGGGCTGGTCACCGGTCAGTTCATGGGCAGCAGCGGCCCCTGCCAGGTGCTCACCCAGCCTCCCGCGCAGGCCGACCGTGCGCCGCCCCGCCAGGGCGCCCGGTTTGGCCCCGGGGTCCCGCCCGCCCGGCGCCCCTGTTACAGCCCCGCCGGCACCTGCCAGCCACGAGCCACCGAGCGTGTGTGTGTGTGTGGGGGGGGGGGCGGTGAAGGGCAAGTGCGAGGCCCCGCTCTCTCCGGGCGGCAGGCGGGGCGCCCAGCCTTCCCCGCACCCCGTCCCCGGCCGGAAGGGCTCGGCTCGGGGCGAGGATGAGGACAATCTCTCGGCTCTTTTCCCCCAAAATCACAGGCCGGGGGACGCGACCGAGAGCGCGAGACGTAGGAACGGGGAGGCGGGGTCTGTGCTCGCCCCTCGGCGGCACTCCCGGTCCCGGTGGAGCCAACGTGGCCGCCGCAACGGCCCGCGACGCCGCGCCCCCAGCCCAGCCGCGGCTCAGGCTCCTGGGGACCCCCCGAGACCCCTCTCCGTCCCCCACCCCTGGCCGGGCCCCCGGTCCCGGCCCCGCCCCGCCCACCTGGCTTTAGGATGGCACTCGTGCAGCGCGGAGCCCGGGGTCGGGCGGGCCCATGGCGGGTCCGCGACCGGTGCGGGGTCCGCGCGCGTTCGCCTCGCTCCGAGGCCGACGAGGAAGGCCGCCGAGCCGAGCCCGCCCCGCCCCCGGACCCGCCGCGAGGCCCCGCCTCCACGGGCCGACCGGCTGCGCGCCCGGAGTGCGCGGCCCCGCCCCCCGAGGCCTCCCGGGAACCAGCGGAGCCCTGTGCCCGGAGCAGCTAGTACCCTGCCGGCTGCACCGTATCGACAGCGTATTCTCACCCCCCAGCCCCCCACCCCCCACCACTAGTCCTGGCCGAGCGCTGCACCCGGAACCCCACACCCTCAATAACTCGCCTGACAGCGTGAATGCACCCCACCCCCAGGGGCTTAGTCTGCGTGGCGGCGGGGGGCGGAGGGGGTTTGAATCAGTTCCAAAGCCGCGGGCAATCGGAGAGTGCTGGCGAGCATTTGCCCGCCGGGCTGGGTTTTTACAGCTTCACGGGGACGGACGCATCAGACAGGAACCGGCATCATCCCCATGTGACAGGTTGAAACTCGGCTCCAAAACCACTCGACAAACTGGGGGGTTCCGTGCGCTTGTGGGGTTGGACAAGCTGGCAGGCTGGACAGAGAAAAGGCGGGTCCGGAAGCGGGGAGCCCGGGGCCAACCTGGCTTAACCTGGGCTCCGTCCCACTTCCGCGCGACCTGGGGCATTTCAACGCCGCTCCGGGCCTCGGACGAAGAGGATGCATAAGGCAGAAGAGGACCGGCATTTTCGTGTTGGTCACTCTCACACGGTTATATCTTCTAAGTCTCAAATCTTTTATTTTTTTAAATACATTTTATTGATTTTTTTACAGAGAGGAAGGGAGAGGGATAGAGAGTCAGAATCATCGATGAGAGAGAAACATCCATCAGCTGCCTCCTGCACACCCCCTACTGGGTATGTGCCTGCAACCAAGGTACATGCCCTTGATCGGAATCGAACCTGGGACCTTTCAGTCCGCAGCTCTATCCACTGAGCCAAATCGGTTAGGGCATAAGTCTCAAATCTTTTAGAAGTAGGTTATTATTCACCCCATTTTACAGCTGGTGAAACTGAGGCTCGAAGAGCTCGGGATTGGAATCAGCCAGGCTACCCTGCCTCGCGGGGTGGCAGATGGGCCTAAATCTTACGCCTCCGTCTCTGATCCCACTTGTCAGGGAGACACGTTTCTCTCCCCGGGCAACTCCACCACCTGCCCCGTCTTTAAAACTCTCGTGCAGCCTGGGGAGAGACTATGCCTTTAAGAAGGGTTGGCCGTGACTTTGACGTAAGTTGCCTCCGAGCAATGGTCGGGTCGAGACCTAGAAGCGGCGCAGCCAGCCGGCGCCGGCGAGGCGAGCACGTGGGTCCCCAGGGGCCGACCATGAGCTTTCCCTGCGAAAGGCTTCGCGATCTCCCACTGCTGGGAAGGCCGACTTCGGGGGCGTGGAGAAGGCCAGCTGTGGCGGGTGAAGTGGCCGCTCGTCTAAAGGGCCGGAGGAAAACGAATATATAAATAAAATATAAAATAAATAAGGGAAAATAAAATAAAGGGCCGGAGGGAGGACGCCCTTTCCATCTCCTTCCCAAACCAAGCTGAGGTCTGAAATAAGACAAAATCATTGTATAAACTGTTGGTTCAGGAGAAAGCGCATCTTCTACGAAGGTCCTTTACAGCCTCAACGTTGCGATTTACCCCAACAGTTAGTTACACAACCACCAGCCCAGAGATTACTCTCCCATTTCACAGAGGAGGAAGCTGAGGCTCTTTCGGGTAATGACTCTCGTCTAGTGTGAAGCAGAACCCAGGTTGCTCTCGTGCAATTTCTCATTTTACAAATGAAAAAAACGGAGACTCCCAGAGGTCACATCGCACCAAAGCCACGCAAGGGAAAGAGCCAGAATTCAAACGCCGCCTGCCTGAGTCCAGAGCAGCTCCCGCCCCACCTCATTCTCAACCCAGGGCTCTGATCCCCGCTGTGCCCGCTCATCTGTTTCATCTGCTCAGGCCTCGGGCCCCAAGAACCCCAAGAAATACAGCGTGTGTCTGGCAGCACCACTTGTCTGCTTCATCAGAGCGCCTGGGAGGCAAGAACCTGGCCCCAATTTCCTCCTGCAGCAGCTGTGTGACCGCTGGCAAGTGCCTGAACGCCTGGAAGCCTTACTCTCCCCATTTACAAAAAACGAGCTGATGGGGATAATAATGCGCCTACCTCACAGGTCCGAGGTGAGGATTTAATGAATTGGTGGCTGTAAAATGTTTAGACCATTGTCTGGCAGGCGGCAAGCACTCAACGACTATTATTTTTATTATTATTGATTGCTTCCCAGAACCTGCGGCACGGAAAGCTCAGGAAAGGGTCTTGAGAGCAACCAGGTTCTGTTTCTGGTGCTACTTCTACCTCCAAATGCAGGCACAGATAGCTATCACTCCTCATACCCCTTCCTTCCCAGATTCAAGGTCACACAGCTGCAAAGCAGCAGAGCCACGAATCAAACCGAGTGACCTCTGGGCCTGTCTCCCCCGAAGTAGAAGGAGGGACTTGCACTTCATGCCTGGGTTTCTTCTTGCAATAGGATGCCTTTGAGATTTGTTGCTGCGTCTGTTTCCTCACCTGAAAGTAGAAACGATGTCCCCTGTCCTGCCTAACGTACACACGCTTGGCTAAAGTCATGTCTGTAAAAGCCATGTGAAGACTCCACCAACAGTTCTGCAGCCCCTGTCGGGGGCCCAGAGCTGAGCAGACCACGTCCCTGCCTTCCCGCACAGGTGAATGCTTCGAGCCCGAGAAACCTTGGGGCATCATTGGTGTGAGGAAAGCACACGCGGGGGCAGTAGTCTGGGCAGGTGGGCGAGGTTACTGAGCCCAAGAGGAAAAATCCAAACCCGAGCTCACAGCTAAACGCCAAGTCGCGCCTTTGATTGAACCCTGAGTTCAGGGAGGGGGAGGAGTTCTAGAAGGCATCACCAGCAGTGGGGGCATTTCCCAAGGACGATCATGGTGGCCGCAGGGTGCAGCCGGAGCCTTGAGATGCCCATGAAGCTCTAGAGCCTTGGCTAGACTTGCCGCCCAGGGGAGCAAGCCTAGAACCTGGAGGAGGAGGCGGCCACTGTCCCGGCTGACGTGGCCACAGGTCACACCCCGTGGTCCTGCCAGAGTTATCATGTGGCCCCACGTGGCCATCACTGGCTTCCTCATCAGATGGGAAAACAGAAACTCCTTTCAACTGTAAAAAGGGAGAAAATGGTACCAGCCCCAAGGGTCCTAGTGGGGACTGATGGGCCAGTCCTTGCCCAGCACTGGGAAAGCAACATAAGCAGAAGGTAGTTTATTATGAGGCTGAATCTTCCAGGGCAGCCCTGAGGCAGGGGCAATATCCCCCCCAGCTGGCATCTTCAAGGCCCAGGAAAATATTTATGGGGCTGAAGTAAGGCTGGGCTCCCTCCTACAGATCCCACCAACACCTCTGAGCTCAGGGCCGGCACTGTCTCCACCGACAGCTGCCTTCCTGGAGGCAGGGCCAAGGGTTTGGGGACCATTGAGCCCAAGAGGAGAAACCCAAACCCAGGCTCACAGCTAAATGGCAAGTCTGGTCTTTGATCGAACCCTGAGGTCGGGGAGGGGGAGGAGTGATAGAGAAAACTGAATGAGGCCTGTAGAGCAGACATCACTTTATCAATGTTAACTTTCTTATCACCTTGCTGTGGTTTTGTAGGAGAGCATCCTTGTTCTTAGGAAATGCACACTGAAATGTTTAGGGCTGAATGTCAGCAACGTAGTCCCAAATGGCTCAGAAAAACACCCACGGGATAATGCCAATGTAGCAACATGTGACCTGGGGAGTCAGGGTGAAGGGGTATGTACACGCTTACTGTGCCATTCTTGCACACTTTTCCTGAAGTTTTTAAGGTTTTCAAAATAAAAAGTTGGAGGGAAGAGGGATTTCCCCCTCCGAAATACAGACATACAGGGTGTGGCAAAAGTAGGTTTAAAAGTTGTTCCTATGGAAAGTAATACAAAAATTAATAAGTGAGACAAGAATAAACTCGCCCTAGCTGGTTTGGCTCAGTGGACAGAGCGTCGGCCTGCAGACTGAGGGGTCCCAGGTTTGAATCCAGCCGGGAGCACGTGTCCAGGTTGCGGGCTCGATCCCCAGTGTGGGGCGTGCAGGCGGCAGCCGATCAATGATTCTCTCTCAGCATTGATATTTCTATCTCCCTCTCCCTCTCCCTTGCCCTCTGAAATCAATAAAAATATATTAAAAAATAAGAATAAACTCTTTCTTGTACTCACTACTGTAAACTTACTTTTGCCCCACCCTGTATTGCTTATAGAATCAGAAGAGGAAGGAAGCTGTCTTTTTTTGAAGGTTAAAGAAAAGAAATAATATCATAGCCAGGATCAGCCTGTCTAGGGAAAGGCCTTCCTACTTTCCCTTCACCCATGGCCCGAGAAGGCGAGTTAGGGCGTTTCTGGACACCCGAGGCTTTACTAGGGGGGCCCTGGGTGTGGTCTGAGGTGACCCTCAGAGGGGAAGGGTCCTGGTTAAGATTTTCTGGCGTTGGCACCCCCCCCCTCCCCCCAGGCTGACTCCCGGAGCTCTGGACCAGCTCTCTCACTACCTACCCGCGTGGAAGGCGTTTCTGGCCACAGCCATCCAAACTCCGACTGCCAAACGCTGTGCCCCGGGCAGGCCACTTCTCAGCGCTCCTCCGCCCCTCGGCCTCCGCCTGTGCGAAAGGCCGCCGCCTCTCCGGCAGCCGGGTTTGTGACCGCAGAATGCTATGAATTCCACGCGTCTGAAGGGGATGCACATCTCCACACCGTGATGCGGACAGTCTCAAGGGCAGGGCTGTTAGAAAGCAGGGCGCCGGAGACAGGGCCAGGCGTTGTTCTGGCCCGGGGCGCTGCCGCCCCCTAGGGGACACTTCGAGCACTGACGAGGTTGTTTGTAGTCACAGACTGGGGCCGCTGGTATTTGACAGGTGGCAGGCTAGGTGTGCTCAATGCCCTGTCACGGTAGGACAGTCTGACACATCACGGAATTGTCCCGCACACCTCTCAGATTCCCCCTGTCTTTTTTTTTTTTTAATATATTTTTATTGATTTTTTACAGAGAAGAAGAGAGAGGGATAGAGAGTTAGAAACATCGATGAGAGAGAAACATCCATCAGCTGCCTCCTGCACGCCCCCCAGTAGGGATGTGCCCGCAACCCAGGTACATGCCCTCGACCGGAATCGAACCTGGGACCCTTTAGTCCGCAGGCCGACGCTCTATCCACTGAGCCAAACCGGTTCGGCCCCCCTGTCTTTCTGGACAATCACACGGGTGAGAAACCTGTTCGTGACCTGACCGGGAAGCTGGGTCAATTTCACCCGCATCTTTTTTTGGTTTTGTTTTTCGTATGTTTTTATTGATTTTAGAGAAAGGGGAAGGGAGAGGGAGAGAGAGGGAGAGAGAGAAGCATCAATGCTGAGAGAGAGTCGTTAATTGGCTGCCTTCTACTGGGGATCGAACCAGGAATCGAATTGTGACGCCCTGGTTCAGGGGTCCATGCTCAACCACTGAGCCACATTGGCCAGGCCACCCACATCTTTTCTGAATGCTTTTTTAAGTACATTGAATTTCCCAGGAATAAAACTACCATGCTGCCGAAACCGGTTTGGCTCAGTGGATAGAGCGTCAGCCTGCGGACTGAGAGGTCCCGGGTTCGATTCCGGTCAAGGGCATGTACCTGGGTTGCGGGCACATCCCCGGTGGGGAGTGTGCAAGAGGCGGCGGATCGATGTTTCTCTCTCATCGATGTTTCTAACTCTCTATCTCTCTCCCTTCCTCTCTGTGAAAAATCAATAAAATATATTTAAAAAAAAAAACAAACTACCATGCCACCCTAGGGAAGATTTGACTTTGTGTCCATTAAAACCTTATCAAGGCTCATTCACAATTTTAGAAAATTGTGTCCCTGGGACCACCTGGCCCCTGCCAGCTGAGTTGCTAACATGACACTCCAGCGCGAGTGTCCATTTATGGCTCTGGTTTTCCAACACCAGTGATTCGTGTGCATTTGCAAGCTTCTGTTCTCCCATGGAGTGGAGCCTGAGCTTTCACATACGGAGATACATCTTATTTTAGTTTAAATTACTTTCTTTTTATTTTTCCTCTATATGACTTTATACCAGTGGTTCTCAACCTTCCTAATGCCGCGACCTTTTAATACAGTTCCTCATGTTGTGGTGACCCCAACCATAGAATTATTTTTGTTGCTACTTCATAACTGCAATTTTGCTACTGTAAACAATATGTAATTATATATGTGTTTTCTTTTTTTTTCTTTTTTTTAAAAATATATTTTATTGATTTTTTTACAGAGAGGAAGGGAGAGGGATAGAGAGTTAGAAACATCGATCAGCTGCCTCCTGCACATCTCCTACTGGGGATGTGCCCGCAACCCAGGTACATGCCCTTGACCGGAATCGAACCTGGGACCTTTCAGTCTGCAGGCCAACACTCTATCCACTGAGCCAAACCGGTTTCGGCATATATATGTGTTCTAATGGTCTTAGGCGACCCCTGTGAAAGGGTCATTTGACTCCCAAAGGGGTCGCGACCCACAGATTGAGAACCCCTGATTTATACGGTATATGATGTGAAAAACACTTTATACAGTATATTATATGTATAAATATTACACACTATCTGAAGTGTATAAGATGTCTAAAACATTGTGCATATGAACATTATATTGTTTTTGAATTTAATTTCTGACAATGTATTTAAGGCGAGCATATAAGGTCCTCAGGAAGGACTGTGAGCTCGCCAAGCGCCGTCTAGTCCCATGCAGTGCCCTGGCGGCGGGGGATGCCGTTTCCGCTTGTTAGCTTGACCAAGGCTGCCTGGAGTGTGTTGGCCACCTGACCAGTGTGGCCATGCCAAGGCTGAGCCCGGTCACCGTGATCCAAACCCAGGAGGAGCTATCCCAGCTGGGCCTGGACCAAAGGCTTGGCTACCCCTCTCTCTGCCTCCCACTCTGATCTCTCTGTTGATTTATTGAGCATTTCTCTCTCTTTATTTTCTTTTTAATTTTCAAGTGTTTGATGGTGTGCCAAATACTGTTGTAGAAACTTGGCGACAGCAGAGGACAAGCCACACAGGTCCCTGCTCACACTTTCTAGTGCAGGAGACAAACAAATGAGTAAATAAGACAGTCGGAGACAGCAGTGACATCTGTGAGGGCAGCAGGGCAGGTCGGTGACAGAGGAGGCCGGAGGCGGCCTAAAAAAAGGGAGACCTAGGGGGTCAGGGAACACTGCTGGGGATTAACTCAAGGTGAAGGGAAGGGAGGAGGGCGCAGACGGGGATGAAAGGAAGTGCTCAGACGAGGGGCCGGATGTCACAGTAATTTCCATGGAAAACTATTGTGATGGTTTCAATTCCTGGCTTCATGTCTTTTTAACCGCCTGACCTCAGTGAAGTTGCTGAACCTCCCTGAGTCTTCGTTCTCGCACTGTAAGCCGGGGATGATAACTCCACTTGCCTGGCAAGGTTGTGTCAGCGATTACGGGAGAACTTCGTGCGGAACCTGGCACAGTGTGAGTCGTAGACATTAGCGGGGCCCACTTTTTAAAAACACAGATAACAAGTAAAGCAGCAAGCGTCTCATCCTAAGATAAGAGGCTGAGTAAAAGTCTCCTGAAGTGCATGTGAGTACAGATTTCCCTGCTGACTGACTGGGGGAGCTTGTCTCCTTTCTGGACCTTGGTTTCGTCATCTTTAAAATAAAAATAAAATAGTATTTCTGGTCCTACTTCCCTCCCAGGACTGCTGAGAGCTTCAGGTTTAGACCAGGAGTGGGGAAGCTTTTTTCTGCTGAGGGCCATTGGGATATTTATAACGTCATTCAGGGGCCGTACAGAATTATCAACCTAAAAATCAGCCTGCTATCTTTGGTCAAACATTTAATTAACTCACCCCTAATGCCTTCGCAGGGCCAGACCAAAGGATTTCACGGTCCCCACCCCTGGTTTAGACAGATGAGATGTGTGAAGGGAAAGGGTGCTCCAGAGGCCGGTTCCCTCCTCCTCTCCCACCCTCCTTGCAGCTGCTTCTCCTCGGGCTCCTGGACATGACTCTGACTTGACCTCTCAGAGCTGGGTGGGGAGGGCTGTCTCCAGAGACAGATGATCAGATTAGCAAGAGAAACCCCTTTAATGTCCTAAAACAATTCCTTCCTTTTTTATGTATTTATTTTTTGTTAATCCTCACCCGAGGATATTTTTCCATTGATTTTTAGAGAGAGCGGAAGGGTGGGGGAGAGACAGAGAAACATCCTTTGGTTGCCTCCCACATACACCCAGACCAGGGCAGGGGATGAGCCTGCAACCGAGGTATGTACCCTTGACCGGAATCGAACTTGGGACCCTTCAGTCCTCAGGCTAACACAGTAAGAAGCCAAACCGGCTAGGGCTCCTCCCTTTTTTAATGTGCCAGTTCACAAGGTCTCTTCACATCCATTATCCCATTTGAATCTCACATGACCATGTAGAGGGCATGTGGGAGTTACTTTGTACCCATGTCGAACTGAGCTGTTGTCAGTATTCAGGGGAGACCGGTGTTGTGGGAAAAGCTCTGGGGGGGTCTGACCCACTTGGACTCAGTCACCAACACTACTGTTTAATAGCTGGGATATAAGACCCTCAGCGTCTCCTACATCTGTGAGATGGAGATCATAATCAGCAGTATTTTGTTTTGTTTTTTAATCCCCACCCGTGTTATGGGTTGGCTCAACGAGATAGACCACTGACTCAGAATTTAAATTTAAGAGCCTTTATTAAGCTGGCCAGCTGACCACAGCGCCTATCTCCCCCTCTGGGAGATTCGGAGCATGTGGCAGAGATCAAGGGTGCAGTATGATCCTTTATAGCAAAACAGTGTTAGAAAAAAAATACAAAGCATTCCATTAGCTGTTCCTTAGACGTTCACAGAAAGTTCATAAGCACAAAGGGGGGGTAAACAGAGTCACACCTGGCTGGAGCATATCATAACACATTGTTTTTCTGAGACAATCTAGCAATTTTTCTTCCATGGTTCCTAACCCTGACACAATCCTTTCTTCATATCCTGACACGATTCCTCTCCATACGTCAGTCCCTCACCCTAGCACAACCCGCCCATTGCTATCCAGAAGGGAGAGGGAAAGACGGAGAGAGGAATGTCGATGTGAGAGACATACATCGATGGGCTGCCTTTGGCATAGGCCCGACCAGGGGCCGGGCCAGGAAGGAGCCTGCAACCGAGGTACTAGCCCTTGGCTGGAATCGAACCCGGGACCCTTTGGTTTGCAGACCAACGGTCTACCCACTGAGCCAAACTGGCCAGGGCTGCAGTGCTGTTGTAAGAACTCAGGGATGTGTACGGAGCAGGCATGCAATACATCGTCCTGATTCAGCTCATTAAGGCCCAGCTCCAGGGATCAACTACCAGTGCCCACCCCCCAAGCTGTCCTTCCCCTTCTAAGGCCCGCCCTCTCGGCTGCTGCCCTGGACAAAAGCTGGCCTCCAACTTGTGGAGCTGACCAGCAGTGTAGCCACCATTCAGGGGCATAGTGCCCTCAGGGGATCCTCAGATTCAGAAAAGGACACGGGGTGGGGAAGGGTGCTCTCTGTACCCATCAGGAGGCATGGCACTGGCTGGGCCATCAACAGGCCCTCCCCCCCCTCCCCCCAAGCCTTCCAGGACCAGAGGCCACCCCTTCTGGGGGAGGGACACGGGAGGCAGGGCCTGCACCTGGAGCAGCTGGGGAGTGTTGGTCAGACCTGAGCGCCCGTGATGGGCTTGGCTGAATTTTCTTTTGTTCACTCTAGTGGGGTCTGATTTTTATATCATTGATTTTGTCGATTTTAACAGAAAAATGAGTTCCTTAGCTCTGAGTAAATGCAATTTGGTTGCCAAAAATTCTTTCAAATATAGGAGTGATGGAGAAGGAAATGACAGTTTGGGCATTTCGGGTCAAAGAATAAGCCGAAGTCGCCCAGCTGGGAAGAGGCAGAGCTGGAATTTGAGACCCGCAGGCAATGACGCGGGCCTGCTGCTCAGATCCCAGCCCATTGTCCAGGTTTCCAGGAAAGAACTGACTCTCGTCCCCCGCCATCTGCTGCCACTTGCTGCCTGCCTGTCCTGGGGGCCACTCCAGCTTCCTGGAGACTCCCTGGGATCAGTGTCAGCCCCCACTGATCACCCACTGCCCTCAGAACATAAGAAACTGAAGCTTTAACCAGGCAAAATGCTGTCTCTCTCCTGTAGGAGGCAGATGCCCCCACATCTGGATGGGAGAAGAGAAGTCAGCTAGACCCATCCTACCCTGTGTCTCCCCCCACCTGACCCCATCACTGCCACCTCTGCCCTTGTCTGGCTAAGGGAGCCTGACAGTTCCAGTGTGGGGGGTACCCTGCACAGGAGTCTGAAATGGACCGGGTGCAAATTGCCCCAGGTGACATCAGGCCAGCAGAATGGGAAAGGGCAGCCACATGCGGGACCCAGGTGGGTTTCTAGGAGGAGGGACATGTATGCCAGGGCTAGGGAGGAGAGGGCAAGGTGGGCCCAGGGACAGGTGGGCAATTTACCAGGTGTGTGAGGGGGGGGAGGGAAAGGGGGAGGGGTTTCTGGGAGGGCCCAAGGGGAGGAATCACTACAATGATGGCAGCTTCATTACTGAGCGCGGTAGGGGAGCTCAGAGATGCAATCTGTCTCCAGCAGCAAAGGCATCTGGGAAATATTGGACTCTGTTTAACCTGTGACTGTTTATTTTTTTAAAAATATATTTTATTAATTTCAGAGAGGCAGGGAGAGGGAGAGGGAGATAGAAACATCAATGATGAGAAAGAACCATTGATCGGCTGCCTCCTGCACGCCCCCTACTGGGGATCAAGCCTGCAACCTGGGCATGTGTCCTTGACCGGATTCAAACCTGGGATGCTCTATCCACTGAGCAAACCGGCCTGGGCTTAACCTGTGACTGTTTAACTCTCGGTAGCCTCAGGTTTGGCTGACAACCCAGAAAGCCAGAATGCTGCGCAAAGAGAAAGGTTGGGCCCCAGGGGTTAATGAATGCATATAGTGTGTGGAAAACTGCCTGGTGTTATCGGCTAATCCAGAAATGCTCTGTTCCCACTGGTGGTCTGTGACGACCCACCATACGCTTTTAACCGCCTATGAAAGAGACCCTGTCCTGGGCGGGGTGGATTGACGCACAGCCGGCCACCCCTGGCAGCAAGCAGCTGCTTTGCCCGTGTGTGTAAGTTCCTCCTATTAAAGCTCTTCTGAATTTGAATAAAACTATACATGTCAGTTCTTTGAAATCGATCCTGCATTTAGACTTTTGGGACTCCCCCCTCCACAAGCATGTACTTGTCTCCGATCCTGTGCTAGGGCCGTGGCGGGGAGGGCCTCATTGTCAGTGGCCTCAATGTACAGATGGGGAAACGAGGCAGAGAATAAGCCAGATCCCATAGCTGTAAGAGGAAGAGGGGCCCAGAGGCGTTTCCTCACCAGCACCAGGTTCCCGTTGCAAAGCAGGGGCGGGGGCGGGTGGGGGGGTGTTCAGCTAGAGGAGGGGCCGCAGACGGGCACATCAGATCCTCTGGGGCTACAAACGCTCCCCAGGTGATTCCAGGGAGCATCTGGGGCGGAGACCCCTGGAGGCCCCTCTGGCCAGGGCCTGGGAAGAGCCAAGGAAAGGACTCCCCTCCCAGGCTTCTCCCGCCTGCCTTCCCCTTCCTCACACACCCCTCCCCTTTCCCTCCACCCCCACCCTGCATTCCATACCTCACAACTGGATTTAAAGATACCATCCGGTATCACTCTTCAAGCAGAGATATGGGCCTACCCCCAGGGCCGGGTGGAGTGGCTGCAGCTCACTGTAGGCTCTGAACCTCCCAGCTGGCACGGAGCAGGGTAACGCTCTCTCACTGCCCAGATGAACACGCCGAGGCCAGAATTCTCAGCCGCACACTGATTTACAGATGCAGGGGAAACTCACAGAGGAAACTGTTGAAAAGTTGGAAAGTGGATGTCGAGAGCAGGAAAGGAAAGAGGACAAGAGTGCTACTTCATGTGATAATTTGTCTAAAATTTTATTTGCATGTCAGACTTTGATAAAAATAATAATTGATGAAAAAACAGCAACGAGGGAGGAGGCCTGCCCAAGGGCACTGCAAAAGCTCACAGTCTGTGCTGGGGCGGGAACCCAGGTCTCCTGACTGTATCCAGTGCCTCTGATGCCAAGCATCCCTCCACAGGCTCTAGCCAGGACACTGGCCCGTTTCAGACTCCCCTCCCCCACACCCGCCAGACGGACAGACGGGAGGGCCTAGCCCAGCCCCACGGGCACCAGTCAGGTGCCTGATGATGAGGAAGGGCAGGCGCCTCCGGAACTGGGGCAACAGTGGCTCATCCCAAGGTGAGTCAGGCAGGAAGGGGAAGGAGTAGGAATATGGGAGGGAGAGGCTGTTTCCGTGCCCCCACTCCAACTTTAGTCTTCAGGGCTGTCGGATTTAGCAAATAAAAATTCAAGCTGTCCAGTTGAATTTGAGACACACCATGAGTAATTTTTAAGTGTAAGTCTGTCTCCAATAGCGCATGGGACCTTCTTATACTAAAAAAAGAGTTTCTAATCTGAAATTCAAATTTAACTGGGCAACCCAAGATCTCAGGGGGAGAGGCCCCTGCCTCTGGGGCAGCTGTGACTCTGGGGCAGAACAGTGGTCACTCAGAATGAAGAAAACCCTGCAGAGGCGATTGGAAGACACAGGCAGAGGCTGAGAGAAGCGGAATGAGGAAGTGAGAGGGGAGCTCCCCAACCCTTTATCCAGACCACTACCTCTGAAGGCCACCCTGGGACTGCCCTAGAGCAGTGATGGCGAACCTTTTGAGCTCGGCGTGTCAGCATTTTGAAAAACCCTAACTTCACTCTGGTGCCGTGTCACATATAGACATTTTTTAATATTTGCAACCATAGTAGAACAAAGATTTATATTTCTGATATTTATTTTATATATTTAAATGCCATTTAACAAAGGAAAATCAACCAAAAAAATGAGTTCGCGTGTCACCTCTGACACGCATGTCATAGGTTCGCCATCACTGCTCTAGAGGAACCTCTTAGCCAGAGGGACACATCCAGGGGCTCCCGAGTGGCATTTCCTGTCACTTGTGGTCCTCAATCCAGCCCAGGACTGGCTTCTGAGGTCCAGTTCAGCTGGGGCTACAGCAGGAATAGAAATGGACCAGGAAGCACATGTCTGTAAATTCTTAAGTGGGGGGTGGTGGGTGGGTGAGGGAGTGGGAGGATGGGGGGGGGGAGCAGAAGTCACAAGGGAAAAGATTGCTAGATTTCCGATGACATAACAATAACACAACTCCTGACTACAAAGTTATCATAAACAAAGATAAAAGACAAATGACATCTGTAACATATATAATGTCCAGAATGTATAAAGAACTTCCACAGTTCAATAAGAAAAAGACAAACTGTAGAAAAATGAACAAAGCGCCAAAACCGGTTTGGCTCAGTGGATAGAGCGTCGGCCTGCAGACTGAAAGGTCCCAGGTTCGATTCTGGTCAAGGGCATGTGCCTGGGCTATGGGCACATCCCCAGTGGGAGATGTGCAGGAGGCGGCTGATCGATGTTTCTCTCTCATCGATGTTTCTGACTCTCTATCTCTCTCTCCCTTCCTCTCTGTAAAAAATCAATAAAATATATTTAAAAAAAAAAAAGAAAGAAAAAAAAAAGAAAAATGAACAAAGGATAATGAGGTCGTTTTATCTGTCAACTTTTTGGGTGTTTTTGGATGAGATGAATATTTAAAGAGATAAATTTTGCCCGAAGCAAATTGCCCACCCTAATGTGGGCCACCTCCAATCAGTTGAAGGGCTGAATAGAAAAAAAACACTGGCTTCTCTAAGCAAGAGGAAAATTTTCAGCGACTGCCTTTGGACTTCATCTGCACCATCTGCTCCCCTGAGTCTCTAGCCTGCTGGTTTACCCCGAAGATTTTGGACTTGCTAGCTTCCATAATCATGTGAGTCCATTCCTTTTAATAAATCTCTTTCTACGTACACAAGCAATTAGTTCTGTTTCTCTGGAGAACCCTGACTAATGCAGATAAGAACAGGCAATTCACAGAAGAAATATATAAACAGAATAAGTATACGCACAAATACGCAGCTTCCCTAGAGATCAAGGAGATGCTGATAAAACAACCAGGGAATATCTTCGACAGATTGGCTAAAAAAAAAAAAAAAAAAAAAAAAAATTAAACTGGCATATCCAAAGTTGGCAAGTAAATGGGAGATAAGTGCCCCCAAACACCATGACTGAGAGTGTAAGTTGGAAAATTTTAAGGCAATTTGTCATAAACATTTCAAATATGCAGACCCTTTACCCAGCGATGTTACATTTAGGAATTTAACCCCACCATGTGCACTCAGATACCTGTTCACAAATATTCATTGCATAATTATTGGTAACTTCAAAAAATCGGAAACACAGCCCAGCTGGTGTTGCTCAGTGGTTGAGCCAGGAGGTCACAGTTCAATTCCCAGGCAGGGCACATGCCCAGATTGCATGTTCAATCCCCGGTGTGGGGTGTGCAGTAGGCAGTTGATCAATGTTTCTCTCTCATCATTGATGTTTCTATCTCTCCCTCTCCCTTCCTCTCTGAAATCAATAAAAATATATTTAAGAAAAAAGAAAAACTTAAAAAAGTGGAAACACATAAAAGCTCATTCCATGATACTTATTAAGTAAACTATAAAACATTTATAGCATGAAATTCTTGACAACTGTCAAAAAGAAACTAATAAATAAATGGAAAGACATCCCATATTCATGGATAGGGAGACTTAATATTGTTAAGATGGCAATGCACCTCAAATTGACCTATAGAGTCAGTGCATTCCCTATCAAAATCTCAACTGTCTTCTTTGCAGGAACTGATCCTAAAATTCACATAGAAATTCGAGGGACTCAGAATTAATAATAAAAAAAATATATTGAAAAAGAAGTTGGAGCACTCCTACTTCTCCCAATTTCAAAACTTGCTACAAAGCTATAGTAATCAAGACAGTGTAGTACTGACGTAAGGACAGACACCTGGTTTAGTGGAATAGAATGGAGAGTCAGAAATAAGCCCTCACATTTACAGTCAATTGACTTTGTCAACATTAAAAATCACAAGGACTGGTGAAGGGGGCTGGGAGGGCTCAGCGAACAGGGCACATCTCTGTGTGGCTCTGGAACTTTGGGGTTTTTTGTTTGTTTGTTTTGTTTTTGTTTTGCTTCCCTGATCACAAAATGATTCTCCCTCCTTAAAAGCAAAAAGCAGAGACAGATAGATTCCTGAATTGGAGGGTGTAAGGATACTGCAGTGTTTCTTGAGGAATAGGGGGAGGTTCTGCAGTCTTCAGGGGCCCTATACACCCTCCAAGAAAGTGGAGGTTCACTGCATTCATTTAAAAAATATCTGTATATATTTAATTGATTTTGGAGAGGAAGGGAGGAGGAGAGAGATAGAAACATCAATGATGAGTGATGCCGGCTGAGCAAATAGGCAGTTCTTGAATGAGAATGGACCGCATTCCAAGGTTGACTCGGGTCCAAGATTGACTGCGAGGTCCCAGGTTGACACCTGAGTTCCGGGGGCATACAACTTCCAGCCCGGTTAGAATGTCCTTTCTTTAATCAGAACAAGGCCATCTTGGTGAACAGAAGAACATAATTAATATTTCTTATAACTATAGCTAGCCACCAATATTCTGTTTTTGCCCCTAATATCACCAGTGTGCAGAATAGTCCCGGTTCTCAGGAGCTTTATCCACTGCTGGTCCCTCACTAGCCCCGGGCTGAGCACCACTGCCACACCATTCCCCAACCCGGCCGCTCCTTCCCTACCCAGACTTGGATTTGTCCCTACCCCAGTCTCACCCTCAGCTCAAGCTCTTGGCTTAGCCTACAGCACTCTCCATTCCTTCCTCCAAGGCTCAGCACCAGGTTCCTCTGGGCCTCTCCTCTCTCCTGCTGTGTCCCCCATCACCAGCCTCTGCCTGGGCTAGGCCCTTTGGCACCGAACAGTCTGGTTCCTATTGTTGGCTAACCTGTTCTGTGTGGTACATCTCTCTCTCCTCACCAGCCATGTCAATTCCTGGAAGGCAGCGCCACCTGAAACCACAAAACCACTCCCACTCTGCATCCATCCCCCTGCCTGGCCTTGTACCAGGCACCCAGCATCTCTTCAAGCCCCACTGCATTGAACTTGGCATTCAAGCCTTGCCCGAGGCTGCCCTTTCCGTTTCGTTTCCTAATGCTCTTTCCAACAATCCCATCCAACTTATCCCACCTGCGTTCAAACCTTCCCAGATCAGCTCAAAAAGGTGCCCCCAAGGTGGAATTAAATCTCTTCTTCCCGCTTAGAGCTAACCTGCTACCGTTTCCCTACACACACCGTGCACTTGGCACACGACCGTGTACCTTAAATTAGGTAGAATCTGAGTCTGTCTCCCTCCGACACCCCATGGCCTCGGTGAGCACCCTGGGGAAAGGGCCGAGTGGTTTATCCAACTCTCTTTCAGCCCAAAGTTCAATCTGAGTTTGTTGAATAGACTAGAAACAGGATGGACAAGCGTCCCAAATCCAGAAGCGAACACCCCGCAAACGCCCTTAAACGCACACTCGAAGGGGCAGCTCCTTGGGCTGCCAATGTCTGCAGACGGGCGCTGGCTCACCTCGGGCAAACCACCAGGCAAAGAGCAAGCCAGGGCGCCCATCACATGATTCTCCAATCACATGATCCCTAGAAAAGGGGGAGGGAGTGAATTGAGTAGAAAAGAAGCACGGCCTTCCAGGATGGCCCCGCCTCTACATCGACGAGTAGCCAACGGGAGCTCGACAGCCCGGACGCCTGGCCAATGGAAACTGAGGTGGGCGGGGCATCGCGCTGCCAGGCCCGGGTCAGTGAGCAGCGGGGTTGCTGCTGCCCAGCGAGCGCGGAGCAGGACGCAGGTAAGGCGGTCGGCAGTGCAGACCTCTCGCCCGCTCTTTCCCAAGGCCCCGGCCACGGGGACGTGGGGGCTTGAGGTTCCTCCGGAGTTCAATTCGGGAGGCAAGAGAAGACGCTCAGAGTGTCGTCTTTGGGGGTTTGCGATGCACTGGAGGGAGTGTTTTGAAGGGTGGCAATCTAAGCAGAATGGCAGTGACCCCCATTAGAAGGGACGCTCTTTCTCTACCTTCTCGCATTCCCGCGGGCTGCAGCCCCTTCCCGCAAAGCAGGGACCGCTCTGTTTTTGAGCCGGCTCCGCCTCCCCCGTCTGGTTGCGGTGGTGGTAGGTAGGTAGGTAGGTAGGTCGGTCGTCTCCACGGCGCCTGGGAACGGGAGGGTCGCCCTTCCTAGTCCCGGAGCACAGAGGATTGGAAGTGAGTCTGGAGAGCTTGGCTTCCTCCAAGGGCTTGGGAGTGGTTACGTCTGGCTCTGTCTTACTTCCTTTCTTGTGGGGTAGGACAAGCTAACTTCCGCCTCTCAGCCACTTTTTTCCTTGCTCACGCGCCTCGAGGTTGGGTTGGTTCAAATGTTGGGAATCTCTTGCTTCTGACACTCAGAGTTGGGGGGGCGCCACCTAGTGGAAGATGACAGAGGTGGGGGCTTGGAGAGGCTCCGGTTCGCCCTCTGTTTTGGCCCTGTGGGTGGGGTGGGGTGAGAAGCCGCCTCTCAAAACCCACCTGCCAGGAATTGGGCTCCCACGTGCCCCATCTCTGGTCCTGAGGGTGTGTGCTTGCATGTGTATTCAGTAGACACATACACTGTCATTCCTAACCTCAGGATACCCAGGAAGGAAAAGAAATCATTAGGGACCTGAATACTTTGACAGCTGTACAGGCACGCCTAAGCCAAGAAGTGGTTGGGGCGAGCTGTAGATCCCTTGCCTGGGGGCTGTGGGTGTCGAGGAGAGAGTGCAGGGGCTGAGGTCTAGGACCAGTCGTCTTCATCCTTACCTGGCCAGGAGCTGTGGAGGGGGCAACTTTGGAGGCTCTCATATAATCATCAGTGGTGGCAATTCTAGGACTAGGACCCGTGCTGTATCCTGGCAGCTTCTGCCCTCCCTGTTTCTGCCCTGCCTGGTCCACCTGCTCAGGAGATGCTTCTGTCCCCTCCCTCTGCTTGGACCCCAGGCCTCTACCCCTCCTGGGGCTTGTGATTCATTCCCAGGCACTGTGCATGGTGCCGCGAGAAATGAACCCGGTCCCATATGCTCTGGAGCCATCAAGTCCTGTCACCTCTAGGACTTGATATATGATGTGGGCATGCTCCTTAGCATCTCTGAGCCTCAGTTTCCGCCTTTGGAAGTAAAGGTGATAATTACTACTCTGGGTGGTGGTTACAAAGAAGAAAGAAAATGTAGATTGCTTAGCCTGGCTCCCAAGAGGCTCAACAAACACTGTTTTTGCCCCTCGAGGCAGGGTAACAGCTGGGCCCACCCTTGAACTAGTGGGGCTGGCTGAGCTTGGGGGAAAGTTGTTTAGGAAGTGAGAGGCTGCGCCCCATCCCTAGACCGAAGCTGGTTCCTTCTTCTGACTCCGGAGTGGGCTCTTGTGGTCTCTCTTCATGTGCAGCTGAGTTTTGGCTCCAGGATACTGGCAAGGGCAGGGAAGGTATGTTTGGAGAGTCTGAAAGGTCCTGGTGGTGTTGAGGGCCCTTTGGACACAGTGTCTCAAAGGCCGACCCAGCCTGTGTGTCCCTTTGCCTTGGTGAGGAGGGGGATGGCCAGTGAGCAGGTCGTGACTGGCCTCTGGGGAGGGTAGCCCAGATTCCACTTCCCTTTTCTCAACCCCGTGGTTTCCCATGTTGTCTTGTGACATCCCCTCCCCCACCAACAGGCCTTAGCGGGGTACAGGTGTGAACACAGTATCAGGCAAGGAGACATTCAGAGGGGCGAGCTGGGGAAGTGAAACCCTGGCTTTTTTTCCGAGGGGACTCGGTCCTTGCACCAGTGTGTCTTCCCATGACTACTGATGCCTCCCCCACACCCCAGAGGCAGCCCAGTCCCACAGGTCAGACCCACAAAACCCACAAATCTTCCTGACTCTTTCATGACCACATTTCTACACATTCACCCATGATAGGCCACATGTTGGAGACACAGATTCACACATACTCATGTCAGCATTCACGTTCATGGGTATACACGCACTCTGGCATGTGTGACACACACACACAGGACACATGTAGGAAGCGAATCTCAGGCCCCACATCTTGCTTCCTCCCTGGATAAGGAGTTGTGGGGGAGGCTCGGGTAGTCCCAGGCCTGGGCCTGGGGGGAGACTGGCCCCAGAAGCAAGGGTGGCGTGGACTTAAGCTAGTTGCCAAATGCCTCTTGGTACTTTGCAGGTGGATCATGTGGACCCTGGTGAGCTTGGCGGCCTTAGTGACAGGGCTGGTGGCTGGAACGCAGTGCCCAGATGGTCAACTCTGCCCTGTGGCCTGCTGCTTGGACCCGGGAGGAGCCAGCTACAGCTGCTGCAATCCCCTGGTGAGTGCCCTCAGCCCAGGCACGAGCTGGCAGCTGGGGTTTTCCAAAAGGTCATGTTGGGTGGGCCCGAGGAAGGGGCCGGATTCTGTCCTTTGGTTTATCCGCTCCTCTCTTCCCAGGACAAATGGCCCACAGCGCTGAGCAGGCGTCTGGGCAGACCCTGCCGGATTGATGCCCATTGCTCTCCTGGCCACTCCTGCCTCCTCACTGTCTTGGGGACCTCCAGCTGCTGCCCCTTCCCAGAGGTGAGGGCACCATTAGCTCAATGGAGGGCTCAGTTCTGTGTTCACATGTTTCCTACACTCTTCCCAGGCAAGAGGGCCTAGTCAGTGCAGCTGTCTGTGTCCCACAGGCCGTGTCATGCGGGGATGGCCGCCACTGCTGCCCAAGGGGCTTCCACTGCAGTGCTGATGGGCAGTCCTGCTTCCGAAGATCAGGTGCAGTAGGGGTGGGGATGGAGGGCAGGCAGATGGGTGGCATGTAGAGCTGGAGCACCCAGGAGCCCAGCTGGCTGGGTGACCCTGATTTCTGCTCTCATGTCCTCATTCGTGTGGCATCTCTACTAAGCACCCGCCCTGCTCTGGATAGAGGGGCAGCACTGGGGCGGGGAGGGGAAGGAGAGCACTCGGGACCTCAGGCCCAGAGCCAGGCATTGCAGGGGTGGGGAGAGGCCAAACGGGGCTGGCTTAATGCCAACCCGGTCAGTGGATGCCCCTGTCCCGTGCCATGTGTCTGAAGCAAGACCTGGCTTGTGGGAGAGTGGTTTGAGTGCCTGGGATCCTGGCCGGGTGGCTCAGTTGGTTGGAACATCAGCCCGTAGTACACCCAGATTGCAGGTTTGATTCCCGGTCAGGGCGCATACCTAAGTTGTTGGTTCGATCCCCAGTCAGGGCGTGTACGGGAGGCAACTGATTGATGCTTCTCTCTCACATTGATGTTTTTCTCTCTCACCCTTCTCTCTAAAATCAGTAAAAACATATCCTTGGGTGAGGATTTAAAAAAAAAAAAGTGCCTGAGCCCTAGTGCTAGCCCCCCAACCCCCTGTAGCTGGGAGTGTAGGCCCTGGTGCCAGCAGCTCCTTGAGTGATGGAGGCAATGACCTCCACTGACTGGGTTGGTGGAATCTGGGTCATCCTGTCCACAGATACCAACCCCCTGGGTGCTGTCCAGTGCCCCGGCAGCCAGTTCGAGTGCCCCAACTCCTCCACGTGCTGCATTACGCTTGACGGCTCCTGGGGATGCTGCCCCATACCCCAGGTACAGGTTTGGGAAGATAAGGGTGGGAGGGGGCAGCAGGAGCAGAGTGAGGGGCTGGAGGGGCAAAGACAGTCAGGACCTTCTCTTCTCAGGCTATTTGCTGCGAAGACAAGGTGCACTGCTGCCCCCGTGGTACCACCTGTGACCTGGCTCATACCCGCTGCCTCACCGCCACGGGCACCCTCCCCCTGGCAAAGAAGATCCCAGCACAAAGGGCTAAAAGAGCAGGTGAAGAGATGGGTGAACTTCAGGTTGGGGGTTGGGAGTAAGGAGAGGCCTTGCCTGGCTTCTAGCCGAGGAAAAGTTCCCCTCCACCCTGGCTGCCCCTCACACCTTCTCCCCTTCCAGGGATCATGTGCCCAGATGGACAGTCCCAGTGCCCTGACGATTCTACCTGCTGTGAGCTGCCTAATGGGAAATATGGCTGCTGCCCAATTCCTAATGTGAGTGAGGGGCTATGCCAGTTGGGCTATGTGCCCACAGCCACCTAGCCTGGACACCTACCTTGCAGGGATTGCAGGGGCCTGAGGCTGGCTGACAGGACGTATGCTACCCCCTAGTGGGGGATTGGGGCAGTGCCAGCTGTCAGCCTGACTTCCTTGTGCTCAAGTAAGACTGGAAGCCACAAAGACCCACCCTTGCCTTCACCCAGGCCATCTGCTGCTCCGACCACCAGCACTGCTGCCCCCAGGACACCGTGTGTGACCTGGCCCAGGGGAAGTGCCTCGTCCAGGAGAACAGTACGGACCTCCTCACCAAGCTGCCAGCGCACACAGGTACCAGAAGCAGGCCCCAGACTCCCACCTGCCCCAGGAGGAGGAGCTTCCCACCAGGCTCTTCCAGGAGCAGATATGGGGGCGGGCACTGGTGGCTGCTTGGAGGGGCCAGGGCAGGTACAGCCCCCTCTTCTCCTCATTGGGCTTCGCTTTAGGATCCCTGCCAGGGGTGGCCTTCCATCCTCAACATCTGGTTCCAGCTGTGGAGCCCACCAAGGGTAGGACCTCCAGACGGTCCCCGGTGCTACTGCTTGACTTGTCCTCCTTGCCCAACCCACAGTGCAGGAGGTGAAGTGTGACACGGAGGTGAGCTGCCCAGAGGACTACACCTGCTGCCGCCTACCGACGGGAGCCTGGGGCTGCTGCCCGTATGTCCAGGTACCCAGGAGTGGTGGGTGGGCTGGGCTGAGGGGGGCAGCAAGCTAGGCCCCTGTGCCTACTGCCCCTTCTCTACCCACCCTAGGCTGTGTGCTGTGAAGACCACGTGCACTGCTGCCCAGCCGGGTTTACATGTGACATAGAGAAGGGTACCTGTATGCAGGAAGGCCGCCAGCTGCCCTGGATGGAGCAGGCCCCAGCCCGCCTCAGCCTGCCAGTCCCCCAAGCCATGGAGAGTGATGTCCCCTGTGATAATGTCACCAGCTGCCCCTTCTCCACCACCTGTTGCCGACTTGCGTCTGGAGAGTGGGGCTGCTGTCCTGCCCCAGAGGTGCATGGATACTGGGGTAGCATGGCGGGGGGGGAGGCGGGGGGCATTGTCTTGACCTGGGCAGGTGGCCAGACTCCTGTTACCTTGCTCTTCTGCTCTCTGCCTGGCCCAGAGGGGCACACCAGCTCTCAGATTTCATTCCCAGCTGGAAGGACTGAGCAGAAGAATGGGATAGGGGCTCAGTGTTTCGTCCCACACAGTATAGCTTCCTAGATCATTCTCTGCCCTTTCTCCCCTCGCCAGGCTGTCTGCTGCTCGGACCACCAGCACTGTTGCCCTCAGGGCTACACGTGCTTGGCTGGGGGGCAGTGTCAGCGGGGGACCCAGATCGTGGCTGGACTGGAGAAGGTGCCTGCCTACCGGGCTTCCTTGTCCAAACCCAAGGACACGGACTGTGACCAGCACACCAGCTGCCCAGTGGGGCAGACCTGCTGCCCAAGCCTGAGTAAGAGCTGGGCCTGCTGCCAGCTGCCCCACGTGAGTGTCCACCTGCCTGCCCCTGGAGTGGGGAGCTGAGTCCTGGGGGTGGAGGGGACAAGAGCATAATGCCACTCTGCCCCCCCACCCCCACCCCAGGCTGTGTGCTGTGAGGATCGTCAGCATTGCTGCCCCAATGGGTACACCTGCAATGTGAAGGCCCGAACCTGTGAGAAGGAGGTGGATTCCGCCCACCTGCCCCTCGGCCCTCATGTGGGTGCGGGGGACGTGGAGTGTGGAGAGGGGCACTTCTGCCACGATAACCAGACCTGCTGCCGAGACAGCCGCGGGAGCTGGGCCTGCTGTCCCTACCGCCAGGTCAGTGCCATCCCTACCCTGGGTCTGGTCCAGGCCTGGCCAGGTCCTGCCCTAACCCTCGTACCCTCCTCTGACCATCCAGGGCATCTGTTGTGCCGATCAGCGTCACTGCTGTCCCGCCGGCTTCCGCTGTGGGGCCAAGGGCACCAAGTGTTTGCGTAAGGAGACGCTGCGCTGGGACGCCCCTCTGAGGGCTCCGGCCCCAAGGCAGCTGCTGTGAGGAGAGACCGGGGGCCACAGACACTCTACAGCCCTCGGGGCCCTGTTCGGAGGGCACCCGCTGCTCAGGCCTCCTGACTCTCCATTCTGCGTCCCCCATCACTGAGGTGGGGTCTCCGTCTGAGGCCTTCCCTGTCACACGGGGAGCTGTGGCAAGAGCCACGCTACAAGCTGCCATTCTCTCTCTCTCCATGTCTGTGGACCCTGTGGCCAGGTGCTCTTCCCTCTGCACAGGTGTGTTTCTGTGTGTGTGTGTGTGTGTGTGTGTGTGTGCTCCAATAAAGTTTGTACACTTTCTTAATAGTGTCTGATTTGGCTGCCCTGCCTGCCTTCCCCAGGAGATCCCTGAGCAAGGGTCCCCATCCAGCACCCAGTTCCCTCAGCCCCACAGACACACACCGAGCTCATCTCACCAGTTTTATATTTGCTGCTGCCCACAGCGGTCCTATCACATTATCCCGTTGCCCAGAGCCCCCCAGCCACTAGCCCCGTGACTTGGTAGCCCAGAGGTGGGCTAGTCAGCAAGCAGCACCCCTCCCTTCCCAGGGGTCCACAGAGAACTCCCCCTCCCTTCCCGGCCCTCATACCAGCAGCTAAGGCCTGGCTCCCCTCCTGCCTTCTCACAATAGAACTTTCTATGTACACCGTTTACACAGGCACTGCTTGCCCCCCACCCCGCCCGCCTCCCCAGCACCTCCCAATGGGGGGTCTGGACCCCTCCCACCGCCTTCTTGGAGGCAGCCATGGGGTCCCTCCCAAGCCATTACCCAGCACATACCACTGAACAGCTCTGCAGGCCTCTGGGCACCTTTCACAGCGAGTGCCCCCGCAACTCCCGTGGGGTGCGCACCCCGGGGACAGGCCCGGGCGGGGCGGAGCCAGACCCGCGGGCGGGGCCGGGCCCGGAGGCGGCGCTATTTGACGTTGAACACCATCAGCGGCCGCTCCTCCCGCCGCTGCCAAGGGCTCTTCTTGTCGCCCGCGTCGTCGCCCGCCTCCGCCCCCAGCTCGTCCTCGGGGCTGGTGAGCGAGTCGCGCCGGAGCTCGCTGGCGCTGCTGCGGGAGCTGTCCCCGCGGCTGCGGCCGCGACCCCGGGGCACCGTGGCCGCTCGGCCCTCGGGCGCCGCCACCTCGTCCAGCAGCGGCGTCAGCGAGTTGTCCTCGGGAGAGCAGAGGCCCGTGCGGCTCTCGCTGCTGCTGGGCTCCGTGTCCTCGCTGAGCGCCAGGCGCGGGGGCGCGGGCGGCGGCGGCGGCGGGGCGGCGGGCGGAGCGCGCTCCCGCTCCCGCTCCTCGCGCAGGGGCCGCCGGCGCGCGGGCCGCGCCTCGTGCACGTCGACGCCCGAGTCCAGGCTGGCGTCCGTGCTCCGGCCGCCGCCCGCCTGCAGGTCGATGTAGGAGTGACGCACCTGCGAGTTGGAGCGCCCGTCCAGCGACACGAACCAGGCGCGCGGGTGCGGCTTCACGCCCAGTTCGAGCAGCTTCTTCTCGGTCAGCGCCTGCAGCTCCCCGTTGAGCTGCGCCATGGTGGACTCGTTGAACAGCACGGGGATGGTGACCGAGCCGCTGACCGGCGCCGAGCGCCCGCCGCCCCAGCCCTCGCCGCCGCCGCCGCCGCCCTCGCCGCCCGCGCCCGAGTGACCGGGCATCAGCGGGCGCTGCGAGTCGGGCTGGGGGAAAGGGCGTGCGGGCCCGGGGGCCGTGCCCTCGGGTGGGAGGGGCTCGTCGCCCGCCCCCGCGGCTCCCGCCTCGCCGCCCAGGCGCACGTAGTGCGCGGGGATCACCAGGGTGGGCATGACGTTGCGGTAGACGCTGTCCTTGAGGTGGTCGATGGAGCCGCAGAAGATGAGCTGCCCCGCCTGGCTGAGCGACGGCGGCCGCGCCAGCTGGTCCACCGACTGCGACAGCAGGAAGTCGGGGGTCTTGCTCTCGGCCGCCCCCTTGTGGCCCAGGTAGTGCTCGAAGGGCGGCGGCGGCGAGGGCGGCTCCGGCAGGAAGGCCGTGGCCCGGGAGGGCCCCCGCCGGTACTCCTCCAGGCCTGGCTCCAGCCCGCCCGGGCCCTCGACGGAGCGGGCGCCCTTCTGCCCGGCGCCCTCGCCCCCGCGGGCAGCTGCAGGCTCGGCGGCCGGGCGGCAGACGGAGCGCGGCTTGGCGCGGAAGAAGTCATCCCGGGAGGCGGCCAAGTCGCGGGAGCTGGAAAAGGCGGAGTGGAGGGGGCCGGGAGGAGGCGCCTCGGGGTCCCCCGACGGGGTGGGCTCCAGGGGCCCCCCACAGATGAGATGGAGCTGGGACATCGAGGTGGCCTGGTCTCGTTTGTTGCCCTCGGAGGGCCCGGAGAGCTGCAGCTTGCGGTGCTGTTGCCTGGGCTTCAGGCAGCGCCTCCTGGAGAGGAGAAGGCAGGCGGGTCCTTAGGAAAGGGCCATGTCGGAGCAGCTCCCTAACCCACAGCTGCAAGATGAGGGGTGGAAACAGTTGGAAGGATCGGGACAATGCCTGGGACTAAGGCATCCAGCCAACCTGGGAGAAGTTTGTGGAAAGAGCTTGTATGTCTGTGGGAGGTCCAGCTAGCAGCTGTGCCCATTTGGGTCCCTTTCGGGTAAATTGCACGCCTGCGCAGTAAGGGACGCGGTGAGAACCTGGGAGGATGTGCGAGCCCGAGGCCCCATGGAGGTGAGAGCTGGGCTGGTTGTCTCTGGGGGGGCCGGTCCTGCCTCCTCCCTCCCGCTTGTCTCAAGCCACCAGCCTTTCAGTCTTTGCATGTGCATATGCCCTGTGCTTTTATGCATTTTGGAGGCCTGAGCACCCAACACAAGGCCAGGCATAGGGTGGGCCTCCGTCTGCATGGGATGAGAGAAGGTGGGGTCTGGGTATCACTCACCGGCAATAGTAGATGAGCAGACACAGCAGGATGAGCACCAGCAGTGCCAGGGCTGCCAGGATGGTGAGCAGGAAGATGGTATGGTAGGTGCCGATGTCCTGGATGCCTGTTGTGATGGTGACCAGCCCTGTGCCAGGCAAGGGCTTAGCGTTCCAGGTGTGGATGCCCTTCCTGCCTTTCAGAAGGGATCCACTCTGCCAGCCTCCCCTTCCCCTACTGCCCCCTGTCCCCCCTACCACACTCTCACCAGTCGTGGGGGAGGCCATGGCAGCCGCCCAGTACCCCAGCTGGGGGGAGACAAAGGTCCAGTAGAGCTGCCGGCCTTCCTTCCGGATCACACCGGTGCCGTTGCGCACCCACAGCCCTGGGAGAAGCAGGGGTTGCATCAGAGTCAAGTCCTCCCACCTAAGTCTCTGTCCCCACACTCCAGCCCCGGCAACTCCCCGAGGCACTCACCACTCTTGGGGTCAAACCTCCAGGCTGGAATGCTGGTGCCCACAGCCAGGGCGCGAGGCTCCGAGGGCACAGGCAGAGACAGGTGAATGGGGCCCGAGAGTGGTACTTCTGTTCCATTGCCTGTCAGCAGGTGCACGCTCACGGCAGCCAGGGGCATCAGCTCCAGCCAGGAGCCATTGCCTAGGGGAAGGGGACCCCGAGCTGAGGGGTAAGCCCTCGAGGTGGGGGGCATCCCTTCCGTGCCTGGCACCCAGCCTACCTGAGCTGGAGGCCTCGGTGCCCAGGAAGGCAGGGAAAGCCCGCATTTCCTGCTGGGTGCTGGCAGGTGTGAGCGAGGCCCAGAGCTGGCTGTAGGTGGAGCTGACAGGCAGGCGGGCAGCCTGCCGTTGGAACTGCACCCAGGGCTGGGAGCGGGCACCTGATGGAGAGAGGAGGGGCTGCAGCGGCCTGGCCAGGGGCAAGGCTGCCCAGAGACCAGAGTGGAAAGCAAGTATCTAAGGAGAGGGGGAGCCAGCGGGTCAGGCCACTGGGGAGGCCAGGGAGGGTGGTGACTTGGGAGAAAACTGGGCAGTCGTAGAATGTTAATTTGGAAGGAATGTGGACCAGAACCCTAGTCCTGGCTGTGTGACCTGGAGCAAGTTGCTCTCTGAAGCAGTTTCCTTATCTGTAATAATAAAAGCGTGATATGCTAATTAGACCGGACAGCCGAATGACCTTCCGGGTGTCCTTCCGGACGACCTTCCAAACATCGGGCCTCTAGTTAACCTGTAAAGTGATGAGGTTGAGGTCCTCAAACAATTACTGTCTCCAGTGCGGCAGGCACTGTGTTAAGTGCCGGGGATACAAAAATGAATAAGATACAATGCACAGTTCCCAGCCTTCAAGTTCACAGTCCAGTGTGGTGCGGTGTGAGGGCGCCCATTTCTGCTGTGGTAGACGGAAACGTTCTACGTCTGTGGTGCCCATTACAGCGCCCACAGACACACGTGGCTACCAAGCACCTGAACTGTGGCCAGTGCAGTGTGACTCAGGAACTGGGTTTATTTTTCATTTTGAAAAATGTAATCGATTCTTAATTCATTTAAATTTAAATAGCTACGCGTGGCTAGTAGCTACTGCATTAGACAGCTTAGGCTCTGCGTGTTGTCTGCCTGCCTTGGGGTGGAGAGGATGTGAAACGGAATTCTGATACAATAAGGTAATAGTAACTTTTGTTAAGCTTTGATATGCTGGCCACTGTTCTAAGCCGGTTATCTATGTTAAAACCCCTGTAGTTAGCACAGCAGCCCCTGACTAGGTACCTTTATCATGGACCCTATTTTATTGGATGGAAATGGAGGCGGGAGAAGGTCAGTAACTTGGCCAGGTCACAATCCTGGAGCCTGACTGAAGCCCAGGACACATGGGTCACCGCGGTCCTATCCCCCTCGCTATTACAATACCGGGGGCAGGTGCCAGCTCCGAAGGCCCTGTGGCACCTGGCAGGATAGGACAGCCAGGAATGAAAGGGGAAAGGAACCTGCAGGACTGCCGGGAGCAAGGCCCCTGGCACTAAGCAGCCTGTTGACCAGGGGCCTCCAGGTGACTGGAGGGGGATGGGGGTGGGGGTGAGGCAGTGGCAGGTCAGGTTCCAGTGGGCGTGGTCAGGAAGTGGAAGAGTCTAGGCTTTATACCGAAGCAGTGGGAGCTGAGGGAGGCTTTAAGCTAGGAAGCAATAAAGGGTTCCTTTGGCATTTTATTTTGATTTTTTTAAACGTTTTTATTGATTTTTAGAGAGAGGGGAAGGGAGAGGGATAGAAACATCGATGAGAGAGAAACATCCGTGAGAAATAATCAACATTGATCGGCTGTCTCCTGCATGCCCCCTACTGGGGATTGAGCCCCCAGAACGAGGGCTTGTGCCCTGACCAGGAATCGAACCATGACCACTTGGTTCCTGGGTGGACACTTAACCACTGAGCCACACCGGCTGGGCTCCTTTGGCATTTTAGAAACTTCCAGCCCGGCCGGGGTGGCTCAGTGGTTGAATGTTGACCCTATGGACCAGGAGGTCATGGTTTGATTCCCGGTCAAGGCATATGCCCGGGTTGCAGGCTTGATCCCCAGTGTGGGACGTGTAGGAGGTAGCCGATCAAAGAATCTCTCTCATCATTGATGTTTCTCTCTCTCTTTCCCCTCTTCCTTCCTCTCTGAAGTCAATAAAAGAAAGACATTTTTAAAAAGAAACCTCCAAAGAAATTTTAGAAGCCTCTGGTTCAGGATCAGAGAAATGATGATGAACAAATGAGTAATTTGGGGGATAAGGATATAAACTGAGGAGGGGCTTCTCTCACTCCACAACCCAGTGTGGCTCCCTAGTGCTAGCTAGATGGAGCCTCCCCTCTGCCAGGCTTCATCAACCAGTCTGCTCTAGGTGCCCCTTCTGCATAGCCAGACCAGAGCACCCCCTTCTTTTTTTAAAAAATATATTTTTATTGGTTTCAGAGAGGAAGCAAGAGAGAGAGAGAAACATCAATGATGAGAGAGAATCATTGACGGCTGCCTCCTGCATGCTCCTCACCAGGGATCCAGCCAGCAACCTGGGCATGTGCCCTGACCGGGAATCCAACCATGACCTCCCGGTTCCTAGGTCGATGCTCAACCACGATCCCTCTCCCTTCTGCCCCTGCATCTGGAAGCTCCCCCCAGGCCTTCCTCTCCAGTGAAGATGCTTTGCTCCCTCTTCCACTCCCAAGTCCATTCAGCCCCACAGCTCCCTTCACTACATGCTCCTCCTGGCACACTCACAGGTTAGGGTGTTCTCCATATTGAATGCAGCCGCCCTCTCCTCCACTGTCCTGCCTGCTCTGTAATTATTCTGGGGACAACCTGTCTGTGTGTTTTCCTACTTGTCTGTGAACTCCACGAGGCAGGGAATGGGTTTGTTCTTCCTTCCCACGGCTCCCCGGCACCAGACACAGGGCCTGGCCCAGCCCAGGTGCCGCCGTCAGTCTTAGCTGAATGGCACCAGGGCCACTGCAGGACTGCTCCAGGCCTTGCACTCCACCGGTGTTCAGTACCCTGGAACGACCCTCTCATGGTCTTCTGACATGGCCACGCACCCAGTAGGTGCACAGCAAGGACTCGGTGACCCGCTGAAGACACAGGTGGCAGGGAGTGGGAATGCTGTTGGTAGTAGAGGGAGAACAGAAACCACGAGAAGCCCCAGTAACAGCGAACATTTATTGGCCACCTTCTGTGCTGTTTTTTGCATCCTTGATAATGTTCAGTCCTCGCCTCAATTTGATGATGCAGATGCTATCAATACCCACATCTTATGGGTGACACCACTGACGTTCAGAGGTTAAGTGACTTGCCCAGGGCACCCAGCTAGTATGGAAGAGCAGGGCTCTCTATTCTCAGGTCAGGGGGCCGGAAGAGGAGCTTGGGGGTGGGTAGGAGGGAGGCTTACCAGGAGAACCCAAGAGGATGTGCACCAGGTCCTCATAGAGGATGAGGGTGGCCGGCCGCTCGGGGAGCAGGTAGAGGCTGACTGACGCATACACTGCAGGAGGGGTGGCCTGTTAGCTCCAGAGAAAGCCCCTGCCCACACCCAGGCAGGGGACTCCCTCCATCCGAATCCTAGTGACTTCATCCTCCCTCAGCCCCCTCTGCATACCCCAGGCCAGGCAGCAGCTGCTGGAAAGCCTACCCCCTCCGCCCCCAAGGACTATTTTGGGACGGGGTTGATGGGGTCAGCTGCTGTCCCCCCTCCACCTGCCCCTGCACTCACAGGGCAGCTTGTCAACGCGCCAGGGCACGGAGTTGGTGAGGAAGCCAGGGCGGGCAGCAGTGACCAGCACCCAGGTGCCCAAGCGGTAACTGAGGGGCAGTGTGGCCACGCCCTCCGAGTCCGTGGTGCCAGCAGCCAGCAGCATGCGATTCCCAAACACATCCACTGAGGCCTGGGCCAAAGGCGCCAGCTCCCCGCTCACATACACCTGGACCTTGATCAGGACCTCTGTGGACAAGATGAGGTGAGGAGAGTGAGGAGGAGGAGGAGGAAGGGAGGAAGAGAGAAAGGGGGGGCGCCTCAAGATCAGAGGAGGGGGCTGTGGGTTGGGAGCAAGGCTAGATAAGACATTATAAAAGCTAGCATTTACAGAGCCCTCAAACGTCACATCAGCCTGTGAGGTAGTTGGCACTATTTCATCGAGTCTAACAGACGCACTTGTCCACATTTTAACATTTCTGAATTCAGACTATGCCTATGGTTGATGTTGTCATAATTATAATTGGCAGCATTTTTTCCCTTTCTTACTGGTACATGAAATAATGGTGCATCTTCCAGTCAATGATGCATTAGACTCGGTAAGACATGCTCTTAGCCCATTTTGCAGATAAATAAACTGAGGCTCAAAGAGTTTATATATTTGTACTACAGTTAAGTGGGAGGTCCAAACCTGGGTATTGACTTCTAGACCTAAATTCTTAACCGCCGGACCCTATGGGGCTGGTGTCAGGGAGAGGAGAGGGAAGGGAGGGCTGAGAAAGAATAAGTGGAGAACCAGAGGCGACAAGTGGAGAGGAGAGAGGTCAGGATTCAGCCATTTGGAAGAGGGGATGGGGTGTTGGGTCAGAGTTCGGGTTCTTAGGAAGAAACGGAGAAGCGGACTCCAGGGAACTGGTCATTCCCATCATTCATCCACCGCCTAGGACGCTTTGCACAAACCTGTTTCTCTTCAGATTTAGGGACTCACTCCAACCGAAACCCAGACAAGCACCTCCTGACCCCTCCTCCTCAGTGTACTGCTGGCCCCCTCCCAGCTGGTCAGCTACAGGCAGTCACCACGGTAACTCCTTCATTCCTCCCAGAAGATGGGCAGGGAGCTGGGGCCCTGGCCAGGGAAAGAGCCTGGGGGGAGGGGAGAAGAGACCCAGGCCCAAGGGAAGCCGGTATGGAGGGGGCTGGGAAGGGAAACCCAAGTCCTTCGCTTTCCAGCCAACTCTGCCCCTCGCCCGTGGACGGTCTCGCTGCCATGGGCCTGCAGGCCTCCTGCTCTCAGATGGGGTGATGGGGGGAGGAACCAGGCCTAGACTTGCTCTCACGGGTTTTCCAGGCAGCCTCTCTGATCCAGCGCACCATCGACCCCTTCTCACTCAGTGCAGCCCCTTCCTCAAGAGCATGCCTCACCCCTACCTTGCTGCTCACAATGGGAGAAGGTGTCATGCTTGGAAAGGTACAGAGACCCAAGTACGAGCCCCAGGAGGCAGGTGGGAGTGGGTTGGGTGCTGGACACAAAACTAGGGGAGTCCAGGTACAAAGGGAGGCTGAGGGCCACAGGGCATGGGAAGGTCCAGGGGCCTCATGGGTGGAGCTTAATGCTCAACAGTGACAGGTGTCTTATCTCAGGCTTCCAACCCCAGGGCCAGTGCCGCGCCTGCCCCTGGCATCCCATCCAGCTGCTCTGAACCCACCACCCTGTCCTCTCCCGGGCCAAAGCCCACTTCTGCAGGGTGGGTGCACACACCCGACCCTTTCCTTTCTGGTTCCCCTGGGAACTGGCAGCCCCCCTCCACCTCCGAGTCGGAATTCTGAGAAGCTAGAGGGCCTGGCTACTCCCTACCCCCACCCCAGGCTAGGAGCAGCTGGACAGAGCAGCTGGGAAGAGGGAACCCAGGATTAGGGACTATGGTCATGGACGGAATGCCTTGGGTTCAAGAAAAGGGGAGAAAGCCCAGGGAACAAAACGGGTGGGTAGGTAAGGCCTGAAGAAGGCACCAGCGCCAAACTGGGGGGTGAGGGGGTGCCTGGTGGATTTCCTTCCCCTTCCCCATCAGCTGGGCTTCCAGACAGCATTCTGGGAGAGCCCTGTTCCTGGCTCTATTCCAGACCATTCCCTGGGCCCCTCCCCTGGGGTACAGGGCTGGAGAAAAGCTTTCTGAGAAAATGGGGCCCATTCCCAGCCATCAAAGCTCTTCTTGTCTCCCAGGAAGACTGAAGCCAGAGGAGAACCTTCCCCATTCCTCAACGCCTGACGTTCCATACGGTATCCGTTTCTCCTGGCTCGGCCCTGCCTCATTCCAGGAGGAAATCCGACCCCCTCCCTTCATCCGGACCCCACTTCCCTCATGGAGACTCCCCCACCCTGCTTTTCCTGCCAGCTCCTTGGTGGGGAAGTGAGGAGTGGAGAGCACCAGTTCAGGTTCAGACAGGGATGGGGCCCAGAGGCAGGAGAGGGGAGGGCAGTGGCGGGGTGGTGGGGCAGGAGGCTAGGTGGGGGTGCAGGGCTGGAGTGGGTGGAGTACCCGGAGAGCCCAAGCAGGGGAGGAAGTAATCCTCTAGCTCTCCCACCCTCTCCGCTGCAGAAGCCGACCCCACCCCCACCTCACACACCCACCTGGGCCCGGAGAGGGATGGAGAGGTGAGATGAGGAGGGGGTGATCGGGGCTCGGACTGGGGACAGGAATGGCCGGGACCCAGGCACCTGCCCTCCCAGCCGGCACTGCCCACAGTCAGCTAGCCAGCTCAGCAGGCTCGGCCACCACAGCCCTGCCATGCGCTTGGAGCTAGGAATCACCATGTACCCCTTTTTTTCGGAGCCCCCCAACTTCAGCCCCTTCTCTTTCATGGGCTAAGCAGCGTTTCTTTGGTGCACCCCCAAATCTAAACCTGGGGGGCTGTCAGGCTCTAGGCGAAGAACCCCATTCGAACAGTCAATCCACCCTTAGCCTCACCCCTTTTCCCCCTCCCTACACCCCCGTCAAACCTGGCTCTAGGCGCCCAGCCCCCGTCTAGGCCCAGGGTGGCAGCCGAAGCCTGAGCCCCCACCCCGCCGGGGTCTGGAGCGAGAACCCGCAGGGGGCTGCGAGCGGGCGCCCGCCCCAGCCCGCCCCTGGGCGGGTGTCCTCGGCAGACAATGGCTCAGGCTGCAGCGCCTCGCGGACCGGGAGGGAGAAAAACAAGGCAGGAGGTGGGCGGCGGCGCAGAGCCCGGGGACCCCCGCCCTCCCCATTGTGTCTCCCCGAGACCCCCTCCCCGGAGGTCCCCCTCGCCCCCGCCAGCTCCAAACCCAGGTCGCCCATCTACCCCACCCCAATCCAGGGCACGGAATAGCCCCCCATTCTCGAGCGCCGCCGAGAGGGGGCTGGCGGGCGGGGCCCCGGGGGGTGGGGGCGCAGGCTGGCGATCGCTGCCCTTCCCGGCGAGACTCACCCTGCGGGCTGGGGGGCTCCGGCGGCGACTTGCCGGGAGCGCGGGAGGCGCCGCCGAGCAGCAGCCCCAGCAGCGGTAGGAGCCGCGTGAGGACGCTGGGGCCACTCGGCGGCGGCATCGCGGGGCTCGGCCCGGCCCTAGCGGCCCATGGCTCCCGCCCGGCCCCCCTCGGCCGGCCCCGCTCAGCCCCAGCTCTGCGCGGCTCCGGCTCCCGCTCAGGCTGCGGCGGCCGCTCAGCGCGATTGTCTCCGCCCGGAGCCGCCGCCAGCGCCCCCTGCCGGCGGCGCCCCACCCGCTGGTCCTCCCGGCACCGCCCCCTCGCCGCCCCGCCCCGCCCGCCTCCTGCCTGAGCTCAGCCCACCCCGCAGCCACCATCCTGTACTCCAGACCCAGAGCTGCCAGGGAGTGTACCGAATGGGGTCCAATCGCCTGGGTGCTTGGAGTTCCAGGGTTCCCGAAATTTGGTGCATATTTTTTTGGTGTGTGTGTGATGGCTGTTGCTTGCAACACTCAAATAGGTGGGTACTCAAATAGGTGATGGCCGCTCCGCAGCCCCCTGTGGGTTCCTCGCTCCAGACCCCGGCTGGGTGGGGGCTCAGGCTTCGGCTGCCACCCTGGGCCTAGACGGGGGCTGGGTGCCTAGAGCCATGGTCATGAGCGTCTCCACAAAGTGTAAGAACTGCCCTGTTTCACTGCTCCCCTCTCTCGCACAAACATCCCCTCAGTGCAGGGGAGATAGGGCGCAGCCCCTGGGAATCAGTCCGGGTCTTGTCTAGCTCTTGCCTCTTATTAAGCCGTTAGCGAGTTACTCAGCCTTCCTTTGACGTGAGAATTGTAGTCTCTGCCTCGTGGGGTTGCTGTAAAGATGACATGAGATGATGCACAGGGTCTAGCACATGTCTGACCAGGTGCTGCTGTTGGCCCAGATAACGCGATCCATTGATGAGCTATCATAACCGTTAGGACGTTCTGGAGGTGGCACAGCCTGCCTGTGCACTGAGAATCTCCGGCTGGTCTCACTGGTTCTGCATCATGGATGACAACCTGAGTCTCTTCCTTCTTCCTCAGCCATTGAACCCCAACTTGGCCGGCCCTCTAGCCCCAGCCACACTCTCTTTCCTTCCAGTTTCTGAGGGTCATCATCACTCAGTTTCTGGGTGGCCAAATCCTCATCTGATCTGGCATCTCTCTCCGGTTCTCTCTGGCTTGTTACCTTTCCTTTCGCAAAATGTGCTGCCCTGCAGGGGGCTGGAGGCCTAGAGCAAGGACCTCGGGAACATGGGCTTCTCTCCTGGTTGGGAATTCTGAAATTAGGGGACCTTGTTTTGAGACTGTGGACAAAACCACCATATTTTCTTTTTCCTTCCTTCCTTCCTTCCTTCCTTCCTTCCTTCCTTCCTTCCTTCCTTCTTCCCTTCCCTTTTTTCCTTTCCCTTCCCCCCTCTGGTAAATTTCCATCTAACCAGATTTCCCAGTTCCCATTCTTATGTAACCAAATTGTTGGAACCTCAGCACAGGATCTAGCACTCATCCCTAGTGACTTTCATCTTGTTGGTTACAACCCAACTTCACAATCTGTCAGGGCTGCCTGAATGTGCGCCAGTCACCCAGTGTGTGGAGCTCCCGCTCAGCCAGCCGCCATCTGCAGGGTGAAGGGCCTCCTGACAGTACCGAGCAGCCCAGGGCTGGGATGGAGCTCTGGGACACCCCACAGAGACATGCTTCAGCTTTATCAACATTGTTCCGTTTTCAATCCAAGTGTCCATCGTCCAGCTCACATGTCTGTCTTGTGCACGTAAAGACAAATGCCAGATGCGTTGCTGGATCAAGATAGATCGTCTGGGGCCATCCAGTTGCAATGGCAGAGGGACTGGGAACTTGGCTGGTGTTCAAGGGCCTCGGCTTAATCTTTTCCTAAATATTCAGCCACCCAACTAGAAACCTGTTCTGGAACTTGCCATGCATGGATGTCAAATTGTTCTGGTCTGTTCAGAATCTACCTTTTCCCCTTTGGGAGCAGCTCTTGTGAGGTAAGTCTGTCCGTTAATGGCTTCCCCCAACACTGAGCATCAAGTCCAAAGTTCTCTCCTTGTCACAGGTGCTTCCCGCCTGCCCCCACCACTGACCTCACCTCCTGGATCCCTCACCTGCCTCCAGCCCAGGGGCCTCCTTGCTTTTCCTTGAACACGTCAGGCCTGCTCCCACTTGAGGGCCTTTTCTCTGGCTGCTCTTTCTGTCCAGAGCACTTTATTTCCCTGCAGCCGCTCGGCTCATTCATTCATTGCTCTGCTCACCTCATGAGAGGGGCCTTTCCCGACCACTCTGCCTGTAAAGTCAGCCTGCTCCCAACACCCACTTAATTCTACCACTAGCTCCCAATCTTTATTTTTATTCCTATCACTAACTGCCGGGGTCCAACCCCAGCGGGTCCAGGGGTCCCCAAAGGTGTGGACGGAGTCGGCGAAGAAGGAATGACACGAAGACAGCGTTCAGTTGATCAGCAGCCTAGCCAGGATCTCCAGCCAAGTTCTGGTCTGGATCTCCAGTGAAGTTCTCTTTAGGATCTCCAGCCAGGTTCTGTGTCCATGGTCTCTTGCTAGGTTCTCCAGACAGGTTCTCCAGGTTCTCCAGGCAGGTTCTGTAGCCATGTTCCCTCGCTAGGTTCTCCAGCCAGGTTCTGTCCAGGTTCTCCAGCCAGGTTCAGTCACCAGGTTCTAGTCAGGTTCTCTTGCCAATTTCTGTAGTCAGGTTCAGTCCAGGATCTTTTGCCATGTTCTCTCCAGCGAAGCTCTTCTGTCTCTAGAGAACGCTCTGTGTAGGTTCTGTGCCTAGGTTCTGTCTCCCTCTCTGTCTCCTTACATCTGTATTTATACCAGTTGATTCCAATCCTATCAATCTCTATTTCAAAGGTTAGGGCGTTTCTTATCTCCATTCCAGGGAGTAAAGATTATGTAGCTTAAGCATGATTGTTTGTAGTTAAAGTGATTAATTACCCACCTGGCACTTAGTTAAGAGGTTTTATTCCCTCCCTAACTTCAGGGGAAAATCCCTACCTGGGGAAACAACCTTTCTCAGAGACCTTGGTTAAAACACATAGTGCCAAGAAGGTGAGCAAACATATTAAGAACAGTATGCCATATATGCCAGGTCCCTTGAAACAGCAAGCATGGGGACCAGCTCCCGGCAACTAACCACCAATGACTATTATTTATTTATTTATTTATTTAATTTACTAGAGGCCCAGTGCATGAAATTCGTGCACAGGGAGGGTCCCTAGGGGCTGCCAGCTGCTGGCCGGGGAGAGGAGCTGTGGGCAGTTGGCCAGCCGGCCCTGCCCCCTGGTTGAACTCCCAGTCGTGGGGACAATTTGCATATTAGGTTTTTATTATATAGTATTTATTTCCCTTTGCCCCTGATTGGATGGAAGTTCCATGAAGGCAGGGACTTTTTTTGTTGTTCCCTGTTCCATCCCAGCACTGGAATGGAGCCAGGCACATAGTAGGTGCTCAATAAATGTTTATTGAACATGAATCCACAAATCCCTCGGGACTCCCGGTGGATCCCCCACCACTACTTCCCGACTCCGACCTCAGTGTCGCCCTCCTGGGGCCTTCCTGCCTGGTGCCTATTTCCTAACTTAAGACCCTTCTCCTTGGTGGGGAAGAAGGAATAGTACACCTCCCTCACACTGCCTTCCTCAGGATGAGGGCTCAGTCAGCCTCCCTCTCTGCCCCTTCTCACTCTGAACACAGCTTTAAAGGCCTTTTTAAAAAATGGGAGGGGGGAGAACACGTTCTTTTCTTGGTGTTTAGCTCTTCAAAATCATAAAAAAAAAATATTTAAAGCTGCCCATCAGGGACCCTGCCTGCCGACTTTGCCATCCTCCCAGCCATCCTCACACACCTCCACCCCCCTCCAGCCTCACCCGGAGGCTCTGCCACCCTTTTTCCCTTGTTCCACCCCCACCTTCTACTCCCTGACACTCCTCAAAGACAGTAATTTGCAACCTCTGCCTTGACAGATGCTGTCTGCTCACATTTCTAGCAGCCCCAGATCCCCACTCCAAATATCACCTCCCTCTCCTCCCCTAACCCCAAGAGGAAGCAGCACACTGAGTTGGGGCTCAGCCTCTTTATCTGGCAGCAAGAAAGGGGGTGGCCCAGCTCTGATGGGAGGGGGAAGACATCAGGAGGCCTCCATGGAACAGCTCCAACCTGGGGGTGAGCAGAGTTGGGGGGCACTCGGAGAAGAAGGGGCAGAGCGGGGATCACGCCCAGCCTTCCTGTAGGACAGAGCCTGGGCTGCACCTTCACTCCTCCTCTTCATCATCTTCCTCCAGGGGAGGCCGATTCCGCTTGAAGAAGCCAACCTGGGGGTGCACAGGGCCAGGTTATAAAGATGATCCTTAGGCCCCAGAGCAGCACTGGAAGAAGCAATTACGCTAGAAACCAGCCAGCCATGAGGTCCTCTCCTGGACCAGCACAAAATATGGACCCCACTGTTTGCACAAATGAAGGCCTTTCCCCATTTAGGGATAATACATGTAACAATTTCAAAATATGTTTTGCTTTTTCTTCCCTGAATTTTTCTTAAATACTGATGACTGTGTCTCTATATGACTCAGGTGCATGATGATGATATATTTAATTTATTGTAAGTCTAAAGTGTGGTTTTCCCCCAAAGCACCACGTTTCCCAGGGCTTGGCACCTGAGTGAGCTTGAGACCAGCCCACTTGTTCTCCAGGCACAGAGGAGGGAGGGGCCCACCAGGGCCTCATACGGAGCGGGCCACAGGGTCTGGACCAGACCTGACAAGGGGCAGGGAGGAGGTGAACCCATCCTCCACAGCAGCTGGAGATTTCCTGGAGGCAGGACTCACTCCCCGTGACTTCCTCTCAGGAGTGAACGGGTCTAAAGGACTTAGCATCCCAGGAGCCACCTCCTCCAGGAGTCTGTCCCGGGAAGAGGTCCCCTGGAGAATGACAGTCTGATAACGGAGATGTAGTCCTGGCCGGTTTTGCTCAGTGGGTAGAGCGTTGGCCTGCAGACTGAAGGGTCCTGGATTTGATTCCAGTCAAGGACACAAGCCCGTATTGTGGGTTCAATTCCCAGTAGGGGGCGTGCAGGAGGCAGCTGATCAATGATTCTCTCTCATCATTGATGTTTCTTTTTAAAAATATATATATTTTATTGATTTTTTACAGAAAGGAAGGGAGAGGGAGAGGGAGTTAGAAACATTGATCAGCTGTCTCTTGCACACCTTCTACTGGGGATGTGCCTGCAACCAAGGTACATGCCCTTGACTGGAATAGAACCTGGGACCCTTCAGTCCGCAGGCCAAGGCTCTATCCACTGAGCCAAACCGGTTAGGGCTCATCATTGATGTTTCTATCTCTCTCTCCCCTCTCCCTTCCTCTCTGAAATCAATAAAAATACATTTAAAAAATAATCATGGAGATGTACATCAGGTGGGCGCTGGGTCACCCACTTGGACCACTGCCTCTCTCTGCCTCCCTGTGAGGGTGGGCAGGGCCAAGTCTGTGCCCACTAGGGACCCTCCCCTCCCTTCACGCCTCACCTTCCACATGGCCAGCACCAGGAGTGTGAGCAACAGCAGGCCACTCAGCACGCCCACCAGCACCCACCAGATGGGGACGTCCCGCTCCTCCAAGGCCCGAAGCAGCTGCGTCTGGACCTGGGACACACCGGGGCCTGTCCTCAGTCACCTCGGCACCTGGCTTTTCCAAACCTCAGACCCGTGGGGTGGCGACACCTAGCCCAGCCATCTGCCAGTCCCACCCTTCAGGCCCAGGGAGGCCCCGCCCTCATCCTGCCCCACAGGACACAGGGGCTGCCCAGTGGGTACTGCAGGCCCATCTCCTTGACAACATTCGCCCATACGCACCAGAGCTTCTCCACTGGGCAGGCTGAGGGCGGGCACGGTGTAGGGGAGGGAGGAGACATTGAACCAAGCCTGCGACTGCAGCACAAATTGATCCAGGGGCCTCTGGGGGGGTGGGGGAGCCGTTCACACAGGCCTATTGGTTGCAGGAGTCCCAGCGCCTGACCGCCTCCCTCCTGGGGGAGCCTGGCCCTGCCTAATCTCAACCCCTTCAAAGTAGCCCCCCCCCCCAAATAATTAATTTTAAAAAAAGAAAAAGTAAACCTGGTCTTCACTCTCTGCCCGCTCCCCAAAGCCCCGCCTCTCCCCAAAGCTCACTCTGCCCCGCCCCCGAAGGCCCGCCGCTGACGTCATGCCCACCTGGCGGAGGCTGGGCAGCCACAGCAAGGCGTGCACCGTGACCATGGCCCGCTGCCCGCGCTCCATCTCCTGCAGCTCGCACTGCACCACAGTACAGGGCGCCGAGTCGCAGCTCTGAGGGGGTGTGCAATGAGTCCCAGCCCTCCTGACCGCACCCCCTCACCCCAGGGGCCCAGCACGGAGGGAGGGGGGCGGTGCGTGTGTGGGAGGGGCAGTCAGGGAGCCTGGGCCTCAGGAAGGGCCTCAGGTCCAACTTTCAGACCTTCTCTCTAGATCAGCGGTTCTCAACCTGTGGGTCGCGACCCCTTTCACAGGGGCCGCCTAAGACCATCGGAAAACACATCTACAATTACATATTGTTTTTGTGATTAATCACTATGCTTTAATTATGTTCGATTTGTAACAATGAAAATACATCCTGCATATCAGATATTTACATGACTCATAACAGTAGCAAAATTACAGTTATGAAGTAGCAACGAAAATAATTTTATGGTTTGGGTCACCACAACATGAGGAACCGTATTAAAGGGTCGCGGCGTTAGGAAGGTTGAGAACCACTGCTCTAGATGGAGTTGTTCACACAGTCCCGGGGATCCAGGGAGCAGGCGGGGAAAGCAGGCCTTCAGACAGTATTCAATACCCAGAATGCTGGCACCCTGCTCTGGCCTGTATTCATTCGTTTCAATGTCCTGGGAATCTTAAAAAAATGCAAGTGCCCCCCGCCCCCGCCCTGCCCTAGACAGACCAGCACAAACGGACTGAGGCGGCCACCCTGAGGCCCACGCCACTCTCGGCCCCTCTGCCTCCCACCCCCCTGCCCCTGGGCTCCAGGGAGAAGAGACCCCATTTGGAGACCACAGAGCCTGCTCACCACAAGAACTGGATCCTGAAGCCTCGATGGCTGCTTGGACCCTGACAGGAACGCCTGCCTGCGATCCCGCTTGTGGTGGCCCCGGGAAGCGGGGGAAGGACTTGGGGTGGGCACCCCCAAGTCCAGCTGGGGAGGCAAGGCAGCTGTCAGACCCCACACTCTGCCCGTCGCCCTGCGCTCCCGGAGGAGCCCTGGCTGATGGGCTGGGACTCCCCTGCAGCTCCTTCTTCCACCCAGGCTCTCACCTTGAGGGGGTTGGGGGAGGGCTGTGGGGAGCACTGAAGCCCCCCCTGAAGCTGTATATCCAGGATGTAGAGCAGGTCAGAGGACTGGGACTGGCCAGGGAGGTGGATGCTGAGGTGGAGGCCGCTGACAGTGCTAGGGCCGTTGTTGTGGAGCTGGTGAGGGTGGCAGCGTATTAGGCGGCTCAGCGCCTGGACTGTAGTTCCTGGGACCCTCCCACCCCAGCCTGGGCCCAGGGCTCCTCCCTACCTCATAGGTGTGCTCCACTTTGGGGCCCCAGGTGTCTGAGACGTTCTCCCTGTTGCCTTCTTCCGCCGCCACCACCAGGAAGGCTGGAAAGGAGCTCCTGCAGGGGCCCAAGCTCCCAACGTAAGCTTGACCCCAACTTGCTGTGGGAGTCCCCCCAGGACCCCTCAAGCCTTAGGACTTGGCCTGCCGTCTCCCTTATCCTTCCCCAGCCTCTCACCCTCGAAGCTCCACATGGGCCTCCGCACGGACTGGCACATCCAGCACCACCTCCTCACTGTTTGGATTCTGGCTGTTCTTGCTGGAGGGGAGGGGATGAGGAGGAGCAGGTCAGGGACAGCAGCCCAGTGGACATCAGAGCTCTCTGGGGGCGGGGCCCGGATTTCAGAGGCTCAGGAAGACCTGACTCTTTTTCTCCCTTCCTTCCTCCCTTCTTTCCTTCTTCCTTCCTTCCTTCCCTTCCTTTCCTTCACTTCCTTCCCTTTTTCTTTCTTTCTTTCTTTCTTTCTTTCTTTCTTTCTTTCTTCCTTTCTTTCTTTCTTTCCTTTCTCTTTCTTTCTTTCTTCTCTCTCTCTCTCTCTCTCTCTCTCTCTCTCTCTCTCTCTCTCCCTCTCTCTCTCCCTCTTTCTTTCTTTCTTTCTTCTTTCTTTCTTTCTTTCTTTCTTTCTTTCTTCCTTCCTTCCTTCCTTCCTTCCTTCCTTCCTTCCTTCCTTTCTTTCTTTCTTTCTTTCTTTCTTTCTTTCTTTCTTTTTTTTTGCCACCCACACCAAGGTTAACCTGGGAAAGAACTTCTCTTTGGGCTCCAAGACTCAGAAACAAGTCTCTGAGGAGGAAAGGGGACAGGGAAGCCTGAAGAGCCAGCATCCCAGGAGACCCTTCTGCAAGGAGGTCACCTGCGTGTCCCCGCATCAGGTGCTCCCCCGTCCAGTACCTCCTGATCTGCAGCCGGAAGGACACTTGCTCCCCAGCCTCTTCCAGGTTCTCCACACTCACCAACATGGTGATTCCTGCCTGAGAGACGGGACAGGCCGAAGTCACTGCACAGATGCCCACTCTGAACACGGCACGTGGCCTCCAGGCCTCATCTCCACGGTCACCATTATTAACTCCGTCTTACTCAGAAGCCCACTCATCCAAGATCGCACAGCTAGGGAGTGGGAGGACCAGGATTCCGGCCCCGGGCTGACTCCAAACCCAGCCACTAAAACCCAGCTGCCTTTGAGGCCCCGGTGGAGGAGACCCAGCACCCAAGACTCAGCGGCCTCACCCGGACATTCCTCTTCATGGGGTTGCCCAGCTCACACAGCACCACCTTGGTCTCGTTCTCCTTCTTCTGGTTACAGACCAGCCTCTCAAAGCCCTTTCAGGAGGTAGTTTCAAGAAAGAGGATGCTTACAGAGCAGCCCATACATATGGAAACTCCTTGGAAAGCCTGGGAAAGACTTCTGTGCCAGGGTGGGAGGAGGGCTTCCAGGGGTGGGAACACAAGGGACTGACATTCTACTTTATGTATCACTCTAGCACTTTATCATAATGTAAAACATTACATAGACTATGATCCCATCGTTATAAACTACCCGACAAAATAAAAGACATATGTGGCTCTGGACAAGTAGCTCAGTTGGTTAGAGTGTCCTTATGATACACCAAGGTTTCAGGTTTGATCCTTGGCCAGGGCACATACAAGAATCAACCAATGGCCCTAGCTGGTTTTGCTCAGCAGATGGAGTGTCAGCCTGCAGACTAAAGGGTCCTGGGTTTACTTCAGGTCAAGGGCACATGCCCGGGTTGTAGGCTTGATCCCCAGTAAAGGGGTGTGCAGGAGGCAGCCAATCGATTCTCATCATTGATGTTTCCATCTCTCCCTCTTCCTCTCTGAAACCAATAATAATAAAAAAATAATAAAAAAGATATTTCCTTTTTTTAAAGAATCTACCAATGAATGCATAAAAAAGTGGAACAAGTTGATGTTTCTCTCTCCCTCTCTAAAACAAACAAACAAATAAATGTATGTCTGTCGATGTTGAGAAAAAAGACTAGAAGAAGATCGACCAAATGTTAACAGAGGTTCCTGTTAATATTTAGTTCTTGAGCCTTTTTTTGTTTCTGAATCCTCACTGGAGGACATACATAATGTATTTTAAAGACAGGGGGAGAGAGAGGGAGAGAGGAGAGAGAGAGAGAGAGAGAGAGAGAGAGAGAGAGAGAGAGAGAGAGAGAGAGAGACATCGATTGGTTGCCTTCTGTACATGCAACCTAGGTATGTGCCCTGATGGGATATGGAGCCCACAACCTTTTGGTGTACAGGGCGATGCTCCAACCAACTGAGCCACACTGTACAGGGCTTCCTGCACCATTTTGACTTGGGTTTTACAATCAAGTTCTTGAATTTTGGACCATTAGCAAGTACTCCTCTTCCAAGTAAAAAAATAAAATTAAAAGATCACAGCTCTTACACAAAGCATGAGAAGTGGGGCTCTCAGGGTGGGAGAAGGCCTACACCTCTCAGGTCCGAGGAATCCCCTGGGGTGGGGGCCTCACCTGGACGTTGCTGACGGCCCGCATGTAGTGGGCACCTTGGGGCAGGTGCACGGCCAGCTCAGCCTCATAGGCCCCCTCCCCGTCATTGGCTGCATCTATCTTTAGCTCCAACACATTATCGGCTCCAATTAGGAGCGGGGCACCCGTCGTCCTGTGGGGAGAAAGGAGTAAGAGGCTGTGTCCAGGCCCAGGGTCTGGGAGGAGGAGGGGGGTGAGGACAGCGTGTTGGTGTATGACACCCCAGGTGGGGAGGAGGTGTCATCGGTGAGTGGGCCAGGGGAGGGGAGAGTGGGAGGTCTCCTCACACGTTGGCGGTGAGCTGAAGCTGGGGCACACACAGGTCATCTTCCCCGCAGTCCAGGATGATGCGGGTCTACAGGGGGCAGGCACATTGGGGTATGTGGGTAAGTTGGAGGCAGGTGAAGTTAGGGGATTAGAAGATCTGAGAATGAAGGATTGCTGAGATGACATCAGGGCTTTGGGGTTTGGGACAATGTCATGGTTTAGGTCAGCGGTTCTCAACCTGTGGGTCGAGACCCCTTTGGGGGTCAAACGACCCTTTCACAGGGGTCGCCTAAGACCATCGGAAAACACATATATAATTACATATTGTTTTTGTGATTAATCACGATGCTTTAATTATGTTCAATTTGTCACAATGAAATTGGGGGTCACCACAACATGAGGAACTGTATTAAAGGGTCGCGGCATCAGGAAGGTTGAGAACCACTGGTTTAGGTGGTGCCATCAGAGGTTTGAGGTGACATCAACCCTTGGGGACACTGAAGTTTTGGGGTTTTCAATAGGGTTTAGAGCGACATTAGAGATTAGAGGTGACATCGAGGTTTGGGGTTCATATTAGAACTCAGACACTAACCCTAAGCCTGACTGTCCGGCCTGTCCCTGCCCACCCTCACCTGCTCCTGGACGTGGGTGTCTCCCTGCAGCACAAGAGCGGGAGCCAGTCCATCCTTCTCGGGCTGCAGGGACACATTGACGCTGAGCACAATGGGGCTCAGCTTGTCCCGGAAGTCAGCCTCGTCCTAGGGAGGGGACAAGAATCAGGCCCTCTGGCTACCGTGTTCCCTACCACTGACCACCCCCGGACCCGTGGCGCCCGGCCCGTACCCCAGGGCTGGATGAACAAGCTCACCACCCAGCCCTGCCCATCCCCAGCCCGGCGTACCCGGAGGAAGGCCGTGGTGGTGAGGCAGATGGGGCTGTGCCTCCCCCCCAGGTCCAGGTGCAGGGTGGTGCTCGCCTGCTGCGAGTTCAGCAGGAGGACCCTCCGGCCCTGGCGGGGCTTCTGCCGGTCCAGCTGCAGCTCGGCATTTAGGCCTGACAGGGCGAGCAGGGAGGGTCAAGGTCTCCCTGGCCAGCCTCCAGGGGAGTCCAGGCCAGCTCCCTCCTGTGCCCACCCTGCCACTCACCCAGCTTCTGAGGGACATTGTGTCCGGTGGCTCCTACACACACCTGGATGTTAAAGCTGCAAAGATGTGAGTGGGGCTCAGGGGTTAGGGCCCCTGAGATCCCAGATCCTGCCTGGCCCACGCCCTCCGTCCGCTCACCAGCTCACGTGCGTCTCCGTCTTGGGCAGGTCACATTCCTTCACAGCAGGATTCAGCGAACCTTGTACCAGCAGCTGGACAGTGGCCGTCACCACCGGCTGAGCTCTGGTGGGAGGGGGCAGGCTTGCTGTTGTGGCCCTTCCTGGCCTCCTCCCCAGCCCATCCCGGGAGTCAGTCTCACCTGTACACAGCCACCTTGTCAGCCCCGTATGCTCCCACCAATAGGTCTGTAGATATTGGAAGGGGGTCAGAGCTGGTCATGAGAGAGGGCATGACGTCCCCATCTTCCCAGAGGTGCCCAAACCACTTCCCCCATTGGAGGTTTGACCGGGCCCTCCCTGGCATCTCAGCCCCACAGACAGGCCAGAGCTCTCCGTGGGGCGCCGGGTCAGGCACAGGCCCCTGGCTGTGTCTCCCAGCATCTCCAGCTAATGCTCAAGGGCCCTTTTTGTTCAGCTGGGGGCAGTCCAGGGCACCTGGGTATCCATTGTCATCGATGTCTGTGGCACCTCGCAGGGAGAAGCCGAAGCCAGAGCCCGTGGAGAAGGGGCTGTCCAGGACCTGGGAGGGGCGGGAGCTGAGCCCCTCACTCTGGCCCAGGAACACCTGCACTTGGCCCCGACCACTGGGGCCCCCGTAGGGGGCGGCCACTGCAACATCTGGAAGGAACAACAGCAAGAGAGTGGCTGTTTGTTTTCCAGTCTCTCCAGGGGCAGACCCCAGGGGACCAGGAGAGCGATACACAGATCTGGGTCAAGAAGGCAGCTGCCCTGCCTTCCAGGAGTTTACAATTGGGTCAGAGAGAGACCCATCAAATAGGATTATTATAAAAACAGTAACAGCCCTATCTATTCAGAAAAACATATTGACGTGATTTCATTTGATACTGAAAATGAGGCATCGTTATTCCTATTTTAGGTGAGAAAACCGAGTCCCAGAAGATTCAGTAACCAAAACCTATTAAATTCCCCTCCTTTTTTCCTTAGGGACCTTCACCCCATGCCACTTATGCCCTTATACCATGCATGCCCGGAGTCACACCGTGGGCTGGTCATCACTAATAACTTAAACTTTTTTTTTCTTTTGCCTTGTCCAGTGTGGCTCAGTTGGTTGAATGTCATTCTGTGCACCAGAAGGTTGCTGGCTCTATTTCTGATCAGGGCACATACCCAGGTTTCAGGTTCCATCCCCCGTCAGGCTGCGCATGGAAAGCAACCATTTACTGTTTCTTTTTTACATCAATGTTTCTCTCTCTCTCTCACTCTCTCTCTCTCTCTCAAAAATCAGTAAAACATATTTTAAAAAATCTTTTCTTATTGATTTTAGAGAGGGAGGAAGTGGGGGGGGGGTGGGGGTGGGGGAGAGGGCACTCGAAACATTGATGTGAAAGAGAAACATCCATGGGTTGCCTCCCATATTCAAACTGACTGGGGGTCAAACTCAAAACCTAGGTGTGTGCTCTGATCGGAATTGAACCCACAACCTTCGGGTGCACCAGCTGATGCTCCAACCAACTGAGCCCACTGACCGGGGCATCACTAATAACTTTTAAGACCACTCTTGAAAATTTATTTGTTATTCATCATAATCTTATTAATTTGTGTTTTTTGCATGCGACAGGACTCAGGATCTTTGATCCATATGTTGTAACTGTCTTTGCTTTGTCTTCTATGCAGTATTTTTTTTCCCTTTTAAAAACCTTTATTGATTTTTCTGATCAAGTTACCCAGACTTTACCTAAATCAACCACTCTGACCACAGTTGAGTCCCCAGGCCCTGGGCCTCCACGCTCTCCTGACCTTTGGCTTCCTCATCTCTTCACTTATTTCCTGACCATTTCCTCAGCCATCTTGCCCCATTGCCAGTTTGGGGCAAGCCTGGCCAGACCCCCACCAGAGCAGGGCACAAGGAAACGAGTTCCTGATCTACAGTCTCCACTAGGGACTGCCCAGCAGTCAGGCAAGGTGGGGGTGGGGGTCTGCGCAGCGTTCTCTCCCGGTTTGCTCAGCACCTATTTCAAACATTCTCTGTTCTGTCAAGCTCCCAGCCCCCTACTTCCTTCATAAAGTGAAGCAGCCCAAGGGCTGTGCTACAATTCCACACGCACTCCCCCCTTTCCCATCTGACCTTGGATTGGTTGTCCCTCCTTGACCCTGCTGCTGGGCTTAGCATCCCACCCGCATTCCCCGGGCATCAAAGGGACCCTCCTCCAGCTCGCTCTTCCTTCCCTCCACTTCCCCACAGATCGTTTTCCTTTACATTCAACTTACTCCATATGCTTTGAAATTAAAATAGCCTTTGCTCGACGCTCCTCTCAGTAATCATCTTTTTCCTCTTTCACAAACTGGTTGGAGGAGCTGCTCGCACTGGCTGCCTCCAATTCACTTCCATTCATAGGTTGCCTCATGGCGTTTTGCTTTCTGTCCCTACCCAGCCCTGAGTCAGCCTCTGACCTCCTTCCTTCTGCGCGGAGGACTCTCTTCCTTCGCGTTCTGGGCCATCAGATCTCATCTTCTCTCCGACCCCTCTGGACAGTGCTCGGTCTCCTTTCCAGACTCACTTCCTCTGGGGTCCCCTAAGTGCTCTTGCTCCCCAGGGCTCTGTCCTGGGCCTCTCCGCACTTCACAGGCGCCCAGGACCCTCCCCCCCATCCCCGGCCCGTGTGTTCCACTCAGACCTCTCTGGCGGAAGTGGGGAGCTACACTCACTGTTCTCTGGATTTGTCTGCCTAATGTGGGCAAGTCCTTCAGGATCAAACAGGTCCAGAGACCAGCTGCTGACATCCTCCCACATCACCTCCCAGATCTGCTGCCCAGCCCGAGTTCCAGGCAGCGCAGCGAAGGATTCCCCGTCCCCCCAACTCCTTTGCCTGGAATAATGCGAACAAATCCGACTTGGGCTGCGTTAACTCTCTGCTTAAAGCTCTTCCTGGCTCCTGCGGCCTTCAGGCCAAATCCCTGGTCTTTACTGTGGCTGCCACCCCCGGGCAGCGGTGGGGCCCGCTCCTCTTACCGTTGTAGTTGTCCCGGTTGAGGTCGCCCAGAGGCGCGATGGCTGAGCCAAATCGCCCATAGAGCTGGGTGCCAGTCAGGAGGAGGCTGGGGGTGCCCAGCGCGTGGGAGCCCCGAGGCTGCAGGAACAAGTACACGCGCCCCACCTCGGCCAGCTTGCGGTCAGCGCGGCTGTCCATGTACAGGGGCGCGCCCACCAGCAGGTCGTGCCTCCTGCGGGCCAGGCGCGCGGTTACGTGGGGGTGGGTGGCTCGGGGCTGCCGCGGGCCAGAGGCCCCTCTCTCCACCCGCGCCCTCCCGCCCCCCTCGGGGGTCGCCGGGAGTGAGGGCAGCTCACGACTCTGGCAACTGGGGGCTCAACTGGGTAGGGCTGGGCGCCCCCCTCCTCACCCGTCCCCATTGACGTCGGTGACGGCCACCGAGTGCCCGAAATACGAAGCCACCTGCAGGAAAGCCAGGCGCACCCTAACTCCCGCCCCACACCCCCCCGCCTCCCTTCGTCATCGCCCCCCGCTCCCCGCGGAACATTCTGGGGCCCCACCGCCCCTGCCTCGGGCACCCCCACCAGGAAGCGGCCCCCACCTGCTCTCCGTGCACCCGGTGCAGCGTCCGGTAGTTGGAGAGCATGATTTCCACCTGCGCAGACCACCACGTGAGGGCGCCATTCCCCCCCACCACCACCACCGCAGCCTCCCCTCCGGGCAGAGGGTTTGGGGGGGAGGGGTCAGCTTTAGGAGTAGGGTCAGGGGCTTCGGGGTGCCGAATGGCGGGGCAGGTGGCACTCACGGCTCCCAGGGTCCAGCTCCAGGTGGGGGCACCGAAGACATATTCTGGGGAGAGCCGGGCCCAGCCAGTGAGTTCCGGCCCCGCCCTGCCTCCCGCCCATCCTTCCGCACCCGGGGAGGGGGGGGGGGGTTCGGTGCGGGGCCGGGGGTGCCCCTCCCAGGGCTGGCTCCCCAGCCCCTGCCCTTAATGGACTTCTTGCCTGTTGTGTTGGGGTTCCCGTCGAACTCGCCGACGGCCACCGAGTACCCTGGAGACACAACGCGCATTAGTTTTCTGCGGGGGCGCAGCGGGCGGGCGGAGGGCGCGGACGGAGGGGACTCGCACATGGCCAGTTCAGAGCTGCTTTACGGACCCGCCACACGGAGGCCACGGGGCCGAGGCCTGCGGGAAGGCCGGCGGAGGGTGGGAGTTGGGCGGTCGGGGGGTGGGGGGGCTGCGGGAGCCGAGGATGGAGACGCCTCGGGCGGGAGTGGGCCTGGGGCGCGCTCCCGGGGGCGGGGCGGCGGTGAGACCCCGGCAGCCCAGGAGGGGCCAGGGTTACCCCGGTAGCCGTCGAAGTACTCTGGTTTGTTGGAGTCGAAGGTGAGGCGCTGGGTGCCCACGTGCCACAAGAGGGTGCCCGGGTGGTAGCTCCTGAAGATGTCTGCGATCGGAGCCCGCGCCAGGAGCCCTGGGGTGCGAGGGGCAGGGGATGCGAACTTCTGGGGTCTTCCCAGGCCGAGAGAGAGAGAGAGAGAGAGAGAGAGAGAGAGAGAGAGAGAGAGAGACACGGGTGGGCACGTACCTAAGAAAAAGAAGCCGCCAGGGGCCCCGAGCACCAGCTCTCCAGCCTGAAAAGGAAGCGGCGGAGGTGAGAGGGGCCTGTTTGGGAGCCGCCCTCGCGACCCTCAGGGCAGGCCCGCTACTCGCCTGAGTGACAGCGGCGCTGAAGCCCGCTTCGCAGTAGCGCTTGTCTTCCCCTGGAGGGGCAAGGAGGGGGTCAGCCGGGGGCAAGAATGGGGGGTCAGCAGGGGGCAAGGAGGGGGGTCAACAGGGGGCAAGAAGGGGGGTCAGCAGGGGGCAAGGAGGGGGGTCAGCCGGGGGCAAGGAGGGGGGTCAGCAGGGGGCAAGGAGGAGGGTCAGCCGGCGGCAAGGAGGGGGGTCAGCCGGGGGCAAGGAGGGGGATCAGCAGGGGGCAAGGAGGGGGGTCAGCAGGGGGCAAGGAGGAGGGTCAGCAGGGGGCAAGGAGGGGGTCAGCCGGGCGGATGGCGAAGCTGCACTGGCCCTAGCGGGGAGCCCAGGTGGTTAGCACATCCTCCCCCTTCGCCAAGGGTTCCGGCGGGATCCCCGTCAGGGCACATACAAGAATCAGCCAGCGAATGCGTACACAAGTGGAACAGCACGCCAAGACTGTCTCCCTTTCTTTAAAATCAATAAGAAAACAAGAAGTAAAAGCGGGCACCGAACCTGGGGCAGGGCGGGCCACGGGGTGACATAGGGGCGTGGCCCTGAGTCTGCGGGTAGCTGGTGAGGGGGGAGGCGTTGCTGGGAGCAAGGCCCGCGGTGCTGGGAGAATGGGAGAAGGCTCGGGAATCAGGGCTGGGCTCGGTGGCCGGGCGTTGGGCGGAGCTCACAGAATTCCTGCTGCTTGTGCACGCGGCTCATGGTGTTGCCGCGGCAGGGCGAGAACTCCGCGCGGCCCGCGTTCTGCAGCTGGGCCAGGAAGCAGCCCCCCACGGGCGTCTTCTCGGCCTCCTCCGTCTTATCTACGACGTTCCAGTGCTGCCAGGGGGCGCAGGCCTGGGCAGGGCCACAGGAGAGTGGGCAGGAGGCGGACTCAGGCCTCCCCCCGCCTAACGTGTCCCTGCCCCCGACCTCTCGGGGTGTCCCGTCCCGCGTTGCCCACCACAATGTTGTCGCTCCAGCTGACAACCGACGCCCCTAGTCCTTGCCCGGCCTTGAAGGTTTGGAAGGTCTGGGAGCCTACTGTTCGGGTCTCATCATCTGGAGGGCACAAGGAGGGATGGGGCCATGAAGTCCAGCTGTGCGCGCTCCCCGCAGCTCCTCCCTTCCCCTCCGTGCCTGGGACTCACTAAGGTCGAAGGACAGAGGCGAGCACTGGCCGCCCTCGGCCCTCCAGGGGCACAGGAACACGCCGCCAGTCTCCTCTTGACTGCGGCCTCGGATCCGCGGGGCGCCCACCACGATGGCCACGCTGTATAGAAAAAATGCGTGAGCACGGAGCAGATTCCGGGGTACCCCCGTGCCCGCGCAGGGAGCACTACCCTGAAGGGGGGTGTGCCTTGGGGGACACTGGGTCACATTAAGTAGTGCCCATGAGACCACTATGGTGGCTAGAAGGGGAAAAGCAAAAGTGGGGAAGGGGTTAGGTTAGATTCAAGCCCAATGACAGCCATGGGCCACACAGACACCCTGGGAGTTCTGGTTGGACCCTCACACCTCTCACCTCCCTCCATATTCCTCATTGATCAGTCATTAGTTGTAGGTCACATTGGGAAGGGGATTGACTTTGGGGGAGGTGGCTCTCTTCAGCGGAGGAAATTCACCCGGGGCCTGATGCTTGAATGCGGTCTTCCATTGCCACTCCCCAAAGCTGGGTAGCACAGTGTCCACCACCAGAAGGAACTAGCTCAGGGGAGTTATTATAGAGGTTTTTATTTTTGTTTTTTGTTTTTTTTTACAGAGAGGAAAGGAGAGAGATAGAGAGCCAGAAACATCAATGAGAGAGAAACATCAACCAGCCACCTCCTGCATACTCCCCACTGGGGATGTGCCCGCAACCAAGGTACATGCCCCTGACCGGAATCGAACCCAGGACCCCTCAGTCTGCAGGCCAACGCTCTATCCACTGAGCCAAACCGGTTTCGGCTGGGGAGTTATTATAAAGAGGAGGAACCAGGACTGTAATCTTGGCAATCTGATCTCACAGCCTGATTAATCCTAATCACTAATGTTCTATTGCTTCTTCTCAAATATCTATAATTTTTATGGGGATCAAGGAAATGGAGTGGAAAAGCAAGGTGAGTAGATCATTTTACAGTTTTGCAAGTCAATTTAAGACATTCGCACTTCTCTCTGTATTTTGAGGGGATGGCAGTGGAGTGGGTCATACAAGTGACCCTTGGAGAAAAAAATAAGGTATCAACTTTTGTTTTGCCTTTGTTTTTGCTGTAGTTTCAGTGCCTAACTCCTCTTTGGTGTCCCCTCCTGATACCCTCGCCTGAGCAGGTTCCTCCCCAGTATTCCTAACAAGCACTCAGCCAAATAGACCCTAGAAGTCACTTTGCCCAACCTCTATCACAAATGGGGAACTTGAGGTCCACAGAAGCAGTAATGGTGGGAGAATCTTTCTCTCTCCCAACACCCAAACTTCCCCCAGGGCTTACCTCCCATGGCTGTCCTTGTAGAAGTCCAATGAAAACCCAAAGTGGCTGCCATTGGGGCCTGTGTAGAAGGTGAGCCGCACTGGGTCCAGGTTCAAGGCCCAGGCTGGAGGGGCAGCACCGGGTCCCAAGAGCATCTGCACCCACTCCAGAAGCCAGAGGGCATGAAGTGGACACAAAGCTCTGGCCATCTTCCTTCTCCCACAACCTCCTTGGAAGGAATGGACTAACTCCTTCCTCTTCCTTTCAGTTCCACCACAGGAAGTCTTTTCTTATCAAACCTGAAGCCACTTAATGAACAGTAGGCAGAAAACAGGGCTGTTGGCCCTGGACCCATTTGGTTTCTAGGATTGCCAGGAAGGGAAGGAGGTGAGGCCACCCTGAGGGTGGATGCTAATGGCTGAAAGCCATGACTCCTCCCTTTTCCTGAGAGTAGTTTATCACCAAGTCTTGTTGGTTCTGCCTCTCAACTATGTCTCTTGAATCTTCACGCCATTTCTACTACCACCATGCAAGTCTAACCATCATGGCTTTCTGGTTGGGATAGAAAAACCATGAACTAGCTGGTCTGTACACCTCCACTCTAGCCCCCAGTTCTGTGGCCCCTCTTCCTCCCACACAGCTGCCTGCACTGCTGTGGCACATAATGACTTGGTTAACAGTGGGGGAAGGAGTAAGGAAGCTGCTGCCTCCTGATAAGACCTGGGCTGCTGTACCCTCTTGGATAAGGCACCTATCCACTTCCTTTTAGGGCTTTGGGCAGCTTCAGTCAGTCACATTGGTGCAGCAGCTTCCTCACTCTTCCTCCATCTCAGGCCAAGTCTTAATGTGGTCAAGCAGTGCAGCCAGGGCTGGGGAAGGGCTGGTGAATGGGTCTTGGTTGAAGGGAGAAGGGAGATGGGGATAAAGTGGAGTCGGATCAGGGTATTCTGGCTCATAGGCTTTGTGATTATTCACCAGCTGTTCAGTAGAGAGCAGGCCCCCTCACTCTTTCTGGTGACAGAGCTCTTGTCCAATCATCAAGAACCGATTCTGTGGGGTCACTGGCAACAGGAAGCCGCCTCCAACTCTTCAGGCTGGCACCCTGGAATTAACACAGTTTATCATGGCCTGTTCACTGGATCGTGTCCATGAATCCCTGGAGAGCAAGGTTCTTTACTGTAGTCTGGGGCCTAGCCGAGAGCCCAACTTGTAATAGGTGTTACTGAAAGACAGACTGAATGGAGCGTGCACTGAGCATGGAAGATGCAAACATGTGGAAAGAGAAGGAATAGTTTTGAGAAGAAAGGCAAGGTCATTTTCTGTGGATGTGAGCAAGAGGAGTGCCAAGTCTTATTGACACTACATGTCTCCCCCCAAAAAATAGGTTCTCAGGAAGGAAATTCAAGATCTGCCAGGGGAACAGGAACATGGCCACATCCTCCTTTTGCTCTATATTTTCTGATCAATTGCAACCATCTTATCTTGGAAACCCTTTGGCTCCTCCCTTCTCCTAATTCACCATCTCAGCACAAAGCTCAAAATCCTGCCCTTTGCTAGGTTAGAAGCTCCTTACATTTTAGTCCAGGCCTTCTTCACTGATTTCTTAGTCCCAGGACTACAGTAGGCATGTAACGCATCTATTAGAATGAATACTTAACTCAGTTTTATACTTACCTACCACGTTCCCACTGACCTCAGCTGAGCGGTATTGTAATTATTGGTGTATACTGTGTAGCCCCAAATGAAGTCACATTTCACTAAAGTTTTTAAATCAGTATTTATTCTGTTCAAGGCACTGAGTAGTAAGGGATACGAAGGTCCCTGACCAAGGATCTTTAAAGAGGGAGTTAAGACATGAACACACAACTGCAGCAGAGGAAGAGTAAAGCATGCCTTGAAAGGGTGATTATGTCTAGCTGAAATCATTTATATCATATACTCCTCATAACAACTCCTATGAAGTAGGTACTATTATGCCCATTTCATAAATGCCAAAACTGTGGCACAGAGTTTTAGGCAAATTGCCCAAGTTTACACGGCCAATGTGTGGATTCAAATATGTTTGTGCTTAAATTCATGTTTGTTTCCAAAGGATTTTATTTATTTCTTGGTTAATCCTCATCCAAGAATGTTTTTCCCATTGATTTTCAGAGAGTGGGAGGGAGCGAGAGAGAAATATTGATGTGAGACACATCGATTGGTTGCCTCCCGAAAGTGATCCGGGGATCGAGCCTGCAATCGAGGTATGTGCCCTTGACTGGAATTGAACCCAGGACCCTTCAGTCTGTAGGCTGACACTCTATCCACTGAACCAAATAGGCCAGGGCTAAAATCATGTTTTTTAAAAATATATTAAAATTATTGATTTCAAAGAGGGAGAGGGAGAAACATCTATGAGAATCATTGATCAGCTGCCTACTGCACGCACCCTTTTGAGGATCTAGCCTGCAACACAGGCATGTGCCCTTGACCGGAATCAAACCCGAGACCCTCAGTCCTCACGCCGATGCTTTATCCACTGAGCCAAACCGGCTAGGGCTAAAATCAATGTTCTTATCCATTACACTCTTGTCAGAGAATCTCTTTAAGAGTGGCAGGACATAAAGGTCAATTATAGGGAAGGGCAAGTAGTTGACTTAGGATAGGGTGGACTGGAGCATGAGGACAGAGTGGGCATTAAGGTGGAATGAAAGGCTGGGGTCAAATAACTCCAAGTCCTTGAATGCCTTATCAAGGAATGTGAACTTTAATCTGAAGATGGAGAATCATGAAGATTTTTCAAGTCAGACAATAAGAGATATACTAATTGTGCTCCGATTTGGACGATTACACTGTGGATAGAAGGGACTGGAAAAGGCAGAACTTACTGGGAAGATCAGATGGAGAGCAACTGCAATCCTCTTGGTTTAAAGGTGATGGATGAGGCTTAAACCCGGGTACAGATGGCAGGAACAAGGGAGATAGCAGAGATTACACAATCAGTAACTGGATGTGGTGGGCAAGTGTCAAGTAACTTGAAGCTTTGGTGCCTTGTTGGCTGGTAGGACAGTGGTACCAGTAACTAAAATTGGGAACAGGTGGAGCATCGGATTTGGGAAGGGAGAGGAGTGTGGTATTCAAGAATTCTGTTCTTCTGGGAGTTCCTCTGGGGTCAGAGCTGGGTTAGTCTCCTTTCTGAGATAGTAGGCAGGAGTGCTGCTGACACACTGCTCCCACTTCTCCATCCCATCAGCCAACAGTGCTAGGATCCCTCAATGAATTCAAAGTTCTGCTAAGACTTCATTGAGTCCACAATTATTAACTTCTACTATGTGCCTGGCACTGAGCTAGGTGAAGTGGGTATAAAGAAAAACATTTTATCACCTTTGGTTTCCTTTCTAAACTCTGATGCATAAAAATCCCCAGTTAGTAGTATTTTACTTTGCTCAAATCTTTCTTGGACATATAATCAAAATGTTTGTGTTCAACTCTGTAAAACCCTCTAAGGAATTAAGAAAGAAAGAAAGAAAAAAAAGAATCAATCCCTGTCCTCCCAGAACTTCTAACTTCATTGGGGAGCAGTGAACACAAAATGAACTGCACTCAAGATTCTGAAAAGCCAGTAAGCTTATATGGGACAGAGAATTATATCCTAAGAGTCAGGGAGGTCGGCCAGGAAATGCTGCAGACATTCAGATACGAATTGATAATGGGGAAGTGAAGGTGTCTCTGGTAAATAAGAATGGAAATGGTTGACAAGGCCTGGATTAGTCACTGAGGGCACAGAAGAGGCATGTCCATGTTGCAAGCCCAGGTGGCTGAGGCAGGCAGCTGCACAGAGCACTCTCTACAGGCCAGTCTGCTGCTTTCACTGGCACCTTGCCTGCTCAGAACATTACTTTTCATTTTTTTAACATCCTTTCTTTCTGGGCAGGAATTTTGCTATTTTAGGAAAATAGGCAGATTTGAGCATCCAACCCAAGGTTCATGTTGAATAGCTTCTCTTCAGTCAAGGGGAGAACACAGCTGTTATGAGTAGGAAAGAAATAGACATTGTACTCCTCCTTCCTGAAAGACTGAGGAAGAGAGAGGAAACTAATTTATCCCTGCATATCTATGTGGCTAGCTTTGATGCTGACCTTTCCTTTTTGTGATTTTTTGATACAGTAGAGGCTTTTATCAGCTCAGTAACAAGGCCTATTCCTTTCACCAGGTAGCTCTCAAGTACTGTACTGGTATTAAAGGGTTGAGGAGAATAATTGAAGACTGGTTCTGATATACAGAACTACTTCTGGAGGGCAAAAGCCAGGCAGATGACTCTTGCAATTCCATTGCCCTGAAGTTTATCCAAAATCTTAAAAATCAAACTCAGAAATTCCAACCCACTTACTTATTAGTGAGCACCTACATGCCACATACCCTATTACACAGAGATTACATACCTAAGAGGTAAGGCAGAAATAGAAAATTCGTGTGAGAAAGAGGTGCACATTCCAAAGCACCTACCAAAGACTGAGAAACTTTACTATACGTCCTCCCACATCATCATCTTTTCTCTCTACTTGGGCAGCCTGAGCTCTGAGAAGCACAATTCCAAACATCATAAAAAACTGGTTCTCAAGAGTCTATCCCTTGATCACTTCAAACAAGATGTTATTTGTAACCCTCAACTCCACCCTTTCCCAACTTGAATGGATGGGGCAACAATCACAACAGACTCTGCTAAGTTTCCACAAATCATTGGTTTATTAGAAAGTTCCTTTCCCTAATTTTACAGCATATATATCTCTATCATATGCGATAAAGTTAAATACAATCTGTTATGCTTGTAAGGAAGGATAGGCTATTTTGTTTTTCTTTACTTTTTTTAAAGTTTTAAAATCACTATTCTGAAAGTTAAAGAAAACTGCCCCCAGGAAGACAGAGGCAGCCAGAGTATGGCTCAATCTACAAGCTAATGGGAAGGGAAATAGCACAAAAATGTTAATACTGTATTATTTAAATTATTTACATGGGCTTCATGAAAGCAAAGAAAAATGAGTCCCTTCACGTCAAAGACATTTCATTTTTCCAGTGCTAGTTATCAAAAAAGTGATGCTTCTGAACCACATGAGGAGCACTAAACAGGTAGGAGGCTCAGTCAAGAGCCTTGTTTGTCCAGCACTTGCTTCTCATAAACTCAAAACCTTTTCCATTTGGGAATTCGAGAAGAAAGGCAGAACACAGAGCCTTGGCCCAGGTAAGTAGGGTTTGTTTTTCCTGTCAGGTGACCACCCAACCAATTCTAGCCACAGGAATAGGCAGGGAAATGCCAAACAGGGATCCGCTAATTACACTAAAGATGGTGAGAAGTGCAATATAAACACTTTAGGGTCAGTGTGTTAATTAGGTCTGAAAACCTGGGTGAAAAGCAAGAAGAGGAAGAGGAACTGAGGTGGTATTTCCTCTGGTAGGTGCCATGGTGTCACAGAAGAGAAAAGGAATCTTTACTGCTTAAGCTAAACTGGGCTGAAGGCATGGAAACTATGAAGCAAAAGAATTTGCAGTATCTATAAATGTGCTCATGTCCCAACAAGAGGAGGAAGAAAACGGAACTCTACCATCCCCCAGTCTACTTCTACTTGTTTCTAGCCAACCAAAAAGGCACATTAAAAAACAAAAAATTATCAGAGGAGGCTAAGTACTAGGAAGGCAAATGGACTGCCTAGAACAAGGCATCAGAAACCCCCAATCACTCTGAATCTCACTGCTTTCAAATAAAGCTCTTGAATGTTTTCCTCCTCTGTGGGGCCCACCTGTTTTTCTGTAAAAAACAAAAACAAAGCAGATGAAGAAGACCACCATAACTGAGTATTCCTCTGAACCCCCAGCTGACTGATGCCCATTAGTTCAAACATCCCAGTGCTGGGGGCACCACTTAATGCAAATTACTGAATATTTTGTCCCAGCAAAAATGTTAAACAATGTTCCTTTTTTGCTCTGACATTTTTATAGTTCATAACTTCAAAAAATACATGAGTTTGATAAAATATACATGCTTAGTCATTTTTGCATCTAGCAGAAAACAAATACTTTATTTTTTGCTTTCATCTTATAACCTTTAGTTTCTTAATTCAACTAGGCAAACATATTTACACAAAGCCACCAGAACAAGGATCACTTAAAGAGCTAGATGTAAAAAATATTATTGCAGTATACTACAAATATGGAACCTTTTTTATGAGCTACAAAAAGCAGCATTTGCGTTTATAGAGTTCAGTGCAATTTTTTTACGTTAAAAAAATCCTATAAATTAAGAAGGAAACATCAACATGACAGAAGAAAATACACCCTTCAGACATACAAGCTCCTCCCTGGGAAAGCACATGAGAAACTGTGTTCCGCATAGCTTGTAATCATGATAGGATCTTCTTTTCTGGGATAGTCCGATGTCTCTTCTGGGATGAGGGACACGAGGACATCAGTGCCAAACGTGTGGCTCTTTATGTGGGAAGTGGATCCAAAAACAGAGTAGCATCTGATTCCAGGTCTGACTCCCTTTCCACCTCACCCAGGGAACACAAGGTCACCAAGGGATGGTCAGACATTGGGAAGGCAGGATCAGATGGGACAACCCGCCAGCCAGAGAGGAGAAAAATGTTTTAAAATTTACAGAAGGGAAGAGCAGAGGTTAAACAGTAGAGGGAGAAGGGGAGCATATAAACTTGACCATCTGGAAATGTTGCTGCAGAGGGGTGGGTAGCACTTACTAGTGTTTCCTAGTCTAGAAACACAGGAGGGGGAGAGATACAAGGAAGGGGGGGGGGGGAGAGAAATCCCTGATAGTGAATCCAAAGCAAACCTCAAATCTAAAACCACCCCTGCAAGCCAAAACCCAATTCTTTGGCTATCAGACACTGCCCATCCCAGCTTCTACTTGCTGGTATTAATGGCTCAACACTCCCAAGGGAAGACTTATGGGTCACCTTCCCTGGTCCTACCTGGGCTCTCATCCCCCAACTCATGTGCCATGGCCAGGGGGGTGCTGCAGGTCCTGACCTGAGAAGATGGGGTGAAGAAGTGGGTGAAGGTGGAGGGCAGTGGCAGCTGCTGCAGCAGGCCGTGGGGCAAGGAGGGTAGGATAGAGGGCAGCATGTGGGACAGGGTGGAAGGTGAAGGGTCCAGGATGGATGGCTGAGGCAGGAATGATGTGAATGGGATGGCTAGCGAGAAAGGTGGCAGGGTGGCCAGGGATGATTGAGTGAGTGAGGTGGGATAAGGAAATGGGGGTCAGGTGGGGCTGGGGAATATGATGTACTTGGGCAAGTGGCTGGGGATGAGGGTGGGGGTGAATGCCAATGGCAGCAGCAGCTGCTGCAGCATGATGCTGTAGGATGGCATGCTGAACAGTTGTGATGGAGGTGGCAGAGGCTGTGGCCGGCTGCTGAATGTGGATGGGCTGCAGGGCTGGAGTGGCTGGGGCCAGGGCAGCAGAGGCTGGAAAGGCTTTTACTTGCTTGGCTAGAAGCTGCTGCTGGATGTGCTGCTGTGCAGCCTGCTGGAGTTTGCTGTACTTCTCCATCTCCTCGGGGGTGAAGGTGATGGGCTGGCTTTCCAGGGGGGCCAGGGAAGCATCCTCTGTCCCATCAGCTGACTCGATACTAGGCTCCCCACTGGGAGGTGCATAACTGGAGAAGTGCTCAAGTTCTGGCACTATTGGCAGCAGGCTAGATTCCACAGGGCCTGGTTGACTGCCACTATCCAAGGATTCTAGGGTGTCCCCATCGCTCGGGTCAGGGAGGTAGTTATGGGAGATGGTTGGGTCCCCAGGAAAGCAATCAGAGTGCACTGGGGTGCCTAGTGGAGCCACAGGGTGATTAGCAGTAGTAGCTTCTTCAGATTTTGGCTCTTCTGGAGGTGGGTCTGATAAGGGGCCAGTGGTTTCCTCTGAGGGGTACTGATGTCCAAATGGGGCATCACTATTCCCTGGAGGCCCTTCTTCTGTCTCTGACTGTTCTTGCTCTTCCCCTCTTTCTAAGCCAGACTCTTCACATTTCTTGGTGTTGGGCTTTCGGGTAGCTGGGAGTTTCCCTATCAGCGGAAGGACAGGCTTATTGCCAAGAGAGGGGGGGAGCTTGGGCCCAAAGTAACCTTGTGGGGGGTCCTTGAGCTTGAGCCCAGCTTTATTTGGGGTGGCCAGCACCTCCTCACTTACACTGAGTTTCCTCTCCACTTTCCTTGACTGGATCTTCTCCAGGAGAAGTTTGGCAGTGAGAGAGTTCTTATCTTCAGGGCTGCAGTCACTCTCTGATCCCCTTCCTGTGCTAACACTGTTGTTCTGGGAGGGTAGGCCTGTCCCTTTACTATCATCTCCTCTGCCATCTTCCTTTTTCTCATGGCCTTCTCCCCGACCTGATCGGAAATAATGAGGAGACTGGGAGCGGTAGATTTTGGAGCGAATGAAGTCTCGACGACCAGAACGCCTCTCCTCAGGGCTCTCATGACCCCATGATCCTTTCCTAGAGCCTGATCTTTGGGAAGGGCTTCTGGTGCTGCGGCTGCGGTCCCGGCTATAGCTGCGGCTTCGCTGCCAGCTGTGGGCTGTGGTACTACGGCTTCTCCGTTTGCTCCGGCTGCGGCTGCAACTACTGCTGCGGCTGCGGCCCCGGGATCTTGAGCGGTCTCTGGTATGACTCCGAGACCGGCTTCGGGACTGGCTGCAACTGAGGCTATAGTCATCGGAAGATGAATATTTGTGCCGTTTGGACCGGTGCTTGGAGCTGGTGTAGTCTGAGTCATCAGAGTCATGGGAGCGCTTTGAGTGCCTTCGTGATCGGTCACTATAGTCACTATAGCTGTCATCAGAATAACTGTGCTGCCTACTATAGCAGCTCTGGTCTGAAGAAGCCTCTGAGCTACTTGAGTAAGAACGCTGGGAGGAGCGGTGTGAGGAATGGCGCCGGCCAGACCTTGAACGGCTATGGGAATGCTCACTGCCCGAGTCTTCCTCTTCCTCCTCCTCCTCCTCTTCACTGTATTGGGATGGAGACTTCTGGTGCAGCCGGCGTGATGAAACATCATCACTATCCTCATCTCCACTGCTGGGTCGACTCCGATGGCTGGACCGGCTGCTCCGTTTGGTGCTAGCTCTTCGCTGGCAGGATGAAGTTGGAGGTTCACCTTTATGTTTCCTCCCACCATGATCTTGAGAGCTGCCACCACCTCCACTTTCATCCTTTTTGCCACTGCTCCCTTCTTCACCTGGGAGGGATCTCCGCTGGGAATCATCTTGGGCTCGCCGCCGTCTTCTTGGTGGAGCAGGGCTACCACTCCCAGGGGGTTCTGGTTTGGGTCCCCGTTCGGAATCTGCCGGGGCTGACTTATTCTTCTTCCGTTTTCGTTTCTTGCGCTTCTTAGACTTCTCCCCAGACTCAACCTTAGAGCTTTTGTCTTCTGGGTCAGCCTTGTGTTTCCGTTTGTGTTTGCTGGATTTTTTGTGCTTCTTTTTCTTTTTGTGTCGGTGGGACTTCCCAGATCGTTCCTTCTTGCTAGGAAGGCTTCTCCCTGTGTCTTCTGTTTCTGATCCATGGCTGCCACCAGGCTCCTGCTTATTCGGGCCGCGACAGGAAGATCCTGAAGCAGGTGCATCTATTCTATCTCCTGAGGAATGTTCTACTTTCTCTCCTCCTTCCTTGCTTTTATTTGGCTCACCAGGATCAAGGCCGTGGAGATGGTCCTTTGAGGAGCCTCCTATGTCCTTTGGTTTTTCTGTCCCTTTAGCTCTGGCATCTTTGTTCCTTGAAAGTTTAAAGTCAAAGTATAAAGGGTTACAACTGTATGAAATGGAGGGTTCTGCCTTGGTGAAAATTAATAGTTCTGATGGCCACTGGAGGGCAGTGCTTTCATCTTTGCTCAAAACTGGAAAGAAGGGGCCAGTAGGATGTTTGGGTCCCTCACGGCTTTCTTTTCCTGGTGGGGTGGTCTGAGAGGTTTCTTTAGAAGGGTTAGGCTCACACATCTGAATACCTGAAGACTTCTGACTCTCTAAACTCTGCTCACTTATGTCCCCTCCTGAAGCCTTCTTGGTTTCAGCTCTGCTTCCAGGTTCTGAGGGCTCAGCCACACTGGTTTCCGCCTGCTGCTCCGAGACCTCACTAACAGTCTTTTCTGCTCCTTGGCTTGCTGCCACCTTGCTCAAGCGTTTAGGCTTGGGAGAATTGCTTTTTTTGCTCTCTAGGGCATTCTTTGGGTGTGTATTATCACCACCTTCCATTTGTTCGCTAGCTCTCATAAAGAGGAGGAAGGGAAAATTAGGTTTTACTTTGCAGTGTGCTGGGGGGATGTAGTGGTAATACTCTGGCTCTGTTGCCCCAGCTCCTTCTTCTCGCTTCATTCTTTTTAACTTAGATAATGTTGAGGCAAGGGACCCTCCATCCTGAGGGTCTTCGTCCTCTTTTTTGCCATCGAGATTACTACTAGCATCAGAGTCTCCCACCTTCTGCAGTCCTTGGTCAGACCCCTTCTCATCAGCTTTTGTTCCATCTTCAGAAGTTCCTTCCTCTGCGTGGTCCTTGAAAACTGATGCTATTGATTCGAGTTTGACAGGAGCCTTCTTGGCAAAAGAAAATGACACTCCCAATTTTTGCAATGGGGTACCCAGATTATTCTTAATGCCAAAGCTGACACCTTGGGAGACTAACCCAGGAGCCTGTGACAGTCCAGTGGTATTAGTGATTTGTACTGCAGTGAAAGGGCCTCCTTTATCTGTGGAGAATTCAGATCCTAGTCCACAAGTGGCAGGGACACTTATGCCACTGTTTGTAGCTGATTCATCTTTATCATCATCTCCACCTTCTTCATCTACAGCCACTGTGGTTGGTCTGAACATAGGACCACTTCCAGGTGCACTACACATTGGTTTAGAAAAATAAAAAACAAACAAACAACAACAAAAAAAACACAGGTTTAGGAGTACATTTCATGCTTCCTCTAAAATACCTCATGTTCTATCATTCTTTACAGGTAGGTCTAAAAGACACTGAGTGGTGGTCATTCCCTAGCCTCTGTTAATGAAGGGAACTCTCTCACTGAGGTGAGGCAAAATCTCATACTGTTAATCTATCAAGCTACATTTCTAAAACTAGACAGTTACTACTATTTCTTCCTAAGGTATCTAAAATTAAAATATTTTATCATTATCATCTGGTAAAGTCTACCCATCCTGTATCCATGCTCATTTCTTACTGTATCATCCTACCCATCAGTATGTTATCAATGTATGGCTGAACATCTATTCACAAGGTTCTATTCAGCTAAAAAAACAACACCCTAATTTTCTCTGCTTTCAAATTTCATTTTTTTTAAATGTGCATGTTCTCTGAGTTAAATATTATCAGAACCTCCAAAGTGCTACTACTCTATGGTGGTCTGTGGCTAGTATGTCTGTTTTAGAAATGAAGGGTCTGTGCCTATTTCCTGGGCCCCACATCTAAGCATTTACTTATAAAAAAAATTTTTTTTTTCCCTTAAATTTGATTTCAGAGAGGAAGGGAGCAGGAGAGATAGAAACATCAATGATAAGGGAGAATCATTGATTAGCTGCCTACTGCACGCCTCCCATTGGGGACTGACCCCACAACCTGGGCATGTGCCTTGACGGGGAACTGAACATTAAACTGCCCTCCTAGTTCATGGATCAATGCTCAACCATGGAGCCACACCGGCCAGCTGCTTTGGCTTTGATTCTTTCTGGGCATTACATACAACGATCACGATACTACTAAGGACTTTCTCAGGTTTGAAAACAGGAACATTGAGGAGCCTCAAAGCCAACATTTTAAAACCCTGTACGCTGGAAATTTTTATAGTATGTGAACTATAAAGGCATCTCTCAAGCTAAATTGAAGAACTAAGAGCATTAGATATCTATTTTAAGTCCTCGTTATCTGAACTCTACCTACTAGCTGTCTTAAATTCAGGAATCAAATATATTTGGATAATGTGGTATCCCTTACTATCGGAAGATAGGAACCCAACAGATGTGGATAGCAATAGATACTTACACTGTGTCACAAAACCTACCACACAGCAAAGAAAACCTCAAACTCAATAAAAAGGGACTTATTTTGATATTTGCTTAGTCTTTGCCATGTTACTTCAGTAATATTTACTTACTATGGGGTCATGCATTACTCCTAGGACAATTAAATATCTGATGAGGGTTCAAAACTTTCTTTTATTCTCCCAAGAGATTACTCAGTCATTGTTTAGCTGTTTGTAAAACTGAGGAAAGTCACCTCTGAAGAAAAACATGTATTAAAAAATGTCCTGAACTAGAAAGTGGTTCTGTTATATATTTTTTAAGGAGGTACCCTTGCAACATGTACAAGAGGAATTGTTTTACTACATAAAGAGCTGCCAAAGAAGAAATCTATAGACAGTTTAACTCAACACTAGGGCTCAGGTCAATTCTGTTTCAAAACTTACACTAATATGTGTTTTCTCCCTTCCTCTGTCTCCAAAACATAAGAGAAGTAAATAAGTAAAACAGAGTCCAGAGACAAAAATAAACCTAGTAAGTCCAGGAATGAGGCTGTAAACTTTTAATAGGAGCAATCAGTTTATCTTTTAACCGTAACCAGTTCCTTCCTTTGGTCCTGGTCAACCATTAAAAATAAATATGGGGCCCTAGCTGGTTTGGCTCAGTGGGCAGAGTGTCGGTTTGCGCACTGAAGGGCCCTGGGTTCAATTCTGGTCAAGGGCACAGGCCCAGGTTGTGGGCTTAATCCCTAGTGGGGGAGGGCAGGAGGCAGCCAATCAATGATTCAGTGATTCTCTCCCATCATTGATGTTTCTATCTTTCTCTCCCTTCCACTCTGAAATCAATAAAAACGTATTTAAAAAAACAAACAAACATGGGGCCCAGCCAGTGTGGCTCAGTGGTTGAGCATTGATCCATGAACCAGGAGGGCAGTTTTATGTTTCTATCTCTCTCTCCCTCTCCCTTCCTCTCTTTGATATCAATTAAAAATAAAAAAAATAAAAACCAAACAAGCACGGGTGGGGGGGGGGGTAGAGGAGGTTATATGGGGGATAAATGATGATGGAAAAAAATAACAAAATAAAGGGAGAAAAAAAATCAACTCAACCCAAACCAAACAAACAAACGGGGGGGGGGGGGGGGGGGAGGGGGTCTAGTCCTTCTAATTGAGCATATATTCACAAATCTTCCGATGCTTAAAGACTGGGTCCCCAAAGTCTAATTGCTTAGAAATTCAGCCTTAAGTGGAAAAAATTTCACCGAAGGCAAAATACCAGCTCCAAACTGTTAAGCAGGAACCTCAGAGCATTCCCTAGGTTTCATAGTGTTTAGTACTAACTTATAGTACTTAAAAGGCATTTACTACACTTGAATCTGTGCTGCGGTACTTTTTGGTTATAAAATAATAATGTAACAAATGTGCTTTTCTACATAAGAATGAATGTCGGAGATAGGAACAATAATCGTGTATAATTTATTGAGCATAATTTATATGTACTAAGCACTTTTAATGTAATAACTTAATCACTCTTCACAACTACAGAGATTAGACTGTTATACCATCTCCGTCTTCCAGGGAAGAAAACGGAGGCACAGAGGTTAGATAATTCAAGGCCACACAGACCGCAGAAACGGCCTCAGGAGCATCTTCTTCATCAGCATTTCATACTCTAAGTATCGATATGCTTTTAGGTTGAAAGAGGGAATCTATTAAAAACGTAAGCATTATAATTCTTAAATCTTAAGGATTATAATTATCCATAGACTCTCTGAGAGAAAATGTCCTCACCATTCAGCTTGTTTTCTTTGCTCTGCCAACTCATGGAGACGCCGAAGGGCTTTTTCCTGTTTCTTCTCATCCTTGCGGGATCTTGAAGAAACATTTCGAGCAAACTCTCTCTGCTTGAGATCTTTCAATCTCTGGGGTAACAAAAGAAGGGAACAGAGGGTGGGTGATTTAGAGTAACTTGGGGATCCTGACAACAAGGCCTTTAAAATTTACCCTCAATCAATGGTTATAGTGCTAGTGTAGAATACATTGTTATACTCTCTTCTGGTAATAGAAAACACAATGGCTGATTACTCTGGGTAACACACTTGTAGTATCTGCATTTCTAATTAAGACAGCATACCATTTGCTTTATTGGGAAAACTTAAATGATGTCAGAAGCAATGAGCAAATTTTAGAACACTAGGAAGAAAGAAAAGGGACTATTTAATCACCTGCTCTTCCAGGATGCAAAACCAGACAAATAGAACATGAGATAAATTGTAGTAACACAAGCCAAAGAAAACAGAAAGGGGTTAAACTAGTACAGAAAGTTACCCAGGTGTAAGATCTTAAAAAGCAATGTACAGCTTACATGGGGAGGTTATTTGAATCAGAACTAACACATAGAAAGCATACTTTTATTTCACCATAAAAAGGTGCTATTATTTCTTTTTAGCATGAACAGTTTTCCTGTGACTATCAAACAAACCGTTTTCCAATGCTACTAGCATGTTCGGAGCTCACCAGTTCGACCATGTTTCATCCGGTCATTCTGGTGAAATTAGACAGTAATATGTGTAGCTTTTCATTGCTTCATAGCCCTGAGAGGAACATCCAGGGGATGAGAAGGGAGAATAGAGATAAGTCAAAGAATTTATTACTTAAAATCCTAATAAAAGAATGGGTCTTTTATTCTCAGAAGCTATTATATATTTTTCCTTAAAACAAAAGAACAAGAATCAAAAAAGAACAGTGCTATGACAAACTGGTAACAGAGTCCAGACATATCTATCTGCAATGAAGACAGAACTAAAATTATTTTTAACACACTAACATTAAAACCAAAAGAAACCAAAACACATACATTAGCCTATGTTTTTACCACAGCATTGGGAAAAAGAATTTGACCCAATATAAAGTGGACATTGCTTTGTGGAAAGTCATGATGTTCAACAGACAGAGGAATTTTCTTAGCTAGTATTTATGAAATGTGTTTTGAGTATTTTTGAATTGGGAAGGGCAAAGGGTGGAAAGACACACACAAAGAAAGATGTACAGCTAAAGACACTAGTAGAAAAACTCACTCTTGTGATCTGGGCTCCCAAATTAGAAGGATTTGCTTTCAATACATCAGCTGAAAATGTCACATCACAAAGAAAAAAAGTAAAATAAAACAAGAGTGGAAGAGAAAAAAAAAATAAAGCAAGCATTACTACACAAGCTCTCTTAGTGAATCTGCAAACTATTATACTGAACAATCAGGGACAAAGCCATCAACTCTAAAAGGGGTGGGAAGAAAGGAAGCTCCTGTACAACACATACATGTGTACGTTTACACAGACTTGACATAGTAACAATCCCTCCTATATAAATGGAAGTACTGCCTTTTTTTTTTTTTTTAAGGAAAAAAATGGTTATAGAACTCAAGGAAAGACCACTGCTGTCTAAAAGCAGTTAGTCTTATTTTCATTTACCTTTATTTTGAGGACGCTCAAGTAACCAACAGCTGGCAAAATTGTTTTACTGAGGCTAGTTGACCAGAATTACGATTTTTATAAAAACCACTTTAAGATGGATGATCAACTATTTTAAATAAACATGGATTCCAATTTCCTCTTTCTGAAGAAAATGAAGCAGAGAGGAAGAGCCTGTCAGAACTATTATATGATTACTTGAGCCTGTCAGATCTAGTTGGTTTTTCCCCCTCCCCAAACACTTAACAGAATGAATATATGCTTTTTTCACATCTGCTATTTTCTCTCAGCCACCCAAAATGCCTGGAAAATCTACGGGTGTCTATTCATTTCCTTCCCTCTTACAAATATTTCATCACTTTTAGGAGTTATTTCAAACTATAGAACACTGTCTAAAAGAATGAGCATTTTGCCCTGGCCAGGTAGCTCAGTTGGTTAGAGCATTGTCCCGATATGCCAAGATTGAGGGTTCGATCCCTGGTCAGGGCACATACAAGAATCAACCAATAAATGCATAAGTAAGTGGGAAAACAAATCGATGTTTCTCTCTAAAGTAAAAATAAATAAAAGGATGAGCATTTTATCAAAGTCTGGAGTCTCCAGGATAAGTCAGACAGTGCATAGAGCCAATTATTCAGTAAGCCACTTTGTGTGACCTTGAAGTTGATGGGGATAGGACTATGTCCACATCATCCTGAAGATACTCTATCTCAAATTCCTACCACAACACAATTGGAGTAGGAAGGGAAGAAAATGAGATGCTGTCAATAAAAACAAATCCAAGTTGCATCACCTTCTATGCAAAGCTATCCTGGTACTATATAGTGTGCAGCAAATACTCCTATCACCTTTACTAACTTTATAGTCAAGTCTGGGGTCTCAAAAGTAGAATTGGGAACCCTAGGATTCTAACCCAAACCTTAGAGACAGGGTTTAGCAACTGCCTCAAACCCAAAATATATTGGAGGTCTCTTTCAGATAAGGGCATTCTGATAATAAAAATGAATTCCTAACTCAGTCTCTCCTTTCTACTCAAGGTCAAACTAAATGATCCCTCCCAAAGTCTCTACTGATCGCTCATAAGACAGGATTTTTCTTCTTTCTGAACTGTCTTATTAGCACTTTGTAGTAACACTCATCTAGCAACCAACATACTTTGCTTTGACTACACTTATTCCTACCTTTCAGAAAGGTTTATGTATAAAGTTTCAGAGTTGAAAAGTTGGGTTCTAATCCATTAATTACTAGCCAAGTGGTTTTACCTTTTTTGAACTCCAGTTCCCTCATCAGAAAAAGAGGGCTATCTAGCAGATTTACGAGATTGTCAAAATAAGTGTAAAGCACGCAGAATGTCAAAACTGCACAGTACTGACTCTCCCCCTCATCTTTATTTGGGCAAGGACTAGGCTTATCTTTATAATCAACCTTGAAGTACACAGAGCAATACTAAGTCTACAAAAGGTTTAAGTAGTTGGCGAATAATTTGGCTTAAACATTGGATCCTTGACTTTTCCCCATATAATTTTTTACCATATGTAGAAAATTTTGATCATGAAATGTTTTCATATCTCTAGTAGGGACATGATTCAGGTTATATAATAAGGTTTTCCTAGTTATTACTCTATCATAAGGAGTTTCATTCTTTAGAGAATCAAAAAGTCTAAAATTTTAAGCCCTTTTTCTTCTGGACAGAACTAGGCCAAATGCCAAAAAAGTTCCTGACCAGAAACTTCTCAATTTTCTAAATAAAAAGTAATTCTTATAAAAAGATACAAACCCCATTTTATTCAGTTTCTTCTTAAGGTGAAGAAAACTGTAAATGCCCTAAAGAAATATAGACACTTTCTGTTCCCCTTTTGCAAGTAAAAAGGGTGAATCGTTCCACTACTGACAAAAAGAAAAAAAGAAAAAGAAAAAGCAAAGGAAAAAAAAAGATATGAGACCCTAATTTAGAGTCAGGTTTTCCAAAGATGCCTATTTTATTCCAAAAGGCTACCAAGCCTGGCTCACTTGCCACTGAATATCCATATGAAATTCTCTCTGTGATTATACTTTTACTTTCCTCTTAAGTTTTAAAGAGAATTACAACTTCAGATAACTTCTTCAAGGTGAGACTAGAAAAGCAACACATCTATAAGAGAAGAGAAAGAGCTCATGGAAGGAGAACAAAATTATAGATGTGCCATCAACCCAAAACTCTTTTCAAAGGCTGAGCAAATTCTATATCATAAACAAAAGTTCAAGTTAGACTCTAAACTGGGACACAGTCTAATCTGAACGGTATAATTAATCATTTAAGCTTATTACAAAGCCAATATATAATATATGCCCTTAGCTCTAAAATTATAAAGTATACTTTCTGAAGAGTTGCTGATAAATTTGCTTATTTCTTGAACTATTAATGATTATTAATAAAAAGTTAAGCCAAGTAACACATTTTTAGCTGGAAAATATTTGATTCAAGAAAAGGAGATGGACCCCATTCAAATGAAAAGTTTTGAAGATCCTGTTTTCCTGCAAAAAACCAATAGCATGTTTCCCAGTATACATTTGTGGCATAGAGCACAAAGGGAAGAAACATTTCGCATGGAGTCTGAATCACATGGTAGCTGGGGTTTCCACTAAAATTCTCAAAAAACCAGTAGAGGGAAGACCTTAACAAACAACCCAGTGCTTGGAATTACCCATCTACATAATAACTATGGTTATTTGGGCTAAAGATCACTTCAAATGTAAATAACATTCCTGCTTTTGAAACACAGCTAAATAGCACTGTGTTGGCAGAAAAAAAAAAGTCTATTTCAGAAATAAACTCCTGCTCCACTATCCAACTATAAACAAATTAAACCAGGGAAATTCGAATCTGGTAAATCTTACCAGGTTTTTAATGTGGGTGATAAATTTGCCCTCATCATCAATAATGTGGAATGTCAACAGCAAGGCATGGCACTGTATTTAAGTGGGGAATGAATGAGATAAAGATATTTCTATACAGTTTTTCCTAACAAAATATCAAGGTCTGAGTCTAATAAAATATTTTTTGTTATCTTTTGATGCTACTCTTCTTTCCTCTATCAAAACAAAATTTGATGCTATAAGTTTATTGAGTATACTTTACTAGGAATAAATCTTACACGTATTTTACACCTGTTATCTCAATTTAAAAAATAAAAACGATAGTTCCATGTGAAAAAAATTTCAGGCATCAAAAAATAGGCAGAGAGTATTTCCTATTGCCACTTAAATTCCTATGTTCTAATATTTACTCAACTTTAAAGAGAAAACCTGATTTTGTCTCTTTAGGGTCAAAGGATTATCTTTCTCTTACTAGATAGCCACCCCTTCTCCCCAGAACAGGGACTTCCTTTTTTACTAACCCTGCAATACACACACCATTGTCTATGGCACAAGAAATGCTCAATAAACGTTTATCAAATGTCCAGTTTTAAAATGAGTTGTTGGGAGAGGAAACATATACATATACTTTTTTGTATTATTTTTTGGTTATGAACAGAGATGGGAAACAGTGAGTAAAGAAGGGGTGGTTGTATGCACCTCAATCTCTTTCTGGCTAAGCATAATCTGGCCTTTTCTGACCCTCAACCACTCCCTTTCCTCTACGTTAACAATCCTGCATACCCCAAATCCATGGCCTCCTCTCCCCACTGTTTCCTGCTTCACTCTCATAACATAACATTAATGTGTATTTTCTCTCCCAAACTGGAGTAATCATACTATAGTTGTTACTTGGCCAGGTTATTCTGATTCAAGTCTGTGTTTGATGCCTCTGGATGAGACCATCCAGACTACATCCCTATGTGGTGAGAGAGGGAAAACACCAGGAGAGAACACAAAGTCTCAGCTTTACAGTACGTAGAGAAGGAAGATTATACTTAAATGATTAAGGAAGTCCAAATTGCTAGATAGTAGATGTAAATTCTTTCTTTTAGCACATGCATATCAGTTAAGTGATGAAAATGAATTTTATTCAGTAACACAGAAAACCGAATGTTTGGTAACAGAAAAAAACTAAACACTAATGCTGATTATAGATACTGAAAAAATCAGAGGGAAAAAGAAAAGTATACATTCTTTTAAGAGTAGTATTAATTAGTCATTTAGGGCAATACTTACATTTTATGCCCAGTTATTTTGTAACACTATGACTCTTAATATTATTTGGTGAATATCAAATTAATGCCACAAAATCACTGTGTAATGCTTGCTTTGTTATGTTCAGGAATTCAGCAAAAGGCCTTAAACATACGGTATATTCTTTAATACCAGGTGTGCCTGCTTTATTTTACACACACACACACTCTTAAGCTGGAAAAATGAGGTCTTAAAAATAATTTTATTGGAATATAATCCACATACCATAAAAGTTACCCATTTAAAGTATAAAATAAGGTGGGAATAGTACGTCCCAAGTTGTGCAATCACCACCACTATCTAATTTTAGAACATTTCCATTACCTCAAAAGAAACCCCATGCTCATTAGCAGTCATTCCCCGTTGTCTCTTTCCACCCAGACCCTGGAAACCTAACCTACATTCCATATAGATTTGATTATTCTAGATGTTTCATACAGATTAAATCATACAATATGGGCATCTTTATGACTGGCTCCTTTTACTTAGCATAATTTTTTTTTTAATATTTTATTGATTTTTTACAGAGAGGAAGGGAAAGAGATAGAGAGCTAGAAACATCGATCAGCTGCCTCCTGCACATCTCCCACCGGGGATGTGCCCGCAACCCAGGCACATGCCCTTGACCGGAATCGAACCCGGGACCCCCCCCAGTCCACAGGCCGATGCTCCATCCACTGAGCCAATCCGGCTTTGGCTACTTAGCATAATATTTGCAAGGTTTGTGCATAGTGGATTTCTCAGTAAGTCATTCCTTTTAACTGCTGAATAATATTCCATTGCAGGGATATATCACTTGTTTACCCATTCATCAGTTGATGGATATTTAGATTGTTTCTACCTTTTGGCTATTATGAATAACACAGCTATGGACAATCTTGTTACAAGTTTTTGTGTGGACGTACGTTTTCATTTCTATTGGGTATATACTGGCCATATGGTAACTTTATATTTAACATTTTGAGAAATTGCCAAACTGTTTTCCAACACTATTAACAATGTAGGAGAGTTCCAATTTCCCTATATCCTCTCCAACACTTGTTAATGTGTCTTTTTAATTTTAGACATCCTAGTACCTGTGAAATGGTATGCTATTGTGTTTTTGTAGATAATGAGGTTTTTAAAAAAATATATATATTTATTGATTTCAAAGAGAGATAGAAATATCAATGAGAGAGAATCATTGATCAGCCACCTCCTGCACGCCCTCTACTGGGGATCAAGCCCACAACCTGGGCATGTGCCCTTGCTGGAATCAAACCCGGGACCCTTCACTCCACAGGCTGACTCTCTATCCACTGAGCCAAACAAGCCAGGGCTGTGGATAATGAGTTTTAAGTATATCTACATAGCCCTCTAGGTCCTATCTGGAGGCAAAGATTTGCCCTCTATGTAAAATTTGAAGGATTATAATTCATAAGAGCTGCTTGAGCTCAAAGCAAATGGAATAGCAGCATCCCAGTTCAGAGCTCTTTTCAGCATTGTCATTCATAAACTCATTCTTCCTTAAGATACTTTAACTTTTCTGACTATAATACAACATACAGCCTTAGCCTAGAATTTCCACCAGTGCAACAGTGTGATAAAAATATAAGCAGGTCCTTGAATAATGTAGTTTCATTATAAAGTTAATGAGAGGGAAAAAAGAAAAATTAATTCCCAGCATGGGTTACTGTCTGTAGTTTGCACATTCTCCCCATGTCTACGTGTTTGTTTTGTTTTTTCTTTCTGGATACTCGTTTCCTCCCACACTATAAGATGAATTGGTGTGTCTACACACTGTCCCTATCTGAGTGAGTGTGAGGGTGTGTATGGGTGCACAGTGCAATGGAAGGATATCCTGTCTAGGGTGTACGCTGGCCTTGCTCCCTGAGCTATTGGGAGAGGCTCTCATTACCTTCAAACCAGATTGAAAAACAATTATCTTCTTTGTTTTTATTAATCTTTCTTAACTGTATGTATAGCTCTCACATTTATTTCAATGTTTAAGTTTGGTGGTATTTTGTGACAAGAAACGTACTCTAGGAACTTAGCTTGTTTATATTATAGTCTATGCTAAAATTGGTTTTGTTTTATGTTGTTTTGCTTAAGGTCTCAATTTCCAAGAACCTAAATAAGGTAAAATCATTTTTACTCAAATATGGATTGTGTGCCAAGATGAAGAACAGAGTGAGAAATACATAGTGAGAGAATACAGGATTTTACCAGCAACCTTAGCTCTCAAGAAGGTCTGTTTTAGGGTTATTTCTGCTCACAAGGCAGACAGCTTCCCTAAACAGATGCAGAGTTTTCCAAGGCTGTGATAGCTGGGTGTAAGACGTGTATTCCCAGCAAAAGTAGAAGTGGTAAGTAAGACCGAACAGGTGAAAAGCCTACTCATGCTCAATTTTTAGAAGACTGGCCAAAGGACGAAAATTCTTTTATTAAGCAAAAAATTCCCAAAGAAAATGGCATCCAGAGTGGTACAAAGTATCACCGAACCTAAAACTTTAATCTCTCTGCTATAGGTTATTAAACTAAAACATGCTTACCCGGCCTGCGTGGCTCAGCAGTTGAGCACCAATCTATTAACCAGGAGGTAACAGTTTGATTCTCAGACAGGGCACATGCCTGGGTTGCAGGCTCGACCCCCAGTGTGGGGTATGCAGGAGGCAGCCGATCAGTGATTCTCTCTCATTACTGATGTTTCTATCTCTCCCTCTCCCTTCCACTCTGCAATAAATAAATAAATAAATAAATAATTAAATAATTACAACCCCCCCCCCCACAACTTATGACATCGTCAAGTTTTAAGATGTATACTTCTCTTCACAATTGCTTTGCTTTTCAAAGTAAAATCTCTTCAGAGGTAAATTGTGCTGATTAAGTCAACATTTATGAAGCTTTGGGATTCATAAATACTATAAAATTTTCTTAACCTATTTCACATCTTTACAATAATTTATGGTTTTCTAAGGATAAACATTCTATAAAGACCCAAAATATAGAGCACCTATGGAATATCTTCATTGGTATATGATCTTAGTGGTTTTGCTACTTTCTATTTTAGCTTTAAAATCACCTTCTCTTGCCTTGGTTTTTTGTGTTGTTCCCTTCCACCCCCAATTGAATATCAAAGTACCACTGAAAGAGGAACCCAGTCCATATTTATTTAGAGCTGCAGTGGCTTGCCAGAGGTACAGTTGTGCTTTTGATGTGCTTTTGTTCCTGATGTCATATGTGCCAAGTACACAGAGGACTGAATGCAGTAAAATATCTTGCAAGGCAAAAATCCAACCAGGAAACAATGAGACTTCAAGTGGAAAGTGACCCCCTCCAAAGTTGAATGAAATCTGTAAGTCATCATTCCTTTCATGATCACCATGACATTTCTCAGAAAATATTTAAAGTCATAACTTATTTCATTCTGTAATGAGAAAAACTCTAAATTTCTGGTCCTTAATAATACACATTACTGGGTACTGAAGTAGTCAACTAAAAGTATGCAATGCTATCAAAAAGTTATTGTAACAGTTTGGACCAAGTTAACTAAATCATATAGTAATATGTTCTATTACAATTTAGAATCAAGAAGTTACTGATGATTGCTATAGGCTTAATTTCTTTTAGTTCAGCTATTTAAAGCTCAGGAAACCACTGCTTTTATAGCTAAAACAGACCTTCGTATTAAATAAGATTTCAGTCTTTTCAAAAAATGTAAAAACTTATCAGGGTTTTCACAATGAAGTTATTCAGCTGAAAGCACTCTTTCCTCTGACCGAGATATTGATTCTACAAGTTAAAGGAATTTTCTTAAAGCTGCTTTATAATACCAGATTTTGATAACTGGATGAGACTACCACTGATGGTTATGAAATTGCAAGAAAGTTAGACCCAACGCTAAGGTAGCTTTTCAGTGTGCTACTTTCCCAGTATCAATTAGAACCTGTGGGAGCTTCTGTGTTGACAGGAGGGAAAGATTAGGTCACAAACTCAAATGTTTAGAGGAGTTTGGCAAGTGAGATAATGAGTCACACAAGTTGACATAAGAGGAAAGATGAAGTGGAAACCAGAGTTAATTGGAGAGTTAGTGCATATGCATGCCTTTTTGATGAGATAGCAACTACTAGTTTTAGCCAGCTGTTACGTTGAAATGTATAACTAATGTTCTCAGATATCTTAATTTTTCAAAATAAGCCAAAGCCTGAATTATATAAGTCTCATTATTATTTATTTTTACTTCTAAAAGATATTTGTATTGATTTCAGAGAGGAAGGGAAAGGAAGAGAGTGTTAGAAACATCAATGATGAGAGAGAATCATTGATCGGCTGCCTACTGCACGAACCCCTCTAGGAATTGAGACCACAACCCAGGCATGTGCCCTGACTGGGAATCGATCTGTGACATCCTGGATCACAGGTTAACGAGCAACCACTGAGCCACACTGGCCGGGTTATAGTCTCATTTTTAAAAATTGGGAACCAAGTGAAATTAAAGCGGAAAAAACTACCATCACAAGGGCCACACAAAAGACATCTGTGGGATAATTTATGGTCTCTGGTTTATCTAGTAGAGCAGTGGTTCTCAACCTGTGGGTCACGACCCCTTTGGCGGTTGAACGATCCTTTCACAGGAGTCGCCTAAGACCACCCTGCATATCAGATATTTACATTACGATTCATAACAGTAGCAACATTACAGTTATGAAGTAGCAACGAAAAGAATTTCTTTTTAAAAATATATTTTATTGATTTACCACAGAGAAGAAGGGAGAGAGATAGAGTCAGAAACATCGATGAGAGAGAAAACATCGATCAGCTGCCTCCTGCACACCCCCCACTGGGGATGTGCCCACAACCAAGGTACATGCCCTTGACAGGAATCGAACCCGGGACCCTTCAGTCCACAGGCCGACACTCTATCCACTGAGGCAAACCGATCAGGCAATGAAAATAATTTTTTTAAAAAAATATATTTTATTGACTTTTTACAGAGAGGAAGGGAGAGGGATAGAGAGTTAGAAACATTGATGAGAGAGAGAAACATCGATCAGCTGCCTCCTGCACACTCCCTACTGGGTATGTGCCCACAACCAAGGTACATACCCTTGGCCGGAATCAAACCTGGGATCCTTGAGTCCGCAGGCCGATTCTCTATCCACTGAGCCAAACCGGTTAGGGCACGAAAATAATTTTATGGTTGGGTCACAACATGAGAAACTGTATTTAAAGGGCCAGAAGGTTGAGAACCACTGTACTAGAGGCTAGTGAGGAGACCCTTAGTGGCACAAATAAGAGAGTAAGATCGAAAAAATCCTGAGTAGGTAACAAGGCACCAAGAAAGAAAAGCAAAACAACAACAAAAATAAGGCACTGACTGTTGCTTTGCTGCTGTAAATTTACCTCTGGGGGGGGAAAATGTTCTTTGGAGTTTGAAATTTAAACCATTTGAAAACTAAAGAAAATGGTTTCTACTGTCATATCAATTAGCATACGTGTTTTTATTTATTTTTTTTAAGTCTTTTTTTTTTTAAAGTATATATTTTTATTGATTTCAGAGAAGAAGGTAGAGGGAGAGAGAGAGAAACATCAATGATGAGAATCATTCATTGGCTGCCTCCTGCATGCCCCCTACTGGGGATCGAGCCTGCAACCCAGGCATGTCCCTTGACCGGAATCGAACCTGGGACCCTCCAGTCCGCAGGCGGATGCTCTATCCACTGAGCCAAATCGGCTAGGGCCAGATGTGTTTTTTAAAAAAAGATATGCAAAATAATTAAAGAGGCAGGGAGGTAGAGATGGAAAAATGTTTAGTTCCAAAGTCAACTTTAACTTAAGTTAACAAAGGTAGAAGATATCTTCTAATACTTACTGAGCACTCAGGCATATCAGAATCAACTTACAATATAAAAAAGGAATCACTGGGTTATCTCTTGAAGAATGGAAAGGCATATCCTTTAAGACCTCAACATGTATTGAAATGATTACTTTAAAATAAGGGTTAAACTGCTGAAAAAAGCCAAAATATCCAATTAGCTTTTTCATCTTTGAAGATCAAGCTGGGTCTTGATATTTGTGTATTAATGACTTCCTTCACAAAATGCCTTAGAAAATTTAACGAAAAACTAGTGAATAGTGAGAGGCAAGACAAAACAAAAACCCCACAAATGAGGGTGACTCCGTAGCCCCCTTTTGAGAGATTATTTGTACTTAATGAAGATATGGGCATGTTCAGAATCCTGCCCATCCTAAAAATTTTTAATGGTGAAAATTTGATGGAAGATGCAAACTAGGGATTACTAGCACAGGGTTGAATGTACTTACCTGTTATCTCAGATTCATAATAATCCTGTGTGCCTTCCTGGAAGACAAGACAGGGTGTCTTTATGATTTTAAAGCATAAATTTGGAAAATGGTAGGTCCACTTGTATGGTAAGTTCATGTCCATCAAAGAGGAATAATAAATAGGACCTACCTCTCGTAGGGGTTATTTAACTGTGTTGTATCACAGTCAATTAGAGGCTCCTTAGAAATTTTATATTACATACTTTATTGATTTCTGAGAGGAAGGGAGAGAGAGAGGAGAGATAGAAACATCAATGTTTAAAGAGAGAGAATCACTGATTGGCTGCCTCCTGCACACCCCCTCCTGGGGGTTGAGCCCACAACCCGGGCATGTGTTCTTGAACTAAATCGAACTCGGGACCCTTCAGTCCACAGGCTGACGCTCTATGCATGGAGCCAAACCAGCTAGGGCTCTTTAGAAATTTTAAGTGGAGGGAAGAGTGTAACAATACAAAAGTTTAGTGCCGTCTGTTTTTCTGTTTCTATATTTATAGTATTCTGTTTCAAGATTCTACCACTTCCAATAAGACAGTAGTATAAAGAAAGATGAAAAAGCCTATATTTCAACCAAATAAAGAATATGCCACCAAAAATAAACAAAATTAACAAAATCATACATCTTTTTAAAAAATTTCTTTTTAAAAAATATGTATTTTTATTGATTTCATTAATATCAGAGAGGAAAGGAGAGGGAGAGAAACAAACATCATCGATGAGAGAGAATCATGGATCAGCTGCCTCCTGCACGCCCCTAGTGGGGATCAAGCTTGTGACCCAGGCATGTGCCCCTGATCAGAATGGAACCCGGGACCCCTCAGGCTACAGGCCGACACTCTACTGAGCCAAGCTAGCCAGGGCTCTTTTTTTTTACACCTTACATATGCTTTTGATCAAGGTGGAAGAATAAGCTAACATGCGTACAACATTAATTACACCAGCTAAAAATTTTCACCCCCAGACCAGAGATCATAGATACTTATCTACACTAATAAAAGACAAAGATGCTAACTGACCATACTTTTGCTATGCCCTAAGCCACGCCCACCAGCCAATCAGAGTGACTATATGCAAATTAACCCAGCCAAGATGGCGGCCGGCAGCCACAGAGCTGAAGCAAGCAGGAGGTTTGGTTGCCCAGGCGATGGAGGAAGCCAAGCTTTCCCCCTGCTCTGAGCCGACTGTGGCCTCTGCTCATGGCAACAAAGTTTCAATTATAGAAGACAAATAAATCCCAGATACCTACTTCCAGCCAGCCTCCACTGGGAGCTTGGGTGGTTGTGGCCAGCCTGCAAACAGCCATCAGCCCTCACCCAGGATGGTCACACCCTCATGGGGTGAGGGTCCCCGCTGGGGGGCTTGGCCAGCCTGAAAATGTCCATCAGCCCCTCACCGAGGCTGGCCAGGCACCCCAAAGGGGACCCCCACACTGAGGGGCTGTGGCCAGCCTGCAAACAGCCATCAGCCCCTCACCAGGCTGGCCAGGCACTCCTATATAATAAAAGGGTAATATGCAAATTGACCCTAACAGCAGAACGACTGGGAATGACTGGTCACTATGACACACACTGACCACCAGGGGGCAGATGCTCAATGCAGGAGCTGCCCCCTGGTGGTCAGTGTGCTCCCACAGGGGGAGCTCTGTTCAGTCACAAGCCAGGCTAACAGCTGCCAGTACAGCGGTGGTGGCAGGAGCCTCTCCTGCCTCCTCAGCAGCACTAAGGATATCCGACTGCAGCTTAGGCCTGCTCCCCGCTGGCAAGTGGACATCCCCCGAGGGCTCCCAGGCTGCCAGAGGGATGTCTGACTGCCAGCTTAAGCCCAATCCCCATGCGAGTGGGCCTAAGCCAGCAGGTGGTCATCCCCCAAGGGGTCCAAGACTGCAAGAGGGCACAGGCCAGGCTGAGGGACTCCCCCCGAGTGCACAAATTTTTGTGCACTGGGCCTCTAGTCTATATATATAAAAGCCTAATATGCAAAGTGTCCCCTCAGGAGTTCTACCGACCAGGAGTTTGATCGCATGCTATGATGTGTGCTGACCACCAGGCGGAGGTGTGGAACAAAGGAAGGTCCTGGCTGGCAGCTGGCAGCCACTAGGTACCCTACCTGTGCAGGAATTTCGTGCACTGAGCTTCTAGTACTCTATATTAATGGATAAGGTAGTCCATAAATTCTCTATAAGAAATCCTTAATTTTGTATTTTCATTTTGATGATATAGAAAAGAGTAATAAATGAATATTTGAGATAATCTAAATGAGCACTTTATAAATATTGACAACTGGGGAGTTAAAATGATAGAGATTTGTTTGTACCAAGCAAAGGCCAAATGATATCACAAAACCATATATATTTGAAAGTTTTTAGTCTCCCTAATAGAATAGGTTTCTCAACCTCAACACTGCTGATTGACATTTTGGGCCAGGTAATTCTTGGTTGCAAGAAACTTTTTTGTGCATTGTAGGATGTTTAACAGCACCCTTGGCCTCCACCACTAGATGACAGTAACCCTGTTCCCCTAGTTGTGATAATAAAGAATGTCTCCAGACACTGCCAAGTATCCCCTGGGGGACAAAATCTCCCACTGCAATAGGAAAAGTGGTGAGAGAACTAAGTCAAACCAAAGTGCACAGGAGAATAAACAGGTCAAATTCAAATGAACCAGAACTGTAGCAATCTCTACTTCTCTCAAGTTGAAAGAAATACCACTAAAACATTATCATCCATCATATTAATGTTGTCAATGTGAATTTTATTAGTTCTACATTTAATAGTAAATCCATTTGTTTAGCTTTTGCTTTGATGGATTTCCCCCTTAAAAGGCAAGTGTACGCATTATTCAAATTTGAATTACATTTTTCCTGGTTTATTCTTTTATAATTAAAACTTTACTCAAGAGACTTCTCATCAATTAAAATGTAACTTTTCTAAATGTCCACTTGGTCCCTAACGTTTCTTCTGGAATGTTTTTGACTAATCACAGAGACTACTTAATTGAAGAAATTCTCAAGAGCCCAAAAAGGTAAATATATAATTAGGCATAAAATGTCTTTCTTAAATCCATAAAAAATAACCCCAAAGTTTGAATTATATATACACTGAAAAGCTGCAAAAGTTACTCAGTATTATTCACTGTTGCATTCTTCTTTCTTGGCAGATCATTCTTTAAAGGAGTAAGGCAACTGCCAATATATCTTGTCTATATACAGGGTGGAGTAAAAGCAGGTTTACAGTTGCTCAAATGGGAAATAATAATCCCATCTAATAAAAGAGTAATATGCAAATTAACCATCACTCTGTCACTCAGTCATAAAGATGGCGGCGGGCACGGAGCTGGAGCAAGCAGCAGGCATGGGTTGCTCCCAGCGATGGAGGAAGCCAAGTTTTCCGCCTGCCCTGGCAGGCACTGAGCTCCGCTCAAGGCTACAAAGTTTCAATTATAAAAGATAAATAAATCCCAGAAAAAAAGAAAAAAGAAAAAAGGAGAGGCTGGCAGCTTGGGTCGCGGGGGGTGTGGCCAGCCTGAAAATGTCCATCAGCCCCTCACTGAGGCTGGCCAGGCACCCCAAAGGGGACCCCCACACTGAGGGGCTGTGGCCAGCCTGCAAACAGCCATCAGCCCCTCACCAGGCTGGCCAGGCACTCCTATATAATAAAAGGGTAATATGCAAACTGACCCTAACAGCAAAACGACTGGGAATGACTGGTCACTATGATACACACTGACCACCAGGGGGCAGATGCTCAATGCAGGAGCTGCCCCCTGGTGGTCAGTGTGCTCCCACAGGGGGAGCTCTGTTCAGTCACAAGCCAGGCTGATGGCTGCCAGCACAGTGGTGGTGGCAGGAGCCTCTCCCGCCTCCTCAGCAGCACTAAGGATGTCCGAATGCAGCTTAGGCCTGCTCCCCGCTGGCAAGTGGGCATCCCCCGAGGGCTCCCAGGTTGCCAGAGGGATGTCTGACTGCCAGCTTAGGCCTGATCTGCGCCGCGCCCCCCCCTCCCCCCGGGGGAGCAGGCTTAAGCCAGCAGGTGGACATCCCCTGAGGGGTCCCAGACTGCGAGAGGGCACAGGCCGGGCTGAGGGACCCCCCACACTCACCAGGTGCACAAATTTTTGTGCACCGGGCCTCTAGTTAATAAATAATAACACAAGAATAAATTCTAGCTGGTTTGGCTCAATGGATGGAGCGTCGGCCTGCAGACTGAAGTATCCCAGGTTTGATTCTGGCCAATGGCACATGCCTAGGTTGTGCGCTTGATCCACAGTGGGGGGTGTGCAGGTGGCAGCCAATTAATGATTCTCATCATTGATGTTTCTATCTCTCTCTCCCTTCCTTTCTGAAATCAATAACATATATATATGTATTTAAAAATAATAAATTCTGTGTTTTGCACACTCACAATTATAAACCCACTTTTACCCCATCCTGTCTATGCTCTTTCAATTTCTCTTCTTCACATCAGGCAGAGCTAACAATATATTAAAATAATGTCCAAACGTGTATAAAATGTTGAAAATCTGTCTTAAATAAAAGTCTATCAGTAAAAGAATCTTAAATTGGTTAGATGTGGTTAAATGTGGATGAGATTGTTGCATAAAGTATAATACTTCAACCAGCTTGAAAAGTATCCCTGTGGTAGTAAAAGTAAAACTTAGTCAAAGCCTGCCTTTTACCTGTGCTCTGAAATCTTTGGTTGGTTGAAAAATAAAGCAAAGGTTAAAAAAATGTTGGTTTAACAGGTTCAGCTTACAAGAGCATTCCAGTAAAGCCCATAAATCTTACAAACTTAACAAATACAACTATGTACCCCCCAAAACTGAAAAAGTTATGCTAAAGTCACCCAAGATCAAATGGCTCACAATTCTTTAATAAGCCAGAACTGTGCTGTAGATATAAAGATTAATTTCCTCCTTCTAAAATCCCCTGGGAGTATTGCTGCCTTCTTTATGCCAGTAATTCATTAGGTACTGTTCCCCCCCCGCCCCCACCCCCAAATAAATTTTTTAAAAAAGATTGCAAAGAAAGTGTAATTCATTTTTCAGCAAGCTTTTCAACATGTAGCATCAGTTTTTTTGTTTCGTTTGTTTTTTGGTTAATCCTCACCCGAGGTTATTTTTCCATTGATTTTTAGAGTTTGGAAAGAAGTGGGAGAGACAGAGAGAGAGAAAACACATCAATTGGTTGCCTTCTGCAGAGGCCCAGACCAGGGCTGGGGACTGAGCCCACAACCGAGGTACGTGTGGCCCTTGAACAGAATCAAACCTATGATCTTTCAGTCCGAGGGCCGACGCTCTATCCACTGAGCCAAACCGCCTAGGAGCAGCATCAGTTTTTTGTTAAAGATAGCCTCTAATATTATTTTCCTTCTCAAGATTTATCTACCTTCCAAGAGTATAACAAAATGACTTACTGATAGGAAAGAGTACCTAATAAAGCAAGAACTCTTCTATACAGAAGATGAAATAACCAGCCTGGGATAACTGTTCAAAGTTTCACAAATTCATAAAGTGGGGGGGGAAAGAAAAGCTCCCAGCAATCCTTAGTTGAATTACCAAATCAAATACAAATTTAGAAATCACTCAAACCAAAAATTTTATGCAAGATTTATGAAGTTCACAATTCTTCATTCTACATAAGTTGGAAGGGGGAGGTCTATGTCAGGACTTCTGTCATGGAAAAAAAAGTCAGATGACTTCATATAAAAACTGGCAGATACAAGAAACCACAGTCTCCAAGTTTTTTGGGTCCACTCAAAATTCAATTGTTTTAACAATAAAGTATCTTTTTCTTTTGTTAGCAAATAACTATTCCTTACCTGCTTGTGTGCATGATCATAGGAATTGATATGGTTGTCAAACTCCTGATGTTTCTGATATTGCTTATCACAGAGTTCACAGTAAAAGTTGGCTCTGAGGTCTTCCAACGCTTTAGCAATTGCCTTCTCTTTGTCAACATAATCCTGTAAGAACCACAAAATATAAACAAAAATTGAACTTGGTAGAATTTTAAAGTGAATGTTGTAAAGTAGTAGTCTTACCTGAAGAGAAAAAAAGGGTTTTTCATAAATTTAGTGGGGTAATTTGTGTGTGGTTGTACTAACAGTTGTCTTCAAATAAACGTTCAAATGAGTTTACTGTGGCATCCCCGATTCTTAGCCAACCAATCCCTTCCTTTCTGAAATCAATAACATATATATGTATTTAAAAATAATAAATTCTGTGTTTATTAAAAAAACCAACCAATCGCTCTAGCCAGTTTGGCTCAGTGGATAGAGCGTCAGCCTGAGGACAGAAGGGTCCCAGGTTCGATTCTGATCAAGGTCACATGCCTGGGTTGTGGGCTCGATCCCCAGTAGGAGGCAGCCAATCAACGATTCTCTTGCATCACTGATGTTTCTATCTCTCTCTCCCTCTCCCTTCCTCTCTGAAATCAATAAAAATATATTTCAAAAACTAAAAATCAACCAATCAGATATAACAAACCATTTTTATTGCATTGAAGAAAACATAGAAAAGTAAATCCCCGAGAAGGGCAATGGAAGAAGAAAAACAACAAAACAAAACAAAAAAATCAACTATGACCTTAAGCTGAAATCAGAGCTGTGATAGCCAAAGGCTCTCCTTAGGACAATGGCTGACAGTGGCACTAAGGTCTTAGTCAGGTGGGGGAGCTAAACATGAGAAGTCTCATGTAATAAGCAAAAGAACCTACAAGAGGGCTGGAGAGGTCCCAAGATCTGAGTCTTGGCAGAGAGAATCAAAACTACTCTGAGAGCCCTGGCCAGTTTAGCTCAGTTGGTTGCAGCGTCAGTTTGTACACCAAAAGGTCATGGGTTCAATTCCTGGTTGGGGCACATACCCAGGTTTTGGGTTCGATCCCAGGTTGGGGTGTGTATGGGAGGCAACTGTCTCTTTCTCCCTCCCGCTCACTTCCTCTCTCCCTAAAATCAATAAAAACATATCCTTGGGTGAGGATTTACTTTATATATACACACACACACACACACACACACACACACACACACACACCTCACACGAGGATATTTTTCCATTGTTGTGTTTTTTTTTTAAAGTATATTTTTTATTGATTTTTTACAGAGAGGAAGGGAGAGGGATAGAGAGTTAGAAACATCGATGAGAGAGAAACATCGATCAGCTGCCTCCTGCACACTCCCCACTGGGGATGTGCCCGCAACCAAGGTACATGCCCTTGACCGGAATCGAACCTGGGACCCTTGAGTCCGCAGGCTGATGCTCTATCCACTGAGCCAAACCAGTTAGGGCAGTTTTTTTTTTTTTAATATACCTTTATTGATTTCGGAGAGGAAGGGAGAGAGAGATAGAAACATCAATGATGAGAGAGAACCATTGGTCGTCTGCCTTCTGCATGCAGCCCGCAACCCAGGCATGTGCCCCTGACTGGAATCGAACCTGGGACCCTTAAGTCTGCAGGCTGACCTTCTATCCACTGAGCCAAACCAGCTAGGGCTCCGTTGTGTGTGTGTGTGTGTGTGTGTGTGTGTGTGTGTATGTTTTTAAAGAAAGAGTGGAAGGGAGGGGGGGAGAGACAAAGAGACAAACATGGATGAAGAGAGAGAATCACTGATTGGCTGCCTTCTGCATGCCCCCTACTGGGGACCTAGCCCCAAACCCAGGCAAGTGCCCTGACTGGGAATCAAACCATGGTCTCCTGGTTCACAGGTCAATCCTCAATCTAGCCGGGCACCAAACCAGTTTTTATGAGAACCTTAGCTAAACCTGCTTCTTATTTACAAATTTACCTATTTTATGGTAGAGATTGGGCATACTAGAACATCTTGAAAAACATGTTTCCTGGTCAGTCTTTTTGAAGACTAAATTATAACATGTTCTAAGATGCAGTTTTCTTATAAGTTAGTCCCTTAAAAAGAAAAATACTGAATGAAGTTCTCAATCTGTTTGCTACTCTTAAAACATCTCACCCATTAAAAAAGAAAAGGCTCAAAAAAAGGAAAAGAAAAGGTTTATCAAAAGGTATCAAGCTCTGCCCTGGCCGGTTTGGCTCACTGGGTAGAGCGTCGGCCTGGGGACTGAAGGGTCCCAGGTTCGATTCCAGTCAAGGGCATGTACCTTGGTTGCAGGCACATCCCCAGTAGGGGGTGTGCAGGAGGCAGCTGATCGATGCTTCTCTCTGGTCAATGTTTCTAACTCTCTATCCCTCTCCCTTCCTCGCTGTGGAAAATCAATAAAATATATATTAAAAAAAAAAGGTATCAAGCTCTCAAAGGATTCCCCCCTCTCCAAAGACTCTTAAGTTAATAATTTTTACTGCTATTAAGAAGCACTGTGTTTTCAAACACAGATGCAATCAATCTTCCCAACAAACACATGAAGCGGGTATTATTAACTCTGTTTTTACAAAGGCAATAAATAGGAAAGTTTAAAAACTTGAGACTACTAATCACCACCAAATGTCAAACAAATGCTGTTAACAGAGATCCTTTTCACTGAAAATATCTTTCAGTGTGAATACCCCAAATGCAAGAAAAGCTTCATTTAAGTACCTTGTACTTCTGTCTTAATTCTTCCGTGTCTTCTTTTTCCACTTCTAGGACACGGCGCCGTTCGGTAGCATCTTCGGCATAATCGAGCTTAATAAAATAAGATATAATTAGTCTTAATTCCTAAAGTATCCCCAATTAGCAATTTAAAAAGTCATTTGCACAAACTACAGTACTGGATGAAAATAAAAAGCTCTGTATTTTGCTCAGTAACCTCTTGTTTTATTGTCACCTACAGAGAAAATAGCATGCAGAAAATTTCATTAATCCTTTCATGCTGGTGGTTCCCAACAGGCACATTTTTTTTTTTATAACAGACTTTAATTCAGTGGTCTATGTCAAAGAATTAGGAGTAAATGGAGAAAATATTTTAGCCAATGAAGATACCACAGATTACAGCTATACACATCTCTATAAGGACAAATCTACCATAGCAAATATTTTAAGAGTTAAGCAACACTGCCTATTGAAATGAGTACCAGGGTCTGTGGCATAACCCTGGGCAAACCACTGAATTTCTTTATGCCTCAATTATAACAGTTTTTATTTGCCACTTACCTACCTACCTCAATGGCAGCACTAAGTAAAAATGTAAAATATAATTTTAAGTTTCCGAGAAAAATATTAAAACTACATTCGATCTAATAAATGTATTCTTGCACTGGCATCTGAATTTGGAATTAATATCAATTTTAAATATTCCATAAGACAAGTGAGCTTATGAGATCAGTTTACCTCCATTTCCATGCGACCCATGCCCATGACATCATACTTGAAAACAATTGGAATGGGATCTGTTCTCCCTGTAACAGGAACACATAATCAAGGTAAGATGCAAAGCTAAGCCAAGCCAAAAGCTCACTTTACACATTGGGTTTGGGTGGTTAGAGATCTTGCCTTGGAGTGCAGAGACCAGAAAGCTACAGTGAACCAAACACAAGCCATTCTCACAGCTTACAACCAAACCTACCTCTCCCAGTTTAAGCCCAATTAACCACCTTAATTGTCCGTCCAGTGAGAATAATTCCAGATTAGTATGACAAAATTATGTAATGCAAAGCATTTCTAAGCAATGGCCCCAGGAGGTTTAAAATAACTTTTCATCAAGAATCACTTCACTCTTACTGTTCACTGACATCCTCCCATACACACTTTTAAAACTGGTAATAAATATTTCAACTGACATGCTTAAATCAAAAAAGCAGTTTCAAACATGATTCAGGAAAACTGTAATTGCAACTCAGTATGTTTAATATTTTTTGTTTTGTTTTCAAAAGATGGTGTACAGTTCAGTGGGGCTACGAAAAATTTAAATAGAAACAAAGAACAGTGTTTCTTTTGAACTGGTGAGCTGAGGTCCCATTTTCCAAAGTGGATTTAACACTGCCTGTGGTAATCAGTAAGCTGTGAAAAGGACTAGTTGCGAAGAAAATTGACTTTAATCTAGTCGATCTATGCTGAAGATTTTTTAAAAATGTATATTTAATCCACTCATAACCAGCCAAACAAAGCAAAATGGGGCAGACAAGCACTTTACTACCACAGCTGTTTTACATCACAACTTGCGCTGTTTATTGTGATGTAAGCCCACTGATAAGAGGACTTACCTTATCCGTTGTACACCTTTAGTGAAAAAACACAATGTTTACTTCCCTCATCATTTCACTCAGCCTGGTGTAAACAATTGTTTTTTTTTTATTTTTTTGTTTTTGTTATACACACATGTATATTATACCTTTGGGCTAAAAGTTAAGTTTTGTCAGGCTAAATTTGAGGTATTACCAAAATCAAATTAAAAAAATAGTAACAGATGCCATGATTATGACTAGGTTTGGTCCTGGACAAAAAAGAAGAAACTGTTTTCAAAGGGACCAGCAACCACTTGCACCTAGTTGCTCTATAACTGTGGGATTAGTTTTTATTAAAAATAATAATAAAAACAAATTCAGAAGTTTACTTATCACCAATATCCCACTATGTTTTAAACAATAAGGAGATAATTAGGAATAATTATTATAGTGAAAAAAAGTTTAAGTAAATAAAGAGCCTTTAATGCCCGAAAAAAAGTTCTAAAATACAGCCTTCTTTTAGATACTATCAAAGACTGCCAGTTAAACAAAATGAAAATGCGTTATTACCTTATGCCCAATGGTATAATAAATAAGCAGTGACTGCAATCTTTAGCAAAAGGACCAAATTAAGACAGGTTATAAAAATGACTTCCTAGGTGCAATATCACTTTCATAACGTCTCAACCAGGGATTTACTGGTAAAAACAAATGGTCCAATGAAAGAATTGAAAAAATAAATAACAAAGGAAATTTACTTTTTTTGTTGTTTTGGTATCTTTTTTGTCTGTCAGAATTTGTCATGCAAGAATCAAGAAAGTTTGGTATAAATTCATTACCTCTGTAAACCCCTGTTTATAAACTCTGCATTAGTACTTTTGCCTTCTAAGGCAGTCAAAGTTTGTTTTAATTTATTTATAAATTGCAGTAGCAAGTGCTAGTGCCCATTACATTGTGGGGAAATCAAGTTTTTGACAGTATTAAAATTTAATGTTTTAACTGATTTTTTTTTCACTTCTAACACAAACAGATACATCCCTTCTTAACATTACCCTTTAATGAACGAGGATCAGACAAGTTGCATAAGGAAAGGAAAGGAAAATGAAAAAGACCAAGCAGAAGGATGAAGGCTACAACAGAGAAAGTAAGCCTAACATATTGGTGCACTGATGACAAAAGGAGTATTCAGTCTGAAAATAAAAAATTACCACTGCTAAGTTTACCATCACCACAACAAGTCCAGGATCATAATGCTGTAAAAAAGAAACACCATTTGTTAGGCAGAAACCAATTAGGGTGGGAAACAGGCCTTCTAGCAGGCAGATGGGATGGGGTAAAGTAACAATTGGGCTTTGTCCCTCCCCCAATTTCAGCTGGGGACAGAGGAAGGGCACTTGGTGCTACAGCAGTTATTTTCATACTGGACCAGGGTGTGAGATTTTTGTGCTGCTACTTGAGAACATAAACAACCTCCTCTTTAATTATGCAGGGGCTTCGAGAAGGTGTTCTTTCAAAGTGAGAGAACTAGCTCTAGCTTCCAATTTCTCATTTAACTACTCATTTTGCTAAATCAGTATTCAGGGCCCAAGGCGGGACTTTTCTTTAAAGAAGTAATATCAAAGATCAGCTGGACAGTGATGAAGTCATCTGCTTCACTAAAAGAAAGCTAAGAGGATTTGAGGGGCAGGAGGGGAGTCATCAAGACCTTCCTAAAAAAATATATCTATATCTATATCTTTATCTAGATATCTATAGATATAGATACATATATAGATATGAGTAAAAGGTCTGGAAGATAACCTTAGATCTTCAGTGCCTAGAAAACTATGTGCATTTGAGTTCTGCTATGAATGAGTAAAACTCTTGAATTAGTTTTCCTTAGAATTTGTTGTCTTTTTTTTTCTTTTGGTGCCGAAACCCGGGAATTTGTCGTCTTTTAATGAATTCTTCCCAGGCCTGCCAACATCTTTCTGCATACAACAAAGTCAAGCTTTGAATGAGACCAGGAACTCCAGAGAAAGTGGCATCAAAAGGGCTATCAAATTTCAGTTAGTCCACTCAGAAGTGACTCACAGAAAAGAAAAAGGTTGGCTTTAAAAACAATCTGAAAGTGACATTACTGCCCAGGCCAAGTAGTAATTTCTTTCCATTAAGAGGTTCCAGACATACAGAAAGAAGTTATAGCATTAAAAAAAAAAAATCCCCTCAATTTATTCATTTGTGATCAATGATAAATCCTATCATAAAAAACACCACGGTGGGTGGAACACATGAATAACAACTCAGTGATGAATTTCAAAAGGTAGGTAGCAACTGAATGTTTGTTAATATGATATTCTCTAGAAAATTCAACTTCTTTTAAAAATAAATTGAACTTTCTATCCAGGTTCCCTATTTCTTGGTTTCTTTTGAAGGGGGCAAATATTTCTTAAAATCATTAAGAACATTTTGCTTATTTCACTCCAAAGAAGGGAACTTCAATCAAAATACTAAATACTTTCCTACAAAGAAATTGTCTTCCTCAGCCAAAGATCTATAGATGCTATGACTTTGATCTGGCCAACTAGAGAGGGGAAAGAAAAAAAGAAAGCATATCAAATCTAGAATGTGCCAATACTGAATTCACGTAACGAGGGAAAAACTGATACTCATATTTTTAAATAAAAACTTTAAATATATATACACATATAAAATTATATTGTACACCTAGAACTAATATAATGTTGAATCTCAATAAAATTTTTTTGAAGAGAAAAAACTTTAAATCATGTTTTATTGACCAACTAGAATTGTACTTTCTATATTTTAAAAGGCAGTTTTACTTCTACAATGACAAAAATGCTAAATGTTCATATATGTATCTCTTGCTAAAATATAAAGGTTTATGATTTATAACTGGAGAGTAAGGCCAAAAATAAAAATCCTTTGATTGCCCTCTGTTTCTGAGAACCATCCCTCATGAATTAGTTTTGATTTTAAAACAGTTAAAGATATACCAATCTTCAAAATTGGCCCCAAAGACCTGGGATGTAGAGAAATACTATTTTTTTTTTTTTCTTTTAAGAAACACGGCTCTTAAAGACTCTTAAAGAGACAAAATCCAGGAATAGAACAACTGGGAAAAACATATTAAAGGACAACCAAAATCTGGTAATCACCTACACTGAAGGCACATGGCTTCCTATAGAAATAAATTAGAACTGAAGCTTCCAAAGTGATTAAAAACTGGCTGGATAGTCAACAGATGTAAGAACGTAATTTATCTCTACTGCCTTTCACTTACTAAGATTCATTCAACAACAAATATTTATTACAAATATTTAATATTACCACTTTAAACTTCTGGCATGAGGAGTGGGAGAGAGACACAGAACATTTGTGGAGCCAATGCATATATGACTCGAAGGCTTAAAAATGTCTGAAAATGTCCTTTGAAGATGTTTAAAATTGTTTTTAAAATCTAATCCTAATAAAGCAAAAGTAAGTATAAAAGCAACCAAATAAAGTAAATCTTCTAAAAGGCCATTAAATTGATAAAACTGAGCTAACATCTTTAAATCTATTTTTTTCTCACTTTAAGGCACTTAAATACATATGTGAAAATCAAGAGTAACACAAAACTAGGATGACTATTCTCTGACTTGCAAAACTATCCAAAATAGGTCTTTATAGTAAGCTATATGTTAGTGCATTTAAATATAATTTCATTTATTAAAATAGTGATTACATACAATTTTGAGAAACACTGAGTAAAAAAGGGTACATCTATGTCCAAAACAAAGCTTCACTTTTGCAAACTTCTCTTGAAACTGATAGTCTTCATAGCATAAAAACAATGATTACTTTTAGCATCACTGAGATAACTGACATAATTATGCTACCTCTCAATAAACATTAACTGAAAACACCAGGCACATTAATTATTCCCTACTTAAAAAAAAGGCGGGGGGGGGGGGGGGGGAGAGACTTCCAACTCAAAACAGAATTCAAATTTTCCAGTACTAAAAAACTAATTATATTCTTGCCATTGCCTATTTAGTGATCTATACAACAACTAGATTAATTTGATTTTCAAATACAGATGTTTTCTTTCTTTTTTTTAATTTTTATTGATTTCAGAGAGAGGAAGGGAAAGGGAGATAGAGATACAATTCATGGGTTGATGCTCAACCACTGAGCAACGCCGGCTGGGCAAATATAGATGTTTTCTAAGGGCACAGTTTAACTATGACCTGCAGGAATCTCCATCCTTTCATCTTTCCAAAGTATCAGAGCTGCTTTCTAGGATAAGGTAGCTCAAGTTTAATCATATAATCTATTATGTCAATGAACAGGGGCAGAGAAGGGGCAAAAAGACTTTAGTATTATGGAATCATAATGTTAAATCAGGAAAGGATATCTCACCCAGGGATCACATAAGATAGTCAAACCTTGGGAGAGGTAATAAAGGGAATTCAGGAGCACTTTCAATTAAAAAATAAAAACCACCTAAAGGAAATATATTTTTACTCCAGTTAGGACTGTTTTGGTGAAAAATTGTATCACCTCACTGAAGGCTGTCTCATGCTAACCATTATGCTAAGATCAATTTATTTTTTAAATGGAAAAATCAATTTAATAAATAAACTTTCAGAGTAAATAATCCAAAACATGAGACTTAGGGGAGAGGAAAAAACAATGTTAGGTCCTTGGTTAAACACTTTTATGCTCTCAGTTTTACTTATGTTTGTATCCTAAATAACTGACACAGTATCTAGGATAGAGGGGCATTTAATTAAAAAATATTTGTTGACTCAAGAGAGCGAACATGTTCATAATGGGTCTCAAACTCATTCAGGTATAAATACACAGTGGGGCAAAAGTAGCTTTACAGTTGTTCATATGGAAAATAATACAATAATTAATAAATAATAATATAAGAATAAACTTTCACAACTGATTAGTGATCTACACATGGTCTCTAGCCTTAAGAAATCCTCAAAGGTGTACAGTAATTAAAAAATAAGACTTGGTCCTGGCCTGTGTGGCTCTGTGGTTATAGTATTGGCCCGAGCACTGCAGGTCTTGGGTTTGATTCTTGGGCAAGGTCATATACCTGGTGGGTTGCAGGTTCAATCCCAAGCCCGGGTCAGGTGAGTGAAGGAGGCAACCAATGGATGTCTCTCTCTCACATTGATGTCTGTCTGTCTCTCTCTCTCTTTCTCTCTGCCTCTCCCTCCCATTCTCTCTAAATATCAATGGAAAAAAATATCCTCGGGTGAGGATTAACAACAATAAAAAACACAAGACTTGCTCTGGCCAGGTAGCTCAGTTAGTTATCGTGTTGTCCCTATATGCCAAGGTTGTGGATTTAATCTCCAGACAGGGCATATACAAGAATCAACTAATGAATGCATAAATAGGTGGAACAACAAATAGATGTCTGTCTTTCTGTCTGTGTCTCTCCCCCTTTCTCTCTCTAAAATTAATTAAAGAAATAAAAATAAAAAGCAAAGTAACCCTGAGGGCAAGAATGCTGTCTGATCTACTCTATTCATGGCTTATGATAGTAATAGCTGATATAGCTAAAATATATTAGCTCAATAAATATTTGTTGGTTGTCTTATTGATTGAACCTTATAAACAGAATGAGATATAAAATAATATCAGACCCCATTCTTACTTTTTTAACTTTTGAAATATTTTAATAAACACTAAGGAAGAACAAAAGCTGAATTATAAGGGAAATTCAAGTACAAAAATAAATCCACTTTATAAAGTACAATTTTCTATCTTGCCACAGATAATGTCATTCCTGAGTCAGCATGCCCTATTCCCCAATCTATCTAGTGACAAGATATCTGCACTGTAGTCCCAAGAACTGGCACTCTTTGCAACAACCTTGCCTGGGTCAAAACAATGTTAAACGTTAACAAAATATCCTGAAGATATCAGGTTTAAATGTTAAAGATGTTAGAGCCCTAAAATCAAATAAAAAGAACTGAAAGTTAACAGTAAACTAGTAAACACAAAGAACTTAAAAAGTCATGAGTCTAGAAATTCTATGCATTGACTAGTCTGTGCAAAACTAAGGTGGCATTATCATTTTCACTAGAACAACAAGATTTTCTTCAGTGGTTATTTATAGCAAAGGACTGGTTCAATAAAAAAAATCTGTCATGAGTTATCTCAATAAGCCATAAATGTGGCTATATTCTAGGTCAAATCATGTGGTTATTACAGAAAGAGTTATGTAAGAGAAACCAGCACAATGCCTGTACACTGTAGAATATGACACTAAAAAAAAATAAAGAGCCATTTATAAGACAATTAAAATCAGCCCTTATTGTTGCACCAGAATAAGGGTTCCATTCATCTTGAAGGGTGAAGACACTGTACTAGCCATTCAAAACAGATGGGCTTTGCTCAACAATGTGAATTTAAAAATGGTTAAGATGGTGCTAGCTGCTTTGGCTCAGTGGTTAGAATGTCAGCCTGTGGACTGAAGGGTCCCAGGTTTGATTCCGGTCAAGGGCACATGCTGTCAAGGGTACATGCCTGGCCGAAGCCGGTTTGGCTCGGTGGATGGAGCGTCGGCTTGCGGACTGAGGGGTCCCAGGTTCGATTCCGGTCGAGGGCATGTACCTGGGTTGTGGGCACATCTCCAGTGGGAGATGTGCAGGAGGCAGCTGATCGATGTTTCTCTCTCATCGATGTTTCTGACTATCTCTCTCCCTTCCTCTCTGTAAAATATCAATAAAAATATATTTAAAAAAAAAAAAAAAAGGGTACATGCCTGGAGTTGCCAGCTCAATCCCCAGTAGGGGGCGTGCAGGAGACAGCCGATCAATGATTCTCTTTCATCAATGATATTTCTATCTCTCTCTCCCTTCTCCCTTCCTCTCTGAAATCAATAAAAACATATTTTTAAAAAATGGTTAAGATGGCCCTGGCCCATGTGGCTCAGTTAGTTGGGCATCATCCATGCACCAGGAGATTGCCAGTTCCATTCCCAGGTCAAGGGCACATGCCTGGGTTGTGGGCTTGATCCCTGATCCACTGCACGCCCCCCCCCCCCCCCATGGGGGATGTACAGGAGGCAGCCAATTGATGTTGCTCTCTTTCCCTCTCCCTTCCTCCCTCTCTAAAAATCAACAAACTAGTCTTTAAAAAAACAAAAATATATGGTTAAGATGGTAATTTTACATTATCTTTTTACCACAACTAAAAAGAAAATCTCTTGTATTTTATTTTATAATTATTACTAGAGGCCCGGAGCACGAATTCGTGCACTGGTGGGGTCCCTCTGGGTGGCCTGCAGGGATCAGGCCGAAACCCGCAGTCCAACGCCGCTGTCTGCAGCTTCTACTTGCCGTTCCCGCTCATTCCAGCCCCACCGTGCCTGCTGCGGGCTCACGCCTAATCAGCCCCGATCAGGAGAGGCTTGCACTCCTACAGCTGCACTCACCAGCCATGAGCCCTGCATCTGGCGCCCTCCCAAAGGGAGTGGCCTGCGGGATTGGGCTGAAACAAGCTCTCTGACATCCCCCGAGGGGTCATTCGAGAGGGTGCAGGCCAGGCTGAGGGATCCCACAGGTGCACGATCAGGCCGGGGAGGGGCCACGGGAGGGTTCCAGGGCATGCCCAGCTCATCTCGCTCAGTCCTAATTGGCCAAACCCCAGCAGCAAGCTAATCTACTGGTCAGAGCATCTGCCCCCTGGTGGTTAGTGCACATGATAGTGACTGGTCGACTGCCCCCTGGTGGTCAGTGCACGTCATAGCGAGCAGTTGAGCAGCCTTAGTATAGCATTAGCATATTACGCTTTGATTGGTTGTTCAGTTGTTCTGCCATTCGGTCTATTTGCATATTACCCTTTTATTATATAGAATTTTTATTGATTTTAGAGGAGAGAGGGGTGGCGGTGGAGGAGAGAGGGATGGGGAAAGAGAGAGAGAGACAGACACATTGATGTGAGAAACATCTATTGGTTGCCTCCTATACTTGTCCTGACTGGGAATTGAACCCATGACCTTTTTGTGTATAGGACTATGCTCCAACCAACTAAGCCACACCAGCCAGAGCTCTCTTGTATTTAAATGAATAATAGATTTATGAGTTATTGAGTGTTTATTCTATACCTGCTACCATGGAGATGGAAGTAAATGATGGATAAAACCTAATTCTTCGTTTCAAAGAACTCAATGTTTATAGAGAACCAAAATTCTAAAGTATTCTTAAAATATTAATAATTTTCTATCACTCCTTGTCTTTCTCCAGGTTCTAGCTGTACTTTAAAGTCTCTGGTGCTTACAATGAAAAATTCTGGGATTCAAACAGATTAGCTAGCCCCTAAGAAATGCCTCCAAATTTTAATTCCTGTGTGCCTGAACTAAGAGAGTAAAATTAACAATGTTCCCACGCATCTTTGTATGGGGAAAAAGATGTTTCAAATAGCAGAGAAAGATCAAATCCAGTCTTCAGACTTTCTTATGAGTAATCATCTCCAATTCAACCCAACACTTACAACTATGCAAACCAAAGGAACAGATTCTATCAAGAAGTTATTTCTATTTCTATCCCCCCTCAAAATAGGTTAATGCTTACTAATAAATATTAATTTGAAATATACATATTAAACATCTCATTTATGTCACCACTGAATAGAATTTGTGTAAGTATAATTTAAAAAGCAAAGGTTTTATAGAATGAAATGTCCTGCTTCACGCCCTGTCCTCTTTTCTAAATATGTAACTTGTTTGTCATATTTTGGTAGCCATTCTAATGAAAAATTTTTTAGCCTTTTTCATTATTAAAATAAATTTCTTATAAAATACACTTTTTACTTTGTGTTCTTTTCATATTTACATTTGATCCTACTTTAAAACATCAGTGCTTCTATATGGAAGAATGAGGAGATTCCATGTATTTACTAAAAATGTTGTGATGTAATTGCTTGCTTCCTTATTCTCACATTCTGTGATTTTTTCACTTGTTAAATCATTAAAGAAATAAATTGAAATTCCACATGTTCAATCTGCTCTGAAGCCCCCACTGTACCTTTAACTTCACAACTATACTGCACTCCATTTATTTGTTACATTTGTCTCCCTATTAGACATGAGCCTCTGGAGGGCAGAGGCTATATATTAATCCTTGAACTCCTAAGAATTAGTACGGATCTGGCACATTCTAAGGATTCAATAAATGTATGCAGAATAAAAAACATGAAAAGCAACAACAGATAATTGATGTAAATGAATAGCAATTATCATTTAGGAGTTTATAGTCTAATGAAGGTTACGAGATACATAAACATAAATTATACAAGGTAGAGCATAAAAATGCCACAAGAAAGAAAGAACCTATATAATAAAAGCCTAACATGCAAACTGACCAACCGACAGAATGACTGTGATGTGCACTGACCACCAAGGGGCAGACGCTCAACGCAGGAGCTGCCCCCAGTCCGCAGGCCCCAAGCCAGCCAAGGCAGGTGCAAGTGGGGATCCCCAATTGCCCCGCTGGTCGTCCCACAGATCGACCCTGATGGCTGGCCAGGCCTAGGGACCTTACCCCGTGCACCAGGCCTCTACTAAAGTGTAAGAAAAATGTAAGTGAGGAAATTACAGTATTTTCTTTTTCCCAAGAGACCAATTACCAACCATCCCTAAAAATGAGGGCAAGGTTCTTACTGCTCAATCTAGCCTCAAGTTGCTAATGAATATATACAAATTTATATTAATCATGAAGAATACAAACGACTGCTTCAAATGCCCTAAGGTAAAAGTATCATATTCAAAGCTATCTCCAATGTTTTGGGCCAGAATTAACTACTGTATATTTCAGTTCTGTAGTAACTGCATTTCTCACCACCATCACATCTATTTAGGAAAAAGAATTTATATCCATTAGAGCATATTAATTATAGCATAGGGCTTGGCACAATTATACTACTCTTTTTTAAAAAATATATATTTTATTGATTTTTTACAGAGAGGAGGGAATAAGGATAGAGAGTTAGAAACATCGATGAGAGAGAAACATCAACCAGCTGCCTCCTGCACACCCCCTACTGGGAATGTGCCTGCAACCAAGGTACATGCCCCTGACCGGGATCGAACCTGGGAGCCTTCAGTCTGCAGGCTGATGTGCTATCCACTGAGCCAAACCAGTTAGGGCTATTCTAGTCTTTAGTATTGCTCAGACTGTCAGTTTCCTTATCTGTAAAATAGGAATGATACCCACCACAAAGAAGACTTTAAGTTAGGTAATCCATGAACACTCTGTAAATATTTAATAAATCCTTATTACAAAGGATTAACACTAGCCCTGACCTGTGTGGATAAATGGTTAGAGCGTTGGCCTGTGCAATGAAGGATTGAGGGTTTGATTCCCGAGGCCACCAATTGATTACTCTCTCTCTGTCTCTCTCACACATTGATGCTTCTCTTTCTCTCTCTCCCTCCCTCCCTTCCACTCTCTCTAAAAAATCAATGGAAAAAATGTCCTTGGGTGAGGATTTAAAAAAAAAGATTTACACTAAACCCAGGGAACAAGGTTTTGCTAATTAGACATATAAATTGACTGTACACTGTGCTTCATAGTTGATTTGTGTTATTATCCTTTATATTTATACCTCCCTTTCCATTTCCATTGCTATCACTATATCTTAGACCATGAACTCAAACCCAAAAAATATTCTAAATGGTTTTCCATCATCTTCAGACATACTTTGACCGGATTAGTATTTAACTTGTAACGCAAATGTTCTGGTTGGTATAATTGAAAGAACAGCTCAAATATCAGAAAATTTGGAATTGGTTTCAGCACTATCTCTAACATATTTTGGAACCTTAAACCTAAATTACTTCATCTGTAAAATAAATCTTGATTACATTATCTTTAAAATTTCTTGCTATAAAGTCTATACCTTTCCTCTGATCAAAAATTGCTCTTGCCCAGATGTGGTGGCTCAGTGGTTGAGCGTCAGCCTATGAACCAGAAGTCACGGTTCAGTTCCCAGTCAGGGCACATGCCTGGGTTGAGGACTCAATCAATCCCCAGTAGGGGACATGCAGGAGGCAGCCAATCAATGATTCTCTCTCATCTCTGATATTTCTCTCTCTCTCCCTTCCTCTCTGAAATCAATAAAGATATATATTTTTTAAAAATTGCCCTTGGCTTACAAAATAAAGTTCCAAATTGGAGAGGCCTTAAAGGCTTTTACATCCAGTGTACTAGTTAACAGTGTGAGTTATGGAGTCAGAAAGACCGAAATTTGAATTCTGATATTGTCATTTACTGATTGCTTATTCTTTGGCAACTCTAAACCTCAGTTTCTTGTTCTGCAAAATGGGAACAACAGTAATTTATCTCACAGACTTGTTTTAAGAATTAAATGAGATATCTGTTAAGTGCTTAGCACATAGTAAACACTCGACCAGTACAAGATTTGTGCCTATTTGAACAAATTTCCCATTACTGCCGAAGCCGGTTTGGCTCAGTGGATAGAGCGTCGGCCTGCGGACTGAGGGGTCCCAGGTTCGATTCCGGTCGGGGGCATGTACCTGGGTTGCGGGCATATCCCCAGTGGGGGATGTGCAGGAGGCAGCTGATCGATGTTTCTCTCTCGTCGATGTTTCTAACTCTCTATCTCTCTCCCTTCCTCTCTGTAAAAAATCAGTAAAATATATTTAAAAAAAAAAAAAAAATTTCCCATTACTGCCCTCTAGTTATGGTTTCCAAACTAGTCCTGGCAACCTAGAACTTTACTTCAACCAAAACAACTGTAGTTTCTCCTCCTCCCCTTTATATATTAAGGTTCAACATTTAAACAAATTTTGGAGATTATGCTAAAAAAAAAAAGTATAAAAATCCACTGTCCCATGGGCATTCTCTGATCCAGCCAGCCATACCTACTCTTTGCCAAATGTAATCATCTTATATTTGGTAATAACTATTATCCTCCCTCCTTAAGACTTCACTTGAAGTCTTCCCTAGTCATCATTCCTCTGAGTCCTTTACACACACACACACACACACACACACACACACGTTCATTAAGACTTCCCATTCAAATTACGGAATTCCATTTCCAAAATGCAAAAAAATTGTCAACAGTAGCACACCTCTCCCCAAAGATACTTTTCAGATATAGAAGTACAATGATTCCCCATCATTTCTGAGGTATTGTTCACATGTGCAAACAATAAAACAAAAACAAAGAATAAACAATAGCTCTTGAATGTCAGAGAGCAAAAAAAGGTGTATGAAGTTGGCTGGTTTCCAACTAGCAAAAACTCAGAAGTAGAAATATTAAGTATTTTGTTTTTATCCAAATGATTAGCATAGTTAAAATAAAAAATAAATGCAATGGAAACTTTAAGCCATACATTTTCTACAGTCTGATCGGAACCTGAGAAATGGCCTCTCTGCTCAGGGAACCATAGGAAACCTCTATTTCCATTTATGTTTCATACTAGAGGCCCGGTGCATGAAATCTGTGCACGGGGGTGGGGGGTTCCCTCAGCCCGCCTGCACCCTCTCCAATCTGGGACTCCTCGGGGTATGTCCGACTGCTGGTTTAGGCCTGATGCCAGGGGTCAGGCCTAAAGTGCTAGTCGAACATCCCTCTCACAATCCAGGACTGCTGGCTCCTAACTGCTCACCTGCCTGCCTGCCTGATCACCCCTAACTGACCCCCTGACAGCCTGATCACCCCTAACCACATCTGCCTGCCAGCCTGGTCACCCCTCACTGCCTCCCTCCCCCGCCAGCCTGATCGCCCCCATGCAGCAGGCTGTTCAGTCGTTTTCTCATCCTTCACTAATCCCTCTGCCGGCCTGGTTGCCCCACATAGCCTGCTGTTCGGTCTTTACTGTGAGGGCATCCTGACCAATTTGCATATTATCCTTTTATTAGTATAGATAAAATGGGTTAATTTTCTCTCTACTACTACACAGACTATGACTGCAGAGAAAAAGAGCCAAGGCAATAACCAGCTACGGGGAGAATGAGGGAGGGGCAGGGTGGCACAAAAATTAAAACCTGCTATTGAATGGTTCTCTTTAAAATACTGAAGCCACAATACAACATCACTAAATGACACAAAGCATACCCTGCTACTACGTATTTCTTTTATTCCACTCACTGACTAATTCCACCAAAAATACTTAAAACAGGTGGAGCCATACACAATATTTTTGACCAGAAAGTATTCATAACACAGCAGCTTACTCTTACAAATTATTAGCTTAATAGTGACTTAAAATACTGTTATAAGAAAAACAGACTATTCGGGGGGCGGGGAGGGGGAGGAAGAGGGGGAAGAAACAAACAGTTTTTTAAAAAGGACAACAAATATATTCAGGCACAAGATCTGCATCAGAAACACTGTTTTCTTTCTTTCTTTTTTGTACATTTAAAAAACTTACCCTGAAGAGATTTTCCCAATCCCTGGCCCAGCTTCCACCCATGTTTCTGGAGTAAGCGATGTCCAATATTATCCTGACAGACAGAACAGAAAGACAAACCAAAAATATTCCAATAATATATTCTTCCCTTCCTAGTGACAATTAAACAGGTGATGAGCAAGAGATAAGTCTACATATATGCATGCAAAAAGGTGCTAATAACAGGGGGTAAATGTTCCCAATAAAGGGACATTAATGTAAAAAGAAATGCTGGCTAGTATTTCATATGAAAATAATATAGGGGGTAAGGTCCTTTCTGATGGTGTGCCGGGCAACTTTTGTACATAACGTTTTAAAAAGGAGAAAAACGGGAAGGGGTAAAGAGGGAAGAATACATTTATGAAGTTCAAAACTAACATTAAAAAAGCATAAAATCAAGGTACTTATACAATCATATCCACCACCTAGACAGCACCACTTTAAGATTATTTTTTTTTTAAAAGAAAATCTATGTTGTGTTTAGTTATTTTGTTTGTGTGTCAGGCTTTCATGGTACAAAGTAAGTTGTAAGTGTAAGACTGCCCCACCACTAGAAATGAAAACACAATCAGAGCAAAATCCAGGCTAGACTTGATTGGTTTTTATATATATATATATAAAATGTAAATATTTAACTAGCATGCAGCCAATATTAAACCGAAAAAACAGTGAGGTTAGTAAAACAAGAAATTAAATTGATTAAACAGAAAAATAAAATGAGCTCAAGCACAGACTGAGTGATGCATTTCAACATGTAATCTAACAAAAATGCTAAAATGTTAGAATGAAACAGGCCTAGCAATAAGTTAACAGTAAAGAACCATTAGTGCATGTAGGGGGGAAAAAACCAATATACATAATGTCTCATCTACCTAGAAGCACACAGGAAAAGGTATTTCAATGTAAATTGCATGAAAAGACACCAGAAACAACAATTAAATGTCAGCTTTTGTGTAAGGAGTCAAGATCTTAGAAACCTCTGCATACCTTTGTCCAATTCTTTGTTTTTACAAATACTGTCCAGTATAGAGACAAAGCTAAAATAACCATTAACAGTGTCAGATAAAAAGATGCTGCTTATCCAGAGGAAGACACTTAAAAATTATTTTAAAAGTGTTCTATATCTACTAAAGTTAATTTAAAGTACTAATCTGGTATCACCATTTGAAAATAACCTCATTATTTCCTGAAATCAATTTATAAAGCTAACAAAACCATAAATCTCTATATAAAAATCAAACATCTCATATGAAACTGCTTTTTATCTTTAGCTCCATATCAATGATAAAATGTTCTTTGGAGTTATAGAGGAAAGAAAAAATTGTTGTATGGTTACCTTCTCTGACAGAAAGCTAGAAGAGGAAGATTAAGGCTCCCCAATGTTTTTTGTGTTTTTTTAAATATATTTCTTTATTGATTTCAGAGAGGAAGGGAGAAGGAGAGAGAGAGAGAAACATCAATGATGAGAGAGAATCATTGATTGGCTGCCTCCTGCACACCCCCTAACTGGGGAACGAGCCCGCAACCCAGGCATGTGCCCTTGGCTGGAATCGAACCTGGGACCCTTCAGTCCGCAGGCTGACGCTCTATCCACTAAGCCAAGCCAGCTAGGGCTTTTGTGTTTTTTTATAAAGGACAATTTCCTTCTACAAGTTTACGACAGCATACAAACTGGAAAACAGGGCTCAGCAGCTGATTACTTCATTGATGGAGGAAAAGAGATCAGGAGAGCCCTGGCCTGTGCAGCTCAGTTGGTTGGGCATCATCCCATGCACTGAAAGTTGCTGGTTCCATTCCAAGTCAGGGCACATACCGGGCTCAATCCCCAGTAGGGAGCATGCCGGAGGCAGCTGATTGATGTTTTCCTATCACATCCATGTTGCCCTCTCTCTAAAAAGTCAATTTAGCCCTGACCGGTTTGGCTCAGTGGATAGAGTGTCGGCCTGCGGACTAAGGGGCCCCAGGTTCGATTCCGGCCAAGGGCATGTACCTTGGTTGCGGGCACATCCCCAGTAGGAAGTGTGCAAGAGGCAGCTGATCGATGTTTCTAACTCTTTATCCCTCTCTCCCTTCCTCTCTGTAAAAAATCAATAAAATATATTAAAAATAAAAAAAAATAAAAAGTCAATTTAAAAAAGAAAGCAAGAAAGAGATCAGGAGACTTTTATAAAAACAAAAATGAAGCAAAAGATAATGAGCCTGGCTGGCATGGCTCAGTGGTTTAGCATCGACCTATGAACAAGGAGGTCATGGTTCTATTCCCAGCTGAGGTACATGCCTAAATTGTGGGCTCAATCCCCAGAATGGGGCATGCAGGAGGCAGTGGATCGATGATTCTCTCTCATCACTGATGTTTCTTCATTTCCCTCTCTGAAATCAATAAAAATATTATTTTTTAAAAAGGTAATGAAAAACTTGTTTCTAAAACAAAAGATACTACTGCTTTAAAAAATACACACACACACACACACTAAGTCATTATGATACAAAAAAGGTCACTAGAAATTTTTTTGCTAGGAACTGAAAGAATTAGAAAATGCTGCCGAGGTGATAACTTCTGTTATTAAACATCACAAACACTTAATCTAACACTGCTGCCTCTTCTTCCCTTCTCTCCTCTCAAATGAAATGTCAGGAAAAGCATCCCCTTAACCAGTACTGTGTGCCTAAGTATTTATAAATAACCTCATTGTAAAGAAAGTAAGTAACATTTAAAAGTCTTAGTACAGCCCTGGCCGGTTTGGCTCAGTGGATAGATTGTCAGCCTGCAGACTGAGGGGTCCCGGGTTCGATTCCGGCCAAGGGCACATGCCTGTGTTTCAGGCTTGATCCCCAGTGTGAGGCGTTCGGGAGGCAGCCGATCAATGATTCTCTCTCATCGTTGATGTTTCTCTCTCTCTCTCTCCCTCTGAAGTCAATAAAAACATATTTTAAAAAAAGAAAAGAAGAAAAAAAATAAAAGTCTTGGTACAAGCAGTGTTAGCAAAATATGAAAAGGTAAAGAGACCTTTATTATACGATTATGAAAATAAACTTACCTGTACATAAAATCTTTATTTTATATCATAACTCCTACAACTAAATAACTACAGAAAGGACAAAGAAAGCAGAATGACTCTAAGATTAAATAGTTGACTAAATTACTGTTTAATCTTTTAACAGGCTAAAGTTAGAATTGTACTTGGCACAGAGATTTAGGGTATTAAACCATGCTGACAATAATTGCTGCCCCCCTTTTTTTATTTAAAAAAACTCAATCTTTGACTAAGTGGAGATGAGACATTATGCTGACTGTGTTATATTATGAATGCACTAAAATAAACAGACAGATGAAGCAGTATGCTATTTCCAAAAGCAGTGCAAGTGGAGTGAAAGCATTTCCATACGAACCTGGCTTTAAAAACTGGGCTGTCAAAAGAACAGTTAAATGTAACACAAAGTAAGAAACTGTCCATTCACTAATGGTCGTTTTTTTTTTTTTTGTCTTGTTTTCAATTCACTGCTTGCAATTAATGTATATACTAAAGAGTGAAAGCATAAGTAAATTCACGAGTCAAGACCAGCTGAGAGGTTCAAGAGCAGCGTGTTGTGACTGACAACAGTGAAAGGAAAAGCAAATGTTAAAGGGAGAAAAAAGAAAAATTTAGGGTTATACACAGTAGCACCACTTTTACAAAACCACTCAAGATGGCTGTCACCTTCTCAAAAAAGCTACTGATACAAAATGGTAGTGGCCATTCTCTTCTAAAACTTTAGGTGAAAACTATTCTTTAATTAAATCTACTTTCCCAAGTATGACTAGGGAATGAAATGTCAGGAACTATATTAAAATTATTAATATGCTACTCTATGTCCTTGTGATTATAACAAAGCCAAGAAAAACAACAGACATATATCCAAGAACTTCTTAGATCCACCAACTGCTGAAATTTAGTGAATGACTAATAGCGAAAATCTGGACCTTTCCTATCATTCCAGACTACCTGCTTTTGGAGGAAAATAGGAAGCTCTATGACTCTGCAGAAAGGGTTAGTATTCAGTATGGTCTCTCTTCCTACCAAAAAAAAAAAGAAGAAGAAAAAGAAAGTTTTATAAACACTTGTCAAAAATCCAATAGGTTTAAGGATGGGTAACACAGGAAGGCACACCAAGAAGCCTTATACAAAGTAGAACAAAGTAGACTTATCTACATCTGAAATGATAAAAATGTTCATGGAACTTTCACTGTAAAAGAACAAGGGATTCAATCACCAGCCTGTGAAAATAATTAATCTACTTTTTCTCTTTAGGGCTGTGATTTTGCCAGTTATTCTCATGGATGTTATTTATAGCCCAAACAAGTAATCTAGACATAACAAGAGCAATGAGCAATAAATTTAACTTCTAAAATAGTAACAATTACTATTTCAATCACTAACAGTGACTAAAGTATCTTTCAGTTTTTTTATTTTTAAGTAAAATATATAATGTGGCGCTGGCTGATGTGGCTCAGTTTGGTTGGTCGTCACCTTATGCACCAGAAGTTTGCTGGTTTGATTCCCGGTCAGGGCACAAGTCGGGACTGGAGGCTCAATCCGCAGTTGGGGGAATGCAGAGGTAGCCGCCAGTCGATATTTTGCTCTCACATCCATGTTTCCCTCTCTCTCTACCTCACCCTTTCTCTCGCTCTAAAAGCGAGAATATGTCTTAAAAATCTTAAAAATATATGTATTATTTTTTAAAATAATATATAATTGGGAATTTAATTATAATCTCATAGAACCAAAAATAAATGGAAATTTTTTCTTTTTTTAACAGCTGGTTTACAACTAACAAGGGGGCATGACAGCCTAATTTCAATGCACATGGAAGAACTACAGGGAAATACTAATTTTAAAATAATTAATAAAGCAACTGAATTTTATTCAAGGTTGGTAGACAAAAAGCTAGTTTTCCATAACCTATTAGTTACTCTCTATGCACAAGACTTCCAAATGGTGGCAGGGTGGCATTTTCTTTGATAAGGCATGAACAGTTCTTAATTCTGGTTTAAAAGTCTGAAGCTAAATAGTCTGAAAACCCAAACTATTTTTACCTTAGTTAGCTTTTAAAACTTTTTTTTCTAGTTCAAAACTTAAATGTATAATTGCCCAACCTGCATGGCTCAGTGGTTGAACGTCGACCTATGAACCAGGAGGTCACGGTTCGATTCCCAGTCAGGGCACATGCCCAGGTTGCAGGCTCTAACCCCGATAAGGGGCGTGCAGGAGGCAGCCAATCAATAATTCTCTCTCATCACTGATGTTTCTATCTCTCTCTCCCTCTCTGAAACCAAATTAATAAAGGGGGAGAGGGGGACCCACAAACTTAAATGTATAATTAAAATGCTACATTTCTATCCTTTGTTCGCCCCCTCCAATATATGTGAGGATATAATTTTTAAATAAGATCTTTGAAAGAAAAATGTATTATAAACTACCAATATACTGAAAACACAACAAATAAACAAATAAAACACCCATTATTAATTGTTTCAGTCATTTCTCAACATTTCTGTTTATTAACTATTAGGTAGAAAACTTTCCCAGGAACTGCTCTGCTTCATAAAGCTGTATATCATTCAAAGTAACAATATTATTTTGGCAGTAGTGACCACCAATCTGTATAATAGGAGTTTGCCAAAACACATAAAAATTTACTTTTTTATATGGGGCTCATTCAAAATTTTTATATCAAGAAATAGAATATTAATCATGTCTCAAGAGAAATTATAAAATTATGCCAATGACTGGATGAATATTAATTCCACATTGAATTTTCTTTTAGTTGACAGCCACATTCAATTTATAACATTTAGTCTATATAAACAGTGACAAAAATGGTTAAGTTTCTTGAGTGGATTGTAAGTTTTGCTGATTGTGTATTAAAGACTCTATAAGCAAAAACCAAATGCTACTAGGTGAACCCATGCAAACAAGTTGTAAAAATTCCCAAAACAAAAAATCTATAGCTCACTACAGATGACACAATGAAGACTGGAGAGAAAAGCCATATAGTAATGCTACACCATTCAGCTCCAAGAAGCACATTATTTATAGTGCAGTCCACATATGGACACTGCTAAATGTCAAATCAGCAGTCTTACAGAGTTACAGTTTGGAACTAGTGGAGTCCACAGATCTAAACAGATATTTAACCAGACAAAACCAATTATACATAGACTTCTAAAACCCTAGTGAGCAAAATGAACATCAGCAACTGGAGTTTAAAAACTTACGTTAATTTTAAAAACTTGCTTGGTCAACCTGACAACTATAAAGATAGGATTTTAATCAGTCAGGTAGAAAAAAGACCAACTAATGGTTGATGGGTAGTTTAGTTCCAACTGCAACAATGACAACATATCTTAAGTCTATGATGCAGGCATTTTGCCTTATGAATAGCTTATAATCACTCTCCCTTCTGATCTGTCATCTTCGTTCTATAGTAAAAGTCATAAAGGACCATATGTCCTAAATCACACCAATCAATTCTTGGGAACTATGGTGAAATCCTAGACTGGGCTATCTATGGTTTTAGATTAAGTTTTATTTGTTTTCTAAATATTTTATCTTTAAGTATGTGACAGTCATCATTATTATGGCTGGGACCTAAAAATTTCATTAAGCAGTAACTTAAAATTGAAGCTTTAAAAAGTTTTTGTAATAAGGGTAAAATGTTTAATACTTTCTACCTTCTCTCTAATTCATACTAGTACAATCAAGTTGTCTAGTGATTCTTTCATAATTTCCTTAGAATAGTATTTTATTCTTGACTAGAAATTTTACTCAAAGATATTTAGTTGGCTGAAATATAATTTTATAATAAAGATTATTAAATATTTTACCAATGTTAGATTTTTAAGTGTTTTCAACATTTTCTGATTGAAATTAAAATACCTGTATCATTTCATTAACAAATTTAAGCTTCAGAAGTTTACTGAAAGCATAATGCATTATTGCATCTTTGTGTTTCATTTCCCATCTTGCTGGTTTGCAACAAATTTACCCTATTACAAAACAAAAAGAGCTTTAATCCTATACTCACAATAACCCTTCAAACAGGCATATTCTTGGCACAAACCTGTGCAGAGACTTCCACGGTTACCAGCTGCTGCAGATTACCTTTGTTAAATAAAAAAAAATGACTAGACCTTTAGCTCCTGCAATGATCTGTAGACTCCCAAAGCTGCATATTTCCAGCCACTTTTGAGTTGCATGCTGTAGCAAAACAGTCAGCACCTCTCAATAGATATTGCTGCAGAGAAAGATTTTAATTCAGCAGATAGATATTCTTTCTGTGTGTTAAAAGCAACCATTTCCCCCCTAAGAATAAAACAACTCAATATACTCAGCCAGTCATAAAACTAATATATATGTACTTGGTGGGGATTCCTTAGGTTAGAGGGCACTTCTTTGTTGGGGGGTGAGGGGAGACACACCACACTTAATGCCAATTATTTTGAGTGTCTTTAAGAACTTTAAATTTATCTCCAAATGATTTGATAACAGAAATAAAATTCCCTTATCTTATGTGTCCCATCTTTATCTAGCATAATGTAGGCTATGAAGCTCCTCTTCCTCCTATCTAAACTACCACAGCACAAATAATGCATATATTTATGTATTTTAGGAGTAAATTTATATTAGAAGTATAATTTATTAATATATATCTCTGATCATACATCTATTTATAAAAAATTAAATATCCAGTCTGAGTGCTATATCATTTACTATTTTAAGTGGAGAAGACTATTATCTAATAAATAAGGCATATATCAATTCCACTGCTACTCACGGACGTTACTCAACAATGACTATTCAGTCAGACTGTCTTCTGATAGTGTTATCCCTACGACATGTGCTAGAAAAATCCTGGACAGTGTGAGAGGAAAAAGATCATTAGTCTCACATGCCAAAGGAATGAATGTCCCAAAACCTTTAAAATTAGTCCTAAAAGCTTTAAAAATGTCATATATCATTTAATTTAGTGCTTTTAAAAAATCTTTGTTGAGTAAAGTGATAATACTAGGCTGCAAATTTAGTCTAATTAAATGTCTGCTACTGTTAAGTCATAGTACCCCAGAATTAATTAATCAACCATGTAGAATAATGGCACTTGAGCCTGCTTCTGACAGTTCTCTGTTCTTAAACTTTGACCCAAAGAAACATTTAAATTAAAATAGAAAACTGATACAGAACAAGGCAAAAACTTCAGGATTTTTTTTAACTGAGCAAAATGGGCTTGGCATTTTATCCTAAGTCAAAACACAAGACTGGGCTTTCAGTACATCAGATGTGAATTCTCCCTCTGCAGCATTATCACATGCGTCATCATTTACTGCCATGCCTAAGTCTAGCATCATGCCAGCACGTTAAGACAGAAGGTACTATATGCAGTGTTCACTGGACCAGAAGAACAGAAATAAGGGGAAGTGGGGGAGAAAGAAACCCTAGAGAAGAAATTAAAAAAAGGCAGACCGTGCAATACAAACCAGATCATGGCTGCTTAGCTAATATGGGCCAACTGCTGTGGAAGAAAAATGTCGAACACCCCAAGTTGTGTAAATTTCTGTAAACATCTAAACACACACACAAACACACAACACCAACCTAATTTAGGAACATAAATATATGTTGATCCTTTACTATGTTATAGTTGTGAAAATAAAAGCTAAAGTTACAATATCTGTGCTCTCTAAATTGCCTTATTTTCCTGCGGGAGGTGAAAAAGTTAGTGTATTTTAAAGGGAGAGAGGGGATGTCTTGTCTGTTGTTATCAAGATTAAGTTTCCCTCTCTGATTATTTTTCATTCAAGCTGAACTCACCGAACCCTTATTCAGTATGTACACTTAAGCAGAAATACTAAATACTGACAAGTTTAGACATTTTAACAATGGACTATGTATTTTGAAAATAAAGGGCTTCTCAAAATGGAAACAATGTTCAAAAATTAAGATTTTAAAAAATTTAAGAGTAAAAAAGAGAAATCTTCTTGTTGTATTGCTTTGTTATCAATATCCAAAACTAAACTGTGTAAAGAGATAGGAATAATCAACTTTTGACAAAATCCAGACATCTCTTAAGCTACAGAAACCAAATTTACAATGTTTTACAAGAGTCTGTCTGGTAAATAAAATGTGTTAGTCTTTAACTATTCCTAATAGAACATTATATGATTGTGTTGCCCAGGAAAGGTGAAGCTTTTAAAGGATCAAAATACATTTTACTCCTTTATTCAATTTATCAAAACACTAAACTTTTAACTTGCTATCTTTAACAGAATATCAGTATGGGCCAAATGATATTTTTTCATCAAAATTATAAATTATTTATAGATTTCAGACTGATAACCCAATGTATTAAATTATATCCCAAATTCTCTTTGATTATTGTCAGACATGCAAGAAAACAACTCTAGACTGTACTATAAGTTATTAATAAGTTTAACTTCATTCACATCAAGTGTCACACGAACACTAACTAACTAACTAACTTTGACCCAAAATTAAGCACTGATCATCTTACCGATTCAATAGGCTTGTCAAGTGATGCTTGTTCAATTTCCAAATGTCCTTCTTCATACTGATCAAAGTGATTACCCTGGAAAAAAAAAAAGACTAGTTATTTTTTCAAAAGCAATCAAAGGAGGGGTTATTTTTAACTTTTCATTCTTTTGTAGTAGACAATCAAAACTGTGGCACAAATTCAGACTTTTAAAACATCTAAACAATTTATTAGGAGCATAGTAATACGAACTCTTCTTTCAATGGCAAGCACTGAAATTATTAACTAAAACACTACCAACCACTGGTATACTGGCTTTCTTCGACTGACTATATTATGAAGACTACAGAATCTTAAAAACAAAGGGCCATATTATGTTTTACTCTTCATAAACAATCGTGTCTAAAGAAAATATGTCATAGTAATAGAATGCAAATAAAACCGATATTATAATACTGTTCAATGTTGGTAACAGTGCTTTTTACTGAAACTGTTAAAACATTCCATTTTCTGGTTTTTTTCTTTTCTTTTTTTAAAATATATTTTATTGATTTTTTACAGAGAGGAAGGGAGAGAGATAGAGAGTCAGGAACATCGATGAGAGAGAAACATCGATCAGCTGCCTCCTGCACATCCCCCACTGGGGATGTGCCCGCAACCCAGGTACATGCCCTTGACCGGAATCGAACCTGGGACCCTTCAGTCCGCAGGCCGACGCTCTATCCACTGAGCCAAACCGGTTTCGGCAAAACATTCCATTTTCAATCACCAAAACTAAACTCCCAAGATTCAAGGAATTAAAAAACACAATCTCTTGACAAAGTATCTCAAATGCAGCTATTCCTTAAATGATTTGCCAAGAGATAAACAAGCCTGTATAATGCCGTATGTGACCATAATCAGGCAAGTTATCACTGCAACTAGAATAAATCAAAACAGTTGAATTGAAGATGAAGATAGGTTCAGACAGCTTGAGGTTCTTTCTCAGCAGAAAGGAAGAACTAGTAATTTGGCTTTAAATCAGAATATCAATTTTCTGGCTCCCTTCTTGTTACAAAGTAAAGGGCACGAGGATCTGTGAGTCCTGAATTGACCAAAGTTAAAAGATTACACTTCAGTCTAGCCTAAATTAAATTAATTCAGTGCGGAATGGTATGACAATTTGAATGTTAACCTAACAAAAAGATACTTTGCTTTTTCAAGGCAAACTTTTAGTTGAATAAACTGTAACCATAGAGCTGTAAAATAATTTGCCACACTGTACCATAAATATATGCTTGTTTCATCAGACTGTAAAGTCTTTTAGGACAAGAACTGAGTCTGGTTTACCTCTTCCAACCCCCAAAATTCAATATAACGGTTAAACATTAGAGAATAATTAGGTGCTAAAATGTATGGTAGTGAAGAAAAAGTTCTGGAACTAAAAATTTTTTCCAAAATCTTATACATCAAACGTAACAGGCCACAAACTAAGCTCATTTTTTGCCAGTCTTCTCAATAATTGACACTAGAGTCACTCTTTTGCCACTGAAAAGTTAGCAATATATATATATATATTTTTTTTTAATATATTTTTTATTGATTTTTTTACAGAGAGGAAGGGAGAGAGATAGAGAGTTAGAAACATCGATGAGAGAGAAACATCAATCAGCTGCCTCCTGCTCATCTCCTACTGGGGATGTGCCCGCAACCCAGGTACATGCCCTTGACCGGAATCGAACCCGGGACCCTTCAGTCCGCAGGCCGACGCTCTATCCACTGAGCCAAACCGGTTTCGGCAGCAATATATATTTTTAAAAGGCAGCTACCAATCACCCACACTGTAACTTCAACTGTAATAAATTTCAACTTAAAAAACTGATCAATTCAGATGGAAAAAATAATGAAGGACAATGAGCCATCTGGATTCAAAAATTTTAATCAAATGATCTTTTCAAGCAAACCAACACTTTTTACAAATTAAAAAGTAAAAATACCCTCCTGGTATTTTCACTAATTCAGTCTACAATAGAGATTTGTTTAGAAAAGAAGCTAAGAGAGAGAGATACTCAACTTTTAACAATTTATTCCTTAATCTTGCTGAACAGTACATTTGTAAAGCTATCTTTTGAGTACCTGTTAATAGGCATCAGGCACTAAGTCCTTCACAGGCTTCATCTCAATTAATGCCCACAATGACCAAACAAGGTAGGTGTATCATTCATTATTTCCATTTTCAGATGTAGAATTCAGAGGATGTAAGATATTTGCTCAAAGTTACTTAAATAGTAAGTAAAGAAGCCCAAATTTCAAATCCAAATTGCTATAACTTCATACTTCATGCTCTTTCTTTCTCTTATGCTACTCTGTGACTTTCTTTTTTTCCAGGGGGAAAACTGGCCAGGGGAAGGAACACTGGAAGATGAATATCACATTTTCCACAGAGATTACAAATTTAGAATGCAGATGATATTCACCACAGCATTTCTCTAATATATAAAGAAATAGAAACAAATGTCCAATGGGGGAGAGTTTAATACTATTCTATTTATGCCACAATTAGGGAGCCATAAAAGTTTTAAAGCTATATAAAAACATGTTAATTTTAAGTTAAATACAAAGGGGAAAAATAAAAAATATAACAGAAGTAATCCTGTTATTTGCATATTTTTAATATTTCCTACAACTTTTGTGATATTATACTGTGTAAGTACATTTTTGGTAATCCTATATAATAAAAGGCTAATATGCAAATAGACCGAACGGTGGAACTGAACAACCGGTCACTATGACGTGTGCTGACCACAGGGGGGTGGGGGGGTGGCACGCAGAACATGGCGGGTGTCGATAGCAGGCGGGCGTCGGCCATGGCGGGATGGTGGAGCAGGTGAGCGGGGGGCGCCAGAACAAGGTGGGGCGCTGGTGACTGTCATCGGGGCGAGCCTCTGGTGGTAACTGAAAATTCTTTGCTCCCACACTTTGTGGTCCCGCCGAGTGCTCGCACCCACTGCCAGCACAGGAGCTGCCACCAGAGCTGCTGCTCACACTCGCTGCCGGCACCCGGCGCCGGTCCCGATCACTTGATGCTGTCAGTAGGTGCGAGTGGCAGCTGCTGGCCCTGATCGCCCGAGGGCTCCTCCACCTCTCCCTGCTCCTGAGGGGCAATCAGGGCAGCAGCCACCACTTGCACCCGCTGGTGGCACCAGCCCCAATCACTCCTTACCATCAGCAGGTGCAAGGGAAGCCGGCGTCATCAATGCGTGGGAGTGGCAGTGGCGGGAGTGGAGCTGCTGGCAGACAGGGGACAAGGGCCATGGTGGGAGGGGCTGGGTAGTAGTGCGGAGGATGGGCCAAGACCTGCCCCTGTGCCCACCACAGCCATGAGACCCACAGTTCCTTTCAAGGTGCACGAATTCGTGCACTGGGCCCCTACTTACAATATAAGAGCCATGACAGAGGTGTAGATAAAAAGCTGGGGGAGCAGACTAGAAGTGTCAGGCAAGACTTCAAAGTGGATGTGAGCTGGATCTTAGCCAGGGAGGAGTGTGGGTGGAAGGGTACAAGGCTGGTTTTATAAGGCACAAGGATTTAATCTCTGATCTATCATTTACTGTGTGCAACTAGTAGAGTGGTGTTAAGATTTGTTTTAAAAAACTGTTTATTAGGATTTTTTTAAAAAGTAGGAGGTGCCCTGACCGGTTTGGCTCAGTGGATAGAGCGTCAGCCTTCGGACTCAAGGGTCCCAGGTTCGATTCCAGTCAAAGGGCATGTACCTTGGTTGTGGGCACATCCCCAGTGGGGGGAGTGCAGGAGGCAGCTGATTGATGTTTCTCTCTCATCGATGTTTCTAACTCTCTATCCCTCTCCCTTCCTCTCTGTAAAAAATCAATAAAATATATTTTAAAAAAATAAAATAAAATAAATAAATAAATAAATAAAAAGTAGGAGGTACTGAATTATACAGAAAACAAAGGGGAAATTCATGGAGAAGGTAAAAGATAATGGAAATTTGGAGGGAATTGCCATAAAGATTAGATAGCTTCTTCCTCAAAGAAAGGTAAGTTAAGAAAGACTATATCTGTTGGTCATTAAGGTGGTCAAAAACACTGTCTCTTTCTTTAACCATAAGAATTAAGCATCTTGCCCTAGCTGGTCTGGCTCAGTGGATAGAGTGTCGGCCTGAGAACTGAAGGGTCCAGGGTTCGATTCCAGTCAAGGGCACATGCCTGGGATGTGGGCTCGATCCCCAGTAGGGGGCGTGCAGGAGGCAGCCAATCCATCATTCTCTCATCACTGATGTTTCCATCTCTCTCCCTCTCCCTTCCTCTCTGAAATAAATAAAAATATATTTAAAAAAAGAAAAGAATTAAGCATCTTTGGTTTTCCTTGAACCAGATCATTTAAAGCCAATTTTTTTTCCTATAGGAACAATGTTAAATTTTAGATCCATGCTCCTAATGAAAGCTTTTATATCAAAAATTTTAAGTATACCTAACAAACACAAATAAACAAATCAAAGTGTTTACTTTAAAAGATTAAATATACAATAAAAACTAGAAACAGGGTTCTACTGTGCTACAGAGTATATACAGGCACTTATGGTAAATAAAAATATTCTTGCCCTCTAGTAGTTTTTAGAAACTGTCAGAGCTAAGAGGAGTCTAAAGCAGGGGTGGGCAAACTTTTTGAATCGAGGGACACAATGGGTTCTTAAACTGGACCGGAGGGCCGGAACAAAAGCATGGATGGAGTGTTTGTGTGAACTAATATAAATTCAAAGTAAACATCATTACATAAAAGGGTACGGTCTTTTTTTTCAACAGTTTTATTCATTTCAAACGGGCCGGATCCGGCCCGCGGGCCGTAGTTTGCCCACGGCTGGTCTAAAGAGACATAACAACTAAATTTAATGTAGTATCCTGTATGAAATCCTGGAATAGAAAAAAAACATTAGGGGAATACTAAGACTATCTGAATAAAGGCATCTATAAAATAAAAGCCCAGTGACCCTTATAGTGGACCGACCAGAACAATTGGTCACTATGACCCACAGGAGCTGCCTCCTGGAGGTCAGTGCACTCCTACAGCTGGAGCACCAATCAACGAGATGCCAGGCTCACGGCGGGCTGGCAAGTGCAGGGCAGCGGGGGGAGCCTCTTCTGCCTCCGCAGCAGTGCTAAGGAATGAGCAGGTGGACGGTTAGGAGCGAGGGGTCCCGGATTGCAAGAGGGCGCAGGCTGGGCTCAGGGACTCCCCCACCCCACATGAATTTCTAATTTTGTGCATCGGGCCTCTAGTGGAAGAATAATAATGTATCAATACTGGTATATTAGTATGGTAACAAATGTGCCATACTAATTTAAGATGTTAATAAGAGGGAAAACTGGATACAGAGTATATGAGGTATATATATATATATAGAAACTCTGTACTATCTTAGCAATCTTTCTGTAAATCTAAAACTGTCCTAAAATAAAAAGTTTATTAAAAAAATAAAAAGTTTCAGGAAGGGTCACTACCACTCCATATACATGTACAGCTTCTTTTAGCCTTATAAAATACTTTCAGAAACCGTATCCTAACAAGCTTGCTAGATAACTCAATACATCAGATCCTCAAATAACATCATTTTGTTCAGTCATTTCATTATAACATTGATGAGATGCCATAAGAACTTAACTCTTGTTCATATCAATTAGCCTATGGCAGTGATTTTCTTAGATGGGATCTTAGAACACAAAAGGGGCATTAGAGGAAAAAGTGGTAAAATTAAAAAATAAGATGTATGGTTTAGTTAATATTATTGTACCAAACTTAATTTCCTTGTTTTGATCATTATACTAAGGTTATTGTATAGATATTGCTGCAGGGAAAGTTGGGTGAGTGGTAAACCAAAACTATATACTATTTTTGCAACTATAAATCTAAAATGAGTTTAAAATAAAAACAAAAGACTTTTTGTGATGGGATAATCCCCACTCATATTATTCAGAGAAAAATCAAAGTGCTGAAAAATACGTTTGCATGCTACTCTTTGGAAATGTAAGGTAAAAATGCTTGTATATGTATTATATATCTCTGAAAGAACAAACAAGTAATTAGAAACAGTGGTTGTTTTTGAGAAGGTTAAATGGTTTACTTTTTGCTCTGAATCCTTTTATTCATCTGTCCTTTTTAAATGCTGTACTAAAAAAGCAAAACATAAAACAAAATTTAAAAGAGAAAAAATAAATATAAAATGTGATTTCAACCCCAAGGGCACAAAGTATAGAAGCAGTGGTGGTAGTGATAAATACTTCATTTTTTGCCTTTCTCCCTTCCTCACAAATTTTTTCAAGTCATTCTAATCAACTAAGGCTTAATAAGATCATTCCTTCCAAAAATAGTCAGTACTGCATCTGATCTAAAGGCCTCAACAGGGATTTGAAGTTTTTTATTTATTTATTTTTCGTTACCCTGCTTTCAAAACCTCATTTAGATCTCTCAACTTCCATTTAGAGCTAAGATGATCATATAGATAATGTATCGGAAAGACCAGGGCACTTTGAGAGTAAGAGGGAGTGTTAGTAGTAATTATATCAGGACAAAAGGCATAAATTGGGACATGGTCATTCTAGTGAAAATTCACAGATTCTATGTTAGAGCATTCCTAAAATTTAGTTTTAATGATGATTCCTTGGAACACTTTTTCCATTGTCTAAATGAACTCTTCCCTTTCTAAACACTACCTGCTTTCAGAATTGAAATAGCTTTTCATTTATGCTGATCAGAAATTTAAATTCAAAGGGATCAAACAAGAAGTAAATTCACTTTTCTAAAAAAATGCATTAAAGATTTAAAAATGCACACACTATACATACAGCCAGCTGAATTCCCTTCAACTGCCTCTTCTCTTAAAAAGAAAAAAAAAAAAAAAAAAGCTTCAATTCCTAGCAGGTCTAATTACAAATGAATAGAACCTAGCTGACATGCACATCATTAAAATACACAGTAGCTCTAGTTTCTTACAGGTCAAGGATTCTGTTTCCAAGCACAGGACAAATGTGGAAACTTCTGTACTTCAAATTTAGCTGTGGTGATCATTTAAATATAAAGAGACAGAGATTGCCCTAAATTTATCCATGTATGTGCTGATTTGGAAATCCATATAATCCCACAGCCAGACCTTTTCCATTGATTAACTACATGGTAACTAACAAGGAAAATAAAAGCTAGAGAAGAGGAAATTATCACCGCAATTCTTTAAAAATCACAATCAACAGCCCACTCACTACCTCAAATAGCAAAACACAATATTTAAGACCATAAAAGAGGTGATAATCTCTTCCATCTTCCTATGGCTATTAAAATTTAATACAATTTATTTTAAAAATTTAATGAAAAATATTACTCATAGTCAACGTCAGCGGATCCAAAGTTTCTGATGAATAAATCAATTATTAACACAAGGCTTATACAAACTAAGGTTTTAAATCCGGTCTGATTTTTCCCATTAGACTAGGTATCATCAAAGTTCAAAGTAGTTTTATCTTTGGCAGTGTACGTACACACACACACACACACACACACACACACACACACACACACTTTAACTGATTTTAGAAAGAGAGAAACAATGATTTGCTGTTCCACTTGTTTAATGCACTTGTTGCTTCTTGTATGTGCCCTGAACATGGATTGAACCTGAAACTTTGGTGTACTGGAACAATGCTCTAACCAACTAGGTTCGTTGGCAGTATATTTTACTACTCATTCTAACCCTATTTTTTCACACCTGGCTCTATTAAACTGCATCTTATAGATGTTCCTCTCTCTCTCCACTCCAAATCTCTCCACCAACATTTACCTGTTGTACTGTATTTACCGTTATTCCTTTAGACATGGTCTAATGTCACTAAGTGGATCTATTTTTTAAAATATGTTTTTACTGAATTTAGAGAGAGGGGAAGGGAGACGAGACGGATCGAAAGACAGAAACATCGATTGGCTGCCTCCTGCATGCTTCCCACTAGGGATAGAGCACACAACATGGGCATATGCCCTGACCAGGAATTGAACCGGTGATCTCTTAGTTCTTGGGTCAATGTTCAACCACTGAGCATCCTGGGTGGGCACAAGGTGGATCTATTAGTCATAGCCCTACCTCACAATTCAAGTAACATACTTGCTTATAATCTGGACTTTCTAAATTCCAAACATATGATGCTGATCTCATCTGGCATGGACCAAAAAAAAAAAAAGGTATATTTTGCAGATAGAGCTAAACTGGAGGATAGCTTCCATCTATGAACAAAACCAATCCTCCATGACATCAAATAAATGAGAGACTCCATCTCTGTTCTCCTTTCCCTTACTCATTCCAAATAAACTAATTGTTCTATTATCCTAAACAATTCAGAAAAATGTCTCTGTAGGAAAAACTATCTAAAAAGAAATGGACATTCTAGTGGATTATTGGTGACATTTTATTTGTATAGTTAAAATTTATTTCAATTTAGAAAATGGACAGACCACCACTGTGGTCAATTCCTCAAAAACCCCAATTCTTCACTACTGTTTTCATAACGATATAGTCTGATTTACAACAACTTCCAGTATATTATTATAAAAACCAAAGATCTCTGAAGCTGAAGACACCAGAAATCATAATTACTATCTGTCAGCTGTATAACCTTGGGCAAATTACCAAACCTCTCTCTAGGTCTAGGCCTGTTTCCTCTGCTGTAAAACCCAGATAATTACACTATAGTTTTACTGCATAGGCTGTGAGGTTTAAAAAGGTACAAAGTAATGAATTATTTCATTTTAGTTTTGAATTATGTATTTTAAAAAACACTGTTGAGGCCAGTCAATAACCCGGAATAAATCCAGTCATGAAATTTAATTGTATGTAAATTGGTAGGAAAAATAATTGGCTAGCAATCTCAGCAAATAACTTAAGAACTTGAAAACATATTACATTGGAACCCTGGCCTGGTAACTCAGTTGGTTAGACCACTGTCCTGAAACGCCAAGGTTGCGGGTCTAATGCCCCACCAGGGTATATACAAGAAGCAACCAATGAATGCATAAATAAGTGAAATAACAAATTGATGTTTCTCCCCTCCAATCCTCTCTAAAATAAACAAACAAATAAATAAGCCAGCCAGCCAACCCTTGCCAATGTGGCTCAGATGGTTGGGCATCACCCCATGTATCAAAAAGTTGCTGATTCATCAAGGCACATGCCCAGGTTGCAGACTCCATCTCTGGTAGGGGGCGTGCAGGAGATTTCATCAATGTTTCTCTCTAAAAATCAATAAACTATTGTTTTAAAAAAAAGAAAATGAAAACATATTACATTGGATCATGGGTATGAGCATATCACACATATGTATGAAAATATATCTACTTGACATGGATAATTTGACTAGAAGAAAGGACTGGTTTCCAAAAGAGCACTAGATTTAAAAAATTAGTAATTTTTAAAAACACCACAGAGAAATCAACCTTTTTCAGAAATGCATGCAAGATAGAGCGAACAATTCTTGAAGCATTAAAAAAGGTAGGGAGACAACAGTTAAGAATTCCTCTGGGAACCATAGCAATGCATATTATTTCTTTTACCATTGGCTGACATGATAGATCTCTATGTAGAGGTTTAACAAACTTTGCATAGAAAAGCAAGTGTATGTACAATGTAACACACAAAAGGAAATTCACAACTAAAAGATGATTGTGCTAATCCTATCTAATCTAATAAAAGACAAACATGCAAATTGACCGTACCTTCACTGCGCCTTAAGCCACGCCCACCAGCCAGTCAGAGCAACTACATGCAAATTAACCCAACCAAGATGGCGGTCGGCAGCCACGGAGCTGGAGCGAGCAGGAGGCTTGGTTGCTACAGTGATGGAGGAAGCCAAGCTTCCCGCCTGCCACGGCTGGCTCTGAGTTCCACTCAAGGCAACAAAGTTTCAATTATAGAAGATAAATAAACCCCAGATACCTGCTTTCAGGCGGCTGTGGCCACAGAGCTGGAGCGAGCAGGAGGCTTGGTTGCCCCTGGCGATGGAGGAAGCCAAGCTTCCCGCCTGCCCTGGCCGGCTCTGAGCTCCACTCAAGGCTACAAAGTTTCAATTATAGAAGGTAAATAAATCTCAGAATAAAAAAAGAAAGAAAAAAAGGAGAGGCTGGGAGCTTCCATCGCCGGGGGGCTTGGCCAGCCTGAAAATGGCCCTCAGCCCCTCACCCAGGCTGGCCAGACACCGCAGTGGGGACCTCCCCACCTTAAAGGGGGTGTGGCCAGCCTGAAAACAGCCATCAGCCCCTCACCCAGGCTGGCCAGGCACCCAAGTGGGACCCCCACCCTGATCCAGGACACCCTTCAGGGCAAACCAGCCGGCTCCCACCCATGCGCCAGGCCTCTATCCTATATAATAAAAGGGTAATGACCCTAACAGCAGAACAACTCGGAATGACTGATCACTATGACACACACTGACCACCAGGGGGCAGACGCTCAATGCAGGAGCTGCCCCCTGGTGGTCAGTGCACTCCCACAGGGGGAGCTCTGCTCAGCTACAAGCCAGGCTGCCAGCTGCCAGTACAGTGGTGGTGGTGGGAGCCTCTCCCGCCTCTTCAGCAGCGCTAAGGATGTCCGACTGCAGCTTAGGCCTGCTCCCCGCTGGCAAGTGGATATCCCCCGAGGGCTCCTAGGCTGCCAGAGGGATGTCTGATTGCCATCTTAGGCCCAATCCCCCCGGGGAGCGGGCCTAAGCCAGCAGGTGGTCATCCCCCAAGGGGTCCCAGACTGCGAGAGGGCACAGGCTGGGCTGAGGGACCCCGTCCCCCCCGAGTGCACAAATTTTTGTGCACCAGGCCTCTAGTCCTATATAATAAAAGCCCAATGACCAAACAACAGAACGACCGATTAGTCGCTATGATGTCTACTGACCACCAGGGGGGCAGACATTCAACGCAGGAGCTCCCCCCTGGTGGTCAATGCACTACCACAGTGGGAGCGCCGCTCGGCTGACCAGGATGCGCAGCTGCTCCCACTGCAAACCCTGGGCCGACGGGCAGGAACCCAGGCTTCGATTATTGCCTTCTCACCCCAGGCTCCTCCTCCTCTGCTCCTTGTTGCCTCCTCCAGATGCCTGCAGGCTGTGTAACTCTGCAGCCGCCAGGCTCGCAGAGCTGACCCTGGAAGCTGGGAAGCAGGCTCGTGGCCGCTGTGGGACTGAGGCCTACTCCACCGCTCCTCAGTGCTATTGTCCCTGGGCCCGGCCCCAACCGAATCCCCTGAAGAGGTGAGTGCTCCGGCTCCACGGAAGATGCCAGACCAGGGAGCAGCCGCTCAGAGGGTGGGTCCACAGCCACTTGGCTGACCGGGATAAGTGGTGCTCCCACAGTGGGGCCAATCCCCACAGGCCACACCCCCCACCAGTGCACGAATCCCATGCACCAGGCCTCCAGTCCTATATAATAATAGAGAAACATGGTAATTAACCGTAACTTCACTACCCTTCCCATTGGCTAATCAGCGAGATATGCAAATTAACTGCCAACCAAGATGGTGGCCAGCAGCCAGGCAGCTGAAGCGAACAGGAGGCTTGCTTGCTCCAGTGAAGGAGGAAGCCAAGGTTCCCCGCCTGCCGCTGCCGGCCTCTGAGCTTGCACTCTAAGCAACTAGGTTGCAATTATAGAAGTTAAACAAAACCCAGAAACCTGCTTTCAGCCTTCAGAGCTGGAATGAGCAGGACCACAACAGTGTTACAATTATAGAACCCAAACAAACCCAGAGACCTGCTTTCAGCAGTCGAGCTGGAGCTGAGCCTGAGAGCTAAAGCCGGCTCTCAGCTCCAGTGACAGCCATAGAAGGTAAATAAATCCCAGAATAAAAAAAAAAGAAAAAAAAGGAGAGGTTGGGAGCTTCAGTCACCCGCCAGCCTGAAAACGGGCATCAGCCCCTCATTCAGGCTGGCCAGGCACCCAAGCGGGACCCCCCACCCTGAAAGGGGTGTGACCAGCTGCAAACAGCCATCATCCCCTCATCCAGGCTGGCCAGGCACCCAAGCAGGACCCCTTGATCCGGGACACCCTTCAGGGCAAACCAGCCGGTCCCCAACCATGCACCAGGCCTCTATCCTATATAGTAAAAGGGTAATATGAAAACTGACCCTAACAGCAGAAAGACTGGGAATGACTGGTCACTATGACACACACTGACCACCAGGGGGCAGACTCTCAATGCAGGAGAGTAGTCAGGTAGTCTGGTAGTCAGGTCGCTCTCACATGGGAGGAGCTCTGCTCAGCCATAAGCCAGGCTGATGGCTGCCAGTACAATGGTGGTGGTGGGAGCCTCTCCTGCCTCCTCAGCAGCGCTAAGGATGTCCGATTGCAATTTAGGCTTGCTCCCCGCTGGCAAGTAGACATCCCCCGAGGGCTGCCGGGCTGCCAGAGGGATGTCTGATTGCCATCTTAGGCCCAATCCCCCCGGGGAGCGGGCCTACGCCAGAAGGTAGTCATCCCCTGAGGGGTCCCAGACTGCGAGAGAGCACAGGCCGGGCTGAGGGACCCCCCCCTTCCTCCCCGAGTGCACAAATTTTTATGCACCGGGCCTCTAGTTATATATAATACATAATACAGTGAGACTGTAACTACTTATAACACAACCTCCATACCTGATATATCCCTCAATTGGTTTTATAGGATATCACAGAAATAATCCACAGCACAGCAGGAAGCTGAGTCTCCAGTCTGGACATTCTTCTCAGCCTCTACTAAGCCTACATATATACTTGCCTTTACTTAACCATTAACTCAAATATCTGAGCAACTTCCAGGTGCCAGACCCCAACTCAATGCTGGAAAAAATGAAAAACAACAACAACAAAAAAGCTTCTCATTCAAGAAGTTTCAAGTTCAGTGAGATGAGTTAAATTATAAGAAAGTATATAGTAGAAAAGTTAAAACATCACAGTGGTTAAAGGCTGAGACCAGTTCCAAACTACCTGAAAGCTATCTCTTCAACTAGCTATGTGAATGGGGATATGTTTTTTATTTGTAAAACGGGAACAATAGAACTTAACTTACTAGGGGGTTATATGAGAAAATACGTAACATAGTTCCTAATAGAGTAAGCACCCTGTATTGTTTACTAATGAAAGTGCTATTACTGAAATATGGCCAAAGTGTTGTGCAAGCACAGAAAATGAAACAACTAACTCTGCCTAGGAAAGATGTCAGTGATAACATCAAATTGAGTCTTGAAGAATGAATAGTAGAAATTCCAGACAGGTAGGAACATACGCAAAAACAAGAATAACGGAAAAGCCTAGCTGATCCAGATAACAGAAACTGTTGGATGGAAAGATGAGGGGAAAAGAGATATACCTATTACAAGAGATTCAGAATGCTTAAAAGTCTTATAAACCAAGTTAGTGAGTTTGGATCTTATTCTTGAAACAACCAGGAACCACAGGAAAAGTCACAGCTTATGAGAGATCAAAGTTCAAATCTGAGTTTACTAACTGTGTGGCCTCCATTTCTCTAAGCCTATTTTCTCATTTCTAAAATGACACCACCTGGTTTAGATGGTTACTTAGGTTAAATATATCCAAAATGCCATGGCACGGAGCCTAGCATGTAATATATACTCAACAAATAGTAGCTGATGTTCTCATCACTAGATATCACAGCAGTTAAAACTTTTGATTCTAAAAATAAACACCAAAAAAACAACAAAAAAAATTTTGATTCTAATAATGGTCAAGAATAAATTTATAGTACCCTAATTTGACAGTCTCTAGGAAGTACCATTCTCCTCTTCTGGCTACTTTGTACTGGAACAGATGAACAAAATTAACTGATTTAAACAATCAATTAAACTTATAACACTGAAATGTTTCTGGAAAAACTATATATTTAATGATAAGCATACCAACTATGTCCTACCAATTAGTTAACTGGTAGAAAATACTGCTATGTATTAAAGAGAAACAATGCTTTATATTCTGTAGACAATACCAGCACTCATCTCCTTGAAAAGAGGCTGAAGTATATACCAAATCAGAAAGGACACTACAAAAGAAATCAGAATATTAAAGTACAAAACCCAGCTCTATAGTAGGCAAAATAACTTATCTGGGCTGGAGTTACTTCTATTCCATTTATCTTACTGAGTTACTGGAAAAATTAGACAAGAATGTATATGAGGGCACTTAGTAAACCGTAACAGTATACAGCTATACAATACAGTGGAACCTCGTTTCTCGAACATCTCCCATCGCGAACAATTTACTTCTCAACCTGACAACCCTTCATGCTGTTACCTGTATGATGAGTCACGCATCTCTCAGGTGACAAAAGAGAGAATGCGCAAATATGAGTCAATTTACCACTGTTAAAATCTCAGGATATTGTGCTGTGTTGGTTTTTGTTTTTTTTTTGCTTTTGTTGCTGTTTATAATTATTGTAACATTTTCATTTTTGTTAAATTTTCATTTACATTTCATGTCCTTTTTGTTTTTAAAGTGTTCATTTAAAGATTAAACAGTACAATAGACGTGTACTGTACGTAAGAAAAGTTAAAATAGGGAATCATTTGGGGGTTTGGAATAATTCAATTTACATGATTTCTAATGAGAAAAAATGATTCGGTTTTGAACAGCCTTCCAGAACGAATTAGGTTTGAGAAACGAGGTTCCTCTGCATTACCATTCTAATATCCAGGTTAGATGATTTTACAATATCCTGGTGCCTCAGTTCCTTATTTTCCTTTCTTATAATGAAAAATCCTGTTGTCCATTCTAATGTAGCCATTTCACTCTCAATGTCATTACCAATATTCTCAACCTTTCCATAATCTCCATTTCAAACATTGTGTTCTCCTCTAATACAGTGGTTCTCAATCTTCTGGCCCTTTAAATACAGTTCCTCATGTTGTGACCCAACCATAAAATTATTTTTGTTGCTACTTCACAACTGTAATGTTGCTACTGTTATGAATCATAATGTAAATATCTGATATGCAGGATGGTCTTAGGCGACCCCTGTGAAAGGGTCGTTCGACCGCCAAAGGGGTCGCAACCCACAGGTTGAGAACCGCTGCTCTAATACCTCCACTCCAATTCTTAAACCCCATCAGAACCTACAATCCATTAATCCAACTTTTCACTCCGCCCCTACCCCTCAACACCAAAATCCTCACCTATCTCCCTGCCAAGCTTAAAATCAGACAGTTCATTATTATAATCACTAACTTGTATACACCCTCTTCCCTTGCCCTTACTCTGACTAATGGAAACTGGTTATCACAGCTTTAACTGTATGTATAGCAACATCTAACACAATTATACCTGAATTAATATTCCCTGAAGAAAAATTGCTTTGAAGTCTATCCCCATTTAAATAGCCTAATAGCTAGTACATTCCTGCTGAAAGCATTAAAATTAAACTTACTTTTGTAGCCCTAACTTTCACTTTTCCCCTATGTCCAATAGTTTATTCACTGTCCTAAAAAAACACACCAATTCTGCTTGTTCCACTTCTGTACTTTTGCCCTGGCTATTTTCTCCAACTGAATGCCTCCCGTTCTTTTCCTTTGCAAGGATACACTCCCATCATATTTCAAGACCAGCTTAAATGCTAATCTCTTCATAAAGGCATGCCCAATCATCCGACTTTAAGGGTTCTCTCCATTCCTTAGAGCAGGGGTCCTCAAACTACGGCCCGCGGGCCACATGCAAATACAAATATTGTATTTGTTCCCGTTTTGTTTTTTTACTTCAAAATAAGATATGTGCAGTGTGCATAGGAATTTGTTCATAGTTTTTTTTTTAAACTATAGTCCGGCCCTCCAACGGTCTGAGGGACAGTGAACTGGCCCCCTGTTTAAAAAGTTTGAGGACCCCTGCCTTAGAGTTCTGCATTACACTATTCATCTGATAATCATGTTGGTCTTAATAAACTAAGTATTATTGTTATTTTTGTTCTCTCTCCATTTATAACAAAAGCTCCTTGAAAAACACCATTTAATGAACTCCCCCAGACGTACACATACTTCTCTGTACAACTACTATTAAAATAGTTTTAACAATCTTTTCAAAAATTATTTTATATTCTAGAAAATAATCTCGAGGTAAATATATCCTTGGTATCTCTTGTGCAGATGATACCCTAATACTTTTAAGCCATCTAAATTTCCAACCACTTTCATTCTTTCTATTAAGATATCTCATATTACTCATAGCAACAAGGGAAATTACTGATAGTACAGCATATAATTCACAAGCATCAGCCTCAATTTCATCTCTAGTCAAGACCTAGAGTATGAAATTCATTTCTTGGTTTTTGATCAGTACTGCCTACAAAAAGGGTGAAAAATGAGGCTTCTGTTCCCTCATCAACTCTGGAAAAATAATGTTACGTGAGATATGAGTACTGGCTTTTCTAACAATCATTATTTAAAATGTCAGCCACAAACATGATCAATGACTTTTTTCTATTTCAACTTTTAAAACTTTTGTATTTCACTTCTATAAAGCACAGAGATAAACTGAAATTCTTTTAAAGCAATGCAATTGCCAAAAGCAAGGATGACAATAAATAATTGATACCTTGTGAGATGACATCAAATGTACTATTACAAAGATAGTTTCTGGTTGCTTGAGTGACACACAATGCAAGATTTATTTGACCTCAACATTGTCAATAAAAAAAAAAAAAAAAGAAGAAGAAGAAGAAGAAGAAAGAATTAAAGCAAATTAACAGGAAACTTGTGTTTTGGCCCTAATTGTAATTTCTTCCTATCTATAGCACTTACTAAAACACTATGTGCTATTAACCTATGTACAATGCCAAAGCAATTTTAACTACCTTTTCTTCAATACATTCCTAAATTAGGTATAAAATACTAAATGTATTTGTTAAATCCCAAGGAAATTATTTTGTATAAGCAAGATAATACAGTATTTTGTCTTTCAGCCTGAGCATATTTAAATTTTTGTATTGACTAATGCAATATGCATTAAGCATATCTGATTAGACTTCCTTAATTAAATGGACAATTCACTTTTTATAAATGGGAAAAACCATTACAACATCTTCTGGTATTCACTGCAATAGCAAATCAATGACTTCTTTCAGTATTTGTGGTGGTCATTTGTAATTCCTTTGGTAATTACCATGAGTCAGCTTTCACTTAATACTAAATGGCAATGCTAATGTGAAAAGAGAATTAATGCCAGACATACAAACAATCAAAAGTACCGAGTTGTTTCAGGGAAGGAATTTTAATAGAATTCAAGAACTGGATGTCTACCTCAAGCTGGAATCAATTTTCATTAATAAAATATTAGAAACTTATTAAATCACAAGAACAAAGATGAAACCTCTACATGGATTTCAAATCCATAATTCAAGATCTCATGAACTTCTGCTATTCCTTTTCAGAAAATGGTAATTTTGACCACCTCCAGAAAACTTTTTGTTTCATTTTATCATGTACCCAAATGGAGAGAAATTATATGGAAATTTATCTCAGCCATGAAGCAGCAAAATCAGAATAGTTAATTATATATGTGTTGTTTTTATAAATGTAAGTCACAAATTTTAGTTCTGGTTATATAACTTCTAAAGAGATAAGAAAATGTGATTTAAAAAAAGTATCACTGCAGTACTCTAATGAGAATTGTGTGACAAATATAGAATACAAGTAAAGAATACAACATGACAGCTATTTTTTCTATAATGTTGATGGCATTAGAACAGCCCCTATAATAATCAGCCTAATAGTAAGTGTATCTGTCTAGATCTGTTTCTTCCTGGTCTCTCATGCCTACCTTGAAAACAAGCAAGCACACCATCACATGAAGCCCCATAAGCACAGTTCTTGTCAATCCCATTCTCCCAACAGTACAACTTATATCTTTCTCTCTGATGTTATTCCTTGATATGTTCCATGTTTTTAAGTGCCTTCTATCTTAAATGTATATATCCTTTACCCTTCAAATCATCACCAGGGAGCCTTTCCTTATGCTGGTCACTATTGATCCCCTGAGAATATAATAACCAATAATTCTGAATTTGTTTATAATCATGCTGATTCATCATCAGTATTTTGAAATCTGTATGGCCTTTGTTCCAATTCTTTCCACCTACCATGCACAAGAAAGAGAATAGTTATGATTTTGCTTCAGTTTTAGTATCTCAAGCAAAGCTAACATTGATTTTCACTGCTAGTGGCATCTCTCTCTCTCAGATGATGGGAGAGAGACCCAGAAAACAGAGATTAAAGCACTTGCCCATGTATCATCTCTAGCATGCCTACATTAATCAGAGTGCCAACTCTATAGTACCACAAAGAAAATATTCTGATACACTTTTGTGACCTAAGTATTGTTAAACTGTAAACACCCTCATTTAATGGTCTCAAATAATTATCTAAAGGTCACATCCTGATATCATATATGAAACACAAGGAGGAATCCTATGAACTTTTACATAAAAGTAATACATGACTTATTGCTACTTATCACCATGATTACTTATACAGAGTATATAAAGTTCTTGGGTAATTTTTATAGTTTAATTATGACCTTTAAGATAATATGTATTTCTCTCATTACTTTACCACTCACTATTATCATAGCTCCTTTTCAGTAGAAATCTAGTGCAGCCCGGCCAGTGTTGTGCAGTGGTTGAACATCGACCCATGAACCAGGAGGTCAGGTCACAGTTGGATTCCTGGTCAGGGCACATGCCCCAGTTATGGGCTGGATCCCCAGTAGAGGGCGGGCAGGAGGCAGCAGATCAATGATTGTCTCATTATTGATGTTTCTAGGTATACAAATTGAAGAACAGTTCCTCACTAGTACTGAGCTGCATTACCATTAATAGCTGTGCAACCACTAAATGCTAAGCTATGTTTAACACGTTACTGCTGTAAGTCACTGTACAAATAAAACTTTCTTTAGTGAACCTATTAGTCAAAGTGTTGAATACATCTATATTCTAAGTTTTAGTATGTATTTTCCCTTAGTTTGCATACATTTCAATCTGTGAATAAATATGCCTTAATCTGATAAATGTAGGCAGTAGGCATGTCTCATTCAGAAACAGGACAGATTCTTAAAGTAGTTAAAACTCTTACAGCATTAAAAAAAATCAGCATAGATCATAAAGATTTCCAAAGATAAAATACCACTCAAAAAGGCTACACAAAAGAAAGTCTAAACTAAAACAACAGTTAATATATCCTCTATAACAGTGCAACAGAAGTCCCCCTAGAAGTCCTTGGGAAATCAACAGATCTGAACAAACTAGAACAGAGTAAAATTAATTGAATCACCTCTCTAAAAGCTCATTTGTTCTTTGTGACCTATAAATTTATCCTCCACAGTTGATGACTCAATTAGTTATATAAAACATATAATTGCCGAAACCGGTTTGGCTCAGTGGATAGAGCGTCGGCCTGCGGACTGAAGGGTCCCAGGTTTGATTCCGGTCAAGGGCATGTACCTTGGGTTGCTGGCATATCCCCAGTGGGAGATGTGCAGGAGGCAGCTGATCGATGTTTCTCTCATCATCGATGTTTCTAACTCTCTGTCTCTCTCCCTTCCTCTCTGTAAAAAATCAATAAAATATATTTAAAAAAAAAACAAAAAACAAAACATATAATTGGCAGTAGAGATAAGGGTCCCGAGCACAGGTTCAAGAGTTAAAAAGCCAGAGTCTAAATCCACAGTCTGCCAAACCAGCTGTGTACCAGTACTTGGCCAAAGTATTTAAAACTCTGCCTCACCTGCCTCATTTGAAAATGTAATAGTAGCTATCTCATAGGGTTATAGTGAAGATTGAGATAATACATGTAGTCTGTGGAGTAGTACCTGTTTATTATTATAAAGCTATCAAAGCCTTTTAAAACCACTATAATCTTATAAATCAATGTCACCCCAATAAATTTAATTTAGAAAACTTTTAACTGTATATCCCTAATAATAATTACTCTTTATATTCATAAGTACTTCAAGTGGCATACCACAGTTATGCTCCTCACTATACTTGACACACCTTTGAAACTTTAGGTGTTCACAAAATCTAATAGTGAGCCCACCTCGGACTCCATACTAAGTTCAAAAGACAACTTGATGTTGTCTTCAAAATTTGCACTTGATGGTAAATTGGCAAAGAAAATGATAGCCATCTAGAACTTACCAGAGAAGATGCACAGAAAAATTTTCCATTACTATAAGATCTGTTTAAAGCAACAGGATCTGTGTACTGTGTTTGGAAACCTACTTTGGATTTGTTTTCAAGTGTATTCAGTGGCTTCACCTTATTTATCACTTAAAATCTTAAAAGGAGGCCATATTTAATTTTGAATAACTTGACCTTCAAAATGTTTGGTATACTATATTATATGCAGGAGTGCCCTATTACATTTTCTCTCCAATAACTTTAATCAAAGGACATCATTAATGAAAATCTATCTATACTTTTCCCTTTAGTAAAAAATACTACTTTATTTTTAAATGAATGTTTTGGAATGTTAGCACAATAACTTACAAAATTTTTAACATCTTGTAATTGTCTAAAAGGTTTCATTCCCAATGCCCTATTTACCCACCCATAATACTAGGATATCTGACTTTAAAAAAAACCAACCCCTGCCCAGTGTTACTCAGTGGTTAGAGAGTCGGCCCCTGCAGCGAAGGGTCCCAGGTTTGAGTACCAGTCAAGGGCACACACTTAGGTTAGATACCTGCCCGGGTCAGGGGACACACAGGTGGGGGGGGTGACATTCGATGTGTCTCTCACTCCTTCCCCCTTCATCCCTCCCTTCCACTCTCTAAAAAGCAATGGAATAACTATCCTTGGGCGAGGATTAAAAAAAACCCCAACATTTTCCTGGCTGACTCAATACAGCACGAATTGGTTATTCCAATATACGAGAAAATATACTTAAAATACATGTAGTATCCTCAGCATCAAGAAAAAAAGAAAGTCATCTCACTTGAAAAGGTAGAGGCTTTCTCAATTTTTTTTCAGGTGACAGCATTCGTACTAGGCTATCCAGTTTTCAAAATCTTTCAAGGCCCTGGAAATCCTGTTTTTGTTTGTTTAAGTCTGCTGAAATTATGTGGTTGACAGCCATTTTCCCTCAAAGCTCAATTGTTCATGTTATCTATTTAAAATTTTATTAGGTCACCTTGAAATTTTCTCCTCTGAAAAGCACTTGAGGGTGTTCGGTATCGACATGTCCCTTTAAAAATTACCAATAAAGCCCACACATCTTGCAGCCTACTCCTGTGTCCCGGTGCTTGCTAAAGAACCGCCTTTCCCGGGGACCAAACGGCCCGCATTACACATCCTCAGACACGCTGAGCTCCTGTGCTGTGTGTGCTGCAGCGAGCGGTACAGCAGGCGCATGATCGCAGGCTTCCCGACAGCCCAGGTCCCTCACTGCTGCAAAACTTCTTAAGCGTCCAAGGCACTAAACTGTCCAGTGTTGGTTTAACCTGCTTACTTACCAACCCAATTACCTCAGGGAATCCAAACCCTTCAAACTGCCTTCTGAAACCTATCCGGAATATTCCCTGTATTACTTGGAGGAAGATTTGCAGCAGGAAAAGAACTTGAGAGGCTCATCCCGACTCAAATTGCTGTTGCCAGGATATGCGGTAGTAATGCAGTGGTCTCTTTGAGACTCTGAGGATGTATTTTATCCTAGAAATAGCCCATCTCTACTAAATCCCTTTTAACTGCCGAGATTTCTGTGGTAATGCTCACCAGGAAGGTATTTTAAACAGCCGAAAGATGAGTTATTCTAATCTGCCTTTATTTTTTTTTCTCAATAATGCCTGCCAGCACAAGGGCATTTTTCTATACGGTATTTGCAAATGAAAAGAAAAATCAAGCTTGGGCACTAGTTATCACACGCTTGCAAAGTCCATTATCATTCTGCTTCTTATGAATCTTCTTTCGAGGTAAAATTTGGGGCGAAACTCAAGTCCTATAACTTACTGTTTTTCAGGCCCAAATAACGGCCTAAGAATAATAAAACAGTTAGGCCCGGGAAATCTCAATTTTTGACTAAGAAGGCGTCTAACAACTAAAGCACCCTTTTGCGGGTGAGGAATCGGAAACACAATGAAAGTAATTTATTTATTAAAGAGGGGAGGTCCCCCTCCGTCCGCCCCTCCCCCCTCCCCCCCCCAAAAAAAGCCGTGCAAGCAAAACCCAGGGGTTCGGAAGCTCTGGTCTAGTAATATTCTCCCAAACCCTCCGACCCAACCCTCTTGTCCCCGGGGAGCCAGCCCTGTGCCTCGGCAGGCAGGGGAGACCCGGGGAAGCACGGACCCCGCCAGCGGTCAGGCCGGGCTTCCGAAGCCCAAATAGGCCGAAGCCGCAAACCCGGCGACCTGAGTCTAAGAGGCAGGAGAATTCGGGGTTAGATGCGGCCTCGACTCAAGCTTGGAGGCCCCCGGAGGAATCGGAGGCGGAGAAGAGCGAGCCGCCTGGCAAGCCGGAGCGGAACCTGGACGGAAAGAGAGCCAGGAGCGGAGGAGAAGAAGGTTTCAGCTCGGCCAGCGCCTCCCCCGGATCTTCGGCGACGCCCGTGTTTACCTGAAAGTCTCGGTCCTCGTTGAAGCGGGAGAAGCGGTCCGCCATCTTGCCGCCTTCACTGCTCTCAGAACGACGCTCTCCGGTTCGCTCCTTCTCTCCCGCGACACCCGCCCCCTCGCTCCCCTCCCCTGTTCCCCGCCTCCTCCCACGCCCACCCTGCGCGCGCCGGATAGGGAGGGAGGAAGCGAGAAGGTGGGTCCTAATCGGAGCCCCCGAGACGCATGCGCCTTTCAGCCCGAGAGGCGGAACTTTTCCCTTTCGTGGTCCGCTCAGCGCACCTCCCGGGGCGACCGCGGGTACAACGCGTGCGCACTCGCGCCGGGGAGGGCAAGTGCTTCCGGAGAGAAAGGTCATAGGGGGTGCGGTATGCACGCCTCCGGATGTTTTCCACCTGCTGATTTTCCTGTGTGTATCTTTCATTAACCTCCTGCTTCCCTGTGTTTGCAGAAGCTCCGCCTTTGCTTTCTTTCTTTAAAAAAAAAAATAAAATAAAATAAAATATATATCTATCTTATTGATTTTTTACAGAGAGGAAGGGAGAGGGATAGAGAGTTAGAAACATCGATCAGCTGCCTCCTGCACACTCCTCACTGGGGATGTGCCCCCAACCAAAGTACATGCCCTTGACCGGAATCGAACCTGGGACCCTTCAGTCCACAGGCTGACGCGCTGGCCACTGAGCCAAACCGGTTAGGGCCGCCTTTGCTTGCTTAGCAGCATAATATAGTGGCTGAAAGCGCGGATTTTAGAGCCAGACTTCTTAGTTTCAAATCCCAGTTCTCCTGAGGATTAAACTGTGAACGAAACAGGAACGATAACTTCTTTCATAGGGCTTACATTCCAGTGAGGACTATCAGATAAATAATACAATAATTACATAATTTCAGGTATTAACGAGTGCTACATGCAGTAAAACTAGGTACAGTGAGGAGCGGGACGACCTCTGAAACGACCTTTTTCCCTGAGGAACAGCAATGGGTCCACGCCTTAGGGCAGAGGAAACCAAAGACCCAATGACTGTTAAGAACTTGGCATTTTTCAAGCGATCATTTGAGTAGAGTTACTTCTTGAGTGACCAAAGTTGATCCAAATGAACTAAAGCTGTCTGGGCTTCAGTTTCCTTTTTATAAAGTAAGGAAATCGGATTTGGTAATCTCTACTGCCCATGCCCAGCACTAATTTTGTATGGGTTATGAATCAATTTTTCCTATTTTATGACCTTCCTGAGGACCCCACCCAGCCCTCTTGCTCTCTTAGCCAAAATACATAAAACACAGGATGGGTAGCAGGACTTCCCTGCTTTTGAAAAAAGTAGTTGAGAGAAATCACACAATGGAAAAATGGCCCTTACCCACCCTGAGAGAATCAAATGAAATGTAATTTTTTGGAGGAAGGGTGTGTATCTTCTTTTGTTACCCTCTGCCTCATCCTACCCCAGTCCAAGCAGAATACAGTTCTAAGTGGTGAAAAGAGCTCTCTACCTAGGAGAGGCAGAACACACAATTTATATATTGTAAAGAGACTTGAGGGTAAATGTGGCAGATTGATGAGGCATGACACAATTACCCATTTCCCTTTACCAACCCCACTAAAATGACAGTAAAGGATGAAAAGAGCATAAATTCACATAGACGGAGACCTGAAGAAGGGACAATAGCAGACAAGAGATGTCAACATTTTAGAAGCTGAAAAGCATAGGTAAATGGAAATGGCTTTAATAGAATAGAGAAAGCGGAAGTTCTGGAGTGGGGAAACCAGGAAACAAGTTGATTAATGCTGAGGAGTACTAGAAATGCTCAGGAATTGGAATCACCAGGTACCGTGAGGGTGTAGGTGGGACTGAAAACAGGATTGGTTACAAGGCAGTTTGGAGGGCAGTTAGAATCTAAATCCCTTGCCCAGCAAACTGGAGGGCTCTCCTTTGCTGGGAAAAGCTAACCCAGAGAGACTTTAACATATCTGGCACAGCTAAGGAAGGAGAGACCATGCTGAAAATGGGAAGATTCGGTAACAGCCAACATTATGGTCAGAGAGTGGTGTTTCTCCCAGCAAAAGGCCATAAAGTCCCTCTAAGGAAATTGGCTTACAGAGAAAAAACATGTACCAAAAAAATGGAGTGAGGGGTAGGGTCTCCTCAACATAAAGGTCATGTTCCTGCCCAAATAGTCCACAGAAGAGCCCATCATTCAAGTACCCCATTTACACAGAGCTTCCACTCAGTTGTTTGTTATGTAAGAATGGATAGCCAATCCCTGGCTGGTTTGGCTCAATGGATAGAGCATCGGCCTGCGGACTAAAGGGTCCCAGGTTCAATTCTGGTCAAGGTCATATGCCTAGGGTTGTGGGCTGGACCCCCACTAGGGGGTGTGCAGGAGGCAGTTGATCTATGATTCTCATTATTGATGTTTCTATCTCTCTCTCTCCCTTTCCCTTCCTCTCTGAAATCAATAAAAATATATTTAAAAATAAGAAATAAAAAGAATGGGTAGCCAAGGATTATCAGACATTTGAAGGAAACCTGTAACAAGAAAGATAAAGACACCCCCACCCCAAAAGCAAACAGGAAAAGGAATTCAGAGGAGTCAGAGATAATGGAAGCATAAAAAGAAACCACAAAAATATTATAATCAGCCCTGGCCAGTGTGGCTCAGTCAGTTGCATATCCTCCTGTGCACTTCAGTCCCATTCCCAGCCAGGGCACATGCCAATGCCTGGGTTGTGGGCTCAATCCCCAGGAGTGGGCATGCAGGAGACAACTGATAGATGTTTTGCTCTCACATGAATGTTTCTCTCTCTCTCTCTCTCAAAAAACACACACAAAAAAAACAATGAAAGATCTTTTTAAAAGAATTATAATCAGTATTCTCGAAACTATAAGATCACATCAGGGAACAAGGGATGCAAAAAAAGAATAAGTAACTTTGGGTCCCTGGCTGGTATGGCTCAGTTGGTTGGAGCATCATCCACTACACCAAAAGATTGCAGGTTTTATTCCTGGTCAGGGCACATACCCAGGCTGAGGATTCAATCCCTGGTGAGGGTGCATGCAGGAGGCAACTGATCAATGTTTCTCTCTCACCTCGCTGTTTCTCTCTCCTTCCTTCTCCCTTCCTCTCTCTCTCTCTCAAATAAAAAAAAAAAAATCCTTGGGTGAGGATTAAAAGGAGGGATAGAGCAAAAGAGAAAAAAAACTCATGGACACAGACAGCAGTGTGTTGATGGCCCAGAAATGGGGGGTGGGGGGTGGAGGAGGTTATAGGGGGGTAAATGGTGATGGACGGATGGAGACTTGACTTGGGGTGGTGAACACACAATACAGTGTACAGGTCATGTGTTGTAGAATTGTGCACCTAAAACCTGTATAATTCTGTTAACCAGTGTCACCCCAATAAATTCAATAAGAAGGAAAAAAAGTAAGTTTTGGAAGTTCAAATTTCTCAAGCAGAAATAAAAAATTCAATAGAAGAATAGAAATAAAGTTGTGGAAATCTCCCAGAAAACAGTAAGAAGGTGGACCACGTCACCTTTACTTTCTCTTTATTTCAATAGCTACTAAGTGCTCTGCTTCCATCTTGACCTCCTACACTCAGAAAGGAGCTACAGTGATCCTGTAAAAAGGTCAGTCAGATCATATCAGTCCCCTGCTCCAAACCTCAGTGGCTTTCCCTATCATTCACAGTGTAAAGGCCACCTACCTCCACCTCCCCTTTCAGACTTCATTTCCTCTCTGCATCCTGCTTCCCACCTCTTTGGACACACTGACCTCCAGGCTTTACCTTCATCCCATGGGCCTGTTCCTGCATCAGCCTGCTCCACTTACTGGCTTAGGTACTAGTATATGCTGTTCTTTCTGCCTATCATTCCCTAATTTTATTTTTTAATATGTTCTTATTGATTTTAGAGGGAGAGAAAGGAAGAAGGTTAGAGAGATAGAGAGAGAAATAAAGATAGACAGAGAGAGAGGAGAGAGAGAGAGAGAGAGAGAAAGAAACAGAGAGATAGAAACATCAATCAGTTGCCTCCTGCATGCTCCCTACTGAGCATCCAGCCTGCAACCCAGCATGTGCCGTCCTGGCCTGGAATCGAACCAGTGACCTCTTGGTTCATGGGTTGACATTCAATCACTGAGCCACACCAGCTGGGCTTTCCCTAATTTTATTTTTCTCCATAATACTTATTGCTTTCTAAAATGTAATTTAGACTCCATGAGAGCAGGGGTTTTTCTCAGTTTTGTTCCCTTTTAGATCCCCAGCACTTAGAATAATGAACGGCACATAGTGGTCACCAAATAAGGATAAGAGGGGAAATGGGAAATAACAGATAAGAGGGTTGATTCAATATCTGAATAATAGAATTTCCAGAACGAACAGGGGAAATGGAAGGAAGAGAATATTAAAGATATAACATATAGGGGGGTGGGAGTGGCAGGGAGGTCAATCGGGGAAAAGGAGACATATGTAATACTTTAAACAATTAAAAAATATATCTATATATAAAAGACTAATATGCTAAGTGTCTGACCATTCAACTGGTCGCTATGACATGCACTGACCATCAGGGGGCAGACGCTCAATGCAGGAGCTGTCGAACTGCAGTGACTTGGCAGTGGTGGTTCTCAGGTGATGCACCCCGAAACTAGAGAGGAAGGAGCCCCATTCCTTGCAGGGCCACACAATTCCACCTTTGGCCATGAGTTATGTTGTTGCTGGGGCATTGTCAGCCCGAATCTGGTTTACTGCACACTTGCATCCCACACCCTGTACAACAGCAACTTTTCAGAGTGCATTCTTGTACTCCGGGACCCTTTGGGGGATGTAGGAGAGCCAGTTTTGGCCCGATCCAGGCCAGGCCGAGGGACCCCACCTGCTGGAAGTGCCCCACTCACTCTGCAGATACCTTCTGAGCCACTGTGCCACCCCAGGTGAGGCCGGTCGGGGAGGGACAGGGGAGGTTGGCTCCAGGGCGTGTCTGGTCCATCTCGCCCAGTCCCACCCTGCTGGCCACCTTTTAATTAATTTTCTTTCAATGTGCAGGAATCTGTGTACCAGGTCACTAATATATATATATATAACATATAAACATTTTCTAGTACTAAGGGCCTGAGTTTCCAAATTGAGAAGGCCCAACACAATGAATTAAAAATAACTTGCTGCTAGGTACAGTGTTGTGAAATTTCAGGTCAAAGAGAAGCTCCTGAAGGTTTCCAAACAGGAAAAATAGGTCACAAATAAAGGACTGGGAGTTGAAATGATGTTGGACGTCTCTAAAACACCAGAGGGAAGGAGAGTATGGAGTAATGGCCTGAAAATTCTAAGAGGGGAAGGTTTCCAACCTAGAAATCTATATCCAGTCAACTATTCAACTTGAAAGAGGAAAAAGATATTTTTGACCTGCAAGCACTCAAAAAGAGTATTTCCCACGTACTCGTTCTTTGGAAGCCACTAGAGAAAGTTCTACAGCAAAACAAAGGAGTAAGATAAGAAAAGGGGAGACTTGAGACCCAGAAAGCAGAGATATAACCTGACAGAAAGGCAAAGAGAATTCCCAGGGTGACAGTGTAGAGACATTGCAGGATAAGAACTGTAGAGCAGGCCTAAAAGAAAAAAAAATCCAGTCCGGATGAGAACAGGAGGACACGGGAGGACAGAGGCCCTAGGAAGGGTGTTGGCAAAAAGAAATCTGATGGAATATCTAGTGGGTTTGAAAGAGAGATTTACACCTCTCTAGAATGTGTGTGTGTGGGGGGGGCGGGGGGGGGGGAGAGGAATCAGTGATAGAAATAGAATATTTCTAGAGGAATCAAAATATAGAAAACTTGCCCAGCTGGTGTGGCTCCAGTGGTTGAGCATGGACCTATGAACCAGGAGGTCACAGTTCTATTCCTCGTCAGGGCACATCCCCAGATTTAGGGTTCAATCCCCAGTGTGGGGCATGCAGGAGGCAGCGGATCAGTGATTCTTTCTCATCATTGATGTTTCTAACAGTCCCTCCCTCTCCCTTCCTCTCTGAAATAAATAAAAATATATTTTAAAAAAAGAATATACAAAACTAAACAAATGGGAGAGGCCATTAAGTTCATGAGTGGAAATTATATGAAAAAAATGTGATCATAGTAAGCCTACTATACAACATGATTTAACTGTGAATAATATTTACAATCACAATAATATAAGGACTAAATATTGATCTAATAGAAATGTTTGATAAAAGTATATTGTGGGGGTGTGGCAAAGGAACAATAATTCGAGAGATCTAAATCTTCCATAATAGGAATTCAATAGATAATGTCTACATTTTAAAAAAAATCAAGAAATATTGGTATGAGCCTATTATTTAGAAATAAGAAATATCTGGAAATAAGCATGATTAAAATAAGGAAGAAAAAAAAGAGCTAAGAAAAAGTTGAAAGTCATTGGCTCCAAATAACAAGAATCGGTGGTAAGAAGAACTAAGGAAAGAATATAGAATTGCCATTTTTCTTCCAGACATCCCCACCCCTCACCCTCACCCTCACCCAAGGTCAGACTCTTGGTAGCCAAATGGCAAGAGTGGGACTGACTCTATGAACCTCCAGCCTAAAAATGTGTAGGATCAATAAGCATGGGTAGAGGGCTGGGCCAGAGATGAAAACTATCTTTTTCCTCTACCCTTTTAAATTCTTGACTGGGACCCCTGTAACAAAAGACAGATGAACAAAAGAAAAACATACATATTTACATAATATAAGTTTTAAGTGATAGGGGAGCCTTCATAGGGAAATGAGAACCTAAAGAAATGCTTAAACCTGAGTGGTTTTAAGCTAGGTTGAAACATTGTAGAAAGATATGAACGTTGTAGAAAGATATAACAGGACAGAGAATATGAGGTAAGTATAGTAAACTGGGAGAAAGCTAGCAAGCAAGATCTGTTCATTCAGATTGCTCTCAGTGTCCCTTAGTTTCAGAATAAGGATGCTCCTTTCTTCCTGGTATAGCGAAGGCACTTCTCACATGAAGGTCTTATGACCTGCTTCAGGGGAAGGTCAGAAAGTCCTGCACATGCCATTTCTTAAATTCCTTCAGCTTGAAATATGCAAGATGTCACACTGCCACATTTGGAGATAACATATTCTGAACCCTATCAGCTGGAACCTGCACGTCTTGGAAGTCACAAAGGGTAGCTTTAAAAACAACAACAACAACAAAACCACATGGTCAGGGGTGGGGAGGTAACTTGCTTATCTGTGAAATCAGACTTTTGTTCCTTTCTCATTAGAGAGAGAGGCAGTTTAGATGGTGAAACCAAGAGCTGTCTCTGTTTGGGCCGGGTGGAACTAGCTCTGTCTCCTGGGGAGCCCGGGATACAATGCAAAGGAGAACAGGCCCCTAGTGACCACATGCCACACGAGGGGCTGTCCCTGGGCTCCTACTATGATCCCCTCCCCATGCTCCGTCAGGGAAAAGTAAGAACACCTCATATTTTCATCTCGAACTTTCCCTGATAATCCCAATGCTGTGCAATAGCTGTCACTGTTATCACAACCATTTTGTGGGAACGGACAGGGAGTCCAGGCTGGTAGAGTCACTTGGCCAAGGTCACACAGATAGTAATGTGAAGAGCTGGGACCAGACCCTGTAGCCTTCCCATTCATCACTGCCTCTCTTAAGCTAGTAATAGTGACATTTCTTAAACATTTTAGTATTTACATGCAGTTTGTGGGTGTCATTTTATTTAATCTGAAAATAATCCAAATAGCTGGTAGCATAATTATCCTCATAGAGCAGATGAAGCAGCAAGGCTCAGAGAGGTCTAATAAATTCTTTACAGTCACACAGATAATCAGATTCAAACATGGCCTGTCCATCCCTGCTCACCCAGAGGAAAGACAGGAACTTAAGTGTGTGAATTGGGATCGAATTAAGGCAGTGAGAATAAAGGAGCCTATGGTATTCAGGATGCCCAAAGGCATGAAAATATAATTCAGAGGCGAAAAAAGAAAACTTGCTGGCCATGTGGGAGGTGTCCAATATGCTAGACCAGCTTCTTGGAGTGCATTCTTCAGCATATTCATTCCTTTATTCATTAAATATTTATTATGTGCCCAGCCTGAAACAGCCCTGCTCTGAATGCTGGAGATACTGAGGTGAGCATGACAGGAAGGTCCTTCATCAAGGGGGCTGGGGGACGACAGACAATACACAAATAACTGAGATTATTTCAGATACAGCCAGGTACTGGGAAGATGATGCGATAGAGGGTGATGCAATAGAGAGGAACTGGGTGAGGCTACTTTAAATTCAGCTACAATCATATGACACCTCTAAAAGAGGTGACATTTGAGCTGAGAGCAGGGTATTGTAAACTGGGGCAGACAGTTCCAGGCAGAGGCACAGGCCTGTCAAACAGGGCTCTGAACTCAGAATTCTACGCTTGTTTTTTTGTTTTGTTTTGTTAATCCTCACCAGAGGATATTTTTTCCATGGATTTTTTTTTTAGAGAGAATGGAAGGGAGGGAGAGAGACACAGAGAGAGAAACATCGATGTGAGAGAGACACATCCACTGATTGCCTTCCTCAAACGCCCAACCAGAACTGAACCCGCAACCCTTCAGTATGCAGGCCTATGCACTAACCATTGGGCAACCTGGCTAAAGCTATGCTTGTGTTAATGCTCACTTTCTTTGTCATACTTTCTTGGCACTCATTGTCATATATAAAGTTTAAGATCCTGGTAACCAATTCAAAAAACAAGAACAACAACAAAAATTTGAGCTGATAATGGTTAGGAGAGTGGAATGAAAGGGAGAGCATTTCAATAGGTGGTACCGAAAGGGCAAAGATTAAGCAGGCAAGAAAGCAGTACCGGACCTAAAACTGGAATTCGTTGGGGATTGCCTAGCACTATGACCAGAGGAAGAGAGACAGGGAGAGGGTTGGAGGGGAGGTTGTTTACCGAACTCTATTTCGGGCACTGGGGACTGAATGGAGGTCCAACTTGAGGCAACCGCATTCCTTTGTGCCTTGTTAGGTCCTGGCCCAACCCGGAAGTGCGCGCACAGCTCCCAGGGCTGCAACGAGAATGTGTGTGCTGCCACCTACCGTCGTACCGAGGCAATGCAAAGGCCTTGGGGACTCCTCACCTGCTCCCAGGATATCTCAGAAATGGGGTTTCCTGACTAGAAGCTCCCTCTCCCAACAGCTTCCAGCTCTGGGAAGGAGGTCCTCTGGGGCTAGAAGGTTTTAATGCAGCAGTGGCAAAGGGGGTGGGATGTCACTCCCAACTCCAGAGTGAGTTGCTGGCTTGGTGATGCAAGCAGCTATGTTAGGAGTTTATGTGTCAACTTGGCTAATCCATAGTACCCAATTATTTAATCATACCCTTACTTAGGTGTTGCTGTGGAGATATTTTGTAAAGGAGATTATTTTTGGTAATGCGGGTGGACTTCATACTTGCCAGCTCCCAAAGCCAATTCCTTGGAATAAATATCTTTACACACACACACACACACACACACACACACACACACACTCTACTGGTGATTTTTCTCCAGGTAGAAAGGAACTGCCTTCAGCCGACAGCCAGCAAGAAGCCAGGATCCTCAGTCCTATGCCCTGGAGGAAAAATTCTGCCAATAATCTGATTAAATTTGGAAACATTTCTTCTCCAGTCAAACCTCCAGATAAGAACACCTAGATTGCACCTGTGAGACCTTGAGCAGAGGACCCGCTAAGCCAGTGGTCGGCAAACCGTGGCTCGCGAGCCACATGCGGCTATTTGGCCCCTTGAGTGTGGCTCTTCCACAAAATACCACGTGCGGGCGCGCACATACAGTGCGATTGAAACTTCGTGGCCCATGCGCAGAAGTCGGTTTTCGGCCTGGGCGAGTCTGCGGGAGACGGGGCGCAGGCGGGCCTGGGATAGGCAGTGTGGGGGAGGCGCGCACGATTCATGCAGGAGTTGAGTGAGCCAGTCAGGCAGCAGTCTCATTGTGCAGTGGTTAGTGCTAGTCGCGTCTGCAAATCGCGTGCGGGTGACAAAAGTACCTACTCGAAGCATAAAATTACCTGTATTTTTCCAACCAGCTGCAAATCCTACAGGTATTTTTGTCATCAATTTAAGAATTGTAATTATTTTGTGTTGGTGGCTTTATTATTATTTTAGCAAAGGCCAGCTTAGGAGTACCCTAATGAAGTTAATAACAATGTACCTACCTATATAGTTTAAGTTTAAAAAATTTGGCTCTCAAAAGAAATTTCAGTCGTTGTACTGTTGATATTTGGCTCTGTTGACTAATGAGTTTGCCGACCACTGTGATAAGCCATGCCTGGACTTCCTTTTTCTTTCCCAGTTTTATCGAGAAATAATTGACATACATAAATGTATAAGTTTAAGCCATACACCATGATGGTTTAGTTTACATATATTGTGAAATGATTACCACAAAAGTTTCAGCTAGCATCCATCTTCTCATACAGATGCAATATGAAGGAAAGAAAGAAAAAAATGAAAAAAGAATTCTCCTTGCGATGAGAATGTCTGGACTTCTAATCCATAGAAACTATGAGATAATAGCCTCAGCTGGTCTGGCTCAGTGGCTCGAGTGTCAGCCTACGGACTGAAGGGTCCCAGGTTTGATTCCAGTCAAGGGCACATGCCTGGGTTGCCGGCTCTATCCCCAGTAGGGGGTGTGCAGGAGGCAGCCAATCAATGATTCTCTCTCATCATTGATGTTTCCATCCCTCTCCCTCTCCCTTCCTCTTTGAAATCAATTAGGAAAAAAAAAAAAAAGAAGAAGAAACTATGAGATAATAAATGTGTGTTGCTTTAAGCCTTTAAATCTGTGGTCATTTGTTATGTAGCTCTAGAAAACAAACACACCTGCCCATTTGTAAAAGATGATCATCTCATAGGGCCATAACGGAGCTTCAATGGGGCCACCCAACAGCGTGCTTAGCACAGTGTCTGGCATGTATTTAGTGCACACAAAAACCAACAAATGTTAGCCCTGATTTAAAAAAAACACTACTGAGCAGTGTTCAGAGAATCAGAATCAGAACTGGAAAGGTCTAGATTCATGGAGCACCTAGACCAGTGATGGCGAACCTTTTGAGCTCGGCGTGTCAGCATTTTGAAAAACCCTAACTTAACTCTGGTGCCGTGTCACATATAGACTTTTTTAAATATTTGCAACCATAGTAAAACAAAGACTTATATTTTTGACATTTATTTTATATATTTAAATGCCATTTAACAAAGAAAAATCAACCAAAAAATGAGTTCGTGTGTCACCTCTGACACGCGTGTCATAGGTTCGCCATCACTGACCCAGACGCACCATCTCTCACATAAGGGAGGAAATGGTCTCGATTATCTCAGAGAAGTAGTAGGGATGGTGTTTCCGTGCACACACTCTGGAGCCAGAGTGTGCAGTCTGGCTTGGTCATCTGTCAGCTGTGTCACATTAGGCAGGTGATGTAAACCTCTCTGTGCCTTAGTTCATCATCTATAAAATAATAAAAGCATAGTACCTGGCACAAAGTAGGGCTATATAAGCATTTGCTACTATTATTGTTATTATTATTACTATTATTATTATTATTTGCCTCAAACTCATAGCACTATAACTCCAAAGGATTATGAGGTAAAATTAATATAGTACACATTTATCTTCAACAACTGAGCAAATAATGATGATCCGATGGGTAATTACCTTCAGGGACTGCTCATTTTGCATAAATTTCCCACATTTTTATTAAGGGATTTTGATTGTGTGAACTTCTCAGGACTGTCTGGCGATGAGGAAGGTCTGTATCTGACACAGAATTTTCCCTGCACAGAATTTTGTCACCCTCCTCCCCTAATCTACAGCACCACTCATTTTTGCTGCTGCCCAGGTCTCCAAATCCAGCAGAGGGCGCTGTAGCCTCAAAATGCAGCCCTCAGACCCTTCCCTCGAGGAAATCCTCTTCTAAGGGAGGGAGGGAGAATACTGGCAAGGGGGTGGGCCTGACTCCAATCAAACCGTTTGTCTCAACTAGTCCCTTCCTCCCCGCACTCTGCAAACTCCGATCACCCGCTGCCGGCTGGTTTTCCAAACTTCACCCTGTTCTGTGAGGCCTTTTGTGACGGCTCCAGGGCTCCAGACCTCCCTACTTTGAACCCCAGAAGCTTCATTTCAGCAATGAATCATCCCAGCCTTATGTTGCTCTGTTACTGTTTCCAAATTCCATGGCAGCACATCTGTAAACCTGGCCCTCTAAGGAGCTTTCTGCCAGCCACCCACAGCCTTTTCCTTCTCAGTCCTGTTCCAACTTCTCCAGACAAATCTCACCCCACCCAGCTGACTTTGCCTCAATCTGCTGCAGAGCAAAGGACTAATTGTTTCATTTAGTCTTCCAGTTCACTGTTTGGGGCCAATGTTAGCAGCATACACAGATGAAGACAACGCAACCTTTATTAAGTACCTATTGTGTGCCAGCTGTTGTTGTATGCACATAACCTTCACAACAACTCTATGGTGCTCGTTAGACCTATGTTATAGATGAGGCAGTTAAGGCACAGAGTGGTTAAGGGACCTATCTAAGGTCACACAGTGGTTGAACTAGTACTCAAGCTCAAACTATCTTGTTCCAACAACTGGGCTTTTTAAACAGATGCTACCTGGACTTTTAGTGTAGACCTGGGCCTCCATTCCTGAGCTCAATACAGTGTTGTCCCATATGGTAACTACTAGTTACATGACTGTTGAGCACAGGACTAAGCCAAACTGAGTTGTGCTTATAAGTGTAAAATACACGCTAAACTCCAAAGACTTAGTGTTATTAGAATTAATCTTACCTGCTTCTTTTTACTTTTTAAAATGTGGCTACTAGAATATTTTAAATGGCATAAGTGACTCACCTTCTATTTCTGTGGGGTCGGGTTCTAGGAGCCCTCAGCGCAGTGGAAAGACAGACAGGATCTCAGATAATTCTAAAGCAAGGGAAAGTGTGGTTTGTGTCCTGAGAAGTGAGGACGAAGTGGCATAGGAAACCAGGGAAGTTTCACCATGGAGGAACCCCACCCCCACCCCCGCCAGTCAACCAGGGAGGATGGGGCATCTAGTGCTCCCAGGGTAAGTAGAGGGAGCCAAGGGGGTAGACCTCTGACGTGTGTGTGTGTGTGTGGGGGGGGGGGGGGGGGGGAGGGCTTTGACTGCAGGATGGAACTTCAGACACCCAAGATTGAGAAGGGCCTGGAGGCACAGGGGAAATTGCCAGCAAGAGGCTCTAGCAGGGAGGGGCGGGCAGTGGGGCAGTGAGTGGCAGGCCCTGCTTCCTTCTTTCTCCACCCCAATTTCTTTCCCCTTCCCAGGTCCTCCCTCCTCGCTGCTCCAGGAGGGGCGTGCAGTGAACAAACTACTCAAAGGCGGCTGGCTGTGGGAGGATGGCTCTTGAGGAGTATTTCCTGCCTTTGGCTCACAACTGCTTCCTGCTCGGAGCTCCAGCACTTGACCCCCATTAAATTCTTTCCTCCCAGGGGAGGTAGGTGCCATGAGGGCCTCCCAAGCTTTGTAGGTCTGGAGACCCAAGCATTTCAGCAGCTGAAGAAGACAGGATCCCAGGTGTCCGGGTACCTAGCCTCCCCTGGCCCTTCTGAGGGCCTGGAGTCCAGGCGGACAGTGAAACTCCTCTTGGACAGATTGTGGAGGGGAGAGGAGTCCAACTCCGCCTCCCTCCCCCGGGGCAAGGACCTCACTTTCCTTTTGGCCTGTTTACGCTCTGGGTGGGAACTCACATCCCTTCTTCATTGGGGGGGCACTTTTTCTTCCCAGAGGTTGGGGGGTTTCTGAAGGAAAAGGGGGGCTTATGTGCAAATTCCACAAGAAACAACACTAAGTGATTCCTTCCCTAGAACCACCTGGGGTCTCCATCTAATCTCAGTTTCCTCCCTGGTTCCGAGGTGAGGGTCTAAGGAGGTGAGTTTTGAGAGCCCACTGGAGGTTGGTAAAGGGGCCAGACATTTCTTTCTTACTCTTCAAGCTTCAGCTATGCCCCCCTCCACATTTACCTGGGTAGTGTAATATCAATACTGAAAATGGGGAGAGGACCACCCAAAACAGCCCAGCTCATCTCAACTCAACCATGAACCTCTTCTCTGCCTCTAAGTCACCCTTGTCCTATTCCTTTCATAAATCCCGGAGACCCCTAGGAGATGCCCCCACCACCACCATTCCAACCAGGAATCCCTAACTCTTCCCAAAAGAGCCCCCAGGGAAGGGGGTGCTAAGGTGATTCCAGGGGAGTCGTAGTCCCTTAACTTTGCCTTGTCCCTCGATCACCAGCTGAACCACATGTTGGATATCTCATCTCACCCCCACATACCGTTTAAAGCTGGGACAGAATCCCCTTCGAGTATGGGCTCTTTGCAGCCAGGGATGCTCACGCTCCTCCATGGGGAAAGGAAGTCCAGTGGGTGTAGGGAAGTGTGCAGACCTGGCAGGATATCCCCACTGGACCTGAGAGCCCCCTCTGTACCTAGGACTCCCCCTGGTGGTGACAGAAAAAGCCCACCAGAGACTTTGGAAAGTACTAATGGGTATGGTGGGCCTTGGTTTGGGGAGGGTGGGGGGGGGGAGGTGGGGGGGGAGGATGCTCAATGGGGAAAAAAGAGACATGTGTAATACTTTAAACAATAAAAAAGGGGGATAAGTGCCTTGGAGACCTCTCCCCTCTCCTTCCCTCACTTGTACCCCCACCCCTTCTCTGTGGAGACCAGACACCAAGGAGTGGATTTGTGGGAGCCTAAAAGGGGCCCTGGGATTCTATCTCTACTTTCTCATTTTCCAAGCTGCCTGGCTGCTGTTGCATCAAGGCTCCAGGCCCCCAGCCCTACTCTAAGACCCCCTGAATAAAGGGGGAGCCCAAATTGCAGCATCAAGGGTCAGGCCAGCCAGGGAAGAAGAAAAAGAGGTGAGTCCTGACTTTATCTGAGACAGAGTCTCCTCCCCCTTACCCCCCATGCCCTATACCACTCTCTTATCCTCAGATCTCTAAAAAACGTCTCTTCCTTCCATCTGTCCCCTCCACTGAGCCTGATTTTGAGAGGCGGTGGCAAGTGGGAAGAGCAGAGGGAAAGGACAGTGTGGGTTGAAGAGGGGGTCCCGCAGCCTAGGCAGCTCAGCCTCACCCCACCCCCACTGTTGGTTTGGCCCCTCTGGGTGCTTCAATCCTTGGACAACTCCAAGGAAGCCAACATACTCATCCAAGAGCTGGGGGTGGGGCAGTGAGAAGGGGGCTGAAGGGAGGGAGGGAGAGGAGGGGGACAGGGAACTGAGGCCCAGAGGCCAGGTTTGGGAGGTGAGGGCGCTGGCCCCCTCAGCCCCGTGGGTTGCAAAGAATTGCTAATTGCAACTAAATGAGGCCTCGGTGTGGGGGAAGGGGCAGTCTCTCGGCTGTCAGGGGCTACCGCCTCTTTGAGTGCCCGGGTAAGGCCAGGCCAGCCTGCTCTTCTCATGTAAAGCAGCTTTTTGTCTGGGGGAGCCAGGGCTGGGGCCAGGGGCTGGAGAAGGGGCCCAACCCATTAGCAAGCTTCTTGTTCCCCAGCAAGGGAGAAGGGTGCTGAGGCCTCCTCCTCCTCCACTCTCAAGCTTTTTATGGTGGGGCGTGATGGGGTGCTTCCCAGCAGGAGGGGGTGGGCCTGGGATCCCAGCACCCCCCTTGCCAGGCTGTGGGAAAAAGCTGAGCACAAAGAAGGGGGCTGGCTCAGCTGAGCTGGGAGACAGGGCAGCTCTGATCCGGCGATGCCCAGAACTAACAGTACCCGTCGCAGAGCCCTTTGTCCCCAGAGAATGGCCGCAGTGGCCACGTGTACCTTATCTGGTCAGCTAGGCTCCCTTTCAGTCTTCCTCATCCACTCTGCCCACCCTTAGAGCATTTTGTACTATGGGGAGTGGGAAGGGTCTTGAGGATCCAAGTCAAGTCAGCTTCCTGCCTGAGCCCAGCCAGGGAGGAGAAGAAATCAAACTTCAGGAGAAATCCTCTAAACGTAGGAATAATGCAGAGCCTGGGGCTACATAACCTTTAAAGACCAGAGAGTTTTGCCTTCTTTTTATTTTTAGTGATTTCAGAGAAGAAGGGAGAGGGAGAGAGAGATAGAAACATCAGTGATGAAAGAGAATCATTAATTGGTTGCCTCCTGCACGCCCCCTATTGGGGATCGAGCCCACAACCTGGCATGTGCCCTTCACTGGAATCGAACCCAGACCCTTGAGTCCACAGGCTGACGCTCTATCCACTGAGCCAAACCGCTAGGGCCAGAGAGTCTTGCCTTCTAATTTGGATGCCCCTTTTATGAGTTTCTATAAACTTGGGCAAGAAATTACACAATCTATTGCATCCTACTTTTCTCATCTATAAAATGAGGGGGGGAGGGGCAATGATACCATGCTCTCAAAGTCCTTGAAAGAAATGGAAAGCACCCCACATAGCAGTCCCTGGTTCTCAGTGTGCTCTCACTTTCTGGGAACATCCATATTCTCTCTCTCTCTTTCTTTCTCTCTCTCTCTCTCTCTCTCTCTCTCTCTCTCTCTCTCTCTCTCTCTCCAGGGATAATGACATCTTGGTACTTCACATTCCTATAGCGCTTTACAGTTTCCAGAATGCACGTCAGCTCTTGACAATACGCTACATGGAATAGATTTTTTTCTTTTGGCGACATCAAAATTTAGAGGGGAAGTCAGATCCCCATGGCCCCTCCCCCAGTGCTCATCCCACTCCACCGTGTGGACTCAGAGACCCCATCTCTCAGATTAAACAATGGAGCCCAAGGCCAGAGTGAAACCAGCCCTGGCTGTCACAGTCCAGACACCACCCAGTGTTTCTGTTACACCGTTTATCTTGGCTCCCCGTCATTCTGTTCCACATCGGGGTCCCTGAGAAGCAGAGGGCTGGCTGGAGAGTAGGAAGGGTTGTCCAGTCCTGCCCACCCTGGGAACCTCTGAGATGAAACCTTCTCTCTGGGGGGCAGCGGGGAGGAAGACCCAGGTGAAACAGCTGGGTTAGTCAGTTCGTTCCATTTCCTCCTCCTTTTCCTACTAGCAGTTTGCTGGTTCATCCAGGAATGTCTTCTCCCCTTCCTGCTTCCTTCTTTTTTGGGGACTCCATAGTATCTCCTCATTCCAGTATGTCGCCCTGGCTGGGCTCCTTGGCCAGGTGGAGAGAGCTACCCCCCACCCCACCTGCCTCCCCGCCAGACACCCAGGGGCTCCTGATCCCAGAGGGCCTTCGGCCAAGGGGCTCTGGCTTTGGGCCAGTGCCTTTCTCCCTGCTTGGCTCTCTCCCCACTGGCCCCTAATCCATCTCACCCAGCAGGAAGCCAGTAAGCTGCCTTTTCAGCGGCCTTCCCCAGCCTGCTGAGGGCTCTGTGCCTTTCTATACCACCCTTGGCAGGAGCTGTGTTATACAAGCTGGAGAGAGCAGCCCCCGCAAAGAGGTCATCCTGCCTAAGGCAGCTTCCAGCTCCAGCAGCCTTTCCTCCCTGGTCACCTCCCCAGGGCTTCCCCCGCTACTACACTGCCTGGCCATCCGTGGGCACGAACAGCCCTGGCTTACTCAGATCAAAGCCCCAGGCTGGGTCCAGGTGGGGGGATAGCAGGGGACAGCGGGCATGAGTCCAGGGTCTGGGGAAGTGTGGCAGGCAGGAGGGGGCCCCCTCTGGCTCTGTGCCTTCAGTCCTTCTGGCTGGTCTCTCCATCTTTCCCCTGATTCCAGGCCCTGCCCCCAGCTCCTCAGAGCTCACTCACAGCCTTCTCAGACTCACTTATGCAGTCCAGACTGAGGACCAGAGGAGCCTGGCTCCTGCAGCGACTGGGAGCCCCTCCCTGGCCCATCACCACTGAGAGATAGGCAGAGAGAAGCCAAGCAGAGCGGCCAAAGAGGGGCTGAGAGGCGGAGGGAACTGATGGGGTTCTTTCTCTCCTTCTGGGTTATAGTTGGGTGACTGCTTGTCACTCCTAGGGTGGGGAACACAGTTTAGATTATTTTAGGACAGGCTTGACTTCATCTCCCAAGACCCATGGTCCCTGCAAGTATACTTTTACTGGTTATGATTTTTGGCTTAGAAAATATGGTCCTCATATGGCCTAGTTCCTTTCTTTCTTTTCTCCCCCCACTCCCTTTTAAAATATATTTTTATTGATTTCAGAAAGGAAGGAAAAGGGAGAGAGAGATAGAAACATCAGTGATGAGAGAATCATTGATCAGCTGCCTCCTTCCTGCACGCCCCCCACCGGGGACCAAACCTGCAACCCGGGCATGAGCCCTTGACCGGAATCAAACCCGGGACCCTTCAGTCTGCAAGCCGACGCTCCATCCACTGAGCCAGACCAGCTAGGGCCTCAGTCCTTTCTTTCCTCCCCTCCCTCTCCAGGAAAGGAGTACCCCCACCTAGGCCCCTTCTCCGCAGCCCAAACCCCAGCCCTGCCTCTTAGTCTCCGCTCCAGGAAGCCAGCCTTTTGCTGGCTTGGAGTGGTTAGAGGAGAGTTGGGGGTGCCTCTGGGAGGTCTGTTTGTAGTTCAGATTCTTCTCATTCCAGGCTCAGCAGGCTCTCTCTAAGGAAAGGGCTTGGGATGAGGGGGGGGGGGGGGGGGGGCGGAATCCTTGGGGCACCAGCTGCAGGGAAGGAAAGCTTCCTGGAGAGAGGAGAGAAGTGCTTTCTCCTCTCAATGACTCCCGTCCACAAGGTAGGACCTGCTTCTCCCACTTCTGTCCTCAACATTAAGTTCCCTCCCAACAAAAGCAGATATTCAGAAGGATCAGCTAAAGTGTTCATCTCTTTGCTTCCTAATGAGTCAGCCTCTCTCCTTTAGGGATGCTGAGAGATGCTTGGAAGAGTTGGGGAAGGTGTCGAAAGAGAGATGCCTGGAGAGTGACTTGGGTCAGCCCCAGCTTCAAAGAGACTTTGTGTTGCTGTCCCCAAAACTGAATTCACCTGTAGATTTTGAATTTAACCAAAATATTAGCATATTTATCCCTCTATTCTGCCAGCTCTCAGGCCACAGAATTCCTTAGGGGTTAACCAGAGTGACCAAGCCCTGCGGGGGAAAGCTTCCTGAAGCTCTCCGGTCTGAGAAGTCTGTCATCTGCCCCAATTTCCCTGGGAAACCTCCTCTCCCACTGCCTCTACCTGTTCTAGGGAGAGGAGGAAAAACAAATACAAAGACTTGAGTGTCCATTAATCAAAGTGACTGCTCACTTACCACTTCATCTGATTCTCCAAACCCTGTGAGAGGGAAGATTAACATCTGCAATTTAGAGATGAAGGGTCTGACCTTCGAAGAGCTTGAGTGACCTGTCCAGGGGATGCAGTAAGGAAGTAGGGAGCCCATACTCAGAGAAGGAGAAGCGAAATGACTCACTGAAGGTCAGAGGGCCAGTAAGTACCAAAGCCAGGGCCCAAGCACTCAGATCTCCTTGGTCCACTTCATGGGATCTCCCCATGATGTTAAATTTGATTTTTCCTTCACACCTTCTCAGATTGGAATTTAATATGGCTTTAAGGAACTGGATAATCTTGTCAAACTAGAAGCTTGAAACCTGAACTCTAGAAACCTGGATTGCTCATTTCTCCTCCTGAGAGTTTAGCTTCTCCCCTTCCTAAGCGTGGGTTCCAGAGGTGGACAAAGCAGTCAGGGAGTCAGGCTGGCTGTCAAAGGCAGGATGTTTGAGTCTCTAGACCAGTGGTTCTCAACCTTCCTAATGCCGCGACCCTTTAATACAGTTCCTCATGTGGTGGTGACCCCCAATTTCATTGTTACAAATTGAACATAATTAAAGCATAGTGATTAATCACAAAACAATATGTAATTATATATGTGTTTTCCGATGGTCTTAGGCGACCCCTGTGAAAGGGTCGTTCGACCCCCAAAGGGGTCGCAACCCACAGGTTGAGAACCGCTGCTCTAGACTATCCAACGTAGGGAGTTCTTCAGGCCCTGCCTTACCTGTAGAGAACATTGATTCACTTAACAAATGTTTACTGAGCACCTACTATATATCACCTATTATAGACACTAGGGTGTGCACAAAAACTAAGAGAGCCTCTGCCCTCAAGAGTATCTTGTTGAGAGTGGGGCTTGTTAGACATATATAAATAACAAATACCAAATGCTAAATGCCATAAGCATGAATCCAGAGAAAGGAGGTGTGGGGAATAGGATCAGGTAAGCACCACAAAGAAGGAGCCTTAAAGGGTTTACAATGGTAGAAGGGCATCCTAAAAACAGCCCGCTGGGGCATGGACAGGGAGTATGTAAGTACCAAGTGTTCTGCTCTGTCTAGTTCATGGGTAAAGTCGGGTTTTGGTACAAGAAACAGAAACCATTCTAGGTGCTTTATGCAGAAGGCTATTTAGCGCAGGTGCTAAGGACTAAACTGTGCACCCCTCAATTCATATGTTGAAGCTCTAATCCTCAATTGGAATGTATTTGGAGATATGGCTCTTAGGACGTAATTAAGGTTAAATGAGGCCATAAAGGTGGAGTCCTAATCCTAGTCTGATGGCTTTATAAGAAGAAAAAGAGAAAGATATTTCTCTTGCTATACTCACACACCAAGGAAAGGTCATGTGAGCACACAGCGAGAAGGCTGCTTTCTCTAAGCCAGGAAGGCCTTCACCTTGATCTTGGACTTTTAGCCTCCAGAACTGAGGTGATAAATGCCTATTGTGTAAGCCACTCAGCCTATGGTATTTTGTTGCGGCAGCCTGAGTAGACTAAGCCAACACGGAATTAGGTGCTTGCAAAAACGTTGGGTGAACTGGAGGAATAGACTTTATAATGAAGCCACAGAAATGACCCTCCAGTAGGAGCTCCCTCCAGGCAGGGAGAATCAGGAGGCTGCCACTGGAACTAAGATCAAGGCTGTAACCCCAGAGCCCCATAGGAATCAGTGCCATGCTGCTCCTGCTGTCACGGAGACTGAACACTGGGTGCTGCTGCCAGGAAAACCCCATTCCAGGACCTTCTCTCCCAGCAGAAATAGCCAGAACAGCAAGAACATGGCTTCATCTCCCTTCCACCTTCCAAGTCTCAAATGAATGCCTTTGCATCTAGAACTCTAGCTGCTAGAGAGGCTGAGATGAGATTTTTGGCTTCCCAACCTCTGCTTTACAGGAATTTACCTAGAAGGAAGTGGGATGGATGCAGTTCATCTTGTCCACTACTGTAGGGCGAGTGCAGAAGCGCATGCTGGGCAGATACATTGGGGTTTGATTTTGAAGGGTGGTTGAATGAGTTTGGAGTAGGGGACAGAGCGGGACTGGGCAGCTGCCAGGATTAACCAGGGCTCTGAAAATTAAATGAGTGGTCTGGAAAGCAGATAGTCATAGTGTATAAGAATCACTTGGGGATTATAAATTCAGATCATTGGGAGGACTCAGAAATCTGAATTCCTAATAGGCAAACCCTATCCTAGCACCCCTTTTTCCATGATTCTACTGCATGGACCCTAAGCTCTCAAGAACATTGTCGTAGGGTAGGAGCTCACATAGAGCTGTGAGCTCTAAAAAGGTTTGATTTGTGGAGGGCACACGCCTAATTGATCCCTTCCTCAAAGCTAGTCCTGAAGGTTGAATGCTTGAACCCTGAAAAATACCCAGTGAAGTGGGCGGAAGAGGCTGTGCCTGGAACCCATGAGTTCAGGGATTTATAAGCCATCACCCTTCCACTGAGGAGCACTAGGTGGTTAGTCAACAACATGCACAAGCATTGCCTTCAGTCATGGCCCCCTTTCTTCTCTATTCCAGCCCTGGCACTGACATTCAGGGCCCTATTTTGATTGCAGAGTTCCCATTAGAGACCACCTTAAACCTTGAGGAGCTTAAGGATTTGACAGAGAAGGAGCAAGGTGAAACAGAAACGGGACAGTAGAGGAACGGAGGATAGAGGTGGCACATCCAAAATGGCCTTAGTCCCACTGGAACCCAGTGTCGTCCATAGCCCACACTGAATTGCAACACAAAAGAATCTATGAAGCCCTGGGGGGTTCGAATCCTGGTTGGGGCGCACTGTGTTTCTCTCTCATATCGATGTTCTGCTCTCTTTCTCTCCCTTCCTCTCTCTCTCTCTCTCTAAAAAAAAAAAAAAAAAAAAAAAAAAAAAATCTATTAAAATAGAATTTCATTTTTTTTATCAGTAATTTTCTGTTCTTGGCTTTTTCTCTCTCTACTCCTGGTCCCAAGCCTCCAGTTCTGAGGGGTAGGCCATAGACAGATGAAGAAGTCCTGGCTTCCTCTGGATACCCCAGCCCCATATATCTGGGGAAGTGGGTCGCCTCAAGTCAGAGCAGGGCTGAGGCTGTGGGGCCAGGCCGCTTGAGTGCAGGGGCTTTCCTCCTCCCCAGGGTCCCTTCCCACACCCAGCTCCTGAAACCCAGGGCCCCCTTTAGAAGCATCTGCAGCCCAGCTTAGCCAGGGTCCCCCAGGCCTTGCTTCTCCCGGCTGATTCTCCCAGGACAAAAACAGGCTTTCAGGCTGGGGGAGGGAGTCAGCGCCCCCCCAACCCCCCAGTTAACACCACAAAGCAAAGTCCAGGGAAGAAGGGGGAGTGGGCAAGACTGGGTGGGGGGCGGGGAGTGGGGGGGAGGATGGTGGTTAGAGAGCCAGGTCCTTGCTAGTAAATCAAAGTTGGTTTCCCAGATGGAGCTGCAGCCGCTTTGATTTCTCAAGTCGCCCCCCTCCCCCTCTGCCTCCCCTCACCCCCAGCTCCATGGTTTCAATTCCTCCCTGAAAAGCAGTGGGGCCTCCTTTCAAACCAGCCCAGTTCCTCCAACTCCCAACAACAGCTTAAGTTACAGGAAAGAGAAAGGGGAGGGGGTGAGGTGGCCCAGCTTGGAGGAAAAGGAGAGAAATTCTGGGAGAAGGAAAGGGGACTAGGAAGAGAGAGAGAGAGAGAGAGAGAGAGAGAGAGAGAGAGAGAGAGAGAGAGAGAAGAGAGAGAGAAAGGAAGGAAGGAAGGAAGGAAGGAAGGAAGGAAGGAAGGAAGGAAGGAAGGAAGGAAGGAGATGGGGTGCAGAGAGCCAGGAATGAAATCCTGTGCTGTGCTGGAGCAGGAGGGGGCCCCAACTGGAAAGCAAACCTGTCTCAGCCCTCCTTCCCCAGTGAGCACCCCGACACTCATCACACCTGAGGATCTCTCCACATCTACAAGTCTAACATTCAAGCTCTCCCATTCCTCTTCTCTTGGCCTTAGGCTCTAGAAGTTTCCATGAGACAAAATATTTGACTCATACATTCCCAGAGATGCTTATTTTGGGGGCCAACAAGGCATAGTCACCCCTAAGAACCTCACTAACCAAACTCAGTATTCATTTTTCAGCTTTGTTTTCTCCAGTCTGCTCTGAGCAGCCCACATTTTGCTTTTGCTTGACCTAGGCCTGGGCTAATTAAAGTCCTTAATTAAGAGATAATCTGTTCTATCAGTTTAATCCTTTTATGACTCATTTTGCCATCCAGAGGCCTTGGGGGAGGGTGCTGAAGAGATAAAGGGGATCAAAACTATACTCTGCTAACTCCCCCTTCCCTCTGTCCCCAGAACCTGGAGCAGCCTTGGAACTTGGCAGAGGGTGGGATGAGGGGCACTGAAGGGGCTACAGTGAGCAGGAAGTAGGGGTTCCAGGATTCCTAGACCTGATTATTCTGTGGCCCATTCTAAGGGCCTGTTCCCTGAGAGCTTAAAAGGAGGATGGCGTTCGGGGAGAGGGAATTTGGAGTCTCACTTGAAGGTAGATTCCAGCTCCTGGTGGCCAGGATCAGGGAGAGAGCAGGAAAGGGAAGGTTCTCACAGAGGAGAGGAATGCCTTGTGGGCTGGGGAAGGCTCAAACCTACGTTCCACAGTGTGTCTAGGTCCTACCCCATTCAAAGTAGAGTATTTTGCTACTCGAAGAATAAATATTTGAGGATCTCAAAGTATCTGAAATTATGTTCTCTTCCTCACCGCTCCCCATCCTAAACAGATCTCATCCCCTTGACAAAGTGAAAGGCCAGAGACAAGAGGATTTTTGCATAAGAGTGGAGAGCCTTGGGCAGAGCTCCCAGATTTCCTTAGTTGGGAGAAGTTCCCTGTGGTCTCTGAGCATGCCTGTGGTGTGCTGGATATTACTGACAGGCTGTCATTTTATTCATCTGTAACACACTGGCCTTTCACCTTATTCAGGTGACATCAAGCAAGAACAGTTTCAATGGCCCGTATATATTATTTCCATAGCCCCCTACATCTGGCCCAAAGGTAGAAATCAACGATTTTATGATCTTCCTATACAGATGAGGAAGTGGAAACTAAGGAAGGAAAAACGACTTGCCTAAGGCCACTCAGCAGATATGGGGTGGAGCCAAGCCGGCAGCCTGGGTATTCTGAGCCCCAGATCAGGTTTCCATTTGGTCTGCTCTCCTGTTAGGTTGATATTTCTGCTCCTGCAATCTATTCCTAACTGGTGTCTCCCATGGAATGGAGTATGTAGCATCTTTACTGTGGGCACTCAACAATTATCCCAGATATGAGATTTGTAAGCCGAGATATGATTGACAGTAGTGGCCCAGGATTTGGGGGAGAAGTGGCATTGGCACTGTGTACTGGAGACGCCTAGGTTCCCAGCCCACAGCAGGAGCCCAGGACCCACCAGAAATGCTTCTCGGGGAAGAATAGTGGCCCAGATTTGCCATCAAACTGTTGCTCCCCCTAGACTGTAAGCTTCCAGAAGCTGTAGCCTGGGTCTCTGCAGACTTTATCTGCTCAATAATTTACTGGATAAAAATGATAGTTGTTATTTACCGAACTTTTAGCTTTCGATCAGGTCAAGTGAGTGCTATACACTATATCACTTAATGCTCACAACTGAAACAAGGTAAATAAGAATTCTGATTTGAGGCTCCAGACCAGGAGTAACAAGCCTTGTGACATTCTCTTCTGGCCCTACCACTCCTTTCCCCTCTCCTTCCTCATCAGGCTCATGGTCCTTAAATGTTGGCATCCCCAAAGCTTTGGTCTTTCCACCCAGTTCCTAGGTGATCCTAGCCATTCTGACAGCTCCAACCATAGGCTAGAGGTACCAGATCTAAATCTAGCTCAGAGCTCCCTCCTGGGCACTGGATTAGAAAATCTACCTGTGTTCTGGACACCTGCCCTTGGACATACCATAGGTTTGGACTGGCTTGACTACGTTCACTATTCACCCTGCCCCTGTGTTTCCTAGCCTGGTTAATGATATCAGGTCATCTGGTCAGAAACCTTGTTGGGCTTCCTCCCTTCTCTCTCTCTTCTCCATGTACACTGCCACAGCTCAGATCATGCCTTTGCCATCTCTTACCTGGAGTCTTGCTATCTATTCCTAACCGGTGTCTCCTCACAGCTGCCCAAATGCACTGTCTAAAACTTAAGTGTAACCAATTCCCTTCCCTAAACATTCTAGTGTATGTATCTCTATCTCCAAGAGTCCAGATTGTGAACATGGTATATAAGGTCCCTGCTTATTTAAATATATATGTTATTGATTTTTTACAGAGAGGAAGGGAGAAGGATAGAGAGTTAGAAACATCGATCAGCTGCCTCCAGCACACCCCCTACTGGGGATGTGCCCGCAATCAAGGTACATGCCCTTGACCAGAATCGAACCTGAGACTCTTCAGTCCACAGGCCGACACTCTAGCCACTGAGCCAAACTGGTCAGGGCAGGTCCCTGCTTATTTAAAACCTCCTCTGCCTTCACTCTCCTGATGTACATAGGGCTCTAACAGGGCCAAAATACTTATATACTTGTGCTCCCTTCTCATTGCATTTATTTCACCCACCATGCCCTTGCACATGCTGTTCCCTCTGTTTGGAATGCCTTTCCCTGCCTTGAGATGAGGTTCATATTTCTGCACCTAGCACCTTACACATGAGGTCTGCAAGGCCCTATGGGTCTCATACCTGCCGGCCTTTCTTTCCCTCATCCTGCTTTACTCCTTATTCCAACCACACAGGCCTCTGCTGCCCTCCCCCACTCAGAGTCCCTCTCCTATTATGCTTTTCCAGCCCCATGGACTTTCCCTTCAAAGCACTGAAACCTGGGGCAATTTTACATCCGTTTAAGTGACTGTATGATGAATGTCTCTCCCACTAAAATATAAGCTCCATACAACAGAGGTGGGTCTGGCAGTCAGCATACATTTGTTAAGTGCATAAAAGCACACAATTCTTATAGACATTAGGAGACAGAACACAGCTATTTAAAAAAATTGTTTTATTTGATTTCAGATAGAGGAAGGGATAGATAGAAACATCAACGATGAGAGAAAATAATCGATCTGCTGCCTGCATGCTCCCTAATGAGGATCAAGCCTGCAAACCGGGCATGTGCTCTGACTGGGAAATGAACCTCAATCTCCTGGTTCATGTGTGGATGCTCAATCTCTGAATCACACCGGCCGGGCAGAGCACAGCTTTAAGAGCCAAGCAGGCCTGGGTTTAAATCTTAGTTCTATTACTTACTATATGACCTTGAGAAAGTGGCCAAATTTCACTTAAGGTCAAGTTCTTCATCCATAAACAAAATGTAACACCTACTTTGTAGGCATACACATAATGTATGTGCAGTGCTCAGTAGGCATTCAATAAATGGTAGCAATTACCTTAGGTACCCAAGGAAACTTGCTGATTGAATAGTAATTCATGTAACTTCTTGTTTTGAAAGGTACTTTTCCACTATTATGACATTTATCTTTGTCATTCAGAAATTATTTTGGCTGTGTAGTTTCATATTTAAAAAATCTGTTGGGTTCAATTCCCAGTCAGGGCACAAACCTCGCTTTGGGGCTCAATCCTGGTTGGGGTGTGTGCAGGAGGCAACCAATCAATGTTTCTCTCTCACACTGATGTTTCTCTCTCTCTCAAAAAACCCATAAAAACATATTTTAAAAAGAAAAATGAGAAATAAGTGCCATATTTATCAAATGACATCATGAAACGTTTAAATGGAGAGTCTATTAATTTCCTTTAGTTACAGACCTGCTTTAATCAAAAGGCAAGTTGGTGAAATGGAAAGTGCTGTGGGTAGGCCTGTAGTCTGAAGATGCAGGTTCTGGTCCTGTTCACGCTCAAATCCCTCACAGGAAAGGAAAGAGTAATCATGAAATGCCATGGTTTCTTATTTCATGTAAAAATGCTAGGTAAATGGGAGATCTTCATAGAATCACTTTCTTCTGGGATGCTACAAACTCCTGAAGGGCAAGGATGCTGCCATTTTTCTCTATATTCCCCATAATCTACCACCATGGTTCGAAGTCAGGAAACTCAATAAAAGTGTGAAGGAATGAAAGGTAGACTGAGTGAATGAAAGAATGTCTTTTATTTCTCTATTCCCCAGCTTCCCCTGTGTGTTGGGGATGGCTGGGGAAGGATAACTGTCACTCAAGCCTGGCCTTAGGGCAGGAAAACAAGTTTGTCATGGAAGGAAATTGAAGATGCTGCACTTCCATGGGAGATTTGTTCTCAGTTTCCTAGGTGGAGTCTAGGAGCCTATCTTATTCATTCTTGTTTTCACTGCTCAGCTCTGAGGCTTGGCACCAGCTCTCAACATGCCCTGGAGGAGGTAGGGTAGGAGGGGAGAGCTGAAGGACCAGCTCCTCAGGCTAAGTTTGGGCCAGGTAGGGCAGGAGAGCACAACTTTCCCATTCCCAGATGGCTTGGAGACAAAAGTGGACTATCCTGGTTTTGAAGGAAAACATTTTACTTAAAGGACCAAAAAGGCAACTTCTCAAGGATACAATAAGGATCCTTGTCATATTGTGAAGAACCTGGAAAATCTGTACTGTATATCATTCAATCAAGAAAAAAAAAATCAAATCCTGTCAAACCTGGATCCACTACAATGTCTTTCCTTCTCCTCACTCTTATTCTTTCCTTACATTTCTTTTTGTTGTTGTTTCGTTTTGTTCTTTTGTTTTTAAAGCAACCATTTTCTAGACTGGAGCAATAGCTCACCAGGCTGGGAGGATTTCGCCCATACTAAGAAGCAAAGGCGTTTTCTAAACTCAATTGTCTTTCTTCTTTTTAAGTGACCCCCCTTCCCTCAGGAGAGACAATAGAAATAATTGATCCATCATCCAGTACCAGGCCCAGGAGATTTACATGCAAATCCTTCCTCTCCTCCTCAGATCCCCTCCCCCTTTAAATTTAAAATCGTAGAAGGGAAAAAAAGAAGAAAACCCTTTAACTAGCAGGAACCCTGCTGGCCACCGCCACCCACCCCAAACCAGGTGAGAGTTAGGAGGGGGTGATAATCCACAACAACCCCAGCCTCCTCCCTCCCCACTCACACCATCCCTTTCTGGTGTGGAATCACTTAAGATTTGGGTAAAACTCTCTTCCCAGGAGACGATATCTGGAAGCTTTTAGGGGGCGGAGGCAGAGCCGGGAGAGAGGAGTAAAACTCCCCCAAACGGCCTAAGAAAGTCATCTCTTCACTTAAAACTGCCCGTCACCCCCCACCTCCCACCATTAACTTTCGATTAAGACCTCCTCGTTATGGCAACTAAACTTTACTTTGCATAATTAAGATTTGCCTCGGAAGAAGGGGGAGGGAGAAGCCGCAGCTCCCGGCCATTCTCTTTCACCTCACCTCCTCCCACCCCCGCCCCAACCCTCCAGCTCTGGGCCTCTAAGTTCCTAAGTTTTCTCACTTTGAGGTGCCACCGAACACAAAGAACCATAATGGGCTTCTTTGTGCTCGCTACGGGGCAATTACGCCCCGGAGTCCAGGCCCCTTTAAGAGCCTCTTAAAGAGACAGGCTCTCGTTTTTTCAGAGGGTTATTTAGGGTGTGTGTAGGGGCGGGGCGAGGAAAACTCCTAGGGGTCTACATATTGGGTGAAGTGAAACTTTTGCCTGGACTCCATGAGAAGGGGCTGAGAGTAAAGTATTTATTAACTGTTAGTTTTTTAAAAGTCTCTCTTTTAAAAAAAATCTTTAACTTGAGATTTTTTCACTTGATCTGTAAAATTGGACTGGAATAGGTGGGGTTGAGAAGCAGGGGCGGAGGCAAGGATTTAAAGAGGCCCTACCCTGGAGAGCGCCTTGGCCCCCGGAAGAAAAGTGATCCAAGCTCGAGGGGCTTGGGTCCGCGGCAGTGCTGGGGAATGCGTGTCCACGGATCTCGCCTCCGCGAGCCAGCATAAATCCCGTGCTGGGCAAACAGCCCTTAATATAATAATACCATGTCTCTTTAAAAAGCAAAAGGAGGGGGGGAAAGTTTTGTTGGCATCTGGTTTCTGATCTCATTATGTTGTGATCGACCAATCCAGCCCTCGGGGCTGGTCCCCGGGTTTAAATCTGATTGGCCAAGAGCACATTTTGGGATGGTGCTTAGAGCTCGACGGGGCGGTTTCAAGGTTCCCTTTTTTGGGGGGCTGAGGAGAGGGCGGGGCCGCCGGCCGGGGACCCCTTGAAACCGACTAATTGGGATCCGAGAGGCCGAGGTGAGGGCCGGAGGAAGGCACAAAGGAGTCGCTGGGCGGAGAAGGGAGGGGAGAGGCGAGAGGAGGAGGAAAAAGAGGAGAGAGCCAAGCAGTGCGCGGTGTCTCCAGCTGCTCAGTTAGACTGCGGCGAGCTAGCGGGCAGGCGCGCCGCCCCCTCCCCCGCCCGGCCTCCCCAACTCTGAGGCCCCGAGCAAAGTTTGCAAAGAGGCGCGGGAGGCGGCGGCTGGGGCGAGGCGGCGGCGGGGAAGGCGCGCGGTCTCCGGGCTAGGGGCGGGGGGCGGGGGGCCGCCCCGGAGCCGGGTGGGGGGCGGCGGCCAGCATGCGGCCCCGCAGCGCCCTGCCCCGCCTGCTGCTGCCGCTGCTGCTGCTGCCCGCCGCGGGGCCGGCCCAGTTCCACGGAGAGAAGGGTATCTCCATCCCGGACCACGGCTTCTGCCAGCCCATCTCCATCCCGCTGTGCACGGACATCGCCTACAACCAGACCATCATGCCCAACCTTCTGGGCCATACGAACCAGGAGGACGCGGGCCTGGAGGTGCACCAGTTCTACCCGTTGGTGAAAGTGCAATGTTCGCCCGAACTGCGCTTCTTCTTGTGCTCCATGTACGCGCCGGTGTGTACCGTGCTGGAGCAGGCCATACCGCCGTGCCGTTCCATTTGCGAGCGCGCACGTCAGGGCTGCGAGGCGCTCATGAACAAGTTTGGTTTCCAGTGGCCCGAGCGTCTGCGTTGCGAGCACTTCCCGCGCCACGGTGCGGAGCAGATCTGCGTGGGCCAGAACCACTCCGAAGACGGCTCGCCCGCGCTGCTCACCACTGCGCCGCCGCCGGGCCTGCAGCCGGGTGCTGGGGGCACCCCAGGCGGCCCGGGCGGTGGCGGCTCGCCCCCGCGCTACGCCACGCTGGAACACCCGTTTCACTGCCCGCGTGTCCTCAAGGTGCCGTCCTATCTCAGCTACAAGTTCCTGGGCGAGCGCGACTGCGCGGCGCCCTGTGAGCCGGCGAGACCCGATGGCTCCATGTTCTTCTCGCAGGAGGAGACGCGTTTTGCGCGCCTCTGGATCCTCACCTGGTCGGTGCTGTGCTGTGCCTCCACTTTCTTCACCGTCACTACGTACCTGGTGGACATGCAGCGCTTCCGCTACCCCGAGCGGCCCATCATCTTTCTGTCCGGCTGCTACACTATGGTATCGGTGGCCTATATCGCAGGTTTCGTGCTCCAGGAGCGCGTGGTGTGCAACGAGCGCTTCTCCGAGGACGGCTACCGCACGGTGGTGCAGGGCACCAAGAAGGAGGGCTGCACCATCCTCTTCATGATGCTCTACTTCTTCAGCATGGCCAGTTCCATCTGGTGGGTCATCCTGTCGCTCACCTGGTTCCTGGCGGCGGGCATGAAGTGGGGCCACGAGGCCATCGAGGCCAACTCGCAGTATTTTCACTTGGCCGCATGGGCCGTGCCGGCGGTCAAGACAATCACTATCCTGGCCATGGGCCAGATTGACGGCGACCTGCTGAGCGGCGTGTGCTTCGTGGGCCTCAATAGCCTGGACCCGCTGCGGGGTTTCGTGCTGGCGCCGCTCTTCGTGTACCTGTTCATAGGCACGTCCTTCCTCCTGGCCGGTTTCGTATCCCTCTTCCGCATCCGTACCATCATGAAGCATGACGGCACCAAGACCGAGAAGCTGGAGCGGCTCATGGTGCGCATCGGCGTCTTCTCGGTGCTCTACACGGTGCCCGCCACCATCGTCATCGCCTGCTACTTCTACGAGCAGGCCTTCCGAGAGCACTGGGAGCGCTCTTGGGTGAGCCAGCACTGCAAGAGCCTGGCCATCCCGTGCCCAGCGCACTACACGCCGCGCATGTCGCCCGACTTCACCGTCTACATGATCAAATACCTCATGACGCTCATCGTGGGCATCACGTCGGGCTTCTGGATCTGGTCCGGCAAGACGCTGCACTCGTGGAGGAAGTTCTATACACGTCTCACCAACAGCCGGCACGGCGAGACCACCGTGTGAGGGGGTGTCCCAGGGGCCGGGGCCACACCGCGCTTTCCTCCTCTCCGGGGGGCTCCTACAGACTCCTTATTTTATTTTTTTAAATAAAGAACAATCGAAACCATTTATTTTTTAGGTCGCTTTTTAAAGATAACTCTGCCCACCACCCCCACCAGGTTTGTAATTAAAACTGTAAATAGTCTTTGTAAATTTAATTATATATTTTCTATTTAAAAGAAAAAAAGAAGAAAAAAAAAAAGGAACAGCAATGGGCGCCAGGGCTGAGGACTGAAGGGAAGGGGAGTTGAAGGGGTTCTCGCCTTTCAAAACTACACCGCACTTTGGTTCAGAGTTTTTGGTGATTTGGCAGGGCTGAGCCTGCTGGAAGAGGTTTGGCTAGTTTGTTACATTCAACTTCTAAAGCCAAATTGGTGAGCCTTCTCACTGAAGCTGGGTCTGGGGAACATGGTGGATTTTTTTTTTTTTTTTTAACAAGACTTGGATTCTTGTTTTATTTCCCTCCCCCTCCCTCTTTCTCTCCTCACTTGTCCTGCTTCCTTCACTAGATCTTTGGAACCCTCCCAACCGAGATGAAGATGTGGAAAAAAAACCCAACGGGTGGGGTGGTGGGGAGAGGGCGGAGAGCGTGTGTGGAATGGCCTCCACCCGCTGGCCCACTCCCCTGCAGGCAGGAAGATCTGTCTCCTCCTTAACTTTTCTTCTTTTCAACTTGATGCCCCAAGCCCTTGGAGTGGGCCCAAAGTGCTTTGTGAAGTGTGTTTTGAAACAACCCCCCCCCCCACACACACACACATACACTACCTTGAGTACCCATCCTGAACCCTTACGTTTTTAGGGGGAGCATTAGCTCACAAATGTTGGGGTTTGGTGATGTCCTTGCATCTCTCCCCTAATTTCCCCAGCAGACTGTGCCTCAACCCCACTCTCTCAACCGAGTATCTTCTCAAGCTTCAGGTTTGCGGGGTGGTTTGGGTGTTATGTGTGGGTTTTTGTTGTTTAGGGTTATTTTTTTCTAAAAGCAATAAAAAATGGGTTGGGTTGGAGGGAGGGGACAGATGGGCTGAGATGGGCTGGTGGGATTTTTAGTTTTCTTTTGACAAAAGACTGGTTTCTTTTCAAACTTGTCCAGAAAGGGGGGGAGGGAGGTGGGTATCTTTGCTTTGGAAGAAGGCTCTGGGCAGGCTCTTTGTGACTGTGGGGGTGGGGTTGAGTGTTTACATGACATTCTATATCACAAGATTGATAGAATGTTTATAACAGATGTTTCTTATCTTCCCCCTACCCCCCACAAATAAAAGTCAAGACTCTTTCTTAAAGTATCTTTGACACTGGTATGAGCATTGCAGGTTCCAATACACATCCTCTCCCTCAACTATTTGGATTATTTTAGAATTTTAATTCTAAAGGATTGATTTGAGGACCAAGGGGGTGGGTGGGACAGGTATGCCACAGAACTCAATTTTTCACCATCTCCTGTTTCTTGATAATAGTGCAAATTAAAAGCTAATAATCATAATAATAAAGTGCATTTAATTATCTTCTAGCGATCTAGCCCTTTAATTGTATTTAACAGGGTTGTAACATTTTATTAGTTTAACCAAACCACACTTCCTCCTTCCCTCTACCCACAACTACTCTGTTGGGGATGGGGTAGAAAAGAGGCTCCCTGCTCAGGATTTTGCTCTTTTAGCTAAATGCCGATGGGGAAAATGGTGCCTTGCTACCCTTTGTGGAGTGTTTGGGACAGGGGAGAAAGTAAGTTAGAACCCCTACTTCCCAGTGTTAGTTTATGTTGGGGGAGGGGGTCTGGAAATGTTTGGTGGTAATTGAAGTCGTATGTGGGGCTTTGTTTGGAATTGTATGAAGTCTGAGGATTTCAGCAGAGCCCCTTTCCCAAAATATATAACCTTCTCCCAAATCGTTTGTGCCAGTGACCGAAATCCTACGTTAAAACCAGCTTTTCCCCTAATGGCGTATGTGAAGTTCCAACATAAGATTCCCTGAGCTATCAAAGAAATAAGTGGGTAGGGTGTCACCGGGCTGTAGCTCCATTTGTTGCCGGATTCTAAAGGACCCCACAAGGCCTGCAGGAAAGAGTTAAATTACAAACAAATTGTTAGTGCCCCTCCTGGAAAGAATGGTGAAAGCCTGTGAATGGGGGGTGGGGGGGACGGTGTGAGTGTGTGTGTGTGTGGGGGGGGGGGTTGATTTTCCAGTGACTGGATGGAACCCAGTGGGAAGAGGAGCGCTGGTCTCTGTTGAAGATTTGGGGAGGAACGCCTCCCACTTCTAAGGCCTCAGCATCCCAGCTCTGTGTGCTTTGGGTTCATTTGTCAGTGGACACCCATGCTATCAGCGTGGCAGGAGATGGCAGATGAGCAACACTGACCTCTTCCTTCCCTGAGTAGGGGTGAGAGGGAGAGAATTTTGGTAAAGATTGTTCTTCTCAACCCCAGAAGGAAAACATTTCACCTGAGGCCCCAGGCCTGGGGCAGATCTCAGACCACAGCTGCTTTCTACCTGCCCTCCCATCCCACAAAGCAGCAAGGCTGCTCGTTTTCAAGATTCAGGGCATCTCGTCTCCGGACTCCTCCCTCATTGATCAGACTTTGGCTTTTTCTTCCCCTTCCCCAAACTCCCCTCCTGAAAAAAATAGTTCCATTAGCTACAAACTCTTTGTCCTTTAAGAGCCAGCCCCAGAAAAGGACAGTAAAATTTTCCAAAACAAAATTCTTCTGAACATCCCCAAAGAATGAAGATCAGTAAGATCTGGAGCTGCTGACCTCTGGATTATTTCAAAAGCCTCTCCAAGAGGTGTTGGGGACCTCAGATCTGGGATGGATTCTAGAAGTGGGGAGATGCCGTCCCAGGGTGCATGGGGCACATGTCTGGCTAGGGGAGCCCAGTCCAAGCTCCTGCCACTTCCTAGTCATTGTCCTTTGATAATTTCACTGCTCACTGTAGTAGGGTCCCTTCCTTTTCTAGACCTACCCTCCTCTCCTCTAAATGGATTTTAAACTGGGGGCCACTAACCTCTCTGAGAACCTGAAAAATCTTTGGGCCTCCTGGGGGAAAATGGTCAGACCCCCCATGAACACACAATTTTGCATTTAACTTTAGAGAGTTTATGGACCTTCTAGCTGTACACACACACACACACACACACACACACACACACACACACACCCATGCCCTGCCCCAAAGGTAGTTTTCCATTCCTAGTTTAGACATTTCCTAGTCCTGATTACTGGGTATCTCCAGTTCTCCAAGGGGCAGCTTTTATCTTCTCAGACTCCTGTCCCCAGTCTCTAATCACCTCTGCTGTGGAAAGGTGTGTAGAAGGGAAAACCATCAGGCCTACAAAACCAGGAACACCACAAACTGGATTATTCATCAATCCCGTTTCTCTCACAGGGAACAAGTTATCTAGATGCAGCAGTGGAATGAATGTGTAATATGTGTAGTCGAGAGAAAAGAAACAGGAGAAAGACAAACACACAGACCAGCCATGTGTAGAGTACAGGCTTTGACATGAGAAAGTGCCTAGCTCTGAGTCGCAGCCCTCATCTGTAAAAAGGCCATAGTAACTGTCCCAGCAAGGTTGTTGCAAGGATTAGATCAGATGGTGTATTTACAGAAGCCAGTACATAGTAGAAGCTCAACAAATTGTAGCACTCTTCCAATCTAAGATAAGCTGCTAAAAATACAGGAGAATCCCTGGATCAAAGGGTGTGCATTTCCTGAGGACTTTTTAACCTATTGTTACTGGCAGTTTTAATAGAATAGAATGACTTTCTGTGCTCCCAGTTTTTCTACCTGACTCAGGGTGCCCGCTCACAGTCCGTCCGGAGGCTCCTTGGGGCGGTAGTGGGCAGTGTTTTTCTCCCCCTCTCCTCTGATTAGGACAGAAATGTCTTACCCACCTGAGTGAGCAGGGCACGAAGGTGGGCGGGCTCTCTCTCCAGCTGGCTTTGAAGCTGGCTAATTAGGGCTAGGACTGTCACAGCTGGCTTCCCCGTTGCCCCCCCACCCCCATCCCCTCCTCTGCCCCATCCCCAGACTCACAGCCTGAGCGCCCCTCCCTGGGCTGCCTTGCCTTCTAATGCAGACGTGCTGCTCTTCCAGGATATATGGGAAAGGCCAAGATTTGAGGCCTGGAGAAAGGACAAGATGGGACTTGGGACATGGAACCAGCTCAGAGACCCTTGACTGGGTTTAGAGAGGACCGCCTATGGCCCCAGGCCCCCTCCTTATTCCTAATGAAGCCTGGAGAGGAGCCGGCCTGGGCTGGGGGCTGAGCCCTGGGTTCTTTGTTTGAAAGCCAAGCTTTCTGAAGGCTCCAGCCTCCCAACCTGGCCCTTGTAATTAGCCCCAATCAGAATGTTTATGTCGGGGCCTCGTGCGGAACTCAGAGCCCCATGATTTCATTCCAAACCTGGGGGGAGAGGGGAGGGGAAGGGATTTGTGTGGGGACTTGCAAAAAGGAGGATGGGGATGAGAAAAACCTGGGGTGAGGGGAGGGGCAGAGGTCCTGGTGAGGGTGAGGGCAGGAAAACCACTCTCCATTTGACCACTGCAGGGGTCAGTACCCCTTCCAGGGTAGCTGGTGCCCTGGCATCCTGACCCTGGCCTGGGCTGCATGCCTTCTGGACAGGCTCAGTGGGTGGGTGGGCTTGTGCCAATCGGAAATGGCTTGGATGTAATTAACCCAGCTAATCACCAGCCTCAGCCTGGTGGAGGGGAGGGGAGAGCCCAGAGCCACAGCTCCCCCAGGAAGCTTCGGTGTCCCTATTCTTTTTCCGCTGACTGGGGCCTAGGATGTGCCAGGCTCTGAAGCTGATTAAGATGGTGGAGTCAGAGGGTGGGCAGGGAAGTAAAGATGCTTAATTCTCATCTCTGGAGAAATGTGAGAGGAGGGAGTGGGCCTGAAGTGGCCATGCTGGGGTGGGGGTGGGAGGTGACAACAGGAATGGTGGGGGTGGGAGGGTGAGAGGATTCTCAGCCACTGCTCCCAGGTGGCACTGGGTGTGTCCCAGACTCAAAGTGAATTTCCCTCTAGGTCTAGGCCTCCCAGGGAACTCTCTGGGGATGAATGTGGCTTTTAGGGAATTCTGAGTATTGGGTTTAGTGTCATGTGGGTGGGGAGGGGGCAGACTGTGGGGTTTGAGCTTCTAACACTGCTTAAAATCCTACAAGGCCTCCAAGAAGTGTTCCAACTCCCTCCCTCGCTCCGCCCCTCCCTCGCTCAGAACAAAAAGCTTTCCAAGATCTGGATCTGGCTTCTACTTTTCTAGACTAATGTCCCATGTCTTTCCCTACACTTGTAAGTGCCAGCCTCTGGAACTCTTATGTTCCCAGGCCAACCATGCTCCATGACTTTGCACATACTGTTCCTGTGGCCCTAATGCCCTTCCCTTTCCCTAGCCTGGCTATTAGCTACTGGTGCTCAGAACTTACATGAGGTCAGGTGGCCCCTCTGTAGATAGCCATTATCCTAGGTCAATCCTGTCCCCACATTGTGTTCTTGCTTATGACAACACATCCCCTTATTGTTATTCATCCCCTTTCTTTTCTTTTCTAAAAAATATATTTTTATTGCTTTCAGAGAGGAAGAGGGAGAGAGACACAGAAACATCAATGATGAGACAGAATCATTCATTGATCAGCTGTCTCCCGCACGCCCCCCACTGGGGACTGAGCCCACAACCCAGGCATGTGCCCTTGACTGGAATTGAACCTGGGACCCTTCTGTCCGTAGGCCAATGCTCTATCCACTGAGCCAACCCAGCTAGGGCTCGTCTCCTTTCTTAACTGTGACCTCCTTGAGGGAGTCTGTGTTTGCTCTTTTATCTCTATTTCCCTAGGCCTAGCAATATGCCTGGCACATAGCAGGTACCCAAGATCACAGGCTCTGGTGCCAGACTACCTGGGCTTAAATCCTGCTTCAGCCCCTTGCTAGCTATTGACTTTGGGCAAGCTAATTAACCTCTCTGTGCATTGTCTATAAACAGGGAAAGTATACTTACCTGGCTTAGACTGGTATGAGATTAAGCAAATTCAAGTAAAATGTTTAAAGCAGTGCCTGGCACATAGTAAGTGCTTAATAAATGCTAGTTAAGCTTATTCATTTATTGTTTGGCTTTGTAGATGTGTACTTACTGCTAACCACAAGTCAGGAACTTGCTAAGCTCTAGAGATGCACAAATTCAACCCCTGCCGGCATGGAGACTGCCATCTAGTTTGTGGGATGAATGAATGGATAAGTATTAGGTGTAGTGCTTCTGAGTTTGTTTGATATGTGTCTTTTGTTTGTTTGTTTAAGTTGTTGGTTTTTAATGTGCAAGCCTTCATTTGTACCCTTGCTCAGGGCCCATGAACGTTAGAGCCTTTAAAAAAATGTTTTTATTGATCTTTAGAGAGAGGAAGGAAGAGGGAGAGGTAGAAACACCGATGAGAAACATAGATGAGAGAGAAACATCGATAGGCTGCTTCCTGCACACGCCCTACTGGGGATCAAGCCTGCAACCCGGACATGTGCCCTGACTGGGAATTGAACCAATGACTTCTTGGTGCATGGGACAATGCTCAATCAACTGAGCCACACCGGCTGGCCAGGCTGTTTGTTTAAATTCTTAACATTTTTAATTTTTTTTTTTTTGAGAGAGAGAGAGGGAGAGGAAGGGAGAGAGAGTGAAACATCGATTTGTTGTTCCACTTATTTATGCATTCATCGGTTGATTCTTGTATGTGCCCTGACTGAGGATGGAACCTGCAACCTTGGCCTATGAGGACGACACTCTAACCAACTGAGTTAACCAGCCAGAGCTGTTTGGTATGTGTTTTGTTAAAAAAAAAAAAAAAAAAGCTTGCTGTCTATGTAAGTGTTTGAAAGTGTGTCCAGGCTCAAACATGGAATCATGATGTATCTATTTGGATAGTGTAAAACAAGGAATGAAATTGAGGATGATCCCTTATAAACTTGACATATGTAATCTAGTGTTTGGAGCATGTGGGGAAATTGTCCAGGACAGAGGGTTCTGGAAGTCTTCTGTTTAATCTTCACTGCTAATGAGAATGTTAAAGACTTTTTTTCCCTACAAGGCAGAATAATTATTCTCATACAAATATACACTGAATACATCAAAATTTTTATTTAACTCATTCATTAATGAAGGAACCAGTGAGATGTTCAAAGGAGAACTCAAAGAACAGAAACATAGCTAGGCCATCAAGAATACTGAAATATGCCCTAGCCGGTTTGGCTCAGTGGATAGAGCGTCGACCTGCAGACTCAAGGGTTCCAGGTTCGATTCCGGTCAAGGGCATGTACCTTGGTTGCGGGCACATCCCCAGTAGGGAGTGTGCAGGAGGCAGCTGATCGATGTTTCTCTCTCATCGATGTTTCTAACTTTCTATCCCTCTCCCTTCCTCTCTGTAAAAAATCAATAAAATATATTAACAAAAAAAGAATACTGAAATAAATTGGCTTAATGTAAAAGCAGGTAATATCCACTGGGCAATAATCAATTGCATCTCCACCAGACACAATTTATATTTTTATGGACAAAAATCATTTTCATTATCAATTGTCTGGGTTGTAAAATAACTGTACAATAATAAAACTCAGGGATAACCTGTAAGGACACAGTCTTCTTTTTTACCATTTTTAAGTTAACAGTTTTCCTTAATAAGAAGTTCTAAACTCAGATACCTGAAGATGATAAGTGCTATGCACCCCTTCCAACCTATGAGCTTTAGTGCCAGTAGGAAGCTTCTTTCCATCCAGAGAGAGCTGGATGTCTTTCAGCCTTCCCCATGTTGGCACAGCCTTTGTCCACCATTCTTCCCAACCCTTGTTCCTCTCTCTTCTCTCCCTTGCCTTCCTCTTTTCCATCCCACCACTCACATCCCCTCTAATTGCACAGCCAATCCATTCACCCGCTATGTGGTAATTACTATTTATTTATTTAATCCTCACTCGAGGATATTTCTTTCACCATTGATTATTAGAAAAAGTGGAAAGGAGGGGGACAGAGAGAAACATCCATGTGAGAGAGACACATTGATTGGTTGCCTCCCGCATGAAGCCTGCAATCAAGGTATGTGCCCTTGACTGCAATAGAACCCAGGACCCTTCAATCCAGCCCGAGAGCCGACGCTCTAACCACTGGGCCAAATAGGCTAGGGCATAATTACCGTTTATTGAATACTTTCTATGTGCTAGACTCTGTGCTAAGCACTGTATATTCATAATAGCATTTAATGTTCAAAAGAACTATGAAATGAGTTCTATCTTTACCTCAAATTATAGCATATTAAAGTAACTGAAGTTCATGGAAGCAGCTGTTCCAAAGGCATCTAGCTAGCTAGCCAGAGCAGAGCAAAGGCAATCAGACTCTTAACCACAATACCAGAACTACAAATGGGGTTGGTTCACATGCCAACTGTAATAATTGGTAGTGGTTTCCTGGTGTATTGTGTTCAGTTGGATTCTGAGTTGGATTCAATTCTGGTTTAGTGGGAGATAGTGCTGAAATCCACTAGTGATGTCTGTCATGGTCACAGAATCAAAAAGAGTGTAAAGGTTGGCAAGCAGACTAGATATTTGTCAGGCTGGCTTTATTTTATATTGTCAACTGCATCATCCCCTGGACTGTATTTTTTTACATTCCTGATAGCAGCCTCTCCCATTAAGGCCTGACTGAGCCCTGAGCCCTCAGTGTTTAGATCTTATTGCCAATTTTATAGGATTTTGCTATTCAAAGTGTGGTTCCATCTGCTTTCTGCCTGGCCCTCTCCCACTCCCCAACAGTCCCATCACTGTGCTTGTTAAAAAAACAGAATCTTGAGTCTGACCTCATACCTACTGGATCAGAAGCTGCATTTTAACAAGATTCCCAGAGCATCTGTTTATACATTCAAGTGTGAGTCAGAGGGTGGGCAGGGAAGTTAAGATGCTATGTGCTAGACACTGTGCATCCAGGGGACTTCCATCTCAATTGCACCTTCCCCACCTCAGCAGCCAGAATCATCTTCTTCCAAGAAGGTGCTGGTTCAGGCCCAGGTCTGAATATTCCCAATAGGACCTACCACTTAACCCAACAGGACCAGGTGGGTTTACAGACTATTTCAATTGAGGCATGAAGACTTTAAGACATCCTCCCCCGGACCAAACCAAGATGGCGGCATAGGTAAACACCTGAACTTGTTACCGCGAACAACCACATTAAAACTACAACTAACAGACAAAACAAATATCATCCAGAACCACAGGAAGGTTGGCTGAGTGGAAATTCTACCACCAGAAGGAAAGAGAAAAGCACACTGAGTCCGGTAGGAGGTGCAGAGGTGTGGAAGTGTGGAGGTACGGAGGCGTGAGCGAAAGGGGCTGGCAGCGGGGTACACTGTTGTCTTTTTCAATTGGGAGGGAGATACAAGCTCCTGACTACTCAGAACTCCAGTTCCAGGCGAGAATTTGGGGACCCAGACTCAAACGGAGAGAAACTGTACTGTCTGGCATCGGCCCAGAACGTGAGGGCGGCTTTCTCATAGAGGTGCTTGCAGTGTTCATTATTCCTGCACGGGGCTGCAGGACACAGACCCCAGGGACCTCTCCGAGGCAGAGCAGGCTGGCAGCCATTGCGGTTTGCTCCACACTGGTGATTCCCTGAGACTCCGCCCCACCCAATTTATAACCCCACCCAAGCTGTGTGCAGAGGCTTTTGCATATGAATGGCCTGGCCTTTCTCCACCTAAAAACCTGTCAAACTGTAGCTGGGTCAGAGAACCCCAGAGCTTCCAAAAGAAGGCCTACAGCTTGTCAGCAGCCTGCATTGCTTCACAGCTGTGCCTCATCTGGGCACTTCCAAACCCTAAACAAAGAGGAGGAATCTGCAGATCTCTCTGTAGCTCCTGCTGGGTGGCCTTAGGCAGTCGCTGACTTTGCACCTCCTTGGAGATCCAAGAGCCAGTCTACCCAGTGGTCAGAGTGAGACCATCCAGATTACAACTCTTCACATCCATAAGACACACACTCAGGGGGCAGACTCAGTGAGCACCAAAGCCCCACTGAAGCAAGTCCTGCCCCATAAGGGTGTCTCCAGCACAGAAGTTCTCGCATTGTAGACACAATTGGTCCTCACAGCCAATTGGCCTGGTGGTCAATTCCTCCCAGTGATACCAACAGCAATCAAGGCTTAACTACAACAAGATTGTGCAACAGTCCACAAAGGGGTGCACCAAGAGTGTCCACCTCAGGCAATTAGGGAGGCTGAGCCACTGGGCCCTATATGACACCTAGCACACAAAGCCACTCTATCAACACAGGGAAGCAGACAAAGAAACAGGTCACAAATGAAAGAAATGGAGTAAAGCAAACTACTGGATATAGACTTCAAAACCGGTTATAAGGTTACTCACGAATCTTCTAGAAACCTCTGAGAAATATAGTGAGACCCTCAAGGATATGAAAAAGGACCAATTAGAAATTAAGCATACACTGACTGAAATAAAGAATAATATACAGAGATCCAACAGCAGACTAGAGGATCCCAAGAATCAAGTCAAAGATTTGAAATACGAAGAAGCAAAAAACACCCAACTGAAAAAGTGAAAGGAAAAAATAATTCAAAAATATGAAGATAGTGCAAGGAGCCTCTGGGACAACTTCAAGCGTACCAACATCCAAATTATGGGGGTACCAGAAGAAGAGAGAGAGCAAGATATTGAAAACCTATTTGAAGAAATAATGACAGAAAACTTCCTCTACCTGGAGAAAGAAATAGACTTACAAGTCCAGGAAGTGCAGAGAACCCCAAACAGGAGGAATCCAAAGAGGACCACACCAAGACACATCATAATCAAAATGCCAAGGGCAAAAGACAAAGAGAGAATCTTAAAAGCAGCGAGAGAAAAACAGTTAGTTACCTACAAGGGATTACCCATACGACTGTCAGCTGATTTCTCAACAGAAACCATGCAGGCCAGAAGGGAGTGGCAAGCAATATTCAAAGTGATGAATAGCAAGAACCTACAACCAAGATTACTCTACCCAGCAAAGCTATCATTTAGAATTGAAGGTCAGATAAAGAGCTTCACAGATAAGGAAAAGCTAAAGGAGTTCATCACTGCCAAACCAGTATTATATGAAATGCTGAAGGCTATACTTTAAGAAGAGCAAGAAGAAGAACAAGATAAAGATAAAAATTATGAACAACAAAGTGACAACAAATACATATCTATCAACAAGTGAATCTAAAAACCAAGTGAATAAAAAATTTGATGAACAGAATAAACTGGTGAATAGAATACAATCAGGGGCATAGAAAGGGAGTGGACTGACAATTCTCAGGGGAAAGGGGGTGTTGGGGGTGTGGGAAGAGACTGGACAAAAATCCTACAGTTATGGAAGAGGACAGTGGGGGTGGGGGTAAGGGCAGGGGGTTGGGTGGGAACCGGGTAGAGGGGAGCTAGGTGGGGGAAAAAGAGGAACTGTAATAATCTGAACAATAAAGATTTATTTTTTTTAAAAAGACATCCTCGCCCTAGCTGGTTTGGCTCAGTGGATAGAGCCTGCGGACTGAAGGGTCCTAGGTTCGATTCCGGCCAAGGGCACATGCCTGGGTTGTGGGCTTGATCCCCAGTGGGGGGCATGCAGGAAGCAGCCCATCGATGATTCTCTCTCATCATTGATGTTTCTATCTTTCTATCCTCCCTTCCTCTCTGAAATCAATAAAAATATATTTAAAAAAGACATCCTCTCCCACACTGATAAAACCTTGCAGGATTCTCTGACTTTTCCCACTACGAATATGAGTGCCTCTGGGGCTGCTGGCCACACCACTTATAGCTCAACACCACGTCTTTTCCTGTTTTCTGAGTCTCCCTAGGGCCTCAGGAATCCAGCCCAAACCATCCACCCTAGCCTTTGGTACCTTTGCCCCTTCTCATAGGAGCTCAGGGAGTTTGGGTGGATTAGGGTGGAGTTGGGCAGTGCAGAGATGTGAAGGGGAAATAGTGTTGACTCTGAGAGCAATAGCTGCTCATTTAATCATTGGTTCAACCGGTAGTATTGAGAACTATTCCGTGCTAGGCACTGGAGATACAGCAATGAATAGAGTATGGTCTATATACTCTTGAAGAAAGGGGACATGTAAGCAGATAATTGCAGTATCATGTGATAAAAGAGGCAGACACTGAGATTGTCCGGAAAAAAGACAAGGGCATTCTATGCAGAGGAAACAACATGGGCAAAGCCATGGAAGAACATGGCATGATCAGAGAACAGTGAGAAGGTGAGTGTGCGGACACAGAACGAATGTGAAGGAGAGTGGCAGGGCTGATCTAAGTGAGGATTTGGGCTGATCCCCAGCAAAAATTAAATCTCACGCTGGCTTGGTCCTGAAGTACATGTCTGAGCCAACCCCGCCTGCTTTCAACACCAGATCTCATTTCTTTGGTGACTTGAGCCAATCAGAATAAGGAGACATTTACACACACACACACACACACACACACACACACACACACACCCCAAAGGACTTGTTAAAGCCAAATGTTAGTAGGTTTTGGATCTATGCCCTCTCTCCAATCAACAACTGACTAGATTCCATCCCTATCAACATTCCCTTCCCCTTCTCACACCAACAGGAATGGTCAGTGAAGTTTAACTTCCTGGGAAATAATTCTAGGGCAGGACTTTGGGTCTCCCTGACCTGAGACATGGCTAGAGATAAGGACAGGCTTGGCTATATGTATGTGCCAGATCTGACCATGTGACAGTGTCTCTGTGTGTGTGTATGGATGGATGCATATGTGAGTGTACACATGCACACCTCCAGAAAGGTGTGTGAATTGGTTGCCTTGAAGTCCCAGGAAATATAATCCCTGAGACTTGTCAGAGAAAGAGGGTAGACTATCTCATTTATAACCTTTGGGATTCACATGAGACACTTCCTGGAGGGTCAAAAGTAAGGTCTTTTAAGGTATTTAAAACATAATTTCAAATTCTTTTTTAAGATATATTTTTATTTATTTTAGAGAGAGAAGGGAGTAAGATACAGAGATAGAAACATCGATGCAAGAGAAACATTGATCAGTTGCCTCCTGTACACCCCCACTGGGGATTGAACCTGCAACCTGGGCATGTGCCTTGACCAGGAATCGAACAGTGACTCCTGGTCGACCTATGGAGGTCAATGCTCAACCACTGAGCCACACCAGTAGGCATAACTTCAAATTCTTTGACACTTCCTGTTGAGAGGTGGGGTCTATGTCACCTCACCTAGAATCTGGGCTACTTTGTCCAATTGAATATGGTGGAAGTGATGCTCTGTGACTTCCATGCCTGGGTCACGAAAGCCCATGCAACTTCAACCTGTTCATTGGAACCCTTGCCTTTCAAGCTGCCTGAGCTGCCATGTAAGAAGTCAGACTGTCCTGAGACCACCATGCTAGAGAGACCACATGAAAACACTCTGGTTAATAGTCTTAGCTGAGTCCAGCCTTTCAGCCATCTCTATTAACACACCAGACAGGTGGGTGAAACCATCCTGAATCCTCCAGACCAGGCCATTCACCAGCTGAATATCCTCAGGTATCCTTAATCTCACCTGTGGAACAAGTAAGCCCTACCCAAATTCTTGATCCATAAAATTGTGAAGTATAATATGATGGTTGTTGTTTTAAGCTACTAAGTTTTATTTATTTATTTTTAAAAATATTTTTATTGATTTTAGAGAGGAGAGAGAGAGAGAGAGAGAGAGAGAGAGAGAGAGAGAGAGAGAGAATATCACGCCCCCTACTGGGGATAGAGCCCACAACCCAGGCATGTGCCCTTGACCAGAATCGAACCTGAGACCCTTTAGTCTGCAGGTCGATGCTCTATCCACTGATCCAAACCAGCTAGGGCTTAAGCTACTAAGTTTTAGGGCACTTTGTTATTAGCAATAGGCAACTGAAACAAATGGAACTAATAATAATTAAGTTTATTAAATACTATGTATCTGGCACTGTTCTAAGTTTTTGATGTGTATTAACTCATTTATTCCAAAGAAGACAATGCAGAAACTAGAGCAGTTAAGTAATTTTTTCTAGGAAACAACTTAAAAATGTGGTCACTTGAACTTGAACCCAGGCAATTTGACACCAGAGCCCATGCCCTAAATCCCTATCTTACACTGTAGAAAACAGAGATTAAAATTATCTTAAAGATCACAGGACTGAAATCTTATTTTACAGATAAAGAAATGGAGAACCAGAATGATTAAATGAATAACCCCAGGTCCCCACAGTGTCTTTGTGCTAAGTCAGGACCAGATCCCCAATTTGCAGACTCTCAGTCTAGAGGGAAAAAAAAAGAATGAAACATTCTTCTCTCTCAACACCCCTTTCCTCTGGACCACCATATCTGCCCCCCTCCTAGGCCACTGTACTAAAAATCTCTTTCAATCTCTGCCATTCACTGTAGATGTACACAAATGACTAGCTCCTTCTCAGGACTTCTGGGTGTGTACACACACACACACACATACACACACACACATTCATTTCCATCAGAGCTAGGTAAAATTTCTGTTGATACCATCTCAGAGATCAGGATTTTTGCTTTCAAAGGTATTAACCTGGCTCAAGGTCCTACACTAGGAATTTCTCTTGTCCTTCTTTTCCATTCTTTCCTCATGTCATTTATAGTAGAAAACTATATGACTACATGTGGTCAGCACCTTCTAAGTTGGTGCCCAATGATCTCTGCTTCCTACTGTTCATGTCCTTGTGTAATCTCTTTCCTGCATGGTGAGGGCCTAAGGCCTGCCAACACCATGTGAGTGAGATTGGGAGCAGACTCCTTTTCTCCATCTTATCCTAGTCAAGTCTTTGGATGGGACCCCAACCCCAGCCAGCAGCTTAACTGCAACCTCATGGGATATGATGGGCCAAAGGTACTAAGCTGTGCCCAATCTCATGACCCACAGAAACTATAAGATAATAAGTGTTTGCTATTTAAAACTACTAAGTTTAGGGTAATTTTTTGCATAGTAATAGATAACCAATAACTGCACATTGAGGGAATTTGGGGGTACAAACAATGTATACATTAAGTACGAAACAGATATAAGAAAACCCTTTTCTCGATCCATCTATCCATTTGTTCACTTGTTCTTTCAATGTGCTTTTATCTGCTTCACCCCTCTGGGTACAAAGATGAATGATACCATTTCTGTCAGTGAGGAGCTTTTAGTCTAGTGGGAGAGGCAAACTTGTAAATGAATTATTAAAATTTTAGTGAAAAATGCTAATAGAGGAAGGTTCAAGGTACCTGGGCAACACAAAAGAGGGATAAAATAATTCTGCCTGGAGATATGAATAAAGCTTCATAGAGAGGACATTTAATTTGGGTTTTGAAGAATGAGTAGAAGTTTGCCAGATAGACAATGGGAGGAAGGGCATTCCAGTTGGTAAAAGCTGCATGTACATACTGCCTCCAGAATTCTCTTTCTAAAACACAAATCTCATCACACACTCATTGGCTTAAAAACTACCTAATTTTCTCTTTATGTAGGATAAAAGCCAAAAGTACCTTGACTGCCTGGTCAAACTTGACAGCCTCCCCTACAACTTAGTACTCTGAGATCCAGCCACATGGGATGACCTGTAAGTCCCCAAACATACTAGAAGGGCAGGTGGGCAGGGGGCAGGTAGTGGAATGCTTTTATTTATTAATTTATTTTATTCTTTTTTTTAAAATAAGTTTTTCCAGTAACTTACCACTTTATTTATTTTTTTATATTTTATTGATTTTTTACAGAGAGGAAGGGAGAGGGATAAAAAGTTAGAAACATCAATGAGAGAGAAACATCAAACAGCTGCCTCCTGCACACCCCCTACTGGGGATGTACCCGCAACCAAGGTACATGCCCTTGACCGGAATCGAATCTGGGACCCTTCAGTCCACAGGCCGACGCTCTATCCACTGAGCCAAACCGGTCAGGGCAGTGGAATGTTTTTAATGTCAGATCAAGGAAGCCAGGCTTTATGCTGTAGTATGGAAAACCAGTGGAGGGACAGGTAGACGGGTGATGAATATATGGGTAAAACTGTTCTCATTACTTTCCTACCATATTCCATGCACATTTATGTATACACACCACACACACACACACACACACACACACACACACACACACACACACATACTTTTTCTGCTCAGATCCTAATTCTATACCTCAGTCCTAGATTATAACTAATTTACCACTGTTACCAATTAGGCAAGTTAACTGAATTTCTGACTACACATAATTCCTTCCTTTCTTTCTTCTCTCTTCCTCACTTCCTTTCCTTTCTACTTTCTTTTTTTCTTCTTTCTACTCTATTATTGAGATATACCATAGAATAAAATTCATTTTAAGTACAGATTAATGAGTTTTTACATGTGTCTACATTCATGTAAACACTACTTAAATCAAGAAATAGGACATTTTCTTTCTGCCATCTCCCAGTAAATACTGCCCTACAGGTAACCACTATTTGGACTTCTATCATTCCTATTAATTTCGTCTGTTCTAAATCTTCTAGAAATAGAATAATATAATATGCTCTCTCTTGTATCTAATGTCTATGAGATCCATCCACATGGTTGAATCCTTACCACATCCTGAGCTGCGCCACTTTTAAACCAACTTACCTTTCTTCTCTTCCTCTCTCCCTTTCTTTCCTTCACCAGGCAAAAGTGCTCAGCAAAGAGCAGTGAGCAAGGTAGGCTTGGTTCCTGCCCCACTGGAAGTGTGTGTTAGAGGGAGGAACAAGGTGAAGCACTAGGTAATTACAATAGAGCATGATGAGCAAAGTGCTCATCGAGTCCAGGGTGCTATGGGAATTCACAGAAGAAGCATCAAACCTCAACTTTATGGACTATTGAAGACTTCCTGGAGGAAACATCTAATCTGAGACCTGAACAATAGAGTGTTGTGAGCAGTCACCTGTGCAAAACCTGCAAGGCAAGAGAGAAAATGGTGCTTTCAAGGAACTGCAAGAAGTTTGAAGAAGTTCTGCTCCGCTGGAGCATAGAATGCAAAGTGGGAAGAGATGAGCCTGCAGGGCCAGGCAGGGCAGGTGGTGAAGGACTCTGTAAGCTCCATTAAGGTGTTCAAACTTTATCCTAGGAGCGTGGGCCATCATAGAGGGGTTTTTAGTAGAAAAGTGACTCAATGAGAATTTGGTTTATTTTATATACTATTAAATTTGATTTAAAATGTTGTTTTATTTATTTCAGAGAGGAAGGAAGAGGAAGAGAGAGATAGAAACATCAAGATCAAGCCTGCAGCCTGACCGGTTTGGCTCAGTAGATGGAGCATCAGCCTGCGGACTGAGGGGTCCCGGTTCGATTCTGATCGGGGGCATGTGCCTTGGTTGCGGGCATGTCCCCAGTGGGGAGTGTGCGGGAGGCAGCTGATTGATGTTTCTCTCTCATCGATGTTTCTGGCTCTCTGTCCCTCTCCCTTCCTCTCTGTAAAATATATTTAAAAAAAAAAAGATCAAGCCTGCTACCCAAGCATGTGTCCTGACCAGGAATCAAACCCTGACCTCCTGGTTTATAGGTCAATGCTCAACCACTGGGCCATGCTGGCCAGGCTAAATTTAATTATGAGTTCATTTAAAATATATATGTATATATTTATTGATTTCAGAGAGAGGAAGGAAGAGGGAGAGAGAGATAGAAACATCAATAATAAAAAGGAATCATTTACCGGCTGCCTCCTGCACGCCCAACACTGGGGATCAAACCCGTAACCAGGCATGTGCCCTGAATGGGAATCGAACCCTGACCTCCTGGTTCATAGGTCGATGCTCAACCACTGAGCCACTCCGGCTGGGCTTGAGTCCAATTTTAAGAGGTGTTTTAGTCTTAGCTAAGGTGCACACATGGTACAAAAGGGCACATAATGAATTGCCATCTCCCTGGCTCTCCTGTCCCTGCCCACCAGCTTCCCATGGGTGTGGCTTTGGAATGGGCATGCTGATGCTTGCTTCAGCAGCACAGAGGCAAAAAACAATTGGCACACAGAGTGAGCACTATGGCTGCAGGGTGGAAAACAACATGGCAATGAAGCAAGCGTGGAGACTGGAAGCCTTTTAGGAAGCCACTGAGCATTCCAGGTAAGAGAAGATGGTAGCAACTGTGGGGATGATTTGAGAGTCATCAAGGGAGCAGAAACAGTAGAAGTTGGGCACTAATTAGATGTGGGGTATGAAAGAGGAATGGGTTAAGGATGATACCCAGGAAGGACAGTGCCCTTTGGTGAGCCAAGGGGAACCAAAGAGAAGCACAGTTGAAGGAATGTGGTAGATGGTTTGCAAAACTGGCCACCAATAATGCCTTCCCTGTACTTTCATCTGCTTTTTTCTCTTTTTGAATTAGGGTCCTTGTGACTTGCTTTAACCAAGAGGATGTAACAAAACTGATACCCTGACACTTCAGGTCTAGGTCTTAAGAGGCCTGGAACAGCTTCCAGTTTTTGGTCTCTTGGAAGCTAGCCACAATGTAAAGAAGTCCAACTACCCTGCAGGAGAGGGAGAGGCTACATAGAAAGAGAGGAAGAGAGACAGCCTTGGAAGATGAGAGAATCTGAAGGGAAAGAGAGAGGCCCAGCCAGCCCCAGCTCTCCAACCATGCCAGCAGAGGCGCCAGACACATTAGTAAAGCCTCTTGGATGCTCCAGGACCAGTGGAGCTGCCCAGGCTTCAGCCAACACCACAGGGAGTGGAGGCAAGCTGTCCACACCAAACCCTGCCCAAATTGCAGAATCATGAGCAAATAAAAGATTGTTCTTATTTTAGGCCACTCAGTTTTGGGGTGGGTTGTTACTCAACAGTTAACCAAAAGCGATAGGGAGGGGTAAGGGAGAGAGGCTAGGAGTTGTTTCTTGCCCACCTCTACCTTAGAGTTCCATACCATGGTCTGTTGCTTTTCTGTTTTTCATATATATATGTATGTATGTATCTGCTAAACACCTGCATCTTTATGATTGGAACTTCTTCTATCTAGGAGGCTCAGGTGTCTTTGTCTATTGTTTGCCCAGTGCCCACATCAACTGCTCTGAAATCCAATTGCAGGTTAGTTACTGTTTCCTTGGGTTAGCCCAGGGTAGGTTCCAATTCCACCTTCGCTCTTAGGAAGGAATTTTTTAAAAAAATTTCTGACTCATACCCTTGGGGGAAATGTTATTTCTTTGAACTCCTTTATCTTTAAAGATAAAGTAGCTGTTTGCTAAGTGCTAAATGAATGACTAATGAGACTCATTTGGGTCCAATTCCTGAGTTCCTGCCACTAACGTTTAGTGACTAACCAAAACGCTTCAGTTGCTCAACTTATGCAAGGAGAAGGCCTCACTTCACCTTCTCTCTGAATCTCAAGAACTGGTCCTATAGCTTCGGGTAGAGATGTATGGTAATGATGAGTTAAAGGGCTCAGACACCATCAGTCAGCCATCCCCTCTGGACCTCCATGGAGAAATGGCAGGGCCCAAGAGGAAGTGGGTGATGTGACATGGGCCCTCTGCTGCCTACACAGCCTATTGAAGGGCTCACCCTCACCCACCTTCCTTTGCTATTCTTTTTTTAAAATTGATTTTAGAGAGAGATTGATTTAGAGGGGATTGATGGGAACAAAGACCAGAGAGGTCTGTCTGTATTTCTCAGCAGAGGCCTGGGGAGGGAGGGTGTGTCTTTGCCATGCGTACATGAAGGAAAGGGGGTGACTGACCCCATGCTTGCTGTCTCAATGGCCCTCTTTTCCTCTAACAGAGGGATGCCACCAAGAACTCGGTCAGTTGGGAAAATCTGCTGTTATATGGCTCCATGTCTAGTGTACTCAGCCTACCCACAAATTGGCGTTCCCCAGGGCAGGGACAATCCGCCTTCCTCAGAATTGCCCCTCCAGGGCCAGAAGACCCAGGGACCCTCCTCACAGTTCCTGCTGACTGCTCCTTGTGACCTGCTCAGAGCCCATTTCTCCCCTGTGCCCCCAAACCCAGCTCTAGTCACAATGGAACCTAAGAAGGGACTCAGGGGAGACTAGTTCAGCCTTCTCATATTCAAGATAAAGAAAGCAAGGCCCACGTCAGAGAAGTCACTTGTCCAAAGTCTCCAGCTGGTTCATGAGGCCAGGACCCCCACATTTCTAAGCTCCCAAGTGGATGCCCTCTGCTGCCTTCACAGCCTATTGCAGGGCTCACCCTCACCCACCTCCCTTTTGTATTATTTTCTTTTTTAAAAATTGATTTAAGAGAGAAAGAGAGAGAGAGAGAGAAACATCGATTTTTTTGTTCTACTCATTTATGCATTCACTGGTTGATCCCTCATGGGGGATCAAACCCACAACCTTGGTGCATCAGGACGATGCTCTAACCAACTGAGGTACCTGGCCAGGGCCCTCTCTTTTCTTTTACCATTCCTTCTCTTCTCACCTTCTCTCTAACACATGCCCATGGTAGGGGCACTTCCAACTGGGGGTGGGGGTGATCAGCAGGCAGCCTTTCCTCGTGAGTGTGGGACTTTCAGCATTTCTGAATACCAGAGGCTGATGTGTGTGTGTGCACACCTACTTATCCACTTCCACACTTAACACAATTGCTCGTGCTGTGCTTGGGGTCTGAGGCATATGCACACAGGGAAAGTCACACACACACCTCCCTATGCTATCCATTAGTCCCCCCACTCAGATGGACCCTGCACAAACACAAGCCACAGGACTCCTCACCTGGCCGAAGCCCTCAGTATCCCACAAACTAGCCTAACGGGTGGCAACTGGGCAAGGACAGCGGAATGACCCGTCCTGGCCCTTGATCCAGAGGTGGGAAAGAAAAGACAGACAGGCTCAGAGCTGTCATCACCACAGCACGTCTTTGTCCACTTAGGACTTCTGCCACCGGGTCCCTAAATGTCCCTCCCTGCGTGGATAATGGGAAGGTGAGGACCCCACTTACCTTTTTCCTGCTCTATTGCCACCCCTCTCCCCCTTCTTGTATAAGAATCCGTATGAATGAAGCTCCTGACAGGCCATGGATTCCATCTGAGACACAGCTGGACCTCTTAAAACACAAGGGGAGATGTTTATCTTTCCCCCCAGTTCTGTCCTGTCACCCCCTCCTGGGCATTGCCAGCCAAGGGCACTGCCTAGTGAGACAAATTAGGTAAGACTGAACTGGGCCCCTGGTACCTACTGCTAAGAGTGTGAGCAGTGTTGGGGGAGGCTGGGTGGCAGAGCGGGAGGGGGAGGGGCAGGTAGGGCAGGAACTGAGATGTCCTGCCAGAGTTGCTTACCTTTTCCCTTCTACTTTCCTCCTCACCCCACGCTACCCCCAGCCATTCTAATGTCCCCCACCTCTGGAAAAGCTGAATTGGGATTCGATCCCCAGCCAGTTGTCCGAGTTCCGGAGCAGCTGTCCCAGGCTGAGGGGGGAGGGGCCCAGGAATGCTGGGGCTGAGGCCTGGGCCGCCCCAGACAGAGCCGGCTCTGAATTCTGGGAATGTTTGTGCAGCTGGAGCCCATTAGGGGAGGGAGCCGGGCCGCTTATTAATCCCAGCCTTGTTCCCCGGGAGGGGCCAGGGCCCTGCACACGAGTGGAGGGGGACGGAACTCCACTACAGGAGGCCAGCTCCCAGCCCTCAGCCCCCTGCTTGGTTGAGTCTCAGACAGAAGCCTGGAGATCTTGGGGCCCTGCACCTCGCTTGCATGGTGCACATGTGTGTGGGAAAGTGTGTGGGGAGTTGGGGGTTTGGGCACATAGGGGACATAGTGAAATTTGACAGAAGTGCTCCTACCTGGGGAGGCAGGAGGCACACAGTGGATCTGGGAGGGGGTACTGTGTACTCCTCAGGGATCCTCACCTCCCCCCCACCCCACCCCACCACCACCATCACACACACATTCCCGCTGGCACCCTAGCTCATAGGAAAAGGGGAGGAGATGAGTTCCTGTTGCCTCAAGTGTTTGAATATGTGCACAAAGAGGGCTGAGGAGTGAGTGTGGAGGCCACCACAGAGGTCATATCCTGCAGCAACACCAAGGGACGCCGTTAACAGAGACTCCAATGAGAGGAGCACCCCCTATGGTAGCACAGTGTACAACCTGTTCAACCACACACAGGGCCCTGGGTGTAGAGAGCCTGGGAGCCTGAGTTGGTTCCAAGCTAGCACTGCCATAGGATATGGTACAAAGAGTGGTACAATGAATCCAAAAAAAGCCTGGCATGGTGTTCCAGCTCTACTGACTAGCTGTGGGGCCTTGGACACATTTCTTAACCTCTCTGAGCCTTCCTTTATCCACAACAGCCACAAATTGGGATAGGGTCTGTCCTATGTACCTTATAGGGCCATTGTACTGATTCACGTTCCTTTGTCTATTTGTGTATCCATCCATCCCCCCCACAAACTTGAATAGCTACCATATGCCATAAACTCTGCTGGGTCCACAAAAGCAAATAAGGACCCTGACCATTAGATGTCATCCTTTTTTAAATATATATATATTTTATTGATTTTTTACAGAGAGGAAGGGAGAGGGATAGAGAGTTAGAAACATCAATGAGAGAGAAACATCGATCAGCTGCCTCCTGCACATCCCCCACCGGGGATGCGCCCGCAACTAAGGTACATGCCCTTGACCGGAATCGAACCTGGTACCTTTCAGTCCGCAGGCCAACGCTCTATCCACTGAGCCAAACCAGTTAGGGCTAGATGTCATCCTTAATAGTAAGGGGTGAGGTTAGCCACATGTGAAAATACACTATAAATGTGGAAAGTGCTCTCACTCGGTGTCATGGAGAGTGGAGGAGGAAGCCCTGCTGGCTATCCTGTTACGTATGTGTCCTTAGGATGACACCTGCAAAGGTGCCCTGTATACTGTAAGGTCCAGCACAGTGTGAGATGAGGCTGTGGGAGGATCCTCTGGGACAGAGCTGAGGTTCCCTTGTTCTTTTTTTTTTTTTAAGATATATTTTATTGATTCCAGAGAGGAAGGGAGAGAGAGATAGAAACATCAATGATGTGAGCGAATCACTGACCGACTGCCTCCTGCACGCCACCCATTGGGGATCGAGCCCGCAACCCGAGCATGTGCCCTTGACTGGAATTGAACCTGGGACCTTCCAGTCCGCAGTCCAATGCTCCATCCACTGAGCCACACCAGCCAGGGCGAGGCTCCCTTGTTCTTAAGCATTCACTCAGACCTAGCTCAGGCTGGGGGTTGGGGCTATTGAATGCTCAGGGTAATAATATCAAAAAGGTTCCTGAATGAACTCTACTAGGACTTTGGTAGCTTGGGAACTGTGACAAAAATCCCAATGCCCTCTCTGAGGAACAGGGAGGGAGACTATGACCATTTCCTTAGAGAGGGATAGCTTTGATGCCTTTGCCGAACTACAGTCTCAACTCTTCAGGGAGATTCTGAGGAGAGGCTACGGCAAATGAGAGAGGGAAGGTCAGTGAGAGGCAGGGGCCTGAGGAGCCCTGGAGAGGGGTCATCTGCCTCAGCCATTCCCAGAGGCCTTGGCCAAGGGAAGGAAGAAGGGCCTCTCCTCTCATCCTCATTCCCCACAAGACTCCCTTCCTTCACAGGGTCTCCAGCTTAGGTGTGGTGAGCTCCTTTCAACACTTCTGAGAATTTCCCCGGGGGACAGGAACCACAGAACACCAAGGCTGGTAATTACTGTGAGAGAAAAAAAATTGGAATCTTGGGATGGGCAAGGAATGAGAACAGCTGTCTGAGAATTCCCAAGTCATGTCCCCAAGTGCCACTAGCCATTTCAGGCAAAGTCTCTAAAAGGGTACTCCTTGTCCAAGGGCCTCACTGCTCTTAGGTCCTAGGCTACATGGCTCAGAGACTAACACCAGGGCTGTCTCTGTTAACGAGAATTGTGGAGGTGAGGAGGAGGCCCACAGGAATTCTGGAGGCTCAGTTTCTGCTTTTATGGAGCCCCAGTCTAATAAGGGGGATGGCCTTGCCCTCAGGGAGCTTCTATTCTTACATGGAAGGGAGACATCATTTGTCCTCTAGAAACACCTAGTTTGATGGTAGAGACATAGCTTCTATCCTGGGGAAAACCTCAGTCTGATGGTGGAGGCAGGACATGGACATACACACACTCCTAAGACACACACAAAGTATAAGCATGGAGTGAATGTGAGATGACCTAATGAACTGAGGATCAATAGTAGAATGAGTGACAGGGGAGAAGAAATGCAGAGTTCATTAAAGAAAGCTCCTGGGAGAAGACCCATTATGAAGGGGACTACAGTCGGTGGGGGAGAGCACTTTCCACAGATGCCCTGACTCTCCCCCTCCGGGGAAGGTTTGTAAAACGTCCAGACTGCACTAGTGGATCACTAAGATCCCTTCCAGCTCTAACTGCCTAGACTTCCTGGCCCCAGCCCTCTCACCCCTGCTTCCTCTCCCTCAGAGCCTCCCCCACCCCTGCCCTTCCTTTCAGCCTTCCATTTGGTCTCTCCTGGGGCAGGTGGTCCAGCCAGCTGCTTGGCCTCGGTAGAGATGAGATCCCACCCACAGTGTGGGATGGTGTTCAGTGGGGATGGGCTGTGACCTGAGGAGCTGACAGCTGAGTTTGGGCTCAGGCTAGGGGCAGTGGGGTGAGAACATGGCTTGTGGCAGCCTTCCCCAATACCCTCAAGACAGAGAGATTTGTGAGGAAGGAGAGAAGGGTTCAGTGGATGTCCTGGGTTCAGGCTGTGGTGGGTCTGGGTCCCTTGTGGAGGTCTGGGAGGAGCCATCAGGGAAGAACGGGTTGAACTCTACTTCCCCTGAGCTAGGGGATACTGGGGCTAGAGGTGGGCCAGGCTGGATGGTTCCTGCAGCTGCTGGGTGTGCTTGCTGTGAGAGAGCTGGGAGACAGTGTGGATTGGAAAGGACAGCTGGGTCTGCCAGGAAGCCTTGCCTGACACCCCTCCTGAGACACTTCCCCTCCTCCACCCCACACACATGGGCTGAGATGGGGGGAGGGGGTACTCTCCACCCATCCAGAATAAGAGGCCAGACAGAGACTGGGAAGAGATGAGAGAGGGGGTTGGGCCTAAGGAGCCGTGTTATTTCATCAGAAAGGCTTACATGGAAAACACTTGGGTCATCCAGCAATAGATGACGGCTGGATGACTGAATAATTGGGTGAATAGAGGACTCAATTCCTATTTTCACTGATTCACCCTAGAGCACTTCCCACTAACCTTTTGCCCTCCATGCCACTGGTTCTGAAACTTTAGCAGTGCCTGAGAGTCACCTGGTGGGCTTGTTAAAACATATTGCCACAAAGGCCACCTCACTTCAGAGATTTTGATTCAGTAGGTCCAGGGTGAGGGCTGAGAACTTGAATTTCCAACAAGTTCCTACATGATGCAGAGCTCCTGGTCCACAGGCTACACTTTGAGTAGCACCCTACCCATTCTTTCTTCTCTTCTTGCTCAGCTGTCTCATTCTCTCCAAGCCCCTGCCTGTCCCCCCAACCCACAGCACAAGCCACCCCAGCTGTTAAGGTCTGAGCACATGGCTGGGGACAGAGGGCCAGGGTCAGAGTCTCCAGGAAGACAGGGCTGGGCTCAGCCTGGATTCTTCTTTATTTTTTTTTAATGTATTTTATTGATTTTTTACAGAGAGGAAGGGAGAAAAAGAGGGATAGAGAGGTAGAAACATCGATGAGAGAGAAACATCTATCAGCTGCCTCCTGCACACTCCCCACGGGGGATGCGCCCGCAACCAAGGTACATGCCCTCGACGGGAATCGAACCCCGGACCCTCCAGTCTGCAGGCCGACGCTCTGTCCACTGAGCCAAACTGGTCAGGGCAAAGCCTGGCTTCTTTTGTCTGACCCAAGCCCTGGCAACATACCAAGGTGATTCTCTATTTCCTCTCTTCCCCAATGCAGTGATCTTCAACCTGTGGGGGCCCTGGGAATTCATCAGTGACCAAGCATCATCTGTAGAGCACACAGTTTCCAATGTCATCCAGGTTTACATGCTATTGTTCTTCAAATATGTGTGGATGGTGTTGTGGTGAAAAAACATAAAATCCTTTAAACATCTTAATAAATTTATACTTTCTTTACATAAAAAATTATAAAATATATTGACATTTTTGTCAATCTGACTTTTGTCCAAATGAATGATCCTTTACAGTGTGTGATGACTTGGTCTAACCTACTGCTCCAGCAGCCTCATCTAGGCTCCCTCTCTGTCCTCACCACAGAGGCCTTATTTCAAGTACACAAATGGATCTCTGGCCTCAGGGCCTTTGCACATGCTGTTTTCTCTGCCTACAATAATACAGTAATCTATTTCTCTTCACACCCACCCCCTCTACTCCTTGGCCTGGTTAGCTCTTACTTTTCCCTCAAACCTGGGCTAATCACGTCCTTAGCGAATCTTTCCTATTCTCTTGACCATGTTAATCCCCCCACTAGAAGCTCTCTGCCACCCTCAATGTTGTTTTAATTTTACATTATGTGTAAATTGATCAATTTCTGATTCCCCCATCAGTTTGAAATTTCTATGAGGCAGAACCAATTTGTTTTTCCCATTTATTGTCCATCTTTATAGCTCTAGAGCCAACCACAGTGCCTGGCACAGACCAGGTGTTTAATAAACATGTGATAATCGATGCAGTCAATTAGCCAAAGGGCATATAAAAGATCCACGGGCTTGCAGCCAATCTGGCACCAAAACACAACAGTTAAAAACAACCTGTACACATGGACAGCTGCTTATTGGGATTCCTGACCACCTGTTCTCATGGCTTTGGCTCCTGCAGTGGAGGTGAGAGAGAAGCATAAGTGACTTACAGGCAGCAAGAGTCATAGGAGTGGGGAGAAAGACAGAAAATTGGAGGGAGAAGGGCAGATGAAAGAGAAGGGATAGAAGAAAGCAGGGAGAGAGAAGAGATGGAGAGGGGAAAAAAGGATCTGAAGAGGAGAAAGAGGACAAAGCACCCTTAGGACAAAGTGAAAGGAAGAGAATTTCCAGAGATCAGGATGGGGTCATAGGGTGGGGTCAAAGGGTGTAATTTGACTGCCTTGCTTGTGACCTCCTCCAGCAGCTCAGCCACCTTCTTCTCTTTCCCCATCCCCAGCTCCCGCCCCCTCTGCCCCAGGAACTGGGCTAGTTTATTTTCCTTGGGCAGGCTTCCTGAAAGGGGAGCCTGGTTTTCCTGACACATGAAAAGTGTCTCAGACTGCTGTCTGACCTTTCCTGCAGAGCCCCAGCTCCAGGGAGTTTGTCTGACACGCAGTCACACACGTGGACACAAGCACATATTCTGGCACATGGCACACACATGCACCCTGGGGCCTCAGGGTGAGTCTGGGATTTGTGACCACAAATGGGTCTATATACAGGCACCCCTCACATGTAGATAAGATGTAAGGCGCATACCCCCACATGAGCACATGGTACCTGTGCATGCATGCTCAGCACATAGCCTCACTCGTTCACACATGAAACATTATTTCAAACACTCAACTGTGCCCATTTCCACTCTCCACTGTACTATTGGTGGCAAGAAGAGTTAGAGTGATGGACATGTGTGGTGTGACTGGCAGTGTAAGTGGCTGGTGTGGCCCAGGACCAGCTGCAGCTTCTCCTGAGTCAGAGGAGGAGCTGGCCAGAGAGACCACCCACTGTGCTGTGTTGGGTCCACCCCTGCCTGTGGGTGGGAGATTGGATGTTTGTGTCCCTCAGGGCCCCCCATCTGTACTTTCATAGAGGGCTCCTGGGAATTGGAAGGGAGTTCTCTTCTGTACACATACTTCCTCTGCCTACCCTCATTATCTGGCGTCTAATCCACTCTGCTGGGCCCAGGGTTCCTGCCCTCTGAGACCAGCCTTGTCAAGCAGTGGAAAGTTCACGAACTTCCCTGCCCTCTCCCCAGTAATGGGCCTGTGCAATGATAATGCTAGCCTCTACTACATACCTTTTGCCAGGTATTTCATGCACATTGTCTTATTTAATACCTCCACCAAACCTTTGAAGAGCCTTATACCCTTCTCTTAGAGATGGGGAAATTGAGACTTGGGGGGGTTGGGGGGGGGGCGGGGCGCAGTAAAGAAACTTGCTCCATTCATAGAGCTAATGATGTCAAGAGCTGGAATTGGGTCCGAGGTCTATCTGTCGCCCAAGTCCATGGTCTTAAACACTGTGCCATACCACCCTAACTTCGCTTGCTGTAAAAACACCCACCTCAAAAGCTTTCTGGGGAGAAATTGCGATGATTTTTGTAGCATGGCCTAGCACAGTGCCTGGAACACAGGGAGCGTTTGAAAACTCAGGTTTTTTTTTTCTTCTTTGGGTTCCTGTATGGAGAAAAGGGGGACATGCAGCACTCTCCTGACCAGTGGGTGGAGGTTTCGGCAGCAAGGAGTGAGGTGGGCAGGGTAAGCAAAGAGGCATTCCTCCCCCCCTCTGCTCCAACTACCACCACTTTGGTCCTAATGGGAAACCAAAGAAACAGTGATCATCCCAACCCCCAACACTCACCCACATCAACCCACCCACTATCGGGGTGATGAGGTTGGAGAGGACAAGGAAACTCCCCACCTACTGCTTGTCCTCCTCCTCTCTGACACCCCCGGGAAAAAGGAGGCATTCCCAGACTCCCAGACAGAAGGAGGAAGGGGAGGGGCAGGGTAGAAGGGGAGGAGGGACCGCCACACACTGAAGCCTTTGTGGGACTCCCAAGCGTGGAGGTGGAAACACTTCATATATCAAGTGTGTTTGTCCCTCCCTGGGGAAGGTGGGGCAAGGGGGAGGGAGGACAGGGTGGAGGCTGGGCAATTGGCAAGGGCCTGAAATAGGAAACACCAGTGTGTAATCTGAGTCGGTGGAGAGGGGGCTGCCCAGAACCTTTCTTGAGGAACTGACCTGTTCTTGGCTTCTGGGATCCCCACTCAGAGGCTTTGACTCCCCTTCTCCAGGCCCCTATTCACTTTGCAGAAACACCCCCCCTCCCTGCCCCCGTCACTCCTTCCAGACGCTGTGCTCTTCCTGCCAGGCTCCACAGTTCCCTTCCCTGTTTCCCACTCCTGCTCATTCCTTAGCCTGCCCCTCAGTCCTCCTAGAGCCAGCTTTTCCCTCCCCCCACCCTCAATTATAAGCCCTCGCCCCCTTCCAAACCCTGTCCTTTTTGAGCCTATAAGACTCCTAGCAGCCATCTCTCTGGTCCTCCTTCAGCCTTGTCCTTGCCTCCTTCTCCCAAAACCGTTCAAGATTCCCTCAGTCTCTTCTAAAGGTCTTTTTTTAAAAAATATATATATATATTTCTTTCTTGATTTCAGAGAGGAAGGGAGAAGGAGAGATAGAAACATCAATGATGAAAGAGAATCATTGATTGGCTGCCTCCCGCACACCCCCCACCCGGGATCGAGCCCGCAACCCAGGCATGTGCCCTTGGCTGGAATCGAACCTGGGACCCCTCAGTCCACAGGCTGATGCTCTATCCACTGAGCCAAGCCGGCCAGGGCTCTTCTAAAGGTCTTTTTTTTTTTTAATATATTTTATTGATTTTTTACAGAGAGGAAGGGAGAGAGATAAAGAGTTAAAAACATCAATGAGAGAGAAACATCGATCGGCTGCCTCTTGCACATCTCCCACTGGGGATATGCCCGCAACCCAGGTACATGCCCTTGACTGGAATCAAACCTGGGACCCTTCAGTCCGCAGGCCAACGCTCTATCCACTGAGCCAAACCGGTTTCAGCGCTTCTAAAGGTCTTGATAGGTTCCCTGCCTCCGTTCCTGACTCATGGCCCTGACACAGTCAACATGATGACAGGGATGCTGGGGCTGCACTGAGAATCACTGTCCCAGCAACCTTGTAATGAATAGGACTGTGAAGATTTTGGAAAAGTTAGTGCTATTCATTTGCTTATTCAAGAGGTATTTACTGAGGGCCTACAAATGCCAGATCCTCTGCTAGATGCTGGACACCTTCCTGGAGCCCACAGTTCCTAAGTATCACCCTTAGGCTCTAGGCAAGGGGTTCCCTGTTCTGGGGGTCTCCAGTAGCTCCCCACCCACACAGCAAAGAGTTCATGGGATGTGCCTACCCAGAGCCTACATGGTCCCCTCCACTCTCCTTTCTAATACCATGCTCTAGGTTCCTGGCCCAGGGTGAAATAGATCATATTGAAGTCTGAGGAAAAAAGAAATCAGTGATACAAATCCTGTCTTTGTTTGTTTAAAAAGTTTGATATTTTGCTTATTATGGATCTTTTGCATTAACTTTTATTTTTAAAATATTGCATTAAATATGATTTATCTTTATTTCTGAGTTTTTTGGTATCCCTTAAGCCAGTAATGGCAAACCTATGACATGCGTGTCAGAGGTGACACGCGAACTCAATTTTTTGGTTGATTTTTCTTTGTTAAATGGCATTTAAATGTATAAAATAAATATCAAAAGTATAAATCTTTGTTTTACTATGGTTGCAAATATCAAAAAATGTCTATATGTGATACGGCACCAGAGTTAAGTTAGGGTTTTTCAAAATGCTGACACGCCGAGCTCAAAAGGTTTGCCATCACTGCCTTAAGCTTTACACCCGAGCTGAGGGCCTCACTGATCTCCAGAATTTCCTACCTAAGTGACCCCACACTGCTTCAAGGACTGCAGAGCTCTTCCCCCATCCATCTTCCCAAGGGCAGGCCAAGTGCAAGTGTGCATACCCTCAGTGCTCAGGGGTGGTCAAGTCGCCTGTAAAGACCATGTTTGGGGGTAGGCAGAGCTTGCACACATGGGCTAGGGAGCTGGCCTCACCAGAGCAGAGTAGAAAGGAACTGTTGTTGGCAAGAGAAGGTGGGTAGCCTGGCCGGCGTGGCTCAGCGGTTGAGCATCGACCTATTAACCAGGATGTCACGGTTCGATTCCAGGTCAGGGCACATGTCCGGGTTGTGGGCTTGATCCCCAGTGGGTGGTGTGCAGGAGGCAGCTGATCAATGATTCTCTCTCATCATTGATTTTTCTATCTCTCTCTCCCTCTCTTAAATCAATAATAAAAATATATCTGAAAAAGAGAGAGAGAGAGAGAAGGTAGGTAGGTGTGAGGATGGGGTAGCACCACCTCATTCTAGGGCAACACTCTGAAGTCATTATGAAAGTAGATTTGTCAAGGTAAGAGGCTAGGATATATCTTATTTAACATTTTTCACTTGATTTGTAACTTGTAAGTATTTAGAAATTTTGTTTGTGGCCTTTTATTTGTATTCTTGCCTCAAGCCCCACAAATGTGAAGGGCAGGCCTGCTCACAGGGATGGTGAATGAAAGGACAGAAGTTATCAGGAGGAAGTAGACCTGTCTAATCTACTCACTGCCACTGAATTCTCTACTGCGTACCTTTGCTCTGGCTTTTCCCATCACCAACTCCTACCTAACCGTTACGTCCCTCTCCTCCCTGCATAAAGTCTTCAGTGATCCCTGCTGCCCTTGATGGCCTCGCCTTCCTCCAAACTGTGACATTTACTGCCAGTACCACTCGCTGGGTCCTCACCCACACTGCCTGGTATCAGCCATCCAAAAACTATTTATGCTGTTATCTAACTTGTGTGTGTGTGTGTGTATGTGTGCGCGCGCGCATGCACGTGCACACCTCCATATCCAGGGAGCTGGATTATCAATGTTTTAATAGCACTGACGATGTATTATTTTATTCTTCAAGTTTCCTACAATGTTAGGCTTGGAAAAGAATGGGTTTGAAATTAGCTAGAGACCTAGGGTTTATGCTGGCCCCACCCCTTATTAGTTATATGATCTTGAGCAAGCTAACCTCTCTGAGTCTCAGATTTCTCATATATAAAACAGGATAATAAGGCCTGCTTGGCAGGGTGTTATGAACATAAGAGGTAATATATATAAAGGGCCTGACAAAGTAAGCAGTCAATAAAACGTTAACCATAATAATTATATTATTACACATAATATATTAATATAGAGTTTACATTTATTCTGTGCCTGCTATTATATTGTTAATATAACAGTTATAATTATGTATTTTTAAAGGCATTACATAAATTAAACAATTGAATAGGACGATCAGGAGGCTCAAGAAACCTGAGGGAAAGGAAATGGAGCCCTTCTGATTCGAGGCTTTTCTGACTGGTAGAGACTGAAGAGGCCTGGAACTGGACTGCTTTGGTAAGGGGATCCTTGGAACCTGTGGTTCCTCCCTGAGCATTTGGCACAGGAGTGAGCAATACAGGGCTCAGATTTAATCCTTCCACGTGGCTAAAGCCTCTTGACCCTGAGCACTTCATTTAGCCATACTAGCCACACCCTTGGCACATCCCTGTCCCTGCCCCACTAGCAGAAGCAGCTGTATACCAAGCATCACTTCCATCTGCTGCAGAGTTGGCCAGTCTTCCCTAGTGGTTCCCCTACCCCAGCATATGCCACAGTGCCTGCCTAGGAGAAACCGCGAGAACGGAGGGCTGGGAGAACAGGAGACACTGGATCCCAGCTCCCAGGACCACCCACCCTGACCTCCTCCCCTATGATTATTAAAAACATATTTCCAAGGGATTAGCAACTATGCCAGGGATGTTGATTACTAACCCTCATCCAACCAACGGTTTTAATCACTAGATGCAGCCACATTAACATTACTAACTAATGAGCAGTCTGCTAAGGCAGAGTGGACATTGGGTGAGGGGTTAGGGTGGAGAGGGAGGCACCTGCTATAAGACTGAGTCAAGGGGCCACCCTGGGAAAGAGTGACTTAAAACTACATCCTCCTTAATTAGGAGACTAGCTTCTTAGGACATTGAAGACACTAGTTTGAAGATGGGGAGCCTATGTCCAGGCATTCTGAATTAGCACATCTTGGGGGAACCCTCAGTTAAGCTCCCTTTGGGAGAGTCCACAGAGCAGGGAACTCACCTGTGCCTGGCGAAGTTTCTAGACTGAAGGCCCCTGTAAAGACCTAGCTCTTGGCTCCAATTGTGTGCAAAAGTGAAGGAGATTCTGATTCAGAGCTTGCCCATTGTCTCATGGAAGGGATGATGTCTAAGTCCACTTCTAGTTTTACCTCCATCTCTCGCAGCTGGGGTCCCACTCTCAGCAAGCAGCTGTAAAGCATCATCCAATGACTCAGGCTACAAGATGGCCATTGGTGCCTTCAGGTGCCCTTTGTCTGGGAACATTGAGAGAGCAGGGACAGTTAAGAAGGCAGAAGGGCATAGCCCAGGAAGATGATAGGAGAGAAAAACAGCATCAGATGAGGTTGCCCAGGGAGAGGAGAAAGGTTAAGGAAGGTGTGGAGATCCCTCTGGTTCCTAGGAACACCCTGGGAAAGAAGGTCTTCAGCCCAGAGAAGACTGTCTTTGTAGAGCATTGTTAGAGCCTGCTGCGTTCAACAACTGACTACCAAAGATCTGGCTCTACTACTATGCTTTCTCTTTCTCTTCGTTACTTATCTCTCTCTACTTCTCTCTCTTTCTCCCCTTCCCTGTGTCTTTTTCTTTCTTTGTTTTATGTTCTAGCAAATGGCTAAGGCCTGGAGTTGGCTTTCTCTTCACCCAATGCAGACTTTTTCCCTGGGGAGACTCCTAGGAGCTCTTCCTCCACCCAGGCCTCCAACTCTGCATCTATATTATCTGCCCCCATCAAAGCAGCTTCTCCATCTGCCTCACCTGGACAGAGCAATCCTCAGTGTACATACTCCATGCTAGGCACTGGAGAACGCGTCACAGGAAGAAGTGGACCTGCTAGAACTTGCAGGATCAGAACTAAGAAAAGTTCAGGTTCCAGAGGTAACTGGAGCCAAATGTGAGTACAAATAGTTGAGTACACATTCAGTGAATCAGATTTCAGAAGGCAGGGAAAGGCTCTCCTGAAAAAGGGACATGGGGGTGTAGAAGGAGCTGGGATCCAGGCGAAGCGCAGAGGGCCAAAGATTGGGAGCTGGAGAGTGGAAAGCTGTTTACCTAGAGTGAGCCCATGGCTCTAAGATGAAGGCTGGTGTGGGGGAAGGGAGATGTGGCAAAGGCTTGGCCCTGGAAGCCCAAACTAAAATGTCTGGTATAAATTTGAGGGGAATGGAGGCTCATCTGGGGGCCCTGGGCAAAGGAGAAGGCAGTCTCCTTTTTTGTGCCCCTATGTGCCAGGTAGAGGGAGGCTTGGGGGAGATAATGTCCTGGGGGCAGCCGTCACCTTCCCCCCAGGCCCACTTCATGTCTCTGAAACACAAGGGCCCCAGCAGCCCCTCTTGCCCCACCCCACACAGGCACAGCCGGTGACAGCAGAACCGTCTCTGAAATAAACACCATATAAGAACAACAACCCCCAGAAACTCCAAAAGGGCTTTGATGTTGGGGCCAAGGGTTTTGACTAAACAAACTGGAAGCGATTTAGGCCAGAGAATGCTGGCGGCAGCGCGCTGAGTCGGCTGCACTAGGGAATTGAGTCAGGCCGCCAGGAGCTAGTAGGGGACTCTATCCTCCCCACCCCTCAACCAGCCACCCTGGGATCACAGAGACCAGGCCAGAGAGGAGAGGGTGTGGGCATCTCCCTGCTTCCCTTCTTTCTCCTGCCAGAGGGACGGCCATCTAAGGACGCCATGTCCATCCAGAGAATGCTGGGCTATGAAGCAGATGGGTGGGCGGAGCACACATTCATTGCCCTCTACTTCTACCATGTCTTCTCCTCCCCAGCCAGTCCTTATTTCAAATGTCTTTATGAAGAACTAATTCTGGGAATAAATCTTGCCCCAGTCTGAAATGTTCTCAGCCCCACAACAACCACCTCTCTCTAGTGTTAAGAGTGAGAAGTTCGCCAAAACCGGGTTGGCTCAGTGGATAGAGTGTCGGCCTGCGGACTGAAAGGTCCCAGGTTCCATTCCGGTCAAGGGCATGTACCTGGGTTGCGGGCACATCCCCAGTGGGAGATGTGCAGGAGGCAGCTGATCGATGTTTCTCTCTCATCGATGTTTCTAACTTTCTATCGCTCTCCCTTCCTCTCTGTGAAAAATCAATAAAATATATTTAAAAAAAAAAATTCCCTCCCTAGAGGGTGGCCTCTGTGAGGGCAGGAACTGTGTCTTGTTCATCTTTTTATCTAGCATAGTGCTTGATGAAGATAGGTATCAGTATATGTTTGTTGAATGAACAAATGAATTATCACTTGGGGGAATCGTGGAGGGTTAAAGTCCTTACTTTATCATAAGCCTCAGTTTCCTCTGCAGAAAGCTAATACCAAGCTCATAAGTGGTTTTATACACACACATATACATACATACGTAAGTGCATATGTTGATACAAAATGTATGTAAAGTGAGTGCCCAAGCCCAGGGTCAGATATGCAGCAGGTACGCAATGCTGGGTTAAGTGTTATGATTTAGGCTTCTTCCCAATTGGTCTGTATCTCATTTGTAGCAAAATAAGACACTACAGGCCCTGGCCAGGTAGCTCAGTTGTTTAGAGCAACATCCAGATACACCAAGGTTACAGGTTTGATCCCCGGTCAGATCACATACAAGAGGCAAATAATTTTTTTTAATTCAGGCTTGGGGAGCTCTCTAGAGCATACTTTATAGAATTAATGTTATAATGTTCCTTAACTACTTAAAATAAACAGTATATATATACATACACACACACACACACATATTTTAAAAGACCCTACATTTGTAAATGTGCACAGAGGAGCTTAGGAGAAAGGGGCCTGACTCTCCTCTCAGGGTAGCCATTCAGGCAGGAAGGCAACAGCAGCTCCCTCCCCTGCCCAACCTCAGGAGAGTGGAGAGAGCTGAACCCTCTGGAAGTGCGTGGTGCCTTTGTCCATTAGAGAGTGGGGGACCCCCTAAAAGAGACCCTCTGCCCTATAAGAAGGTTCCCCTTTGCTCTTCCCTCTGACTGTACTCTGGCTGTTTCTATCCCTCATATCCTCTCCCTGAAGGCCATCTGCCTTCCTGTCTTTTATTTTGAATCTTAATTATTGTTTTACATTTAATCACTAAGGATCTTGAGTAATAAGATCCTGAAAGAGTTAGTGAGGTCTCCCCGGCTGGACTGACTCTCACAAAGGAACAAACCAGAAAACAAAACAAGGGAGCCACTCCCGGAGGCCCGGACACGTGCTTACACATTTTCTTAACACACACACACACACACACACACACACACACACATACACACGCACAGAGTCCTATACACTAACAAAGAAGTACAAGGAACATGGCGTACCACACACACACACACACACACACACACACTCACACACACACACATTCAGTATTAACAAAGAAAGCAGGCGCGCACAGACTCACAGGAGGCCCGATGACTGTACTTCAAGCTTCACCTCCCAACCCAAGCCCAAAAATCTGTCTCCAATTATCTGGCCTGTGTTGGGAGCAACAGGAAATCCAGAGCTGCCTCTGTCTTCTGGGGGAGATGCCAGGATTTCAGCCATTTCTCCATCATTGGAAAACAAAAGCCTTCTGGCCTTGCCTCCTTCTCCCCACTTCCAAGTCAGCTGGGGCTAGGAGGGTGTGAGTGGGGGTGGGAGGCGGTGTAAAACTGAGCCTAAGAACTGCTTGCTGAGCCTGGGAAAGGGGCCAGAGGTCTCTGCGCCCTGAGCATGTGCCTTTCCAACTTTCCCCCATACACTGAACAGGGCAGTTCCTTGGGTCAAGGACAGGGGCTTACACTGAGGACCTCAGAATCAATACTGACCCTAGACACCAGCCTCCTGGAGTGACAACACAGCATAGTGGAACAACCCCCAGACTTACAATCAGAAGACCTGGGCTTGAGTCCCAAATCTGCAGTAAACCAGCTGCCAGTGATTTCACTTCTCAGAAAGAACCTTACTTAGAAAATGGGAGTAATAACAGTGACACGCCTTATAGGATGGTTGTGAGTAGTGAGCTGGTCCAAGTACTTATGTAACTGGGAGAAATAACCACACAGGTGTCATTATTGGCTATGGAATGGTATCCCAAGCTGTGTAAATGGCTGACCTCCCCACAAAATAGGAACCTCTTCTCTCTCCTCCAGATGCACCTGGCTATTCTCACAGAAGAGAAAAGACTATTTTGAGAAACATGGATCTGCTCCTTCATCCCTCTTCCCTTATTAGATGGAGCAGGTCTCACCATCTTGTGGTTTTCCCACTTGACTGCACAGCCCACTCACCACCATACCCACTCTCCATGTTCCTCATGTTATCTGAAGACAGTTCAAATGGCTCGGGTAGTGAAAAGACTACTGGATTTGGCCGTCTTTCTTGTTTTTAAAGACACCTAACCCAGGGCAGCTTACCTTAATGCAGCCCAGCATTAACTTCCCTAGACAATGGGCACTCTCCACTTGGCTTTGTTAGGGGAGTGTTAGAAATTGTGACCATATTCATGTGATGGTCCCCACCAGGGCTTTCATGAGCTTTTGAGGGACTCTTGCCACCATCCCAATCAATCTCAAAGTGCTTCAGCACTTTGTAGGATGTGCAGTTGGGAACATACTGCTCTGTGAAATAGTCTTTCATTATGTTAATCTAAGTTCCTCCCCAAGACTGGGCGTTCCAGAGACCAAACTCTGCCTCCCCCATCAGACAAGGAGTTTTGGGTCACCCTCTCAACACTCCAATCAGGCCCTGGCCCAAGCACGAAAGGCGAGCCGGACAGCGTGATGGCCTGAAGTTGCACAAGGTAACATTCAACAGCCCCTCGGGCTTTTGGACTGAGACAATTCTGTCAGAGATCTGTACTTCAAGGAGGACTCAAAATAGAAGGAATCTGAAGCCAACTGAGTAAGATGGAAAAGGAAGATTCCATCCCCACCCTACTTTCTTCCTTATATTATGAAAGATCTGATGGGCTGATGTGCTGAATGGGAAACAGAATGATGGAGAGAAACCAGAGGGGGTAGGAGGAGAGGGGAGTGAGAAGAAAGAGGTATGTGAGTGTCACAAAGCCAAGGAACAGCCTTGAACGGGGGAAGAAAATAATGAGAGGGTCCCTTGGAGGGGGCCTGCTTGATTGTCACTGACTCCAGAGCTGGGGTCTGGGTCCCCACAAAGAGTCAGCAGAGCCCTGGTCTCTGGCAGGGTCAGGAGCTGAGACACCTCCCTCTTCTCTCTTGGAAAGCACAAAGAGGATACCTTTTCTTCTCCCTTCAGGCTCCCAACACATGGCCTTTTGACATGTGGGATTCTCTTGTGGGGTCAAGGGGCATGAAACAGTCCAGCTCAGCAATTAAGAGGTCCCAGCTCTGCTTGCCCAACCTGGCCCTTGGAGGATTGCTCGGAGGGTCCACCCACAGCCCAAGCGGCCCTCCTTTGAAGGCCAGACTGAGAGGTTCGGCTTTCCAGACTGCCGAGGGGAGTGAGTCACGGTCTAACAATGTGATCTGTCAAGTACTGCAGCTCCCTGGGCTGGTCCTGCCCACAGCCTCCCGCTGCCTGGATTCTCACTGGGCGTTCCTCTACAAAATGTGGAGATCACGCTGGTGACTTTGCTGTGCATTCCCCACCGTCCCCAGTTATTACTTCCAGTGTAACTGATTCAATGGGGGCGCCTAGCCAAAGAGATGGGTCAGATGTGGAAAATGCCAGAAATAAGGGGCAACTTGTCCAGAATTTGAGTCCAGACTTTTAGGCAGTTAAGAATTGGGGCAGGGGGAGAGCAAAGAGGGTCTGTGTGGCAAAGAAGGCTGCATGGGTATGGTGTTCAGTACAAAAGATTAAGAGTATATACTAAAAACCATGAATGGTAAACTTTAAAAGAGTGAACTTTATGGTATGGGTTATCCTATATAATAAAAGCCTAACATGCTAAGTGTCCGGTCGGCTGTTCAACCAATCAAAGTGTAATATGCTAATGATATGCTAAGGCTCCTCAACCGCTCGCTATGATGTGCACTGACCACCAGGGGGCAGATGCTCTGACCCGTAGGTTAGCTTACTGCTAGGGTCCCCCCGATTGGGACTGAGCGAGACGGGCTGGACATGCCCTGGAGCCCTCCCACGGTCCCTAACTGGCTGGCCAACCTCCCACGTCCCTCCCCAGCCCTGATCGTGCACTAGTGGGGTTCCTCAGCCTGGCCTGCGCCCTCTCATAATCTGGGACCCCTCAGGGGATATTGGAGAGCCGGTTTCACCCCAATTCTGCAGGCCAGGCCGAGGGACCCCACTGGTGCCCGAATTCATGCACTGGCCTCTAGTATATAATAAAGCTGGTTTGCTGTGTTTTAATGAGTGCCTAAGTGGGAGGTAGGTGAGTCCATCCCCAGAGGGAAATAATGCTGGCTGTGTAGGGTGGATGGGGGGATGGATAAGATGGTTAGAAGGACTAACTGCCTCCAAGTTCAAGTGGATCTGAATTTGTCAGCCCTACTATGAGCCTTCAATCTCTACGCTGGACACCCTGAAACACCACCACTCAAGTGACCCCTTTCACCAATTCAGATAAAACTTTGCAGTGTTATCTGTAAACAACCTTGAGATCCACCCATAGCAAACAGGGTATGCATTTAACCTCATTTTGGGCTCGTTGTCTTCACTCTTTTTTTCTTCTGCTTTTACTCTCACTTTTAATTTATGCCATCTTTTATATCTTGTGTATCTTTTAAGTCTCTGTAAATCCATTGCACAACAGGCAGGATAAAAATAACATTTTAAAAAATATAATTTGTAAAACACTCTCATGTACATTTTTTCTTTTGGTGCTCAGAACAGCCCATGTGGAAGGTTGAAACAATGAAGCTATTTCTATTTTTAGGCTGAGAGATTAAGGGACTTGGTCAAGGTCATCTGGCTTTTGAATGGCAGAGTAAGAACTAAAACTCGGGTATTTGAACTCCAAGGCACCGATCTTGCCTCTGCAGAAGGCACAGAAGAAAGCCCTGGAGAAGGACCAGGCTGTCTTCCTCCAGTCTTGTCAGTGCACATATCACCACCTAATAATGCAGACAGGCCTTTTAACAAATAAGTGTCTGTGCCCATCTGCTGGAGCAGGGGAGACCAGGGCCGCAGGAAAGGAAAGAGGTGGCTTTCTTTTCTTTTTCTTTTTTTTTTTTTTTAACATATTTTATTGATTTTTTACAGAGAGGCAGGGAGAGGATAGAGAGTTAGAAACATTGATCAGCTGACTCCTGCACACTCCCTACTGGGGATGTGCCCCCAACCAAGGTACATGCCCTTGACTGGAATCGAACCTGAGACCCTTCAGTCCGCAGGCTGACACTCTATCCATTGAGCCAAACCAGTTAGAGCAAGAGGTGGCTTTCCATTTCTCCTTCCAAGAGCTCAAAGCTAACAAACACTCCTCCTTTCAGTCCCTTACATTCATCACCATGTTACCTTCCCTCAGAAAAGGAGCAAACAGGACACTTTTCTCCCAAGCCTGAGGCACAGGTTCCCACTGTTCTCTATAGGGTTTGTATAGGGGGAGAGAGGGTGCAGTACAGGTTGACATTATCTCCTGACTTTAGTGGCGTGGGGGGGCGGCTCTGAGTTGATAGAAGACCCCTCTTAGAGGAGGGTCTGAAGGGATGGCTACAGCCATGGCAGTGACAAGTCCCAAACTCTTTCTCATACTCAAAGGCTCCTCTGACTTAAGAACGCCTCATCAATAAACATTGACCAACTGTAGGGGACACAAAAATGGGTCTCCCCCAGTTCTACTTTCCAGAGCTTGGTGTGGGAGGGGGATGGGAATGACAGAGCAAGATAGAGAAGACCTGTGTCAAGAGAGAAGCAAAAGCAAAGTCTGATGAGAGCTAAGCAAGGAAAGATTATATTCTGCTGGGGGATCTGAACAGGAGTCTTTGGGGGTCATTTTATTTTAGAAGGATCCAGAAAGATATGTAAATTTTATTTTCTTTCTTCTTTTTGAAAAACTGTTTAGCCTAATTTTTATTTTATTTTCGTAAATATGTTTTTCTTAAAATTTTAATTCTTCTTTTTTTAGAGAGAGAGAAAGGGAGAGGAAGAGAGAAACAGAAATATCAATCAGCTGTCTCCTGAACCCCTTTACCGGGAATTGAACCAGCGACCTCTTGTGCATGAAATGATGCTCAATCCACCGAGCTGATTACCCCAGTTTTTAAATAAAGGATGAGGTGGGAAGAGAGAGAGAATCAGTGATGAAAGGGGTGATGGAAGGGGAGCAGAGAGGAAGGTGTTCTAGGCACAGGAGGCCCAGCACGGACAAAGGCACAGGGTGGAGTGTGGGCACAGTTGAGAAGCGTTGAGTAATTCAGAGCATGAGGTAGTGGAAGAAAGAACTGAAAAGGTAGACGGGAGCCATATCACCACAGAGGCCCTTAAATTCCAAGCTAAGGAATTTGCACTTCATTTAGTAGGCCACAGGGAACCTCCGCAAGTGACTGGATTAGAAGTGTGCTTTAGGAGGAAAACTCCAGCAGCCGTGCACGGGATACACTGGAGGTCCCATTATAAGCTACTATAGAATAATGCAGGCCTTCACAGGGATGCTGTCTTGGGAACTATTAGGCAGGAAGATATTCAAAATTTCCATGTGTTGGTCCCCCCTTTATTCTGAGGAGAGATACAAAGATGAACAAGGATGAAAGACGTGAGCTGTAGACCAACTGATTCATAGCCTTGGGAGGAGGCAGGTGAAAAAGCTTTTACTCTGCAATGGGGCCAAGGACTCTGGGACTGCAAAAGAAGGGGGGTTTGAGAAACAGTTCAGAAGCCTCCTACATAGAAGATATCCTAACCTCATGTCTTCCCTATTTAATCTAAATAGTACTGCATTTTTCATTTAGCTGGCACCTCATCTGAGGAAGTTTCAATCAGCCAGGCGTGAAGCAAACAACATCCACTGAACACAGACAAGTGCTCAGGTTCCTGCTCTTTGTCCACCTTCCTAACAACCTAGAGGGGTTAGGATGAGAAAACTGAAGCACTGACTGACCCATTGGACTCGGTGTGTCTGAGAAGCCCAAAGACTTGGGCTAATTCTGACCTCAAGGCACATGTCCCTTAGCCCTCAGCTTTGCCTAATTGGGTTACAGGAATTAGTCTTGAGAAACAGAGAAAAGGCAAGAAACTACATTCTCCTCACTCCTAAGCCTCTAAAGAAGAGGTCAAGCGAGGTCACCCCGCCTGACCTGGTGAGGATGGCCGAGCAAGGAAAATGGCTTATTGGGGGGTATGATAAGGCTAGTACCGGGCAGGCAGGAAGACAGTGAAAGTCAGCCCAGGAACAGCTAGAGGAGGATACCCCAACCTGGTGCCTGGCACCCAGGAGGCACCTGCTAATTACTTACAGATTGCATGAATGAATCTCAGAGGTCAGGGGACACTCATTTTAAGAAAAATGCAATAAAAACTGTGACAAGGAGGCATCTTTCACCTATGAGATAGGCAAAGATGAATAAGCTTGATAAGATGCCGTGTCTGTGAGGGTGTAGGAAACAGACCCTTAAATATCCTGCTGATACAGCCATAAGTGGGTAGCTTCTGTGCAAAGCGATTTAGCAATATTGATCGACATTACAAATCTGTGTAATTTGCAGGCAAATGATTTCCCTTCTGAAAATTTATTTTGCAGAAACGCACATGTGCACAGTGGCCTATGTACAGTGTTTTAATTTGAAGATTTGTTCGTAACTGTACACTATAGAGAAGAATAGGGGACTAGTAAGTTGATTATGAGTTATCCATTCAATTAAATATTATGAGCTATGCCCTGTTTGGCTCAGTGGATAGAGCGTCGGCCTGCGGACTGAAGGGTCCCGGGTTCGATTCCGGTCAAGGACATGTACCTTGGTTGCGGGCACATCCCCAGTGGGGAGTGTGCAGGAGGCAGCTGATCGATGTTTCTCTCTCATCGATGTTTCTAACTCTCTGCCCCTCTCCCCTCCTCCCTGTAAAAAAATCAACAAAATATATATTTAAAAAAATATTATGAGTTATGATATGGACTGACCAGCAAGATAAATTACCTCAAAAAACTAGAAAAAAAAGAATAGCATGTAGTATGGTGCCATTTGTGTGAACAATAAAAACAATGTGTGCGTGTCTGTATGCTACCATTTGTGTGTGGGGAAATACATATTTGCTTATATAAACATAGACTATCTCTAGAATTAAACATTAGAAAAATTTGGGGTTTGCCCCTAGGTTAGCAAACTGGGTAGCTTTAAAATTTTATACCATGTACAAGTACTATTGACTAAGACTTTAATATAAAGAAATTTAAAAAGAAGAGAATGTCAGGCCTATCTATGGCTGTTTCCTCCAAGCGGGCTCCTGAGGCAGGGCAGTGCGGTACTGGTGTGACGGTCTGCAGCACCCCCTGCTGTTTGTGAGCACGTACTGCACAAAGTGGGTGCTAGCTGACAAAGGAGGGGATTCACTGAACACTTGAAGAGAAGAAAGAATAGCCGGTGTTAGAGCTGGAGGAGACTTAGAAAGGACAGGATGGGGCCTGTGGCACCGGGAACGGGCAGTCGGGATTTGAGTCCCCACTCTGCCGTTGCCAGCTGTATTCCCTTGGACACATGACCCTCTTAAGTCTCAGTTCTTGCCCCATAAATTGGACTAATAATGTGTACCCTTAGGGTTGTTATGAAGATCAAATAGAATACAAAATGTGAACAGTGCTTTAGAGTTGAAAAAGTGCTATAAAAATGCTAGGGGATTATTTTTAACTAGCCCCCCCTCATTTTATGAGGTAATAAGAGGTAGAATAGGGCAGTGGTTAAGCTAGGGACTCCACAGCCAGAACACCAGAGTTTGAAGCCCAGCTCCACCACCTACTGGCTGGGGTGACCTAGAGTAAATTACTTAATTTGGAGAACTCTGTTTTTTTCATCTGTGAAATACGTTAACATTTTCATAAGATGGTCTGACGATTAAGTGAATAAATACATGCAAAGCATTTGGTATAGTGACTGGCACACAATAAGTGCTTTGTAAGCATCTGCCATTATTTATTTCTTATAATATATGTAATGCTTATGTACCTATGTAAATGCTTGATAAATGATAACGTCTTACCACTCCATAGGTCAGTGATGGCGAACCTTTTGAGCTCGGCGTGTCAGCATTTTGAAAAACCCTAACTTAACTCTGGTGCCGTGTCACATATAGAAATTTTTTTATATTTTCAACCATATTAAAACAAAGACTTATATTTTTGATATTTATTTTATATATTTAAATGCCATTTAACAAAGAAAAATCAACCAAAAAAATGAGTTTGCGTGTCACCTCTGACACGTGTCATAGGTTCACCATCACTGCTATAGGTGAATAAATTGAGGCTTCGAGAGGGATGTGACCTGCCCAAGCCACCCAACAAATGAGTAGTAATAATTCCACCCCCTAAGAAGCGTAGGCACCTCCTGGACATAAGCACTCTAGTGTAGAGGAAATTCCCAGGTAGGGGTGTAGTTCTTCATTCCTGCTATCTGAATTAAATGTGGACTAGATGGGGAAGCAAGGAAGGAGAGCCATGAGGAAGAAAAGCTTTAGCGGGAGGAAGACATGGAGAAAACAGGGCTTGTGGGTAGATGAAGGGGTGTGCTGTGTCAGGGTCTATGAGAATTTAGCAACGAGATGTGGCACTAATAGGAAACTGAGTGGGAATTAGGGGTATAGGACACTAGAACTTTATTTATTTATTGACACTGGAAGAACTTTAGGGAAGAGAATCAAGGATGAGGGATTTTCAGCTAAGTCCTGGGGAGATAAGAACTGAGAAGAAGATGATAATTATCATCCTCACTGTGTATAAATATTTCTGAAGAAAGACAATATAATGTAGTGGAAAGAACACTAATAAGTATTTATTGAGCATTTACTATGTGCCAGGCATAAGCCAAACAGTCAAAAGACTGCTATTTGGCTCTGGCCAGTGTGGCTTAGTTGGTTGGGTGTAGTCCCATGCACTGAAAGTTTGCCAGATCGATTCCCTGTCAGGGCACATGCCCAGTTTCAGGTGGGAGGCGTGCAGGAGGCAGCTGATCAATGTTGTACTCTCACTTTCACATCGATATTTCTCTCTTCTTTCTTCCTCTCTCTCTAAAAACCAATAAACTACTCTAAAAACAAAAAAAAAATACAACAACAAAAACACACACACATATCCTTGGGTGAAGATTAAAAAAAAAAAAGACTGCCATTTACTAACTTGGTACTCTTAGATTACTAAACCTTCTGCCTCTGTCTTCACAACAGGCATAGTATTACTTCCCTGACAGAATTCTCACGGAAAATTAACTTAGGCAATAATGAATGTGAAAGATTTCAAAACAAAACAAAGTAAGAAATGTTGAGAATAAAAGAGGTAAAATAAACTTGCTAATGGTCACACTTAGCAAATGGAAGAATCAAAATTCCCAAACCCAGAACTTTGACCATAAAATCCGCATAAAGGTACTAACATTAGAAATATCAGGCTAAGGAGCCCTGGAACAGTAGCTCACTTGGTTAGAGCACTGTCCTGATATACAAGGTTGTGGGTTTGATCCCAGTCAGGACACATACAAGAATCAACCAACAAATCAACCAATCTCTTCATCTCTCTTCCTCTCTGAAATCAATAATAATAAATAAGTGGAACAACAAATCAATGTTTCACTCTCTCTCTCCCTTCCTCTCGTACTCATAACTGTAAACCTGTACTTACTTCCAAGCCATCATCAACCTCCTGGGATGACTGCAATTTGCTATCACCTCCACTCTTTGCTACATCAATCCTGTTCCATTACAGCATCCCAGAATAATCTTTCTCAGACATCAGTTGGATCATGTCACTTCCCTTCTTAAAAACCCTTCATTGGTTTTTCATTGAGCATAGGATCATATCCAAAGTTGTATTGTTGTTTTTTAAAGATACAGCTTCTATTTATTTTTGAGAGAGAGAGAGAAAGGAAGAGGTAGGGGAGAGAGAAGAGATATCGATGTGAGAGAGAAACATCAATCGGTTCCCTCCCATACAGGCCCAACCAGGAATCAAACCCGCAATCTGGGTAGGTGCTCTGACCCAGAATGAAACTGGCATACCAACATTTGCATCCTGGGGTGCCACAAGGAGAAGAGAGAGAGCAAGATATTGAAAACTTATTTGAAGAAATAATGACAAAAAACTTTCCCTACCTAGTGAAAGAAATAGAATTACTAATATAAGTCCAGGAAGTACACAGAATACAAACAAGAGGAACCTTAAGAGGCCCACACCAAGACACCTCATAATTAAAATGCCAAAGGTTAAAGACAAAGAAAGAATCTTACAGGCAGCAAGAGAAAAGCAGTTAGTTACCTACAGGGAGCGCCCATAAGACTATCAGATGATTTCTCAACAGAAACTTTGCAGGTCATAAGGGAGTGGCAAGAAATATTCAAAGTGATGAAAGCAAGGACCTACAACCAAGATTACTCTACCCAGCAAAGCTATCATTTAGAATTGAAGATCATATAAAGATCTTCATAGCCCTGGCCAGTTTGCTCAGTGGAGAGAGCATCAGCCTGCAGACTGAAGGGTCTGGGTTCAATTCGAATCAAGGGCATATGCCTCGGTTGTGGGCTCCAACCCCAGTAAGGGGCATGCAGGAGGCAGCCAATCAATGATTCTCTTTCATCAGTGATGTTTCTATCCCTCTCTTCATCTCCCTTCCTCTCTGAAATCAATAATAATAATAATAAAGATCTTCACAGACAAGAAAAAGCTAAAGGAGTTCATCACCACCAAACCAGTATTACATGAAATGTTGAAAGGTGTTCTTGAAGGAGGAGAAATACGAACAATAAAATGGCAATAAATACATATCCATCAACAACTGAATCTAAAAATCAAAATAAACAAACAAGGAATTTAATGAACAAAATAAACTGATGAATAAAATAGAACCAGAGGCATGAAAACATGGAACAGACTGACAAATCTCAGAGGGAAGCGGGAAGAGGGGGTGGGAAGAGATTAACCAAAGAACTTATAAGCATATATGCATTACCTATGGACACAGACAATAGGGTGGTGAAGGCCTGGGGTAAGGCAGGAACCAGGTGGAGGGGGGCAATGAGGGGAGAAAAAGGGGACATCTGTAATAGTCTCAACAATAAAGATTTTTTAAAAAAAGAATCCGAGGACAGAGTACATGTCCTTTTAGAGTAGCCATTTTTAGACTTTTAAAAATCATAACCCATAGCAAGAAATACATTTTAAATATGAGTCAGGTAACATATCTATATATATGAAAGCCTAAGTGACCATCGCAACCGAAACAACTGAACAAAGGACCGAACAGGCTGCGTGGGGCGACCAGGCCAGCAGGGGGGTTAGTCAGAGCCAACCAAATGACCGAGCAGCGGGCTGCGTGGGGCGACCTGGCCGGCAGGGGGGGCAATTGGGGGTGACCAGGCTGGCAGGGTAGTGAGGGGCGACCAGGCTGGTGGGGGGGGGCAGTTGGGGGCAACCAGGCTGGCAGGGGGGCAGTAAGAGGCGACCTGGCCAGTGGGGGAGGCAGTTAGGGGTGACCAGGATGGCAGGGGGGACAGTTGGGGGTGACCAGATCAGAAGGGGGAGCAGTTAGGGGCGATCAGCAGGCAGGCAGGTAAGCAGTTAGAAGCCAGTGGTCCCGGATTGTGAGAGGGATGTCCGACTGCCGGTTTAGGCCCGATCCCCAGGGCCTAAACCGGCAGTCGGACATCCCCCGAGGGGTCCCAGATTGCAGAGGGTGCAGGCTGGGCTGAGGGGACTCCCCCACCCCCATGCACAAATTTCATGCACCGGGCCTCTAGTACTTATATCCTATCTAATAAAAGAGAAACATGGTAATTAGCATACATCCGCTACCCTTCCCATTGGCTAATCAGCGAGATATGCAAATTAACTGCCAGCCAAGATGGTGGCCAGCAGCTTGAAGCTAACATGAAGGCTTGCTTGCTTCAGTGACAGAGGAAACCAACGTTCCCCGCCTGCCTTGCCGGCTTCTGAGCTTGCAGTTTGAAACATAGTTACAAATATAGAAGCTAAACAAAACCCCAGAAACCTGCTTTCAGCCCGGCCAGGATCTCAGAGCTGGAGTTGATACAGTGTTTCGACTATAGAACCCAAACAAACCAGATACCTGCTTTCAGCAGCAGAGGCCTCAGAGCTGGAGCCAGAGCTAAAGCTGGCCCAGAATAAAAGAAAAAAGAAAAAAAAGGAGCAGTTGGGAGCGTCAGTCACCCGCCAGCCTGAAAACAGCCCTCAGCCCCTCACCCAGACTGGCCAGGCACCCCAGTGGGGACCCCACCCTGAAGGGTGTGTGACCAGCTGCAAACAGCCATCATCCCCTCACCCAGGCTGGCCAGGCACCCCAGTGGGGACCCCCACCCTGATCCAGGACACCCTTCAGGGCAAACCAGCTGGCCCCCACCCATGCACCAGGCCTCTATCCTATATAGTAAAAGGGTAATATGCCTCCCAGCACCGGGATCAGTGGAGCTGAGAGGCCTCCTGGCACCGGGATCAGTGTGACAGGGGGCAGCGCCCAAATCCCCTGATCGCTCTGCGGCTCTGTGTGTGACAGGGGGTGGGGCCACAACCTCCCTATCCGCCCTGCTCTGTTAGTGACAGGGGAAGGCGCCCCAACCCCCTGATCAGCCCTGCTCTGTGACTGATAGGGGGGAGCTCCCCAACCCCCTGATCACCCTGCAGCTCTGTGTGTGACAGGGTGCGGCGCCTCAACCCCCTGATTGGCCCTGCTCTGTGTATGACAGGGTGCGGTGCCCCAACCCCCCCTCCACGGGCCCTGCTCTGTGTGTGATGGGGTAGAGCCATAACCTCCCCGTCAGCCCTGCCCTGAGTGTGACAGTGGCGGCGCCCCAACCCCCTGATCGGCCCTGCTCTGTGGGTGATAGAGGGCGGCGCCCCAACCCCCTGATCCGCCCTGCTCTGTGTGTGATGGGGGGAGCTCCCCAACCCCCTGATGGCCCCTGCTCTGTGCGTGACAGGGTACGGAGCGCCAACCCCCCTGATGGGCCCTGCTCTGTGCGTGACAGGGGGCAGAGCCCCAACCCCCCTGATGGGCCCTGCTCTGTGTGTGACAGGGGGTGGCGCCGCAACCTCCCCATCGACCCTGCCTTGAGTGTGACAGGGAGCAGTGCCCCAACCCCCCAATTGGCCCTACCCTGAGCGTGACTGAGGGTGGCATCGCAACTTCCCGATCCGCCCTGCTCTGTGCATGACAGGGGGCGGCGCCCCAACTCCCCAATCGGCCCTGCTCTGAGCCCGACCAGGGGCTGCACCTAGGGATTGGGCCTGCCCTCTGCCACCCGGGAGCAGGCCTAAGCCAGCAGGTCGTTATCTCCCGGGGGGTCCCAGACTGCGAGAGGGCACAGGCTGGGCTGAGGGACCCCCCTCCCCGCCCCCCGAGTGCACAAATTTTTGTGCACCGGGCCTCTAGTAAGTATATAAGTGAAACAAAAGTTTCTCAAGACTATACTAACCCTTCCCACCAGCCATGCACTCTGATCTTTTCTATTCCATTCTGTTCTTTTTTTAATACTGGTTATATCTCACTAGTTGATTTCACAACTCACTAATGGGTTACAATTTGCAGTGTGAAAAACTGGTAATGAGTGTGTGAAAGGCATAAGGACTAAAAGCTAGGTTTGAGCCCCAGCTCAGTCATTAGCTGTGTGGCCTCAGGCAAAATTACTTTGTCTCACTGGGCTTCATTTTTTTAAAATCTGGAAAATGAGGAAATTGGATTTAATGATGCCTAAACTTATAGCATTAAGATCTTTATTTTTAAGAATTGGGAAAGATCACCAAAAGCAAAGACGTGTCATTAGAAACGAAGGCTAAGATCATCTACACCCTCATATTCCCAACTACTATGTTATGGATACAAAGTTGGACAGTGAAGACGACTGATAGGAAAAAAATTGACTCACTTGAAATATGGTGCCTGAAGAGAGTACTATGATACCCTGACCCACCAGAAAGATAAACAAGTGGGTCCTGGAGCAAATTAAACCTGGAACATCCCTGGAGGCAAACATGACCAAACTGAAGCTGGCCTAGTTTGGGCACATCATGAGAAGGCAGGGTTCTTTGGAAAAGACAATAATGCTGGGGGAAGAGAAGGCAGCAGGAAAAGAGGAAGAAACTATGAGATTGACTCCACAAAAGAAGCCACGGGCATGAGTCTACAGGAGCTAAGCAGAACTGTTGAGGATAGTATATTGTGGACATCACTCATTCACAGGATCGCCAGGAGTCATAGCTGACTCAATAGCATGTAACACAACACCCCCACTCACACACACACACACACACACACACACACACACACACACACCAAAGAACATTCATACATAGTACTTGGGATAATCATAGTACCTTTCTTATCTGGGTTTCTGTTATTATTGACTGAATTACTATGTCATCTAAGAGGTTGGGCTGTTAAAGGATCATCTAATAAAAATAGTTATTGATGTTAGCTCTTATTTAATATTCCCTTGAAGTAAAGGTCTTATAGACATTTTATAAAGTGTCAGCCCATTTGACCTAATTTGGTCATTATCATCACTTATTACCTCTTCAAAGTCTTTATTAAGCAGTTAAATGATGATAATGGCTTAATCGTTTACAGCAAACTAGAACTATGACATCACAAAAACTTTATAAGCAGGTAGGAAAGATGCTATTATTTTCCTTAAAAAAACACTTTTTAACAGATAGGGGAATTTATTAGGACTAAGTGTCTTTTCCATTCACAAAGGTCACAAGAGCTGCTAATCGGCATAGCTGCATCATAAACCCATGCCTTGTACTTCCATATCCAGGGCCTCTGTCCTCTGAGAACACAGACCCAGGACTAGACCATCCCAGAGGTGGCCTGTCTTTCTGCAACTGGGCTGGGTATGGCAACCGACTTGGATCTCTCTGACATCCCTGAGTTTCACACATTTTCTAGAAGACAGGAAATAGGGAGATGCCAAGTGTGGGTCGATTAGGAGGAGGTGGAGCTCTCCGGTACCCACTGGGATTCTCCTGCTTAGGAAAATGACGTCTCCCATCTTCACAGTGGAGCTTGCTGCGCCTGGCTTCCACTTTATTTATGAACTCCAGCTCCAGCCAAGATGACAGTTGTAACACCTGGGCCAGCCATCATGGGACTCCATCCAGAACATAGGACATAATAAAGCAAAGAATGAACTTGATAGCTTACCCAGGGCATGGCATGAGGGCGTGTGTGAGAGAAGCCATGATTCTTTGGTGCTTCATAACTATCCTAATAATACACCTCAGCAGGAGGGCTTAGCTGTTTCCTTTAAGTAAATCTGACTGTAACAATGAAAGTAGAAACCTGAACTGGAGTAACAAATGGGTAGCCCTTGATGGCAAGAATATATGGAGGAAACACAGCATGGTAGAAAGTGCTGTGAAAACCCTTACCAGTATGTCTCAATTGGTTGGAGCATTGGCCCATGCACCAAAGGGTCAAGGGTTCTATTGCAGGTCAGGACACATACCCAGATTGTGGGTTCTATCCCCCGGGCATGTGCGGAGTCAGCCGATCAATGTTTCTCTCTCACATCTCTCTCTCTCTTTCTAAATCAATGAACATGTCCTCGGGTGAGGCTTTAAAAGAAAAAGAATTAAACAAGACAATGTGTATGACAGGGCAATTAATAGGCACTGAATAAATGGCAGCTAGTAGTATTATATTATCAGAAAGTAATATGCCATATGTTGAATTCCCTCTTTATTCCCATTTAAATCACGCTCTAGGCAGTCTCCTGACACCCTGCTGAGTCCAATACAGAAGTTTTGGTAACAATCAATCAAAAATAATTTAATGAGAATGTGACGGTGTAAAGCCAGTGCCAGATGCTATGAGGGTGGACTGGAGAAAAGAAAAAAAGTAGCAGGTTTACAAAGTTGTTGAAGAGCAATAACACAAGTAGCAGATGCTTGAGAAAAATCACAAAGCAATTTAGCAGCAGATTAACAGAATCCAAGTTGAGCCTTGGGCTACTGGGGATGCAGAAACAACCGTGGGGGATACAGTGGCATGATGGAAGATGGCCTTAATCAGGTAAAGTTTCTCTGATTTTGAACTTGAATGTTAAGTTTCCTTAATACACAGTGGACCTGAAGCCTGAGATTTTATAATAAAAATTCAACTTTTCTGTATGTGTTAAAAATTTGTGGAGAGGGTGGAATGGGGAAAATTGCTTAGTGAGTATGGGGTTTACTTTTAGCGTGATAAAAATGTTTTTGAACCAGAAAGAAGAGGTGGTTGCATGACAATGTGAATGTACTAAATTGTTCACTTTAAAATGGTTAACTTTAGGACCTGGCCTAGTAGCTCAGTTGGTTAGTGTCGAGTAAGACTCCCTCCACGTTCTGCGTGGAGTAGGGTTCGGTATCTGAAAGAGGAGCCGCACAACAAATGAGAGAAAAAGACACGAGATAATTTTGCAATATTAGGGGACCAGGCGGCAAGTCCGGAAGGACTTCCTCCGTGCTCAGGCCTCACCAAGCTTTTATTGATCTGGGATGCATCCATAGCATAGCCCTTAGGCAGGTGACCCCCTAGTAACAAGCAGACTAGCCCCTCAGCAAGGATTTACATAATCATAAATGGGGGAGTAGTTTCAGCTACCACTGTCTGGACAAACAGTGGTGGCGCCTAGCTCAGACCTTTGCTAGGGCTTCAAAGGCACCCAGCCTTGGGGGGGGGGGGGGATTCGGGGAGTTCTCTGTCTATGCTTATCAGATAGTGAAGGCAATAAACAGTTTCCCACAGGTTAGAGCATCATCCTGATACACAAGGTTGTGCCTTCAATCCTGGGTCAGGACACATAAAAGATTCAACTAATGAGTGCATAAATAAGTGGAACAACAAATTAATGTTTCTCTCTCTCTCTCTCTCTCTCTCTCTCTCTCTCAAATCAACCAATAAAATAAAATAAATAAAAATAGTTAACTATGTTACATGAATTTCAACTCAATTTTATTTTATTTTTTAAAAAATATTTTTATTTAATTCAGAGAGGAAGGGAGAGGGGGAGAGAGATAGAAACATCAACGATGCCCTGACCAGTTTGGCTCAGTGGATAGAGCATCGGCCTGTGAACTGAAGGGTCCCAGGTTCAATTCTGGTCAAGGGCGTGTACCTTGGTTGCGGGGTACATCCCCAGTAGGAAGTGTGCAGGAGGCAGCTGATCTATGTTTCTCTCTCATTGATGTTTCTAACTCTCTATCCCTCTCCCTTTCTCTCTGTAAAAAACCAATAAAATATATTTTTTTAAAAAAAGAAACATCAACAATGATAGAGAATCATTGATTGGCTGCCTCCTGCACACCCCACACTGAGATGTGAGCCCACAACCCGGGCATGTGCCCTGACAGGGAATCGAACCATGACCTCCTGGTTCATAGGTCGACACTCAACCACTGAGCCATGCCAGCTGGGCTCAACTCAATTTTAAAACTCATGGTATGCACATATGCATAACCCATGGACACAGACAATAGGATGCTGAAGGCGGGGGCGGGGGGGGGGGGGCGGGGCGGGGACAGGGTCGGGCTGGAGGGGCCAATGGGAGGAAAAAGGGGACATATGTAATACTTTTGACAATAAAGAATTATTTAAAAAAATAAAACTCATGGAACTTTTTTAAAGAAGTAGGCTTCCCAATTATTAGAAAATATTTTAAGCTACAGAAATTAAAACAATGTGTTACTGGGACAGGGATAGACAATAGACCAAGGGAACAGAATGGAGTCCAAAAGTAGAGTCAAGAGTATTTGGGAAATTAGCTAAATAAGACAGTTAAAATTAGTGGGGAAAAGATGAATTGTTCAATAAATGCTATTGGAACAAATGGCCAACTATTTAGAAAAAAATAAAGCTAGACCCATACCTCTCGGTTAATACCAAAATGAATTCCAGATGGATTAAAGAATTAAATGCAGAAGAATGGAACCATGAGAGTTCTAGAAGGAAAATACGATAGCACATTTTATAATCCTGGGGTAATGGGAGATTTTTATAGGCTTGACATGAATCCCTGGAACCCAAAAGGAAAAGACTGATAGGTTTGACCATACATACAAAACACACAAATGAAAGCAACTTCTGTATGTTCTGCATGGCAAAAATTTCTATAACCAAGGTTGAAAGACAATTAACAAATTGGGAAAATACTTGCAACTCATGATAAATAACTAACTTATTCAATAGACAAAGAACTTTCACAAGTTAATAAGAGAAAGCTAATCACTTCTTGGAAATAAGAATGGATAATTTATAAAAGAAAAACTGAATGGTCAATAGACATATGAGAATATGTTTAACCTCATTAGTAATCAAAGAAATACAAATAAAGCCAACAAGGAGATAGTATTTATTGATTACTAAATTAATAAAGAAAAAAATTATGATACCCAGAAAATAGATCCTCTTACACCTCTGGTAAAGGTATAAAATGGTATAACTTTTCTGAAAGGCATTTTTGTCTCATGGATCAACATATTAAATGGACTTACTCTTCAATACAGAAATCCCACTATAATGACTTTATCCTTAAGAGTTAATAAGAGAAGTGAACAAAAAATAATGGGTGAAAATTGGGGGGGGGGGACATAAATGTTAATCAATAGAGGATTGATTCATACTACTGGAATACTATGTAGTCATTTAAAATAGTGTATACTTTGATAGATATAACAAGATATATTGTTGGTTGAAAAAAGTAAGTTGTAGAATCATATTACACTATACTATTACCTCATTTTATAAAAAATTAAAAGCTACAGTTGATTTTTTTTTTGTATTATAAGTAAAAAAGTCTGGAAGGATTCATATCAAACTATTAATAGTAGATATTCCTAGAATGGAGTGGGAAGATTAGGGGAAGAAAAATTTTAGTTTGTCTATTTCTATAGTGTTTTAAACCAAGCATGTATTACTTTTATAATCAAATAAAATATTAGAATTTATTATTAAGTTATAGAACATTTGCATAAGAAAATACTTCAAATAAATATAGATAGATAGACCTAGATCTACATAAAATATTGTCTGGTGAAATATTATCTATTTCACAATGTGTCTCCCATCTCTATTATAACATCATCCTTGAACTTGTTAAACATGCAAATTCTGGGGCCACACCCCAAATCTATTTGACCAGAAGATATATATGTGTGTGTATATGTTAGAAAGAGAGAGAGAGAATGAAAGACATTGAGAAAATGTATTCTTATATATTATGCTCTCTTTCCTATTAAAAAACTAATGTAAACCCAGGACAGTAGTTTCTAAATTTATGGATAAATATCTAATTATTTGTCAAGAAGTCTGATCTACATGATGCCAAAACCATCTAGATAAAAACTGAAAATTTTTTTTAAAATATATTTTATTGATTTTTTACAGAGAGAAAGGGAGAGGGATAGACAGTTAGAAACATCGATGAGAGAGAAACATCAATCAGCTGCCTCCTGCACACCCCCCAATGGGGATGTGCCCGCAACCAAGGTACATGCCCTTGACCGGAATCGAACCCAGGACCCTTCAGTCCGCAGGCTGACGCTCCATCCACTGAGCCAAACCAGTTAGGGCCAAAAACTGAAAATTTTTGCAAATAAAATATTTGGTGCTATGTAAACTTAAAAATGTTACTTTTGAAAACTTATATTTTATCTCTTTAAAAAAAAACCCACAGTATTAATGTAGTCCCACATGCCTCACATTTTACTGATCATTTTCAAAAGACATCAGTACTATTCTGGCTAGCAGGAAATTATCTCAATGATGGATGATTATGATAGTGGTTACATGAGCAGATAATTGTGAAAAGAATATGATGCCTTACTACAGACTTAAAAACAAAGTGACGCCCTGGCTGGTTTGGCTCAGTGGATAGAGCCTGCGGACTGAAGGGTCCTTGGTTGATTCTGGTCAAGGGCACATGCCTGGGTTGTGGGCTCGGTCCCCAGTGGGGGGTGTGCGGGAGGCATCCAATCAATGTTTCTCTCTCATTATTGATGTTTCTATCTCTCTATCCCTCTCCTTTCCTTTCTGAAATCAATAAAAATATTTAAAAACAACAACAACAACAAAAAGTGACTGTGATGTTATAAACGTCCATTTCTCCAAGAGGCAACAAGTTCTAGAGTCAGCCCTGGCACCCCCAGCTCTGTGGTCTGGACTTCTCTGAGGTTCTTCATGTGTACATTTGAGGATTGGGTCAAATGATCCTCAAGGGCCCTTCCAGATCTAAAATTACATAATTCTGTGGTTCTAGTAATTTGAATTTTGCTGTATTCTATTTTGTGAGAAAGAAAAATGATACACAAAGCTTTCAGGAAGCAATTTTAAATACATATTGTTAACTGAGTCCAGTCTCATCTCATCTGTAGCCCCAGTGCCTACAATTATTATAAGAGTTCAGAATCTATCCTGAGGGCACTGTAAGAGGCTGAATCAAAAAAGGTTTATCTTGGCCAGTGCGGCTCAATAGATTGAGTATTGTCCCATGTACCAAGAGGTCGACTCCCTGTCAGTGTACATCCCTGGACTGTGGGCTCGATCCCCAATAGGGGGCAGCCAATTGATAATGTTTCTCATCACTATTTCTATCTATCCCTCTGCCTTCCTCTCTCTCTAAAAATCAATTTAAAAACCACTTATGTTATGGTTATCATAATTCTACTATTAGGTATTTTATTCTTTTCTAATTACATAAATATTTGCTAATATGTATATGGTATATAACAACTTCCATTTAACCAACATATGGAATACATTGGAATACTTTATTTCTTGATCATTCTGATTAAGAGGGAGTTCAATGACTCTCTCTCTCTCGTCTGAGGAATTCAACAAGTTTTTATTTTTGGCAGTTCATTAACATTACTCAATCTTTGAATGATGAGGCTAGAGTTTATCGTCTTTAGGTGATAGATGGGGATGTGGAATCAGAACACTTTAGAGTTGGAACTTTAAAGGTTGACAAATCAAACCCTTTATTTACAGATGTGAAAAGTAAAACCCAGAGAAGACAAAGGCCAGAAATTTGGAGATTGTCTGGACAAGAGCTGGAATAAAACATTAGGCCACTTGATCCTCAGCTTATTTTCCAATGGGAACCTCCCAACAGATTTCCCTCTTGGTGCCCAATATTTTGCGATGCGCTACATATGAAAAGCCAGGCTTGTTTAGGGCTTACCTATGTGATAGGTGGTTCCTGTCTCTTCCCAACCCCAGGCTAGGGCCTAAATTCAACTCAACTATAGAAACTAAGGAAAGAGTTCTTAAATGAATAGAGAGGCAAGACCTTTCCTTAACTTTGACAATGAAGTGTGGTTGAAATGGAGAGCAATAACTCTGTGAGTCCCTTTTAATCATTGATATTTACATCTTAATAGTGTTCAAGGAGCTTGCTTACAAAGTAGTTCATATTAGAAACTTATACAGTCCTAAATATAACCAGTAGAGCAAGGAAGAAAGGAATGAAGAAGGTGATGTGCATAGAGTGGGACTGGGAGTGGGGATGGGATAGGGTGGGGGGATTGAGAACTCCAGACTGGTGCAATCTATTAAGAAATGATATCATGGGTAGAAGGAGCATGTTAAGGAGGGAAAGTCATAAAGAACACTATTGCCAAGAACTGTTATCAATTAACATTCTGGAAACCACAGCCATACTTCCCTTCTTTGGGATCCTATAAAATGAGACCATAAAGATTCATTGAGCCAACAAGGCTGTGGCTGAGGGTGGCAGGGAATAAGGATCAAGAGGCTCACAAAGGAATCCAGACGTCTGCTTCACTGGAGTGGAAAAACCATAATATGTGGCAGGACAAGTTGCTCAGAAGCCAACTAAACTAGCTGAGAGTAGGCATAAGGTGTGGAGAGAGAGAGAGAGAGAGAGAGAGAGAGAGAGAGAGAGAGAGAGAGAGAGAGAGAGAGAGTGTTTTAATTCAAGGCGTGTTGCTGAGTTGGAAAGAAACAGCCAGCCGTAAGTCATAGAACAGCCAGCTCTAAATCATAGGCTCACCTCTCAATCTGATGGAAATGCCAGTCCTGGGTTCTCTTGTCCTCTGAGAAGGAAGGCCCTACCTTTGGAGAAAGAAGCTATTGAGCATCTCTGTTTCCTTTTGCTGGATCCATAAGTTCCTTGTGCAGTTCTAGGAAAACAAGAACATTTTGGGCTCACCTCTTTGTAGGTTAAATAATGCATTAGGTCAAATTCTGTAACCCCAAAATACTACTAATATTTGGGCAAGCAGTTGTGCCTAAAAGCTAAGCAAAGGTTAGGAGCAAGTTAAAAGTAGGGTCCTTGCCCTGCCGGGGTGGCTCAGTGGTTGAGTGTCAACCTATGAACCAGGTCATGTTTCGATTCCCAGTCAGGGCACTTACGGACTCAATTCCCAGTAGGGGGCGTGCAGGAGGCAGCCAATCAATGATTCTCTCTCATTGATGTTTCTAACTTTCTCTCCCTCTTCCTTCCTCTCTGAAATCAATAAAATATATATATATATATATATATATATATATATATAAAAAGTAGCCGAAACCGGTTTGGCTCAGTGGATAGAGCGTCAGCCTGCGGACTGAAGGGTCCCGGGTTCGATTCCGGTCAAGGGCATGTACCTGGGTTGCGGGCACATCCCCAGTAGGAGATGTGCAGGAGGCAGCTGATTGATGTTTCTCTCTCATCGATGTTTCTAGCTCTCTATCTCTCTCCCTTCCTCTCTGTAAAAGTTCAATAAAATATATTTAAAAAAAAAAAAAAGTAGGATCCTCTCACAGGGAGTATGTGGCAGCTGGCAGTCTGGAACTTTTTTTGCAAAGGGCCAGATAGTAAATATTTTAGACTGTAGACCATGGGGTCCTTGTCACAGATACTTTTCTGCCATTATAGAGCAAAAGCAACCATAGACAATACACAAATAAATGAGTTTGCTCATATTTCAATAAAAGCTTATTTATGGACAATGAAACTTAAATTTCATATAATTTTCACATATAATGGAATATCATTCTTTTGTAAAAAAATATTTTCAACCATTTAAAAAATTAAACCATTCTTAGCTCATGGACCATATAAAAATAGTTAGTAGGCCAGCCCTAGCTAGTGTGGCTCAGTTGGTTGAGCATTGTCCAGTGCACCAAAAGGTCACCAGCTCAATTCCTAGTCAGAGCACATGCCCAGGTTTCAGATTTGGCCCCTTGTTGGGATGCATATGGGAGGCAACCGAACAATGTTTCTTGGGAGGCAACAGATTGATTGATGTTTCTCTCTCTCTAAAACTCAATAAAAACGTGTATATTTTTTAAAATATTTTTTATTGATTTCAGAGAGGAAGGGAGAGGGAGAAAGAGATAGAAATATCAATGATGAGAGAGAATCATTGATTGGTTGCCTCCTGTACACCCCCCTCTCTACTGGGGATGGAACCTGCAAGTTGGGCATGTGCCTTGACCGGGAATCAAACCATGACCTCCTGGTTCATAGGTTGATGCTCAACCACTGAGCCATGCCAGCTGGGAAAAACATATTTTTTTTAAAAACAGTCAGTAGGGCCCAGCCGGCATGGCTCAGTGGTTGAGGATCGACCTATGAACCAGGATGTCACAGGTTCAATTCCCGGAAAGGGCACATGCCCAGGTTGCGGGCTCAATCCCCAGGTGGGGGCGTGCAGGAGGCAGCTGATCCATGGTTCTCTCTTATCATGGATGTTTCTATCTCTCCCTCTCTCCTCCTCTCTGAAATCAATAAAAAATATTTTTAAAAAACCAACAAAACAAAAACCTGGCCTACAGACTGTAGTTTGCAGACTCATGGTCTAGAATAATGCTGTCTACTAGAAATACAATGAGAGCCACATATGTGACTTACCATTTTCTAGTAACCTCTTGTAACTATTAAAAAGAAACAGGTAAAATTAATTTCAATAATATATTTTATTTAACCCAGTATATTCAAAATATTATAATTTCAATATATAATCAATATTAAAATTACTAATGAGATATTTTACACTCTTTTTTTTTACAGTCTTTAAAATCTAGAGTGTATTTTACACTTATAGCATATCTCAATGCATTCCAGCCATATTCCAGGAACTCAATAGTTATATATGGCTGGAGGCTACCATGTTGGACAGTGCAGGTCTAGAACACTATTTTCAAACTTCAGCTTGCATCAGAATCACTTGGAGGGCTGTTAAAATACAGATTATTGGGCCCCACCCCCAGAATTTCTCATTTAGTAGGTTTGGGCAAGGTCCCAAAACTTGCATTTCTAAAAAGTTCCTAGGTGGTTTTGATGCTGTTGGTCTGGGGACCATGCTCTGAGAACCACTTATCTATAAGATGGGGTAGAAAGAAAAGCAGAGAAGCAATTAGGAGCCAGGGATGCATAAAAACAAGAGGTAAAAAATGAATACTGGACAATTAGATACCATTATACACCTAATAGAATAGCCAAAATTAAAAACACTGATGACACTAAATGCTGAATGTGAAGCAACAGGGATTCTCATTCACTGCTGGTGGGAATGCAAAATAATATAGGCACTTTGGAAGACAGGTTGGCAGTTTCCTATAAAACTAAACATAGTTTTATCATACAATTCAGCACTCCTTGGTATTTACCCAAATGAGTACAAAAAGCTGCATATGGGCATTCATAGCAGCTTTATTCATAATTGCCAAAAGTTAGGAGCAACCAAGATGTCCTTCAGTAGGTGAATTGATAAATAAATTGTGGTACAGCCAGACATGTAAGATTATTCAATCCTAAAAATAAGTGAGCTATCAAACCATGAAAAGACATGGAGGGACCTTAAGTGCATATTACTAAGTGAAAGATGCCAATATGAAAAGGTAAAATATGCAGATAGTAAAAAGACCAGTGGTTACCAGGGGTTAGGAGGTGAGGGAGGAATGAATTGGTGGAACACAGGGGATTTCTTAGGGCAGTGAAATTATACTGTATGATATTATAGTGGTTGATACATGTCATTATATATTTGTCAAAACCCATAGAATGTGCACCACCAAGAGTGAACCCTCATGTAAACTATAGACTTTGGGTGATAATGATGTCTGAATGCAGCAGGTTCATTGATTGTAACAAATATACCATCTGGTGCAAGATGCTGACATTGGGGTAGGTAGGCTGTACATATATGAATAAGAGGAACCCTGCATTTTACATTTAATTTTGTTGGGAACATAAAACTGCTCTAAAAAATAGTTTATTAAAGAGAAAGAGACACGCTGAAACCAGTTTGGCTCAGTGGATGGAGCGTCGGCCTGCGGACTGAAGGGTCCTGGGTTCGATTCCGGTCAAGGGCATGTACCTGGGTTGCGGGCACATCTCCAGTGGGAGATGTGCAGGAGGCAGCTGATCAATGATTCTCTCTCATCGATGTTTCTGACTCTCTATCTCTCTCCCTTCCTCTCTGTAAAAAATCAATAAAATATATATTAAAAAAGAGAGAGAGAGAGAGAAAGAGACAGAGAACAGAGAACCAGATTATTAAGTCAGAAAAACATTAGGACTCCAGTGGTAAAAGACCTTGAAACAGAGGTTGGGCCTTACAACTGGGGAAACCTCCCTACTCTGCCTCCAAAGCAGGAATCAAAGAAGTAGCTTCTCCAGATTTCAATTTTGTAGGTGTCCTGAGAAAGGACAGGGCTGGAGAAACCTGCCTAATTAGGGGCCAGCTCAGAATGTGAGCCATTTTTAGAAGCATTTACAATGAAACAACTATTTCCTAGCTCTGACAAACTCCAATAAAGATACTCAAGCCTCTTCTTATTTAACACAGTGATTTACAAAACAAACCAACTTCCAGAATGAACCTGTAAGTAGGTCCTGTCACAGTACCTTAGACTGCTAAAATAGAAAGTGAGACAGGCAGCTTCAGGGGTGTCTTTAGGAGTCAGCAATATGGCAGAAGGCATCAAGACCAAAATCAAGAACTACCAGACTGCCCCTTTTGACAGCCTCTTCCCCAACCAGAACCAGACCAGGAACTATTGGCAGAACTACCTGGACTTCCATCACTATGAGAAGGCAACGACTGCTAAATGGGGTGATGTCTCCATGTGCAAATGGTAACAGCATGTGTACAAATAAGTCCCTTTGCCCCATATCCTGGATGTCAGCCTGGGATGACCATTGGGCAGAAGGCATGTTTCCTGGGAAGATCTGAACTGGCTGCATTCCACTTGTTTTCTGTCCTCCATCCTTCTCCCATGTAGGTAAAGGGGGACCTGGGTATATCCCACACTAGGGTCCTGAATCATAGTTTAACTAATAATAAATACTTGTTGGGCCCTAGCCGGTTTTGCTCAGTGGCAAGAGCATTGGCTTGGGAACTGAAGGTCCCGGGTTCAATTCCAGCAAAGGGCGCATGCCCAGGTTGCAGGCTCGATCCCCAGTAGGAAGCATGCAAGAGGTAGCCCATCAATGATTCTCTCACCATTGATGTTTCTATCTCTCTCTCCCTCTCCTATCCACTCTGAAATCAATAAAGAAATATAATAAATTAATAAATAAATACTTGTTGAAAAAGTGTAAAAAAATGTGAGACTTAAAATAATATAGAAATTGGGGCTGCTCAAAAACTGCAATTATTAGGTGGGATATGCATTTTCAGGGAGATTCTATAAATCCAGAATCTATTTTGCACTGTAAGAGTATATAATCATCCAATTTGGAAACCATATCTTTCATGTATGTCCTTTGATTACCCTTTGGTAGAAAGCTTGCTTGCTGTGGTATATTGCAATGTGCAAAGCTTTAATGGACCTTTAAAAATAGGTCTCCTCGTAAGTCCTTGAACTTTGTGACCTAAATTAAAATTCTGGATCATAATTTTTATTTTTATTTTTATTTTTTTAAAAATATATTTTATTGAGTTTTTACAGAGAGGAAAGGAGAGAGATAGAGAGTTAGAAACATCGATGAGAGAGAAACATCGATCAGCTGCCTCCTGCATACCCCCCACTGGGGATGTGCCCGCAACCAAGGTACATGCCCTTGACCGGAATCGAACCTAGGACCTTTCAGTCCGCAGGCCGACGCTCTATCCACTGAGCCAAACCGGTTTCAGCTTTAATTTTTAAATTGGTAAAATATTCATAGTAGTTGACTAAAATTATTAAGCACTTTAATCTCTATACAGGTATATCTTTATTAACTTTTTAAATCTTTTAAAGAAGCTGTTTTCTGGTCCACTGATATCAGAAGACCCAAATATAGTTTGGGGATCTCTCAAATTCAGGATAAAGTTAAAGGCCTAAAGAAAATTTGTAGACATTTTTCTATGGTGTCTTTTTCTTTTCTTTCTTTTTTCTTTTTTTATTATTAGTTAAGGTATTACAAATGTGTCCTCATCCCCCCCATTAACCCCTAACCTCCCCCTCCCCCCTGTGGTGTCTTTTTCTGGTGGCACTACTATGAACCTTTTCTAACATCTGGTTCCAATCAAACACTGAGAACTAGAAACTCAGTTTTGGAGGGCAATGAAACAGAGATTTCAGAACTTGTAATTTACAAAGAAAACCCTAGTTCAAGGTCTAATTCTTTGTTTAAATATCAAATACAATCTCATAAAAATCAATTCAAGAAATGCTATATTTAGAAAAATATCGCCCAACCGGCGTGGCTCAATGGTTGAGCATCGATCTATGAACCAAGAAAGAGGTCATAGTTTGATTCCTGGTCAGGGCACATGGGTGTAGGCTCCATCTCCAGTAGGGGGTGTGAAGGAGGTAGCCTATCAGTGATTCTCTCTCATTGATGTCTCTCTCTCTCTCTCTCTCTCTCTCTCTCCCCCCCCTCCCCCTTCCTCTCTGAAATCAATAAAAATATATTTTTAAAAGAAAAATATCAAAATATAAAGAGATAAGAAAGAACATTAATTCTGGCCTTTGAAGAGAGATGATTTTGTCATAGGAAAAACACAATAATATTATCTCTGATAAATATTAATCAGCTTAAGTATCTTCCCCCACTCCAAGCAGAAACACTTACTCAGCTAAGGTAAATGCATAAATCTTTCAGGATCTCATCTCAAACTATGTAGAAACCTACAAGTTTCCTGGAACACAGATTGAGACAGTAATCTGGAACCCCATCCAACCAGAAGGGAAAAAAGTAGAAACAAGCTTACTTCCTACAAAGGAAGAAACTATAAAAATAATGCAAGAGGACCAGAAAAACACTAATTTGAGTATCTAAAAAGGGAGAAGTAGTTGCAAATAACTCTAAAAGGAGTATTTTGTAAATCTCCCAACAAACTATTGGAGGTTGAGAAACCATGTCTGGCAACCCAGTTAATGTCATAAAGAATAATTAAAGGAATTTAGTCCCTTGAGTCAGAGAAGTCTGAGAAGAACTGTAAGTTTGAATCACAGCAGGTTTGCAGCCCATTTAAGTCATTGGACCACTAGTCCTTTAGGAAACAGGAAAAAACTTTTTTAAAATACAGATGTGAACATGTATAATAATCCTGCAGAGATTTAGTTGGATACTGCCTTGGAATGATATGATTGCTTTCTATGGAGGATTAATTCAGTTCTTTCTTTGGCACTGAGATTATGCCCACAATATACTTTAACCTTTCAAAAATAAGTGCTTTATTTAAATTCAAAGTTTTACTTGGGAGAATAATTAAATTATATTTATTTTATCACTCAAAACTGTAAAAATATAAAAAGGATTCATTAATGTAACTGAAGAAGTACCACACTGTACATTGTCTTCCAGAGTTGCAAAAGGAGGAGGAGGAGGAGGAGGGGGAGGGGAAGAAGGCAACCTTTAAATATATTTTGGAGGTGAAAGTCTGCCTTCTGCACTAAGTTTTCAGGATGAGATAGGTTTAAATTGTTCCCAGTTCTATCAAAGAATGTTCTTAAATACATATATATTTTTTAAAAATCCAATCATAAATTCAGATTCATTTAATTATCCCCAAAATAGCAAGAAAAAAATGGGTTTGTTACTAGAGGACACCATCATTCTGAGTTGAGTCAAGGTTACTGAAATGTGATCTACCTTATCTATAATAATAAAAGCATAATATGCTAATTAGACCAGACAGCCAAACTACCTTCCAGACGAAGCCGGGGCTGCAAGGAACGAGCCCCTTAAACAAATTTCATGCATCGGGCCTCTAGTTATATATAAAAATCTTTCATAATTGTTCCTATATAGGGACATTCAAGAAATGGAGAAAGAACTTTAAATTCTGATGGCGGCAAGGAAGATATAAAACAGTTATTTGAGGGGGTTTTTTTTTGTGTGTGTATGTGTGTTTTGTTGTTGTTAATCCTCACCCGAGGATATTTTTTCCATAGATTTTTAGAAAAAGTGAAAGGGAGGGAAGGAGGGAGGGAGAGAGGGAGGGAGGGAGGGAGGAAGGAAGAGGGAGAGAGAGAGATCTATGTGAGAGAGACACATTGATTGGTTGCCACACACACACACCTTGACCTGCAACCCAGGTACATACCCTTGACTAAGAATTGAACCAGAGACCCTTTGGTGTGTGGGCTGACGCTCTCATCACTGAGCATTACTGGTCAGGGCTATTTGAGTATTTCTAATGCCTTCTCACTTTAATCTGAGATTTGTCTATATCTTTGGGTAAGATTGTGAAACCAATTCCAATCACTTCTCAAAATACATGTTCAACAATAGAGAACTTCCAAAAAAAAATATATAAGAACTGAAAGGAAAAGCTAACTATATACTAAATACTTGCTCCATAACAAAAATATTCCCTTTACTAATGTAGTCACATGAGTTCAATATTTTGTTAAATTGTCCTATAATCTTCATTTCCAAAACAAACCATACCAACACTAAACAAGACAGTATAAATGAACAAGGACTTGAATAGTTCTCCAAGATGATATACAAATGGCCAATAAGCACATAAAAAGATGCTCAACATCATTAGCTATAGGGAAATGCAAATCAAAATCACAGAGATACTGCATCACACCCTCTTGAATGGCTTTTTTATTTAGCATGTTAGGTTGGGTTTTTATTTATTTATTTCAGACAGAGGAAGGGAGAGGAAGAGATAGATAGAAACATCATTATATCAATTAGCTGCTTCCTGCACATCCCCTACTGAGGAGCAAGCCAAAAACTTGGGCATGTGCCCTGACAGGGAATCAAATGGGCAACCTCCCACTGAGGTACATGGGATGATGCTCAACCAACAGCCACACCGGCCAGGCTGACTTTTTTTTTTTTAATGAAAGTAAGTGTTGGTGAGGATATGGAGAAATTGGAACACTGGAGCATTGCTGATGGTAATGTAAAATTATTCAGATGCTGTTAAAAAACAATTAGGCACTCCTCAAAATGTTAAACAGAATTACCATATGACCCAGCAATTCCACTCTTAGCTATATGTCCAAAATAATTGAAAAAAAAAGAGAAAATCAAACAAATATTTGAACACTAATGTTTATAGCATCATTAATCACAATAGTGAAAACAATCCAAATGTCCATCAACTGATGAAGAATAAACAAAATATGTTATACACAGATAGTGGAATATTATTCAACCATAAAAAGGAATGAAGTTCTGACACATGCATGAGCCTTGATATTATGCAAATGAAATAAGACAGTCACAAAAGGACAAATATTGTTTGATTCCACTTATATGAGGTACATAGAATAGGCAAGTTCATAGTGACTAGAGGTTACCAGGGGTTAGGGATAGAGGAATTGGGGAATTATTGTTTATTGGCTACATAGTTCCTGCTTGGGATAATAAAAAAAATTTATGGATGCCCAGTCAGTATGGCTCCATGATTGAGCATTGACCCATGAACCAGGAGATCATAGTTAGATTCTGAGTCAGGACACATGCCAGGGTTTCCTGCTCCATCCCCAGTAAGGGGGCATGCAGGAGGTAGCTGATCAATGACTCTTTCTCATCATTGATGTTTCTATCTCTTTCACCCTCTTCCTTCCTCTCTCTGAAATAAAGAAAAATATATTTTTAAATTTTTATGGAAATAGTGGTAATAGTTGCACAACATTGTGAATGTACTAAGTGCCAATGAATTGTATACTTGAAAAGGGTTACAATGGTAAATCATATGTATATCTTATTACAGTAAAAATACATTAAAAGATTCATAGTTTTTCAAACTTTTGTGGGTACTATGAGAGAGAGAGAGAGAGAGGGAGAGAGAGAGAGAGAGAGAGAGAGAGAGAGAGAGAGAGAGAGGCAGAGAGAACAGTAATTTCTCAATGCAAGGAGGGGAAATGAGTTTCACATTAGTAATTTTAAGGGTGAGGTAGGAAAAGCCAGGTCACCTGGTCCACTTTCTAAAATCAAAACTGAGTAGAGATCCAAACTATCAGGTCAATATGAGCCAATGAAACTTGCCCCCTTTTCTATATTTATTTTGTGCCTGAGTTAAAAGAACATCTTCCACTTAACTGCTTCTCAAGTTTTTTGGTTTTTTGGTTGTTTTTTCTTAATTTATTTCTTATTTATTGATTTTTTTAAGAGAGAGAGAGAAACAGAGAGAGACTGATTTGTTATTCCACTCTTTTATGCATTAATTGATTGGTTCTTTTTAAATTTTGTTATTTTTATTGATTTCAGAGAGGAAGGGAGAGCGAGAGATAGAAACATCAATGATGGGAATCATTGATCAGCGGCCTCCTGCACGCCCTCTACTGGAGATCCAGCACGCAACCCGGCATGTGCCCTTGACCGGAATCGAACCTGGGACCCTTCAGTCTCCAGGCTGACGGTCTATCCACTGAGCAAAACCGGCCAGGGCAATTAGTTGGTTCTTGCGTGTGCCCTGACCAGGGATTGAACCCGCAACCCTGGCGTATGGGGTCCGTGTTCTAACCAAGTTGAGCGATCCGGCCAGCGTTCGACTTTTCGTTTTAAATATAAACACCCTAAAAGGTGCTTACTGTGTTTACTTTTATCATCTTCAATATTTCAACGCACACACATTTTTTTCAGCATTGTCTCGGAACAAAAACTTATTTTTCTCTGAGATACCACATCTCTAAATGGGCCTGCCAATGGCTTGTCCGGGGCATATAGAAATGAACTTTGTTCAAAGGTTAACACCAAAATGCCTTCACCCCTCGCTTCCTGGGACCTAGGACAGAGGGCGGTTCTCCCTCGGGAGTTTCCCAACAACACCCAATTCCATAGGAGTTTTCTCACCGTCTGTCAACGGCCACAGGTCTATTATTCTCCGGGCGGCTCCAAAGGCTTCTGGGAGTTGGGGGAGGGGGCTCAGGGACAAAAAATCAAATGTCGGCACAAGATAGGTTTATGATTATCAGCCAGTTGCTGATCGACTTCTCAAACCTTTCGACCAGTTCCCTCACTTGTCTCACCCGGTAAGCTCGCGTTCTTTCCCTTCCACGCCCCGCCCCTCAACTACGCTATTAGCCAATCATCGGGCTGGTGCTTGCCCGTCCGGGCCAATCCCGAACCCGTTTACTCTGAGCGGGAAAAGCTCAGAAGCTACGAGAGAACGAGGTCGGCTAACCGCCCGCTCTCAGCCTTGTCTCTGGGGGGTGGAAGGTAACGGGTCCTAGAGGCAGTTGCCTATTGGCTAGGAAGCGGGCCAATGAGGGGGTGCAAAGCGGGGGGCGGGTCTCACAGAAGGGGGCGGGCCGGTGCCGGGTCGCGAGCCGGAGGTCGGCAATATAACGGCCTCTCCCCCCCCCCACTCCCTCCTTCCCCGCTCCGACCCCCCCACCCACCCACGGACCCGCTCCAGGCAGCGCCGGGGGCGGCGGCGGCGGCAGCGGCGGGGTGCGGGCTGAGGGAGCCGGGCCTCGACGCCCCCCCTCACCCCGGTGCCCCAGGAGCTGTACCGAGTCCCAAAGCGGCTGGGGGTCCCATGGAGGTGAGAGGCGGACATCCCTGGCAGCTCCCTCACCCTCCAGGCCTAAGGGAGGGACTTGAGGTAACCGGTGGGGATGGTCAGGGCCTGGGTGGCGACCGGACTTGGAGGATGGCGACGGTGAGAAGAGGCTGAGGAGAGGGCGCGTCCATAGACGCTGTTCTCTGAGGAGGTCGCCTCAGGGCAGGAGAGGGCAGGTCGCTTTTGAGGAACCTCGACGGGGCGCCCGGGCCGCGCCGCGGGAACGGGCTGAGGGCGCGGCGACAGATCGAGCGGGTGGGGCGTGGGGTTCGCGGCGCGGCTGACAGGACTGGCCGGGAGGCCGCGACGCCCGGGCTGCCGCTGCCGCCTCCACCTCGGGCGGCGGCGGGGCTGAGGCGGTGGCGGGCGGGCGACTGCCGCTCCATCGACGGCCGGAGGACTGGGAGGGAACCCCCGGGACGCAAGCCCGGCCCCGAGTTATAGTGTCCTCGCCGGGGATTCGGGATTAAGTGAGGCTGTTCGGGGAGCGGCCGAGGTGAACCGTAATGAGCCCTTTCAGCCCTGGCTTCGCCTTGCGTGATGTCTCTCTCTGGTTTCCTATCCCTGCTCGCGCAGCCCAAGGTGGCGTTCCGCGGAGGTGCGAATCGCTGCTGGAACCTCAGTGCCGACACCAGCGGCCGACTAACGGATGTGTTCAGCGGCGTGATGTCCGGCTCCTCTTCCTTCTATGATTGCTACAAAGCGCAGGTGCATTCCTCCGCTCCGCCCGGTGTTAGAGGACGTATTCTAATCAGATTCATGCCCTGAGCCGATTCATTCCGGTGTTTAAACTGCCCCAAGCCTAAGACCAGAAAGCCATGACGACATTTCACAGACGGCGTTTGCAGAACACATGCTTTGCTTTGAAAACGAGTTAACGAATAAGATTTTTAACTGATCGTTCTTTTCGTTCGTCTTCAGTGGTGTCAGAAATGTACGAAAATACATATTTACTTAGTAAGACCTTAAAAATACTTTTCCCCTCAAGCATTTGTTGTAAATCCGTACAAGCATACTTTTGATAATTTAAAGATGAAATTTTTGTCACTTCCTTATTCTCTGGCTTTCACGATGACCTTCTTACATTATATACTACCTTTTACCTCACCTAAAACATTTACATTTTGTTAGTCATATTACATTGGTCTTAGGCTAATGTAAGTCATTTTCATTTGAAATTATTTAACCAGGACACCAGTGTTGATATTGTTTTACTTTGAATTATAACAATATCCTGAAATAAGTTATTTAATCCACACATAGCCTTACAAAGTGTTATGCCCACTGTACAGATTGAGAAACTGAGGCTCAGAAAGCTTAATTTGTGTCCACAGTGACAAAGCCCAAGTGGAACCCAGGTCTTTTCACTGCCGAGACCAGCATTCCACTGCTCTCTATAATGTTTACATCGCTACTAAAATGTACTTGAATTTATTTTTAGTTACTTTAAGTCTATCAAGGATATAAGTGGTAAATTTTGCAGTTACCTGGATCTAATTAATATGCCAACCCCAAGTATTTGCATATTTAATTTCTGTAAATGTTTTAACTGAAAGAACCCATATATTTAAAGTATAGTTATGTTTGAATTCACCACATTACTTTAGTTGCTTGTTTTATCCTGTAATATAAAATTTAAATCAATCTTTAAAAGATTTAATTTTTCTAATACTCAAAACTTATTTTAAAATGTGAAATGTACTTGAAAGAATTCCCAAAATGTATTTCGTTTCCAGTGCTCTTTACCTCATTAGATATTTGAATATGAAAATGCTCTTTTTGTTTAAGCAACTATTTAAAAATGAACAGCCCTGGCCCATGCGCACAGTGATTAGAGCAACAGCTTGTGCACCATAAGTTCGGGGGCTTGCGGGTTCTGCGGTTTGATTGCCAGTCAAGGGCATGTACCTGGGTTGCAGGTTTGATCCCTACCCCTTGTGCTGGAGACAACCAATCCGTGCGTCTCTCTCACATCATGTCTCTTGCCCTCCCCCCTCCCTTTCACTCTCTGTATCAATGGAAAAATATCCTCCACGGGTAAGGATTTAAAAGATGGACAGTTACTTAGGGCACTTTGGATACTTCACACCTAAAAGAGAGTTAAGGTGGGCCTATAACAAAAACTTCAGATCTAAAGGAATAAAGTTATGAAAGGTTCTAAAGATAAAAGTTACTAACATCTAAAAAGATAGTTTTTAGTGGCACTCTTAGCAAAATGATTGTAAAATATTGGAGATTCTTGAAGATGGATAATTGGAAGGTATTTTCATATTTTATTATTAAAGTATAAACTCAGTATTGTATGTTTAAAATGTTTTCAATTATGTCTAAAAAAATAAAAATTTAGGAATATAGGAATACTTTATGTCTTCTCTTTTTATGTAAATTTTTTTCAAATGGGTTTTTATTGATTTTAGAGAGAGAGAGGAAGGGAGAAAGGAGAGACAGAAAAATGATGAGAAAACCATTAATTGGCCTCCTGCAACAAGCCCTACTGGTGACCTCTGGGCTCATGGGGCATACTCAACCAACTGAGCCACACTGGCCAGAGCAATGTAAATTTTGATTAAGAGAATAAAAGCAGCCCTGGTTCCCCTTGCCAGTTGCTCAGTGATTAGACCATCCCTTTGGACTGAAGGGTCACGGGTTCGATTTCCAGTCAAGGGCAGTACCTCAGTTGCAGGTTCCCCAGCCCCAGTAGGGGCACATGGAGGAGACATCTAATCTGTGTTTCTTTTTCTCTCTCTCCTCCTCCTCCTCCCTCCCACTCTCTCTAGAAATCAAAGGGGAAAATATCCTAAAATATATCCGTGGGTGAGGATTAAAAAAAAAGGGGAATAAAAGCAATTAGAAAAAAATTTTAGTCAGGATTATATTATTCTCTATTTATAAGTACAGAGTGAACAAAAGGTTTACAATTGTTTATATGGAAAATAATAAATAATAATAATAATAATAATACAAGAATAAACTCTGTTTCGCATACTCACAACAGTAAACCTACATTTACCCCAGCTTGTATAAAAAAAATCATTTCTACTGTGTTATACCTGGATATTTGTAGTCATTATACTCAGGTTTTATTCCTTATTTGGAGAGTTAAAAATTGTGAACCTATACTTTGAGACTTCTTTAAAGAAGCATTTTCTAGAATAAAATGCATCTAAGTGTTTAATCTTTGCCCTAGCCAGTTAGGTTCAGTGGGTAGAGCCTCGGCCTGTGGACCAAAAGGTCCGGGTTTGATTCCAGTCAAGGGCATGTACCTCGGTTGCAGGCTCCTCTGGGCTTGTGCAGGAGACAACCAATCAAAATGTTTCTCTCACATCGTTATTTCTCTGTCTTTTCCTCTCTCTTCCACTCTCTCTAAAAATCAATGGAAAAATATCCTCAGGTGAGGATTAATATATATATAATGTTTAATCTTTTATTTATTATTATATTCATTCTATAATACTATTTTAAGTATTTTAAATTATTTTTACTGCTCCTCAATCGTTTTTGGAAGGAGACAGGATTTTAAATAATTAAAATCTTAAAATTCAAACTTTCACCTTATTTACTCAGAGTTCATTATAGAAGTCTTCATGCAAAAAAGAAAAATTAACTGGCATTTTTTCTCCTAATTGTAATAATATCTTTAAATTTTCTGAAGAGATCATAACATTTTATATATCATCTCATTTTTATAATATCTCTTAGAAATAAAAACGAGACTGAAAATTAAAGATACTGTTTTAAAATGCCCTAGAGCCAGTTGCTCAATGGGTAGAGCTTTGGTCTGTGGACTGAAGGGTCCTGGGTTCAATTCCGTGTTCAGGAGGCAACCAATTGATGTGTGTCTCTCACATCTATGTTTTTCTGTCTGTCTCTATCCCTCCCTTCCACTCTCTCTAAAAACCACTGGGAAAATATGCTTGGGTGAGATTAACCAAAAATAAAATAAAATAAAGAAAGTGCCCTAGAGTAAGAGTAAGAAGGCCTGGAGTTTGGGTTTTAGTTTTGTCACCTTGGGCTCAGTAACTTGTAGCCTTAGTTTTCTCATTTTTCTATTTTAATAGAATACCCATGTCACAGGGCTGACTGAATACAAGAATGTATATGAAGTTTGTTTGAAATTCTATGTAAATGTACATTAACTTTTTTTAACAGATTGGGAACATTAAGACATTTATAAATGATATGTGAAATATAACATTGCTAGTGTCCACATTATGTTCAACAAATTAAAACTGTAATAATTATAGGTGTTTTAGACTAGGTATAAGCAACAAGTACACCCAGGGGTCAGATTAGATCTGCCAAGTGCCTATTGTGTGTGTGTGTGTGTGTGTGTGTGTGTGTGTGTGTGTGTGTGTTTTGTTTTGTTTTTTTAAAAAAAAAACATTTATTGGAATACAGCTGTGTCCATTTGTTTCCATGTTGTCTGTCTATGGTTGTTTCCTTTTTTCTTTTTTTGTAACTCTCATCCACAGATATTGTTTTTCCCCATTGATTTTTAGAGAGATTGGGAGGGGGAGAGCGAGAGACAGACAGACAGCCCTGGGATCAAACCTGCAATCCAGGTACCTGTCCTTGACCAGGAATTGAACCTGCAAACCAGCCAGAGCTATTTATGGTTGCTTAAAGAGACCTTAACAGTCAGCAAACCCTAGTATTTGTTATCTGGCTCTTTACAGAAAAAAATTTGCCAATCCTTAGTATAAAGTAAGCTTAAATAGCTAAGTCTAGATTTGATTTTGTCTCCCAACTCTTACACATGTTATTTCCTCCTATTTCTTATTATACCACTAATATTCTGTAATGTAGTTTTATTTTTTTTAATATATTTTATTGGTTTTTTACAGAGAGGAAGGGAGAGGGATAGAGAGCTAAAAACATCGATGAGAGAGAAACATAGATCAGCTGCCTCCTGCACACTCCCTACTGGGTATGTGCCCGCAACCAAGGTACATGCCCCTGACCGGAATCGAACCTGAGACCCTTGAGTCCGCAGGCTGATGCTCTATCCACTGAGCCAAACCAGTTAGGGCTGTAATATAGTTTTAATGTGTCTGATACATAAGCATTTCTTTAAAATTTCAGAGTGAAGACAATGTTGACCTAAGGCAGACCTATACTCCACTTTCTTCATCAACTGAATATGCAAGTTCTGTAGATTCTTCAATTTTCTATGCACCATGGTCTACTTATGGAGATGATATTAAGCAGCCTTCTAATTCTCAGATTAATGTAAAGAACAGGTAAATTAATAAATTGTACTTTTCAGGCTAAATGAAGTGTTTTTAAGTTTGATTACATGGGAACCCAATTGTATTAGTTCTTTGTTCCCTATATCAGCATTTAATTTTATGTTATTAATTTTTGTTATGGCATAATTTTATGTTTATAAAACTTTTAGGAAACCCTAAACTGGGCAGTTATTTATATATAATTTTAGCTTATTGCTGTTTTTTATTGATTAGAGGCAATCTTTAGTGACTAGATCTTAAGTTCCTCTTTTGAAAGATATATACATGAATTACAATTTTTAGATGCTTTTTATCCATTCTAAATGTTCAGTAATTTCTTCCTTCACAAGTACTCAATAAACAAGATTTTTATCCAACATAAGAGACTTTTAAATTTTTTTTATCCTCACCCGAGGATATGTTTATTTATTTTAGAGAGGAAGGAAAGACAGAGAGAGAAACATCCATGGGATTCCTATCAATGCACCCTGACCGGGAATTAAACCCAAAACCTAAGTATGTGCCTTACCCAGGAATAAAACCCTCAACCTTTTGATTTATGAGATGATGCTCCAGTCACTGAGCCACCTTGCCGGAGCTTAATTATTTTTCTATGCAATTCCACAAATAAGGGCCTACTCTGTGCCTGATTCTTTCCTAGTGGAGATATTAGCATTAACATGGCAAATATTTATCCCTGCCTTTATACATTTTACAATACTGATGACAATGATAACTTGCCAGGCACTGCAAGTGTAGTGAGGTTAAAAAGAGAAAGCATAGGACATTTTAGGAGCCTAATGCAAAAAGAAGCCTAGGGGGAGTGACATCTACCTTTATTTTAATTACATATAGGGGAGCAGTTGATAGAAGATGATGCATCTTTAGTTTAAGCAGAAAATAATTACTTTTTAAATCTTAATAATTAAACAATTATTAAACTTTTTAAATTTGTGGTAAGTTCTCTATAAAATAGTGATTTTATTAGAAAGATTATATAATGTATAATTCTATCAAAACAAATATTTTTAACTTGATATGTTCATTTAAAAACTTAAAACTTTACAAAAATATATAAAGAAAATCAGAAATCCACCTTAACCCTGCCTTCACACCTCCCAACTACAACTATTAATATTTTATTGTATATTACATTGAATATTTTTAGATATATACTAATTCATTAGCTTTATATTGAATATTTGTGAAACAACATGATATAGGGGGAAAAGACCATTTGTTTAGCAAGTAAAAGTTCGGCAAGTCATAAATTCTTGCAAAATAGGTATTTTTTTCTTTTTTTTTAAATATATTTTTATTGATAAGAGAGAATCCTGGATCGGCTGCCTCCTGCACACCTCACACTGGGGATTGAGCCCTTGACCAGAATTGAACCCAGGATCCTTCGATCCACAGGCCGACGCTCTATCCACTGAGCCAAACCGGCTAGGGCTGTTTCTTTTTAAAAAAATATATTTTTAGCCCTAACTGGTTTGGCTCAGTGGATAGAGCGTCGGCCTGCGGACTGAAGGGTCCCAGGTTTGATTCCAGTCAAGGGTATGTACCTTGGTTGCGAACAGATCCCCAGTAGGGGGTGTGCAGGAGGCAGCTGATCAATGTTTCTCTCTCATCCATGTTTCTAACTCTATCCCTCTCCCTTCCTCTGTGTAAAAAATCAATAAAATATATTTTAAAAAATATTTTTATTGATTTGAGATAGAGAGGAAGGGAGAGGGATAGAGAGATAGAAACATCATCTGCTTCCTCCTTCACTCCCCCTACTGGGAATTAAGCCCTGACTGGGAATCAAACCAGTGACCTCTAATACAAGTTTCTTTTCTTAAATATATTTTTGTTTATTTCAGAGAGGAAGGGAGAGGGAGAGATAGAAACATCAATGATGAGAGAGAATCACTGATTGGCCACCTCCTGCATGCCCCCTACTGGGGATAGCAACTCAGTCCGCAGGCTGAGGCTCTATCCACTGAGCCAAACCAGCTAGGGCTAATACAAGTTTCTTTTCTTTTCTTTTTCTTTTCTTTTTTTAAATATATTTCACTGATTTTTTATGGAGAGGAAGGGAGAGGGGATAGAGAGTTAGAAACATTGATGAGAGAGAAACATCGATCAGCTGCCTCCTGCACACCCCCCACCGGGGAATCGCCCACAACTAAGGTACATGCCCTTGGCCGGAATCGAACCTGTGACCCTTCAGTCCGCAGGCCGATGCTCTATCCACTGAGCCAAACCGGTTAGGGCAATACAAGTTTCTTAATATCTCAAATGATCATTCATTAAACAGCTGAATGATTACTAGTACTTGCCCATCTTATGTTATGAAGATGAATAAAATGTTTTGAGTGTTATGCAAATATAAGGTATTTTTATTTCTAAAATGCCCTAACACTATTAAATGTTAGAAACAAAATATGAGAAAACAAGAAGTTACAATTTTAAAAAAAAAACATATTACTTCTAGGAACAAATTACCCAAAATCCATAGAGGGTAAAAAGGCACAAATTTTTCATCTACTTACAGTTTTTACATTTTTGTATTATTTAGACAATGTTAGTCACCAGGTAGCATTTCAGGTACATGGAACTCCATTCACCTCTTTGGTAAGGACTTAGAGATAGCCCACAAGTCTGTTACATTTAAGGGACAACTGCAATAGTGCTGTGGTATCTAGGATGATCATATCACATTTTACTTTATAATCCAATCCTATATAATAAAACCCTAATATGCAAATTGACCAAACAGCGGAACGACTGGTCACTACGATGCACACTGACCACCAAGGGGCAAACATCTGTCCTCCAAGAGGGAGGCAACCAACAGGCGGCAGCGGCGGTGATCGGGGGGCAGGGCTGGCTGGTGGGTACCCCACCAGTCACCTCCGGCAAACCTGCAAACCCGCAAACTGGCAGTCAGACATCCCCTGAGGGTGCAGGCCGGGCTGAGGGACACACACACACACACACACACACACACACACACACACACACGCGCGTGCGCCATGTACAAATTTTGTGCACCAGGCCTCTAGTATAAAAAGACAAAAATCAAGCAACAGGTTCACATGCTTTTCAAATTACAAATGAAGAATCTGAGTGTTGATGGGAGGATGTATAATAGGATTGGATATGCTTTCAGGAGAAGCCACAGTATAGTATCAAGCATCATAAGTCAGAGATTTATATTTTGGTCACCTAAAATGAATTGTGTTTTGGAGAAATAAAAGGTAAGCATACATTGTAACTAGACAGGATTTGAAATGAAGGAGAGATATTTATGTAACATAGTAAGCTAAAGTGGAAATTATTCTTGAGTTCTTGTTCCTTCTTTATTTGAAATTACGGTATAGATTCAATCCAAATATTTTATAGAAAATAATGGTAAGATAAATCTAGAAATAGAAATCAATATATTGTATTTCAGTGTGAGTAAAATAATTTGTCATGTAATTTTTTTTCAGGATTCAAACAGAAAGAAATGACTATGGCAGTGAAACAGACTTATATGGACTTGTATCTAACATTTTGGAAGAACAAGATAAGTCACAGCCATATTTTGCTGATGGGTTAGTATATCATATAAGCTATACATTATATAGTGAGCTTTTACATTCATATACAGGATGGTGCAAAAGTAGATTTACAGTTGTGAGTACATGAAACATGGTTTATTCTTGCTATTATTAATTATTGTATTATTTTCCATGCAAACAACTGTAAACCTGTATACTAGATTATCCTATTAACTTTTATTTTTAGTTAATAGAGGATCATCTGAGAGTAGACATCTTAATTCAAATACTTGTTTTTAGAAGTCTTGATTTTGCTGAGATCGTTGCATACAATTAAAAGTTTCAATCTAAGGTTTAATTTGCTATTAAGAACTTTCATTTGGAAAATTCTTGCATAATTCAGAGCTATTTCCCTTGAGTTCATGAACTAAAGTGTAGCTTAAAGAGTATAAATTCCAAGGAGAATATATATATATATATAGAGAGAGAGAGAATAAAGCTAGCGTTTCTCCTGTGCAGAAATACATATGGGTTTTATTCATTTGGTAAAAATTTTTTAAATATACAGTGTTTTATTTGGGTGTAAAAGCCATATTACCTAAATGCTTTATTTCATAAATAGGGAAGTATGCAGCACATATGTAACCAAATAAAATACTTTAATTTCAATAATAGTTTCAACAAAACACATCTTTTTTTGTTGAAAAAATTGTGGTCAACAACACTTTTTGTATTATGTAATAACCTAATTAAAGGAAAAACTTAACTTTTTTTAAATTGTCTTGTTGCTTAAAGTATTACAAAGAGTATTACATATGTCTCCTTTTTTTCCTACCAAAGTTAAGGAAAAACTTAACTTTGTTTTCTGTTTACTGTAGATAAAATATTATGTAAGACTATGCAGTCATCAGCCTCAGGCCTTAGTTAATGCCTCTTTGAAAAGTATAATGAACACATAAGAGAATTATTTAAATGTAATGGTAGCGTATAAGACAAAGTTGAAAAGGATTAGAGAACGGGGAGGTGGGTGAGATAAATGTTATTGAAAACCTTTCCTACCTTTTCTACTAAGGACATAAAATATTTTAAAGCCTAAGTTGTAATTAAATATATTTACTTGTTCTAGGACCTGCTCCTCCAATTTAAAGTCAGTTTGGCCAGTGAACACAAGCAGATTTGCAGATCACCATGACCTGTTAACAGAAACCAAAAGGCCAATAGATACAGCCATCTCTCAGCAAGCTTTTTATTCTGGTGAATCTGTGTCAGCAGTGGAAAAGCAATACCTGCATAATAGTAATCTCACACCACAACAAAAAATAGATGAACTTTATCATGGATTTACTGGTTTAGACCTTGAAGAACAATGGATGTACCTCTCACGAAGTGATCATTCTAATTGTTATAATATTCAGACAAATGATACAGCTAAGACAACATTCCAAGAATATCCATTTGTCAAAAACTGTTTTACATCACAAGCTGGCCTCTCTGAGGTCATGAAAGAATCAGGACTTGATACTTACCCTTATGGAAGAGAGAAAATGTGTGTTAAAAGTCTTGAAGCGCCATTACAGCAGAAAAGGGCAGAGATATTTCTTTCCCAGTTTAATAGATACAATGAAAATGCAGATTATTGTAGATATCCAGAATATGCTCATCCTAATAAGGCTAAACTTACTAAGTGTTCAAATTTTAGTGTCCAAGATAGTAAAAAATTAGCCAATGGCACACCTGAAACACCAACTGTAGAAGCAGACAGCTACACAAAGTTATTTCAGGTTAAACCAACAAATCAGAAAAAAATGGAAGAGACAATACCTGACCAGCAGAATTTCACATTTCCAAAAACTACACCACACCTGACAGAAAAACAGTTTGCAAAGGAAGCAGCATTCACTGCTGACTTTGGCTTAAAATCAGAATATGGACTAAAACCTCATACAGTTTGTCCAGCTAATAATGATTTCACTAATGTCTCAGAAAAGCAACAGTTTGCTAAAGCTGACGCCCCAAATTCTGAGTATTTTAAATCAGTGACTTTATTGTCAAACTCAGCAACATCTTCAGGAGGTATCAACTTAAATAGGCCAACTTGGATGAATGTCCACACAAAAAGTAATGCTCCTATTCCTTATCGAAATCAAGGTAACTTGATGAAATTAAATAGTCATTTAAGTGCAGCTTCAAAAGGTTCTAACCATTCTTCAGATTTTCCCCAACTATCATCCACAAATTTAACTCCAAATAGCAATATGTTTCAGAAGTATTCCCAAGAAAACCCTTCAGCATTTTCTAGTTTTGATTTCAATTATAATAGTGCAGAAAGAATTCAACCTGTCAATCACATGGAAGGACCGACAAAGACTGCGGAAGAAAATCTCTTTGAATTGGTTACCGATAAAAAAATAAAGCAGCCAAATGGATTTTGTGATAATTACTCAGTTCAGCAGTATGGGATCATTGAAAATGTAAACAAACATAATTTTCAAACTAAGCCTCAGAGTGGACATTATGATTCTGAGGAAGGTCCAAAGCATTTAGATGCATTATCTCAAAATACTTATCAAGATTTGTTGGAGGCACAGAGTCATTTTAATAGCCACAGACAGGGAAGTGGAGACAACAATATTAATAGCCGTGTGAATCGCACACAGGCATCCTGTTTTTCTAATTATATGATGGGAGATGTAAGGCATAATCAGAGTTTTCAACAACTTGGTTCAAATGGGTTTCCCCTAAGATCCACCCACCCATTTGGCCATTCAGTTGTTCCACTCTTGGATTCCTATGATTTGTTTTCTTATGATGACTTAAGCCATTTATACCCTTATTTTAATGATATGATGTATGGTGATAATTCCTTTTCTGGTTTTGTGCCAACTTTCGGATTTCAAAGACCAATTAAAACCCGTAGTGGACCAGCCAGTGAACTTCATATTCGTCTAGAAGAATGCTATGAACAATGGAGAGCACTAGAAAAAGAGAGAAAAAAGGTAACACAAAGCTATCCAGTTAGGAGTAACATAATATGTCCCCTACATCATCTTTTGTTTACCTTAGTGTGCTTTGAGTACTTGCTTTATTTCTAAGCTGAATTCTTCTCTAATGGGCAATATTTGTTAAATCCATGACTATAAGGAATTAAGTGATTTAAAGTCAAAAAGCTGGTGTTGGAAGGAATGGAGACATCTGTAATAGTGTCACCAATAAAAATAAAGTTTAAAATAAATATGTAAAGAATAAAAAACTAAAAAAAGTTTGGGGTTAAAAAGAATTGTTACTTATGTAAAGTTTATTTTGCCAATGAAGTAGACTTTTTCCCTAATGGGTTGAAAGTTAATTTCTTTTAATTTTTAAAGTATTAAACTGTCGGAGTGTCCAGGTATTTTATTTGTATTAAGTATGACAGAAAAATACTGTGGTTTGTATTTGCTGCCTTTTGATACCAAAACAGTTATTTAAAGGAGTAATTTTCAATCTATTGCTTAGGCCTAAGAAAAATATTACCATTGAATCATATTTGGAAAATTCTTCATCTAAAAATGACATAATTTTTTTACAGACTGAATTGGCCCTTGCCAAGAATTACCCAGGGAAAAAAGTATCCAGTACTAACAATACTCCAATTCCAAGGCTGACTTCCAACCCATCTAGAGTTGATCGCTTAATTGTGGATGAACTTCGAGAACAAGCCAGGGTAAGCTATAAAAACTTCCCAATAGTGGACTTTTAAATTGCTGGATAAATTCTTAAAACATTTCAGTAAGTTAGAATTCTAAAGGATTTTTAAATCACACTTATGTGTAACTCTTTGAAGTATATTCTTTTCCATGTTTGGTCCTAGAACTGATTAATATTTAGAAAAGGGGAAATAGCCCCACCCAATTATTTAAAGCTAGGTTTAATAACTTAAATGGTTCCTCTTCAAACCCAAATTGGCAGTGGAGCTAATCAACAGAAAGAATTTTTTTAAAGCAAAACCATTTTGAATATTTATAGGGAAAGTCCCATTTCTTGGTCACAAACATTTGTTTTCTAGTGTGATGAGCAAGCTGTGCTTGCATTATACAGGATGGTAAATAGGGAATTACCATATTTCATTTCTTAACCCTGTATTCTTGTTATTCAACAAATAAGTATGCACAGCAGTGTATTAAATACTGATAAACTGATGTATGTAGGTATGCATACTTTTATAAAACAGCCTTGTTTGTGGAAAGTAGTATGTCACTTCAAATAAAATGTTGTAGCCCTAACCACTTTGGCTCAGTGGATAGAGCATCGGCCTGTGGACTGAAGGGTCCCAGGTTCGATTCCAGTCAAGGGCATGTTTGTTAGTTGAAGGCACATCCTCAGTGGGGGGTGTGCAGGAGGCAACTGATCAATGTTTCTCTCTCGTCGATGTTTCTAGATCTCTATCCCTCAACCTTCCTCTCTATAAAATATCAATAAATTAAAAACAAAACAATAAAATGTTGTATAAAATACTGATATTAAGTCCTTTTGTAATTTAAGAAATTATTGTTCCTGCCCTAACTAACCGGTTTGGCTCAGTGGATAGAGCGTCGGCCTGCAGACTCAAGGGTTGCAGGTTCAATTCTGGTCAAGGGCATGTACCTTGGTTGCAGGCACATACCCAGTAGGGAGTGTGCAGGAAGCAGCTGATTGATGTTTCTCTCTCATCGATGTTTCTAACTCTCTATCCCTCTCCCTTTCTCTCTGTAAAAAAAAAATCAATAAAATATGTGTTTTTTTTTAAAAAAAAGAAATTATTGTTCCTATTATCTCTTTTGTAATTTCAGGATTTTCTAATCAATTTTAATAGAGTAAGGTAAAATTTTTTCTTTATATTCCTCTCTTAAAAAGTCATAGCTTTCTAAGTAAAATCTGATGAAGATTCCTGAGAAAAAGCATGCAGTGAAATAGGGTGCTTTTATGATTGAGTGAAAGCCACTTTAGGAATTAGAAAAATTAACATAAGTCTGTTTTATTGAACATCAGTTTCTTACTTTGTACCATGCTGTCTTAAAAATATAGATATGAACTATTTCAGTGGAAAATATTGACTTTACCTAGCTTTCAGCCTGGGTCAGTTGAGATTCATCAAATTTGTAAATTTGTACAATGGAATTTATCAATGTGTATAGTCAAATACTGAGATGGATTACAGCCAGATGTTATATTAATGAAAACTTCAGTCTCTTATTATATTTTCTTAATACCATTCCAAGTTAAGACTCCTTTTTCTCAGAATACATGTCTCAGCAATAAATCAAAGGATTGCAAACTGTGGATGTTAGGAAATGTACTTTTACTAGTTTTTTTAAAAAAATTTTTTTATTGATTTCAGAGAGGAAGGGAGAGGGAGAGAGAGAAACATCAATAATGAGAGAGAATCATTGATTGGCTGCCTCCTGCACGGCCCCACAGGGGATTGAGCCCGCAACCCAGGCATATGCCCTTGACCGCAATTGAACCCAGGACCCTTCCCCCAGGCTGATGCTCCATCCACTAAGCCAAACCAGCTAAGACTTACCAGCTTTGGTTATGTGTCACAATAAGTTAGAAGGTTATGTCTATAGCTGCCATAATTTTTTTAATCTATATTTAGCAATATTAGGTCAATAATATATAAAGGGGAAAATATTTTCACATGTACTATTTTCTAGTATGCTAGTTTTATAAAATTCTGAAAAGAAATCTTTTAAAAGTTTATTAAAAATCACCGGTGCAAATTTCTTTTTTACACTTATCACTTATTCAAAATGATTGTCTTGTTTGAAAAATATGTAATTGAAAGTTCATTGGAATATTTGATAATGGTTTTTTTCCTGTTATCATCCCTTCAAGGATCTAGCTGGTTGTACAATTGGGAGGAAAATATTTAGTACCTGTACACTTTCTCTATGGGCCTAAACTCCTATTTCAAACTTGATATGAATGTGAGTGTAGAGGCATTGATTCAGATGCCTTCAGCTTCTTGAGAGGTATTTTACTACTCTTTCCAATCACTGAACACCAAGTGCTTATGTGAATTTTAAAGAGTTTTTAAATTGATTTTTGGAAAGAGGAAGGGAGAGGGAGAGAAACATCGACTAGCTGCCTCCTGCACGCCCCCCACCGGGATCAAACCTGCAATCCTGGGCTTGTGCCCTGACTGGAAAACAAACCTGTAATCTTTGGGTACAAAGGACAACACCCAACCAACTAAGCCACACTGGTCAGGGCAATTTTAAATCATTTAGTTCCCAAGGGCAATTACTCAAAAAGTTCTCTTTCCTTACACCTTCCAAGGTTAGAATTTGGGAAACAAGTTAGGAACATACTCCCCTTACTGATCTAATATACCAGTGCCCTTTTAAAAGTGTAATTAACCGGAAGATTGAGAGATTTCCTATTTTTTCTTAGCAGTTCTGATAATTATAGGATTTATTTTTTTATTATTTCAATATAATTTAAGTCAACATTTTCTGGATTATGGATTCTTTAAAACTCTCACTAGCTCAGTATCATTATCTGAATGTTTCTGATTTCCAAAAGGAGAACACTAGAGGCCCACAAAGGACTTGCTGAAGTGAGGATTAATCAGTCTAGGATTTCTCCCTATTAGCTTATTTTTCCCCCCTTTAGATTATAGTATCTCCTAATAACACTATTTGCCAAAAACAGTGTTGGATCTTATATTTGCACTTTACTGTTCATGACATGGGAACATTTGAATGTTTGACTTTTCCATTGTTGTTTATTCCCATCAATTGATTACCTAAAAGCTTTTAGAATTAACAAATACAAGTAGGTACAAAAGACAGACTTTCCATCTTTGTTACCCCCAACATGGTATCAGGACACAATAGGCATTCAATTATTTATTGAATGAATATTATTACTCTCATGTCTATTCTGCTTTTTTGAAGATTTGTTTTTACTTAAGTTAATGACAGGCAATGTGATTACATGCCTTATCAAAATTTAAAATCTTTCCCTCAGGTTGTAACTTTACTAGGCAAGATGGAACGTCTTCGAAGCTCTCCCCTTCATGCCAATATCTCTACTGCTCTTGATAGACACTTGGAATCCATTCACATTGTACAGTCACGTAGAAAGGATGAAATTGTTAATGCTTCAAATCGTCAAAAGCAAGGAGTTCCTAGATGCCAAGATGACAGAGGTACAAATATTAATGCATATTATTTTGATAAGGCAGTGAGATAGTTTGAATGTTAATAAAATCAGATTCTAAGGTTAAAACGTCAGAATTCTAAAATTTACACTTATCTAAGAATAAATTGGTAAAGGTGCCCATATAATCTACTCCAAAAGTACCTTGATCTGTTTTGTTAACTTGATCCACTTATAATTCCATCAAAGTCTGTGTTCCACCCAAAGCATAGTCATCATACAAGGCAGAATAAAATGTCAACACTTTTAAGTACATATTAAGTCAAGAACTTTGATTAATTTAGTCAACACCTACCCACCCTTCTTTTATAAAAATTAATAGAGGCCCAGTGCATAAAATTCATGCATGGGTAGGGTCCCTAGGCCTGGCCGGTGATCAGGGCCAATTGGGGCCTTCCAGCTGCTGGCTGGGGCTGTCCTTCATTCTGCACCATCACCCCTGATGGTCAGTGCAAGTCATAGCAAGCGATCGAACTCATGGTTGACCTCCCTAGGGGATCCTTTGCATATTAGCCTTTTAAATATATATAGATGATGTTTGATCATTTAGTAGCTCAGCGCTGGGCTTTAAGAGGTAAGGGAAACTTAAATGGTAGCTAATGTGAACTGACTCTAAATGTTTCTTTTACAGATGTTTTTGCCCTTGCTGCAGCAATTAAAGAGATGTGTGTGGCTACTCGGAAGGCACGCACTACACTGTGGTGTGCACTGCAGATGACCTTGCCTAAAACAGCCAATACAACTGGCCAAACAGATGTGGAAAAGGCTTTACAAGATATAGTAAACTGTGAAGATAAAGTCCATGAAAGCATAAATAGTAGCAATCCAATGAATCAGAGAGGTGACGCAAACAAACATTAAGGAAATGCCAGCAGAAAGAATAAAAAGCTGATAAGTAAATGTATCAAGACATGCTCAACAATTGTAATGAACTTGTCAAACTTGAAAATTTCAATGCATTTTTTCAGATTTAGAGTTTAATACCTTAATGAAGTCTAGCTTCAATTTAAAAATCTATTTGGAATGAATCAGATATAGTTTAAAGTGAACTCAAAGGGAACGTTGGACTACTCAGAGTTCTGAGTAGTCGAAGATAAGTTTAAGCAAATTAAATATTTCCTAACAGCTAAAGTATTGCTTAAACCTATTCTGCAGTGCAGGTAAATGCAAATGTGAAATTCTTCTAGAAGATAAGTTTCATTTAGGTCTGCCTTAGTAAGTATAATTCCAAATAATGAATCTAAATGACTGTAACCCAATTATGGCTACAGTCTAGTAACCAAGACAAGTTTTGATTGTGATTTAAAAGTGTTTTCCTTACAAAACTGGATAATACCTAGGAAACAAAGGAAAACAAGAATCAACCCAATATTCATGTAAATTTTTAATATTTAAACTACTACCATATTTATAATTTGAAATCTTAGTGCCTAAGTATATGGAGGGAAATGCATCTGATTCTCCTAAATTAGTGATAAAAGTGCCAGTGTAAAAACCATGCAAGTTACTGAATATAAAATCTGTTCAAATCATTTGTGTATATTCTTAAAATATAATTATACTATCAATTATTAAATATTTCCAATTTTAAAGTATTTACATTGAATCGAAACAAAACAGTTCCTTTATCTGGATCTTTTAGATTTGATGCACAGTAACTAAAATAATGACTATTGTTTTAATACCCTTAGTTGCTGCCTTTTATGAGGGTATCACGAAGTTTTAAAATGTATTTTTTAAGGTTAGCCTTTAACTAGTTTAGTTTGCAATTGGTTAGTGTCTATTTTGTGTAGTTGTGTTCATTAGTTTGCTTCTGTATTTTTTAAGAGCTCTAGAAAGCTTGGCTTTTTCTGTTTCTCATCACTTAATATCTTTGTATGGAACCCAAGTAATTTATTCATTAATATGAAATGTTGATATTATGTGACTCAGATCTTGGGTTTTAACATTTCTAGCATGAGTTAAACTATGATATAATGTACTGATGAAATTTAATTGAACTATCCTTGACTAGAAACACTGATGTTTTAAATGTTGGTGTTTTTCCTAGTTTTAGAAATCCTGGTATAAAAAGAGTGTAATCACACCACATAAATTTTCTTTAGATGATGTGCGGAAGAAACTGATTGAGAGAATTCAGGAGTAACTGTGGGGAGAAACATTTTGATCACTGATATGCCTTAGAACTACCAAATTAATTACATTGAAGGTAGTCAAATAAAATAGATCACCCCACCACAGTCACTGCATAGAAAGTGGTTAAGTTTGACATAAGACATGTTGGATGTTATAACAAATATTGTACTAATTTAGTCTCTCAGGAAAAGAAAATAAATTATTTTGTTGAAAATATTTGGTTTCATTTTTTACATTTGTATTAGTTTATAACGAAGAGTCACTCATGTTAGAATACCAAATTTCAGCCCTGGCTGGTTTGGCTCAGTGGATAGAGCATCCACCTGCAGACTGAAGGGTCCCGGGTTCGATTCCAGTCAAGGGCACATGTCTGGGTTTCGTGCTCAATCCCCAGTAGGGGCCCTCCAGGAGGCAGCCAATCAATGATTCTCATCATTGATGTTTCTATCTCTCTTTTCCACTCCCTTCCTCTATGAAATCAATAAAAATATTTTTTTTAAAAAAACACCAAATTTCATTTAACTGATAAAAACTGGTTTTAAGTTTTCAATTTCATTACAATTAACACATAAGTAAAAATGTTGGTAGACTCCCTAACCTGTTTGGCTCAGTGGATAAGGCGTCGGCCTGCGGACTCAAGGGTCCCAGGTTCGATTCCAGTCAAGGGCATGTACCTTGGTTTCAGGCACATCCCCAGTAAGGGGTGTGCAGGAGGCAGTTGATCGATGTTTCTCTCATCGATGCTTCTAACTCTCTATCCCTCTCCCTTCCTCTAAAAAATCAATAAAATGTATTTTTTAAAAATGTTGGTAGACAAACCAATATCATTCAGATTATCTTTTAATCTAACCTTACCTCCTTCAAGATGAAACTTCTGCTCCCACTTTATGCTGATCCAGGCAAACTAGGGTAAAAATTCTGGGGAAGCTTTGACATGATAGTGGTCAAAATGAAACATTAGTCCATTAACAAAAACCAAACATAAAAATTCTTTGAAATTTCATTAATCATGTCACCCTGTAGATAATTCTCAAATTAGTTGGTTGTCCCTTTCTATGGTATACCTGCTAATGGATGGCTCTTATGTATTGTATTTCTGAATTACAACCTATGAAAACTTTATAAACTTAATATCACACAAGACTTGTAGTGAAACTGGTAAAATTGATGCTCCCATCATTTCTAATCGAAAAGAATTTGGCATATACTCAAAATTTTTTAAAAATTAGAAAAAGTGACATAGAAGCATGGAACAGACTGTTGAACCTCAGAGGGAAGGTGAGGAAGGGTAGGTGGGTGGGAAGAGATCAACCAAAGAACTTGTATGCATAGATGCATAACCCATGGACACAGACAATAGGGTGGTAAAGGCCTGGGGTAGGGGATAGGGATAAGCTAGAAGAGGTCAATGAGGGAAAAGGGGGGACCTATGAATATTTTCAACAATAAAGATTTTTTAAAAATAGGAAAAGTACTTTTTATAAAAGTGAGTGAAAACTACCTTGAATTATATCAGTGTTTTTCCCATTTGAATGGGAATTATTACTGAAATCCCAAATGTGGCTTTAAAGTATCAATCATACCATGTGATATTGTTTAAAATTTGTCTTTTGCAATATTGAACATTTTAGATGGAAAGGATTGTTAGCACTTGAGTTAAATGAATAAACTTAAAGCCTAATGAACTAAAAAAAATAAATAAGCCTAATGAGCTGATCTTTTTTTTTCTGTTTAAACATTAGTTCAAGTGTACACTTAACATACATTGAGCCAAAAGACATTAACGGGTTCCAAAAATTGCCAGCCCTGGGGCTCTAATCAAAAACCATGGAAGCTTCTGCTTAACTCCACACAAAGAACCCAAAGAACAACATGCCATGGCCTAAACGGGCTTGTGCCATACCACTTTAAAAGAGCAGATATGAGCTAGCAAACAACTAAAGGACTGGCAATGCAGCCAAACACCAATGATCATAAACACCAAACTAATGCATACATAATAGCATCCCAGAAGAAAGAATTAACTGATACTATAGCAGATTGAAACAAGTACCCCTCAGGGGTCCATGGATATAACCCAACTCTGATCCAGAGACCCAATCAAGGTGAGAATCAACCAAAAATAAGGATTTACTAAATTAAAATACACGCTATCTGTAAACACAGGCTATTGCTGCTGCCACATAAAGCTCTAAAATTCCAACAGTACTTCCAAACCAATTTACTGACTTTCCAAAACACAAGGTAATCTTTCTGATCTCCTAATACCCAACCTCACAGAAAGGAAAACTGAGGCAGAGAATTTATGGATTTCAGGAAGTTCTACTTGTAGGTTATTAGGGCGAAGCATAAAGTAAAATTCAACACATTCCTAAGCACAGAATTCATCTCCATAGGGAGCTGAACGGAATCAGAATAAATCAGAAGACACTGATTTAAATAAAGTTTATTTTTTAAAAAGGTTATTTAATTTTGCGGATGCCACGGTTATAGGAGTGTATAGTGGTAATACATCTTTTCCTTAACCATGCTTTTTACCTTCTGCACAAAGGTAAAAACTTCTGTTAATCTCAATGGTATAAAACAGAGGTCAGCAAACTTTTTCTCCAAAGGTTCAGATAGCAAATATTTTAGGCTTTACAAGCCACAAAAGGTCTCTGTCATACATTCTTTATCACCCCTTTAAAAACATAAAATCCATTGTTAGCTTGCACCATACAAAAACAGACTAGGCCAAATTTGTCTTGCAGGCAGTAATTTGCTGACCCCTGGTATAAAATATCTTTGTTTTGTTGGAGAAATTGCTCTCTTCAGACTTCTTGACAGTCTTGCCTGAAGGAGAAAGGCCTGATTTCAAATTGAATGTAATTTGTGACAAAAGTAGAAATGGAGAGTTCCTGCTCACTTTTGACTCTCCCAAGCAATGTTCCCACTCACTCACTCACTCAATTAATTTGTTGAGCACCTACTATGTACACTCTTAAATATCTTTGTGTTAACAGAGATTTCCAGTGTTTCTTCCTGAAAAGGCAGTTCCTCTAAACCTGTAATTATCAGGTCTTTATACATGTTTTAGGGCAAATCAGGACTAAAATCTCTACTAGCAATCAAGAGGAACCTAGCTAACAATGATATCCTTGCACACAATACTGACACACCCTTCTTAAAATCACATCCTAGAGGAAAATTATAACTATTATTACTTTAAAAAGATACTTCCTTTCCTCCCATAGGGTACTCTTTTTTTTTTAATTCTCAAATCTAGAACATCCATCAAATAATTTCTTCTCATTTTCCTAGTTTGTTGCCATGCAACATAAAGTCTGAGTCTTCATTAGCTTTCTATTTGAATCTTAAAACAATACATTTAGGAGTGAATAGTACTTCTGAAGCAATTTACACTCCCACATTTCATCTCAGGGAAGGAGTGGTCATGATTCTGCTCCTTCAGGATAAAAACTGTAACTGTCAACTTTCTGAATATTCCTGCTAGTTTAAGGTGAGGGAAGACTTTTGAAAGTGGCCAAAAGGAGCACAGCACTTCGGTGCTAAAATAGAAAGGTTGCCCCCACTCCAGATCTTTGGTACTGGTAACTACAACAATCGGAATCCCCACCACAGAAACATGGCACATTTTGTAATTAGAAGTGTTTGTGATTTTCCTTTTGACCATGTAAACGAAAGGGGAAATGCCTTGAGAAGCCACTCTGCAATGTTCTCTCATTTCTCTTAAATTACGCATGTGCACAACCAGTTCCCCTTTGATCCGTTCACGAGGAGAAAGAAGAGAGCTGACCAAGGTTATCGCTTTCGTTCCCCTTTTTGTGTCCTTTTCTTCTCCTTGTCCTTGCGCTCCTGCTTGGCCAGTTTGTCCTTTTCCCTCTGCAGCTTGTCCTGTTCCTTCTTCCTCTGGGACTCATCTCGAAGCGAGTCTCGCTCCAGTTTTCGGGCATTGAGGACATCCTCCACATTGGTATTTCGGAACAGAACTACAATGAGTTAAGGGATTAGGGCAGAGGTCACACAGGCCCAGCTACTGCTCTCTTCATTCTAGCTGTTTACTCTATATGCTGAGTCTTGAATACTTTCTACCTATTCCTAGATGTTGTTTTTTTTAAATATATTTTATTGATTTTTTACAGAGAGGAAGGGAGAGAGACAGAGAGTTAGAAACATCGATGAGAGAGAAACATCAATCAGCTGCCTCCTGCACATCTCCCACTGGGGATGTGCCCGCAACCCAGGTACATGCCCTTGACAGGAATCGAACCTGGGACCCTTCAGTCCGCAGGCCGACGCTCTAGCCACTGAGCCAAACCGGTTTCGGCCCTAGTTGGTTTTTTTTAATCCTTGTTTATCTTTGGTCTAATGGGAAATCCTACAACTATCGTTACAAAAGTTAAAAACTAACCCTCAGAATAAAAATCTATTTCAGCCCTAGCCGGTTTGGCTCAGTGGATAGAGTGTCGGCCTGTGGACTGAAGGGTCCTGGGTTCGATTCCGACCAAGGGCACACGCCCGGGTTGTGGGCTCGATCTCCAGTGTGGGGCATGCAGGAGGCAGCCAATCAATGATTCTCTCTTACCATTGATGTTTCTATCTCTCTCTCCCTCTCCCTTCCTTTCTGAAATTAATAAAGAAATATATATATATTTTTAATCTATTTCAGACTTAAGTATTTTATGGAAATAAAATTTCATTCTAGAGTAAGTACCTATATCATTCAATGGCAGAATATTGTTGTAGTATCTATGCTAGTTTTAGTGAACAGAGTATTAATATAAATGGCAAAATTATTATGTACTTAGCACTGTTAAAATGCTTGAAGTGCCAAACCGGTTTGGCTCAGTGGATAGAGCGTCGGACTGCGGACTGAAAGGTCCCAGGTTGGATTCCGGTCAAGGGCATGTATCTTGGTTGCGGGCACATCCCCACTAGGGGGCGTGCAGGAGGCAACTGATGGATCTCTCTCATCGATGTTTCCAACTCTATCTCTCTCCCTTCTTCTCTGTAAAAAATCAATAAAATATATTTTAAAAAAAAATGCTTGAAGAGTAAAATAAGTTGTTTAATCTTTTTTTAAAAAAAATATATTTTATTGATTTTTTACAGAGAGGGAGGGAGGGAGATAGAGAGTTAGAAACATTGATCAGCTGCCTCCTGCACATCTCCTACTGGGGATGTGCCTGCAACCCAAGTACATGCCCTTGACCGGAATCAAACCTGGGACCTTTCAATCCACAGGCCGACGCTCTATCCACTGAGCCAAACCGGTTTTGGCTAAGTTGTTTAATCTTATTATATCAATTTGTTTTCCTAGATCACTAAAGCATTAATGAAACCATGTTCTATTAACCACAAACTCTGAATTTATAAAATAGTAAGTTTAGCCACAGTTAGAAAATACCCAGCCAAAAACTTTACCCTTCATTTCTTATGACTTTAAAAACATAACCTGTTACTACCAGATAAGCTCTTCTCTACTCTTAAAACATAACTTTTTCTGCCCTAACCAATGTGGATCCATGTTTAGAGTGTTGGCCCATGCACTGAAGGGTCTTGGGTTCGATTCCCAGTCAAGGGCACCTAGGTTGCAGGTTCGATCCCCAGCCCTGGTGGGGGCACATGCAGGAGGCAACCAACTGATGTGTCTCTCTCACATCAATTTTTTCTCTCTCTCCCTCTCTCTGTCTACCCCCTACTCCTTTCCACTGTCTCTAAAATCAATGGAGAAAATATCCACAGGTGAGGATTAACCAAAAAAACAAAACCTTTTCTGCTTCAGTGCTTTAAAGTAAATGTCTCCCTAAATTACCCAGGTCCCCCAGACAATCCACCATATTTCTCACCTTTATGAAGGGGGATTTCTAAATCCACGTTCTCTGGGAAGCTTCTCGTAAGTGATTCTGCTCTTAGGGGCTTTCCTTAGCACATATGTCTCAATCTGTCCATATCGGGTTGGGGAAAGTAGGTTAACAATTGTAATACTAATAAAGAATAAAGAATAAACTCTGGCCCAGCCAATGTGGCTCAGTGGTTGAGCCTGGACCCATGCCCCAAGAGGTCACTAGTTCAATTCTTGGTCAGGGCACATGCCCGGGTTTTCGGCTCCATCCCCAGCAGGGGGCGTGCAGAAGGCAGTCGATCAATATTTCTCTGTCATCAACATTTCTGTCTCACTCTCTCTTCCTCTCTCTAAAAATTAATAAAAATGTATTTTAAAATAAATAAACTCTGGCCCTGGCCCGTGTGGTTCAGTTGGTTGAAGCATCGTCCCACAAACCAAAAGGTCTTGGGTTCAATTCCTGGTCATGGCAAATACATACACAGGTTATGGGTTCAATCCCAGGTTGGGGCACATACAGGAGGCACCTGGTCAATGTTTCTCTCTCACTCAATGTTTCTTTCCCTCCCTTCCTCTCTCTCTAAAATCAATAAAAACATACCCACGGGTGAGGATTAAAAAAAAAGGACAAACTCTGTGTTTTGAGTACTCACAACTGGAAACCTACTTTTGCCCACCTCACCTCTGTGTTTTTAGCTGGTGTTTGTGCTCTCTTTCCAACAAATAAGGTCTTTGAGGACAAAGACCAAAACTCCAATATTATTTTAACTGCTTCCACAGTGCTGGGAAACCAGGGCTGTATCCAGAGAGTACAGATTCTGATTTTCCCTTAGAAATCTTTCCTCTAAGCTAACCCCTCACAGTACATGTTAACATGTCTTCTTTGGGGCAAGTTCTTGCTAAATTGACCCCGTAGGGCTGTACTAGAAATGGGGCTCACAATGCTGGCCTGACATGAGAGCCCCAACAATGACAGCAAAATAAAAACTGACCCTCAAGAGGATTCTGTGGAGAAGCACATGGGGATGGACACAGAGAAGGATACATTTGTCAGAACCAATGTTCATTGTGGTGGCACTTGAATCATCCTTCTCATCTGCTTCGGTAAGTGATGTTAAGGAAAATCAGATGGAAAAAAAAGGTTAGCACATCCCAACCCAACATAAGAAAACGTTCAATAAACTGATGGGTAGGAAAGGCACAATGAATGGAAGGACACTGTCAGGGATGTGGTAGTAACCCAGGAGCGTCGTCTTTAAAAGTCTCAACTTAGGGAAGATTGTTCAGAGCTTCCATAAGATCCTCATCTCTTGGAGGCTGAAAAGAAACTTAAGCTGGTGGGTGGACTGCCACAGCACCTGGAAGCCAGGGGATGAAGAGATGGCCTCTAAAACAGTGGTTCTCAAAGTGTGGTTCCCAGAACTCCCTGGAAACTTGGTAGAAATGCACATTCTTGGACCTGATTCTGGATCTACTAACTAAGTCAGAAAATCTGGTAAGTAGAGCCCAGTAATCTGCGTTTTAACAGGTCCCCCAGAAAACCATTGCTTAAAGCACTCTCTTACAGCCCAAGAAATGAGATTTTGTAACTGGAACCATAGCTCTGCCAACCTAGCAAAAAAAATCATGAGGAGAAACTAGAAGAGAAGTTGACCCAAAAGAGCCTAGGAATTTTTTCCTAAACTCATGATTAGGCAGCTGACATTTCTGGTATGATATCCACTCCATTCAAGAGGGCTCAGGAAGCTTAAGCTTTTCCTAAACAAATGTCAGTCACAGGGAACACAACCTGCTCCTGCCAGCAACACTTTCTTTTCACGCAGTATCCACTCAAACTCCAGGTCTCTCCTGGTGTTACTCGGGGGCTCAGTCTCGCTTTTAACTATGTGGTCACTGGACTTCAAATGAAACTGGTCCAAATTTGGGAATCCTTTACCCCAAAATATCCAGGTTCCAGTCCTGGTTTTACCACTAACTACATGAATGTCTCTGATCACCCATCCATTTGTTGGGCATCACTTTCCTTATCAACTGTGTAAGAAATAAAGACTATAAAGGAACATGTAACTTTCTGTGAAGTTACATGGTACTGCACAGGAAAGTAAAGAACCACAGCTATATCTTATTTTCTAATATAAATGGCCTATTTACTAAGGCATTATTTGTTTCACACTGAGGTTTTCAGAAACATACTTAACTATGTTATAAAAAATGTAAGTCTGGTGTCAGCTACTCCAACTTCATTCCTCACACCCACAAAAGGCCACAGATCACTGCCATTTTAGAGAAAATTAAGCTACAGAGGGGGATTGGCAGCCTCCCAAAGCTCAAAATAAACCAGCAAACGCTTCTGGCTTGAGCCACAGGAAATGGTGCTGAGACTCCACAAAGGATATTCTTCTTCATCTGTCACATCAGCATACTGGGCCAGGAGGGCAGCTTTTCTCTGCTTCTCCTCTTCTGACACCATCCTGGGCTTCACCACAATCTGTGCCTGTTTCTCAATTAGGGTAGCAATGGCCTGTACCTCATCTGGGAGGTGGTGGAAGGGGAGAGAGGGACAACAAGGTTGTATGTGAGAAAAAACAAGCTCACCGAACCACTAGTCCACCCAGGTAGTGCTTGGAGTAAAGGCCATGGCATCTGCTGACTCCTGAGAGCCCTGGGGTTCAAAGGAGGTGCCGATGAGGAAGGCAAGGGAAGGCCACGCAGGCCAGGCTTTAGGTCTCGTATCTGTCTTCAATCAGAACAGCCCTGCTTTTACTTGTTTTCTATATTGAAGTTCCACTGCTTTAAAAAAAAAAAAAAAAGAGGTTGAAAAGCACTACATTAAAACCATAGGAAATTAAGACTCTAAACATGCATCTTTCTCCCCTCTCAACCCAGAAACCTCAGAAGGAATCTAGAATCAACTTACGCTGGTCCCTTTCATGACGATAATCATACCAGGTGAAGTTCTTGGATTATTTTAAAAGAAAATCAACTATTATGTTCTCCATTCTCAAAGAAGGAGGCAATAGTGTCAAGTAGTGGTTCTCATGCTTGGCTGCATATTAGAATCATCTGGGTGGGACTGGAGAGCATTATGCTAAGTGAAATAAGCCAGTCGGAGAAAGATAAATATCACATGATCTCACTCCTATGTGGGATAGAATGATCAACATAAACTGATGAACAAAAATAGGTCCGAAGACAAATGGCAGAGGAGGTGGGGGGCTTAGAGATCAACCAAAGGACTTGTACGCATGCGTATTAGCATAACCAATGGACACAGACCCTGGGTGGTGGGGGCTTGCCCTTGGGGTGGGAATGGCTGGGGAGGGGGTTAATCGGGGAAAAAGGAGACATATGTAAAACTTCAGACAATTTAAAAAAAAAAAAAGAATCATCTGGGGAAGCTTTTAAAAAATACCAACACCTGGGACTTAAAGCCAAAGATGTTTAAGTAACTGGTTCATGGTGTGGAGCAGGCACTAGCATTTTTAAAAAATATATATTTTATTGATTTTTTACAGAGAGGAAGGGAGAGGGATAGAGAGTTAGAAACATCGATGAGAGAGAAGCATCGATCAGCTGCCTCCTGCACACTCCCTACTGGCAATGTGCCTGCAACCAAGGTACATGCCCTTGACCGGAATTGAACCTGGGACCCTTCAGTCCCCAGGCCAACTATCCAGTAAGCCAAAACGGCTAGAGTGGCACTAGCATTTTTAAAAATAAATAAAGTAATGCTAAAATACAGCAAAGACTGAGAACTACTAGTGTAGATAGTTTAGAATAGATTCTTTTAAGTTTGGCTTTAATTATTTGAGTTTTCTGCATCCTAATGCTGAGCAAATTCACTCACTTCTTTTTCATTTTAAAGGGTTAAGGGTTTAGCTGAATAAAGCAAAAGGCCAATCACAATTTGTGTTATGAAATGAGAATATAAAAAAGATGACCCTATGTCTGCAATGCAAATCTACAAGGGGCAGTGGAAAGAGGGTTAAAAAGAAAAAAGAATAAATCACAATGAAGATAATTGTGGTCAGCTGAAGTGAAAAAGTAGCAAAGGGAAAAAACCAATTTCAGTTAAAAAGTTAAAGCTGTTTGCCAGGTTAAACTACCTTAGGGAAAATGAGTATTCAATGGAGAAAACGGAAAACTCTCTCCCTGACAGCAAAGGTTATTGGAAAACACAATAGAGGCTAGATATCAGAACTACCTTCTTTTTTCACTTTGGTGACAACATTCTGAGTTTCTGACCATCGTTCCACAATCTCCTTGCATATGGTAAGAAGGGAATCTTCTTCCTGGGTGGAAAAGTAGACCGATTAATTAATTTCCTGGAGAGCCCTCAACCGGAACAAAGCCTGTGCAGAGGGCATAGCTGGTGATGAGAAGAAACCACGAAGAGGGTTTGGGAACCACAGAAGAGAAAGTATGTTTCTCTTTCAAGGCGCTGGATACAGAAGTAATCCTGTGTGTGAGTCCCAGAATCCACACCTGCCAGGTCAAGGGCATCCCCTTTATCCTGCCAAGATCCAGAGGAAAGGATCCCCACCAACTCAGGGCAGTTCTCCTTATGCTTTTGGAGCAAAAACCTGTTGCCTACGTCAAAACCTGTCTCCTCGGTGAAATCTTCTTTGGCCAATATATCCAACTCAGTACATTCTCCAAGGTTTATCACTTTCATGCCAAGAGACTGTTGACAGTCTAAGGCAAATCCATGCCTGTCTTTACCAGCAGACATACAGCTCCAAATAATGACACCACAAAAAAATTAAAAAAACAGGTCAAGAAGTTGGTACCAATGGGTACTCAAGTTACTTCAACTTCTTTTTCAGAGAGTCTTTAGCAACTTCCCAGCTGGAAATAAAAACTAACTTGAATTGCTTACCTCCTACTCTTTCCCTCTACAACCTATCATGTCAGGGTCCAAGAAAAGAATTTATTGTGCTGTGTTGTATTTCCACTGACCTTATGAGCTGCATCACAAGTTGTGTTAAGACTTTCCCAAAAATAAGTAAGCCGGTCTCACCAGACCATGCGCTGGGGCCCTGGCTGGAAGGTCCCGGGACAGCTGCATTAGTGTTATATTTCAACCACGTACCTGATCCATAAACTACCCTTTCACCAAGTTAAGTGTTAGTTGAGATGAAAGCAGCAGAAATGATCAGGAAAAGCAGACAATTTGGTAACTGACTACTGAAACACAGCTTACAGCACACATTTCTGAATTCTTGAATCTGTCTCTGAGAGGCGACTAGTAAGTGTCAAGTTTATCTTTCTTTTTTAAAACTCTGATCTTTTTTTTTTTTAAAATATATTTTATTGATTTTTTACAGATAGGAAGGGAGAGAAATAGAGAGTTTAGAAACATCGATGAGAGAGGAACATCGATCAGCTGCCTCCTGCACATCTCCTGCTGGGGATGTGCCCGCAACCCAGGTACATGCCCTTGACCGGAATCGAACCTGGGACCTTTCAGTCCGCAGGCCGACGCTCTATCCACTGAGCCAAACCGGTTTCGGCTAAAACTCTGATCTTTTATTCCAACTCCAACTCACTCCCCCCACCCCCACCCCACCACACCCCCAAACACAACAATGACTATTGCATTTGTAAATACTACACAGGGTAAAGCACAATATTTGCTTCAGTTCTGCCTGGGCATGAAAGACCTCTACCCCCAAAACAGGAACCGAAGAGGCCTTTGTCAGGGGCCAGTGCTGGGCACTTGCCTCTTAAAGGACAGACACACACCCCAGAGCACTTTACTCCCCGCTCTGCACGCTGCCAACGGGTGGGAATGACACTGGTCGTTAGGTGTTTATGGTAAAACTCCGATTTAGACATTTCAACACCTTCCGAATACTCACCCACGGGCATCCGACAGAGCCTTGCCCCCAGGAAAAAGGAAAAGCCATTCCTCTCTCTCTAAGGACCTATAACCCTCCTGGCTCCCCAAACCCTGGAGAGGGGGTCACCCCCTTCCCCATGGCCCGGAACTCCAGAAGAGCAGTCCTCTCCCCGGTAAGACCCACCAATCCTCTGGGACTCCGGGTGGGGAACGGGACACAAAGTCCTAACGGGGGTGGCCAGCAATGAGTGGGGCTTCTCACCAGGAAAGCAGAGAGAATGCCCTGCAGAGCGTCCAGCTTCTCTTCCTCCTCCTCCTCCTGCAGGACACCCAGGATGTAGGCGCCGTAAACAGCTCGGTCCGCTCCCAGCGCCTCCAGCCGTCCATCCAGCCAGGATCCGAAACAGCAGCCCTCGCCACTGCCTTCGCCGGAGGCAGGTGCGTCCACTTCACTGGGCGCCGCCATCTTGGGGTCAGGGTCCTGCCAACCCCTAGGGCGCCTACCGCAGTGCCTGACGGGCCGCGCCGCGGGCGCACTGCGCATGCTCACAAAGGACACTCGCTCCTGCACGCGGAGCGTAGAACCCCGGGGTCCATAGTGACTTGCCTTGGCGTTTGGTAACTCCGGAATAGAGCGCACGTTGGCCAACAGTGTCAGGTCGTGTCTCTGGAACCCTGGCAGGCGGGTGTTCTTAGCAGATCTTTTTACAGTTGGGGAAGTTCAAGGAGATTCAGTCACTTGGCCAAAGTCAAGCAGCTAATAACAGGACTGGAACTCCACTTCGATTCCAGCGCTTCGGCCCACCTCCCACTCCCACGCAGCTTTCAAGCTGCTGCCCTAACAAGACTCAGGTTTCAGGAAACCTTCCTGATTCCGTGCCGCCTGTGTGTGGCGATTGCTTCTCTGCACTTAACATGCTGTATTTAACGCAGAGCCCGACCTATAGGGGGTGCTCGATAAATGGACAGGCAACCTCAAGTCATTTCTTTCAGTCATTCAACACTTTATCCTTTGCCAGACACTGTGCTGAGAGCTTCTGATGCATTGTCTCTTGTAATCCTTCCAGCAACCCTGAGGAGATGCTTTCATCGTCCACTAATTGAAGATAAGGCAACTGGGACACAGTCACAACCACAGGGAACCTCACCAGAGACCAGAGCTCGAGAACAGCAGCCAGAGCCCTGCTGGCTCTGCGAAACACCTGGCTCTGGGCTGAAATGAATTACCCAGGAACCTGAGTTGGTTTTCCCTGAACTACTGGCAGGTCACTGACCTGACTCCTTCATTCACTCAATATTTATTGATTACCCGCAGCATGTCATTGCTCTTAGGCACTGAAAAGATAAAAATGAATGTCACAAAATCTCTGCTGTCAAAGGATCTCTAATCCAATGGAAATAGACATGTTTAAACTAATAATGACAATATAGGGAGATAAATGTGTTAATGGAGCTTTTTCTAATGATGGTTGCGGTATGATGTCTAAGAGATTAGGTTAAATTTGCCTGTTGGAGTAGGGTTGAAAGCTGTGAAAGTAGGGGATCCAGAAAGGCTTGCTAGTGGAGATGGGACTTACGCTTTTTGAAGAATAAGAATTCTTTAGACAAAAAGACTGGAAGAGAAGAGAAACAGATCCATATACAGGGGTCATGCAAGAGGCAGCTAATCAGTGATTCTCTGTCATCATTGATGGTTCTATCTCTCCCTCTCCCTTCCTCTCTGAAATTAATAAAAAAATATATTTTTAAATGTTAGAAGAACATTCTGATTGTGCATGAAGAATGGATTATATTGGGGAGAGATAGGAAGCTACTCAAGAATAGAAGTAATGTTAGAAATTGACCCAGTACTTCGGACAAGAAATTATAGTGGCCTGGACTAGGGTGGTAGCAGTGGTTTAAAGATGTACTTTGGAGTTGGTAGAACTTGTTTTTAGAGTCGGGGTGGGGATAAGGGAAAGTACTGAAAGATAACTTCTAGGTTTGGGTTTGAGAACTAAGGAACATTTACAGAGATGGGGAAGACTGGGAGGGGGGGCCGTGGGGAAAATGTTCTGTTTTGAACATGTTAAGAATGAGATGCCTATTAGATATCCACGGGGAAATGTCCAATAGGCACTTGAATATATAAGTCTAGAGATCAGGGGGGAGGTCAGAACTTGGGATAGAAATTCTGCAGGTACTAGCATAGGGCTGAATTATAAAGCCATGGAGTCTCATGAGGTCATCTAGACAGTGTTAACAGGGAAGAGAAGAGGACCCAGGGCTAAGGCTAAGGGTAAAGCCTTGGCTACTCCAACATTTATAGGCAAAACAGTACCTTTGGATCCAGCAATGGAAATTGAGGAGGAGCCATTGAAGTAAGGTGAAAAAGGTAGAAATGGAAGCAAAAAGAAGAAAATGTTCAAGGAGGAGGAGGAGTCTGTTTTAGTGTTCTAAAAGTCGGATAGGATGAGAATACCAAAACAACCATAGAATTTGGGACCATGGAAGTCCCAGTTGACCTGCGTAAGTATAGTTTTATAGGAGAGGTGAGGATCAAAGTCTAATTTGATGAGTTGTGGAAAAGATGGGAGGTGAGAAATGGAGACACCTCTTCTGAGAAACTTTTGGTTGGATGGGTAAGTAGAGAAAGGGAAGGGGTCAAAGATGTGAAGATGAGAAATCTTCATTTGAAGTTAAATGAAGTGGTTCTCAACCTTCCTAAGGCCGCGACCCTTTAATACAGTTCCTCATGTTGTGGTGACCCCCAACCATAAAATTATTTTCCTTGCTACTTCATAACTGTAATTTTGCTACTGTTATGAATCGTCATGTAAATATCTGATATGCAGGATGTATTTTCATTGTTCGTGACCCACAGGTTAATAAGCTGTACATGCTCAGGCTTCTCTTATTATTCATCATCGAAGTCCTAGGGGTTTCATAGTAGCTTGGGTGAAGAATCAAGCTGGGGCCCAGCTTGCTGGCTGTGAAGGCTCAGAATATCTCCAGCCGATGAACAGACCAGAGAGAAAGCGGAAGAAAAAACGAAGGGAGCTGGGAAGAATGTTGTCCTCCCAGGGCCACCGTAGGGCAGTCTCAGCGCTATGACATCGTTGTAGGGGCGGAGTCAGGAGGAAATTTAAAACGAAGCGGCGGCGGAGGCACCGGGAGGGTGGTACCTGCTGTGGTCGTAGGTCCGGCCCGGCTCCGGGGCTGGGATGAGCCGCTGGGGTCCGCGGTGGTAATAGAGCGGCTTTGAAGGAGGAGCACGGAGGCCGAGAAAAGCCGGATATTTGGGGGAACCGGGAAAGGGTACGCATGCCGGGTAGGAGAGAAGGGGTAAGAAGGAAAGCAAAAAGGGGTCAAAAGGGTTGTAGAGGGGCCCCACCAGCGTGGCCCCGTGGCTGCTGAGCGTCCACCGATGAAGCAGGAGGTCACCGTTTATTCCTGGCCAGGGCACATGCCCGGGTTGTGGGCTTGGTCCCCAGTAGGGGGCGTGCAGGAGGCAGCCGATGGATGGTCCTCATCACTGATGTTTCTCTCTCTCCCTCTCCTTTCCTCTCTGAAATCAATTTTTAAAAATGTATTTTTTAAAAGAGTTGTAGAGAGGATAACGGGTCGGAAAGTGGAGCGGAGAGATGCAGAAGCTGGGGAGGGTAGTGGGCCAGGAGGGGCCACAGGAGTTGAGTGGACAGAGCTCTACAGGGGACGGAGGAACTGAGGTCACCATTGCCTGGACGGTGTCTCCGGAGTTGAGATGGGATGTGGGTAGGGATGGAGTTGAGCTTGCTATTCCTGGTACCCGCTTTGGGGATTGTGCGGGGTTTGGGAGGTGCGGTGGGGATGGGGGGAGGGGTGGTGGAAGGTCGTAGGCTAGTGAAGGTGGTTCAGCTGGGGTTTTTTGTTTGTTTTTAAACATTTTTATTGATTTATTTATTTATATTTTTTTTTTAGAACGAAAGGAAGGGAGAGGGTGAAAAAAAGGAAACGTCAACGTGAGCGGAAGGAACATCGATGGGCTGCCTCCTGCACGCCCCCTACCGGGGATCGAGCCCGCAACCTGGTGTGGGCCCTGACTGCGAATCACCGGCGACCTCTCTGTGCACCAAAGGGCACCCAGCCTACTGAGCCACACAGGCCAGGGCTGCTTCAGCTGTTTTGTCCTTCGTTTTCAGGGACCATTGCCTTGAGCTGGAGAGTTCAATGGCTGACAGTAGGCTCTGGGCTCCGGACCTAGGTAGGTAACAGGTCAAAACTAGGGATGCAAGGTCAAATATGCTCCTCCTGCCCCAGAGGCTCTTGGGAGGAAAAGGTCGAGAGATGTTAGCCCTGTTGGGTTTTTTTTAATTATTAGTGGTTTGTGTGTAAGTGTTGTATGTGTTCATGGATGTCATGGATCATTTAGGAATTCACGGTAGAGGTCAAACAAGAGCTTTTAGTCTGATACTATGAACAAGATTGGCAGACAGATGGGGAGTCCTGGTTGAACAACCGTGCATATTTAAACCCATAGTCATGGTTATTTTTACCATAAAGTATTAAGTTTATCTTAAACACACCCCCCCCCCCCCACACACACACACACACACTCAGTTATTTAACTATTTTAGCACCTAGTCACTTCCCTCCTACTCTCCTCCCCTCTCTTTTAGTATTGTCTAGTTTTAGTGCTGGAATGTGACAGATATGCTGTTCGGTTTCTGCCTTTTAAACACTAATACACCACCCAGAGGCTGTCGGTGAGAGCTGCTCAACTTCCAGGACTCTCTCATCTCCAGCTTCTCACTTTGTTCTTCTTTGTTGTTGTTTCCTAGGGGCTCAACTGGGAGTTTCCGGTTGTCTGAAAAAATGCCAGAAGAGCTCCCCAGATGCTAGGAGGCAGCAGCCCTTTTCTGGAAAGTCCTTTTACTTGGATCTGCCTGCTGGCAAGACTCTCCACTTTCTGACGGAGGCAATCCAGCAGCTGGGTGGGGTATGTAAAGTGCTTCTCGCCTGTGACCCCCGGGCTGTAGGGCAGGAGCTGGAGAAGGATTACACCTGTCTTCCAGGTGTTTTCAGCGGTACTGCTACATTTTTCCAAAGCAATTTTCAGTATAAGCCACTTTTAAAAATAAAGTTAATTTTTTCCCCCTAATTAGAAGAAAAACAATATCTGCTCATTCTAGAAATGTTAGAGAACATGGAACTGCTGCAAGTGACAACCATCATTTTGATGTATTTGTTTTTTCCTGGAGTTTTTTTCTCTTTCTTTCATTTTCTTTCACAGCTTTATTGAGATACAGTTCACCCATTTGAAGTGAATAATTGAGTGGGGTTTTTTATATGGTCACAGAGATGGCCAAGTGTGATTAGACAGTCAATTTCAGAGTATTTTCATCACCCTAAAAAAGAATCTAAGGCCCATGTCAGTCTCCCCATTTCCTCTCGATACCCCCAGCCCTGGGCAACCTTTTATCTACTTCTGTAGTCTATCCTTTTATTTTTATTTTTTATTATTTTTATTTTTATTTTTTTTTAATATATTTTATTGATTTTTTTACAGAGAGGAAGGGAGAGAGATAGAGTTTTGAAACATCGATGAGAGAGAAACATCGATCAGCCGCCTCCTGCACATCTCCTACTGGGGATGTGCCCGCAACCCAGGTACATGCCCTTGACCGGAATTGAACCCGGGACCTTTCAGTCCGCAGGCCTACGCTCTATCCACTGAGCCAAACCGGTTATGGCGTCTATCCTTTTTTTTTAAAAAAAAAAGCTTATTTTCTGTGTAGCTATGATCATAAATATACTTTTATTACCAACTTTTTGCCCATAACCTTAAAACATGAGCACTTCCCTATCATTATTGTCCCTCATATGCATTATTTGTAATGAGAATATAATATTCTTTTGAGTAGATTGTTAATTTACTTAACTTACCCTATGGCCATTCAGATTATTTCTAAATCTGAGCTCTTACAAATAACACTGTGGTGAACAACTCTGGGTAAAGAGCATTTGCTGTGTTTGAGTTTCTTAAAATCTTTTTAAAGCAGGTGTGTGTCATATGGAACTTGTAGTCAGGGTGGGCATGGACAGCTCTTGTGTTTAGAAAATAGGAGATCGTGCTTGGCCCAAGAGCGGTGGGTCTCTGGGGAAACTGCGGGAGGAGACTTAGAAAGCAGAGAGTCTTTGCTGTCACTGTAACAGAAGCTCAGGGATGTAGAGACCCAGCTGTGGGGATGGACTGAAGGACCGTCGTACACCCCAACTGGCTCCAAAATTTTGAACTTTTAGTTTTTCCTATCATTTAGGCTTTGCTATACAAAACAAACAAAAAAAACACCCCAGGATTTGGCCTTAAAACAAGTTATTTCTCACTGCTCTCTGGGTTGGCTTGGTGGTTTCTCTTGCAGCTACATTTGGCTGGAGGGTCAGCTGGGCTAGAAGGACCAAGCTGACCTCACTCACACATCTGGCAGTTGGTGCTGGCTGCCTCTGTGGCTTCTCATACGTACGAGAAGCTTCTTACATGCATTGTATGAATGTATACTATCGTGTGCATATACAGTAAGCTAGACCAGCCAGTGTACTCAGTGGTCTCAGGGAGAAGCTACAAGGCCTCTTGTGGCCCAGGCTGTAGAACTCACACATATTATTTACACCATTGTATTGGACAACAGGAATCCTATTCAAGGGGATGAAGAATAGGCCTCTACCTCCTGATAGAAAGAACAGCAAAGTCATATTGCAAATGAGTGGGTACACTGGGATGGGAGGAATGTACAGCCATTAAACTGTCTACCAGCCCTGGCCGGTTTGGCTCAGTGGATACAGTGTTGACCTGCTGACTGAAGGGTCCCGGGTGCAATTCCGGTCAAGGGCACGTACCTTGGTTGCAGGTTCCCTGGCCCTGGTTGGGGTTTGACATTGATGTTTCTCTCTCTCCCTATGCTTCCACTCTCTCTAAAAAATCAATGGAAAAACATCCTCGGGTGAGGATTAACAAAAAATAAATAAAGTTGTCTGTTATAAGCATTGCTACCCCAGCTTTTATATTTCAGGACGATGTGTACTTGGGGACCCAGTGCAGAACTGCGTTTGGTCTATTTAAAGACATTGATTCTGGAACTTCTAGCAGCCAAGATTTCCTCTCCAACCTCTCAGTATTGATGATTCCACATCTGCCTTTGGTTTTCAGCCACCTCTGTGATCTGGTTTCAGGTAATTGAGGGTTTTCTGAGCAAAGAAGTAAGTTGCATCGTGTCCAGCCGCAGGGAGGCGAAGGCAGAGAGCAGTGGGACAAGCCACGGAGGCTGCTCCAGCTCCAGCCCCAGCGAGGTCAGCGTGGAAACACCGCCCATGGCCGATCCAAAGGGCAGCCACACCAGGCCTTCACAGAAACCCGTAGACTTGGTAAGAACCTCGTGGAGCCCTAGCTAGTTTTTCTCAATGGTTAGAGCGTCGGCCCCGCAGACTGAAGTGCCACAGGTTCGATTCTGGTCAAGGGCACGTACCTCAGTTGCAGGCTCGATCCCTGGCACCGGACAGGGCACCTGTGGGAGGCAATCAATAGATGTGTCTCTCTTACATATTTATATAGGATAACGATTGTCCCTCTCCCACAGCTCTAGCATTTGTTTTTGCCATATTACAGAAGATAGAGATAGTCCTTCAAGCCATAACTTTAAAGATTTTTTAAATTGTAGTAAAATGTATATAAAAATATGCCATTTTAACCATTTTTAAGTGTACAGTTCATTGGCATTAATTATATTCACACTGTGGTGTAACCATCACCACTTTTTTGTTTCCAAAACATCACCCCAAACAGAAACTCTATAACCATTAAGCAATAGCTTCCCATTTCCCTTCCCTACAATTCCTGTCTATGAATTTGCCCATTTTAGATACCTCATATCAGTGGAATCACTGATATTTGTCCTTTTGTTTGTGGCTTATTTCACGTAGCATGTTTTCAAGGTTCATCCATGTTGTAGCATGGTTAAAGTGGCAGCTCTTGTGTTGAGCGTCTGCCCCCTGGTGGTCAGTGCACATCATAGCGACCAGTTGGACAGTTGGACACTTAGCATATTAGCCTTTTATATATAGATAGACTGTCCCTTTTTATGGGACTACAGAGTCGGGTTCAGAAACAATAGGAGGGTCCTCTGAACCAGAGAGGGCTTGTTGGAATTGGCCTACACTTATCAGTGGAGAGTGCGGAGACCCTTAAAGGGAAGTCTTAGAACATTTGTAACACTTTGATCTCTGGTGAATTCAAAATGCCCTTCTCCACCAGGGTCCAGGCCACAGCTACCCATGGATGATCTGAACTTGGGTGTGGCTCTACCTTGAGCTCCAAAAGGTTCTAGGCTCTCATTTCGGTCCCTCCTGAGCTGTGGTTGCTCCCAGCTTTCCAAGACATGACTCCTGGCCAGCACCTGTGTAAATATCTGTTTTTGCACGGGTGGTTTATATAACATATCTCATTGCTCTTCTCTTCCTGTCAGGTACCTATGAGCAGAGGGAAGGAGCTACTGCAGAAGGCCATCAGAAATCAGGTGAGCTGAGGGTCCCAAGGTTCTTCTGAAGTACAGGTGACCCTCAAACAACACAGGCTTGAACTGTACAGATCCACTTACATGTGGGCTTTTTTTTTTTTCTTCAGTAAATACCTGTATTGTTTTTGATCCATGGTTGGGAGTGCGCAGGTGTGAATGGCCAACTGTATTCATTGATCTATGCCATTTTATATAGGGGACTTGAGTATCTATGGATTTTGGTATCTGTGGGAAGTCATGGAACCAATCCCCAATGAATACCAAGGGACAAGTTTTTGGAGAGTCACAAGTTATGTGGATTTTCAACGACACAGGGGTCAGAACCCCTTATTTCTGCATTGTTCAAGGGTCGGCTCTACTAACACAAAACACACAACCTATGAGATGTATTGTTGTTTCCTTCTTACAAATGAAGAAGTGGAGCTTGGAGAAGTTAAGTAATTTGTCTAGAGTCACCTAGGGTGTCGGTGGTAGAGCCAGGATTTGACTCTTTGATTTTTCCGACTCAGAGTCTACCAAGAGAATCTTGAAGGGATGCTGTGGGATGTGAAGCTAGACTTTGTAAACCTATTTTCTTAAAGATTTTTAAAATTTATTTATTGACTTTAGAGAGAGAGGAAGGGTGGGAGGGGGCGAGAGAAATAAACATGGATTTGTTGTTCCACTTGTGGATGCGTTCATTGGTTGATTCTTGTATGTGCTCTGACCAGGGATCGAATCCACAACCTTGGCGTATGGAGACAGTGCTCTAACAAACTGAGCTACCGGCCAGGGCCAGACCGTAAACCTTTTACAAAGTAGCTGTTTATACCTTTTGTGAGAACCCAGAACCATTCAGGTTAAGTGGCAGGAGATTGTGAGAACCCAGAACCATTCAAGTTAAGTGGCAGGAGAGAAATTAATTAACGTGATCTTGTGAGAGGAGTCATTAAAGTGACATGAGGCTGGGTGCATTGGCTGTGATGAGGGAGGGTGATGTCAGATTTGGGCAGCAGGACAGGAAAAGTGTGGCCAGCATAGCTTCCTGCTGGGTGATGGTGATCGTCACTGGTATGCATTACTTACTGCGAGCTTTCTTCACAGAGGCCCCCCCAACAAGCAGCTCTCTTATAAGCATGTGTTCCTTCCCGGTCACAGGGTGGCCGGAGCAGAGTGTGCGGGTAGACCAGCAATCCACCCCCTCCAGATGTGGCCAGCCCATATGGAGGGTTGGGATAGACTCTTCCCCACAACATCCCTCCATGTGGATGACCCAGAGCCCCCGGAAGCCAGGACGACCTGTCCCCGTAGTGTTCAGGCCCCGTGGCGGCTCCTGCTCCTGCCTGACTCTGCTTCGTCTTTCCAGGGGAGCAGCAGCGGAGGAGGCAGCGGGAGCCCCAGCAGCCTCCTGACCAATGCCCGCTCCTGGGGAGTGAAGATTCTGCATGTGGACGGTACCGTTTCTGCCCAGGGCTCCTACAGAGGGCGGAGTTGGTGACTGACTGGGAATGTCTGCTTTTAGAGGGATCGGAGTTGTAAGCTGGCTGGAAGCCAGGCATGCTGTTACCGTGTTGGTCCACAAAGGTGGGAGGGTGTGGAGACCAGCTGTAACAATAGCAGAGTGTATGTACTAGAAGATGCTGTCCTGTTTAGCCCACTCAACGGCACGCCTCAAGCTAACGTAGTAATCTTGTTTACAAATAAGGAAATAACCCTAATATCCATGACCAATTACCGGGCATTTACTCTGTGCTAGGAATTAACCTCATTTAATCCTCACCACAGTCCTCTGCCTAGTGTACTGATGAGAAGATTGAGCCTTAGGGGGATTAAGTACATTATCCATAGTCTCACCAGGAGTGAGTAGTGTGATCCACATTCCAGCCTGGTTTGGCCCAACTAAACGTCATGTTCTTTCTTCTTTATGGGGTTGCCTCACTCCTCTTTGCAAGTTGTAATAAATTCGCACCAGAACAGCTGTCCTGAGTGGGCTGGCAGTGACTGGCCCTCATATCAAGCTCCACTGCACATTGGCTTTTCTCTCATCCTTGAAGGGGCTGGTCAGATCCAGCCTGAGATCTGCCGGAGAGATAGAAAGTCAATAAACTGCCCTGGCCGGTTGCTCAGTGGTTAGAGCATCAGCCCGCGGACAGAAGTCACGGGTTTGATTCCAGGTCAAGGGCATGTACCTTGGTTGCAGGCTGGATCCCTGGCCCCAGTCGGGGCGCATGCAGGAGGCAACTAATCGATGTTTCTCTCTCTCTCCCCCCTCCAACCCCCCTTCACTCTCTAAAAAATAAAATCAATAAACATATCCTCCTCGGATGAGGATTTTTAAGAAAAGGAGTTGTATTCAGTGCTACAAAAGAGCATGAAGCCAGCTTAGGTCCTTTTCCAGGATAGAGGACTCGGCCATTTCTTTTATCAGCAGGTGCAAAGGTGACATGTAGCCAGAAGGTGGCAGGCAAGGCTGGCGTGATCCATGTGCCAGGCCTGGTGAGACTAGTCCCCAGGAAGGGGCTTTGCTGGGGAAACGAGGAGGGGACGCCTGTAGCCATGGCTCTCTGTTTTCTCCACAGAAATGATGATGCGCGTGCAGCAGCTCTCTCTAGATGCTTTATGTGTGAAGAAACAAGGGCCAAAGAAGTCCGAGGTAGGTCATCCTGCCGAACTGAAGGCAGATGGACGGTGTGCAAACTGTTGACAGCTTTAGTAAATCTATGGGCCACCCAAGCCTCTGCTCCTGGCCATTCTGGGAAAAGTGAGAGGAGTGCAGCCTCTCGGTTAGCTCATCCCTGGGGTCCTCGTCTCCCTGCAGATCCCCTGTGACACTAGGCATTCAGTGCCGCCTGGCCTCGGACAGTCCTGGCCTACAGAAAACATAAATGCCCATGGCTTACTGGCCAGGCTGCCTTTCTGGGGACGTCTCTTGGCCTGGGAATGAGCCTACAGATAGCAGGGGTGGGGGCAGGGGTGGGAGGTGTGGTTTGAAATAGCTGCTATAGTCCAAATTCTGGTTTGGCTTTTCCTTCCTTTGCTGGAATTAGAACTGTGTGCATCATATCCAGAGAGCCCGGACTAACTTAAAGGCACAGAGCTTTCACCCGGCCCGAATCTGAGGAAGGACTAAGCCCTGCAGGTCCACTCAGGGCCTAGCATCTAGGAGCAGGACCAAGAGCAGGAGTAAACCACATGCACACCCAGGGGAGCACTCAGCCTCGGCGCCCCTTGCCCTGCACCCTCTGGTCTAGGGGTCTCTGGGAAGCAGAATAGGTGATGATGATAAATAGATTTGCATTGTCACAGTTGGAAAAGGTATTTGGTGAACGTCTCCGACTTCTGTTCCCCAGCCACCGCCCTCCTTGAGATAAGCAGTATGAACATTTCACCAGGTATCCTTCCAGGACTCCGTGCACGTACAAAAATTCTCCCTTTTATGCAAACACACAGTATTTTTACTTGGCTTAGTTCACTTAATAATCTTTTGTGTAGATGCTTGGGAGTCTTTTGGAGTGAGTTCTGGGCACCGTCTGCTGATATGTGAGGGGATGTGGAAGGCTGCTTTGGGTGTCTGTGCCCTGGATGTGTGGCCTGGAGGAGGTCTGCAGTCATGGATTCACAGCTCTCTCATCTTGCCCCATCTCCAAACCTAAATGATTCCTTATTTTTTTCCGTTTAGTTTTTAATATTAGCTTTGTTTGACCTTGGCCTAAATGTTGGTTTTGACCACTAGTCAGGGGGCACAGGAAAGCAAAAGGCACTGTCTTCACCCTTGTCCTGTAACCGGCTTGTTTTGGCAGCATGCCTGGGTGGCCTGGATCCACCTGCCCAGCTGCCATGTATTTATTTATTTATTTATTTATTTATTTATTTTAATATCAGAGAAGAAGGGAAAGAGAAATAGAAACATCAGTGATGAGAGAGAACCATTGATCAGCTACCTCCTGCACGCCCCCTCCTGGGGATCGAGCCCACAACTCACGCATGTGCCCTGACCGGGAATTGAACCGGGATGTCCTGTCCTGGTTCATAGGTTGGTGCTCAAGCACTGAGCCGCACCGGCTAGGCACTGCCATTTACTGAGCACCTACCCTGTGTCGGGTCTGTTGCCTGCCCCTGCCCATTTGTGCCACATCCAAGGAGGTGATGAGTGCTCCTCCCGTCACAGGCCTGTGGGGCCCACAGCTCGCTCCACAAAGTCAGCTGGAGATTCGCACACAATGCTCACCGCTCATTGTGCCCCTGCGGAGGCGGAGGGAGCCATTGTACTCGGGTCAGTTCTAGCTCAGAACCCAGCTGATGACAGGAAGTAAAGTGGGGCAGACTCACAGCCACTCAGCTCACCAGCCCGGTTCCCCGACCCCCTTAACCTATTTTCCCTTTCCATTTAGGGAACGTGTCCTGCAGAGTCAAGAACACGGAAAGGTCAGTGTGGGAGCTGTTCCTCATCTAATTTCAGTCCCTCCCTTCCTAAATGCTTCCCTGCGACTCCCTCTGTGGCAGCATCTGCTCACTTTTCTGTGGCAGGAAGCAAGTCCAGGTCGTGCTGTCCCATCGTGTTTCCGGGGCCTGGGCTTTGGAGAGGACAGTGGCAGAGGAGGCGCATCCATGAGCACATCTAGAGCCGCTGGGCTGGGGCTGCTCCTGCGAGCCAAGACCCCCTGCGGCCACGCTGGCTCCCGCGCCCTCTGGCTGTCCCCGGCCATCAGTTGAAGTTCCCCATCCCTTTCCTCTGATTCAGTGTGGAGTGGGCAGTTGAACAGCTGCCTCCCACTTTCAGAAATGCCAGCTCCCTGAAGCTGACAAACAGGCAGATTGACAGGCCCGGCTCCCAGCTCCTCTTGGACAGCAGGAGGGTTCCTCCTGGATGTTTCTCCCAAAGATGCTCTTTAAGTGGCATTTATTCGAGCACAAGCAGGAGCTAAGAAAAGTCACTTGGCACCTCTCGTGTTCGAAATTCAAGGAAACCTGTGGGGGAATTGACTTTAATAACTGTCTCCGTTAATTAGACAAGGACTCGCCCCGCAAGAAGTAATTACTGGGAGACAGGCAGCTTTTTTTGCTTGGGCGCTGGTGGCCTCTCGAACGGGTCTAGAAGCTGTGAGGTGCCATCCTCTTTGGAGACTTGGTGGCTATTAGCTCTGCCCAGGCTTCCAGCCCCTTTGACAGGACTCTGGTCACCCTGGGAGGGTAGAACTGCTTCTCGATGCCGACGAGCTTGGGTGCCCCGTGCAGCTAACCAGCCAGGAGGGGATGGATCTCTTGATGAACTGACTCCAAATTTGTCCTCCCAGAACCCCTTTGCCCTATTTTGTTCATGAACCAGATTTCACCTTTGATGTTTTTTTGGGTTTTTTTACCATCCTTCTGCTAAGATCTCTAAACACTCTTTAGTTCTCTCCCTCTCTGCTCCTCCCTGCCCCCTCCCCCCGCCCCGAAATAAACCCGGGTCCTCATGGGGAATTCTGCCGGGAGTGTTCGCAGGCCCCTCAGAATTCTGACACGGGGAGGAAAGGTCCGGGAAGCAGCTTTTAGCAGAAAGCAGCAGCAGGTGGGTCTCTCCCGCTCAGCTCGGTTTCTGGTGGTCAGTTGCAGCCTCCAGGAGCCACGTGCAGGTGGCCCCTCTGTCCTGCGGAGGGAGGGCATGCCAGGACCCCGCACACCCTGCAGCCTCTGCCCCCAATAGTGGAACTCTTTCTCCCCGGGCGGAGGCTGGGAGAGATGGGAGTGGGTGCCTCACGTCTCCCAAGTGGAAAGGCGCACCTTGGGGCAGCACGTGTTCCAGCTCTGAGTGCCCCTTCGGCTTTGGCAGGGCCTTGCCTCTCGGCACCTCCTGTGTGCGCCGCGCGGACCCTGCACTGGAGCAGACAGGTGGCTAATGTGTGCCCTCTTCCTTTCCAGTGGCCAGACTGAAGGCACCGTTCCTCAAAATCGAAGATGAGAGCAGGTGAGTGGGGCTCCTCCCTGTCCCCTCACCCCCACCAGCCCCACACGGAGGCCTGATCCCAAGCTGACGTGGGGTCATGGAGCCCCTCAGCCCTGCACCTGTGTCTTCCCAGAAGCCACTTTCTCCCGTCGTGGAGAAGTCTCGCATAGACCAGGGGGAGCCTCTGAGGGCGCACTGCACAGCCTGCACTCCCCTTGGTATGAGTCGGAGGTTAATGGCCCTGTGTGTGAATTGCCTCCTTCTAATGCTCTGCTTTTATGATCTCATTTACTCCTAGGTGTACGCTGACACTTGCTATCGAATGGTTGTTAGACCCAGTGCAGGGCTAGTGCAGTCACCTCGGCTGAAGTGAGGTGCTTGGGGTGGTGCTGGGACTCCCTTGCACTTGAAACCCTTCTGTTTTGCATGCAGGTCCCTCTCCTGGCACATGCCATCTCATGACCGCTCTCAGTGGGAGAGAGTCCATCCTCTTCCTAGTGGGGAAACTGAGGTCAGAGAAAGGAAGGACTTGCACATTCCCACTTGATTAATGAACCTCAGCTGAGGCTAGATGCCAGGTGTCCTAACTGTGCCATCCGGCACCCTCTCCACGCTGCCCTGTCCACCTGGGGCCCTTTTTACCTGGAGCGGGAGAGTCCATTGATGATAACCTGATGAGCTGTTAGCCACCTGGGTTAGCGCTGACTCTTCAGTAAGTACTAGATCAAAGTCCATGTGAATCTATAATTCTCTCAAAAGAAAAGGGTTTTGAAAAAAGAAAAAGTTCATCTGGACCTGGGACCAGAATTTTCTGGGCCCCTCAGCCTCGTGCAGGGCAGCTGGAGACCCAGCCCCGGGAGCCTGGCATGCCTGCCCATCCTCCAGGCCCTGCACACAGTACAGGCGTGGTCTTGGTGGCCCAGAAATGAGTGGAAAGAACGTAGGGATGGCAATGAGGTGCTATCTTGTCCAGTTCCGGTGGGATGGGGTCCATGTCTGTCAATCCCAGCCCCTTCACAAGCAGTTAAATAGAAGTAGTCATGACTCATAGACGGCAGCTGAGAGATACTGTCAGTGCCTCAGGCTCTCCCTGCACGTGGCAGGCACCGGTGATGCCACTGTCACTGGAGGGGGTACACGTACTTGCGTGCCCCTAGCATCATGGGCAACAGAGGAGATCCGGGCGGAGCTGAGGTTTCTTGTGATTCTTTTGATGTGCTCTTCTGAAGCAGGTGCTCTTCAAAGCCTCATAGCCTTTCCAGCCTCCTAAGCAGGAACAAAACAACTTTGAAGAGAAAGAAATGGGGTGCCAGGGCTGTGGAGGGCACCCTTTCCCTTTAAGGGTCCAAGAACTCTGTTAATGCACTCCTGAGGCCAGAGGGCTCTCACAGTACCACCCAGGAACCATGGCTGCACTCCCCCTGGAGCACAGGCCGTGGCACCAAACACGGGGTGCCCGCAGCTCTATCACGGGGTTTGCTGAGTGTCCACACCTGATCAGATCTGGCTCCGAGCTTGAATGTGAGCAACCTGAGGCAGAGCACAAAACCCCAAACCCACCCAGTACCCTGACTCTCCGGAACCTGCACTGGGCCTCCTTTCTGTTAAGAATGCTCCCCTGCAGAGGGTGCCAAGGACCAGCCCAGAGCAAGTGTTGCTCTAAGTGGAGCAGGGAAATCACTGCCGTGGTTCTAACATCCTTCCATTTAGATTCTGTGAGGCTGGAGTCCCCAAAGATGGTTCTAGGGTCGAGAAACAATGGAAGGGTCGGGAGATGTGGCTTCCGGTCTGGCGTTGGCACATACTGGCTGTGAGCTCTTAGGCAAGTTCCTGAACCTTTTGGGCTTCATTTACCCCACTTGTTCCACTCAGCTCAGAGCTCAGGGGGTGGCTGTAGCATTCCGATGAGGCAGTAGAAAGTAGACAGGGAGAGCATAAGTATTAATTTCACCTAGTAAGGCTGATGAGAATTTTGTTCTAGAACCTAAAAGATGTGCATGTGAGAGCCCACTTTATCAGGAATGGAACTCCAGGGAGTTGGGCTGGCACCCCTTCCTCACCCTTTCCCTTCCCCACTATAGTCAAAGTGGAAGTTTTCTGTGTTTCAGGAAGTTTCGTCCTTTCCACCATCAGTTTAAATCCTTTCCTGAAATTTCTTTTCTGGGACCCAAAGATGCAAGTCCCTTTGAGGCCCTGACGATCCCGGGCAGCTCGCGCCATACCAGGTGGGTCTTTCTGGTTCCTGATTAACAAGGGCTGGTTACAGGCCAAGGTCCTTCCCCTCGGGGGCCTGCTGCTCAGATTTGGGAATGGCCATGTGTCAGCTCCTTAGGCGAAGTCTATTCTGGGAACTTAGCCCAGAGAAGAGAGACACAAGGAGAGTTCATTCATTTTCCTTGGTGTCCTCCAGCCCTACTGAAGAATTTGACTGGTGTCCAGAGGACGATGGGCTGGTTTCTGAAACTCAAGTCTATAGACCACCTTCAATCAGAGCCCCCTGAGGTCCCATTAAAAATGGCTTCTGGACCCCACTTCCCCCCTACAGAATCACAGTCTGATTATGGAGCCCCAAAGCTGCATCCTCACCAGCTCCCTGGGCGATTTGATACACATCAGAGTGGCTTAGAGGCTTCTCGGTATTCCCGCTCTGCAGATGTGTGACGTGAGCCTTCACTGACCAAAGTGCAGAAGGAACGCGGCTTGGTGCATGGTCTAGATGCCTTCTCGGACCCTTTCTAATTTCGGGCCACAGAGTTGTTAGTTCATAGACCAGGAGAACAGGACGGAGCAGACTCAGGCCGAGAGGACCCAGGGCCAAGGAGAGCCTGCAGGTCCCACCTGCAGATGAAGGAAGTAGTGCAGTGGGAGGAAAAAGAACGGAACGCGGCAGTAGGCAGAGGGAGGAAGAAACAATGAGCTGATGTGAAGCTCAGGTGCCCTTCACATCTTTCCTAGAAGGCGCCAGGGATACCAGAGAGAGCCAGCCAGGGGGCTGCGGGCTGGGCTGGCAGGTGGTGCTAGACCTGAGATGGCCTGGGGATCGCAGAGCAGCCGAGATTGTAAAAGATGGTGAAACAATGAAGCTTTGGTACCTGCACATGAGAAGCATACGGAGGACTTTGGCCAGGGTTCCGTGTGTGTGTGTGTGTGTGTGTGTGTGTGTGTGTGTGAAATCTGGGAGGAAATGTTTAATTTTTTAAATTTAAAAGTGATTATTTTGGCCCTGGCCGGGTGACTCAGTTAATTGGAAAATCATCCCAGACACCAAAAGGTTGCAGGTTCAATTCCCAGTCAGGGCACGTACAGGAGGCAACCAATCTCTCTCTCTCTCTCTCTCTCTCTCTCTCTCTCTCTCTCTTTCTCTCTCTCTCTGTCTCCCTCCCTCCCTCCCTCCGTCTTTTTCCCTTTCTCTCTAAACTTATCCTTAGGTGAGGATTAAAAAATAAAAGATTATTTTGGTTCAAAATTCAAGCATTACAAAGGGTTTAGAGTGAAAAGTCTCCCACCACCATTCTCTAATCTCCAGATCATGGGTCTCTCTCCAGAGATGGCTTATGTGCACAGAAGTACATCGTGTCCTTTGTTCCCTCTGCTCACATAAAGAGCAGCCTAATATTTGCTGTGCTCGATCTTGCTTTTGCCACTTTATCTTAGATTAATTTCCTATTAGTACCTGAACAGCATCCTTATTCCCTTTCATGGCTGTAGTGAATAGTCTTTTTAAAGAAAATTTGATTGTTTAAGTATTTTTGCAGAGTAAATTCCTAAAAGTGGAAATGCTGGGTCGAAGGGTGCCTGCATTTATAATTTTGATAAATGGCCAAATTGCTTTACATGGAGATGATGCCAGCAACCACTCTGACCCCCACCCGCCTTGGAGAGAGCTTGTTTCCACATCCCCGTGGCTAATACTGAGAGCTGTCAGGCCTGTTGGTTTACGCCAATCTGATAGATTCAAGACCGTGATCTCGGTGTAATTAGAATTGTCATGTTTTTCTCAATGAATGAGGTTCAGTCTGTTGTTTGATCATTTGTATTTCTTTCTGTGCATCTTCTGCATATCATTTGCCCATTTCTCTATTCAGTTATTGATCACTTTCTTATGGATTTGTAAAGAGCCCTCCATGTAGTAGGGAAATGAGCCCTGTGCTATAGTGTTAGTTATAAATAACACGGACCCCATTTCGTCCAGTTTGTGGGTTGTCTTTTAACTTTGCTTGTTTTCTGCTGTGCATACATTTTTTAAATTTGCATGTAGTTAAATTTATCAGTTTTTTCCTATTTTTTTCCTGTGTTTCCTGGGTTTTGTGTCATACTTTGAAAGTCCTTAAAGGAAGATATTTTAGATTTGTTGAGTTTGCCCATAGCAATGGCCCACAGGCCATTAGAAAAACGGGATTGAAATTCAGACAAGGAGTCAGGTTTGAGAAAGAGATTTGAAAGTCCTCAGTTAAGATGGCAGCTGTGCAAGGGACAAGTAAGCATGAGGGACAGACCGACTCAGGGGACATTTAAGGTGGAGGAGGTCAAGGCAGTACAGCCCCTTGTTACTGTGGAGGCCTGTCCCCTTCATTTTCAGGGCAAATGAACGAGGGTTTGGGTGTGAGCACAGAGCTGGAATTGCTCTTCCAAGGATTCTCGCTGTCAGCCGCCACCACCCGTTCTCACCTGTGGTTTGAGATGTGTGGGCGGAGAAAGGGCAGAGCTAGGACAGGGTGCCCATGGGAGGTCTCATCTTCCTCGTCGCCGCTCCTGCCGTCCTTGGACAAGTGGTGCCAAGTGTAGGCAGGCCTGCCTGCGCCTGCCCAGCTCCGTGGCGGTTTCAGCTCATCTCTCTGGCCTGGGCTCCAGGCCCTGGAGCAACAGTTCTGCTCCGAGGGCCCCAGCAGTGACCCCTTCCCCCCTCCCCTCCTCAGAGGACCCAAGGACCGAGAGCCACGCCCACGATCAGCCACCCGCACCGCGCCCAGGAGGAAGAACGGTTACTGCGAGTGCTGCCAGGCGGCCTTTGAGGAGCTCCATGGGGTGAGCCCCTTCCCACCGAGCACCTGCTTCCCAGACTGTTCTGGGAGCCATTCCTGCCCCGTCTCCCTGGTGTGGCTGGAGGTCTGCTGGCATCCTGCCCCTGCCTAACGCCTGTGCCTCCTCTCACCCCCGGACAGCATCTCCAGAGTGCCCAGCACCAGGGCTTTGCCCTAGAAGCCCACCCGTATGCAGAAGTCGATCGGATCATCGCCCAGCTCAGCCACAGCTTTACGGAGATCCCCTTCCTCGCCAGCCTCCCCAGGTGAGCGCCCTGCCCCGGGCGGGTGGGGGTGAGGGGGCATGGCTCCGCCCTCACTCTTCTGATGCTGCCTCTCTAGGTGGGAAGGAACCTCAGGTTGGTGGCAGCATGGGCCAGGCTATGCTATTTTCTCTTTCCTCACCTTTCTTTCCAATCTCCTATTTGGTTCACTTTAGATGTGAGTGGTGGGAAAGACCTCCATGTGTGTAGCCAGTTGGGTTGGAGCCAGACCAGAGTGCGGCTCCCTCCCTTCCTGAGCGTGAGCCCTGCCGCAGCTGTGGGGGCTGAGAGAGCGTTCCGCCGTCACACTCACGGTCATGTCTGGTCATGTGCCTGTCTGGCCGTCTAGAAGTGTGGAGCGGGGACTCTGGGTGGGTGAAGAGCAAGTCTTTCTGCCTCTAGAAGTTACCCCCGGAAAAGGATCGCAGGGGGTTCCGTGGAGTTCCAGGGTTCTCCGAGCTTCCACCAAGGAGCTGTGGCTTCCCCTCTCAGCCCAGGTCTCCACCTCAGCCTCACTCCCTGGCCCAGCTTGGACGGCCAGGCTCTGTGCTGCCTCCTCCAGCTGCCAGAGGGCACAGCCTCCTCTGGGAAGTCATTCAATGGGACAGCCTCTAACTTCGGGCCATCCCTGACCACAGGCCACAGAGCCAAGAGCACTGTGCCAAGAGCCAGACAGCACTGGCCACTGCTGCCGGTCAGAGAGCAGGCAGGCCTCTTCAGCACCCGAAACCCCAGCAGGGTAGCGCCACGCATACCCCACCCTGCCCGCAGCCCGGCCCGGGAGGACCCCAGCTTACTGCCTGCGTTGGAATTGAGCCTGTGGCCCACAGGGTATGTCTGTCCCCACAGGCAGCCAGGCTCCCCGGCTTCGGAGCGTGACCCTCTGTCTCCTGAGACGGTGCCTCCCAGCCAGCCCTCCTATGGCGGGGCAGCATCTCCCAGGAGGAGGAAGGAAGACGGCCCCCAGATCCCCAGCATCCACGAACAGGATGGGCCGGTGGGCGGCAGGAAGTCACCATCTGAACGTGTGGGGGCTGGTGAGCTGCTCGGACCGGTAACAAGCTGCCAAGACCTGGGGGGCTCAGTTGATGTTGTGGACCCCCCAGGGACAGTGCTGTCCAGAAGCCCTACTTGTCGGTGCCTCCTGACCAGCTCTGAGTTTGCGGACCTCTCCCCTGGCCCAGAACCAGCACGTGTCGGCCACAAGCGGAAGGTTCAGTTCCCCAGTGGCAATGCCGAGAAGAGGCCAGGGGTCTCCTGGCCACAAGCCTCACTCTCTGTCTCTAGAGCCCTCAGCCCCTGTGGCACCAGGACAACTGATGTTAGGCATCTCTTCTCCCTTCCCCTTCCAGGCCCTGAGTCCAGGCCTCTGACCTCCCCCCTGCCCTTGTGCCACCCACAGACCAGCCTCTCCCTCCCAGACCCCTTGCCCTGGCAGCCCTCAGACAGGCCAGCAGAGCTCTGGGCCACACAGCCCCCCTGGCCCGGAGGAGGGTGTTCCCCAGGATCTGAGGGTTCTGAGGGTGCAGCCCCTGGCCCCAGCTCTCAGCAGACTGACCAACTTCCCAGCTGCTCAGCAGCTCCGGGCCAGCTGTCAGCCCACCTGCACTCAGCTACAGGCACGTAACCCCCAGGAGGACCTGCAGAGAGCCAGGCTACCTCCCCCTCCCTCTGCCTGCCAGCGGGGGAGCCAACCTCTCCCAGCCCCCTGCCTCCCTGTGTCCCAGCACCAGCAGCAAACTGCTCCTGTGAGTCCCCTGGGGCACGCAGCTCTTCATGGGGCCGGACAGCTCCCAACTCGAGGGCCAGGTGCACAGATATAAGTTATACCCCTGCTGATTGCTGCTCACCCAGCCAGGGCAGCCCAGATACACAGAGGAGCAGCACACCAGGGCCTCCCTGATGGAGCCAGAGGAGCCTGAAGCCTGGCCTTTGAAGTCCAAGTGAACAGCTGTTGTCATGGCCAAGTGCAGGGTGGACCCATTGAGTCCTTCCACCCACCCTGTCTTCAGGTAGAACCAAGAGAGTCAGCTTGAGGGCCGCCCTCTCTTACCCAGATCTCCAGCCATGATCCTGACTGGGCAGTGACCTGTGATGGGCTAGTCCGTCCATAGCCAGCTGCCCACTTGCCAGGAGGCAGAGGCAAGGTTGGCACAGGAAGGGATGACAAAGAAGCTGGAGCAGCAGGACCCTGGCCTGGCTTCCTGCCCCTCGCAGAGCCCAGGGTAGGTGTCCTGTCCCCCCCCCCCCCCTTTCTCACAAGCATGTGGCTCTCTCCTGCTTTCCAAAAGCCTGTGTTTGTGTCCCCTCCCCCAGCACCCCACGCTGTGCACACAGATCTCAGGAACATAAGAAGCAGAGGAGGGGCTCGGCTGCTGCACTCCCCGAGCTCCCTCCCTGCACTCGGAGTGGGCCCAGCACCGACCTTTCCCCTGAGCCCAAGATATGGCCAGATGCCCCTCTGGGGGCAGACCCCTCTCGGCTCTTCCCTGCCTCAGTCTGGGCTGCCCACCCCGGGGTTCACCTGCCAACATCTCCAACCCCTACTTTCCTCCCTCCCCAAGGACCTCCCCCCATTTCTTTTCAGCCGAGCCATTAATCTGGAGATGGGGATGAGTTTGCTATCGATTTTTTGGCCACATTTTTTTTATTACATTTTATACTGTGGTTCTTCTCACCCTTCTCTGCTTCTGTGTGTTTGTCTCTTTAAATGTTGGAGCTACCAGAGCCTGGTGCTATTCTGTTCTCGTTTTGGAGGAAGAAGTGGGGGCCCAGCCGCGGGTGAGGACCTGAGTTGTTAGTTTGGAAATAGAGCAAGTGTGTGTGCACAGCCCTCACAGAGGTCATGTTTGGCCTTTTTATGCCATTCCTGTTAAATTTCACAATTAATCTTGATCCAGGAACTGTAAATAAATTCATTAATAACAAATAGCTAAGAGATGGGGCTGGAGAACAGTGTTGGGCCTTCCTCTGCCCTCCAGCGACCTGAGGCCGGGCTCAGGGCCCAGTTGGTGGGGACAGAGTAACTGGCGAGCAGGACAGGAGCCTCCTGCACGGGAGGGAGCCTGTGTGAGTGCCACGCTCCCCCGAGGCCTAGCCCCCGAGGGCTGAGGGCAGGTGGGCCTGCGCCTGTCAGTCTCCGGTCACTCACTGGGCTCTGCTGTTCTCTGAGTGGCGGCCTGGAGGGGGCATGCTCAGCACCCTGTCCCCGGGAACCTTTGCTCTGCCAAGGACCCTGCTAAGGGCCCTCTCCCCTTCCCCGGGGCCTAGACAACGGCTTCCTCTGGTTCCTGATGTGACACATGGGGATGCCTCGTCCCCCAGTGCCTTTCCCGTGATCCTGCCGCCCTGGGTGAGAGGGTCCCCCACCTCTTTCTCAGACCTTGTCTCTGACACGTCCACCTGCTGCTTATTCGCAGACACCAGGTTCTGACACCCTTGGCACCATCTGCCCAGGACCTCACATCCAACTGTGTGACCTTCCCCTCCCGCCTCACCGCTTGTGACCTTGGATACCGCATCTCAACCAGGTCAAGCCCCAAGGCTCCATCTCACCGTAGCTGTCTCTGTTCCGGCCTCCAGGATATAAACTTAGAGGGGACCCAGGACAGAAGGGTGCCACGACATACTGGGCCCCTCAGTGGCTCCTTGGCATGGGGGCTTAAAGCCTCCTACTCCCTCCCTCTCTCTCAACCAGTGAGCTTAGCTCACACTCGGCAGCCTCTGCCTCATCCCACTCAGTCCCTCTTCATTCTGACTCAAAGGAAGCAGTGTCCCTCGCCCCCACCCCCAAGTCAGGCCAAGCCTGTGTCCACCCCACCCCTGCTGGCCTCGTCCGTCCGTTTCCTCCCCGGATCCCCCAGCTCTCCTTCCCTCCCCCTGAAAGCCCCAGCCTGGAAAACACTCGCATTGACCCAGTAGCTCGAGGAATGCCCCCTCCTGTCCTCTGGCTACTTCCTTGGTCTATAGCCACAGCCGCTGCCTCTGCACCCCCTCCCCCTCCAGCCCTCCATCATGGGAGCACCGCTGGCATTGTCCATTCCAAGGTCACTGGATCACCTGCTAACTACCAAAGCCAGGTTTCTTTTCTCCTTTCCCATTTTCTTGAACCCTGGCTTCCCTATTCCTAGCAGCCCCAGCTTAGCCTGGTCGCCTTTCTCTCCAGCCTCCCCCTCTTTACTAAGTGCACCCAGTCAGCATAGGCCTGCGGTGTCTGCCCCGAGTCACTCCGCTCTAATGAGCCCTCCAGCCTCACTGCTTCCCCAGAAGAGGGTCTGGGATCCTTGTTCTTGCCTAGACACGGGCTCTTTCACTTGAAGTTATGACCTGAATTGGTAGCTCTGGCCTTGACCTGAATTCTAATCTTCACCTGGGCTGGATGGGAAGGCAGGTCTTGCCAACACCCCAACTCACACTCACTGGGCAAATCCCTTCACTATAAGCCTGTTTCCTTATCTAAGAAAGGGGCTTGGAGGACATGATTTTAAGGGTCCTTCCTTCCAATCCCTCACACCCCTCCCATCCTGCTGCCAACACAGACCCACTTACCTAGTAACTCATTCCTGGTCCAAGACTGGCTCCCCTTCCCGCTGTCCTGTCTTTCCTGGCATTCGCTAACACCTGCCCCCTCGGCCGGCCACTCCAACCAGTCCCACGTCCCCCTATTCACTCCCTGCTGACCGTCCTCTCCTCACACCCACCCAGCTTCCTGGTGTTCTCTGCCATGGCCCCTCCCCCTCCGCCCGGACCCCGTCCAGGCAGGCTGATCTGCTTGTGTCTCTAACCATAGTGAGTCTTTAGCTCTTGGTCCCTGACCTGGAATGCCCCTCTTCAAGTTTATATTCCATGTTCTCTATGAATCCTGTAGTGTAAGCCTTCAGGCCGAGTTCTGAGTTCAAATTTGGATCCTGCCACTTTTTGACCTTTGGAGGTACTGGGCCAGAGCTTGGCACACTTTGAACACTCAGTAAACTAGCATTACCACCACCTACACGCGTGTGCACACACACGCGCGCGCGCGCGCACACACACACACACACACACACACACACCTGTGAGCTCCCTCCTAGACATTTCAATAGGTTCATTTTCACTAATCTCTCACCTTGGATGGTTCTCTGACTCGCATCCTCATCTCCAGGGTAATCCTGTGGATGAAGCTGCTTAGGGCTCTGTGAGTCACCTCCTCCCTGGGTCCCCACTTTCTGGGGTGGTTTCCCAGAACTCTCGGAGGATCCCTGATGTGGGCGAGGAAACCTGCACACCCTCCCATAGCATGCCGGGCCCTCAGGGGCATGACTACCTTTGTGCCCCTATGAAGCTCTCAAAGGATGGATGTTGCACCAGGATTTTGGCACCTGGATGCCTCCAACTTGCTGAGGCAAGAGCTGCAGAGACTAAAGAAGGGGGCCGGTCAGAAAACGGGGGGAGCATGAGGCTTCCCGGAGGAATATTCAATCACAGGAGTGGTCCTCCACTGGAGGAAAGGGCAGACACTGCGCTGGGATCTGGGTGAAAACAATGAAGCCCCTGTCCCAATACTGTGGGGACTTCTGCTCTCTACCCACCAGTATCACATCACCAGGCACAGTCTCTCCATGCTCTGGTAGAGAGGGCCCCTAGGCCCCCCAGCCATAAAGCAGTCCCTTGGGTCCTGGGCTTTCTCCTTGGCACCTTAAGGTCAACACGGATGGTGCGAGCCCCTTCTGTGCACCAGGCACCGGAGGATAAATTAGTCCCCCAGCCTCTCTGAGGCTCATCGGTTCACTGTGAAGGAGGGCTTTTCTACCCCCCTTTTCACAGATGAAACTGAGACTCGAAGAGGTTGGGGAGTTGCTCAAGGTCACACAGCCATTAGCCAGGATGAAATCCCAGCCCCTTGCCTGGTGTGGTCTCTGCTATAGGCCCCACGGACTGGGCTCAGGGCCTGAACGTCCTCCGTGGGCAGGAATCACCGCCCATCTCTCTGCCCCAGGACTGAGGCAGCTGAACCCACCCCACCCCCACCCCCACCCCTTACCTGCCCCTGCTAGACTAGCTAGGTCTTGACTCCACATCGACCCAGCGTGGCCCCTGTGCAGAAACACGGGAGGGAAGAATCGGCTACAGGGCGGGGAGAACTAGGGGAAGGAGGCCCAGAACTCCGGGTAGTGGGGCCTAAGGGAGGTCGGGACCAGAGCCTAGCGGCTTCCTCAGCAGGGGTGACCCCGAGGGTGACATCGGACAGAAACAGTGACCACCAACCTCTACTTTCTCCCTTCTCCTGGGAGAAACAGGCAGTGGGCACAGGGGCCAAAGGAGCCCGCCATCGCGGTGGGGTTAGGTTGGGATTCCCCCCGGGACCCTTGGTTTGGTGCGTGAGGGAATTGAAACGACTTCCAGCTTGGGAAAGGCATGCGTTTGTGGCAGAGCTGACATGCAAGACAAGATGGGGGGCCTCGGGCTGAGGAATGGGATGTGGTCAGATGAGGGCCAAGATGCCTGCTTAGAGCTGGGAACTCAGGAAGATGAGGAACTCTCGGGGGCCAAGGACCATAAGATTGAGCCTCCACTGGAGCTGGCCCAGAAGTCACTCTGGGGGTTCAGGAAGGTCTCCCCAACAAGGAACCGGGGACACACATGGTAGGGATGTGCCTCAGTCTTGGAGGCCCAGGCCACAGATTGGGCTCGCTGTGTGGTCCTGGGCATGTTGAAGGAGGGGATCCACACTCCCCCACGCCCAGGGCCCTCCATTGTGAAATGACAAACCCACCTATCCTTTTGGGAGCACATTGGCTCAGGGCTTACTGACTTGGCCCTGGACATGGCACAGGTGGGGCAGGACAGATGCACCTGGTGCTGTGTGTGGGGAGGAGGAGGGGGAATAGAGGGACCAGTCTCCTCTAGATCCAAGATAAAAGTCAGAGGTGCGGCCAGAGTGGGCCAGAGAGGAGTGGGGCCCTGGGTATGGAATGCACCTCTGACCAGCTAGTTGTATGACGTTGGGAAGCTCCAGCAGCCTCTTGGAGCCTCTGTTTCCCCATCTGTAAAATGAGGAACCCAGTCTCTCCCTCCTGGGTAATTGTCAGGGAATGTCGCATAGTAGGTCCTCATCTCCGAGAGCCCCCTCACCCCTAAGAGGTTCCCAGCGTGAAGGAACAATGGCCTCAGCCTTCCTGAGCTTCTGGGTCTGGAGTGGCAGGTGGTTGGAAGGGGAGAGTCACCGTTCCCAGCATTGATGTCAGTGCCTCCCGGGAAATCGCCTTCTCACCTCTCCTGAGCCTAAAATAGAATGAGGGGGGCTGTCACCAGCCGCAGGCAGCTCCCCCATTCCTGGTGGAGGCCCTGGGTCCTCAGGAAAGCAGAGGACCCAGGAACGGTTCCCTGCCTCCACTCCTATTCCTCAGTGACCTGTGGTCTCCCAGGGTGGGTTCAAGGAGTCTCTGGCTTTGGGCACAAGGTCAGAGGGGGGCCTCACCGGGGGTACCCACTTCCACCACCTCTACTTCATCTCAGTCTCTGGCTCCTGGGATCCCTAGCAGTGGTCAGAGATCCCAGCCCCCCTGTCAGGGACCCATGTTGCCCAGGGCCCCAGTAGCTGGGCTGGGGGTGCAGGGCAGTTCCAGTGGTAGGTTGGTAGGGCAGGTGGTTGGCAGGCGAGGCAACCTGGTCTGGCTAGAGAAGGAAAGCTGGGGGGCTCCACAGGTATTTCTGCTCCTCAAAGATCTGGGCTGACAGGGAGGGGCAGAAATGGGGCATGACAGCAGCATGTGAATGACCTGGCCAGTTAATAGGATGTTTGGGGGGAAGGATTGCAATGCCCGTGTGAGGGACTCGGGGGCCATCTGTCCGGGTGGCTCAGGGACAGCAAATCCTGAAGCCCTCCTGGAGGCAGGGTCCTCTTTGAGCGGGAAAAGGCGCCTGCCGATGGGAAGGGATCTGGACCCAGGGTGGGGAGGATCCACAGGGACCTGCTCCGCGAACCTGGGCCGGGGACAGCCACGCCCCCGCATCTCCATCTCCCAGGTCCCCAGACGGCGGGTCCCCAGGTCAGAGCCCGGGGCTTCCTGTGGACCCTGCCGCCTTCGCCCTAAAACCTGCGGGTCCTCGGAGCTCCGGGACCGATCGCCGAGGAGGGGGGTCGCGAGATGGGAAGCGGTGCGCCCGGCCCTGCACCTGCCGGGGGAGGGCGGGGCGGGGAGGCCGGCCCCGGGGCGGCGCCTCTTTTGTCCTCCCGTCGCGGTGGCCCGGGCCCTGCGGGGCTGGGGGGGGGGGGCCGGGGGGCGGGGGCGGGCCCTCCGCTCACGTGCTCGCCGCTCCGCTCTTAACCCGGCCCGCCGCCCCGCCGGGATGGCCGCGGCCGGAGCGCGCTGAGCCGGGCGCCCTCCCCGCCGCCGCCGCCAGCCTCGCCCCCCGTCCGGCCGGCGCCCCCGCCCGCGGCTCCGCAGCCCGCGCCCCCGCCCGCGTCCCGCCTCCGCCCGCGCCGAGCCGCTCAGCCGCAGCCCCCGGACCCGGAGGATATGAACGAGCCATGAGGCGGCTGCGGCGCTGGGCGATCGCGGCGCTGCTGCTGCTGCCGCTGCTGCCCACGCCCGGTGAGCGACCCCCGCCGCGGCCCGCGCCCTCCCTGCCCCCCCCCCCGGGTTTTGCGGCGGTTGGCGCTGCAGCCACATTTCCCCGCAGTGCCGGGGTGACAGCCGGTCCGGAGCGCGGGAGGGTGGGGGCGGGGGCGGGGGAGGAGAGAGGCGCGGACACCCACCTGTCCCCATCTGGCCCGCCCCCCGCGGCCATCCCCCTGCCTTTGGCCGGCGGGTTCTGTAGGTCTCGGCGGGCTTGGGGGGGTTGGGGGGGCAGTCGTGACAATTGGCAGGAGTGAAGCTCCGGCCCCCTCCCCATCCCTCGGACTCTCCCTCTGCAGGGCAGCATGTCTGGTCCCCCAGGCCGCCCAGGGCAATGCCCGCGTGGAGGGTGGGGGTGCCCAACCCATTCCCAGGTCTCCCGCCCCACGGTGGGCATCTGCCTACAGCTCTGGCCTTGTCTCCCCAGGTCTTGGGACCTGGGGTCCTGCTGGAGTTCTGCGTTGGAGGGTCGCACCTCAGTTGTGGGGCCCAGAAGTGCCTGAGGTCACAGAGCCCAGCCGCCTGGTGGGGGAGAGCTCCGGGGGAGAAGTCCGGAAGCAGCAGCTGGACACCAGGGTCCGCCAGGAGGCACCCCGTGGCCCCGTGAGTGGGGCTGAGCGGGGAGGCCAGGGGGCTGGAGCAGGCCTCAGAGCCCAAGGGAGGCCAGGGGCAGCAAAGGGTTGGGCGCCTCCCAGGCTGCTGGCTCCTGACGCTTCCCTTTGTACCATGGACACTGTGGAGCCCACTAGTGGGAGCGCCCACCTGCCCGGCTCCAGGCCCCTCCCTCATCACGGGGATCCCCTGCCCTCAGCGGACTGAAATGCCAGGGCTCAGTCCGGTCTTGGTCAGCCTTCTGCCAGCCCCCACTCCTCTCCTGCCAAAGCAAGTGGTTCTATCCAAACGGGCCTTGGGGAGGGCAGGAGGGGCAGGGAGAAGCAGCGAAGAGCCTGGGGCCAGGGTTCCTGGGTTCTTGCCACAGCCACTGGTAGTGGGATTTTTCAGAACAGCTTAGTGCTCGCTCCTGCCTCAGTTTCCCCCTTGCGCTGATAGGCATGTTGTTCTCCTTCCTGCCCTCGCTGAGGGTGGGGCCTTGGAAAAAGGTTCCAGGCCCCAACAAGCACACCCACAAATGCCACCACCCCCTGTCCCTTTCAGTTGCCAGGCCCCTCCTGCCTCCCAGAGGAAGGTTAGGAATGAAGGAGATTAATTGCAATTAATAATTAATTAATATCATGTGAATAATAATCACCCAGATGGAATATTCATTCAGCACGCCTTGCCTCAGCTCTCCAGGAGCTCAAAGCTGAAAGTTAGCCAGGCCACCGGGGGCGGGCGGAGGGCGGGATGGGCTGGTGAAGGACTGGCAGAAATAGAGGAGAGGCTCTGAGGAGGCTGGGACGTTTGGGCAACTGAAGTCTTGAGTGGTGGGAGGTAACTGTGGTGGGAGGTAACTGGGCCGGGCAGAGGGAGGACGGAGGGAAACGGAGGCTAACTGTGGACATCTGTCAGACTGGCATCTGGCCCTGCCTAATGTACTTGGTTAAAAGCCCTTAAGGGGGGGTGGAGGGGCTGTGGGGGTGCAGGGGCGGCACTCGGGAAATGGAATGGAGCAGGAAGGCAGCATGCATAATAGATGGACCATCACTCAGGGCAGTGCGGCGTGGGGGGAGGGGGAGTTAATGGTCCTGAGCCGGCAGGCCTGGGTGGGGTGGGGGTGGGGGGCGACAATGGGGGAGTGGAAGGTGGGGGGTGGGAGGGAAAGGGGTGGAGGCTGCCTTCAGCACCTACCCAGACTCCCTGGAGGTGGTAGATGGCAGTAGGGATGGTCCCAAGGCCAGGGATGGGGTGTCCTGGCTGGGTGTGGCCATTAGTCTCTCTTCCCTGGTGTACCCCCACCTGTGAACTGTACACCCCCAGGCTGTGTTGGCCAGGAGGTGACTGCTGGGCCTGAGTGCCAGGACTCCTGTCTGGTGCTTTGGGGGGATGTCCAGATAGGACCATAGGGTGATGCTGCAGGTGGGGCCGAGGACAAAGGGAGAGAAAGCGTAGGACTAAGTAGGGAGGAAGAGTGGGTGCTCCGTCAGCACAGTCCACCAGAAAGGGGGCTGCTCTGGGGGATGGTGGTGCCTGTGAGTGCGGGGAGAGCTGGATGGGCCCTCTGGGTATGCAGAGGGGGAGAGTCTCTTTGGGTGTCGCTTTGCTGGTGAGCGGGTGACATGTGTGATGTGTGTATGAGGGACCAAGCCTGAATCTGCCCACGGGGTTGTCCGAGGAGGTGGGGGTGGAGGGTTCTGTGGATCTGGGAGGCAGTGGCCATCTCCAGGGGGGAGAGGCTCTCTGGGATTCAGCCTTCACACTTACCCCACTCCAGCCCCCCCAGGGAACTCACTCATAGGCTGGCCTTCTCTGTACCTCAGTTTCCCTCAGGTGGAATTCTCACCAGTCTGTAAGGCAGGTAACTTTTGTCTGCCCATTTTGCAGATGAGCAAACTGTGGCTCAGAGAAGTTAAATAACTTGCCCAAAGTCAATCAGATCCTAGAAAAACAAACAAACAAAAGAAACGAAGTCAATCAGATCTCAAGCAGTGGAGTACTTTTCTCAAGACCCGCTATGCCCAGGCCCCCAGGGACTCTGGATTTTGGCACTGAGGGCAGGTCCCAGCCCCACCCAATGCAAGGTGGAAGGCCAAGGGAGACCAAAGGATACTTCCCCCCGACCAGAAGGAGTCCTTGCAAACCTCTATCTCCCACCTGGCGTCTCTCCCTGGAGCACTTGTGGCCTCAACCTCGGGGCTGATGGTGGAGACAGTGCAACCTTGAGCCCAAGTGTCCCAGCAGGAATGCCCCACCCTGGCGCCGTTGGGCTTTGTCCGAAGTTATTGCACTGGTTTAGGACCTCAGGCCAACCAAGGGGACGGGTCAGCAGCAAGATCTCCATCTGCTGTGGGTCATGTGGTGAGTGTGGAGGCACATGCTGGCTGGCAGGGCCAGCGTGGTGGGGCCTGGAGTGCTGCCTGCTCTGGTCTTGGGCTGGTCGTGGCACCTTTCTGAGCCCATGGTAAAATCAGGACGGCGATGATGATAGTCTCAGCCCACCACTACCAGGAATTGGTGACAGGAAAGGGTTCGGTGTGCGAGGACTCCTGGCTTTGGTGAGGGGGGACTGGGAGGAGGTGACCAGGCAGGAATTAGAAGCTTGAGAAGTTACAACGTACTGGGAACTTACTGGGGCAGGCACTCTTCTATGTGTATTAATTTTTTTTAATTAATTTTTAAAATATTTTTATTGATATTTTTAGAGAAAGAGGATAGGAGAAGGAGAGGGAGAGAGAGAAACATCAATGGGTTGCCTCCCTTATGGACCCCAACCCGACAGGGGACCAAACCCCCAACCTGGGCCTGTTTCCTGACCAGGAATCAAACCCAGTGAGCTTTGGGTGCATGGGGCAATGCTCAACCAGCTGAGCCACACCGGCCAGGGCTACGTTTATTAATTTATTTCATCATCACAACTCCAGGAGATGTTGCTATTATTATTCCCGTTTCACAGACAGGGAAACCAGCACAGAGAAGTGAAGTAACTACCCCAGGTCACACAGCACTGAAGTAGCAGAGTCAAGATTGATACCCAGAGAAGCACTCTTTTTTAAAAATATATATTTTTTATTGATTTCAGGGAGGAAAGGAGAGGGAGAGAGAGAAACATCAATGATGAAAGAGAATCATCGATTGACTGCCTCCTGCACTCCCCTCACTGGGGACTGAGCCCACAACCCAGGCATGTGCCCTGACCGGGAATTGAACCGTGACCTCCTGGTTCCTGGCTTGCCCAGGCTATGCAGTCAGAAGCAAGGGATCCGGGACCACTGAGGCTCAAACTCTAAGCCACACCGGCTGCAGAGCAGCACTCTTAACCAGCGCGCTGTCTGCTTCTCGCTCAGGGGTCTAGGGAAGAGAGGCACAGGGGACCCACTTTCCTCTCTGCAACTGCTCTCAGCACCTCCCTTCTGTCCAGAGGTGTAAGGTCCTGGAAGTGCAGAAACCTGTGGTCACAGGGAGCCTGCAGCTGGGGGGTGAGGCAGGAGGACAAGCAGGGCCACAGTGGACCAGTGGGCTGGTTGTTCGGAGCACGGGGTGCCCGGCAAGTGGGCTGAATGAATTCAGTGGGCCCATGAGGCTGCTGCGTTCTGAGGGGGATCCTCGTAATCCACACTAAACTGCTCTGTGGGGTGTGCTTGCCCCTGGGGAACCCAGCTCCTTCCGAACCAAGGAGAGGGCAGGGTGTGGGCAAGAGAACACGGCTGTTTGGGTCCCAGGCCCAGGAGGCAGACCCTCAACTGAGCCAGCTGGGGGCGGGGACCTCAGTCACTGGGCTGAGCTCCCCTGAGAACGGTGCAGACCAGCATTTACTGGAAATGCCACCCTGGAAGCCCTCCGGCAACGCCTGTGAACTGAGCACTGCCGTGAGGTTGGGCAGAGGGAGCGTTCACGCAGGAGGCTAAACAACTCCCATCTGAAAGGCTGCCCCTGTGGCTTTGATGCAGGACAGCCTCGGGGAGTCCCAGCTCCCCCCGCTTCTGACTGCATGGCCTGGGCAAGCCGCTGCTGCCTTCTGAACCCCACCTTCCCCATTCATAAAATGGGGATCATAGTCAGCTCCACTTTGGCCTGGCTGCTGTGAAGATCAGAGAGGAGGTGTGTACAGGTGTCCTGCCTAGGATCCGGCAAGAGCAGATGCTCAACATCTGTGAGGCCTGGCCTCCCTCCTGAGTGTTGGGGCCAGGTGCTGGCGTGAGGGCTGGGTGTCAGAAACGGGAGCCAGGGCATTTGGGGGTTACCTCTCAGGCTCTGGGCAGGGTTCAGGGGAGCCATGTGGACAGGAGTCTTGCCTCTCCGGCCAGACTCAGGCCTGTGGACTTGACCTCCCTGCTGGCTGCCTAGAGGGACCCAGCTGTCCAAAGTCTGTCTTCAGAGGGACTAATGACCCTGTAAGGGAGTGACTCTGTCCTCAAAAATTTAGGCCAGATCTGGTTATCAGAAATTCATCCAATTCTTCTATCTGGGACGTCCTCGGCCTGATCATAAAGGGAGTCTCATTGCATCTTGGGGAACTGGGGGGAGTTGCAGCTGGGGGAGGGGATTTCTCCCAGATGGGCCCCTGCTTCTCTGGCTCCTCCCGTCTGCCGCCAGCCAGCTCATGCAGTTTAGCCAGTTCCTCAAAGCCCATTTACACTTCCTTCTTTTCACTTATTATTACAAATCCTTGTGATAATAACACATTAAAAAGGGCTTTTATGCCCTAGCCCTGTGGTCGGCAAACTTCGGCTGGAGAGCCACATGCGGCTCTTTGGCCCCTTGAGTGTGGCTCTTCCACAAAATACCGACTTCTGCACATGGGCCACGAAGTTTCAATTGCACTGTACGTGCGTGCCTGCATGTGGTATTTTGTGGAAGAGCCACATTCAAGGGGCCAAAGAGCCGCATGTGGCTCACCAGCTGCAGTTTGCCGACCACTGCCCTAGCCGCTTTGGCTCAGTGGATAGAGCAGCCGTGGGCAAACTACGGCCCGCGGGCCGGATCCGGCCCGTTTGAAATGAATAAAACTAAAAAAAAAAAGACCGTACCCTTTTATGTAATGATGTTTACTTTGAATTTATATTAGTTCACACAAACACTCCATCCATGCTTTTGTTCCGGCCCTCCGGTCCAGTTTAAGAACCCATTGTGGCCTCGAGTCAAAAAGTTTGCCCACCCCTGGGATAGAGTGTCAGCCTGCAGACTGAAGGGTCCCATGTTCGATTCTCGTCAAGGGCACACACCTGGGTTGCGGGCTCAATCCCCAGTGGGGGGTGTGCAGGAGGCAGCCTATCAGTGATTCTTTCATCATTGATGTTTCTATCTCTCACTTCTCTCCCTTCCTCTCTGAAATAAATAAAAATATCTTTTTAAAAGGGAGCTTTCATTTAATCCTCACGACAACCCTATTTCACTGATGGGGAAACTGAGGCTCAGAGAGGTTAAGCAGCTCACTCAGGCCTTCGGATGAGCCCCGGCAGGGAAAAAGGCAGGTGCAGCCTGTGCTCCAGGGACTAATGGTCACCCAGGTGAAAAGCTGAATTGAGATGTGAACTGCCTAACGGCCAGGAGCAGCGGGGCCGAAGCCTCTGGCAGTGGTTCTCAACCTTGGCTGCACATTAGAATCACCTGGGAATCTTCTTAAAATCCTGATATCTGGGCCTCATCCTCCGGAAATTCTGTTTCTTTGTTATGGGGTGAGGCCACAAC